>NC_057920.1:26979138-28451166 GCF_018873765.1 Telopea speciosissima
TGATCAGTTAGCCAATGTGTTCACCAAGGGGCTAAGTGGCAAAGTGTTTCTTCCTATCTTAGTCAAGTTGGGCATGCACGACATAGATGCTCCAACTTGAGGGGGAGTGTTGGATTATATGGTCCAGAATACCGTGGGGGGTATTCTGGACTTTTTTACTATTTTATTCTTATTTCTATTAGGTGGATTTAGTCCCACATTGCTTACTTGTAACTCTATTCTCTATTCTCAATAATATAAATTAGAAGCTTGGGGTGATCATTAATCATCCAAGCATTCAGCTCTAATTTTGAACCTCTCAACAAGAAATATTAAGGCGGCTTGTGGCCTAAGCACTTTGGCTGCCCTCCAACGCCTTGGGTCGCCTAGGCACCTTGACAGCTATGCTTTGGAGGCACTATAGTTACTTTCTTGGGGCCAAACCAGTGGGATGGGTTTAGGTCCTATACCACTCGGACTCACCTAAATCTGCCACGAGACATCTTGACAGGTAATAAATTTTGCGAACGGCTTGATTTATAATGAAGCTCTTTAAAATAGTCTAATACTGTCCACAAATAACGTTAATGCAAACTAAAATAGTCTATTACTGTCCACAAATAACGTTAATGCAAACCTGAGTTACTATAAAGTCAATGCATTGATTAATAGTTCATTACAAATAATGGTAATATATTATTCACTAATATTTGTATTTTTAATTGATCAGAAGGTGTCTAGTATGTAGAATAATTATTGTCTACCGGATTCTAAAAATGATCCTATTATTGATGATATTTGTCTGCTTTTGTCTTTAATATATCAAGATCCTGTGATAGAAGAAGTTGACATGTCAAAATTTTGGGATGAGATAGACTAAACATTTTTTTTTTTTTTTGTAATTATCATTATCTATTAAAGTATGCAATATCTGTGTCAATAGAATGTGCAACAACATGATTAGCTGATTAAATATTATCTCTTTTGTTGTTGTAGCATAACCAAGGAACTAGTGTGCGGATTCTTTTGATGTACAGGTAATTCTTGGTGGAACTCTACTCAGTTTGTTACTCAATTATGTAATTTACCTAAATAAGTAGTCTGAAATAGTGGATATGCTATTGGCCTTTTAGTAATTGGAAGTGCACTCCCCCACCTTTTGGTTAAGCGTGACGACACCACCAGATATTTTATTGGTAAATTAATAAGTTTAAAGCTTATAAAGGGAGGTATAGTTTTCCCTTAACATATAGATGCTTAAGAAGCTTCCCCAAGCCTCCCCAATAATTGGAACAAAAATACAAGTGGGGAATATAAAAACTTACCCCTTAGGCCCTTAATTATGATCTCATCTTGGAAGTGGCATATAAGAGAGGATTTTGTAATGTTTGAGCTAGTTGTTACAACGAGATCAAAACTCTGTTAGGCTTAAACGACATCCTAAATTGGCATGTTGTCGGTAGGTTTATTACTCTCACTAATTGGTGGATCACTTGAGGTTACATCCTTGAATCCTATCATGTACCTCTTGCTACCAATACCCGATCTCCATGGTCATGTTGTTTTGCATCTCACTCAATTCTAATTGTGATAGGAGTTTCATCAATTTCTTATAATATTGAAAGTAATCTCCTCATGGATATTGTTGTAACCAAACTTAAACAAGCAGAAATAAAAACAAAAGAAAGCCAAAATTACAAAGCAGAGTCTCCTGAAAGTGAGTATTCAATCCCAAGCCAAATTCGAAGTGCCTTCTTCTTTGTCTGCTACTTCTTAAATAGGCTATGGACTTGAAAATGTTTGGAATCTGGATTTTACTATTTGGTGAATAGTAAATGCCTTGTCACTTTGCTGCTACAGTAAAAGGTGAATAGTGAATGATGCTACAGTGATTTCTGTCGGCCAAACTCTATCTCTTCGTGTGCTGGATGATAAGAACAAATCTTATCTTTTGTAGTCGTCTTGAGATTTTTTATCCTTCAGTCATATTATCAATATTATGCTAAGTAATACTATCACCACTGTCGGTAGATGCATTGTCAGTGCCTTGCTGTTCTTCTATCAGTATTCTTTCTGCTTCAATAAGTTCTTCTGCTTCTAAAAGAAGATCATATGGAACATCTAGATTGTTTAGATGTAAGGAATTGTTGATCAGATCATCTGTTTCTTGAATTTGTTGTTCAGTAAACATCTAATCAACTTAAAAATTTGTACAAAAAAAATTCTTCTGCCATCAGTGATTCTGGTGGTTGCATATCTCTATAGTGGTGCAGTTTTATGCAGTTCTATCAGAGATCCTCTGTATTGTGACTCAGGACAAACTTGTCTTACAAGTTGTAATGCTGTGTCCTCTTCAATCTTTGAAGGGCTAACAAAGTCATTTTCATTGGCACGTCTAAGAATCCAAAATTGATATGATTGGGAAAACTTATCTCGTTGTCTCCATCCTAGAGTTCCAAAGATATCAATAACAATGTAATTCTGAATTCTCCAATTTTTTGTGGTATGATAGATTATGGTTTTGATCATCATAGGAAAGTCAGCTAGGAGATTAGAATTGGGAAGTAGAACAAGTCGACTAACCAATCCCCATTCAATGGAATTGATGTCCCAAGGTTCATAAAGATAAAAAAGAATCCAGAGATGTTGAAATTGATTTTCAAACATATTTTTAAAATATTGGGTTAAAACATTTTTATACTTGACATATTGCTCTTGTTCGTAATAATGTGCAATTTGTGAAAACAGTTCAGAAGGAAAAAGCTGTTTACATTTTCAACAAACAAATTCGTTTAATCCGGTAAAATTCTCGATTTTATGAAAAATGTATTATCATTTAAAAATTTCAAGAAAATTATTTATTTTCTCAAAAGTAAAATCATCATCTCAATTTGTTTGTTTAACAATTTTGAGGATAAGAGTTTGGAAATCATGATTTTTTTTAAATGATTTGCTAATTTTGTAGAAAGCTAACTTAAATGTTTCCGAAACAGTTTTTTCTGTTCAATGACATATGCTTTCCAAGCTCCATTAATTTCTTGGTAGATTTCATCAGGAAGATTTGGATTGAAGAAATCTGAAACTGGTTGAATTTCAGTAAAAGGCAGAGTATTGGGAGTTTTATTCCCTTGTCTTTGAAGGCTTAGATTATTTTGATTCTGGAGTGCATCAAAGTAGGAGATTTCATGCCAAACATTTGACCAAGGGTTTTGAGCAAACTGTATTTGAGAAAGTGGAATTGGTGAAACTCCAAGTTGATTACCTGAAGAAGTAGTTTGCAAGGCATGATTATCATTTATCATGATCCCACGATTAGGGTTTGGAGGAATAAATGGAAGCCGATCCTTTTTTGGCTTCCGTGGCTGAATCCAAGTTCGTTTGCCTTTGTCAGGTGGTTTCTCCGTCATGACTTATCTAGCCTTTTTCTCTGCTAATATAATCACCAATGATGATATTAGTACCTTTGATGAATTCTATTTCAAAAGAAAATTGACAAATATAATTATACCAATTAACTCTATGAGGATTTTCTTTTCGTTTTTTAGCTTTTAAAAAATCTTTTAACAGCTTGATTATCTGTTCTAATAAGAAAATTTTCAGATGCTAAATATATTTAAATCTTTTTATACCATTTTTTATGGCAAGTAACTCTTTTTCATAAATAATATATTTAATTTCATTTGGTTTGAATTTGCCTGAAGTATAACCACAGATTTCTTCCTGTTTTGGATTTTTTGTGGTTTGCATTTTAAAACAGCTCCTCAATGTTCGTTAGAGACATCTGTTTCTAGAATCATACAATCACCTGTTTTAGGAAAACATATGGGTGCTAAATCTGTAATTTCAGATTTTATTTATTTTACTAAATCTATATCACTCTTGTTCCAAGTGAAGACTTGATTATTTTTTAACTTTTGTTGTAATGGTTTTTCTCTTTTTGATAAATTTTTAATAAAATTTCTGCCATAATTTAAGATTTCCAAAAAACTTTGTAATTGGTTTTTATCTTGAATGTTTTCAGGAAAATCTTTTATTGTAAGAACGATGTGATCTTGTAATTGGATTGCATCCTATGTTAAAGTGAGTCCTAAAAATTCTATTGAGGTTTGTTCCATTTCATTTTTCTTAGGGCTAAGAATAATTCCATGTTTTTGGAATAAACAGATATTATTAATAAATGATTTTTATGTTCTTCAGAATTTTTTGAGACGACTAAAATATTATCTATATAAACTATACATAAACCAAGATGATTGAATAGATTATTCATCCACCTTTGAAAAATTTGTGGAACATTGCATAACCCAAAAGGCATAACTGTCCACTAATAATGTTTATAATATGGAACACTAAATACAATCAATGGTTTGGACTCATTAGTTACTTTTTTTTTGCCAAAATCCTGATTTACAATCAAATTTACTATAAATTTTGGCATCTCGTACTTTTTCTATTAACACATCTTTTCGAGGGATACAATATCCATAAAAAATTAAATGTTGATTTAAGTAACGATAGTTTATTACCATCCTTGCTTTGCCTCATTTAATTTTTGCATGGTTTCTTACCATAAAAGCAGGACTAGGGTGTGGACTATTTGTTTCTTCAATAATTCCTTTTGATAAAAGATCTTTTAGTTGGAGATCAAATTCTTCTTTGTTTTGTTTGACATAAAGAAGGGATTTTACTCTAATAACCTTATTTGGGTAATTGAGTTTAAGAGAACAAAATGTAGGACTTTTTGTCCATAATTTTAATGGGTTTTCATCAAAATTTTCTTTTAGATTTTCGAACAGCCAATGTTGTTCATTAATTTGATCAATTGAAAGAGTTGGTGTAAATCCTGTTTCACATCTATATTTGTGATTATTTTGTAGAGGAATATTTACTACTCTTTTGTTTATGGTTAAAGAGATGGAGATTGAATTTACAATAAGGGGTAAATAATTCTGAATAAAATTATTCATTTATTCCCTAATATAATATCTCCATGCATAAAAGGAAAACATAGAATTTTTGGTATTAAAATTTCTTGATCTTCTAAAACTATAGGGATATTGTTAACTTTATATATAATTGCAGATGGTTTTCCTGAAACTCCTTAAGTGTTTATGGATTTGTCTAATTCTATCCATTTTTCCATTGGTAAAGCATTCCATCTACAGCAGTTTGTTGTAACTCCTATATCTATTAATACATCCATTTTATATGGTTTATATTTTGAAAACTCAAATAGAGCTGTAACATAAGTATGTCTCTTTTTATCTTGGTTGGCAGATAATACAAGTTCTTCATTATCTATTATAATTTGTTTGAACATAATTAATGATCTAATATCTTCAGTGTTTTTTGAAGAATTGCTTGATGATCCTATATATAAAGGTATTTTTCCTAGAACAGTTTTGGTGCCAACTAGTTGTTGACCATGGTCTTTATCAATTTTTTTTTACAAGGAT
The DNA here is from genome assembly GCF_018873765.1 of Telopea speciosissima. Lineage (NCBI taxonomy): Eukaryota > Viridiplantae > Streptophyta > Magnoliopsida > Proteales > Proteaceae > Telopea > Telopea speciosissima. The sequence goes on from NC_057920.1 coordinate 26,984,574, forward strand.
CTGATTAGAGGTTTTTTATCTCTTCTATTAAAATATAAACTATTTCCTAAAGCTTGAATATCAATTGTTTGATAGTCAAGAGATTTTCTTCTAGGTGCTATATCATTTATTAACCATTGTTTAAGTAAACTCAGATCTTTCCAATTCATAAGCCTGGATTGAATTTCTGTCTCAAATGATTTTGGTTCAAAAATTTCAACAATTCTTTTATCTACTGGATGAATAGATGTTTGAGTAACATTTGTTAATTCATGCCAGGATTTCCAGCTGATTGCAAGGTTGTGGCTTGATGATTTCATGCCTATACCTTGAGTTTTAATTCTTAGAACAATAGATTCCTTGATGTTAGGATCTGTAACTGAGATAAAGTAATTTGGTTTGAGTCTAAACCAGATAGTTCCATTGACAAGATTTAATTCCATTCCACCAATAAATGCTGAAATTGGATTTTCAATAAATCTTTTATCTAAAACTGCAAGTATAATAGGAGTATCTATTCCTTGTCGAAATAGTGTTGTTATTTCGATTTGGATAATTCTTATATGAATGTTTCTAAGTTGAGGATGTTTTTTACATAATCTCAAAATTTTTTCTTTAATAAATAGAGGAATTTTTATATTACTTTCATCTGTTGCAATAGTTATGGTGTTTCCACTAGCTTGGTCAATGTATCTTTTGGACCAAAAATTTTATTTGGAAAATTTGTTGGCTTCTTCCTTTTTAACCATCTTTTGCTTTTTAAAAAGAGATAGGTCAAAAACAAGATCTTCATGTATAAGATCTGATAAAGGAATGACATCTAGTTATTGATTTGGGATGGATTTGAAGCCATCAACTGAATCTGTTGATACTTCTGTAGATTCTATATTTTGATCAACCTCAGTTGTCCCATTTATCATAAAAACTAGTTCAGATTCAGAGTCTTAATCTTTCAGTTTCACTATGTATAGAAAATAAAATATCTTCTTGATCTGAAAGGTTATTTCCAAAATAGACCTCTAAACTATTTTCTTCAATTTATTTAATCATTTTGCAAGCTCCTTTTCCTTTGTTTGGACAAGAGTTTACATAATGACCTAATTCTTGACAAATATAACATTTACAACCTGATTTGGATGTTGTGTTTTGTCTTTTCTTCCTTACAAACCTTTGTTTTTTATGAAAAGGTGTATTTTTATTATATTTTTTCCATCGGATGTTTTTAAACTTTGTATTGTTAAAAGATTATGTTGCATAGGTTTGCATCCAAATTACCAATTATTTTTAAGAAGAGAATTACATAGGGTTGGTGTAATTTTCTTTTTAACTTGTTTAGTACCTTTTGCGTCTAAACAATGAGTAATTAATTGTCTTTAAACAAAATTAATTTTATTTCCTAGAATATCTGTACTGCCAGTTTCAATACAGTATTTAAGTTAAGAAGAATGGCAAATTTCATCCCAAGGAGGAACTAGTTTATAGAAAAATTATTCTAGCCAAAATTTTGATTGTTTTGAGTCAAGTAGATGATAATACTTTTGAAATGTTTTTGCAAAAGTATCAAATTCATTCATACTACAGAGTTTTAATTTGGATAAAATATAATTAACGTCTTCTATATAAGCAAATTGTGAAGTTGTTCCACAAAACTCCTTTTTTATAATTGCTGTTAAATCATGAAGTATTTTTTCATGAGTTAGCATATCATTAAGTAAAGCTGTTTTTTCAACTTTTCCTTCATCCGAATCTTCCCATTTTCGAAGATATTGTAAAACATCTCCTTGTAGGATTCCACTGATAATCTAAAAAATTTGTTTTAGACTAGGTTGATTTGTAATTAGTGACAACTACGGCTAAAGATTGAGCCCAATCATCAATAGTACGTTCATAATCTTTGTAAGAAATATGAGTTAAGTCTAAACATGTTCCACCAGAGGCAACATGTTTATTTAAATCATCCCTTCTTGTGTAGTAGGGAAAGGTTCTTCAGAAATATTATTTATATCTTCTGTCAGTTCTTAAATCGGTTTGTTGCCTAAACATATCATCTTGGTTTAAATGGTCTGAAGATCCTACTTTTCTTTTTCTTTTTGGATCTTGATGTTCTTGTTCATCGTCTGAGTTAGACTTAGAACTCGATTTATCAGACTTAGAATCATCAGTTTCAGCCTGAATTGTTTTAGTGTCTGATTCTTCTGAAAATAGTTGATAGTCATCTATGCTGAATAGAGATTCATGTTCAGAATAAAATTCTTACATCATATTTAACAATTTACCTTTTTCGAAGGGACCGTTTTCTTCGACAAATCTCTTTTTTCAATAATCCATTATTTCTTTTAATGGACTAAAATCTGATTCTTCAAGTATTGTGATTGAATCATCATCTTCGGTAGCATTTATGGTGTTTCCATAAAACAGACTATCACGATGTGTATTAGGAGAAATATAACCATCAATGAAGACAGATAGTTGATCTGACAACGTTTGCATATGAACTTTGGTTTGTTCTTTTAGATCTAAATCTACTATAGTGCTTATAGCTTTTATTTCAGAGTCTATTTTATCAAACTTGTGATCTAGTCTTTTAAAATAAGTAGTAGTTATATCTATTAACATATTAATACTACTACATGCAAAACTAATATTTTTGTCATTTTTTGTAATATGTAGGCTATAATCATATAAAGATTTATCAACAGTACAACAAGAAGAAACTAACTAATCAACAGAATCCATTGGTTTGAACAAACAGAGTTGGTACCTAAGACCGTCTTTGGTTACTGAAGGAATAGTCCTACTGCCAACTAATGGACTAACTTGGACAATCAACTTCCCAAAGATATATGGGTTTAACTCTGTTGTTGAAAACAATAGATTTTGAAGATATGAATAAATAAAAACTAGTGATAAAAGATAAAAGAAGAGTACCTGACCAAGAGCTTGAATAATATTCTTTACTATAAGCGTCCTCTAAAAAGATAGTCCAGACAACAGTATAAACTGATCCTCTAAACTCTCTAAATAGATTTGCTAAAAAAGTACATAAATAGTGAGAAGGTTTGATTACCAAAGTTCTAAAATGGATGGTTTCTTCAAGAAGAGCTTAATACTCTTTAGCCCTTGAAATGAGATAGGTATTGTTCGTCGGTTACTAATTACTTTTTTTTTGTCCCCTTCTTGGTTGCCTTTGCTCTGCAGTGAGGAGCTCTCTCACTTGCTCTATGCGGCAGCAGATATGGTGTTGGTTCCTTCCATATATGAACCTTGTGGACTTTCTCAAATGATTGGGATGCGCTATGGAGCGGTATTTTTAACTTCTTGTTTAATCCAAGTTTAGTCTTCTGATTGTTAGCCTGGCTGCAACTACTGGAAGGTTCTTTAGGAACTCTCGAGTGCTTAATGTTCGAACTGTACCTTTCTATTTTGTTTAATTTTTTTGGAACAGCTAAATTCTGCATCTGTTGAAATGGGTAGACATCCCCTTACCTCATGCTTTTGAAATCTTTATTCATCTTTATATTGGGACAAAAAGGATGCAGGTAGGGCAGAGTTGATGGGGAATGCAGTTCCTGCACCCCAATTTCTGCCACATGGCATGCCTACGAGACAAATCTGAACCATTAATAGAAAGATACCACTCATTTTTCTCATTTGTATCCCCCACCTTGTGATGCAGATTCATCACCAAAATAAGCTTGTTTGATTAAGAATAGGTCTAGGGTTGGGTTATCTACGTGTTGGGCCTTTGATCCTATGGGTTTTCTATGTAATAGGCCACCTTTTTGGGATTAAAATATGGCTGATAAGGTTGCACACGAGATTAGTTGTTTTAGTTTCATAGGTACCATTTGATAATGCTTCTGCTGTTTCTGTGTTGAGAAACAGCAGAAACAGTTTTGGGGGCGTTTCATAAATCTGTTCCGGTGTGAATGACCTAGAAGAAAGCCCAGATGTACACCATGAGTTTAATATCAATCCGTCCTGCAATTGAAGTTTCAATTTAATCATACGTTCTTATTTATTTTCCAATAGACAACAAGAAGAGAAATTTTCAGTATTTCTCAATCTCTTTTATTCTTGCTGTTCTTCGATTACATCACGAAAGTGAGGAAGAAAAGAGAAGGTTGGAAATTGTTACCTGATCGATCTTCCATAGAGAATCAGGGGATCTGCAGTTTGAGAGATTCACATGAACTGTATCTCTTAGCTTCTTCTCCAAGAAGTCTAGTTTGGAAGAATGTTTCAAAAAATACCCTGTCCTTGAAGTAACCTGGAGAAGACGATCAGCAGATTTGAGCTCCTTGGACAAAATTTCGCAGTTCTAGATATATTTTCAAATCTCCAGAACGAGTTAATTAAGAAAATAAGAACAAAGTTAATTAAATAGATAGGAAGAAGTAATTAGCAGATTTCCACGCTCTTTATTATACTCTTTAGATTGGTCTAGCAGAATCAAAATCCGAAAAGCAAATCCCAACAACTCTCTGAAAATTTCTCTGGCTAAAGTGGTCTTATCGCTCCCGCCAATCCCATAAATCCCAACGACCCTCAAATGCTCTCTACCGATAATCATCTCCTTCACCTTCTTCTTCTCCAAAGCCATTCCAATCCCCAAGTCTACACCAGGTAACCTAAATATCTCCTCCTCCTTCAACCACCCGTCGTCAATCATTCCCAACCTGAGGTTTTCAATCTGCTTCTCGAGGCGATCAAACCTCTCAGTCAATTCGAACCTAATATGTTTTACATCAGCCAATATATGGGCCCGCAATTCTTCGATGTCCTTCAGGTGTTCTACACTGGTCTTGCAGAAAGCACCCCTCTTACATATGGTTATCAGTTGTTTCAGAAGCTCCGTTGCGATTTCTCAGGCGAAAAAGTCCGTTACGGCCATCGCCGTTGGCCGGAGGATGGAGTGAGTTAAAGCTTTAGCCTTTGGGTTGGAACGATGAGAGAGCACGTCTCTTGTTGTTTTTTAAGCAACAGAAAAACAAGTGAAACTTGTTTATTCAAACCTGTTTCCTTGGCCCATAAATTTTGATTTCTATTTCAAGAAACAGTAGAAATGAAACAAGTTTATCAAACACTTTTTGGGGTGTTTTTCCATTTCTTAGAACAGAAAAACACAAAACCATATTTCTTGAAGTGTTATCAAATGGTACCTTAGTTTTATTTTGGTGTTTTTGTTTATAAATTGAACTGGTTCAACCAATGGTGTAATTTAAGTGATTTTAGTAGTTTTCTTTAAGTGCTTAGTGGGCCTGGATTAGGACTCTGTTTTGAGTCTATTTCAGTTTCCTTGTTAGTTTAAGTTACCTAATAGGTTAAGGATTGGATTTCGCCTTTCCTTTTTAGTGTAGGAGTCTATTTTTGAGTCTTTTATACAAGGTTGTAAAGGGGGCAAGTATTGAACCCGAATTTTGATATTAATGAAAAGCTTTTACTGCTCTTCTTCTCCATTGAAGATTTATGTCTTGTGCTTGATCAAGGCTGGTGGGATCGGTTTTTGATCCGATTGACACCTTGCGGTGGGAAGCCCGGATGGTTCTTGGGTTGGATTGGTGTTTGATCCAATGGACACCTTGCAGTGTGAAACCCAGGTGGTTCTTTTGAAGCTCTCCTTCAAGTTCTAGTTAAAGATTCAATTTTTATTCACGTTTCTCAATCAAACAAACTGCTGCCAAGGGAATTCTGCAACAACAGTGAGTTTGATTTATCCCAACTCTAACCTTTCTTCTTCTAATCCTCTTAACCACCAAAACCTAACATCCCCTCCATCTCTGACCATCATTTCCATAACCTAAATTCTGCCCAGACCAAACCAGCCAGCCAAATCACACCAAACTTTGATCAAATTCTCCTCTCATACTAGGGAAAACTCAATCCAAGTTGCTCCCTCTTCTGACCATCATAAACCCTTAAAATCCATCTTTTACTCTTTCTAAGAACTTGAAACCCTAACCCTGACTTGCTTCCTATTCAATCTAACCTCCTTCCAGCCATCAAAACATCTCAGGACCTTTACTGATAGAGTTCCCTACCTTGACTTGACATAACCCATACATCAAATCCTAACCCTAACCCTAATTTCACCAAAAACCCTATTTTGACCTAGCCGATTCACCTGTTTAAAACTGATCCTGGTTGATCGGCCCCTAGTTGGTCTCCGACGAATTTGGGACTACATTACCTTGTATTGAACAGTTTCCCTTGTATTTAAAATGATCCAGATAGATTCCAAGATTCATGTTTTTCCACCATTGTTCCTTTAATTTGAAATTGAATCAAACGACTTAAACTTGCCACATAAATAGGGGAGGTGAGACCTACCTGTAAATAAAACTTTTGCCCCACCTGACAGATAGGACTAGTGGAGCGGCTCCATTGTGCTGTTCTTTCATATATGCACCTGGTCCTCCTTATATTGTTTATGGAAATTTTAAGTTTAGTTTCCAGGAGCTGAAGCTAGTAAAACTAGTCTCCCAAGAAGAAAATGTTTGAATGAGCACTTATCTATGTATCAAATTTCTTTGTTTGTAGTGAGAAATTTAGAAAAAATAATGTAATGTATATGTTATATGCTGGCAGTTTTCCTAAACAGCCCTAAAAACTGCCACTTGACAGATCAGATGGGGCCCAAATTTTGTGCATAGGTAGACCTCAAGTCCCCTGCTCACATGTCAAGTTTCAGCCTTAACAGATTTTTCGATGTGGCAAAGTAGAACTGTGAAAATTCCAAAACTATGGGAGAGTGCACGGTAGTGGTTGGAGCACCATAGTCATGCTTAGATATACATGGGACGATATTTTTTTTGGATGAATAAAAAATTCATTACCAAAGAAAAGAGAAGAGGGGAGGGATGGAGGCCCTGCTTTTACAAAGGGATGGAGGCAAGGGCCTGAAGGGGACCCCAAAAAACTACAGACTAATTCAGGGGGCCAAAGCTAGCATGATCTAACATCAAATAAGAAAGAGTCCTAAATCTGCTGGAAAGATCTGGACTTTGTGGATCCTCTTAAGAGATTGCACTCGAACCAGAAATTGTAGATAGCCGCATTAAATGTAGGCTTTCCCACCATAACACAGAAAAATCCCCCGGCAAAGGACATGACCATGGATAACCATTCTCTGTTGAAGGCCAAAATCCTTCTCCGAGGCAAAATTCTTTCGTCCTGATTGGACGAGTTCCAGATGACCCCCTGATTCATCAGGTAGGGAGGGATGGTAGCGGCAAGAGCCTCTCAGGGCTAGGCAAGCAAGAGGTTAGGTGGGACAACTTTTTGGGATATGGCAGGGAGCTTATATGACGCCGACTGTAAAAACGGGGGACAAGGGATGATCAAGGGAAAGAGAGGGTGAGGGGCTGAACAGAGTAAGGAAGAAGAGCCCGGTGGGAAAGGGGGGAAGACGAGGGAGGTGGGAGAGGACCCCTATGTGGACAGAGAAGGGGGAGGGGCCGCAGTGGAGATTCATGGGAGAGGAGGGAGATATAGGCAATTGGTCAGAGCGGGAGAGCCAGAAATTGCTCCTATAGCTGGACCTGACCCCATAGCAAAAAGAGGGGTGGAGGGAAGGCTTGAGGGATGGGCCAGGCTACAGAGAGAGAGGTGGAGATTTGATGCACAGTGGACAGGGGACAAAATGGGCCATCCCAGAGGAGGAAAGCTGGCCTAGGATAGGATGGGCCAAGAGAAAAGGATTGGAGTGTTGGACAGGAGGTGAAGGAGGATTAGGGTGGCCTGCAGGCCCAACAATCGGAGTGGGCCTAGGAGAGTCAGACAGGAAAGGATGCAAGGAGGAAGCATCAAGATGGGGCCCCACATCAAAGCAAGGGATAGAAGGGGTAAAAGCGGAGGGTCAAAGGGGGACAGGGCACCGAGAATCCCGATAAAGAAGGATTCACCGTTGGAGATAGGACTAGCCGAGAAGGCAACAGAGGAGGATTGTTGATGTTGATGGCAGGACCCACGTGACAGGACAAGAGGGGTGGGAAGGAGAGAAGGGAGAGGATTAGGGCATTATTGGGTTCTCAAAGAGGATGGGAGACATGGCAGTAACGGAGAGGGCAGAGGAGCAGAGGAAGTCGGATGACGTAGGAGGGCAGGGGAGGCTGATTGGTTGGCTGTTGGAGGAAAGAGCCTGGTAATAATGGAGACCATTCGGCATGATGGCAGAGGCAACTGACATCTTGGTTATAGAACTATCAGGTTCATCGATGGAAGGAAGATTTGCAGACCCGTTTTGTCCAGCAGATGGAGAGGCTCTATGGTCCAACAGTAGGATGGGGGAGGCCAGATCATGGCCCCGGGGAGAACCCGACCCGATGGTGGTTGCCTGAGACGGTCAGCTCTACACTGGTAGTTTCTTCTCCTACCTCTACTGGGAGAATGAAGGTTGTTATACTGATTGGATGGTGGTAGGTGTGGCGGTGGGAGGTAAATGGAAGAAATAGGGCTTTTCACAAGATGGGGATGGTGGGTTTCAGAGTTGGATGGATAAGGGTGGTGGGTTTCAGTGGATGAAGGGTGGTGATGGAGGGTTTCAGAGGAGGCTATTGCTTTGAAGTCATATGGATGATCGGGACTGGGCATCCAAGAACAGACCCAATGATACTTAGGCAATCTTTACACCAACAGTGCAATGGAAGGCCAGGGAGGGTAGCCCAAAGTGGGATGGTGGAGAGGTTGATGCAGTTAAGCTGCAAGAATCTGTCCCACTTCTGGAGCACAATAGGTTTCCATCCGACATTCCAGGGTCCGCCTTCGAGAGCCTGAATTTTATCAGCTTCGTCGGAGAAATTGAATATATAGAATCCGTTGTCCAAAAGGTATGTTTCAACTATCCCGTGGCTCTTCCATTGTTTAGACAGAGAGAGCTTTACAATAATGTTGGAAGTCTGCTGCCGATGAAGTGACCAACAAGTGCACAGTGCCATTTCTTTGCTTCAGAGTCCAGTACACTGTTTGGGCATAGGCCCACCTTAGAATCTCCGATGAGAGATGGAGAAACAATGGAGAGGGAGACCTTCACCCGATGGAAGGCTCACCTGGCCACAAAGGGAACTCAAGGACACTCCTCCATTAGTGAGAGAAGGGTTTGGTTTAGGGCATGGGGAGGAGGCGGAGGGTGGGAAGGGAGACAACAGGATCATGGGAAGAGGCTGGGACAGGTGGGTGGTGGAGCCTGGTGGAGGAGGATCCACCCCAGGACGACAGAGCATTGGCCTGAACTCGATCAATGGTAGATCCAAGACACTCCTCCAAAATCACCGGTTGATTAAGCATGGGAGGATATTTGATTGAACTAAGCTCTTAAATTTGACACTTGGCTAATCTAGACCATGTCATCTCTATCCAACATCGAAATAGCTACATCATCCATCCTTGTGGCACATTGAGTATGGACCATTTAGGAAGCCCTTCCTAAAAGGGGCTGTGTAAAGTAGTTTCTCCCATATAATATATATTTCTGACATGGCCGTACTGAAAAAATATCCTTAATGGACACACCAAGTTTTGCCATGTGGAAGAATGATCTGGTGGATTTGACTATTAAATGCCCGGGTGGAATGGTGTCAAAAGGCCATGTGTCAAATTTCAGCCACAAATTTGGCCATTTGCCTAATACCATACCCTCCTATGTATGTTATGCACCACCACTGTAGTTTTGTGCCCCCTCTTCATAGTCTTAGATCAATTCCTTGTTTTGCCACTTGGCATACTCGGATTGGTCTGAACTTTGACATGTGAGCAGGGGACCTTGGTTTCTCTATCTGTTCACAAAGTTTCAGCCCATCTGACATGCCACGTGGCAGTTCTTGTTGTCTATTAAGGAGATTCTTTCCTTAACATCCAAGTAGGAAAATATGTCTGAGCTTAACTTGTCTTAAGCTGAATGTAAAGTAGGTGTTAATTCTTTAATCTTTGCAGTCCGTTGAATTTGAATTGTCTAGTGTGAAATAATTCAGAAATGCAATTCACCATAAGATTTTCATTTTTTTTTTTTTGCATTTGCAAATATATAATAATAATAATAAGAAGAAGAAAGTAATTAGGGCGATCCCCACTTTTCATAAAGTGGGCAGTGCCCACCTTCTGTTTATGAGTTGCCATCATTTGCTCCTTAAAAGTGGCAGCTGTACATTTTTAATTATGCACCCTCAGTCCCACATCATTCCTGTATTTCTTAAATGAATTTATCTTATTGACAATCTCTCTCTCTCTCTCTCTCGATATATATATATATATATTTCTGAATCAAATAAGGAAAAAGGGGTAGGGGAAGGGGTCTGGTTATGAGTTGCGGAGTAAGGACCATGGTACAAGATTTCGCGATATATCGGAAAATTTCGGGAATTTCGAGTGGGCCGAGACAAAATGTATAGGCGAAATGGAAAAGTAACAAAACTCGACGAAATTTCGTGATATTTTGGCATATTTCGGCCTATGACCGAAATATCGCCGAAATGTTACAAAAGTCACTAAAAGCTCACGTGACCCTGGGACTTAAATACAGAATCTCGCAAGTCTCGGTCGAAATATCGACCGAGACCTGCAGAGGCTCTCATTTCTTCTTCTCTTTGGTTTTCTTCCACTCTCCAAGCATTGTTCTTCATCGTTTTCGATGGATTATCGCCGGAAACACGTCGGAGCCTCATCCAAGCACATCCTCCAAGCATTTTTCATTATTTAAGGTAATTCTTTTTTCTCTAAAACTAATTTTTTTGAAAATAGTATGTTCATTACATGTTGGATGATGATGAAATATTTATATTTTAGACACTGGAGGCCGATGTACAACCTCACGGTGTTGAAATTTTTTTACATATGTATTTTATATTTTATATTGTGGTTTTAAAAATTGATTTTCCTACAACTAAAATAGGAAAAAATTAGGGGTTCTATAACTTAGATAGGGATCAATTAAATATATGTTAGACACCAATGGCCGATCTACGGCTTCACGGTGCCGAAATTATTTTTCTGCCCATAAATAATTATTTTTATTTTCAGAAATTAAAAAAAACATTTAAAAAAATAAAAAAGAGGAAGAAATAAATAAGGAAAAAAGGAGTTTTTGGTTTGAAAAATCATAAAAAAGTATGACAGTAATTTTTACATGTTTTGAAATGCATTAGATATATATTATGTTTAATCATTTTCGGTTTTGTTATGTTAGGTCAATATTTATATTAAAATTATATATAAAAAATTATTTTTAATTATGAGAAAAATATAAGGGTTAGGGGAAAAATGTTAAATAGCTATACAATTGTTTAAGTAGTCTCAAAGTGTCAATTGAAGTGCTTCTACATTAAGTTTGTAATTATTTGTTTTACTTACATTTCAGTAAACAAGTATTATTATGGCTGATCGTGAAAGACAACGTGCGAAAGGAAAGCAACAAGTAGGGCAAAGTAGTCAACAGAGGCCGGAGAGGGAGCAGAGAGAGCAGAGGCCACCTAGGCAGCCTAGGGGTGACATTGCATGGTTACATGGCACTCCAATTGATGGGGATAAGAGAAAATCCCAATGTAACTATTATCACATGCAGTTTTTGGGAGGTGGGTCCAGTAGACTTAAACAACATCTAACTGGAGGATCTAAAGATGTTGTAGGTTACCATATGGTACCTGTTCAAGTAGCTAGGGAAAGTGGTGAGAGTTTGAGGGGAAAGAAGAAGAGGAAGGCTGACAAGCAGAGGATAATTGAAGAACTTGAGGATGCAGTGAGGAGTTCAATGGGAGGAGGAGGACAATACCATGATGATGATGATGACATGAATGTACCTGATGATGTACAAACAGCAGAGGAGGCTAGGGACTTTCGATGGACTGTTTCAAGGAGTAGAGTTAGTTTTCAAGAGGATCAGCAGAGACATAGAGTAGGGGGTAGTGGAGGAGCTGGCACATCTGGATGTTCTAGATCTTTCAATCTTTTTAAAAGATCACAAAGTGTGAAGGCAGCCCCAACACCTCTATCGGTACCAGTACCACCATCAGCATCAGATCCTAAACTACATATGAAGAAAGGAAGCAGTCAACCAAGAATCAAAGGAGCATGGAAGGGGATGAAGGGGTTAGTTAAAGAGTCAATAGCTAAGTGGATGCTATACCATACCATCCCAGCAAACACCGCACAAGGCCCCCATTATGATACCATGATTGATACAATTACAGAGGCTGGCCCAGGGTTCAAGGGGCCCACCCCATATGAGGTAATGAATGTTTATTTACCTCAACAGAAGTCTGAGATTGATGAGTACATTGGGGAGATGAGGAGTATATTGGAGACATATGGGGTGACTATAATGGCAGATGGTTGGACTGGGCCTACAAGAAAGTCCATCATCAATTTTATGGTATATTGTGATGGAAGGACAGTTTTCTTCAAATCTGTGGATGCATCCAAAGAGGTAAAGGATGCAAAATATATTTATAGATTGTTAAAGGAAGTGGTTGAAAAAGATGTAGGAATAGAGAACGTTGTCCAGATTGTAATGAATAACGGAAGCAACTTCAAGAAGGTCGGTGAGAAGATGATGAATAACAGTAAGTACCGGCTCTTCTGGACTCCTTGTGCAGCCCATTGCATTGATCTAATGCTGAAGGATATGGGGAAGTTAAAGTTGGTGAAGACTGTGGTTGAAAGTGCAAGACAAGTCACCAACTTTGTATACAACCATTCCTTTGCACTAAATCTATTGAGGGAAAAATGTGGGGGTGACTTGGTGAGGCCGGGCATCACAAGATGTGCCACCAACTACATTGCCCTAAAAAGCATTGAGACAAAGAAGGCCGGGCTGAGAAGTATGTTTGCTTCTGAGGAGTGGTTTAGATGGAAGGGTTCCAATACTACAAATGGAAAGGAAGCACAAGCAACCATGTCATCTGAGGACTTCTTGACAAAGCTAAGCAAAGTGGTGAAAGTTTTGGAGCCAATAGTTAAAGTTCTACATATAGCGGATTCCGCTCTCAAGGGCCCTACCGTGCGAGTCCTATATGCTACAATGGACTTGATGAAAGATAGTGTCTACAGTGTGGCTTCTCGTAGTAGCAAGCACTTCTTGGATATCATCAATGCTCGATTGGAGAATCAACTTATGCATCCACTGCATAAGGTTGGTGAGTAAATTTGTTTATGTAACTAATTCATACTTTCATAGTATTACTAATTACCTATGCATTCTACATATATCTCATTTCTATATGTCAAATTTCAGCATACTATTTGAACCCCAAGTATCAATATAATAATAGGCTTGGGTTGAAAACTCAACTTATTGATGCTGTGAAACAAGTAGTAAAGAAGTTTGAGCCAGATGGTCAACTACAAGCTATATGCAACAATGAGGTGAGTCTTAGAATTCATTTGGAATATAATTAGTAAGTAGTAATTACTAATTAGTAATGAATCATTACTAGTTTTCCACATGGGTGTAGATGAAGATTTTTAGGGATGCATTAGGAAGTTTTGGAACCGATGCTGTAATACAAGCAGAGCACGTGGTGATGCTGGTACTCAATTCAATATCTAATTCTTTTAAATTACATATGTATTGAAAGTTGAAACTTGTAAAAATTTTGACACATGTCTTTTTTTGTTGTAAACTTGTAATGCAGCTGAATGGTGGGTGTTGTATGGGGAATCGGCTGAGAATTTAAGGAGAATACCAATCAAGGTCCTTGCCCAAACATGTTCCACATCTGGCTGTGAGAGGAACTGGAGTACGTTTTTGCTCATCCACTCCAAGAGGCGCAACAGATTGGGGTCCGAACGTCTATCTGACTTAGTGTATGTGCACTACAACTTAAGGCTGAAACAGCAACACATACGCATGGGACATGAGGGACAAAGGGGCACTATTGACCTCACCGACATCTTTTAAGTTGACTCAGACGATGAGGACCTTATTGTGGATTGGGTGAGGGATAGAGGTGAGCCGGTGTTGGATCAGGAGGGAGGTAGGCCAGACCCCATGATAGCTTCTAAGACTGTTGCTGATGTGGATGATTATATGGCTGACGAGGGTCAGATACACACTCGGGAAGCATCACCCATACCATTCCAGCCCACTGGTGGCAATTCTAATGAGAATGATGACTGGTCTAGGTCCTCAGGTGGTACTGGTAGGAATCAAACTCAGACACATACTCAGACTGAAACTGCTGGAGGTGACTCTGATGATGATGGTGGTGGTGGTGGCATTTGAAGGAATGCGAGTGCGTTATGCGGTAGGCGAGGATACGGTGTCTGTAGAGCCAGTCCGATTCACTGGAGAAACACAATTTGATCATGCCACACAGGATACGGACCACGGTGCACGTAACCCCGCACCCCAACCCTCACAAGCCCCTATAAAACCATACTCCAGGAAGCATAGGGGTCAATAGACACAGGCTGTTGAATATATGGATATTGATGACTTATCTAGCTCTATTGGCGGTTTGAGTATGGGTGATAGGGAGGGAGGATCAACTGGGCATTGGCGTGCCCCATCTTTTGACGCACATACCACTCCATCACAACCTCACAGTGGATAGGGATATGGATATGGACAGTTTAGTTGGGTAGGGGACTATGACTCCCAGTCCCAGTCCCAGGGACATACTGGATCATCTTTTGTAGATGACATCTTTGCATACCCTAGTTACCAACCTCACGAGCCATACATGCTGTCAGTGCCAGTGCTAGCGCCGAATCCGCCGACATCATATCATACTGGATCATCTTTTTCCCGAGCTGGACTGATTGGTAACCCTATCCCTAACCCATATCCTAGGATAGGTTATCTTCAGTATGTTGATGACTCCATTTACATGGCAATTGTGGATGACTACAATCGTTTCTTCTCCCAAACTTATACCGTGGTCCACATATGTCCTTCAAACAGAGAGCAATGGACGTCAACTCCAGCGGAGCATGAGTGGGGTCGATCCAGGAAGGCATAGCAATTATTACTAGGATTAATTTTAAACTTTTATACTTGTATGCCAGTTGTGACTTGTGAGTCTTGTGAGTCTTGCACTCTTGTAACTTGTAACTTGTAAGTTGTGATTTGTGAACATGTGACTTTGTGTATTGAGTCTTTGACTATTATGGAGTTTATGAGTTATGATTTATGACTTATGTCTTATGAGTTTTCATTAGTTTGTTTAAATTTCTTTGATGTCTTTTATTGCCTAATCAATGTGTGTTAAACTATTTATACATTAGGGTCGGCGACCGTATACTATCAATCAAGGGTGCAAACCCAAAACACCAAATTTGAGTTCATTTTTTTTGCAATATGAAGGTTTAAATGTGTTTATTTAACTTAAATAAGGGAGTACATGAAGTATCAGACCTTGAAATGGCTAAAAACCCACCGAGATGGACTGCCGAAATATGGCTGAAAAAATGCCATATTTCGGCGATATTTCAGATATTACGGGATATTTTGGATATCTCGACAGGCCCGAGATACCGATATATCGCGAAGTCTTATACTATGGTAAGGACTAGCTCTTACTTCTCTCAAAAGGTTCAAGAATAAGGCAAATAAAAGACAATGCTGGAGGACACACGCTGCCCTTAAATTTTTTATTTTTGGTTGAATGCTGCCCTTAAATGATTGTGACTGTGAATTAGTAGCCTGAATGTAAGTATTGTATTGAGGGTAAGAAACAACAAAATGAGTGGTGTTCTGTACAATTAGTTGCAAGGGGTATGATATTATGGATAAAACATTCTTGTTCATGCAGTCTCTTCTTTGCTTCTCTGTTGGTCAAGGATAGGAAGGGTTAGGAAGCAAATTCTGCATCGCAAAACCTACTGTTCTATGTCTACCTTAAATCACATACATAATCCACCCATTACCGAAATTCATGTCCTGTTCCATCATGACTGTAGACTTGGCATCCTTTGACTTAAACAATGCATGCTAACTAATGAGAATGATTTGCATTCACACTGAGACTCCACCCATCCACCCACCCCTTTCATGCTTTCTTTTAGCATCTGCTTCATTGGTCAAGAAATCCTAGGGATTGATAAATCAGAGTTAAGAAATAGAAACAAAGACATTACTTCTCTCAATATATATATATATATATATATATATTTTTTTTGGATAGGTACTTCTCTCAATATCAATAAACTAAGGGAGCTATGGTGTATGAGGGAGAGAATATAGGATTTGATTGGCTTTAAGAAATAGACAAGAAGCTAGAGGAGTTGCTTTTCTTGAACACCAATAAAAAATAGAGTAAGAGAGATGGAACCGTCGAGGAAAGCATTTAATTCATTGAAGTTGGAAAGGGGTAAGATTGTCAATAAAGTAATTTAGGAAACAAAAATCCCATATTGGATTGGAGTTCTTTTTAATTGAAAACTCAAGAGTCCTGATTTATGGAAGAGACAATGCCAGTCCGCTATAGAGGGTTTCGGGGGCTGCGTTCTTCATCAAAGTCAGGGAGCATGGGAATCACATTCAAGTCAATTCAACACCAAAGTGAGTCTAAGTGTCGGAAATTTTGAGTGTACGGGGGGACATCAATTTACCTCCAGCCAGTATGTGGGTAATTTTGATATCACTTTCTTGGGAAATGGACATATTCCCATTGAGACTTGAGATTTTGAGAGAAATTTGATTCCACTCAGACATGAATTGCATTTTCCATGTATGATCCAACCATTCATTGCTACCTAGGATATCTTCATGCATAGGATTGACATGATCATGTGGTACCATAGGGATGTAACATACGTGGATGGTAAGATGGTTAATAAGAAATGTTCTAGAATAAATTTACGGCACAAAGCATTTCATCTTCATGGCCTTTTTATACACCAATAGGTAATTATAGGCATCATTTGGGCGCCTAAGATATCTGACATAACGCTGAAAGTATCACTTTGTTTTTGGGTAACCATTTCAGGTACCAGTAGTGAGGAAGACAGGAGGCCTTGCAGATACAATCTTTGACATGGATGATCAATCACGTCGTGAGGTGGCCAACGGGTATTCCATTTCTTGGAACTTTTTACATTTAGTAGATAAAGAAGGTATTGATAGGAATGTGAGGGATAAAATTGACAGAAACCCTAATGATCCTCCAATTTGCTGCATGGCAATTTAGTGTTTAAGAATGCTATACTGTCATGGAACATTCTGATTATTGTTGTGACAACATGTGCCTTCAAATGATTATCTAGGTAATAATAGTGTGGATTCTAGTGCAACATTAGAACATAAATCAACTTGGGCCTTCATCAAATTCCACAATTGATTTTGTTAAAGAAGTGTTTTCCAGGGAGTCACTGATTCTTAAGCTGAAGGATAAGGTTCTTCAATTAGGAAAAAAAATTCAGTTGGATTCTGAGGATCAATTTCGTTTTGGGTAAATTACACCTGGGGTACCTAACGTTTGGAGAAACTAGGTCTGGGGTTCCTCATGTTTGATATATTATGCTTGGGATATTTTTTTTCATATTTCCAATTTTGTACATACCACCATCTCCAAAACTTCTTCCACCACCACCTCCTCTTCCTCACGGAATGGGCATGGTGTTTCGATCGAGAGAGTCAGATGCAGCTACCGTAGTACAAGGTTTCGGCGAAATTTTATGAAACCTACCAAAATATTTTGGACAGCCTGCAAGACTGAAGAAATGCAATGGTTTGATCAAAATGTCAACGTTTCGCCAAAATTTCGGTCTTTTGTTTCTTTTCGTCGATATATCGGTCAAAACTCTTCAAGACCTTTAGTATAAATAACAGACTTCGAGCTTCATCTTTTCTGCAATTAAGGTTGAAAAACCCAATTTTTGTGCTTTCTTGGTCAAATCACTATTGTATAAAGTTGGAACAAGAACTTTAGCAGAAGAGGAACACACTGGAAGCGACAATTTTTGCGTTGTTGGAAGATTCATGCAAGATTCAAAGTTGGAGGTATATCCCTTTTCCCAAAAACTAACTGTGCCAAAAAAATATGATAAATACTTGATGGTTGACATTCAATCTTTAATATGTTACAAACCGTAGCTTGATCTATGACTTCACATACGCGGATTCATCTTCTGTTTTTAAAATATTTTTCTAAATTTTTTGCGAAAAAATAATTTTCTTGCAACAAAATTATGAAAAAAATACGGTTAATACAGTTGGAACTTAAAGATAGATCGACTCTAGTAAGAGGAGAGATTTACAGCAAGAAGAAGAAGGAGAGAAGGGAAGAGGATGGGAGAATCGATTGTATGTGTTGAGTTGTTCTCAACACACATTATTTTTTTTTTTTTTCCCTCAATCACCTGGCAGCCATCTGCTATTATATCAGAGTTAGAGAGGGTGAATGCAACAGAAGTAAATTTTTTGTTACCAACAAAGAGTCCATGGGCTGACAAACAACCTTTTCATGACTATTTTTTACAGCATCTTTACATGAATACCAATGGTTATATTTGATTTGATAGCTCAACATTAGGCTGCACAATAGATTGGTGGAGTACCTCCACCTGCCAACATAAACTTGCTTCAGAGGCTCTGAGCAACCATTTCATACAAATCAAGAAGCCAGCTTCAGAGGCTCTGGGCAACCTTTTCATACAAATCACGAGGCCAGTTCCGTGTCAAATTGTTCGCCACAAAATTTGCTTTCTTAGTCCGCAAGGCGCGAAGTGATCCATCAGTATCTGTCACACTGTCCAAACAACTAAGAGCAACCTTTAGGAGATCTGGCACACAAATCTGGATATGAGGAGATAAATTCTGGAACACATCAACTGTGACATCTGGTGCTCGTGGATCTAACGGAAGGAAGGAGAGCTTCATAACCTCTTTAAAAGAATTCAAGTGATTGCCTTCCCTTGCTAGCTTATGGATAAACAAGATTGCCTCAAGCTGTCTTAACACTGTTTGTTGTTCCAAAACAAGCTCCCTTTCTTGAAGGCTGATTTCTGAAGAATACTTGTACATTTCCAGTATCTCATTGCCAGAGTGAATGAGACCAGCAGTTCGGCTGTCACCATCCAGTCTACCACGTGATAGAGCACAGATTGCTTCTGAAAGGCACTTATTAACTGTCTCCAATGCCAGTGAAAATGCCCCAACTCTCTTTTGAATTTCTATTGATTTGTCATGAAGCCCAGCTTCCTGACACTGACGTGCAGCTTCAAGCAGAAATTGTTGTTGTGCTTTCCTATCGGTCAAGAATCTTCTCAGTTCACCTTCTTCCTCAAAACCTCTTGAACCGAGTAAAAGGTAGATCCCACCATCACGTAACAACAGTTCGGTAAGGAGTTGTTTTAGCATCAAATTTCTTTGCCTTTGCTGATCAACGTTGCCTCGACCAATCCATGATAACTGTCCACCACCCACTGCTGCAGCTGCTTGCACATAATATTCCAATGCTGTTGAAATATTACCCAGACGCAAGTATGCGGATCCATACTACCTAATAATGCTAGCTACTTCTGCAAAAGCATCCATTACACCCAGCTTCTGGCCAGGCCCAACACTTTCAGAAAGGACCCCAGAGTCTGCTAGCACAGTAGAAATATGGACAGCATCAATATTGAATCCTTCATCTCCTGTATCCTTGGATAAGTATAGGATTGCTGGTAGAAATTGGATGCTCAAAAGCAATACATATGGGTACACCAAAGGGTCCTTTCCATTCTTCGTGTAATGTGATGGCTCAAATTTATTTAGGTATTGCTGCAGATCTTCCAAAGTGTAAGGTACAAAAACCTCATTCAGGACAATAGAAGAAGCTGCACCAGGACAGTCTCGTACAGCTGACAATTTGAGCCACAAAAAATCTTCTATTGTATGGAAAAGCATGGGCATGTCTCTCAGCAACCTGTCAATGTGTCTGCGAGAACCAGAAACAATAGCATAAAGTAGCAACTTTTTCTTATCATACCCAGCTCGACCCGCTCGATCTCTGATTCTCAACATTTTCTCGCACTCTTCTGAAGCAGCAGCTGCAGTCTCAGCTGACACCACACCTCCAGTAATCCATTCTGAAAGCTGAGGAGCAAATTGGTGTGAAACACGAGAAGATAGAGCAACATTTCTGGCTTCCTCATATTAGCCAGTTCGCAAGCAAAAATAGATCTGCTGCCAAGTAACACACATATTACTTCCATTACACAGTCCTCCCTAGGGAGGTAAAGAGAAATAAAACAAGAAAAGGAAAAATACAACTTGGTCATGTCTTATAACAGGACAATGATAGAACTACCCTTATACAAGATATTCTAACAACTCTAACACTCCCCCTCAAGCTGGAGAATAAATGTCATACATTCCCAGCTTGCACAATAAGGTACTAAATAGACTAGGAGTGAGACCCTTGGTGAAGATATCCGCTACTTGATCACCTGTCTTCACAAAGTGAGTACAAATGCACCCAGAATCCAGCTTCTCTTTGATGAAGTGACGATTAACCTCAATATGCTTGGTTCGATCATGTTGAACCGGATTATGGGCAATGCTTATTGCAGCTTTGTTGTCACAATAAAATCTCATTGGCCCTTCAGTTTCAAACTCAAGTCTTGAAGAAGTCTCTTCAGCCATATAATCTCACATACTCCATGAGCCACGGCCCTAAACTCAGCCTCTGCACTGGATCTAGCTACAACTGGTTGTTTCGTGCTCCTCCAGGTAACTAGATTATCACCTACAAAGGTACAGTACCCAGAAGTAGATCTCCTGTCAGAGACTGAACCAGCCCAATCAGCATCTGTGTAGTCTTCAATCTGCAAATGGTCATGCCTAGCAAATAGAAGACCTTTTCCTGGACAGGATTTCAAGTATCTAATGATGCGATACACCGCATCCAGATGTCCACTCCTGGGAGCATGCATGAACTAACTCACCACTCCAACTGCATAAGAGATGTCTGGTCGAGTCAAAGAGAGATAGATTAGTTTCCCAACTAATCTTTGGCACTTGCTTGCATCTATAAGAGAAGAACCACATTCATCACCAAGCTTATGATTCAGATCAATGGGAGAACTTGCTAGTTTGCACCTCATCATGCCTGTCTCTTTCAGAAGATCCAAGACAAATTTCCTTTGGCAGATGTTGATTTCTTTCCTTGATCTAGATACTTCAATACCCAAGAAGTATTTCAAGAGTCCAAGGTCTTTGATCTTAAATTGTGTAGCTAGATAAGACTTCAGTCTATTTATCTCAGCAACATCATTCCCAGTTACTACAATGTCATCAACATAGACAATGAGAGTTGTAACTGTACCATTACCTCTCCTAATAAACAAAGTGTGGTCAGCTTGACTCTGATAATACCCATTCTTCAGGATGGCTTGTCTAAATCTCTCAAACCAGGCCTTAGGAGACTGGTTGAGGCTATAGAGAGCTTTCTTCAAGAGACACTTTCCCTTCAGCTGAGGGACACTTAAAACCAGGTGGGGGCTGCATGTACACTTCTTCTGCTAAATCTCCATGAAGAAATGCATTGCACTGAAAGAAGAACCCTGATTGAGTTATTCTTGGCTACAGGGGCAAAAGTCTTCTGGTAGTCAATGTCATATACCTAACTATACCCTTTTGCAACCAGCCTAGCTTTGTATCTTTCCACTGTACTATCGGATCTATACTTGATTGTATAAACCCATCTGCATCTAACTAGAGTTCTCCCCCTGGGAAGATCAACTAGTGTCCAAGTATTGTTCTTCTCTAGAGCCACCATTTCCTCAAACATTGCTTGCATCCATTTTGGATCGGATAAGCCTCTGTGACATTTTTGGGAATGAAAGAAGACTCAAGGGCAGTGGAAAAGGCAATACCTGTAGGAGAAATAAAGTTATAGGAAACAAATTGGGCTATGGGGTTAGTACAGGCTCTCTTCCCCTTTCTCATAGCAATGGGAAGATCTAATTCAGAAGGAAAAGTATTACCTGACTGAGGAGGATGAGACTGAGGATATGGATCCAAAGAGGGGTTTTGGCAGGGTTTCTTATACCATGATTGCTTTCCTTTTCCCTTCAACAAGCATTCACCTTTTGTGAATACAACATCTTTGAATCTTATTCCCTTGTATTCTTTTTTTCTGCTAGCATCACCCCCACTACTAGCATCAATATCAACAACACCATCAGCATCAGCATCATCAACAACATCCACTTCTTTGTACTTTCCAATATCAAATAGGAATGGGGAAGTAGAGGAAGGCAAAGGAGATAGAAAAGGAATGACATCAGCATCCGGTTCACTGCTAATACTCTCCCCCTGAACAGGATGGTGAGGGGGAGAAAAGTAAGGGATAGACTCAAAGAAGGTAACATCTTTGGAGAGAAGTTACCTTCGGGAAGGAGGATGGTAGCACTTATACCCTTTGGTTGAATCAGAGTAGCCCAAGAAGATGCACTTGAGAGCTTTGGGATCAAGCTTGGTGCGGGCTGATTTGTTGACATGAACATAACAAACACAACCAAAGAATTTTGGGAGGCAAGGAGAAAACTGAGGATTGAGGAGAAAGAAGAGCCAGGGGGGATTTGGAGCCAAGAAGTAGAGTTGGCATCCGGTTAATAAGAAAGGCAGCGGTAAGAAGTGCATCAGACCAAAAGGTCTTAGGCACATGCATACCAAAGAGAAGACATCAGTAAAGAACTATTGGAGCCCCCTATACATGTACTCACCCCCCTTATCAGACCTAACACTTTGGATTCGAGTATCAAACTGAGTATGGATAAGTTGATAGAAATCCTTAAAAGCATCACAAACATCACTCTTTTATTTCAACAAAACAATCCAAGTAGACCTAGAATAGTCTTCCACAAACGAAACAAAGTAATGAAATCCAGATAAAGAAGTAATAGGAGAAGGTCCCCAAACATCAATATGAACAAGAGAAAAAGGTGCAGTAGATCTATTACCACGATAAGGATAAGATGTATGACAATGTTTAGCAAAAATACAAGATTCACACTGAAAAACATACGAAGAAGGAAAAGAAGTAAACAAGTGGGGTAACTATCTCCTCATAACAACAAAAAAGGGATGACCCAAACGTTGATGCTAAAGCATTACAGACTCCAAAGTACTATGGTCACTCCGACCACAAACATAAGCTGCAACAGTAGATTGATCAGGTAACTGTGGTTCAAGAAGGTAGAGTCCTCCTTTTTCAGTTCTACTACCCTCTTTGTCTCCAAATCCTGAAAAAGACAATAGGAAGGAAAGACGATGACACAACAATTTAAGGATTTGATTAGGTGACTCACTAATAATAGGTTGGTAGCAAAATCAAGAACATGAAGGACAGGCTCAAAGGAAATAGAAGGAGTAACTCTCACATTACCCTTACCAGAGACAGAAGAAAGGGAACCATCAGCAACCCTTACCTTGTCTCAGCCAGAGCTAATGGAGTAGGAATCATAATACTGTGACATACCAGTCATGTGATCAGAGGCTCCAGAGTCAATAATCCAGGTAGGTGCAGTAGAAGGAGCAGATGAGACCTGCAGAGCTGAGGCAGAAGTAGCTGACCCTCCAGAGGTAGAACCAGTAGTTGACCCTCCAAGATGAGACATCAGCCGGCAAAGGGCTGCAATATCATCCTATGAGATGGAGTCAGGAGCAGGCTAGGGTCCAGATGTCTCAGACCCAGATGTCACAGAGTGAGCCCTAGCTCCCCCTCACTTGCCTCCACGGGCACTAGATGAACCACCACGCATACCAAGGGGCTGCCCATGAAGATCCCAACACCTGTCCTTGGTGTGTCCAAGCTTTCCACAATGATCACATTTAAACCTCTCACGGTGATCTCCACAAGTTGGCCCTTGACCTTTTCCCCTACTTTTCCAGTCTCTGTGGGAACTAGAAACAAGAGCAGATCTCTCTGTTGATGGTGCAATATCCATAGTTGTTCTTCTGGTTTCCTCACTTTGCAAGTAGTTGCACACTTCATCCAGAGATGGAAAGGGAGATCTCCCTAAGATTTGCAAGCGAAGAGGCTCATATTCTGGGTTAAGACCACCAAGCAAAATAAGGATCCTTTCCTTTTCATGGCTCCTGTAGACCTTTGCCTCATCATCAGAATTGGACAGCTGGAGGTTGTTATAGTGATCATATTCCTCCCACAAACTGATTACAGTGTTATAGTAGTCAGATATACTCCTATCACTCTGTTTCATATGGATGATTTTTTGGAGGATTTGATACACTTTTGTTGCATTAACAACTCTATCAAAAACCTTAGAGACACTATCCTAGATATCTTTGGCAGTCTCCTTACTCATAAACCTCCAACCTATCTCAAATTTCATGGAGAAAATCAGCCAAGTCATAACAGTGGAGTTCTCAGTCTCCCACTTGAGATAGCCTGGATCAGTTGTAGCAGGAGCCGTGATAGACCCAGTAATGTAACCCAACTTTCCCCTATTGCGTAGGGACAACTTCACAGAACGGGACCAATCCAAGCAGTTGGTATTGTCCAATTTCACAACAGATATTTCAGTGTTGGGATTGTCAAAGGAAGCCATAGTGGGGAGGCCACGAGCCAGAAGTGGTCCACTGACCTCAGAATCAGCCCCAGACATAGTAGACATGGTACCAAAATACTCAACAAAACAGATCGGTGTCTTGCACAACTGGGGAGTAACCTCTACCCACACACAAGCAAGAAAAACAGCAAACAAAGGGAACAATACACTCCCCAAGAAGGTAAAAACTGAAGGAGAACTTAAATCAAACACCTTGAGTGCATCTCATAACCATCCAATGTGTTGGCTGCCAACAACAGGAAACAACAAGTAGCAGCCCAGCTAACAAGTAATCCGAGAGCACATCTTTGATGAAAAAGTATAACTAACACTCAAAAAAAAAACTTTTGTTTGATATCAGCAATTAATAGGGACCATCTCTCCCATTACAGCCAATACAAACTCAACAAGAAGAGAAACCAGAATCTGTCGATACCTGGGAAGCACCGATGAGTTGAGCTAAGCTCCTCAATCAGCTCCTTTCAATAACCAAGCTGTTGGGGGTCTGAAAGAAGGCCTTCAGGCGATTCAAATGCCTCAGTCCTCATCACAAATGGTGAAGAGATGAGAGAGAGATGAGCAGAATGCTCTACAGGCTGGCGGTAATGCTCTGTCCAGCTTCTAGGGCTTCAAATACACTTTGCGACCTGAGAATCTCTCTCCATTGTTGTTGAGTTGAAGGATACAGCTCCAAAGAATGTAGTATGTGTGATTTTTCACATAGTATAACCTCCAATGGAACCCTCTACCTTTCTAGGGTTCCAAGAAGAGGTGAAGAGGACAGCCAAGTCTTAGTCGACTCTCAAACCAGTAAAAGAACTGCTCTGATACCAAGTTGGAACTTAAAGATAGATCGAATCTAGTAAGAGAGAAGAGATTTACAGCAAGAAGAAGAAGAAGGAGAGAAGAGAAGAGGATGGGAGAATCAATTGTATGTGTTGAGTTGTTCTCAACACACATATTACTTCATTAATAAAGTCTTCCAAATTACACAGTCCTCATTAGGGAGGTAAAGAGAAATAGAACAAGAAAAAGAAAAATACAACTTGGTCATGTCTTATAACAGGACAATGATAGAACTACCCTTATACAAGATATTCTAACAACTCTAACAAATACTTAGTGTTTGGAGGTCAATTTTATTTAAGTTAGCCACCGCTGGCCGATCTAAAGCGCAACGGTAATGGTAAGGTTGCTCCATTGAGACCTAATGGTCGCGGGTTTGAGTCAGGAAACAGCCCCTCTGCGAAGTGGGGGCAAGGCTGCGTATGTTATGACCCTCGCCAGACCCTACAGTGGCGGGAGATTCGTGCACTGGGTACGCCCTTTTTACCGTTGGCCAATCTAAAGCCTCATGGAGTCAATTTTTTTCCTGTCTGAAAAATAGTTGTTTTAATTTCTAGATTTTAAAAAATTACTGAAAAGGAGTCTGATTTTAAAAATTATTTTTATTCAGCAGCTGCAGCGGCATCAACAACATTCTAGTGGTTTTGATCGTGCCCAGAACTTGTTTTGGTACTACGAGTCTAGGATGGGCATGGGGAAGACTCGTTGCATGTATTGTTGACTCTAATATATGTGACTCTTTGTACAAGCCATGTATGATGCATGATTTATGAAATGGTTTATAATTTGGTGTATATTCAATCCTAATACATATTTAAGTTGTTTTACTTGAATTATATGGGTTCTAGTACTAAACATTGTATGGAATAGGCCTTAGAGAATGTATACAATGTATAATACCAACCTAGGTTCCAAAGTCAAACTACCATTTGGGTGTATTTTTTGAAATCTAAGGGTTCCACTATGTTTAGAGGGACTAAAATAAACTTTCCTAGAAGTTTGAGAACTTTTTTTTTTTTTTTTTTTTTTTTTAACCCGAACTTCCCTGGGACCCGGGCCAGCCCCAAAGTTTTATTAATTCAGAAAAGAATAAAGAATACAGGGGGGGACGTTCCGCCTAACCCCAGCCCAATAAGCCAACAAGCTCATAAAACCAAAAAATCCACACCAGACAGCCCTTATAGCAAAGCCAAAAAGTGGGGCTATACTCTTAAGGATAGGCAAGCCCTCTCTATCCGCCGTAATAATACAATGAAACCCTTCCGCTGGTATGTTGTCCTGCTGAAAACTAATTGAAGACCTAGTGTCACAAGCCCACTTGGCCAAATAATCAGCAGCCCTTTTACTCTCCCGGAAGGCAAAAGCTACTGAGGCCCTCGTCTCTTCGACAAGCTCTAGAATCTCATGAAACAAGTACCACCCTTGCCACAGCCTACACCTCTTAAGGTTTACTTGTCTAACCGTGGTGGCCGAATCTGAATTTACAATCAAGTCTTTGTAAACCAGCTCCTGGCATAATCGTAGACCATCCCTTAAGGCTCTCAGTTCAGCAATAGAGTTGGTGCATCTCCCGTAAAAGTGTGAGAACGCTGCTAGGACCGCTCCAGCCGTGTCCCGAATAACACCTCCCCCCCCCCATCTCTAGGGTTGCCCCGACAGGCCCCATCCACATTAAGCTTGACGGTAGAGAAAGGGGGGCACCAATAAACAGGGGCGGGGCGAACGACCTTGGCTGGCGACGCCACAAGGTCGAAACACTGCAGAATCAGTCCGTCCCGCGTAGACCCCTGTCTTTCAATCTTAGTAGGTAATGGAAGCTCTCTCACCCAGCTTTTAATGCGTCCAATAATCGTGAGAGCAGTCCGTCTGGGTTCCCCATGCTTTCTATTGTTTCTTTCTTTCCAGATCTCCCAAACAATCAGAGCGGGTAACAGACCTGTGATAAAGTCACTGAGGAAGCGGCAGCTAGCCAACCCATGCTAAAGAGCAATCCGGCTCCTAACTTCCTGGCCGGGGAGAAGCACAACGTCAAACAAACAGGAGAAGTAACCCCACACCTTGGAGGCAGTTCCACCAGTAACCAAGCAACGATCTGTCGTCTCCCTCATGGGGTTCCCACAGCAAAAACACCTAGAAGCCAGCGGGATCCCCACCGACATAAGGGTAACCTCCGTTGGTATCTTGCCATTCAGCAGCTGCCAAGCGAAAAATGCCACCTTCACAGGTAGAGATGGGTTCCAGATCCACTTAGCATAAGGAACAGCCGGTGCTACACTCCGGATTTCGTTCCAAACTGACTTGGTCGAAAAACAGCCATCACTTACCAGGCCCCACACTAGGACATCTGTCCTGTCAGAAATGTGAAAGTTACCTACGATGATGTCATTCCTGATAGCCTCATCATCAATATGGTCCAACAAACCTTGCTTCCACGAGCCGTCCTCTTCCAGAGCATCCTTTACACGCCAGTCCACATCAACCAGAAGACCATTGTCCACTGCATCAATCAACGGACCAGCCCCAGACCAGTTGTCCAGCTAGAAGAAAACATCCCCTGTACCAATCAACCACCTAGATCTCTCCAACAGCAGCCCCCTAAAGGCCAGAGCATTCCTCCAAGATCTTGAGCTCACCCCCTGAGTCTCCGCCAGAGAAACATGAAGTCCCTTGAAGAATTTGGCTCTGAAGAACTCGCTCCAGAGAGAATGATCCGCTAGGACCCTCCACAGCCCCTTAAGCCTCAGAGATAGGCCAACGTCCTCCAGGAACCTAACACCAAGGCCCCCTTCCCCCAGCTAACCCAATGCTTACGCTTTCCCCAAGCTGTGCTTCCCCAAAGAAAATCAGCAAAGATGCCATATAACCTCCGCAGAACAGCTCTGGGGGATCCAACGTGGCAAGGACATGGATGGGAATGGAGGATAGAACATGCTTCAGGAGAGTGACCTGTCCCCCAACTGATAGAAGTCTCCCCTTCCACCCATGGTACAAAATTTCGCAAAATATTGCCAAATAAATTTCGGTAATTTCAACACTACCGAGACGAGATGGGCTTCCGAAATGAAAAAAGTTCAAATTTCGTCGAAATTTTGGTATATTTCGTAGAAATAGTGTCCTGAGCAGTATATTTAGGTACATTTCGGTATATTTCGGTAAATTTCATAGAAATACTGTGTGTATTGAGTATTGAACTATTGACTATTATGAAGTTTATGAGTTATGACTTATGCACTTATGACTTTATGAGTTTAAACTTTAAAGTTTAAACTAAAGGCTACATTTGACTTTATTTTTGTTTCATTATTTTGTTTAAATTTCTTATTATGTCTTTTAGTACTTAAACAATATGTATTTAGCTATTTTATACAACAAGGTCCAACCGTATACAGTCAATCAAGGGTGTAAACCCAAAACACCACTTTGAGTTCATTTTTTTGCAATATGAAGGTTTAAATGTGTTTATTTAGCTTAAATAAGGGTGTCCCTGAAGTATCAGGCCTAGATATGGCCAAATACCCACCGAGATGGACTCCCGAAATATTGCAGAAAAAATACAATATTTCGGCGAAATTTCGCCAAATTTCGGATATCTCAGTAGGCCCGAGATACCGATATATCGCGAGATATAGTACTATGCTTCCACCCTGCTACCTTGCTGTAAACTTATCCACCAAACCATCAAAGAAATTGATTTTAAGCCTTCCGCAGTGTAGAGGGGCGCCCAAATAGGTGATTGGCAAGGCTTTCTGAGTGAAGCCAGTGACCACCCCGCAGTGTAGAGGGGCACCCAAAGTAGCTCTTCTGCTTGTTGACCAGCTGTCTAGAAAAACCTTCATACCTGTTAAGAAAACCCATGATCTGTCTTAACGAACTCTTCAGCCCCCTGTAGAAAATAATGGTGTCGTCTGCAAACAAACTATGAGATATCCCTGGGCACCCTCTCGGGAGCCTGAAATAGGAGGCGTGCCCCTCAACAAACAACTCCTTGATCCCCCTGCTAAGCACCTCCTCTGCCAAAATAAACAGCGTTGGTGACAATGGGTCTCCCTGTCACACCCCCCTGGTAGACTTGAAGAAGCCCGATTGCCTTCCTGCCAGCACAATAGAGAACCAACAGTTCTCGACCGTCTTCTTGATCAGGTTGATCCAATCCCTGCAGAAGCCAAATTTAGAGAGGACCCTCCACAGGAAGTCCCACTCCAGTTGGTCATAGGCCTTAGCCATATCCAATTTTAAAATCACATTCCCACCCCTCGCCTTCCTGTTCAGCTCATGAGTCACCTCTTACACAAAAGAAATGTTGTCATGGATGCACCGCCCCTGAACAAAAGCACCCTGCTCTTCCGCCACCAGAGCTGGCAGCAGCCCTGCAAGCCTAGATGTCATGATCTTCGCAATGACCTTATAGGAGAAATTGCACAGGTTAATAGGCCTCAAGTCCGCCATTACCTCCGGGTTGTCTTTCTTTGGAATCAGGACCAAGTTGGCGGCGGTAAAGCTTCTGGGAAGAGTACCACCTGCAAAAAACTCCTGGACAGCAGCCCACACATCATGCCCCACCACAGCCCAACAGGCCGTAAAGAAATGCCCCGAGAAGCCATCCGGGCCTGGCACACTGTCACAGGACAAGGCAAAGACCGCACTCCTAACTTCCTCCAGGGAGGTGGCAGCTAACAGAGAAGTATTATCAACCTCCGTCACCACCGTAGGGATCACCAAAAGAAGCCCCTCGTCCACCACACAACCCTGCGAGGTAAAGATGTCTGAAAAGTGTCGAACCGCTTCCTCCTGTACCCCCTCCATATCAGAGATCCATTCCCCATTGGCCCCTCTGATGCGTTGCACACCTGCAACCCTCCTCCTTACATTGACCGTGGAGTAGAAGAACTTTGTGTTACGGTCCCCCTCCTTAAGCCAAGTAACTTTGGATTTTTGCCTCCAGAAAATCTCCTCCTGCAACAGCACTTCCTGTAGGTTATCCCTAGCCGCCCCCAGGGCCACCCGGGAGTCATCATCAGCCCGCATATCCAACTCAGATTCAGCCCTACTAACCGCGTCCTCAGCATCCCTAACCCGTTGATGTATGTTGCCGAACACCTCCTTATTCCACCTGCGAAGAGCAATGCGAAGCCCTTTAAGCTTCAAAGCTTAATTTAAGAACTTAATTTGGTCATTTGGCCCTCGAAAACCATCAAAGCTTGAAAAAAAAATGGACAGGTTTTGACCAAAATTTCCTCAAAACCAAAACCTAATTCCTTGGAAGCTACTACCACCACCACTTCCAAGGAGAAGAGAACCGTCGGGCCTCCCATCTCTCCCCCGTTGGTTGATTGCCTTCCACACCCCCTCCCCCATTCTCTCTCTCTCTAATACACGTACACCTATGGATCCACATCAGAAGTTTGGGGCTAATGATAGTGAGAAATTTTCTGATAAGTATCGGTATAGGCGGCTTGTGGCAAAACCTATTTATCTTACTATAATTAGACCAAATATTTCTTTTGCAGTTGGAGTTATCAGTCAATTTATGTAGATGCCCAAACGGGCTCATTGGGAGGTCTCACTTGCAAAAATTTATGTTATCTTAAGGTGCTCCAAGAAAGGGTCCTATATATGGATCTAATAAAAATGTTGATTGGGCTGGTGCTTAGGGTGATAAGAGATCTTGTTATACCCCAAACCACCCCTTAGGAGGTTTGAGCGGGCGACCCGGATATCCCATGATATCCAGGAATCCTCCAGGATCCAGAAGCAGTACTTACATGTCACAAACCACCAATAGGGGTAGATATATAATGAAAGTATATCAGAGGGCAACGGAAGGTAAAAACTACCCATAGATGGATAATATTAATTACAATAAAATCCCAAGTACCTATGTTATACCATATACATATCCATTTATGCTCAAAGTACAATATCCAAATAAATACATATCCAACAGAAGGAAGCTCATATAATCACAAAATCTTCACAAGACCGCAGAGCATGGAAGGTCAACATTTCCATCAACAGCTTCATCATCCATTGGCAAACCAGTACCTGCAAAATCACCTAAAAGAGAAATATACAAGAGTGTGAGCTCCACCGAGCTCATGAATGAAATGTAAACCATACATGCACATGCAAGCACAACCATAAGCCTATATGAATGATATTCATTGTTATTATTAAGCCACCTAATAGACAAAACTAAGGCAGGTATAGTGCTACTACAATCCCCAATACATGTATCCCTGGTGTGGGCCTCTAACCCCTTCCCGCGATACACCCATTGAGTTGTCGGAGAAAACCAATCGGCTCCAGCATCCCTTCCCAAGGTCAGTCCGACCGGCCCTCTAGGTTACCACTATGCTACCACCAGCCCTATTAACTTATGGGCCAAGAGGCATCACTTGTCCTAGTGACCCGATGAGCCAACTGATCGAGCAATGCCCTTCAGGACATTGGCCTCACACTTTTGTGGTATCCAACACCTAAACCCCTGTTGGCAAGGGTTCGTAGCACGGGTGATGATTACCTAGCCATATGCATTCTACATGACATAGTATGAGTCGGGTGGTGCCCCGCATCCCATTCTACGGGCCACTACTAGCCTCATTTCCAAGCCGACTACGGCATCTAGACTAGCAGTTTTAATGATATCGTATGAGTCGGGTGGTGTCAATCGCATCCCATTCTACAGGCTACCACCGGCCTCGTTTCTATTTAGGCTAACAATTGATATGCAAGCATTTTGTCAACAGTTCTCAACATAATTCCAATAAGAACATGAGAATATAAATATAAAGATAGAAAAGTAAATTGTTATTGTTATCATAACTCATTAGTTATGCTACACCTACACGTATGGTGTAATTCCACTCACCTTGACTATGCTCTGCTGGTTCCAAAGACTGTCGGTCCGCAAAGGTGCTCGGATAAGTGCCACCGGGCAAACAATCAAAGCCTAGGTAAATAAATTAGAA
This sequence comes from Telopea speciosissima, assembly GCF_018873765.1. NCBI lineage: Eukaryota > Viridiplantae > Streptophyta > Magnoliopsida > Proteales > Proteaceae > Telopea > Telopea speciosissima. The sequence goes on from NC_057920.1 coordinate 27,016,856, forward strand.
ATATCACATTAATATACACCAAATTATCCTAGGAGATTAGAGCTGACCTTGGTCCAACTTCTAGACCAAGCAGGACACAGAACTGCCATGACAACAACAGTGGTTGATTGGCACTGGTCTATCCAATGGACCAGTAGGCTGCTGTGGCCAAAAGTCAAAAGCGGTTTATGGTTTTAGACCCAAAAGAGTGCCCAAGTACTGTTTTAAGTAACTACAGGGGTTAGGGTCATGTTCTTCATTCATGGTTTGCACTGGTTGATTGGAGTAGTCTATCCAATAGACCAGTGGCAATCAACCCATTGCTCCAAGTGTAGGAACAGGGCTAGAATGATGTGTGTTGTGTTAGGGTTTATACCAAAGGCTCTGGGAAGGGTATTTCAGACCTTAGGGTAGGTCAGGGACAACACAGGTTTAGGTTCCTTGCAGTGGTTGATTGGTACTGGTCCATCCAATGGACCAGTAGCAATGGACCAGTAGGGGGTTACAGTCACAGAATTGGAAAGGGTTCACACCAAGGGTTTTAGATGGTACTGCAGTAGTTCCATCAGTGATTTGGGTCATGGTTCCATGCCAAATATGAGTTCGGTTGCCCGAAACCTGTCTCTGGATGTCAGATTGGCTCTAAACAGAGGTATAGTGCATTGTTTTCAGCTGGGATTACATGCAGGGCTTCATGCAGGGCATCACAGACCAAGAGGTAGACCAAGGGTAACATAGGTCTCAATTTTCTGCAGTGGTCGATTCACAGTGGTTGATCCAATCAACCACTGCAATCAACCAGTGCATGAACAGCTCGAAAATTTAAAAGGTTAAGCTGTTTTGGCCTGGATCTTTGGACCTATGGGTTGCATGGATGATCAGGACACATCATTGGGTTCCATGCATGTTAACCAACATATTCATGGTGGAAATTTAAACATGCATGGGGCTTTGGAGCTTTTGGCTCATGGGCATCATGCATGGGCACAATACAAAGGTCTGCAGATTATACATGTTTTAAGAAGGCTCTAACAGTTCTGTTATGGTAGGTAGGCCATGAACTCAACATATAATTAGGTACAGAAATTCCTACACCTATAATACTAATCTAAAATTAGCTATGGGTGTGAGGATCAGCCATCCAAGGCTAGCAATGGCAGTAACAGTGTGTGTTCCTCGTGAGAATGATAGATAATAAGCCAGACATAGCAAATCCATGCATGCATGCAAAGATCTAAGCATATAAGGCTAGCAAAGCATGGTTTTCATTGTAAATCTCATGAGAACAAGGCTGTACAGTAGGTTTCATAGTTCACAGCAGGGTTACAGCCATGGAAATTGGTAAGAAACAGTGGGGAAAAGCTAGTTTTGGGCTTACCTTGAAGGATCCAAGCACCAAAAGGGATTCCAGGTCTTTCTTCCTTCCTTTCTCTCCTCTTCTTTCTTCTCCTTCTCTCCTTTCTCTCTTCTTTCTCCCAGCGAAATGAATTGGGCTGATTTCTGGTCTAAGGTTGGCTTATATAGGTCCAGCCATTAGGGGCTGTTTGGCTAAAACTGTTTTTAATGAAAATGCATTCTAAGAACTCATTCTTCAATGCAAATGGCTCCAAAGTGGGCCCCACGTGATCACATTGTTAGGGTAACATCCCCACAAGTCATTCTAGGCACGGGGAGGTGATCCGGGTGCGAAACACTGGTCCCCATGCATCTGAGATGCATTCTGTGCAGTACAGCAGCACTGGTCCATTGGACTGGTTGATCCAGATCGACCAGTATGGATGGACCAATAGGTAAATCCCTGTTGTTTTTGCATTTGGGTCCCACTGAGGCTTGTGCCATGCTTAGGGCATTGTCCTTGTACAATTTGTGGTCATTAAACCATGTTTAAACATTTAAAATTGAATTTAATCCTGTTTTGATTAAGCAGGGGTTGTACCTTAGGTTGCTCATCAACTGGTTTAAACATTTAAAATTGAATTTAATCCTGTTTTGATTAAGCAGGGGTTGTACCTTAGGTTGCTCATCAACTGGTTTATGGAACAGCAACCCAGGTCGGGTAGTTTCCTCCGGACCGGTAGATATGATATTACCAGAGATTCCCCTTAAAATGAGCACCGGGTCGGTGCACCATAGGTTACTAGTGGGTAAGACCCAGGATCCATCGGGTTCCGGACCTACATTCGGAGTTCGGGTCAGGGTCAGGGTCCGGGCACGGGCGTATCAGATCTACTATTGGATATTGTACTTTTGTTGGTGGAAATCTTATTTTTTGGTGGAGTACGAAACATACCACTGATGCTAAATCAAGTGTTGAAGCTGAGTATAGAGCTATGGCTCATACTACAACTGAGTTATTGTGGTTGAAATCACTTCTTTAGGAGTTTGGGTTTCCTATTACCAAGCCGGTTGATATGTTTTGTGATAACTAGACAACTATCTATATCCATAAACGGACCAAACACATTGAGGTTGATTGTCACTTTGATAGAGATGTTGTTATGAAGAGGTTGTTTTCGATACCGGTTGTTAGTAATGGTAGCCAGCTGGGAAATATGCTTACCAGGCAGTTGTTTCGGTCAGCTTTTCTCGAAGGATGTTCCAAGTTGGGCATGGGTGATATCTATGCTCTAGCTTGAGGGGGAGTGCTGATTGTTGCTTTGTCTACCACAGGTGTAAGGGCAGTATAGTCGTTCACTTTTCTTTTCTTATTTTTATCATCTATGTTACATTGTTAACTGAAGGCCAGGTATGTAATTTTCTTCTTTATTGGTTAGTATATAATAATACTTGGTTGTTGTCTATAGGGTATAACACATAAAACCTATTGATAGTTTTTCTCTTTTATATACTACTGGTTATTTGCTTGATACTGTTACAATATGCAACAGCTATGCCTGTACTGCTGTATGCTTCAAAAAATGGTTTCATGTTTGGTGATGGAATTAATAAGATTTTGGAATCTTCTGATCATTATAAAATGGGCCATTGCTTAGAGCAATGGTAAAAGATTTGGGCTGCCAGGGCAAATGCTAGGGTTCGAGTCTTGAATGTGGCCACTTTGTGCAAAATTGCCAAAGGTTAGGTCCAAGTTAGAATATGTAGGAGGTTTGATTATAGTTGGGAAACAATGGTTTACAGCTGAACAAGGAAGAAGAAAGGAAGAAGAGAAGAGAAGAGAGGTGAGAGAATCGTGGGTGTTAGGAGTGATTTCTCCTAACACCTATTTACTTCATTAATAAACACTTCAGGAATTACAAAGGCCTCGACTTGGAATAAAAACAGTGACTAATGTACCCCTAATACATAAACTCTAACAAGCAGTAATTTTGGTCCCTTCTAGAGGTATCATCTTCTTTATCCTCTATCATTCTTGACTCCAATAATTTACTCTAGTATTTGTCAAGTAATCTCTTGTTCCTTTCATTACCACCTTTTCCCATTCATAATATTGTGTTCGCTTCTAAAATATATCGTTGGAACTGAATCTTATTTGAAAATAAAAATCTTTGATAGAACAATGATCTGAGACATGTCAACATATAATTTGATAGTCTTGATTTAATCTAATTTTTGTGCCAGAACTAAGCATTTCTCACTGCGAATTAGACTGTTGGTACATTTATACTTTTGTTTGAAGAAGATTGCTTTTATTTATTTGAATGACAAAATTATTCAACCTTTGTACTGATAACATTTGTCCAAGGGGTTGTTGACCAATATCAGTCAACAAGAGCTCAACTTGAGTGAAAAGAACTTTCCCTTTGGTTACTATGTTATTCTATTTGTAATTGATTTTCAATTTATTTGCTAAAATCTGTCATTCCTTGTTTCTTTTCCTTTTCAAGGTTTGTCTTTGAAGGCATTGATGAAGGGTCCTTGAGTTGGGCTCTAGAGCGAGCTTTTCATTACTACAAAGACAGTGAGTCCTAGCTTCCCTTCTTTTCTTGGATTTCTTGCTATGTGTCATCACTTAGTTGACATTTTCAGTAAACTTTTTCTTGTTTGGCCATGATGATGAACACCACTACCTTTTCACATACAGTACCATTCGATGAACTACATATTCTCCCGTTATGCTTTTAGAAATTTATAATAATTGAAGGATCCATGGTAAACAAGTTAGTGATGATGGTCTCAGCTCTTACTTTTGACTCAATCGTTCAAAAGCTCCATGTCTCAACATTCAATAGCTGTTTCCAATACCAGCTTAAATAATAATTAACAAAAGCAAGAAGAAAAGGGGGAAGAAGAAAGGAAAGGGAACCATAAATGTTATTCAATAAATGTCTGCATAATTCAGATTGTCAAGCTCCTATTTATCTTTGCTAGTAATTCATGATGTATCTTTGATATTATTTTTCGATTTATATAATTTGTTGGGTTTTGATGCAGAACCAGATGAGTGGAATGAGGTTGTTCAGAAGGTTTTGGAAATTGACAATAGCTGGAATAATACAGCCGGGAAATACATTGATGTCTACAACTCCATAAGATGATGAAGATCATTATGTATCAATATCTGAAATGTTACAGCTGCGAAATACAAACTGGGGCCATGGCGGATGGCCCCCTCTTAATTTTTGGGGATTTTTTTATTGATAACCCTCAAGGTGTCAAATAATTTGTAACCTTACTTTTTTGCCCTTTTAGTGTAACACAATGTTTTTGTTCGACGAGGATAATAATGTCATTTCATGTGTAATCGAAAAATATGTATGGCAATGACATTTGATAAGGACATGATGATATGTCCCTTTCAATTTATTTTTGAAAACCTTTATATACCCCTATCTTAAAGGATTTTTAAGAATAAGATAAAAGGCAATTAAATAAAAGTGTCATTCGATATTTTTTTGAAAAAGCTTATTACTCACAATATATTAGTATAAGGAAACCTGCCACAGATATAAGTGCTATTATTGGGACCCCGAAAATTGTGCACAATTCGATTTATGGAAAGCCGTTCCCAATTTCCCTCCATTCTATTTTTAATGAGTGCTCTAAGGTGGAGGATCCTAGACCCAGAATTTGTTGAATGCCTCTTTGATCCCATTATTGAGGAAGATTCTCATTCTTTTCTATGTAGGATCTATGATGTTGAGGAGGTAAGGCAATCTATTTTTTCCACGGGATCTTTTAAGGCCCCAGGAATTGATGGCTTTCAAGCGTGTTTTTATCAGAAATTTTGGAAATTAATTAAACTGGATGTGGTTAGTTTCGCAGCTCATTCTTTAGTTGTAATTCTCTTCCGGGGGTGTTAATTTCTTTTGTGGTAACCCTCTTCCGGGGGTGTCAATCATACTTTGATTTGTCTCATTCCTAAGAAGGATGAGGTTGTACACTTGTACATGTTACTGACTTCAAGCCAATTAGTTGCCAATTAGTTTATGCAATAGCGTACAAGATTTTGGCCAAGTTGGTTGCAAATAGGTTAAAGGGATTTCTTTTATCTCTCATATGCCCTTGTCAAATTGTCTTTATCCCAAGTAGGCAAATATTGGATAATATTATTATTGTTAAGGAAAATTTTCATTATCTTGGTCATAAGAAGGGTGAGAGGGTGTTTGTTGCCATTAAACTTGATATGGCAAAGGCATGTGATAGATTAGAATGGGGACTAATCATTGCCATGTTTAGATTCTTAGGATTTGGTGCTTCTTGGTGTAATCTTGTTTACAATCTCATATCTTCCCCTTCTTTCTCAATCAAAATTCAAGGGACCTTTTGGGTTCTTTCAGGCCTCTAAAGGAATTAGACAAGAGTGTTTTCTTAGCCCTGTTTGTTCATTTGTGCTATGGAGGTTCTGTCTAGACTATGTTAACAGACAGTTGGATATGTTTTGGGGTATTAAAGTGGCTAGAAATACCCCTGAAATTTGACATTTGTTTTTTGCTGATGATACATTCATATTTTGTCGTGCAAATGCTGAGGATTTGCTTACTATAAAGGTTGTTCTTGATTTATTTTGTGACCTTTCTAGCCAAGAGGTGAATCTATGTAATAGTGGCATGTTTTTCAGTAAAAATGTATCTGCTACAGATAAGCGGCACTTATGTTCCATTATTGGCATTAAATAGATGGAATATAGTTCTTTATATCTAGGAAGGAACTCATTCCACTCTGGATCAGAAGCCAAGGATCTTGGAAGAATTATTAGTAAAATGTAGACCAAGTTATCTTTTTGGAAATCTAATCAACTGTCTTTTGCAGGGAGGAAAATTTTAATTCAATCTGTTCTTGTTTCTATTCCAACCTATTCTATGTGGTTGTTATCACCTGTTATTTCACCTGGAGTATTAGGAACAAAATTGTGCATGGAGCTGCTAAACTTGATCCTCACTGGGTCATTATAATGTTTCAAAATGATTGTCTGATTTGAATTTAAATCCCCCTCCCATATCTTCCCTGGTGATGTAACTACTATTAATGATACTCGTGATATTCCTCTCGTTTGGAAAGCAAAGTTCCCTATTGTTGGCGAGAAAAATCGCAACAACTCACACCCAGGGGAATATGCACATGGTGCAAATAGTGCTGGCGTGTCAAAACCTTTGCGCAAGTTCAAAAGAGGCCGAAACAGCCTGATCTGACTCCTAACCAGGGAAGTCGGTCTCCCTCTTGCCTGAGTAGCTCTAAGGTCTTTTGGATTAAGCCAACAACATAGGTCACAAACCAAAAAAACTAACAAATTGCCAACAGAAAGAACTACGCCAATGAACACAAACAGGAATAAACAAGATTGAAAAAATGAATGTATATTTCGATCATACTAGATGTGAGCGTGGACTCTGCAAGTACATCTGCGTCACTCCAAATGCATGACTATACATCCTCTCAACCCAGAAAAACGACAAAAACCAGCAAATGACAAAGGAAAGACAAATAAAAACGCAAAGTAAAGTAAAAAATAAAGCTTCTGATTCTTGTCAGGTATGTTTGTGTGTCTTTTCTGGATCAGTCGACCTCCTTATATAGGAGAGGTTCCTGCTTATCAATCCGTGCAGTTGTTCCCCACACAATCCACTTCTCTCGGTCCCATATTTCCAGCTTCAACCAGTGCTTGCCACGTGTCCCACCAAGCCTGCATTACTCCTAACAGCTTGCGGCCATGGTGGGGTCCACCTTGCCCTACATTCTCAAGTTCCTTGAGCGACGTTGCTCTCCGCCAGTGCCCTCTGAGCATCTGCCACGTGGCTCAGCCTTTGGATGATGGGACGGGATCGTGTTCCAAGTGATCTATCCCCACATGGCTCACAGCCTGGCCACCCATCCTGGATCTTTGGTCCGGCTTGATTTGGACCGACGGTTTTTAGGAGCAAACAATGCCCCTCACAACCTTCTTGAGTGGTGCCACATGGCTCAAACTCATCAGGAGGTTGTGTTGTGCGAGGAGACCGAGACGGCAGTCCCCTTTGGCTGACTTCTCGCTCCACATCATCTCTGCGTCTTCGTCTTCTCAGACAGTTATCTGGTTTTAATCAGTCCGGCTGCTTTTGAATTTCAAAAACTCCCGCCATTTTGATTAATGGTGGTTCAAGTCCCCACTCCCTTTATATTTAAGCTGTTCGCCCTTTGACGAGCCCTCCAACCTCTTACTCTTCTTCTCCTCTAGACTCTTCTCCTTCTTACTCTCAGAAGCTTCTCCCCGCCGGTGTCGCCATGGCCAAGAAACCTGCTAAATCTTCGATGACCTAAGAAGTGGAGGCCGTGCTAGTGCAGAACACTTGCTTCTTTCTCCCTCCATCCAGGTCGAGGTGCAAATCCCTTTCCCTGAATCTCCTTTTTTCAAACTCGGCCCTGCCTTCTCCTCCCTTCCTGTTGGCATCTCTAATTTCCCCAAATACGAGATGGAGGAACTCCTCTTTCAATTGGAAGCTCCTCTCGAACTCAAGGATAAAGCCTTCGGGCGCCTATGGCCTCATTATCTCCCTGATTGAAAAACCTGGGTGGATCGCATGGTCTACGACCTCTCTGAGCTCCTATCTAGCCTGGGTGTTCTGCACGCTGTTCAGCTTTTGAGTACCTCTATTCCTCTTGACCATCCCCTGCTCTAGGCTGCTCTTTACTTCTAGTCACAGTCCACGAACTCCTTCCACTTCTGCTTTGGTATGATGGCCCCAACTCTCTGGATGTGGGAGCTCTAACCGGCCTTAAGGCCGAAGGAGAGGAGTTCAACGGTTCGTCCTTGGGTTTGACAGATGCTCAGGGAATTGAGGTCGACCACGGCCTTGAGCTCACAAAGGCTACGAGTTTCAGCTTCTACTTACAGCACTATCGTAACTCCCATGGTCCTATCTTAGACCAAGAGCTCACAACCTTCTTTCTGTTCTGGATTTGCCGATATCTAGCTTGCATCTGTTCGAATAAGATCTCCAAGACCTATCTGCGCCTGGCCAGTGCCTTGACCCAGGGCTATTCACTCGACCTGGCTTCTCTTGTCCTGGCTGTTCTTTACAGGGGTTGCAATGACATTGTTGAGTCCGACTTTGCCTATGGTGGCGGTCCCTTCTGGCTCCTACAGATGTGGCTCCATGCCTACTTCCAAGACTTGTACACCGTGCCATCACTGCTTCCGGTGCAGACCGTGGCGGGTTTCCTTTTTGCTTCTTCCCCTCACCATGATTTGAGATCTTTAAAGGAGTACCATAATTTCTTCTTTTCTTTCGAGCCCGATCAAGAGGGCGAATTCTTTGTTCCTTTTCGGTCAATGGAAGCAATCTCTCAGTGGCTTTCTCTAGCCATTGATCATCCTATGTCTGACCCTGCTGTGTGGGGGAGGTTCCTAGTCTGCCGAGATCTCCATATCGGGGATACCCTAGAGCCATCTGGTAACAACACATGCGGCTTTGAAATGTACAACCCTCATTACTGCATGCGTCAATTCGGTCTCTGTCAGGCCATTCCCTGCCCCAATTACTATTCGGTCACTTATTATGAGTTGGAGCAATTGGTTTATTCAGATGTGGCCGAGATAGCTCGTGCTTCGGTCATGAATGCCTTGGTTCTTTCTTAGTTTGAGCTCCAGTTCTTTATGCCCTAGCCTATTGCGCCTGAAGAGTTTACAGCCTAGTGGGGCTCATACTTTTCTTCGCTCCTCCAGCCTCGGGAGCGTCGAAAGGGCAGTAAGCCTCTCCCCTCGTCTTCAGCCATCGTTGTACTCAAGTCTACTGCCCCTAAGCGGAAGAGGGCGCAATCCTCCAATAAACTCCCCGGTGAGCACTACATATGTTATTTCTTTCACCGTGCCACCCTTAGACGTTTACTGACTGGCCCTCTCTTGTTGTTGTAGCCAAATCTGTTGCTCGGTCTATCCCCTCAGTTCAGATAGGTCAAAGCGACCGTGGGTCATCGTTAGACGATGTTGAGTCTGAGGAGACACTCCCTCCAATGGGCAAAAAACATAAGGGCGTGGGCCCTCTGAAAATTGGCGTGGTCAAGACCCCTGCCTCGCGCCTCTGTTGCTCCTCCTTCGGCCTCTTCTCGTCCATATCCAGAGTTGGCTGACTCATCTTCTCCGAAGGTCCCTCCTCCTACGGTCATGAAGGATCGTACTCAGTCAAGCACCCATCTGAAACAGGCTGCCCCCACCAGGTCTTCGAAAGTGGTAATCACCAGTTCTACTGAGTTCGAATCGTCCTCCTCCCAGCCTCCAAAAGATGGCTCTTTCACTGGTGAGACCAAGACGGAGGAGGGCTCTGGTGATGACATGTCAGGTGGTGGAAACGTGCTTGGTTCTCCTAAGTCCAGGACTCCTTCTCCCTACGTGTAAGTGCCAGACATTGCCCCGCACCAAATCATCCCTTTGGAGACTCCTTCAGTATGTTTTTCTAGGCTGAATGTTTTATGGCGTCTTCGTACCATGTTTGCTAACTCGCTTACTTTTCCTAGGTTACCAGCTTGGAAGCCATCTTGGCTGATCTTGGTTCTTCTGATGATGAAAAAGGCACCGACGACCCTTGAGGCTCTGGGCCCGTGTCTGATTCGACCCAGATAACAAAAGCCAAATCCCTCCTATCTTCCTTTCTACAGATCCCCTTTCGTGATGTTGTCGGTGCTGGGAACCTGACAACTATTGCCGAAGCTTTACGGACATTGTTATCTTCGCCTGATCTTCCTGTTCAGGTCAAGGAGTGGCTGGATCAGACCGTCGCACTCATGTTTGATGTGACAACCTTGGCCCCCCTTGCACTTAAAAATGTGAAAGTCTTAGAGGACACCCTCAAGGAGGGTGACGCCCTGGACGAAAAGGTCAAGAAAATCTTAGGCAAACTTCAAGCAATCCTGCCCGAGGTGAAGGAAGGAGAGGAAAAATTGGTCCAAATTGATGACAAAATCCAGCGCATGGAAACCGAGCTTGCGACCCTCTGGGCTGATCGGGTTGCTCTGGCCTTGGAGGTTAACAAGAAACTGAGTGGTTCCCAGGCCATGACGCTCGAGGCCGGTTCTGTGAAGGCTGCGGCCAAGCAACAAAGGTTACTAAAAGCAAATCATCAAGCCAGCCTGGTCGTCGCCAACAAACGGCTATCAATCATAGAGAAACAATGGAGTAAAAATTTAAGGTTCCTTTCCGCAGGATTTCTTTAACTAGGCCTCTGTGCCTTCCCCCTCCTTTTCGTGATAGTCTGAGAGTATGTTCTTGTTGATTTTGTTTCTTCGGCCTACTTAGGCCGTGTTTTTTTTTTCCTTGGGAATGGACCTTGTTTCTTCTATCTTTCGGCCTTACTTTGGTTCCTCCATTTGCTATCCTAGCATCCTGTCGAATCACCTTAGATCCCAAATCTTAGGGGGGGAAGTCTTGAGGAACTTCCCGTTTATGGGTCTCAACTGAATGTCTCCACCCAAGTCTCTCAATCAGTACACGCCGCCTCGGAGTACCTGGCAGATTGTGAATGGGCCTTCCCATGTAGGGGACCACTTCCCTCGAGCCAATTGGCAGTACGGCCTTCAGAACGAGGTCCCCTTCCTGAAAGCACTTAAGGTTGACCCTCGTATTATAGACCGCCATAACTTTTCTCTTCTGTATTTGTATCCTATCGAACGCGGCCAGTCGTTCTTCATCCAAGTCATCCAACTCGGCCAACATTGCCTCGCTGTAAGCTGTTGGTGTGAGTCCTTACTGGTATGCTACCCGTGCTGACCTCACACTGATCTCCATGGGGAGCACAGCATCGTGCCCGTATGCCGGGGCAAAAGACATGGTGGCTGTAATGGTTCACTGTGATGCCCTGAACGCCCACAAAACCTCAGACAGCATGTCTGTCCACCTCCTTGGGTTGTCGTCCACCACCTTAGCCAGGCAGTTCTTTAATATCTTGTTACTAGCCTCGGCTTGTCCGTTGCCTTGTGCGTAATACAGAGTAGAGTGAGTGAATGTTATTCCCAATTCGACCGCGAACGCTACGACCTCGTCCCCTGTGAAGACGTTCCCATTATTGTAAGTCATGGTCTCTGGGAGCCCAAATTTGTGGATGATGTGACTCTTGAGGAATTAGATGATACCTATCTGGTTAACCACTTTCATCGGCACCGCCTCGACCCACTTTGTAAAGTAATTGGTTGCCACAATGATGAAGCAATGCCCTCGCGTAGCTGAGGGGTTAATTTTTCCTATCAGGTCCATGGCCCATCCCCTAAATGGCCATGGTTTGATTACTGGATTAAATTCCACCACTGGCAAGTGCTTTACTGGACCGTGGACTTGACATGCCGCATCCCTTGGTGTACTTGACACAATCTGCTACCACTGTTGGCCAGTAGTGCCCATGGCGTCGAATTAACCATCTCATCCTGGGTCCGGCCTGGTGCGCTCCACATGTACCCTCATGAACTTCGGCCATGATCAAAGTGGTCTGACAAATTAGATTTACCGTGGTCGGCAGAAGGTAGTATCGTAGCTTGGTGCATGCAAAGAACAATGCTAGGTAGAGTTTCTCGATGGCCGTGTATTTTCGCTCTACTTCGGTTAAGGTCCGGCTGAGGTAAAAAATAGTTTGTTCGTCCCCGACCTCATTGTCTTGTGCCAGTAGGCTTCCTATTGAACCTTCTGTTGCGGATACGTATAGCTTCAAAGGTACTCCCTTTCTTGGGGGCATTAAGACAGGAGGTCTGGTCAGGTAGTCCTTTATTTGATCAAACACCCTTTGGTGGGTGCTGTCCCATCTAAAGCCCTCGCCGACTTTCAGTTTTATCAAAGGTGAGAAAACCTTCATTCAGCCTGCGGAGTTGGAGATAAAACGTCGGAGAAAGTTCACTTGTCCTAAGAACCTCTGCAGCTCCTTCTTGGTCGTAGGTGGCTTGGCATCTCGGATGGCCTTGGCTTTGTTTTTGTCTACCTCAATCCCCTTTTGGTGGACTAAGAAGCCGAGGAAGTTGCTGGCTGCTACCCCGAAGGCACACTTTAATGGGTTTATCTTCAAGCCGTGTGTCCTCATCCTAGAAAACACCCTCCTGAGGGGGTCGAGGTGTTCCTACTAGTGCTTCGACTTGACCACCATGTCATCGATGTAGACCTCCACAAAGGTGCCGATCATATTGTGGAATATGGTGTTCATTCCTCTTTGGTTGGTTACACCGACGTTCTTCAGTCCGAATGGCATGACCACCCACTCGTATGTCCCCAGTGCTCTAGGGCAATGGAAGGCTGTCTTTGGGACGTCCTCTTTTGCTATGAATATCTGGTTGTACCCTACATGGCCATCCATGAAGGACATTATCCAATTTTTTGAGGTGGCATCAACCAACATATCGGCCACCGGCATTGGACACTCGTCTTTGGGAGTGGCCTTGTTCAGGTCTCTAAAGTCGATACAAACCCTCAGTTTCCCGTTCTTTTTTACAACTGGCACTATATTGGATACCCAGTCCACATACCTAACGGTTCTTATAAAGCCTGCTCCGAGCAACCGCTCTATTTCGTCCTTGATTTTCAAGACGACATCCGGCGCCATGCACCTGGGCAATTGTTTTACCGGCCTAAAGTTGTCCTTGATGGGCAACCGATGTTCAACCAATTTTGATCTAAACCAAGCATTTCAAAATAATCCCAAGCAAAACAGTCTTTAAATTCCTTTAATAAACTTACAATCTCTTCCCACAACACAGGCGGAAGTAAACCATTAACATAAATAGGCCGTTGATCCTCAGTCGTCCCTAGATTAACTTGGACTAATGGGTCCTAGACTTTTGCTAAAGTTTCCTCCATCTTGAGTGGCGCAGGCAACAAGTCTTACAGCCTGATGTTTGGGCTGTTCATAACCTCCTCCCTAGCCGAGACCTCAACTACCACGTTCATCTTATGAGACATCCTCTACTCCAAGCCTGCCACAAACAGTCGGTGCAGTATGTCCGAAATAGCTTTTTGGTCCGTCTTCATTGATCATCTTGATCTGTCAGCCTCCGCCTGTCTCTGATGTTTGGCAGAGCTCTCGTCTGAGGTCCTTTCAGCTGTAAAACCTCTTCCATCATCGTGGCTGAGGTAACTAGGGATGTAGGTCTCCCATGTTCATCTGCTCTGGTGAATCGGATGGGACCGATGTACCCATCATATAAAGCAGCTTCGGCATGGCTGGTGTTGACCATAAATGGTCTATTGTTGGCCATCACCAGCTCAATCTTTCCTCCTTTGCGCCAAAGTACCAAGAACTGGTGTAGCGAGGAAGGGACGCAAGAATTTGCATGAATCCAATCCCGCCCCAGTAAGGCGTTGTAGTTGGCCATGGCGTCTATGACGAAGAAAGCTGTTAAGGACATTTGATTTTTTACCCTTAGATCAATTGGCAGGATGCCTCTAGGCCTGGTGGATCCACCTAGGAAGTTGGTGACCGAGACGTCGACGAGGAACAGGTCAGTTTCATCTCTGCCTAAGCATTTCAGCATCCTTGAGGGCAAGATGTTGACTGCTGCCCCATTGTTGACCAATACCCTGGCCACCGGCTTGCCGTCCATGTGAGACCGGATATAGAGTGGCTTCAGGTGTCCGGTCAATTCTCTGGTGGGCTCTTCGAATGTGCCCACCACTTTCTCCTGGGGCATTGGGGTTTCAAATGTATATAATGCCCCTTCCCCACTTGGGGTCTCTGGCCCTAGGTCTTTTGAAGGGTCGATGATCACTTGACCTTGGTCAGCCGATCGGGTGTCTTGATCGTCCTGACTTTGGGGGCCCATTTTATCATGGATGACCCTCGCAGGGTCCCCTTGGTTACGTCTACAGGCTGCCATTTTCCGCTGCCATCTCCTTTTCTGTGTCCTAGTTATAATTGCAGGGTCAAGATCGACAGGGAACTTTGGGTGCCTAGCCACCTTCCAATTTTCTCCATCCACCTTGGGGTGGACCATCCTCGACCTGTATCCTTCATAATACTGAGGGACTGGCCACTCTGAACATTCTCCTCGAGGGTTGTATGGTCTGCATTGATCGTATGATAAATGACGCCATACTGACATCCTCCCGAGCCGGTCCTTGTCTGACGGCCTGGAAGTATAAGCTGTTTGAGAGAAATCGGATGTCGTGTCTCATTTGAAGGCCCTATCTGGCTTTCTTTCAGTCTCGAAGGCCAGCCGTTTGCCCTGGCTGGGCATGGGTTTCCCTGACCATCCCGGGGTTCCCTTTTTCCATTAGTTGTTTGCAATTAGAGAAGACACTTTGGTGGAACTTCTGCGCCTCATTCAGTTTAGGCGTAGTAATCCTCCGTTCTCCCCATTCACTTGACTCTCCTGAGGGGTTGGGTTGACAGCGGGCATATGTTACCGGCCGTTTGCTATGCCCCTCTCCTCTGGACGCCCCGGATCGGCTTTCTCCCTGAGTGGATAGGTTACTAGATCTGCCCATTATGGGTACGCTAGGCCTCTTTGGTGGGGTTATCAATCCTCGGGCTCCACTTTGTGACGCTTGATCCATGGTTGCCCTTTTTCACATGGACGAGTTCTCTGCTGGGTGGCCGTTATCGGCCTTACGCTAGAATGGGATTACCAAAGGGTTCATCCGAGACCTTTGCGAGCAATCTAAAAGATCTAGCCAAGCTTGTTCATTCTTTTGCCCGAAGTTCCAAGCTAGTGCTATACTTCCTCTTGGTCCGGCCAACTTCGAGAAATCAGCACTGACCATGTTTATCGGGAAGGGGTCTTCATCTACCATCATGACGCCCTTCTCTTTCCCCTGGGAACTGGAGACGTCCTCCTGTAATTGCTTTCTGCAAGGCATTCCACAAAACCACCTAGTTAGTAGTAGTATGAGTGCGAGTGTTGTGCCACTTACAATACTTTTGGTCTTTCAGCTCATGGTTGGGCAGTATTTGGTGCCCTGATGGCAACTTGATTTGCTTATCCTTGAGCAGTTGATCGAAGATCATTTCTGCCTTAGAAATGTCGAAGGAGTATGTTACTTTCGAATCGAAGATCCTTTGAGGCGCATTTTTTTACTGCTTGACCTGCTTGGCCTGGTCGGTCGGCCTGGTTAAAGCCTTACAAACGTAGGGTTTGCCATTCGCTATTTTGACAGCGTCTACCTCGAATTCTACATAATCCACCTATTTTTTTATCGTTGTTTCATAGGAGTGGGAACCCATGGCCCGCAGCATCCTTATAGTAAGTCCTGATCAAGGCTGTTTTTTGTTGGCTCTCCTCTTTCAGGAGTTGTTCGTAAGGTGCGGCCTGTAGTACCAGTTGGCCAAGATCAGCAAAGTGCTAGCCAGCGAACCTTTTTCGGAGTTGGAAGCCCAACCCCCCTAAGGCCATTTTCGCGTATTCGCCTTCGGGTAAGGCAGTAGGGCACTTATACTTAGCCATTTTAAACCTGGAAATGAACCCCTCAACGGTTTCCCCTGATTCTTGGCTCATTTTTGCTAGGTCCCCTATCGTGACCTCAGGCTCAGTGCAGTAGAATTGAGTGTGGAACAATTATTCCATCTCGTGCCAACTCTACAGAATTGGTAGGTGGATTGAAATACCATGTAAAGGCCAATCTGTCAAGGAATTGGGGAAGCTGCGGAGCTTGGCCGCTTCTAACCCACCTAGGTTTTCGTACTACATCGTGAAGCGGGTTGTATACTCAATGGTAGAAACTTTATCATCCCCCAAGATTTGGTGAACTCTGGGATTTTATGATTTCTCCCAAGGTCTACTACATAGAATTATTCTGGGTAAGGTTTCCTGTAGGTAGGACGTGAGGTCATCCTGTAGAAGGGGTTAATGCTATCTTAGATGATCCTAGCCAGCTCCCTAACCCACCTAGGTTTTCATTACTACATCGTGACACTAGCGGGTTGTATACTCAATGGTAGAAACTTTATCATCCCCTGTAAGAATTGGTGAACTCGGGATTTTATTCCATGATTAATCGTGGGATTTCCACCTGCCCCTAGAGCGGCCGCACAAATGGTGCTACCATGGATACCGAAGGGGAGGCTGTTTACCACGTAGCTACCTATGGGGTTGATGGCCTCGGAGGTAGCCATTGACAACCCTAGGCGATCCCCAATGAGCTAGAAACCATCACATGCAGCCTTGCCCACCCCTACCTCGGCTATGCAATGGTTCCATTAGGCGAGCTTGTTGCCTTAGGACGAGGAGGGTTTCATGAAACTCCTCGAACTGGGTTTGTTGGCTGGCGACTGATTTATCGACCGCGGCCATCATGTATCGTAAATCATCAGAAATGGGTCTGAAGACGTCCACTAACTGTTGTATGCTATCTGTAAGAGGATCCACAGCATCGTGCATCACAACTGCCAGTCGGTGCGCTGAGTCATGACTGGTATTGCTGCCGTGTGAACCAGATGGTTCGTCCTCGGCTTGGTCTGTGAATTCAACTGCCGTAGGGTTTTCCATCTCTTAATTCATCATGATCTCCTTTTGATTACAAGGGCGTCCAGGTCCCTTCTTTTGTTTGACCATAGCAGTCATTGGCTTATGAGGGTCCCACCGGGCGTGCCAAAATGTTGGCGAGAAAAATCATAATAACTCACACACAGGGGAATGTGCATGTGGTGCAAATAGCGCGGGCATGCCAGAACCTTTGCGCAGGTTTAAATGAGGCCAAAATAGCCTGATCTGACTCCTAACCAGCCAAGTCAGTCTCCCTCTTGCCTGAGTAGCTCTAAGGTCTTTTGGGTTAAGCCAACAATGTAGGTTGCAAGCTGAAAAAACTAACAGATTGCCAATAGAAAACTACGCCAATGAACACAAACAGGAATAAACAAGATTTAAAAAATGAATGTATATTTCGATCATACCAGATGTGAGCGTGGACTTTGCAAGTACATCTGCGTCACTCCAAATGCATGACGTACATCCTCTCAACCCAGGAAAACGACAAAAACTAGCGAATGACAAAGGAAAGACAAATAAAAACGCAAAGTAAAGTAAAAAAATAAAGCTTCTGATTCTTGTCAGGTATGTTTGTGTGTCTTTTCTGGATCAGTCGACCTCCTTATATAGGAGAGGCTCTTCTGCTTATCAGTCTTTGCAGTTGTTCCCCACACAATCCACTTCTCTCGGTCCCATATTTCTAGCTTCAACCAATGCTTGCCATGTGTCCCACCAAGCCTACATTACTCCTAACCACTTGAGGCCATGGTGGGGTCCACCTTGCCCTACGTTCTCATGTTCCTTGAACGACATTGCTCTCCGCTAGTGCCCTCTAAGCATCTGTAACGTGGCTTAGCCTTTGGGTAATGGGACGGGATAGTGTTCCAAGTGATCTATCCCCACACGGCTCGCAGCCTGGCCACCCATCCTGGATCCTTGGTCCGGCCTGATCTGGACCGACGGTGTTTAGGAGCAAACACCTATATTACATTTTCCTGTTTTTATTTCCACAGGAACTACTGACTCAGTTTTAAAATATCAGGATGGAGTAATTATTTTTTGGTAGATGGAAGCATTATTTTGGTTGCTGCAGGTTTTCTGGATACAGGTCAGCGTGTGGAAGCTTCAGCTGCTAGCATAGAGAAAGGGTTAAAACAAGCTCCGGCTCTAGGATTAGATCTTAAAGAAGTTTGGTACGAATGTATAGAGGTCTCCCAGCTCCGACATTAGCTTTGTGGCCCTAGTCTCTTATTCCCAGTCAAATCAATATTACATCTAATTTAAATGGGATGTTGTTTAAATACTTGATTAATCACAACCCTCACACCATCCAGTAGTTTTTGGCTGCTAAAGCTTTGAAGGATCAAATCTGTTTTGAGCATTCTGTACATGATGTTCCTATGACTTTTCAATTATTGAATTTGATTTTTGTTCATAAAAAAAAAAAAAAAAAAAATTTCCCTCCATTCTTACCCTCTCAGCCTCTCTCATGGATTCCTAAAATCAAACACTTGAAAAGGCTAAAAAAGGGAGAGTGAACTAAAAGGTCCCACTACAATTAATTGGACTAAGCATATATGGGCATCTAGTCCTCTTGGATTGAGAACAGAGCTTCTCTCCAACCCTTCACTGGCATGACTGTGTGTCTCTCTTTTTCATTCCAACGCATTGGATAAACAATCTTCTTCTTGGTTTTTTCAGTTTTTAAAATTACCTGTTATTATATTTGGTTTGTAAGGAGCAAGGTGGTCCATGGATTGGCAACAACTAATCCCTAGTTTATTATGCGGTCTGTAAATAAGTGGCTATGTGATTTGAACATTCATCCCCCATCCCTAGTACCTACTACAACTGATTCCCCGTTTGACCCACAACTAAGATTAATCGGTTGGGATTTTTGCATTTTGATAGCTAGATAGGATGTTCTAACTTCTGTAGATTACCACACAACAACAAACAAGATGGAAGCAAAGCTAATTGGAATAGTGCAAGGATGGAAATATGCCCGAAAAACCAAAATCAAATTAAAAGAAATTTGGAGCAATAATAGGCATCTGAACAAATACCTTCATCCTTTTGATAAAGTCCAACTTCCTTAAAACTTAGTTAGTACTTTTCTTGAACTAGCAGACTTAACAACTAATTTTACAAAGAGTATTTTAAATGGTGTAGTGATGATAACTTTTTATTTCTGTTAAGAAAATTAGCTTATAACGCAGTAGTAGGAAAATGTAAAATCTCTTCAAAGGATAATATTGTAAATATTCCTTTTACTTAATATATTTCATCAATTTTTTCTGGGAAAATTACGTCCCCCTCCCCTGTACTTTTCCCTAATTACATGTTCCTCCCCTTAGTTTTCCCACCTTACATTTTGACCCTTTATGGCTGACGGTGTTAGGGTGTTGTTAGTTAATGGTTTGAAAAGACAATACTATCCTTCACTAACAAATTAAAACTGCATTTTCAATTCTACTCTTTTCATCATCTCTAAAATCGATTAGGGCTTCCAAGCTTCTCCAGCGATAGCCACCTCCAAGCTTCTTCGGCGACAACAACCTTCAAGCATCTCCGGCGACAATCACCTCCATTGCCTGAGTTTTGGGAGGGTTAAGGGTAATATTGCTTTCCTGTACAGGAAATAAAATCATAGACTTTGCCTCCATTAACCATGGAGGATACACATGAAACCAAATTAAAACAGACCTTATGAATTATGAAACTCCAATGGAGCTGGTTTGGGCAATATTCTATGCACACACACAGAGGCTCCAATACTCCATATTCTTGTTTCCTTAATTGGCTCAATCTTTGTAAAAAAGTATTTTTCCCTTTGTTACGTCACATACACCAAGATCCAAATTATGTAGGGTTTGGATCATACCTGAATGTGTACAGAAGCACAGTGGAAGAAGGATCAAAAGCCAAGCCGATGGTTACGAGCACACGAACGAATCTCCACGATCACAACAGGCTTCTCCACAAAGAACTCCACACCACAAATCCTTGGGAAGAGATGGAATCCCAAAGAGAACACAAAACACTGGAGAGAGGGAGAATTTAGTTTCACAGATCTCTAGGTCTTAGGGTTACAGGCTTTCTATATAAAGCCAAAACCCTAAGACCCCTGCCCCTTTTAGACTCCTACTGGGAATCTATCTAAGAGGGAGGAATAGACCCAGCCACTTAAGTGGCTGGTTCTTCCCATGCGCACTAGGGTCGGGTCGGGTCTGACTTGCTCCTTGTGGGTGGTTTGGACCGGGCCTGGCCCGTGTTCTATTTACATCTCCCACTCGCCCACATGGGTAATGGGACGTGCGTCCAAGTCTCTCTCAACTATGTAACTCTTCATACAGGAAATGGGGCGTGCGACCTATCGAGATAAAACAGGGTAGGAGTACTATATCAAGCTTCCATCTAACCAACATAGTACATCACTCACAAACAATCTCGAAATACCCGAAACAATCCACTTACACCAGATCTAACACTCTCGACCCATCATGATGAGCAGTGTTAATCATTGATATGTAATGTACTCATGACTGCATCTATCACAAATACGACACGACGCCCAGGCAATGAGTCACATAACAAAGGTGTAACGTCTGATGCTTTTCCCTGAGCCCCTCATGTCAATTCAAATATCCCCAATGTTGAGGAAAAGACCTCATACACTCCAAGTCATCCATCACGATGACATAGAGGTTTTGATGATAACAAATAAAATCACTTTTGGACTAACTATTATTTAAGTTGTTTAGATAAGAGCGTAGCACCAAGTGCGTGGGAGCACGCACTCAATTTCAGTGACTAATGCTCAAAGCTACTTTCAAAGATATAAAATGAAGAACTAAGTCTTGAAGATAAAACTAAGTCAAAATAGAAGAGTCTACATTGAAGACTGTCAAGTTTAAGTCTTGAAGATTTTTTAAGTTGTACTACTTTGTAAAATTATTTGTTTAAAGTCACAATTAATGTAATGCACACACTCATGCATACATTCATATAGAATGACTTTAGGAGGTTAAAACAACCCCAATTCATGTGACCAATGTGATTTGGAAACCCCCAA
Organism: Telopea speciosissima; assembly: GCF_018873765.1. Lineage (NCBI taxonomy): Eukaryota > Viridiplantae > Streptophyta > Magnoliopsida > Proteales > Proteaceae > Telopea > Telopea speciosissima. The sequence goes on from NC_057920.1 coordinate 27,037,713, forward strand.
GATAACCCAGTAAATGACTTAGCTCATTTCAGAAGAAAATAGCTAATCCGGTATACCGGATCCTTAAACGGCATATCGGATCATTATGGATCTCAGGAAATAGCCCACAGTAGCTTTCCAGCCCACGCTGGATAGTGATCCAGCATACCAGATCAAAGCTGGCTATATTTTACCTTGAACCGGCATACCAGATTATGATCCAGCATACCGAATCAGTTATGACTATTGAAATTTGACCGTTATACCTTAGATCATATAAGGAAATTTGATGAACCGGCATACCGGATTATTACTATCTAATTCAATCCGATCTTAAGACAGTTTCTATAATTATCAGAGCTACCTAGCCTATAAATAGACTCTTGTTTAAGGCTCTAATCACTACTACTAATCACAATTACGAGCCTTCATCACAAGATTCATTGCAATAGCATCAAGTGAGCCATTTATTGATTGTAAGCATCAATTCATCACAAAACTCACACACTCCAGCTCCTCTACCTCATTTAGCTTCAAGCTCCAAGGGTGGAAGGGTAGCTTACACATTTACTAAGGTTGAGGTAATCTTTTTTTTGATAATTTTTTATTACATGTGTTAATTGAGTCCTCTTGCTCGGAATCAAGATTGGTTGAGTCCTCTTGCTCGAAATCAAGAGTAGTTATTGGTGTTGAGTTCTCTTGCTCTCAATTAAGATTTGTACGAGTTCTCTTGCTCATTCTCAAGATTCTTTTTAGTGGAATTCTCACTAAGGTGAGAGGAGTGGACGTAGACAAGTTTTGGCCGAACCACTATAAATTCTTGTGTTATCTTTGCAATTTATTTGTCTTTCATTGATACCATTTTTATCTCTGCAATATTTTTTTATATTCCACTACCTTCACCTGTTCACCTCTCCTCTAAGTGAATTCACATTTGGTATCAAAGCGGGAGCTCAAGACCATAATTGTTTTTAATCTAATTAAGAGTTAAAGACCATGGGATCCTCTGCAAATCGAAAGATTAAAGGATACAACATTACCCGACCATCCTTTTTTGAAGAAGGATTTTTTTATTGGAAAAATCACTTCAAAAACTTTGTTTGTGCCAATAACATTAATGCCTGGGAAATTATTGAGAATGGACCAAATACCATAGACAAACCCAAAGAAGAATGGACTACCGCTGATAAAGCAAAAGTCCAACTTAACTATGTAGCAATAAGTTACATTCAATGTGCTTTGAGAGAAAAAGAGTACTATAGAACTTGTATGTGTGACTCAGCTAAGGAGAAGTTTGACAAACTCGTTGTAACCTATGAAGGTACCTCGGAGGTTAAACAATCCAAGATAGATATGCTTGTTAATGAATATAAATTGTTTAAAATGAAGAATGATGAGGATATATATGCTATATTTACACGTTTCACTAACATTGTAAACAAGTTAAAAGGTTTAGGTAAGATCTATTCAAACGGAGAAAATGTACGGAACATCTTGAGATCTCTTTCAAAGGAATGGAGAACCAAAACTACAGCAATCAAAGAATCAAAAGACATCGACAAGTTGAGCCTAGATGAGCTTTTGGGATCACTCCAAACCTACGAAATGGAACTCAAATTGGACACCAATGAAGATGAACCAAAAGAACCTAAGAAGAAGGTCGTAGCTTTCAAACCATGCTACGAAATCAGTGATGATGAAGAAGAACTTTCTGACAACGAGATCGCCTATCTCTCCAAGAAGTTTTCAAGATTCCTGAAGAACAAGGGCAAAACCTCATTTAGTAAAAGGAGATTCTCTAAGGACCAAAAAGGTAAGAGTATTTCTAAAGATAATACTGACTCCTCTATAAAAAAAATTATTTTCTTTGAGTGTAGAAAACCAGGACACTATAAGGGAGACTGTCCGAAAATGAAGAAATACAAAAAGGCATACAAAGCCGAACACTCCTTTGATTCAAGCGATGAAGAAAAGGAAGACAAAGAATCTCAAGAAGAAGAGCAAACCAACCTTGCACTTATGGCTCTTGAAGATGAAAAAAATCAAAATTAGGTAACCCCCACATCTCCATCTCATAAGGATAAAGATTTTTTAGAATTAGAAGAAGCATTTGAAGACCCTTATCAAAGTAGTATGGAATTAGCAATCACCAAAAAGAATCTCTTAAAAGAGATCAATATCCTTAAAGACCAAAACATGACTTTAACCTTTCAAGTTAACGACTTAGAAGAAGAGAAAGAAAAGTTGTGTAAAGTTTTAGAATCTTTAACTAATGGTAAAAAGAACCTTGGCATTTTACTTGGATCTCCATCCAAATCACCTTTCAATAAGGAAGGGCTAGGCTATGATGGGAACAAAAGTTCAAATCAAATCGAAGAGCCAAGTACAAGTAAAATGGCAAGTAAGAAAGTGAAAAAAAATAAATACTGTAATTATTGTAGGAAGAAAGGACATTCTATTGAGGAATGCTATTCCAAGAACAAAAGTCCTCAAGTTAAGAACTCCAATCCCAAAGGGAAGACTCAAAATACAAATACCCCTCAAATTATTGTATGCAATAACTGTAACAAAAAGGGACATACAATTTGGGAATGCTATCACATGAACTAAGCTTTCTATCACCCTAGAAGACCTTATAATGGTCAAAATAAGAGGAGTTCTCCAAAGATGCAAAGACCAACTAGAATTCCACCAAAGGTGCAAAAACCACCTAAAAATCAAGGATCATATAGAGTACCCCAAAACCAAAGACCTTAGAACCCCTGATCATACACAAATTGGTATGGCAACCAAAAGGTAAATGGTAACCAAATGGCTTGGAGACCAAGAGGAACGTATGATACTAACAATGACGGACCCAACACATAATGGGGACCAAAATTTTATTAAGTGTTACTGTTTTGTAGGTGCACAAGAGCAACATGGAATGATACATCGATACTAGATGCTCAAAACACATGACATCCAATCCAAAGCTGTTTTCAGAGCTCAAGAAGTAAAAAGAAGGATGGGTATCCTTTGGAGACAACAACAAAGGAAGAATCATTAGTAATGGATCAATCAAATTTGGAGGTACAGTAATCTCTAATGTTAGCTTAGTTGATAACCTTAAGTATAATCTACTTAGTGTAAGTCAACTATGCAACAATGAATACTTTGTGAATTTTAATGTCTCTAAATGTGTAATTAAATATTCTGATGATAATGTGATTCTTGAAGGATGTAGAAGAAATAATGTTTATACTTGCATATTTAGTGTAAACTCGCATTATGCATGTCTTATTTCAAAATTTGACGATGCTATCTTATGGCATTGAAAATTGGGACATATAAATACTAAAATAATTAGATCTCTATCCTCAAAGAATTTGGTGAGAAATCTACCAAAGTTGAACTTTGATAAGCAACACGCTTGTGGAGCATGTCAAAGAAGTAAACTTACAAAAGTTTCTCATAAGGCCATAAACTTTGTTGCTACTTCTAGGCATTTGCAACTACTCCACCTTGACTTATTTAGACCTATCCAAACCACAAGCCTAGGAGGAAAGAAATACACCTTTGTTATTGTAGATGACTACTCCCGATTCACTTGAACCCTCTTTCTCAAGTATAAAAATGATGCATTTGAGAAATTTTTATCTCTTTGTAAGAGAATACAAAATCAAAAGGGTTACTTGATCACTTCTATCAAAAGCGACCATGGTGGTGAATTTGACAACATAGATGAGTTTGGAGACTTTTGTAGAAAATAAGGTGTAACCCATAACTTTTCGGCTCCTAGAACACCACAATCAAATTATGTGGTTGAAAGGAAAAATAAAACCATCCAAGAAACTGCAAGGACAATGCTCAATAAGTATTCTTTGCCAAAGTATTTTTGGGCCAAAGCTGTTCATACAGTATGTTATGTGTTGAACTGGGTTTTGATAAGACCTATACTTTTGAAAACTCCTTATGAACTTTTTCATAATAAGCTTCTTAAAGTTGATTATTTTAAAGTTTTTTGTTGTACATGTTTCATTGTTAACACAAAGGATAACTTAGAAAAGTTTGAAAAAAAGACCAATGATGGTATATTTCTAGGCTACTCCACAAATAGTAGAGCTTATAAAGTATTTAATAAAAGAACACTAGTTGTGGAAGAGTCTATGAATGTCAAATTTGATGAATCTATGGCCAAGGATAAATTAAAAGACTTAGAAGAAGAAGATGAAGATGAAATACTTGAAATTAGGAAAATAGTTGAAAATGTCTCTTTAAAAGAACCTAATGATCATGTATATCAACTTTCAAAGGAGATAAGGACTGTTAAAGATCACCCTCTTGACCTTGTGATTGAAAACCTAGAGAAAGGCATGCAAACTAGAAGTAAGATTCAAAATGTTTGTTCTAATGTAGCCTTTATCTCTACCATTGAACCTAAGAATATAAAAGAAGCCCTTTTGGATAGTAATCGGATAATTGCTATACAAGAAGAGCTTAATCAGTTTGAAAGAAATCAAGTTTGGGACTTAGTGCCAAAACCCTCGAACACCAAAATTATTGAAACTAGATGGGTTTTTAGAAACAAACTTGATGAAGATGGAAACATAACTAGAAACAAAGCCAGATTGGTTGCTCAAGCCTATAACCAACAAGAAGGCATTGACTTTGATGAAACATATGCACCTATAGCTAGACTTGAATCCATTAGAATGTTACTTGCATTTGCATGTCATAAGAATTTCAAGTTACATCAAATGGATGTGAAAAGTGCATTTTTAATTGGTTTCATTAATGAAGTAGATGTTATCCAACCCCCTGGATTTGAAGACTCAAGTACCCTAACCATGTCTACAAATTGAAGAAGGCCCTTTATGGCTTGAAATAAGCCCCAAGAGCTTGGTATGACAGGTTAAGTAAGTTTCTTGTTGATAATGGCTTTTCAATTGGTAAAATTGATACTACTTTATTTGTTAAACATAAAAAAGATGATTTAATTATTGTTCAAATTTATGTTGATAATATTATTTTTTGTTCAACTAATGAATCGCTTTGTCATGAATTTAGTAAATCCATGATTAGTGAGTTTGAAATGAGTCTAATGGGAGAATTAAACTTCTTTCTAGGACTCAAATAAAACAAACCCCTAATGAGATTTTCATCAGTCAAACTAAATACCTTAAGGAACTTTTGAAGAAGTTTGACATTAATGGATAAAAATCTTCTAGTACTCCAATGAGTGCATTTGTAACCTTGTCCAAAGATGAAGATGGAACTCCTGTTGACCCTACAAAATATAGAGGAATGATAGGTAGTTTACTTTACCTAACAGCTAGTAGACCAGACATAATGTTTAGTGTCTGTGCTTGTGCTAGGTTTCAAGCCCAACCTATGCAATCCCATTTAAGTACTGTAAAGAGAATCTTTAAGTACTTAAAAGGAACTCCAAGCATTGGCCTCTGGTACCCTATGGACAATGACTTTGACCTTATTAGCTTCTCCGACGCCGACTTTACCGGGTATCATGTTGATCGGAAGAGCACAAGTGAAACTTGTCACTTCCTAGGATCATATTTGGTTTCATGGTTTAGTAAGAAGCAAAATTCTATTACTTTATCTACCACCAAAGCCGAATACATCGCAGTCGGACGGTGTTGTGCACAAGTGCTATGGATGAGGCAAACTCTCCAAGATTATGGAGTTAAGTTTGACACTTCCTCTATCCAGTGTGATAACACAAGTGCAATAAACCTAAGCAAGAATCCGATTTTACACTCAAAAGCGAAGTACATTGATATTCGTCATCACTTCCTACGTGATACAGCTCAAAGAGGTGAAATCCGACTTGACTTTATTGAGACCGAGAAGCAACTCGCGGATATCTTCACAAAACCCTTAAGTGAAGAAAGGTTCTGCACACTTAGAAGAGGCTTGGGTTTATGTGACCCTTTTTGAGTAAGTGAATATGCTATTAAAATTGGTTTTTCTTGTTGTTTCTGCTGAAATGGTATACCAGATTACCAAACGGTATACCAATTCAGCAAATATAGCTATTTATTGACTGTTGGACTAGAAACGGTATACCGGATCACCAAATAGTATACCGGATTGGTCTTTATGACCATTTTCTAGCTATTTGAACACTTAATTAAGCCTATATAAACTCCTCTTTTTGTCATTTTCTTAATCACTATTCACTCTACTTTCACTCTCAACTCAAAATATACTTGCAAAGCTATATCTCTCTCTTTTCTTTCATCTCTCTCTCTCTCAACTCTCTCCTTTACCATGAGTAGAAGAGGCAAGGAGGCTATGGTTGAAAGACAACAACCACCTAAAAGAGGAAGAATGGGAGGAAGATCGGTTTCCATTAGAGGTTGCTCTTCAAGGCAACCTTATTCGGAAGGTGAAGACCGACTCTTTCGCTCACCCGAATGTCGTGAAAATCGGCCTCTTTACCTTGCCCGGAAGATTGAAGAAGGACATGAAGTTGACATTTTCTCATTCAATAGCATTCACCTTGAAGAAAGATTTAAGGACATTGGATGAGAACCTCTTCTTGATATGTCATAGCCATGTTATCCAAACTTGGTAAAATACTTCTATGCGAATCTCTATTTTAGCGGATCGGAACGAGGAATGATACTCCATTCTTATGTGAAAAGTGTTCACATAGAGCTCTCTGTTGACGACCTTACCTGACTCCAAATTTCAAGTGATGGACCTTGTATCTTTTGGACTCCGAAGAACATCAACTTTGGAGATCTTATCAACCATGAAGAAGTCCATTCCTCCATCCTCAAGCAATTTGATCCAAATGCGGCAACCGTTGTCACCGAAAAACTCAAGCTTATCCCTCATGTTAGCTTATACATCATCCAACACAATTTCATCCCTAGGGGAGGAGATAGAAGTAAGTGTCTAACACCCCAAGCCTATCTCACCTTTTGTGTTTACACAAACACCCCTACTTGCCTTCCATACTTCATCATGAGGTACATGGAATCGTGTGCTCACCCTCGTAAGCACACTAATCTTCCCTATGGCTGTCTTCTCACTTGCCTTTTTCAGGCTTTTGATATTGACCTTAATCGTGAAGAGGCATCTACATTGTCTTTTCAACATATCACTCGAAATAGCTTTCACACCATTAACATCCCTCCTCCTTCCGATGTCTTTGTCAAAGCCGATGAGATCTTGAATGATGATGTGCCCCCTCCTTGTCAAGCACAAGAAGGGATAATGGCAAATCTACAAGAATGGGTTTCAAGTATTGATAAATACATGGATGAAGCCAACACTAGGTTCATGGAACTTGAATTTAGACAACAAAGAATTCAAGAAGATGTGACCTCTCTTCGCCAAGAAATGAAATCCGGCTTTGATTCCATTAATTCTCGCCAAGATGGGATCCTCAATGCAATCCACAATCTATCTTTCAATCTTGGTCATCTCACTTTTGACACACTGGGAGCTACACCTCAAGGCTTTACTCCTCAAGGGTTTTGACCACCTTTTTGAACACCCTTCTCCGATGATTCAAGCTCCATCCCTCCTATTCCACCATTTGACCCAAATCCTTGATTACTCTCTACCCACTTTTTGACAATGACAAAGGGGGAGATATATATGGAAATGGAAATGGAATAAAATGATTGTAATGGAATGAATTGAAATGTTTTGAATATTATAATTTCACCTTGAAATCAACGATGTGTAATTTCTTTGAATTTTATCATGATATGTGCAATTTTTTTGAATTTCTATATATTGCTTCAATTTAAAGTTGCTTCATTATTATTTTTGTTGGATTATCTGTCATCATCAAAAAGGGGGAGATTGTTGAGGAAAAGACCTCATACACTCCAAATCATCCATCATGATGACATAGAGGTTTTGATGATAACAAATAAAATCACATTTGGACTAACTCTTGTTTAAGTTGTTTAGATAAGAGCGTAGCACCAAGTGAGGGGGAGCACGCACTCAATTTCAGGGACTAATGCTCAAAGCTACTTTCACAGACATGAAATGAAGAACTAAGTCTTAAAGATAAAAACTAAGTCAAAATAGAAGAGTCTACATTGAAGACTGTCAAGTTTAAGTCTTGAAGATTTTTTAAGTTGTACTACTTTGTAAAATTGTTTGTTTAAAGTCACAATTAATGTAATGCACACACTCATGCATACATTCATATAGAATGACTTTAGGAGGTTAAAACAACCCCAATTCATGTGACCAATTTGATTTAGAAACCCCCAAGGTAACCCATTAAAGGACTTAGCTTATTTCAGCAGACAATAGCTAATCCAACATACCGGATCATTATGGATCTCAGGAAATAACCCACAGTAGCTTTCCAACCCACGCTGGATAGTGATCCAACATACCGGATCAAAGCTGGCTATATTTTACCCTAAACCGGCATACCGGATCAGTTATGACTGTTGGAATTTGACCGTTATACCTTAGATCATATAAGAAAATTTGGTGAACCGGCATACCGGATTAGGAATCGATATACCGAATTATTACTGTCTAATTCAATCCGATCTTCAGACAGTTTCTATAATTATCAGAGCTACCTAGTCTATAAATGGACTCTTGTTTAAGGCTCTAATCACTACTACTAATCACAATTAAGAGTCTTCACCACAAGATTCATTGCAATAGCATCAAGTGAGCCATTTATTGATTGTAAGCATCAATTCATCACAAAGCTCACACACTCAAGCTCCTCTACCTCATTTAGCTTCAAGATCCAAGGGTGGAAGGTAGCTTACACATTTACTAAGGTTGAAGTAATCCTTTTCTTAGTAATTTTTTATTATATGTGTTAATTGAGTCCTCTTGCTCGAAATCAAGAGTAGTTATTAGTGTTGAGTTCTCTTACTCTCAATCAAGATTTGTACAAGTTTCTTGCTCATTCTCAAGATTCTTTTTAGTGGAATTCTCTCTAAGGTAAGAGGAGTGGACGTAGGCAAGTTTTGGCCGAACCACTATAAATTCTTGTGTTATCTTTGTAATTTACTTGTCTTTTATTGATAACATTTTTATCTCCGCAATATTTTTTTATATTCTACTACCTTCACCTATTCACCCCACTCTAGGTGAATTCACACCCAACAGCTTTCCCAATCACTTCCCACTGGACCGCATCATCCATGATCCTAAGGAGAACGTTAAAGTAGCATCATTGGGTGTCTTTTTCATAACATCGTCTCAGATAATAAGGGTACTGTGGGATTAATATAATCCACGTGGCTCACACAGTGACGAAATAGGGATCCATTCGATCACTCTCACTATCGATCATCATGAGCACATGCAGTATGATATGCATGGTATGGCGTAACTCCTACTAGGGTGGGCATGTCACTCGTAATAAATAAACGCCATACAGATCTTAGTCTAGTCGCTACTTTAAGCGCCTAACTTGAGTCTCTAACGTAGTCACCCTCATGGTTTCTACCTAGAACCTCACATCTGGCTTCTAACAGGCTACTTGGAAGTGTGGTGTCTTCCAAGTTGGACCAAGTAAAGGTCTCATCTTAGTTCTAACTAAGGCACCATAGAGCACACATGCTCATGGGCTCATCTCACTCACTATGCCCTAGCGCCGAGGCGAATCACCCATGTGAGTGGGTCAATTCCATGCCTGGTGACATTTTTACAAACAATGAATGTATACACATAAGATTACTCAAAAATATATATGCTCATTAATAAATGTAAGAGAAATACAAATAAATGTCCATCACAAACAAAGTGCTCCCAAAGAAAATACATATCAAATCCTCCTGAGTCCCAAGTTCCTAACGTGAACTAGGAAAACATCTGTGGCAATGGGCTTCATCAAAGGATCAGCCAACATATTGCCAGTGGAGATATGCTGCAGAACAACTTCACCTTGTGCTACCATGTCATGAATGTAGTGATACCGTATGTCAATGTGCTTGGCTCTACCATGGAATTTGGGGTCCTTCATAAATACAAGCGCTGTCGTGCTGTCACAGTGTATAAGCACAGCGCCGTCTGAGTGAGCAAAAACACTAAGTCTCTGTAAGAAGAGCCAAACAGCCTCCTATATAGCTGCCGAACATGCGACGTACTCCGACTCCATCATGGTCGTGGATAGGGCGATGCAGATCTGTTTCTTACTACTCCAAGTAATAGCCCCGCCTCCCAGGATAAATGCATACCCCGAAGTAGACTTGCGCTCGTCTCTATCACTAGCCCAATCAACATCACTATAGCCTCTCAATCTCAAGTCTGAACCACTGAAGATGAGTGAGAGGTTTGTAGTGCCACGTAGGTATTGAAGTATTCTCTTTATTGCTTGCCAGTGAACTAGCCTTGGGTTACTCTGGTAACGGCTCACCATGCCAACGACAAAGCAAATATCTGGACGTGTGCACATCATCACATACATCAGATTGCCTACTGCTGCTACATAGGGTATTTTGGAAATTTGGTTTCTCTCTTCATCACTCTTAGGGCATAGGTCTAGGCTCAAAATGCATGCCTTGTCCATTGGGGCGTCAATGGGTTTTGAGTTGTTCATATGGAATCGCTCTGGGACTTTCTTTATGTAAGTCTCGAGACAAACTAAGAAGTCTCCTAGGGCGGTCCCTCACAATCTTCACGCCCAACACAAAGTTGGCCTCACCTATGTCCTTCATCTCAAAAGTAGAGGATAGCCACTCTTTAGTGGCGACAATCATTTCAATGTCATTCTCAACCAATAAGATGTCATCAACATATAAGGATAGGATAAGAAACCCTACTTTGGACCGTTTAACATACACACAATGGTCCTCTTCAATCATGTCAAAACCTGCGGTGGTAATGGCATGGTGAAATCTAATGTACCACTACCTGAATGATTTCTTAAGGCCATAGATGGAACGTTTGAGACGGCATACTTTGCACTTATATCCCTTCTTCTCAAAGCCCATAGGCTGAGCCATAAAGATCTCCTCGTCCAGTTCTTCATTGGGAAAAGCAATTTTAACGTACATTTGGTAGAGTTCCAAACCCAACTTTGCAATAATGGCTAGAATGAGGAGTATGGAGGCCATTCTCACCCCAGGGGAGAACGTCTCATCATAGTCTATACCCTCCTTTTGGGTATATCTCTTCCTCATAAGACGTGCCTTATACTTCTCAATTGATCCATTTGCCTTTCGCTTGACCTTCAGGACCCACTTATTCTCGATGGTCTTATGCCCAGATGGAAGATCAACTAACTCCCAGACTTGGTTCTTACTCATAGAACTCAACTCATCTTCTATAGCAGCTTGCCACATTTCCTTAGCTGGAGAAGAGAGTGCCTCACTCACTGAGGCTGGCTCATCCTCGTCCCTCAGGACATAGACAAGGGCAGCATCCCCTTCAATCTCAAAATGACGTCAAAGAATGTGTCCACATGCGCTTTTATGCGTAGAGGGTTCTTGACCCACGGGTTGTGAGTTTTCATTAGGTAGCACACTCTCATTGGGCTAATGATCACTCTCACCCTCTTTGGCGATCTCTTGATGAGTGTTTAATTCCTCTCCCTCGCCAAGAGTAGGTGAAATGTTTTCATCAATCTCTAACTCAAAGAGATCAAGGTCTCTGCTAGCGTCACTGATGCTAGGGAAATTGGTCTCAAGAAAATCCACATCGCGGGACTCACTCTCTATTATTCCTCCATCTTGATGTTCACCTTACATTACATAACCTTTCGAGGTATTGAAATACCTTATAAAGATACTATTTTTAGCTCTAGGGTCAAGTTTCCCAAACTTATGGGAGGTACTATGAACATATCCTGTACAACCCCATGGTCGCATATGCCCCAAAGTGGGCTTTGAGCCTTTCCACAATTCATAGGGAGTGGAAGGAACTGACTGTGATGGCACGCGGTTAAGGACGTAGGTAGCGGTCAACATAGCATCCCCCTAGAAAGAAATTGGGAGGTTGGCCTATGCCATCATCGATCTAACCATATCTAAAAGCGTCATATTCCTCCGCTCCGCTACACCATTTTGCTGCGGGATGTTGGCAATAGTAAGCTGTCTGGTGATTCTTTTTTCCTCACACATCTTTTTAAATTGATCTGATAAATATTTGCGTCCTCGGTCAGTGCGCAGAGTTTTTAAACTCTTGCCTTGTTGATTCTCAACCTCTGCTACAAAGTATTTGAAGCAATCTAGCGCTTCGTAGCGGTGAGCGATCAGATAGACATAACCAAATCACGAGTAATCGTCGATAAAGGTGAGAAAATAGGAAGCACCATGACGTGCCTTCATGTTCATTGGTCCGTAGATGTCCAAATGGACAAGTTGTAGGGTCTGGGTTGATCGTTGAGCCTTCGGTGGGCCTTACCCGCTAAACAAGCCTCACATGTCGGTAGGTTGACTTTAGCGAGTGAGCCAAGAAGGCCTTCTTGACCTAGCCGTCCCATCCTATCTCGACCTATGTATCCTAGTCTAGCATGCCATGTAATTGAATCAAGACAAGTATTAGAATCAACTACAAAAGATGAAGAGGAAACAACAGGAATTATTAAATCTAATTTAACAAAACCATTCTCAAGTCTACAATGTCCAAAAACACTACCATCCAATCGTATCTCAAATGAGTCATCATAAAAAATAAAGGAATACCCTAAAGTTAATAATGCAATAACAGAAAGTAGATTATGCTGGATTTTTTATGCGTATAGCACATCATGAAGTAGAAAGATGCGCCCAATGCGCAAGGTGAGCTGGTAGGTACCAACTCTTCGAACTGCTTCACTCGTGCCATTTCCCATATAGATACTTTGGGCGTCATCCGAAATCTTTCTATAATCTACATAACCTCCTCGATCTCGCGCTATGTGTCTTGTTGCACCTGTATCCACAATCTAGTCAGATTGGGTTTGGATAACCAAAATGTGTGTACATACAAAAGTATAAGGAGAGAGGGGCAGAAATGGTACCTGCTTCGCTTCAGTGCAGTCACGAGCGAAGTGCCCCATCTTCTGACAGTTATAGCACTTGACCTTGGTGATATCTTTCTTTTCACCTCACTTGCCACGTCAACGCTTGGTGGTCTTACGCCCAGTTGGTGCAGCATTCTGAGCTTGGTCCTAATTCCCAGTGGTCCTCTGTCTCTTGTGCTTAAACCTATTCTCGCGTTGCCCAGCTTGGACGACAAGGGCATGTGATTAGGTCGCCTCTAGGCACTGCCTCTATTACCACATGAGCGGCAATATCATTAAATATCTTGACAGTGTTGTTATGTGTTAGAACTATCTTCATTTGCCCCCAGGAATCAGGCAACGTCCTGATGACGGCTTGTACTTGCTGCTCATCGGTAAGGTGTACGCCAACATCACCCAATTTTCAGATCATGTCTTTCACGACCCTGAGGTGTTCAACCATACTGTGCTTGGGGTCCTTACGGTACATCTCAAACTTCAAGATCATGGACCTAAGCCTAGTAGTGGATGTACCGCCACAGTCGAGCTTTACCTGGTCCCACATGAACTTGGCAGTCTCGTACTTCTCATACTGGCCGATGAGATCATCGTACATCGTGCTTAACATAAGAAAGCGCACACTATGATCTCTCTTAAACCAATTGTTATAAGCCTCTTTTTCTAGACGGTGACAGGCGGTATTACCCACTTCGGGTGGGGTCATTTCAGTGGTCAGGAGTTCAAGATAATCTTGCTCATTAAGTAAGAACTTGGTCTTTCGGTGCCACATGTCATAGTTGGTGCCATCCAACTTGTTGCCTTGATTAAGGTCAACAACTACACTTTTAGAGGCCATCACTACAATTTGCAAGGGAGGACATTTAGTATACATCTATAAATTAAATTTGTTCAAGAAACCCTAATTAAAATTAATGGTTCCTTTTCCCACACGGTGAGACCAAAAACTTCACTAAGCTAGTAATCAAATCTCACATTGTGTGGGTCTAGGGACGTATAACTTTAATTGATTTCGAACAAATATAGGAGAAAAAAACATCTCCTAACCACAATTTAATGCACCATACATCGGGTGCGCAAGAGACTCACATAAGAGACCCAAATTGGTACTTGAAGTGATATGTCGAGTCGGTACGGGGTTGTGATACGCAGTGCAGTAGCTCCCATTACATGGCTTCTCAAAAAATATTAAAAATTATAACTAGCTCTTTACATTCAAGATCCCTACTACAAACTACCAGCGAGCACTGCACTTTGTATCACTTCCAGGTACCAACTCTAACGCACATATATCTTAAAAAATATATCACTATGCAAGCACCAAATCCATCCCATGGAAAAAATAAAAAATAATAACGCATGTTGTGCATGGGATGGGGTGTTTGACAGTATTACCCTAATGGTAGCATCAAATTGATCTGTACCACAATGGGGGGTATAATTGAGAATTTAAATTTGCAAACATATAATAGCAAAATTAAATTTAAAGAAAATAATTAAAACCCAAAAAAAGGGGCCCACAACCATAAATATAAGACCACTAGGGAAAAAGGCAAGCGGTGGGTGAAGGAATTCCCACTTCATCCATCTCCTTCCCAAAAAAAAACCCTAAGAGAAACAAATCCCTAAAAAAAACCGAATCTGCCCATATATATATATACATTGTGGGGATGGCCGCCATGTAAGCAGCCTTGTGGCACATAGCCGCGGTAGTCGCAAGCCACGGCTTCTTGTTGCCGCTGCTATGCACACAGTCACCTCATGGGCAGATGCATAAAAAACAGGAAAAAACACAGATTGTTATTTGAAAACAAAATATTAAAAAAAACTTTTTTTCATGATTGCAATCACAATCACAACATAATCATTACCTTTTTAAAAGAACTCATGATTGCAGTATGATATCATCATGATGTAATGATTTTTTTTTATTCTTTTTTTCCCCTTTCTGTTTCTTTCTTTTTTCTTTCTTCTCCGTTTTTTTTTCTCTCGGCAGCAACTGCTTGGCCCAGCCAATGGCTACCGCCATGTGTACGCTTTGCTGCACACGATCGCGGTAGCACAGGCCATGGCCCGCTACTACTGCTGTGCACGACTAGGTCATGCACGCCCTTGCACACACCCACGACAGCCACTACTGCAGGCATGGGCCAAGGGCAGCGAGGCATGGGAAAGAAAGAAAAAAACGGGTGAACCAAAAGCCAATAGCTCTGATGCCATTGTTAGGTCACATACACCAAGATCCAAATTATCTAGGGTTTGGATCATACCTGAATGTGTACGGAAGCACAACGGAAGAAGGATCAAAAGCCAAGCCGATGGTTACGAGCACACGAACGAATCTCCACGATCACGACAGGCTTCTCCACAGAGAACTCCACACCACAAATCCCTAGGAAGAGGTGGAATCCCAAAGAGCACACAAAACGCTGGAGAGAGGGAGAATTTGGTTTCACAGATCTCTAGGTCTTAGGGTTATAGGCTTTCTATATAAAGCCAAAACCCTAAGACCCTTGCCCCTTTTAGACTCCCACTAGGAATCTATCTAAGAGGGAGGAATAGACCCAGCCACTTAAGTGGCTGGTTCTTCCCATGCACACCAAGGTCGGGTCGGTCTGACCTGCCCCTTGTGGGCGGCTTGGACCGGGCCTGACCCATGTTCTATTTACATCCTTGAATATATTTCTCTACAATTCGTGACTTCCTATACACCAATGAACAACTAAACCTATCGACCTAAAAACTTATTCATTTAAAAGGAACCCAAAAGAACAAGACGGAAAAGCCCAAAAGAGAAAGAAGAAGAGGAATTCAGAATTGTAGAAGAAGAAGAAGATGCATCATGCCAGAACTCAGGGGGTTAAGAATGTGAGGTATCCTTTGATTTGCTCTACTATAATTTTAGCATCTGTGTATCCATCGCCGTTCACCAATGCAGTGATCATTAGCGTCAACATCTGGTCCTTAACAACGACACTAGCAGCCAACACCTCCGCCTTTTGCTCTTCAAACACCCTGAAGATTCGAATTGGAACTGAGTTTAAACCCTAGAATTTGACAAATTTTCGAGCTCTGGTTGAATATTATTGATCTTGAAGTAAATTGGATTTTCTGAAAGTGAAAAGGGTCTCCTAATTTTTTGCAAGTCTTGCAAAGTTTGATTTGTGTCTTAATTGGAACTAAGTTTAAACCCAAAAAAGAATTTGACATTGTGTCTTTATTTTTTAGAGTTTCGATTTACAACCGATTACTATGATTCAGAGCCGATTTAGAAATGCTAGCTAGTGATCGAGTTTTCCTGCCATAGTAGCTGGTGAATTTTCCATCCATGTAGCGATATTCAGCCATCAATTGATTATGGTCCGTGATCCTCAATAGCGATTCCAATTCCTCTGCTACATCCCTGTTGCATCGCCTCTCTCTCTCTCTCTCTCTCTCTCTCTCTCTCTCTCTCTCTCTCTCTCTCTCTCTCTAAAGTTCCTAGTTTTTAGTTTTCTCTGTAATCTACTAATCATCTTCTCTATATTCGTTTCTCAAAAAAACAGATTTCTGATATGTAGGGCCTCCAGGATTTAAAAAATATCAATCATTTCATGGAAGTTGCAGAAAGGTGTTGCAGGAGGAGAAGAAGAAGAAAAAAAAAAGATGGGAAGAGTAAAAGGGTCTATTTACATGGATCAAACTCAGGCAATGGTAGGGGTATCGTCACCGAAGTTTTCACGGCTCAGAGGTTGAAGATGAAGTTTGGAAATGGCAGATACGACAAGTCATTCTCCCTTTCCCTTGTTATGTATGATTTTTATTAAAAGGGTAAATGGGTCATCTCACAATGGCCAAGGGTTAGTTAAAATATTATAAAAAATCTAACTACACCACGTCAACAACACATAACAGACAGGCGCTAATGACAGGGGAGGAATTAATAATTTTTCAAAAATTATAGGGGAATCGAATGTAAGGTGGGAAAACCCGGGGAGGAATGTGTAATTAGGACAAAGTACAGGGGATGGGGACGTAATTTTCCCAAAAAAAACTAAAGGGTCCCACTTTCCTCTCTCTCTCTCTCTCTCTCTCTCATCAGAAAAAGTAAATTCATTAGAATAGAAAAAAAAATGGTTCATAAGAGACGCAGTTCCTTTGTTTTTTTTGGTAAGAAAGAGATGCAGTCCTACTTACCCTAGTTAATTGATCTGCAAAATAAATCATTTTCCTGGTTTTCTTCTCAACGATCCATGAGATAAAAAGATCCATCATATTACGAATGTCCAACAAAAAAGAAAATTTTCATGGTCAATGATCTTCCCCCAGCTTTAAAACATGATTATCTCTTCGCAATCAATCCAGATGACGATGGAGATGAAAGCTAATTGTCTTATCTGCTACACCCCTTTCACTTTTCTTAAATAAAAGACAAAGTGTCGATTGGGAACCTCCCTATGTGCAGCAATTCTGTACAAGTTATGGCACCATCACTTGAGGCCAAGTCTACTGCCAACAATCGATTTGCAATTTTGCAAGTCCTGTAGCATACTGTGATTGTTAATGGGGATGCAGAAGGTGATGTTTTGGAACCTGCTCGCGAGCGTGATCATAGCCTGGGACAGAGCAACCCAGTGCAATGCTCGTCTTCTTCAAACTCCAAATGATTAAGTTTGGAGCTTGGAATACCAGGGGAATAAATGACCCTGACAAGCATAGGGCTGTAATGGATTGGGCCACCTTAAATCACTTGGCGTCTTTTGGTCTGATTGAAACTCATGTGAAGGAGGGCAATTTCAATTCCGGATATCGTATGTTTTCTAACCGATGGAACTGTTGCAGCAACTATGGTGTTGCTGACTCGGGGCGAATATGGACGGAGCAACCCAGTGCAACGCTCCTCTTCTCCAAACTCCAAATGATTAAGTTTGGAGCTTGGAATACCAGGGGAATAAATGACCCTGACAAGCATAGGGCTGTAATGGATTGGGCCACCTTAAATCACTTGGCGTTTTTTGGTCTGATTGAAACTCATGTGAAGGAGGCAATTTCAATTCCGGATATCGTATGTTTTCTAACCGATGGAACTGTTGCAGCAACTATGGTGTTGCTGACTCAGGGCGAATATGGGTGCTATGGGACGAAGAGTTTGTCTCTCTTCAACCTATTCTCACAACTCCACAGCTGGTTCATGTTCAGGTTACTGTAAAGCATTCGCAACAAGTGTTTGGTGCTTCCTTTGTATATGGGGCAAACTTTGATCTGAAAAGAATAGACTATGGAATGCTCTCAAGCATATTCACTCCTCCTATCCTTTTCCGTGGATTGTTCTTGGGGATTTCAACTTGATTCGCTCCCCGTGTGAGAAATCAAGTGAGCATCCAATCACATATCAGATGCTGCAACCTCTTGCTGATTGTATGACCAGTGTTGATCTTGTTAATTTGAAATGGAGAGGCTTCCATCTTTCTCGGAGTAATTGGAGTTGTAGAGACAACCGAATTGCCTCAAAAAGTAACCAAGTCTTGGTGGATACTGTTAGAAATCTGAGATCAAAAAGGAGAGAACGGTGAGGCTGCCTGAGTCGAACGAGAATGCTCTGTCCTTAAGGCAGTATTTACACCCTTACTTCTGCACTAGGTTACAGCAAATCTGCCTCCCAAGATAAAACAGGCCTGGACTTGATTACTGTTTTGCAGAGACAGTACTCAACTTGAAACTAACAGAGAAAAATGTTATGCTTGACTGACAGATTTCGTGGACTATTTATAGGCCCACAAAGCTGTTCGGATGAGTCACATCCATTGGCTCATATGGCTGTTCTAATGAGTCATGACTATTGGCTCTCATGGCTGTACGGATGGGCTACAGCCAGAGGGCTCAACATTTGTGCCAAGGGTTGCACCCGCTTTGATCAGACACCGATCCAACAAAGTGCAAAGTGCGCCATCAAAGCGCCACATTACGCCTCACGTACATGTACGTGCTTGGACGGTCACCATCCTCGCTCACAAGTGCATCGTACAATTCTTTCTAAACATAGCATGTGATAATAGATCACAAACATATATAAGCCAAATGATTTACTTCTTCACAACCGATGTGGGATTAAATCCCACACCAATATTTGAAAATTCCAACAGATACCAAATGGCTTGATGACTTTCCGACATCTTCTGCTTTATTCCAGAATCCTGGAATTTCTGATCAAAGTCCTATGCTTGTGACTCTAGAAAGTTGGTTCAAGAAGAGGGGGAAATAATTCTATTTTTATAACCACTGGGTAGACCACGAGGATTTCCTTCCCCTTGTCCAAGAGGTTTGGAGCATTCCAGCTGCAAGCTCTCCCATGTTCACCTTAATTGGCAAGCTAAAAGCTCTCAAGGTCAAGTTAAAATCTTGAAGTAAAAAGGTCTTCAACAAGCTGGATAAACGTGTGAACGTTCTTGGAACTGAGGTGAATCATCTTCAATCCCAATTGCAAAGCAACCCCTTGGATTTTGATCTGGTGTAGCGTGAGAAGGCTACTGTGCACTAGCTTCGGCGTCTTATGGTCGCCGGAGAATCTGAACTTTGGCATAGGACGCACGTTCGCTGGTTGAAGCTAGGGTACAACAACTCTAAATTTTTCCACAGATCATTGAAGGCCCATAGAAGTCGGAATAGAATCACCACGATCCAAAACACTGCCAGGGAGCAACTTACTGATGCAGATCAGAGTCGTGTCGAGGCTGCAAATTTCTTTGGAAATGCTTTCATGGGTACTCCTCAGATCATCTGCTCTAATTTTGAACTTCCTTTTGACCGGTCCGCGGATGCGAATCACTGCTCCCTTCTTTCCAAGAATTTCACGAGAGCAAATCAGATCTATGGTGTCTGCAGCTGATGATGATAGTGCACCTGGAAGGCTAGAACCGATGGGTTTGGTGCTTATTTCTTTAAAAAAATAAGCGAGGATGTATGCAATGCTATCTTAGTTTTTTTCAAGAATCTGAACTTGCCAGATCAGATTAAGCTTTCAAGACTAACACTGGTGCTTAAGGGAGTGACCCAAAGTCCCAAACCACTTTCAATGACTTTCGACGAATTGCGATAAGTCTCTTTATCTATAGATTTATTGCAAAACTTCTCGCTAACAGAGTAAAGTTGGTGATGCATAAGCTTGTTGGTTGTAATCAATCCACCTTTATTGCAAGGAGACACATTGCTGATAATGTCCTATTATGCCAAGAACTTCTACATGGCTACCATACTAATAATGGAATGCCACGGTTTTCTGCAAAGATTGATTTGAGAAATGCCTATGATTCTATCCAGTGGAGTTTCCTGTTCACTCTTCTACTTAAACAAAAATTTCCACCTATGTTTATCACTTGGATCTCACACTACATTGTAAACCCAAGCTATGTTGTATCTCTCAATGGCGCTCAATCCCCTAGGTTCTCTGCCAATAGGGTTTTGAGACAAGGATGTCCTATGTCTCCTTTTTTGTTTAATAATTGTCCTCCAAGTGTTTATAGACTTGTTGGCAGCAGCGGCAAATGCGGGTTCATTCTCCTATCATCAATATTGTGCTCTTTAAGGGTATCAAAATTACCAATCTTTTGCGGATGATATTCTCCTCTTTGTAGAACCACCTTGAAAGATATAAACACCAGTAAATCTATTTTAAATCTATTTTTGCTCTGTTTGAAGATCTCTCAAGTCAACAGATTAACCTAGCTAAGAGTTAGATCTTCTTTAATCCTAACAACCCCACCAGATTTTAGATTAACTATTAAAAATTCCCTTGGTATTGATGAAAGGACCCCAACTCTAAGTACTTAAGCACCATGCTATTCCCCTCAAGATCCAAGGTGCAACATCTTAACGGGGTAGTACTTAGAGTAAGGAATTGTCTCCTGCATTGGCAGAACAATTCTCATTAAATCCGTACTAAAGTCAATTCCCTCCCACCTACTCAATGTCTTGTATCCTATTCCCAAATTCTATTTGCAAGCAAATCGATTCCATTAATGCCAACTTTTGGCATGACCATCATATGGACAAGAAGGGATTTACCATTATCCCTTGAAGGTCTATTTGTACTCCCAAATCAACTTGGGATTTGAGAATCCGTCTTTCCTCTACACACAATAAGGCTCTTCTTCTAAGATTTGGTTGGCGCTTGTTAAACAAACTTGAAATTCTTAGGCTAAAATACTCAAAAGAAAAATACTTCTACTCACACTCTCTCCTTGACAGAGACATTACTTGGCCTAAGGGGTCTTGGACCTGGAACCACTTAAGGATTGTCTTGCCTACCCTCTAGAACATCATTTGTTGGAGATGGCTTTAATATAAATATTTGAAAAGCTCCATGGATCCCATACTTAATGATCATAGGGTCTCACCTTCTGTTGTTGCCGAGATCTTCCCCAAGTGATATGGTTCAGGCCTGCACACAAGAGAACTAGAGGACATAGTGCATGGGTGGCCTGGAGTTGGCTCCCGGGGGGGGGGGGGGTACTCTCCGATGCCTAAGTTAGATTTCAGAGTAAAACAACAGTTAACGGGGTCGGAGACGGAAAGCTAATATCATAGCAAGAAGACATAATCCGATTGAGGAGTGTGAGGATCCGCCACGGGATCACAGGGTTCTTGTCTGGTTTTCCCCCCTTCTTGGAGGTGTTTGGATGTATCATCCGCTCCTCGTGGAAATGGTCCTCCCTTCGAGGACTGGAAAGAAGAGTTGCACAATTATTGGGGGATTGGGATCAAACAATCATATGAAATGGAATCGCCACCTAGGACTAGGGCCTAAGACCCGATTGATGTATCCCTATAAAGGGCTATATGATTTCATATCATTTGATCAGAGATTCTGGGTAACTGATTTGGGTACGAGAATGGGAAGGTGTTAGGCACCCACTTCGGCTGATTAAACTGGTCTTTCTACTAGATTTTTGATTTCGAATATTCTCCCATAATAACATGCCCTATACCAACATGTATGGCTAAATCATGATGCATCAATCATTCAAGGAAACTGAACTACAATATGCTAAGTATTATGTACACGGGAGCACTTAAGAGTCTACATTGTGCCAAAATGAAAGGCTAATGGTAGAAATGTCTACCTGTACAATAAACCAGTACGGTCACAAAGAATGTAAGGTGGATGACGTCCCTCGGCTCAGGTGGAGACAAATGATTAACTTAATTATCCTTTGTCGGACAGAGTAAAGACTTGCAAAGATTGGTTTTAATGCTCAAAATTTGGGCAAAATGACAACATTGTAGGAGATTCGTGAGCCAAATGCTCGATCTTTGGAAAGAACCATCACGCTATATGGGATTCATAGGCTTCAAAGTGAAAATGTATGGGAATAGTCTAAAGTAGTCGGATCTAGGCGATCCGGGCTACAGACAGGGTACCGAGGCTAAAGGATTCGAAGTTAGGGATGGGATGGACCCCAAAACAAGTGAAACAGGGCTCTGAACATGAAAATAGGCAAAATAGGGCTCTGAGGTGCGCTTCTAAAGAAAAATTTGGTTTTTGTTCAAATGAGGGAAGAGACCCCTATTTATAGGTGTCCTTGGGAGCTCTGTGGAACCACGGAAGGGTTCCGCAACATTGCGGTAGTGCCTGCACTATGGAGGCGCTGCGGACCGCAGTGCCTCCATAGTCCAAGTTTTTGGACTGCGGCGCCATAGAGGCTTGGCATGGGCCCCTGCAGCTACTCTCAAGGTTGGGGTGATTTTGGCTCTTTGGAGAGGTTTCAAGGTCTCGTAGGGTGTCTTCGAAGGATATCGTCGATCATCCGTGTCTAGTTGTCGTCATTGCCGGGGGTGGCAAAATTTAGTGTCTACAAGGAGTAGTATAAGAATTAGGTTAAGTTCTCTGGTCTTCCCTTCTTCAAGGGGTGTTTTCTTTATATATATATGATGTCATCTCAAATGTCCTCCATGGTCCTCAGAGTTGCATATTCCCTAAGTCTGCTGGAGATCAGGGTGGGAACTGTTAACCGAATTTGTCAGTGGCTGAGTTGGCGTTGTCAGTGATTGTGTTTTCTTTAGGCCACATGTAAAGTTCCTCATGCATGGTTTTGGCATGAGATTATTATTGAGGGTTCAACCAGGTTGTTTGGTTCATATCTTATGAACCGTATTTCCGGCTTGACTCGCTACATGTCGTTATATTATTGGAGATCTAATTTTGTGTATATCATAAGTCCTCCACTCCTTCGAGATTTGTAGAGAATCGATGGAATAAAATAGAAGTTTTCAAAAAAAAATGGGGTATCTAGAGGCATGACGCGTGTTGTTGTTGTTGTTGGTATATCATAAGTCCCCCATTCCTTCGAGCCTCATAGAGGATCGATGGAGTATACTACTCAAGCCCATGGTCTTGGTGGTTGATTGTTAGTCTTTTGTCATTCGATAGATGTGGAACTAATAAGGTTTTTAGGGAATCTCTCAGTTGGGATTCTCTAGTCTTTGAACTTGTTGTCCATCGAACGACCCTTCTTGATGCTGGTCCGTTGCACTTTTTGGTTAGGCAGCGGTTTTGATGTGCTTTATTAGTCTTATCAGCAGTTAATGAGGGCCTTCCTTGGCACTTATCTTTTGTAACTATGATCCTCGCCGTTTATTATTATGAATTTGGAGCGTTGGATTTGGTGAAGGGTTTCTTGATGAAATGTATTTAGGTGTGTCTCTTCTCTTGTGGGGTTATTCATCGGCTTCAAGTTACCCCTCGAGCTACCTTTCTTAGTTCACCTTTCTGGTTCTTGGGCTTGTGTTATTTCGTGGAGTTGTTCTTCTGATTGAATTTTTGTGTATTCTGCTGTGATTTGTACAATTTTCTTCAAAAAGAATGGCAAGGAAGAAAGTGATGAGGACCATCAGGGGAGATAATGCCACGACGGGTGAATTAGATTATGTTTCCGCTGGTGAAAGGGATTCCAGTGATTCTTCCAATCAGGCGAATCCTTCAGGTCCGAATTCGTCGTTACAGAGTCTTGAGAAAAGGAAGTCGAAGTCGAAGTCGACAGAAGTATGGTCACACAGTAAAGGTCCGAGGGATTTTCACTGCATTCT
This sequence comes from Telopea speciosissima, assembly GCF_018873765.1. Lineage (NCBI taxonomy): Eukaryota > Viridiplantae > Streptophyta > Magnoliopsida > Proteales > Proteaceae > Telopea > Telopea speciosissima. Next base: position 27,061,702 of record NC_057920.1, read on the forward strand.
TAAAGAAAAGGATCTAGAGTCCATCATGGTCAAGTATCATATTCCGGCGTCGTTCAAGGTATCTCTGTCTAGGAAAAGGTAGACGACTCTTTCAAAGAGGTATGGAGCTATTATTTTCTACGAAGATGCGCTCTTATCATCCCTTTTCCGCCAGGGTCCACTGTCATTATGGGATTGCATCAGTCCCGCTATCTCCTAACGCTTGGAAGTGTATGGCTGGGTTTGTCGTGGCCAGTAGGCGGAATGGGTTGGATTTCTCCGTCTCAATTTTTTCTCATGTTTTCATGCTGAAGTCGCAAGGAGAGGCGCTCACCTGGGATTGCTTCTCTCATTCGAAGAAGGATGTGAAGATCGTCGGTCTGACTAATAGGGCGACTGATGATTGGAGGAACAAGTTCTTTTGGGTTGAAGATTGTTCTGGATTTCCTATGGGATGGGTAGATGGAGTTTCTTTGAGTCAGGTAGGCCTTATAGTCTGAGTGCGAATGATCAGGATACTTTGGAGTCTATTATGAAAGGGGAAGTGATACCGTACCCCATGCCAGTTTGATTGATGATCATACGTTGTTGGAGGCAGGGCTTTTGTAGGGTAATTAAGCGTTCCTTTCGGTGTTTATTATTTTTCTTCCGTTGATTCTCGACTTGATCTCTGGTTGATTCTTGGTTGATGTGTAGTGCAATCTGTGGGAGGTAGTGGTAAGTCCCCCGTGGGAGAGGAGATAAAGGGAAAGCTGCTCTTACGAAATGGGACGAGGAGGATAAACACAGATGAGGATGTTGCTTGCCAATAAGACCACCATGCATTATGATATACTTTTAAATCCTATCATGAAAAGTGAGCTTAGCTAAGATGTGGATGTCAGGATGGGAAGTAGCAAGAACAATACAAATAGAATTTGAGAGCTTAAGGGTTGCACCAACAGGTGACACACAGAAGATTGAAATGGTTTTTGCATCAAAGACAAATAGCTCTACACCAGCAAAAGACAATGGAGCTCTCCATGCAACTATGTAAAAGGCCATGTTGCTAGTAGACCATCAATTTAGACAACATCAGACAGCTTAAGTTCCTCCTTCACATTACATAAAACTTCAATACTTTACACTTTTCTTTCCATTTTCCTCCTTTCTGGGGGAGACATCCACAATTAATGAAAACTTCATTGTAAATGGGGGTAGTCTCAAGTGCATAAATAAAGGAATTGCTTACTTTTCTGCAAACAACCTAATCTTCTACAAAACAAAATTATATTATAATTATTATATGCCTTCAGTTAGAATACTCACATTAGACCCGATAAAGTTAATTCCATGCTCTCGGTACATTTCAACAAAAACTGCATTCTTAGATTGGAAGCCATTTCCAGGATGCAACATCGTACATCCACGGCTAATTGCAGTAGCAAGAACATTTGGGATCACCAAATATCTGTAAGAACAAAAAGAAAGATTATCATTTTTATCAGGATTCAAGAAAACATGTAAGTCAATTTTTTTATTGGGGCCCATGAGGGAGGGAGGGAGAAGACGTTTAAGAAAACCAAACATCAATATGCAAGTTAAAAAAATTTAAAATTGAACAGTTAGTTTTGTATAGCATTTAGTGTAACAATGAAAAAATATGATCCATTAATAATAAATTAGTACCAAAGCCATCTCTACCTACGCTGATGAAAATCCAGGAGCATGTACTGCCACCACTTTGCTTAAAGGTGGAGGAGTTGAACGATAAACCTAATTCGACAAATCGCTTGGTGAATGATGAGACCTATTTTGGTAAACCATTAGGCGAAACTTTTTTGAACTTGGAACGATAAAACCTATTTCGGCCAACCGTCCGATGAAATCTTTCGTTTTGAACGATAAACCTATCTCGGCAAACCGTTCGATGAAATTTTTTTATTTTGAACGATAAAACCTATTTCGGTAAATCGTTCGATAGCAACGGGTGCTTAATCCGCCGATTTCGGGTGTCAACGGGAGGTCAACAGATCAAATGGCAATGGGCGATCCAAGGATCGGATGACAACGGGTGATCGACAGATGAAATGGCAATGGGCGATCCAAGGATCGGATAACAATGGGTGATCAACAGATCAAATGGTAACGGGCGATCCAATGATCGGATGACAACGGTTGATCAACAGATCAAATGGCAACGTGCGATCCAAGGATCAGATGACAATGGGTGATCAATAGATCAAATGGCATCGGGTAATCCAAGGATCGGATGACAATGGGTGATCAACAGATCAAATGGCAACGGGCGATCCGAGGATCGGATAACAATGGGTGATCAACATATCAAATGGCAACGGTGATCCAAGGATCGGATGACAATGGGTGATTAACAAGTCAAATGGCATCGGGTGATCCAAGGATCGGATGACAATGGGTGAGCGACAGATGAAATAGTAACGGGCAATCCAAGGATCGGATAATAATGGGTGATCAACAGATCAAATGGCAACGGGCGATCCAAGGATCGGATGACAATGGGTGATCAACATATTGAATGGCATCGGGCGATCCGAGGATGGGATGACAAAGGGTGAGCGACAGATGAAATAGCAATGGGCGATCCAAGGATCGGATAACAATGGGTGATCAATAGATCAAAAAGGGTAATGGTTTTGAGCGACGCTCCGTTGGATTCTGATTTATGAGTGACGCTCGATAGCAAATTTGACTTTGAGTAACGCTCGATAGAAATTTTTGATTTTGAGCAATGCTCAACAAAGTTTGGTTTTGAGCATCGCTTGACAAAGTTTTGAGTTTGAGCATCGCTCGATTGGAAAGGCATCGTGACCGAACTTCTCTTGGAGATGTACGATGAGATGGCATCGTGACCGAATTTTTGAAAATGTGCAATGAGACGGCATGGTGATCGAATTTTGAAATTGTACGATGCGATGGCATCGTGACCAAATTTTGAAAAACGTACGATGAGATGGCATCGTGACCGAATTTTGAAAAACGTACGATGAGATGGCATCGTGATCGAATTTTTGGAAAATGTACGATGAGATGGCATTGCGGTCAACTTTTGGGAAAAATGTACAATGAGATGGCATCGCGACCCACTTGGGAAAAATATATGATGAGATGGCATCGCGACCAATTTTTTGGAAAACATATAATGAGATGGCATCACGACCAATTTTTTTGAAAAACGTACGATGAGATGGCATCACGACCAAATTTTTGGAAAATGTACGATGAGATGGCATTGCGACCAACTTTTGGGAAAAATGTACGATGAGATGGCATCGCGACCAATTTTTTGGAAAATGAACGATGAGATGGCATCGCGACCAATTTTTTGGAAAAATGTATGATGAGATGGCATCGTGACCAAATTTTTTGGAAAACGTACAATGAGATGGCATTGCGAGTAATTTTTTGAAAAAATGTACGATGAGATGGCATCGCGACCAATTTTGGGAAACGTACAATGAGATGGCATCATGACCAATTTTTGGAGAATGTACGATGAGGTGGCACTGTGATCAATTTTTGGAAAGTGTATGATGAGATGGCATCACGACCAACTTTTGAAAGCGTACGATGAGACGGCCTCATGATTGATCTTTGGAAAATGTACAATGAGATGGCATCGCAACCAATTTTTTGGAGATGTACAATGAGACGGCATCGTGATCGAATTTTTGAAAATGTACGATGAGACGTCATCGCGACCAATTTTGGAAAACATACGATGAGATGGCATCGCGAACAATTTTTTGAAGAAAGTACGATGAGACAACATCGTGATCAATTTTTGAAAGCGTACGGTGAGACGGCCTAGTGACCGATCTTTGAAAAAGTGAAGGTGACACGGCATTGTAACCGAAAACATGAGGTCATCGAGTGATCGAGCCATACGCAAGTATAGCAGGGATCAGAAAACCACAGGAAATTGGACTATACACGAGTATAGCGGAGATCGGGAGACCACGGGAGGTCGGACTATACGTGAGCATAACAGAAATCAGGGGACCATGGGAGCTCGGACTATAGGCGAGTATAGCAGAAGTCAGGAGACCACGGGAGGTCTGACTACACGCAAGTAGAGTGGAAATTAGAAGACTGCAGGAAGTCAGACTATACACGAGTATAGCGGAAATCAAGAGACCACAGGAGGTCGGTCTATATGCGAGTATAGTAGAAATCAAGAGACCACGAGAGGGGTGGTCTATATATGAGTATAGTGGAAATCAAGAGACCACGGGAAGTCGGTCTACACGCGAGTATAGCAAAAATTAAGAGGCCACGGGAGGTTGGTCTATACGCGATTATAGCAGAAATTAGGAGACCACGGGAGGTCGATATATACAGGAGTATAGCGGAAATCAAGAGACCACGGGAGGTCGGTCTATACACGAGTATATTAAAAAGCAAGAGACCACGAGAGGTCGATCTATACGTGAGTATAGCAAAAATCAGGAGACCACGGGAGGTTAGTCTATACACTATTATAGAGAAAATCAAGAGATCATGGGAGGTTGGACTATACGTGAATATAGCGGAGATCAAAAGACCACTGGAGGTCGGACTATACATGAGCATAGCAGAGATTAGGCAACGGGAGATCGAGCTATACATGAGCATAGTGGAGATCAAACAACGGGAGATTGAGCTATACACGAGTATAGCAGAGATCAGAAGAATTAACGACTAACTTGCAAGGATGATCAGATGATGGGTCAATTTGCACGTGAGTACAACGGGGACCGAAAGATTTATGGGGTGATCGAACTACACACGAGTATAGCGACGATCAAAAAGGTCAATGATCTAATTGTACGAGAGTATAAGGGGGGTCAGATTCATAGGATGGTCAAACTATATATGAGTGTAGCATGGATTGAAAGAATAATCAAGTTATACACGAGTATAGTAGAGATCAATAGGATCAAAGGTTCAATTTATATGCGGGTACGGCTGAGACTAGAAGATTCACATGTGATTATACCATACACGAGTATAGTGGGATTGAAATGATCAAGCTATACACAAGTATAGTAGGGATCAACAGGATCAAACTGCACAAGAGTGCAAAATTTTTTTTAAAAGTTATTCTTGAATTCAATAGTGGTTGGATAATCAAATTGCACGTGAGTACAAAAGAGATCGAAGGTTTGGTCAAGCCAAACGTGAGTGTGGTAGGAGCCGAACGATATGAGATCAGATTGTATGTGAGTGCAACAAAAATCAATGTTTAAACAACATGTGACAATGCAATCCTTATGCACGATGAATTTTTTTATTTTTATGTAAAGAGATGAAATAATCAATTTTATGCAAATGTTTATGATGCAAACATGGGCAAATGAAAAGCAATCATATACAATCATAAATCCTTACCAAATATCCTTCATTTCTGTATTGCACAACACTTATTCTTCACAAATGGTGGTTAGTGCATAAATGTGATGGCAGCACAAAAAACCTAGGTAGAGACAAACATTTTCCATGGTTGTGATTCACCCTTTTTTTGTTATTTTTTTTCTTTTCTCTTTTTCGCTTGAAAGAACATTTTATTTTGCAAAAACATTTATTTTGAAACCCTATTGCACAATTCCATATAGGCATATTATTCACATCCCTATTACACACATAGGCTTGTCAAACATTGAGGGACCAAGGTCGAATGGGTCAAATTTCGCCCCAATGAGTCAAAATCGAGATGACCATGATGGGTGGATAGGTCATTCTTCCCTTCTTCCATGGGTAGCTTCATCTTTCTCTCCTGCATAGTCATTTCATCCTTATAGGTCGAGATTCTTCAATGATTAGGAATGGATCCCCCACGGATGGAATGCCCCTCTTGTTTTAGACGCTCTTTCCTAGTAGACTGCCCCTGGAAAATAAACTTTCTTCTTCATGCCCCATCATCTCGAATAGAGATTGCCCAATGACAACTTGATTCATCTTCTGGTATTCCCCTGGTCACCTTGCTGGTTAAAAGGATGAGTACACTACTGCTGATGGTCCGATCCTTAGGATTTTATAAATCATAAATTCCCTTGATCTTGGTAGACAGGCTGCCTTTTTTTTTTTTAATTTTTTTATCTATCATTGGGTCACATCAAAAGAGGTAGCGACGAATGAGGGAATAGAATGGAAATATGGAGAGTAGAAGAGGTAAGAAGCAGATGGATGCACGGATGATTGTACATGTGGGAGGACCGAACTTGATTGTTCTTTTTATTAAGTTGCCTACGTACCCTAAGTAGAGATTAGGTTGAACGTAGTTTAGGACAAAGATGTCCCAACGTCAAGACATTGATAATTAAGTTCCATCATAGTCGAGTAAGCTCAAAGCTGTGGATGAGAGTCTCATCATCATTTAGCCCGAGAGGACTTTACTAGGTTGTAATGGGGCTTAGGACTGGGTTTCAAAGGATGGTAAAGGCTCAAATGTGCCCCTAGGGTCCAACCATGACTTGACACTTCTGCTCCCAAAATTCTACCAGGAATTTGGTAATTGAATTCTTTTTTTTTTTTGGGATTTTGACAATTTTTCTTTCCAGAAGTGTAATCGAGAAGTTAGACAATCCTTCTCATTTTAACTGAGGGCTTTAGCCTCGAAGATTGATTGACAATTTTGACAATATTATCTTCGAAGAAAAAGTGGCAATTTTTGCCCCATGGTCTAATTACTTCCAATTGTTTGCAAGATCTTGAGCCAATGCATCCCCTCTCTTTTCCTTTTGAACTTTCATTTTTTTGCTCTCTTTTTTTTTTTTTGAACTCTCATTTTTGTCGAACTCTTTCATCATTTATTTTTTGTGCTCTTTTTTTTTTGAATTCTTATTTTTTTTTGAACTCTTTCATCATTTTTTTTGCTCTCATTTTTTTGAACTCTCATTTTTTTTAGATGGGTCCAACTTTGGTTGTGGAGACGGAGCTAATCTTTTTTTTTATCTTATCCTTCGAAAACGTATTGCTCTTGTGACATCTTTCTTCAACACGGAGACTCCTTTCGGTTGAACTCTAGAAGCTAGTGGGATATTTGTTAGGCAGGAGGATATATGGATAATGGGGTGTAGATGGACCACGATGAGTTTTTTTTTTTTTTTTCCCGAAAAGGCTAAGGCACAACTGGGGGACTAGCGGGTTTGTTGCCTTAGAATTTATCCAGGATAACTTGCAGCCAAAGGGGGCCTCCCTTAATAGGCTTTACAAGATGAAACCTTCATCTAAGCTTTCGGCTCGTTTGAAGGGGATCGGATGTATGGAAAGCTCAAGGTCTTTGACCAATAAGACTTTGACATTGGGGAAAGGGGCAATGATTTTTTTTTTACACTAACAATTAGGAGATTGTCCTAAACTGTTATTCGAATGAAAGTAAAAAGAAAGAGATTGGATAGATGGAAAGGAAAACATGTTCATTGACAACTAATGGACAATACACTGTGGATGAGATTACATAAGGAAATTTGACTGAATGAAAAGACCTAAAGACCTAAGGGACGCGAACCCAATGATGTCTTCAGTGCGATCCTGTCTACACAAGAGTGAAGTACTATTACTGCTTTGTCAAAGGGCTGTGTAATTTATACTATCAAAATTGCCCTTCTAACCAGAGCTAGGTACTGGATCCATTTTAAGTCGGCCAGTGAAACTAATGCTCATCAAGCTAATGGCTGTGGTTAACGCCTTCGGGCGACAATGATGTCCTCAATCAGTAGCTGCCCTTGGTTTAAACTTTCCTGCTTCTAGTAGGTCCTGGATAGCATGTCCGAGTGCAATACATTCATTAGTAGAGTGCCCCTTTTGGGTGTAATAGTCACAGTAGTGATCCGGGTCATAATGAGAAGGTGGAGGATCCCTGACGGGTCGTGGTCGAACTGTGCCCAAAAGTCTTAATTTCTTCAATTCGGTGTATGCCATAGACCTTGCCCAAATCAGTGAACTCACGCTAACTTGAATTTACCACATTCACCTGCGGGTTGTGGTTTTGATTTTGCATCAGGTGATTATCCTGGCTGTGTGCATCTTTGAACAATTTGTCTTCAATGTGCTTCCCTGTGGCAATGAGCGCTTCGAAAGTTGTGAGGTGTTGACAGTAGAGACAATCATGATATTCTCTAAGATCATCTCCACCTGTTCTGCTTTCTTCGGGCGGCTCCATATCTTTGTGGCCTTCTCTCTAACCTCATGATGAAATTGGAGAACCTTTCATTTGGCCCTTGCCTTAGTGTCTCCAACTCTCCTCGTGTGATATCCAATTCAGTGTTGTAAGAATATTGCTTTGTGAATGCCTTCACAACTGCTGACCAAGTTTGAGTTTGAGTCTGGTCTAACTGGGTGAGCAACCTCAGAGCTGATCCAACTAATAAGTAAAGGAAGGCCTGACCCATCTGATTTTTTATGAGTTCCCATGACTTGACCATAGTGATGAAGATTTTTAAGTGGGCTTTGGGATCTCCAGTTCCGTCGAACTTGTCAAGCTTCCATTTGAAATCCTCTGGTATTCTTCCCGTCAGAAAGAAAACCAAATCATCTTTTAGCTTCGTAACTATTTTGTCTTTCACAGCGATCTTCAGTTTCTCGACCTTTACCCTCATTTGCTTTTCCCTGTCAGTCTCAGGCGGATTCTGTAGGGTATTGACAACCACAACCTCCTCTTCTTCTATCATGACTTTGGGCTGCACCCTAGGTACCGTCGGTGTCATCCTAGGTTCTTTGGGGTTTTGCGCATTATCTCTAAACTGGCCCTGCATCGCCTGAACCTTCTGCGTGACCAATTGTCTCATTTCTGTCATTTCTTTCCGCATGCTGACCATTTCCTAATTCAGTACTTCAATTGACGGGCTGACTTTTGACTGATCCATGGTGCCCACACTGGGTGATGACCTTACTAGACTCTGCCTGTGTGGAGGAATGGAAGTACTTAAGACCTTTGGGAATCAAATTGGACCAACTCGGGTTAGCCCATTATCATGATAGGCCCACATAGGTAACATGAATATTTCTAATCATGGATTGTGCTTGACAAAACTTATTTTAGGACTTGAGAAGATTTTTTTATGATTTTATATTTTATATTTTTTTATTGCACTAAAAGATATACATAAACAAATATATATAAACAAGGTTAGTCTGCACAACAATTTGCCTTTGACCTCTTGGTTCCATCTTATTTAGGTAATTAATGGTGTAATTACGCCAACACCCAGGATTAATCAGGGAAGACCCTTTTAATCTCAGAATTGATGTAGTGACACCATATATCCTTCGTTGTTCGATGGTTTAGGTCAAATTGGAATCGTTACACAGTAGCAAAAAAATAATCTAATTGAGAATCTCTCAACGATCTATCCTTTGCTAATACGGGATGCCTCGTATCGCATGCTCAGAGCTCTATCATTGACGTACCATACTGGATAACGAATCATTCTCTGAGGGACAATCGAGGTAACATTTTTTTTTGATACACTAGCCTAGACGGATATGTTATTTTTTACGAGGGACTATCAAGAGATGGATAGAGCCCCTTCTTATGACAAGCAATCCATATTAAGAAAGGAAGACCACCAGGAATCTTGCTTTCAGCCCTACTATGTTAGTTTGTGGCGTATCCTAATCATATTTGGTCTATTTTCCTACATGATGCATGCAAGGTAGGCTGATAGGACTGAACAAGGTTACCCTTGAAAGAACCGATATACCTATCGTTCGTGGTCACGAATTGTAGGTATGGTTCTTTTAATATACCTGGAGAGTAGGTTACACGATTTTAGAGTAATCAAACTAATGTCCTTTTTGAGTAGCAAAGTACCCCACGACACACTAGTGAATAGCCTCGTCGGTGATTCTAAACTCGTATAGTAAATATCAAGGCTTGTGGGTTCGTCACGAATTATCCATATCTACATATGGGGTCCAACGACTAACCATGGGGCTGTGTGGTCCCATGAAGTGTTGTGTGTGCATGATAGTGGTGGTGGAAGCGGGTATCGTCCGATGTCAGAGTACTTAGTATGATGTGCCCCACCTCCCCGGGGGTAGAGGCACAACAAGGAGTACCCTCGTCGTTTGATTTCACTTTGAACACGATGTATGATGCATGTAGTACATAAAATGGGTTAGCCAGACATATTATCAATCAAACAATGCAGAAGGAAGAATATTCTTACGTTCAACCGTAGCATCTAGTATTGAAAGCTTGACCAGCAATCCCCAGCGGAGTTGCCACTATGAGGATCCTTTCTTGAAACCGCGTGTGTTCCCTTGGGAGCTTGGTTTGGATGGGATTTGGGGGTTATACTCCTCGGTTGGAGTGAGAAGGAATGCGTATTCTCGAAGGTTATGATTTATCAGGGGATGGGGGTTGTACAATTAAATTACATGAAATGGAGTCACCACCTAGGATTAGGGCCGAGGACCCATTGGTGTAGCCCTGTGAAGGGCTACGGGACTTCGTTTGATCTAGTCAGAGATTCGGGGTAAGTGGTCAGGTTACGAGAGTGAGAAGGTGTTAAGCACCCACCTCGCACAGGTAAACCGATCTTTCTACTAGATGCTGGTTTTTGAATATTCTCCCTTTATAAATGTTCTATTTCCACATGTATAGCTAAAATGATGCACAAACTGCTTAATTAAATTAATCTAAATTAACTATAGTACACTACACAAGTATAATTTAAAAATCTACATTGTTATGAAATTAAAGTGCGATGAAAGAATTAAATACGTGTATGCCTTAAACCAATGTAATTATGAGGGACGGATCATGTCCCCTAGCTCAGATGGAGGCAAAAGACTAGCTTTGTCCTTCGTCGGACAAAGTAACGACATCAGAAAGTAATTGCCCAGATATCGGGTAGAATAATGGCGTCGAAAAAGCTTTGGAGAGTAATCACCCGGATGTCGGGCAGAGTAATGGTGCACAAGTGTCGGGCTCTAGGACCTCGGACAAAGTAACGATGTCGGAAAGCTTTTGGAAAGCAATCTCTCGGATGTCGGGCAGAGTAACGATGCACGGGTGTCGGGTACTAGGACCTCGGACAGAATAACAACGTTGGAAAGCTTTAGAAACTAGGTATTAGGACGTTGGACAGGGTGACTAGGCCATGGGAGACTTCGGGGGTTTGGGCGGAAACGGGTTAGGGAAGGCGGATTCAGGGGACCCGGACTCCGGACAGAGGGATGAGGCTCGAAGGTTTGAAGTCGGATTGGGGCAGGGCCCCGAAACTAGGAAAAAGAGGAAAAAAGGAAAACTGGAGCTCTGGGGTCCCCCCTCTCCTCAACTTGGAACTTGTTGAAATGAGTGGTGGGGGATATTTATAGGAAAAAATCCATTCTGACGGTGCCACGGCAAAATCTGCGGTGCTGTCGGACCAAAAAAATCATGTTTTGGGTCCCCCGCGGCATCGCGGCTTGGGATGCGGCATTGCTGCATGGGGCCGTGGGGCGAAGACTTGGTTGGGTGCGGTGCTTCCGCGCGGCGCCGCAGCCAAGCGCGGCACTACCGTGCAATGCCGCGGCTGCGTGCAGTGCTGCCAAGCCGTGGCTTAGGGCGGGGGCATCGTGTGGAGTCGTACCGAGGATGCGGAGGATTGTGGGTAGAAACGAGGTGGAGCAGGGGGTGTCTGGATTACTCTCACGAAAAAGAGTTTAGAGGGCATTGCCAGTCTTTCGTGTCTGGTTGTCGTCATCACTGGGGGGTGACAAAATTCAGCGTCTACCCCTACGTTGATGAAAATCCAAGATCATAAGAAATCTACCGCAACAATTTATATTAGAGGAAACAAAAAAGATGATAGTGGCGATGGCAATGCTATTAAGATGATTATGTTGACAACTTGAAAAATAGAATGACAAAAAAAAAAGTAAGTATGAAGTATCCTGATCATTCCGCAAGACCACCATGCATTATGATATACTTTTAAATCCTATCATGAAAAGTGAGCTTAGCTAAGATGTGGATGTCAGGTTGATTCTCGACTTGATCTCTGACTGATTCTTGGTTGATGTGTAGTGCAATCTGTGGGAGGTAGTGGTAAGTCCCCCGTGGGAGATAAAGGGAAATCTGCTCTTACAAAATGGGATGAGGAGGAGGTGCCCGCTGTAAATGGCAGCGAAGTTTATTTGAAGTTGATGTCTGATGCATTTTCTTTGGGAAAGAAGAGGAAAAATGATGCTAGTCCTCCAGAGGTTAGGTTGAAGAAGAAGAAGAAATTGATATTTGCGGTGGCCAAGGTTCATGTGGCTCCTGTTTTCCCTCATTTTGTGTTGTTTGAGGCTTAGGTGGAATTAGTGGTGCCTGGAATTTCTCTTCGAGACATGCAAGAGTAGTGAGAGAATGTTGCTGTCGACTCGAATAGTTTTATGAGCTCACTGAGGGTGTCTTTTCCTATAGACCAAGCCTTGGACTTGGGTTAAGTCGTCCCTGTGTTGCCCTTCTTTAATATTGGGGCAGTGCCTGATTTTCGAGCTCGATCAGTGGGGGATGACATTCTAGGTTTTGAATCACTTGTGGTTTCTTTAATATTGGGACACTGCCTGATTTTCGAGCTCGATCAGTGGGGGATGACATTCTAGGTTTTGAATCACTTGTGGTGTGGCTCGTGGGTGACTAATCTCGCCGAGAGGAGCAATATGTGGGTCAGGACTTTATGCCTTCTACAAAAAATGTCTTAGGGGAGGTGGAGAGCTCGAGAGAGTTGGTGAGGGTGTTCCTGACAAGACAGTTGCTATTGGTTTAGATGATCGTGGGCTCGAGGAGCAACAAAAGTGTTTTACAAGGGTCGACACTCAGCTTTTTGTCCCGAATTGGAGTATTACGTTAGAGGATTCTGCTTTGGAGAATGAAAGTGTGGCAGAGGAGATACTTAGGTGTGTGGTGCTGCCGAAGGATGTGCAGCATATGGCAGAGGTGGGCTGGAGCTCTTTAGCTGATTCTACTGTGTCTCGACTAAGCTCGGTAAGCACTTTGGCTTGTCCTTTTTGTATTTTTGTTTCATGTTATTTATTGTTGCAACCTTTTCTTCTTCGAAGGGTGCTATATTTTCCGCTGAGACAATCATTTTACATGTGAATGAAGTATGTCATCTGCAAACTACGTTGGAGAAGGCTAGAGCCAATTTGGATGAAGCGAGGATTGATATTCAAGAGCGGATCACCTCTAGGATGGCAGATCAGAAGGAGATTTTGGGTTTGAAAAAGGAGATTTTCCGTTTGGAGACAAAACTGCTTAAAATGGGCCATTCGTTGGAGAAAGCTAAGGAAGATAAACATGCTGCTCTGGCCGCCGAGAAGCCCCTTTGAGAATCATTGGAGAAGGCTCAAGAAGTTTCCAGGCAGTTGCGAGAGGGTTTAAAGGAGTCAGAGAAGAGTCATGAGAGAGTTCTCTAAGAGAAGAGGAGTTGAGAAGGCAATGAGAAAACTCAAAAGGTAGTATGCGGCTTAGGTCAAGATCATGGAGAATAAGTTGTTAGAGGCCAACCAATGTTTGGAGGCTCGTTGTGTTGAGTTAGAGTCTGAAAGGGGTGAAAACGTGCAACTATGTTTCTATTTTGGAATCTAAAGTGTTTAAGCTTAATGTTGCTGCGTTGAAGTTTAAAGTTGACTGTGACACATTGATCGTAAGCTCTTAGAGGCTAAATTTGGAGTTGTGTCTGAGTTAAAATCTTCGAAAGAGTTCGAGGAGATAGTTGAGAGTGTCTTTGTTGCTCAGATATAATCGCAGAAGTTCTAGGATATGCTGCACGAAACATGGGAGAAACACCACGTAGAGGGGGAGGTGCGTTTTCAACGATATGTGTGTAGGCACTACCCGAAGGTCTCCGACTACAATTTCTCTAAGATCTTTGAGGACGATGTAGATGATGAGAGTGACAGTAAGGAAACAAATGAAGAGGATGTTGATGCGAAATGTGGTGAAGAGATGGTAGAGGGCGATGTCGATGTAGATGGAGAGGACATTGACGAGAAAACAAGCTCACTTGAATCGGTGAATGGGGGTCGAGGCATTGTAACGCCTGCTGTTGAGACGCAGAGAGTCCATTCGAGGGTTTCGAGGGGTCGCAAGTTGAGGATGTTGAAAGATCACGAGACCCAGGGGTATTATCTGAGGCTCGTATAGGGCAGAGTGGCGTACGATACGAGGTCCTTGAGCTTCCTTTCGTACCTGAGAGGGACTTTGTTGATGGTAAAGGAGGCATTGTGGCCATTTCTGTAAAGGGAGGTGATGACATTATCATATCCGTTGGTTCAGAGTCCGAGTAGGATAAGGTTTAGTTGTTGATTCAAATGCTTGTCTTGCTCCTATTTCTGTCATTTTTGCTTTATGGGCTTCGTTCTGGACAGTATTGTAATCAGAGATTTTTCTTTTTTGAGGAAGGGGGAGCTGCGTTTGCCTGACATGTTCTTTGATTTGAAGTTCTATTCTTAATATTTTAAATTAGTTCATGTGTCACTATTCCCAAGTGTAAGGATCCGTTCCCTTTTTTTTGGGGCGCTCAATGAATGCGCGCGGAGCTAGGATTTGGGGTTGTGCTCCTCGATTGGAGGGAGAAGGAATGCGTCTTCTCAGAAGTATGGTTCAATTTATCAGGGGATGGGGATCATATAAAATGAAATGGAGTCGCTACCTAGGGTTAGGTCCTAGGACCCATTGGTGTAGCCCTAGAAGGGCTACGAGGCTGCGGTTGATCTGGTCAGAGATTCGGGGTAAGTGGTCAAGTTACGGGAGTGGGAAGGTGTTAGGCACTCACCTCGCCCAGATAAACCGGTCTTTCTACTAGATGCTTGTTTCAAATATTCTCCCTTTTATGAATGTCCTATTCCTACATGTATGACTAAATGATAATGCACAAACTATTTATTTAAATTAAACTATGTTACACTAACTACTGTACACTACATGAGAATATTTGAAAGGACTACATTGTACTCAAATTAAAAAGTTAACGGAAGAAATGCATACTTGTTATGCTTTGAATAAATGCAATTAAGAAAACGGACGTCGTCCCCCAGCTTAGGTGGAGGCAAAAGATTATTTTTGTCTCTTTGTCGGATAGAGTAACGGCTTGTGAGTGTTGAATCTTATAATCTCGGATAGAATAACGGCGTTCCAAGGTTTTGGAAACTAGGGGCTCAAAAGCCTGACAAAGTGGCTATGCCACCGGGGGGGGGGGGGGTTTCCTAGATTTGGGCAAGAAAGGGCCGTGGAAGCTAGACTCTGATAGCCTGGACTTCGGATAGAGGGATGAGGCTCGAAGGCTCAAAATCGGACTGGGGAAGAGCCCCGAAACTTGGAAAACAAAGAAAAACAAGAAAATTGTAGCTCTGGGGGTGCCGCCTCTCCCATAAACTTTGCCTTTTTTCAAATGAGGGGGGTGACCCCCTTTTTATAGGCAAATTTTGGGTTCGGTGGCACTGTGGAAAACGTGCGGGGCCGCATGGGGGGGGCTACGACAGAGCAAAAATGGAGAAAAATCAAATTTTGGGTGCCTGGGGGGCCTTACAGCAGGGCCTCGTAGGCCGCAATGCCATGTAGGCTGCAGTGCCGCGTGGCAAGGCCGTGCAAGTTGTGGCGTCGTGCAGCAGGGCCCTACAGGCCGCGACACTGGGTGGCGGGGCCGCGTAGTGAAGGGCACTACCTTGCCGGGCTACGACCATGATGCTGCCTCGCGGGGTTACGCAGGCTATCTAGGACTATCTGGGGTGGTTGCATGCACGATGTACGCTTCACAGGACGGGAGGAGATGTTTTTTGATTCAGTGTTTGTTTTGGGGACATTGCCAGTCATATGCGTTCGATTGTTGTCATCATTGAGGGGGTAACAAAATTCAGCATCTATAGTTTGCCCCTCTTTGGCCGAGGCTTGTGCCAATAGCCAAAGGGCGAAGACAAAAGATCGCTTGATTTTGTCACAGGAGCATGCATCATCGCCACTTTGCTCATAGGTGACGGAGTTGAATGATACAACGTCATTTCGGCAAAACCATTCGATGAGCAAAAACTACCATTACTTTGCTCATGGGCGACATATTTTTAAACAACACTTTGGTAAACCATTTGGTAAATCCTTTTTGAGATTTCAGAAGGCGTTACTTGAGCGTGTACTTTCCTAATGGGGCAACATTGCTCGGTTGGGTTTCTCCCTGGCATTCTAACATTTGCCTGCGGGGATTTTGATCTTTGAACATTGCTCTATAGGATTTCCTCTTGGCGTTCATGCATTGCTTGGCGGGAACCTAATCTTTGGGCATTGCTCGATCGGATTTCCTCCTGACGTTCGAACATTGCTTGGCAGGAACCTGATCTTTTGGCATTGCTCGGCTGGATTTCCTCCTGGTATTTGAACATTGCTTACCTATACTTCTGGTGATGTGATAGTATTGTCACCAAGGTCCTTTTGCAGGTTACGGAACTCGAAGGACCACCAGACGATTTCTTGATGCAACAGATTGGCACCATCTGTGAGAACGACGGTAGCCAACTGTATCTACTAGCTTGATTCCTCAACTACTCAATGGCACCACGGGGTAAGAAGACCACTCCCTCCACTAACAACGCTGTGAGGGAGAGGAATGGGTCACCTCCACCAGAGAGCTTTTGATGCAAAGCCAATGACCATGACTCCCAGGAGAGGGAGCTCCCAGAGAACGACCAGGTTGAGGTAGTAGACCTCAACAACGAAGTAGCCGTGGAGGTAATACCTGACCCTAACGTGCTAGCAACTATAGGTCAAATCAATGACTTGCAACGACAATCCTCAATGATCAAAGACTCTTTCGAGACTACTTGCTGTAGCGGATGACGTCCCACCACCATAGGGCATTGCCACCACCAAGGACAGAGCCCATCCCTCGACAAGAGCCAAACCCTAGGAGGTCATCTCCTAGGGGTGAAAGATCAGAGAGACTTGCAAGGCGTGCAAGTCCCACTCACCAGCAGGGAAATCCTGTGCATCATCCCAGGAGAACGGTGGACCTGCCAATATGCATGGGACGTGGGGTGTCACCAACACACAGGCAGGTGGTACCTAGTTCAGACGGTTCTATCAGGAGGTCAGTATTTTAAGGGTGACTAGGAGGAAGTCATACACCAAGGTGGAGCCAGACCTACCAAGAAGAAAGTCCCTCACGTTCCTGCCAAGGTTCATAGCGTCGTGACCACTCACCATCCAGTCAAAACTCACGGTGGGAGGGAACTTCAAGGAGAGGTCGAGAGCGAGGTCACTGCGAACGTCCTGCCAGGCATGACGGACAGTCACTAGAAGAGGAGTTAGATAAAAGACTCTGAGATTTGGACGAGAAGCTAGAAGGGCTAAAGAAGCAGATGAAGGGTGAAACACACTTGATACCAGGATAACACCCATTCTCGGCAGAGATCATGGTAGCCACACTCCCCTCCCGATTCAGGCTACCCACCTTTGAATTCTATAGTGGTACCACGGACCCTAATGACCATATCAACTACTTCAATAGAATGATGACCCTCTATGGGGGATCGAACGTGGTCTCCTGCCGAGCATTCCCTGCATCCCTCAAGGGTGCAGCCACTTCATGATTTTTTAGGCTCCGTCCTAGATCTATAAGTTCATTCGCAGAACTCTGCAAGTAATTTGTTACCTGCTTCCAAAGCAGCGTCAAGCAAAAGAAGACCACAGTTAATTTGTTGAGCGTGGTACAGAACCCTGGGGAGTCCCTCAGGGAGTACGTCACCAGGTTCACGAAGGAGTCGTTGGAGGTCTGAGACCTTAACGACCAGACCCAACATGCAGCCTTGGTTAGGGGCATCAGGGACCTAGACTTTATCAAAGACCTGGCGCAACATGAGACCAAGATAATGAAGGAGCTTCTGGAGCGGTACAACGAGTTTGCTAATATGGCTGAGGTACTGTAGGCTCAGAAGAAAGTGATCGAGGCCAAGCCTCAGGACAACAAAAGGTTGGTACCGGATGACTGTAAAGAGAGCAAGAGATTGAGGTCCAAACATTGACGGGATAGTGGCAACCGTCATTCAGAAAAGATAGACCGTCGTCCAGAGAGGAGTGACTGAGCAAGTAGCCCCGAGTTCATACCTCTGAACACCACCGGGTCCCAGATCCTCATGCAGATCCAAGACTGTGACCTACTCCATTGGCCACGGCCCTTGCTAGCAGGACCTGAAAAGCGCAACCCCAACAAATACTATGTCTTCCACAAGGATATTGGGCATGACACAGAAGACTGCATCCAACTAAAGAGGGAGATAGAATAACTTGTAAAGGCGAGGAGCTTAAATAAGTATGTGAAGGGGTACATAATGGTCGTTAGGGCCAAGGAGGCAGAGGCTGTGGCCAAGAAAGAGAAGAGCCGCGGCTCGAAGAAAGAAGAACAGACCGAGATAGGGAGAGAGATAGCCCAAAAGAGAGGAAAGACGGAGCAGAACCAAGCGGCACCAAGGGAGTCCCCATCCTCACCATACTGGAAGGACCTAGGCAGGAATCTACCAGGAAGGCCAAAGCCCATGCTAGGTTCGTGGGAGTAGTAGAGAACCCAAGTAAGGTAGCCAAGACTGAGACGGTAATGTCCTTCTCAGATGTAGACATGGAAGGACTGAGCTTTCCACATGAGGATGCCCTGGTAGTACAGGTAGAGATAGCCAACCGACCCGTACATAGGATGTTAGTAGACACTGGGGCATCCATGGACGTGCTCTCACTAGAAGCTTACAGGCAGTTCGGGTTTGGCAACGACCAACTCAAACCGGAGCTCACCTACCTCCACGGGTTCTCGGGTGCTACTGCCTCCATCAGAGGAACAATTGAGTTGCCCATCACCTTTGGAGTGTACCCTCGACAAATCACAATCATGGTGAACTTCATGGTTGTAAAGTCCGTGGTATCCTTCAACGGCCTCCTAGGGCGACCATCCCTAATGACCCTTAAGGGAGTCGTATAACCCATCCACCTGAAGATAAAGTTCCCAATAGAGAATGGGGTATGTGAGATCCGAGGAGACCAAAAGAAAGCTAAGGAATGCTATGCGACGTTCGTCCAGAAGAATAATGGCAATACCCGCAGAATGACGCTGTGCATGGAGAACCTCGTTAGCGATCAGAGAGACGAACTGACAGAGAGAAGAGGAAGGCCAGTGGAGGACCTTGTCCCATATCCCCTTAGCAAGGTGATCGTGTCATTAACCGGTCAAAAATAAAACCTTAAATTAATCTAGCAAGTAACAAGTAAGGGGTCGATCTACGGGGAACTAGAAGGCTAAATTACTAAGATGATTAGATGAAAGTGATGAAAATTAAAATGCAATAAATCTGATTTTAAACTACGAACAAAAGAAACGAATCTAAGCTAACAACGATATGTAAATACGGGAGAAGAATTTCTTTAGGGTTCGAATCCCCAATCGGTTGTTATTCAATTCGGTTGCATGTTTTGGTTTATTATAACCACAAGCCTAATAACACCACAGAATGTAGGGTTCCTCCTAGGTATGGACTATCTTGACGAGTACTATAGTCCTTCACTTATAGGGTTTGGCACGTTTAGTTCGTTCAGCTATAATCCATCATCGGTACAACCACATAAGAACAGAATACCATTGCTTGAATGAAAAATAATGAATCACAGAAATAGATTTTTCTAACTAAATATATCAATTAAAATCGTCCAAATAGGGATGGGGTCTCAACATCAAGCAATCAAGAATGCAAATCAGAATTTTAAATAACAAACACCATTAATTCATCTACACCTAAACATATAAAGAACTTAACCGATCATGGAGCTAAGAGACAGGGGGCAGCAATGGTAACGATGATCCATGGAGGTGTGCTCGACGATCTTTGCGAATTGCTGCCCAAGAAAAAAAACGTTGGAAGAAGGTCGTGGAGATGCTCTACTGGTTCAATAATGGTGCTAATTTCCAGAATCCAATCCCCTCTTGCTTCGACAGATTTCAATATATATATATATATATCTCCAAGGAAGGGAAACCAAGAGAGAGAGACCGTGAGGGATTAGAAAGTAGAGATATAAGAGGAAAGAGAGAGAAAAGTGGAATAGAATTAGGAATGGTGGGACCGTGAGGGATTTGAGAGGGACAGAGGGAGAGAGAGAGAGAGAGAGAGATAGAGAGTGAAGGGAGAATTGAAATAGGAGAGATAGAACCGCAGTGGGATGAGAGAGAGAGAGAGAAAAGTGGAATAGAATTAGGAATGGTGGGACCGTGAGGGATTTGAGAGAGAGAGAGAGAGAGAGAGAGAGAAGAGAGAATTTAATCTAAATTATAAATTTGATGAAAATTTACTTTTTGAAAATATCTCTCCATCCTGGCCCCGGATGGACTCAATCTAAGAATTAAAGTTGCTCCAATTAATATTCCGGACGATATGAATCAATATCGAATATCTTCTGAAAATTTTTCAATTTTCTAAAATTATGATTATGCCCTTGGGTCTTTAGTGAAACTTCTTCCCATCTCGCCTTTGATCACATGTGAGTCAATCCATGGGTAGGCTGGTGCCTAGATTGCATAAAATCCTTCCTTGGTTCTGGGCTCGAGCTTGCATTTCAACTTATTTTCTTGCCCATTATTCTTTTCTAGCCCAAATAGAATAATCACATGTATAAGCTTCAAAACTGATGCGTGCTTTTAATGCAACACGTTCATCTTGCTCAAAATTCAGCCCTCTTCACAACCATGAAAAGAAACTGGATCACTTTACGTGTAAATCTGAAGATATGATGCCCAATAGTCCAGAATAGCATGAAATCGCATAAAATGACCTAAACCTGAAAATAAGCGAAAATACCCAAGGTAGCTCCATTCTAAGCAGATAAAAATGCAGAATTAAATGGAATAATTTCACACATAAATGTGCTCATCAAATACCCCCACACTTAGATTTTGCTAGTCCTCGAGCAAAAAGAAAATAAAGAAAACAAAAACCCTAATTCACTTTCATAGGAAGCACGGTTGCACTTAACATGTGTAACAAGCCTTTTAACCCCTAGGTTACCCCTAGTGGATGAGTTTTGTCTCGTGAGTGTTTGCAGGGAATATACACACAAAATTTATGATTGCAAGTTTAAATTTTGACAATGGGTAAGAAGCACACACCAAACCTGAAACTAAGATGTTCTACTTAAGATCAAGAAGACAAAGGTACCCCCACACTGAAGCTGTTAATACCCAATATTGATTCTAGTAACAGGTACACATCCTAATTAGGGAATCTCCCCATATCTTCCAAACACCACCTTACTTAAGGTAAGACCACTCATGACGTCAAGGGCACCAAGGGCTTTAGGCTTCGGAGCATTTTTTACCATACAATTGTACCAAGGCAATGACATTTCTTCCTTCTCTTCTTTTTTTTTTATTTTTTTATTTTTTTCACAATGAACTCCATTTGTTACTCCACTACTGTTCCTCAAATACCATGCAGGGTCACTACACAAGACACCCGAGCTACTTGGTAGCTTTGTTTCTTACATATATCCACAAGGATAGTGATGCTAGAGTTCTCTTTTAGAGGTTTCACCCCAAGGAGTGTCGATCAGGTCACCTCGCTTCTTGAGGCGGAGTGCCCTACCTAGCTCCAAGGAATTCAACTCTTACTTTTATTTTTTTCTTTTTTTTTTTTTGTCATGCCAAAACTAAACTTGGTCTCAGCTCCTAACCAAAAGCTCAAAGAAACAAAAGACAGCCAGGTGGTCTGTCCCTTCAGACAAGATGGGGCTCTTATTGTCTGAGTCAAAACCCAACTTAGGAAACATACTAGCTACTGTCCTCTCAACAGGGTTTTCATTACTTTAGATTAGGGTTCCTAAGTCTCTCTCTCCCACGTTTCGCATCAAAGTAACAGAGAGACATGTAAAACTTACCAAAAGCCAAAAAATAAAAATCTGGCAATCGGTCACACACACCCCCATACTTAAAGTATGCAGTGTCCTCAATGCATGCAGAAGAATAAAAATAGTGATAAGGGAATGAGTGTACCAGAAATCAACAATATACGGTAGAACAGTGCATCCAACAATCAGTAGCAGCGACCTTAAAAAAAAAAAAAACAAACAAACACAAAAAAAAAAAAAACAAAAGTACTAAAGAAAAAATAGTGGGTTGCCTCCCACAAAGCGTTAAGTTTAGAGTCTTCAACCAGACTCAAAATGACTCATGGAGGGTCAAGGATCAAATCATACCAAGGAGCCGATTTAGAAGAAGGTTGGGGAGATGTAATCAAAGGGGGGAGCAGCTCTAACCTAACTGTCCAAGGTGGCTGTTCTAAAGAGGGTAAGGAATCTAGCAAAGTATGCACCTCTTTAGTGTATGCTTCAGACTCATCTCCAAACATTACATAGTGCTACAAAGGGTAATCAATAAGTATGTGAGAAGTGTGATCAGCCATAACTTCGTCTAATAAATCCAATGCAAAGCACTCATTTTCTTTAAAGGAACTTAAGGATGCATTGAAGATGTTGAGCATAAGCTTCTTATTCCCAAAAGAGATGTCCATGGCACCCAATCTACAATTTATGCAAGCATTCATAGTAGCTAAGAAGGGGCGCCCTAAAATGATAGGGGGAAGCTTGGCTGTGGTGGCTGTATCCTTATCCAGGACAAGGAAGTCCACAGAAAAGTATAATTCTTCCACCTTCACTAAAACATCTTCTAACAACCCACGAGGTATTTTAATTGAACGATCAGCCAACTGAATGATAACCTCAGTGGGTTTCAAATCTCCTAAACCAAATCTATCATAGACTGAACTAGGCAAGATATCTACACTAGCCCCTAAATCAAGTAGTGCCCTACTTATGGAGAGATCTCCAATGATGCAAGAAATAAGAGGTGCACCTGAATCCTTATACTTAGGGGGTAGGTGGCTGAAAATTACCGAACTAACCTATTCAATCAAATGGACGGTCTTAGAGATTTGAGTTCTCAACTTACGCTTTTGGGTGCAGAGGTCTTTTAAAAATTTAGCGTAAGCAAGAACTTGCTTGATAGCATCCAAAAGGGGGAGATTGATGCAAACTTGTTGGAACAAGTCTATCATCTCTTGCATCTTTGCACCCTTTTTATCCAAACAGTTTAGGGTTGACGTCTGAAGGGCTTGGGGAAAAGGGACCTTTGGAATGTAATAGTCAGGTGATGGTCCCTTCACAATGGGAATGTGCAGCCCCTTCCTCAGGAACTGATGAGCGATTTCCACAGGTGGTGTTTCAGTAATGGAATCATGTGTTTCTACACCACCACCAGAATTCTCTAGGGTTGACTTAGCCTCTCCCTGGCTTTGAGACTTAGTAGGCAACGTCTCATTAGTGGTTAAGGGTGTATTAGGTTTTTCCACCCTTTTGCCGCTCCTTAGGACTATGACCGATTGGACTTGTTCTTTCCCTGGACCCATTTGATTGTTTGGGTTACCTATTGGCTGACTTGGCAATTGGCCAGCCTCCCTCCTGCTTATAGCATCAGCTAGTTGACCTAGTTGGTTCTCTAGCTTGTTAATGGACTGAGTATGTGAGTGTAGTAGCTGTGTGTTCTGCTCGAGTCCACTTAATGCTTTTAGTACCTTTTCCTTAAAGGATTGATTCTGTTGGGGTTGAGGGTATGGTGGTTGTCCACCCCTATAGGCATTAGATTGAACATTAAATGGTGGCCTATATGGTGGGTTTGGAGGATTATTAGGTACTGGGTTTCTCCATGAAAAGTTCGGGTGGTTTCGCCATCCCGGGTTATACGTATTGGAAAAGGGATCATTACTCGGTGTAGGGAAACTTTGAGCCGTTTGCACTTGTCCCTGAACAAACTCAGAGTATTATGCGGCCGAAGGGCAGTTCGTCACATAGTGACTAGGGCTAGCACATAGGGCACAGTCTTTAGTCTGATTGGATGGAGGGAAACTCATTGGAAAAGGGGACATAGGATGCTGCCCTATAGACATCAGATAGTCCAATTTCTTGGATAGCATATCAACCTTAGCAGTCATCTCTACAGTTGGATTGATCTCATAGAGACCACCCTTCTTTGGTTTTCCTATGTGTGGAATCTTAGTCCGAGAGGCCGAAGCATGATGTTGGAAATTCTCGCTAAGGGTTTCAAAAAGATCCCATGCTTCCACCTCATTCTTGTGTATAAATGTTTCACCACAAGAGGAGTCCACCATCTGCCTATATCGGTCATGGAGTCCATCATAAAAACACTAGACTAACTGCCATTTTGGGACGGCGTGGTGGGGGCACTTCCTAAGTAATTCTTTGAGCCTTTCCCACGCTTCATGAAATTGTTCGTCCTCTAATTGGAAAAAATTAGTAATGGCTCGCCTAAGGCTATTAGTTCGGCCAATGGGGAAGAAATTTTTCACATTCCCACCCATGTAGAAATCCTAACCGAATCTAGGGAATGAAGCCAGTGTTTGGCTTTGTCCATTAAGGAAAATGGGAACAGAAGCAACTTTAGGGCATCTTCAGAGAGGTTTTAGATTTTGACTGTAGAACACATCTCTAAGAACTCATCAAGATTCTTGTAAGGCTCCTCATTAGCAAGTCCATAATAGGATGGTAACATCTATATGATGATGGACTTGATCTCATATTGAGCAGCCTGAATGGCTGGTTTTCGTCACCCATTTTATAATTATTATCCTTATCCTTAGGTCTAGCCACAGATCGCTCTATTTCTAAGTCAAGGGAAGTCAGGTTGGGGTGCAAAGAACGCCAACCATGCATAAAACGCAACACAGGTTGAACGTGCTAATTAAACAAAAATTAAAACTAGTAAATTAAAACGTGATAACTAATAAAAAAAATTAATAAAAATAAAATCATAACTAAAAAAGTAAAAAAAAAAAACTAATTTAAAACTAATGAAAATACTTACCTGGTGTTGGCGGTTGCGCAATTCCACGTGTTGTCCCCGATGAACGGTTACACATGATCTTAAGGGGCTGGGGGAATTAAAATTAAACCTAAACACCCAATCTAATGTTGGAATTAAAAAAAAAATTACATAAAATAACCCTAATTACATAAAGTCTAGGAATTAAAAGTAAACCAAATGGACAGTTTGTCCTTACTCGAACTACTCGGCTTCCTGCACAAACAAAGAGAACGTTAGGTATACTAAAATTAACCCAATAAAGAGATTAAAAATAAAAATAAAAATTCTGGAATTATAAAATTAAAACTAAAACAAAGTAACACAAAACAACTCAATCAATCTTAGCAACCGTGCTTCGGTTCCCTGGCAACGACGCCAAAATTTGATCGTGTCGTTAACCGGTCAAAAATAAAACCCTAAATTAATCTAGCAAGTGGCAAGTAAGGGGTCGATTTACGGGGAATTGGAAAGCTAAATTACTAAGATGATTAGATGAAAGTGATGAAAATTAAAATACAATAAATCTGATTTTAAACTACAAACAAAAGAAACGAATCTAAGCTAACAACGATATGCAAATACGGGAGAAGACTATCTTTAGGGTTCGAATCCCCAATGGGTTGTTATTCAATTCGGTTGCATGCTTCGATTTATTATAACCACTGGCCTAATAACACCACAAAATATAGGGTTCCTCCTAGGTATGGACTATCTTGATGAGTACTATCGTCCTTCACTTATAGGGCTTGGCACGCTTAGTTCGTTCAGCTATAATCTATCATCGATACAACCACATAAAAATAGAATACCATTGCTTGAATGAAAAGTAATGAATCACAGAAACAGAATTTTCTAACTAAATATATCAATTAAAATCATCCAAATAGGGATGGGGTCTCAACATCAAGCAATCAAGAATGCAAACCAGAATTTTAAATAACAAACACCAATAGTTCATCTATACCTAAAGATAGAAAGAACTTAGCCGATCATGGTGCTAAGAGACAGGGGGCAGTAATGGTGGCGATGATCCATGGAGGTGTGCTCGGCGATCTTTGTGAGTTGCTGCCCAGGAAGAAAACGTTGGAAGAAGGTGATGGGGATGCTCTACTAGTTCGATAATGGTGCTAATTTCCAGAATCCAATCCCCTCTGGCTTCGACAGATTTCAATATATATATATATCTCCAAGGAAGGGAAACTGTGAGAGAGAGACTGTGAGGGATTAGAAAGTAGAGATACACGAGGAAAGAGAGAGAAAAGTGGAATAGAATTAGGAATGGTGGGACCGTGAGGGATTTGAATGTTGGACAAGTGTGTGTCCATCAAACCCGGTTCGGTCCGGTTCAACCCGGTTCACCTTTGTATTGAACATTTATACATTTTAGTTTAATATTGTCACATGCGATATAAACTTTTTGAGCATTATGTGTCCGTAAGTTATACTTAAAATGGTAGTCACGACTAGGGTTTGGGCTGGGCACCCTTATCATATGGTCATCGCATTGGGTATGCCTAGACATGTGATGTCAGGGTACGAATGCGAGTGCTCACATGTTTGATGTGTGCATTGGCGAAGAATCTACTTTGTCGATTCCCTCATGTATTACTGCCAGATGTAGGAAGAGATAGACATGTGTCACTGACACCCTGTACCTGAGAGAACCCTGTCACTGCAAAGTGTGATCGCATTCTTTGGTTCATCAATGACTGAGACTCAAGCGAGTCAAAGCCGGTGTTCTGGGAATACGTGAACACTTTGTGAGTGAAGGAGTTATCCAACATGGTCACCACTGCCCGATTGGGGAACACCAAGATAGAGACTGTCTGTGCATGGTCGGATCAGAATTTGGATCCAGTACCATTTTGGAAATGGTTTTGCAAAATTTATTTTACATAAAATGATACATTATTTATAGTTATTTCAAATAAAGTGTTTTATCGAGTTTTGCGAGACCCGATCGGATGCACAGACGCTCTTATATGGCCATGTACTATGGATTGGGGTTTGGCAGTACATGTGTACATGCCCTAGATTCCATAATGATGGTGTTGATTAGTGGGGGGGTTGTATATGATAAATTGTTATCATATAGGGAGTTATTTGGAATTTACTAATTTAATTGGCTCTTTATTTAATTAATAGATTTGGTGCTAATTGTAATTATCCATTAATAATTAAATAAAGAATCTAATTAATACCTTTCCTATTAGATTCTGCTTCTTCACCTGTGTAGCACTTTGAGTTTAAACAGAACTGCCAGACTGAGAGAGAGAGAGAGTCAGACTCTCACTAGGGCTCTATTAAATCTATCTAGGATTTAATTAAACCCTATTATTATAAATAGGGGACTATAAAACGCAGAAGAGGAAGCTCTCCACATTTTTGGAGCAGACACTCTCTCTCCTACATTTTTGGTTTCTCTCTCTCCCTCTTGTGATCTCTCTTCTTCCTCTTGCTTCTCTCACCTGTGTTTGAGAGTTAGGGTTTGTGAAACCCTAGATCTGTGCTGAGGAGTTTGAGGGCATCTGGGATTGGCATGTAGAACCTTGGTAGCACCATTGGAGGTTCAGATCTGTTTGCTTGGAGCGCTCACTGGAGGAAGAACCACTGTCTATTGGAGGAGGAACACTTGAGGCTCACCAGGTTAGCAGTTCTTTATTAATTCCTTCTGTTTATTGATTATTAATATTTATGGGAAGCGAAAGAAACTCGAATCGATTAATTTCCACTGCGCATTCGAGTATGGGATGGATCCCTCTTGCCATTTGATGGACTAGAGACGAATTTTTCCGTCCCTATTGTGATAATTAATTTTATGGGACACAATAGGGAAGGAGAAACCCTAATAGGGATGCACCAGGGTTCCCATGGGCGACCATGGGAAACCCTAAAATTTTAATGGGGCACCCATGGGACACCATGGGATAACCCTGGGTATGCAAAACCCTAATTTTTCTGTATATTGGTTTTCCTAGGGAACCATGGTTTGATCCCTGGACCGTTGTTTGACCAACAGTTGAAAGGGAGAGGGAGAGAGAGAGAGAGAGAGAGAGAGAGAGAACTTAATCTAAATTATAAATTTGATCAAAATTCTCTTTTTGAAAATATCTCTCCATCCTGGCCCCGGATGGACTCAATACGAGAATTAAAGTTGCTCCAATTAATATTCCGGAAGATATGAAGCCAATATCAAATATCTTCTGAAAATTTCTCAATTTTCTAAAATTACAATTATGCCCTTGGGTCTTCAGTGAAACATCTTCCTATCTCACCCTTGATCACATGTGAGTCAATCCATGGGTAGGCTGGTGCCTAGATTGCATAAAATCCTTCCTTGGTTCTAGGCTCGAGCTTGCATTTCAACTCATTTTCTGGCCCATTATTCTTTTCTGGCCCAAAAAGAATAATCACATGTATAGGCTTCAAAACTGATGCGTACTTTTAATGCAACACGTTCATCTTGCTCAAAATTCAGCCCTTTTCGCAACCATGAAAAGAAATTGAACCACTTTACATGTAAATCTGAAGATATGATGCCTGATAGTCCAAAATAGCATGAAATCGCATAAAATGACCTAAACCTGAAAATAATAGAAAATACTCAAGGTAGCTCCTTTCTAAGCAGATAAAAATGCAGAATTAAATGCAATAATTTCACACATAAATGTGCTCATCACAAGGACGATCCCTCCAAGGTAGTGCCGGTTGGCTCGCTGTTGGGCAAGGAACAGAAGGACAAACTTGGGCGTCTCCTCTAGGAGAACATGGATGTCTTTGCATGGTTGACCTCTGACATGCCAGGCATACCCCGGTGCATCGCCAAGCACAGGCTACATATAGACCCAACCAGAAAGCCAGTCCAACAGAAATGACAAAACTTCGCCCTTGACCAACCGACAGCCATTAAAGAAGAGGTCAAGAAGATGAGCCAGTCGGAGTTCATTAGAGAGGAGAAATTCCCAACCTGGCTCCCAAAGTGGTTATGGTACCAAAACAAAATAGAAAGTGGAGGATGTGTGTCGACTATACACATCTGGATAAGGCATGCCCAAATGATGAATACCCACTACCAAGGATCGACCTGTTGGTCAATGCTACCACCGACCATGAGATGTTGAGCTTCATGGACGCCTACTTTGGGTACAACCAGATCCTCATAAATGAGGATGATGAGTCCTATACAGTATTCCGGACGGATAAGGAGAACTACTGGTACCACGTCATGCTGTTCAGGCTAAAGAAAGCAGGAGCCACCTACCAGAGGATGGTCAACAAGATGTTCAAAGAACAGATTGGGTGCAACATGGAGGTGTACGTGGTCGACATGCTTGTGAAAAGTGTCCAACCTCAACAGCACCTGACCGACCTAGAGGAAGTGTTTGGAGTACTGAAGAAGAACCAGATGAGGCTAAACCTCGCAAAGTGCACCTTTGGCGTGACATCAGGAAAGTTCCTGGGCTTTATGGTCTCACTACGTAAAATTGAGGCCAACCCATCAAAGATCAATGCCATCTCGGAGATGGCAACACCCCAGACAGTCAGGAAAGTACAGAGACTAAATGGAAGGGTCGCGGCCCTATCAAAGTTTGTGTCACGGGTGAGAGACAAGTGCCTACCATTCTTCAAGACATTGAAGAACCTCCAAAGTCCTAAAGACCTTACATGGACGAAGGAGTGCCAAAGAGCATTCGAGGAGCTGAAGAAGTACCTAGAGAGTCCACCCCTACTTGGATGCCTAGAGTCCAACGACAAACTACAACTCTACTTGGCCACCACCCCGATGGTAGTAAGCGCGATGCTACTGAAGGAAGAAGGCAAACTGCAGAGGCCTATCTACTATGTCAATCATGTCTTGATGGACACAGAGACCAGGTACATAAAAATTGAAAAGGTAGCCTATGCACTTGTGATCGCGGAAAGGAAGCTAAGGCCATACTTCCAGGCGCACACGGTCGTGGTACTCACCGACCTACCACTAAAGAAGGTACTATACAAACCAAACATCTTTGGATGATTGATCGCCTGGGCAGTAGAGTTGAGTGAGCATGACATCAAATTCCAACCTCGGAAGGCCATAAAAGGTCAGGCCCTAGCATACTTTGTCGTCGAGTGCACCCTACCAGAGGTCGAGCCAGAAGCAGAGGAACCAGAGAAGTATGACCGTGGGTAGTGGGAGATGTTCGTGGATGGTTCGAGTAGTGTGGTAGGAAGTAGGGCTAGCTTCATACTCACCAACCTCGAGGGTTTTTGAATCTAGTACGCTCTCCGATTCACCTTTCAGGCATCCAACAACGAAGCAGAGTACGAGGTGCTACTAGCTAGACTCCGAGTGGACAAAGCCATCCAAGTCACTCACCTAGCCATACTTAGTGATTCCCAGCTCATAGTAAATTAGGTGAATGGGGAGTACGGGAAAAAGATGAGCGCATGGCAACATACTTAGCATAGGCTTAAGAGATGATCGGGGAGTTCGTGAAGTTTGAGATGGTTTGAGTCTCGAGGGTAAAAAATGCCACAGCCGATGCCCTATCTAGGCTAGCAAACGATGAACTCTGGAACTTGGCTAGTGTCGTATACGTCAAAAATACTGCATGAGTCAACATACCAGGAGAAGCAGGTCAATGAGATCGAGGAAGGGCCAAGTTGGATGGACCCTATAGTCAACTACCTACAGAACGACGTACTATCAGAAGACAAGGTCGAGGCAAGAAAGATAAGAATGCGAGCGGCAAAGTACATGGTCATTGATGGGGTACTATACAAGAGGGCGGTTACTGCACCACTACTCAGGTGCCTAGGACCCAAGGCAGCCAAGTACGCCCTGGAAGAGGTCCACGAGGGTATATGCAGAAGCCACATAGGAGGGTGAGCGCTAGCCTACAAAGTCCTCCGTCAAGGGTTCTACTGGCCACGGATGCAGGAAGAAGCCATACAGTATGCCAAAACTTGCGACCAATGCCAATTGTTCATCCCGGTACCCCATCTACTCGCCACAAAATTGACCTCCATCCTTTACCCCATACCGTTCGCCATGTGGGGGATGGACATCCCAGGTGACTTCACGGCAGCATCCGAGAATAGAAAGTACCTGGTAATTGCCATCGACTACTTCACCAAATGGGTCGAGGCTAAGCCACTGGCAAAGATAACAGAGAATGAGATGGAGAAGTTCGTTCGCGATGAGGTGATCTACAAGTTCGGGGTACGAAGAATCCTAGTCTTAGACAATGGGAAGCAATTCAACAATCCCAAGTTCAAGGCTTTTTGTCAATCCTACAACATTGACTATCAGCCTGTCTCAGTAGCCTACCCACAGGCCAATGGTCAGGTGGAGGTGACGAACAGAACACTACTTGAGGGAGTTAAGAAGAGGTTAGAGGGAGCCAAAGGCAAATGGGTCGAGGAACTTCCAAGTGTCCTATGGGCATACTGAACTACAGTAAGGATGCCCACAAGAGAGAGCTCATTTCGGCTGGCATATGGTACCGAGGCCTTGGCACCAGTAGAAGTCCTTGTCATGTCTTACAGAGTCCTGCACTTCAACAAACGCAGGTATGACAATGGGCTCCAGGCATATTTGGACTTCCTGTACAAGGTTCGCGAGAAGACACTACTCAGGAACATGGCATACCAGCAGTGAACGGCCAAGTACTACAATGCCAGGGTTAGAGAGAGGCTTTTCCACCAAGGAGACCTAGTTCTAAGGAGGGCTAGAGCATCACAACCCAGGAAGGAGGGGAAGCTATCGGCCAACTGGGAAGGACCCTACATAATTTCCAAGTAGATACGGCTAGGGACCTACTGCTTGAAAACTTTGGGGGGCAAGAAGATAGACCGTGTCTGAAACTCAGAGCATCTGAAGAAGTACTATTAGTAGAGTAGAGTAGCAGTAGTCAGCTTTCAGCCACAGTAGCAATATCGTATTATAGTAGCATTATTCCACTTTCAAGGATAATTTAAAATTATTTTAAAGTTTGAAGTAAATATTTTATTCTAGGCTACATCCATCTACCTCTAGGCCGTCGATCGAACACTTTCAAGCACTAAGGTCCAAGGACCACCAAGGCATAAGGCCACCAAGATGTAAGGCCACCAAGGTCTAATGACCACCGAGGCGTAAGGCCACCAAGGTCTAATGACCACTGAGGCATAAGGCCACCAAGGTCTAATGACCACCGAGGCACAAGGCCACCAAGGTCCAAGGACCACCAAGGCTTAAAGAAGGTCTAATGACCACCGAGGCATAAGACCACCAAGGTCTAATGGCCACCAAGGCACAAGGCCACCAAGGCCACCAAGGTCCAAGGACCACTGAGGCATAAGGCCACCAAGGTCTAATGACCACCAAGGCTTAAAGCCACCAAGATCCAAGTACCACCGAGGCATAAGTCCACCAAGGCCTAAGAACCACTGAGGTGCAAAGCCACCACGGTCAATGACCACCAAGGCCTGTCAGCCATATACACAAACGACGAGAAACAATACACAAGGGAGGCGAGGACTCAACCACAAAAATCAAAAGTAGATAATGCGAAAGACACGACAATGATTACAAATCAAGTTCAAAGTTCCATGTTCAACATCTAATAAAAAAAAAGGTGGAATCAAGGAAGATCCACACTCTCCCCCGGGGGAGTCACATCCTCCTCTGGGGGAGAGGCCATATCAGCCTCTGGCGGGTGAGCCACACCCTCCTCGGGAGGAAGAGCACCCTCCCCAAGAGGAACGTCGGCTACCCTGACAACTACTATGATCGACAGTATATAGCCCAAAAATTGGGAAAGGTCATAGTCGGGAGTCTCTCCAAGGACATAGGCCGCCATGTCGTGGATCCCCATATCATACACCTCCTGGTTGTACTCATAGAACAGATCCCTGATGGCTCGAGACTTTTGGAACTATGCAACAGTCTGCTCACCAGCCTGGACCAACTTAGCAACATGACCCCGCCTCATGGTCTGGAGCTCCTCCTCCAAGGCTCGGACCCTGGCAGTCAAATCTGAGCTCTGGGCCTCAAAAGCCACGCTCCTACAGGTAGGGGTGTCAATTCCAGGTCCGGCCCGCCAGGCCCAACCGAGCCCGTCCGGTTAAAGCTCGGCCCAGTCCGACCTGATTACTAAACATGCTGGGCTTAAGCCAGACAAGTTTAGTAATCGGGCGGTCCCGGTGTGGGTTCCTAGCCCGTCAGGCGCCCGACCGAACCAACAGATTTCAGGCCCGACCTAGACCGCCCTATTATAGCCTGACCCAATCGACCCTTTAACTTATAAACTTCCCCTTCCCTTCCCTCCAAATTTCCTTTTTTTTGTTTGTTTCTTTGTTGGTCTTTGACATTTATTGGTTAGATACACTTAAAGTAGCTGAGATGAGGCTTAGTTTTAGTTTTTAGATCTTACTTTGTTAGATATCAATTAGTAAGCCCACACCGTTTAGAGACCGTTTAGAGTTAAACGACTCATTAGCCCATTTTAGACCCGATTTAGGCCCATTTAGCCTGAATAAGGCTGCCCTGATTAAAGATCGAACATCGACCGACCGAAATTAAACCGTACCATGCCCGCCCAAGATAAGCTCGAATGCCTAAATGGTCGGACACGGTGCAGCTTGTAAAATTGGTAATGCCCGGCTAGGCTCGACCATGACCGATCGAGCCCGACCGATTGACACCCCTACCTGGAGGACAAGGCACTGATCTCCTCAGCCATTCTCCTCTCCCGGGTGATGTCCTCCTCACGAGCGGCCTTCTTCTCTAGAAGATCCCTCTCCAAGCTCTGCAGAGTCTGAGCATGCTGAATCTCCTGGAAGACGAATCTCTCGAGGCGAAGTACTGCCTCGGTGGTACGGTGCTAGACCTGCAACCAAAGTCATCATCAATAAACCTCCCATGTACTAGGTACCAAGTAGAAAAAATCAGAAGGTACCAAGTAGCAAAAATCAAAAGGTTCCAAGTAATAAAAATTAAAAGGTACCACTTACAGATGCAATGTCCCCATAAAGGGACCTCAGCAACTCTGTATGGCTCATCTCCTCCAAAGCCAGAAGCTTAAAAGGAAGCCGACCCTTGTCCAACCACTCCCGCGGAACGCCACTACCGAACAGAGAAGCACCCTCCTGAATATCCCAGGGAAGAATCAGAAGAGTTGGAGCTAGCAGGTCTGTAGTAGTACCCGAAGAAGAAACCACCCCCTTGCCTTTAGAGGAGGGTGGAACAGAAGCGCCAGGCGCACTAGTAGCAGCAGGGGTTAGCCATGGAAGCTTGACCCTCGGATAACTCCTCCCGATACTAGGGGGTTAGGGCCCCCCTTCCTCTTGGCACCCACAACCACAACCACGGCTGGAGGAGGAGTAGGGACTGAAGGAGTGCCGACGTCCCCTACCCTAGCAGAAGAGCTATCCGCAGGAAGCATGATCTCTGAGCCGCCCTCGTCCGAGAACTGGCATGAAAAAGAGTAGGGTCCGATCGCAGGTCCACTTAACAACAACAACAGATAAGAAAAAGAAAATGAGTTAGCAGCAGATAAACAAAAAAAAATAATTCTAGGCACAAGTACCAAGTACAGGCATGAGGACAAAGATCTTACCAGGACTCAACTTCCAAAGGAATAGGAAGGCCTCCAAGTCCAACTCACGAACATCAAATGGGCTGCATCTCAGACACCCATTGAGGGAGTCGTTCTCAAAGTCGTTCAACTTGAGAGAATGGTTCACACTCTTGAGGTCAATAGCCTCCTAGGTGGTCCGCAGTAGGCATTAAGGGACTGTAGCAAAGAAAAACCGATCCCTCCAATATTTCACCGAACTGGTGAGCCCCCTCAAAGAAGTCAAAATTGGCAAAGGGCCCCTTCAGGGAGCGATGGACAAAGTGGTACCACTCATCATCCCCCTTCCTCAATGTGTAGAAGTGCGAGAATAGGGAAACAGTGGTAGCGCACCCCATCCGGGCGTAGAATACATAGAAGCCCAAGAGGACCCTCCAGGAGTTGGGCAATATTTTCCCGAGGGTGAGGTGCCAATGGTCCAAGACCAACTCAACAAATCGAGGAATGGGGAAGCGAAGGCCAAAAGCAAAGAAAACCTTGTAGAGACAGATCTCATCCGCCTGGTGGGAGAAAGCATGATCATCACCCCGGGGGCGTAGAGGATAACCTCGGAAGGTATATGGTACTCCTGGTATAGGGATACCAGGTCCGAGGTAGTCAGGATTGCTAGAGAACCGCCCGATCCTACTAGCAGGGTCTACAACCGGGGGTGCCGCGCCAAAGACACCAGGATCCCCGATGAGACCAGAGTCACCAGAGGTCCCCTCCTCCTCATCGCAAATAATGGCTCTAGGAGAAGGCAATGGGGGGAGGGTATCCACAGAAGAAAATGACCCAGAAGAAGGCCCATTCGTGGCATACCCCATCACAACGGTGGCGGAGTTAGAATCACTCGACGTCATAGACAAAGATACGGAAGGCCACTTACCTGGGCGGTACTCCCCAATGTCAAGCTGTCGACCAAAGAGAGAAGAAGGAGAACTGCCACATGCAACAAGTGAATCCATAAGGTATCACCATATAAATTTTTTTTTTTTTCTTGGTTGAGCCCATACCTGGAAGGCATGAACAAGACACTGGAGCAAGCAAGGCCGGGCGAGAGCCAAGGCGCGGACGTAAGTGAGACGAGGCGAGAGCCAAGGCGCGGACGTAAGTGAGACAAGGCGAGAGCCAAGGCTGGGCGCGAGCCAGGCGAGAGCCAAGGTGGGCAAGATCCAGGGCTGGGCGTAAGCCAGGCGAGAGCCAAGATCGGGCGCGAGCAAGGCCGAGTGAGAGCCAAGACGGGCGAGAGCTAAGACCGAGCACGAGCGAGATCGAGCGAGGGCCAAGATCGAGCACGAGCAAGGCCGGGCGAGAGCCAGGACCAGGCATGAGCAAGACCGAGCAAGGGCCAAGGCGGGTGAGAGCCAAGACGAGCAAGAGCCAAAACCCGGCGCGAGCGAGACTGGATGAGAGCCAAGGTGAGTGCGAGTGAGACCGGACGAGAGCCAAGAAGGGCGCGAGCGAGACTAGGCAAGAGCCAAGGTGGGCGCGAGTGAGACCAGGCGAGAGCCAAGACTGGGCGCAAGCGAGATCGGGCAAGAGAGGTGATGGGCGAGAGCGAGACTAGGTGCGAACGAGACCGATCAAGAGCAGGGATAGACGAGAGCATGGACAAGCGAGCAAGGCCGATGTAGGCACGTCTGTAGACACCTGGTTTTTGTCAACCCCCTGGCGATGGCGATACATGGAGTACCAACAATCTCTGTCTCAGACACACAAAAAATAAAAAAAAGAGAGAGAATGTGTGGACTTGGCCCATGGAAAAGCCCATTGGTGCCAAGTCCATGAGGGGGTGCCACATGGCATCCAAAGGGAATCAAATAAGAAAGAAGGGTAAAAACAGAAAAAAATAATAAAACCTTAACCTGTTAAAGGGGGAGGGTAAAAAAGGAAAATAAAAAGAAGAAATAAAACCCTAACTTATTAAAGGGAGGGGGTAAAAAGGAAAAACATAAAAAGGAAAAAGCCTTAACCTAAAAGAGGGAAGGGGTAAAATGGGAAATAAACTTTTCAAAAAGATATCTAAACCTAAAGAGGAAGGGGTAAAATAGTAAAAACACCTAAACCCTAAATTAAGAAAGAGCTTTAAAAGATAAAGAGGAGAGAATTATGGAGGGGGGACAGCCGTCATTCTAAAAGAAGGGTTTCTCTAAATCCTTCTTCCCGATATTTGGGGACAACCCTGATCCACTCCCGATCCAAGGTGAAGGACCTTTCACCCTTAATTGACCGAGTCCAACAGAGGCTATCTATCTGGAGAGCAAATTACCTCTCCTATGCTGGTCGAAAAATCCTTGTACAATCGGTACTGGCCTCCATTCTGTCCTTCCAAATTTCCTGTTTCTTATTCCCTAAAATTTGTTGTGAGAAACTAGACTCTATTTCTCTCAATTTTTGGAATAATGATACAACCACTCAGAAGAAGGCCCACCTAATTAGTTGGGACACCTGTTGTAGGCCAACCTCGGTCGGTGGCCTAGGCATCCGGAAGGCCGCGACACACAATAAGGCTTTGCTTCTGAAGCTTGATTGGAGACTTCTCACAAATGGGGAGTCTCTTTGGGCACGGGTTTTAAAACAAAGATACTTTCCAAATCGATCAGTCTTTGATCCTGTTACCTTAAAAAGGAGGGGTTCTTGGGTGTGGAATAGCATAGCTAACATACTCCCTACACTCAAGAAAATTGTTTGGAAGGATATAGGTAATGGAAAAAGTACCTTCTGTTGGCATGATCCATTGAAACCTACAATACCAACCCATTGTCTCTCATCAACCTTCCTCCACAGGTCGGTATAGATGGTAAGTGACCTGATCTTTGACTTTGGTTGGAATTCTTCATTAGTTATCAATTTATTCCCTCCTTATTTTTCTTCTGAAATTTCTAGATTATGCATTTCAGACTCTGAAGATCAATGGAAATGCTCATTGACAACAAATGGAACCTTTTCCACTCGACAGGCTGCCTCTTACCTACAAACCAATTGTCAAAATAACAAGATTCTGTCCACTTGATGGCGTTTTTTCTGAAAACTTAAACTTCATCTGAAATTTAAATTGTTTTTTTGGCGTGTCTTAAATGCAGGTTTACCTGTCAAGGATACTATCTCACACTGGCTACCGGTTGAGCCTACTTGTTTTCTCTGTGGTGCTCGTGATGAAACCCAATGGCATCTTTTTATATCTTGTGAATGGACTAAGCGTGTTTGGGCATCTGGGCCCCTCGGCCTGAGAACAGAGTACCTTAGCAGCCCCAATATGGCACATCTTTGTGCCTCCCTTCTCAATTCCAAAGTTCTGGATTTGAATTCTGCTTCCTGGTTTTTTTTTTGTTTTTAGTTTAACATGTTATTTCATCTGGACTGTAAGAAACAAGGTTTCTCGTGAGCTAGCCCCGGCCAACCCATATTTGGTATTATCTAAATTTAATCGTTGGCTGTGTGATTTTGACTTGACCCCTCCTCCTTTCACTGCACTCACATCCCCTCCCCCCCAAGATATAAAATGTACTACTAGTTGTCACACACTCCTAATAACGATATACCATTCCCTATTCTGTGCTGCGCATGCCTCTCTGAATCGTCCATGGGCCTAACTGGCTGGGGGTATTGCTTTTTGTTAGATGGCGGCAGTGTTTTAATCTCTGCAGGAATTTCGCATTCACCTAACCCAAGGGAGGCTGAGCTAACAGGAATCTTGCAGGGGTGGAAACACGTGCTCAGACAAGGGATCAATCCAAAGGAGATATGGATATCTAACCATAGTCGTACTACTTTTTTGCGACCTAATTCCCACATATCTGTACCTTGGAATCTGCTCTCCCTTTTTATAGAAATAGCAGAACTCACCTCTAACTTCACTACTATCCCAATCTCTCTTAAACATAATCAATGGACACCTTCTCTTCGATCCTATATTTTGTCGAGGTGTTTTGTGTATGATGTACATACTTTTCTACTTACTTAATACATCATCTTTTCTCATCAAAAAAACAAAAAAAAAAAAAAAAAGAACAAAGAAAAAAGACAAAACGGATGGAGAAAAGATAGGGAGAGCCAAGAGAGAAAAGAGGGAGGAGAGAGGAGAAAACGGATGGAGAAAGAAGGGGCTTCAGAGAAAAGCAAAAACAGAGAGGGGTCATCGTCATTGGGAGAAAAAGCAGAGAGAGTGAAAGAAAGGAAAAGAGAGGAGGAACAGAGAGGAAAAAAGAGATAGAGAAGAGAGAGTATGAAAAGAAAAGAAACAGAGAGAGATGGAAGAACCCATCTGAGACAGTGAAGTCGAGATTTCTCTGAGCCGGAGAAGCCGCCCAGCCAGTGTGATTCTTCTTCTTCTCGTTTTTATTTTTATTTTCTTCTCTTTTGCTTAAACTCCAGCCATGGTTATCAGCCTTCAGTGGCCATTGTGATCGAAACCCCAACAGAACCCATCGGATCATCTCCATTCTCCTTCCATTTACCCAACCCCTTTCACTCATCACTGAACCAACTATTCCTACCACCTACCGACTCACCCATCTGATTTTGACCCTCACCATAACCCTTTCTATAACCCTTTCCCATTTCCCTTTTAGCTTCACTAATGACCGAATCCTCTCCTTCTCTTCATCTATTTTCTTCCATTTTCTTTCTATTAATTGGGAACACTATCAACCAAAGCCTTCATTGCCATTCCTTTGATTTTGTTTTATTTCTTTTCTCCCACTTTCTAGAATCCCTTTCTCTATCTCTCTTTCACCACTGAAACTTCAACTTGACCGAACCCCCACCATCCCATCTCCTTCTCCATTTCCCATTTTTTTTCTTTCTTGTTTGTTTGCTGTCGGTGCTGCTACAACAATGGCTAGGTTTATCTTTGGTATTTGTTTCTTATTTTGTTTCATTTACCTTTGTGTAATGGGCTGTAATAATTCTGTTATTCATTTGGTCTATAATCAAAGCCCCTTCCCCATCTTATTTCCCAGTATGTAATAATTTCCCTATCCCCTTTGAGCTCATTGCCGATTAATGCCGTGGAGTCACATGAAGCCCCTCAGGTGAATTTCTGCCCCTATTCATTTTGCTCTATTCTATTTTAATTCATATATGCTGTTTTGCCCCAATCTCCCTGTTATTTTGCCTATTCATGTCAAATGCATATTGTGATTATTGTTTGATTAAATGTAAGATGTCGCCATGCCCCGATCCCTCTACCATTCTGCCCATTCTGAATGCTATGATTCCATATCATTCTTTTTGCAATGTTTGATGTTGGATCCCCTACCCTTTGTTTCTGAATCTTTTTTGTGTTTTCGGTATAACCGAAACAGCATGAACCTTTGGGTGTAAAGGTCTTTAAAATTCTGCCATCAGTTCTTTGATATTTGAATTAGGGTTGGGTAATGCATGATATGGGCCCATGGGCTAAGCCAATCTGGTTTTAAATTCGGTTAGAAAAATGTAGAGTTTCAGATTTCAAAATTGGTATGTCTTGGATTTGGCTGAATCATGGGGTCCATTTTGATGCCCATCTAAAGAGATTAATTTTAGATTTGCACCGGCCCATTGGAAATGGGCATGGCCTTTTGGATAATGTAAATCAATTGATTAAGAAATGGGTTTGAACTTGAGGTTACAAGATATGGATTTGGTTTAGTTCAGATTTTGGGTGTGGACCGCATTTCCAATGTAGGCCCATATTAATTTGGGGCCAATTGGCTTTGGCTTTGATTTGCGCATCGGCCAATTGGCCAAGATTGGGCCGTGAGTGGAGAGGCTATAACCCACACTTTGGTTTGAGTGCATGTTACCGTCTAAATTGGGATCTCGGGGTTGTATCACTCGATGCCTTTTGGTTGGCCTTAGAATTGGAACGTGTGAGAAAGAACGAGCCCATTTGGTGGCCATGAGTCGAAACACGAAATATATTGGGACCTCGTGGGACGTGGATGTGTAGGACGGGATTTGCGCTAGCCCGTAGATGTTTAGTAATGCTTGTTTGCTTACTTGATATGAATAGGATTAGTAGATTTGTATGTTTTAATTATGTGAATTCCATGCATGCCATAGCCAAATTAGAGTAATTTAGCTATATGTATTGCATGTGTCAATGTGATTAGATTGTTTATATTCACCATTTTTAATTAGCTTAATTGTTTGTTGTGTCGATTTAATCACTTTAAATACCCTAGGGTAGAATGATATAGGAACTTGGTGTAGGATTGCCCAGCCTGTACATAGATACCTAGTCTTAGGTGCCCAGTTTTAGGATGACTCAGATCTAGAATAATTAGCTTTAGGATTTGCAAGCAAGCTTAGGCATAGCAATGGTCTAGAGAAGGACGACCGGTTTCGGCCGGGCGGACTGGGTGCCTAACACCTTCCCAGTCCGTAACTTGACACTTACCCAATGACCTGGGTGGACCTCAGCCTTATCCGTTGAGTCATTAGTCTTTCCCCATCAGTGGGAAACATTTATGGGTCCTAGACCCCTTCTAGGTGGCGGCTTCAATATTACCCGTTTCCCCTCTTAGGAGGGATCGAGGTCTTTGCTTTAGGGTCAAAAAATCCATGGTTCTTACAACAATCGTGTGACTGAGACGGTGGATGTGATCGAGATCGAAGACGGATGAGACCAAGTAGGTCAGTGAGTACAGGCTAAAGGCTAATATCTAAGGAAAGAGGAGGCTATGGCAAAGGAAGAGAGCAAGAGAGAGGCCACCCTGCTCATTGCGACCCAAGAGCAAACACCTGGGGGGCACATGACATAGTGGCTAAGTCCAAAACAAAAGAGAAAAGCTTCAAAACAAAAGGGAAAAAGCAAAAAAGTGAGAGAGAGACAAGAGGAATGAAAAGTGAGGAATGGAAAGAAAGGAAGAAAAATAAAAAGAAAAAGAAAATGCAAAAAGTGTAGTGGGAGGGACTAGAACCCTCAACCTCTCCCACTTCACTAAAGATTTCACAGGAACATCCTCGGAGAGAGCTTATTTATAGCAAGCCCCTCATTGACACAAAAATGAGAAAACTACTCTCTTGAACACTCTGTTCCAAGAGAGTAGGGGGGCAAGTGATAAATCCAAAATTACATCGGCCAATCATGAGCCACCACGTGTCCTGGCCCAAGTACGAAGACTATCCCAAGCCCGGCCGCCTTACGTCTCACTTGATTAGCCTAGAAGGCAAAGAACCAACAAGGATGTCCAAGAACCAAGATCAAGTACTACACACAAGCTATTAACATCACAAACAAGATATACATCACCTTGTGAGTTGAGGGTACAACCTACTAGAGGTACAATTCCAGAAGGACTCATGCACCAAGGACTTTATCCAACATACAAGGGCACCTGCATGTCTATCTACCGAGAACATCCTCCCTACTGGGACTCTACCTCCCATGGGAGAGCAACCAACCAAGAGATGAATCCTACCAACTAGGAACGTCTATCTATTACGAGGACTATTCGTTACCAACTAGGACTCTCTACACCGTCGCACTCCACTATAAATTCCAAGGTACTCTACCCCATTAACCCATCTTGAATTCTAACTATTCATCTGTTTGCTCAGAGAGATTTAACTTGGGCATCGGAGAGTCCTAGGTCAGAACCACACTGATTCTCCCTTGTCACCAAGGTCATTTTGCAGGTTACGACACTCGAAGGGACCACTAGGCGATTTCTTGACGCAACAGGAACTGCATCCTCTTGGAGTGACTACAACTGGGAAAGTGGTTTAGTTATGGGCGCTTCACAGTTGTAACCGTTCTAGCCCTACCCACGTTCTCCTTAAAAGCCTACCTTGCTGACCAATCTAAAAAGAGTAATCGGTCTATCATTTCTGGTTAATTGGTAATTTAGGATGTAAAACAAAACCAGCAGTAAAATCGTGTATCATATAGGTCTAGATCCTTCAAACAAATTAAATCTCTAAATCTTGCACTCCCAATCACATAAGGCTCTTTCAAATCCCTTTTTCTAGCACAAGAAGGACATCGTGCAAATATCCTAGATCTCTAATCTTCTTCTGCAAGTCTC
Organism: Telopea speciosissima; assembly: GCF_018873765.1. Taxonomy (NCBI): domain Eukaryota; kingdom Viridiplantae; phylum Streptophyta; class Magnoliopsida; order Proteales; family Proteaceae; genus Telopea; species Telopea speciosissima. The sequence continues at coordinate 27,104,146 of NC_057920.1, forward strand.
ATTTACTCTTAAAAACATAGGAACTAAGCTCTTGGTAAAGTGAACTTCATAGCACTCATTCTACCCATTCAAGTACTATGAATTAATGGCACATTTGTAAAAATCCTAATTTCTACATGGAGTTCCAGAATTACCCTCACATAATTCCCTCCACTAACACTCATAACCAATTGTAATCATCTAACTTTCTCATTTCCATAAATACCCTTAAAAAGAACCTCAATTCGCAAAGCGAACCAATCTCATTAAAATTGAACCACTCAATAGACCTTGGTGAACCAATGGTTCATCCCAAATATCAAATGAACCCATACAATTTAAATCAAACTATCATGTCCACATGCTTGTGTGAAATTGTGCTAGTGGTGTACATCACTTAGCGGGGGAAGAAGGAGTGAGTGTACATATTTGGTTAATGAGTACCTCACTTTAGCGAGGGAGGTGGGGTGAGGGTACAAGATGAGTAATAAGCTTATGGTGTACCTCACTTAGCGGGGGAAAGAGTGAGTGTACATATTTGGTTAATAAGTACCTCACTTTAGCGAGGGAGGAGGGGTGAGGGTACAAGATGAGTAATAAGCTTATGGTGTACCTCACTTAGAGGGAGGGGGGGGGGGAGGTGTAATACCCCAAGTTTAAATTTTAGGATTTTAGAGGTATGTGACCATTATGATAAGTTACTAATTAATGGGTTGTACATTTATGTTCTGCCCCAATGAAGTATTCAATATGTTAATTTAATTGAGAAGGGAAATTTCATAAATTTGATCGTGACATTCGAGATAAATTATTTTATGTAAGTATTATAATATTTATTGATTTATCTCAAAGGTTTAGTCATTTTAGTTCAAGGTTGTTGATTAGGGAGATGGGTATAGGAGTCTGATTTGATTTATTATTAAGTCATGAGTTGAATCATGGGTTGGTTCAAATGGTTCAACTTGGCTCATATATATAAGATTGAGTTGAGAATTGAGTTAAGAAATGCTCAACTCTTGGCTTAAGAGAAAAGATAGAAAGAAATGATAGTATAAATTCATGCGGAACATCCATGGAGATCAATGAGCATACAAAAACATAGAGGTGTTCTTGGCGTACCTGGATCCATGTTTGTGGAAGTCGAACTCTTGACGATCCCTGTCGCATACGAACTGTTGATCTAGTCTGCCCTCTTCCACACAACTTTAGGTTTTCTCAGAGAGGTCACTTAATGGGCCAGTGACAACTATTTATGGTGGTGAGGGTAGGGACCAACCTCGTATAAAAACTAGGGTTCCCTTCCCATTAAGGAAACAATACTTTAGGTCCACACATAGTAACTGGACTCATACCATTAAGGCAGCTCTCATCAACACAACTAAATCGATTTTATTAAAAACAAAAGGGGGATTATGCCAACCCACCTTATGGAAATCTTACAATCTCCCACTTGGGCTGCATATGTCACAAGTTTTGATTTTGAAAACTTTTTACAATGACTCTCCGGTTTAGACACTGATTGTGGCTACAAAAGGTAGTGTTGAATGGAGTACGCCTTAAACCTGATGCCTTGGTCTGAATGAAACTACAAACATCCAACAGTGCAGATTGTCACATCTAAAGAGACATGGGACCTAACACGTCAAAGTGCTTATGGCCTCCTCAACTTGGGCTGTACAGTATGAGAGTGTGGTATGAAAAATGCATGATAATTAATGATCAACATGCCAATTTTCAAATTGGTCGAGGCTCGAAAATCGAATGAGCCGCATGAGACAAAAGCTGAAGGTCTCATTTACCATAAGCGTCGTCCAAACACAAACACTTCACATAAGGAAGCTCGTTAGGACTGGGTCCATATGTCCTAACATACTAGTTCATGTCCTTGAGAACGAATGAGGCTCTTCTAGTGAACAAAATATGCGTGTATTTACTGAAGGCCTCAGATACCATAGGAGACAAATACACCACATAGTCTCAAATATCTAAAGGAGGCAAATAATCAAGTGTACACAATAGAATCTTCATGCATTTACTTAACAACTGGATGTGCGTGTATTGGCTGGAACCTCGTATACCGAATGAGATAAATACACCACATATGACCTCAATTAATAGTCTATGAGGTAATTAATCAAGTGTATACACATAAACAAATGGCCATAATAAAGATGTATGTATATTCTCGAGAATAAAATGTTACAAAAAGACAAGAATTTGAAATCAGTTGCAACTGTATATACAAGCAAAACTCCCACTAATAAAATGCATAAAAAGAACTAGCAAGTTCCATATTACTGACATACTCCTAAAAACTTTTGGAGTCAAGTCCTTAGTGAGAGAATCAACAAGCATACTATCTGTAGTAATGCACCAAACTGAGTTTTATGACTCACAAACTTTCTCTCTAACAAGGAACAATGAAGCATAAATATCAAATTCCAAGTTAAAATTCCTCAGTCATAGAGTCTAAACAGTGACATCACAATAGGTCACAAAACTCTACTTGCATAGAGAAAAGCAATCGATGTCTGTAAGACATCCTCTTAACATATATCACCATCTGTCATCCCAAACAGATATCCACATATGGTATTTTAGGTTATCTTGGCAGTTACCTAATGTGCTACTTCAAGATTATAAAATAAGCAATATCAATCCATATATATTCTTGAGTTTACATTAAACTACTAACATTAGATGCACAAAGAGTATTATTCACCTAAATTCACTGAGTATTGGTAAATTTGTTTTCTTTCACAAGAAATCTTTTGAAGCAAATCAAGAATATGTATAGTTATATTACGGTGAGTCTTAATGCCTAAACATAAGAGGCTTCACCAAGATCTTTTTTACCAAAATAGTTAATACTGTTTTATCTGAAGTAAAATGATAATATTATTACTTGCAGCAAGAATATCATCACTATAAAATATAAGAAAAGATTATCTAACTCCAACTGATCCTGATATAAATATTGTCAAATTAAGACAAGAATAACTTAATAATGTACCATACAAGAAACGTATTAAGCATTTTATCTCCATTTAGCTCAACTTGCACGACATAATTAGTAATTTATAATGTACTTACAAACGCTCTCACACTATTATAAGAACTGGGTGTAAACAACATAAAATTCATGTAAGTGTTCTTTAAAGCTCATCATGAACAATGAATCTTCTGTTTATAGGCTAATGAGTTCTTGTTTCTTAGCACTCTCAATCAAAATGACACTTCTCTTGATGGTCATGTCCATAATGTATATCATGACTATCAGACATAATCAATTTGATTTCTCTCACTTTTTATAAAGATCTTTATTTTTAATGGAACTGTCAGCCAAAGGCTGGGGAGCTTTGTCAACTTTAAAATGGCAAAATCCATACTCACTGTAGCCACATAAAATATTAAAGAATCCGTTCCATTCCTTAAATTGAAACCATTCAAGATTTTGATAGAAGATAATTGGGAACTTAAAACTGGTAAACATGATCACACAAAATTTACCAAAACATAGAATATGCAATAACTGAAGGCATATCTATATCCCAATAATATGACTGAAACTGATTAATTTGGGCTTATTAATCAGATTTATCCCAGTTTTATTTTCAGTAACTGGAGGAAAACATAAATTGGAGAAAGATTCAACGTCATCAGGGTCACACATGTGGTGGCAAGATGTCCAACATGCAGTGAAATCTCTCACATGTAAGGCGAGACGCTTGCAACAACACCATTCTAAGGATTCCGTCACTTGTGGTGGCAAGACAAGAACCTCTAAAGTAGCGAAGTCCAAAACGTCACCCTCACACCATCAAGCGAAACCGACCAAACAATGACTCAGGAGAGTGATAGAACAAATAGTTACAAAGGGCTAAGCAAGACAGATTCACACTCTATAAGTAAAATGGTGATAACTCTCAAATCACAATGCGACCACTAAAGAATTTCTTAATAACTAAACAACTGCTTATATACGCTTACTAAAAGACTAACTTTCATTAGGCCAGTGTGAAACTAAGAAAGAGAGATGTGCCTAAGGTGGCATGCAAGCAAACTGTGCACGCTAAGAGAAGAGGAGAGATGTTTGCAATTACTACCAAAAGAAATCTGCCCGTCACTTAGTTCGTATTGGGCTTACCGATCGCTACTGCCCTTACAGTTCTACTTTGGCTTACCTTTGAGCTGAACAGATTGCTTGGGATTTTTTGGACAAATAATTAGAGATAGTCTCCTCTTTGGCATCATTAGATCCTTGCATATTAAAAGTGTGATATTCATCTTGATTAAAGGCTCTCCCAAAAAGTGGAGTGTTTCGTTGTGAGTTATTTTATCCACATGCTGTTGTAAGTCAGCTTTGAAAGCTATCCATAGGCTGTAGGAATGGAACAATTAGCAGCGGTCAAAGCACGCTACTGAGACATTCGAAGCAGGTAAATTCTCTTTCTTTGCCTATTCCAAAAAAAAAAATTCTTATGGAAATGTTATTAACCGTAAGGGATCTTTCCAATTGAATTTGTGCACCTACTTTGTGGTATCTATATCTGTTGAGAATTGTCAGCTAATTTTTCTCATAGAAGGGTGTTTCCCAATTCAGTTTGGGGTGATTCAAATTGGAGATTTGAGATAACAGAATTGGCTACAACTTTTATGAAGAAGATTATTTCAGATTCTCAATGTAGGTTATCCGAAATTGTGTTACAAGTGATGATAATTGCAAGGACTTGAAAGTAACTTGGATGGAGTGGAGGGTAGAGTGACTTACTTCTTTTCTAGGATGTAAATCAACTCTAATAGTAGTCTACAACTCCTCTAAGATATAGGTGGAGAACAAAACTCCTACTCTTCTAGGAAGGAGAGAAACTTTTTCAAGGTTTCTTGGTTGAATTCTTCAAGGTTCACATAAGAAAACTCATCATGGTTCTTAATGCATGCTCAAAGCAATTTTCATTCAAAACTCAAGCTCTCTTACAAATAAGATAAGTAGACCTTTTATAGACGAGGAAAAGAAAACCTTAAAGTTTCTATGACATCTAAGCCATTGAATTACATCGAGTTTCAAGGGTTGTGATTACATCATGATATAGGAAAACTCTAAAGCTTCTTCTTCCCTTTCTTTTTGGTTGCTCCAAGCATAAGTAGTATGTTTTGATTCTTGTTTCAAGGTACATTGGTTATTGTTTTGAGGAGTCTTGATGCTTTCTTCTAGATAAGACTCAAGAGGAGAAGAACTTAGCCAAATACAATTTGAAACTGGGTGCCACATCATCTAACACTAAGAATTTCAAGAGGCATTGTGGAGATTCTCCACTAGCAAGGCTTTTGTTGATCTTAGACTGTTTTTTTTTTTTTGGTCTGGTGGTCTTGGACTTAACTTGTTGGGTTGGACCTTGATACGGGCTGACCTCCTTAGAGGTTTTGGATAGTCCAAGTGCTCATAAATCTTATTTACCATACGTGTTTGGGCTTGGCCTACATCAAGAAGGGAAAGAAGAGGAAAGAAGGGAAGCCTACACGGTACCAAGGATAAATCCATGAAGAACCAGAGTTCTAAGCTAGGATTTGTAAGGGGAAAGCTTAGTCAAGGCTTGGGAAAACATATTGAGCCACACCATCAACCCTTTCAAGTTCGAAAGGAGATTAAGATGTAAAATGCTCTAGGACTCATTTGGTTTCTAGCCTAGGTGTTAGGAGGTGAGTTTAATGGTCGTGTGGGTTATTTTAGTAACCAACAGACCCTATTGTAGCCTTGCTTTTGAAGGAAATAAGAAGGGTTATGAGATTCATGGTTAGATTTTGATAATGGGATCAACACAAGGTGAAATCCTTGAGTTGAAGGATTGGTTTGGAGTTTCCCTTACTTGATTCATGTTCCAAAGCTTGTGTATGTGTTGGATTTAGGGTGTAATTTGTTAGAATGTTGTGCATGAGGGTTTGGAGTGAAACACCAGGAAAAACCCCCAAGTTTCCCCCAACTAAACTGCTCTCAGGTAGATTTTGGGCTGCATCCGGTGAGCCGGCAAAATCAATCGGTGTGCCGTTTGTTTGCCAGTAAGTTATTTGTGAATGGAATCTTCATTTCTGTTCAGGTTTTAAACAATAGAATCTTCTAGCTTGAATGCAGGTGAGGCCGATAGGGAGCCCAATTGTGATCCGGCGAGCTCGACAAGGAATTGGTGAGTCTAGATTACCCCTGTATTGGGATTTAGCTCATTTTGTCAAGTTGGGTCCAATGGGGATGAAACCAGTGTCTTATTTAAGTGTTGTGACACATATTTGGTGACTTCTTGACTACAAGTGACGAGTGGGTTGAAAAACCCAAATGTTCATCTGTGGGCAACTTACCTTGGGTTTGATAACGCTTTGAGTGGATTCTACTTTGGGACCTCCTACCAAATTGTGTGCATTCATATTTATCGGAGTATTACATGGAAATGATTGTGATGGTTGTCATATGGATTAGAGTACGAGTAAGCTTATTAGTGTGTGAAAAGAAGTGAATGAATACCTGTGTGACTATTATTACTATGGTATGTTATGACTTTGTGAAATGGAAATGTGTTGATAGGGGATATGCAACTTTAATAATTTTGATATGCGTGTGTGTGCCAATTTATACGAAGGTGTGACATTGGAAAAAATTGAATAATGATGATCAATGATACTGTGAAATTGGTAAACGTTGTGAAATGTGAAATTTATGTGATTGACTGTATGAATTATGTGTGTGGAGTACCTCACTTAGTAGGGGAGAAGGAGTGAGTGTACGAGATGCATTGTGGTGCCTCACTTAGAAGGGGGAGAATGAGTCAGTGTATGAGATGGTTATGGCGTACCTCACTTAGTAGGGGGATGGAGTAGAGGGTACTATGATGTGGTTAATCTTACTTACCGGGGGGAAGGAGTAGAGATTCAACATGAAAGCCAAGTGTGTTGGTATGTTATGAGAGAGCAATAGAATTGAAGCGATTTTGAGTCCATTCCACCTTGTGAGTGTGGTTTTGGTAATGAAGGAAATGAATGCTATATTTTCCCTTTTGTTTTTTTTTTTGCTAGATCATTTACATTGAAAAAAGAGTATAGAGAAAATTACAAAATAGAGGCTCAAAAGAGTCAGCATACAACTACATATTAGCCTGGGAAAACTCAATTACCTTTGGCAATGCGATCAATGGAAGAGACTGACCAGCTACAGCAGCATAAAGAAAGTAGTAATGAATTCGAAATCTAGGCCTACATTGGCCATCAACAACTGCATCATTCATCACAGAGGGAGGTAAAGAAATATGAATTGTGGAATCCAAAGGTTTGGCTGCTTATTTTTCCAGGAAATCAATAATTGGATTAGACTCACGAAAACAATGGGTCACCTTCCAATCTATCAACGAGGGATAAGCTTGAATGGCCGACCAATTCTTCCTAATAAACCAAGGTACAAGACGCCTAGAAACTAGAATGGAATCCACCTCCAAATCACACTCAATCCAGAGTTTTAGAATGCCAAGATTACAAGCATGCTCCAAGCCAAGAATTAGACCCCAAAACTCAGCTTTGAAGTTTGTCTTGACTCCCAAGAATTTTCTGAAGGAGAATACCACCTTAACCCTATCATCATGAAAAATACCACCAACACACGGCCTGCCCGGATTCCCAAGGGAGCAGCCATCCACATTTAATTTGAACCACTCCATAGGCACCTTGAGCCAAAAGATCTCCAAGTACACAGGGCCCTATGAAACTGTGTATGAAAACCCATTCTTCCGACCTAAAGAAGATCATTCATAGATTAAATTAGATGTTTGAAAAAAAAAAAGAGGACAGGGAGCAGATGTCACACCCCAAACCACCCCCTGGGAGGATTAGGTAGGTGACCCGAATTGCGTAATGGCAATCCGTCAAATCCCACGAATCTAGAAGCGGTTAATACACTTACAGACACACATCCATAACATTACCATAAGTAAAATCAGAGTGCTACAGATAAACTACATTTATAAAGGAAGAAAAAGAAAGCGTAGTGATACAAGAAATAACTGTTATATATACTATAGACACTGAATTTTGTCACCCCCTGGCGATGATGACAACAGGACATGGACAGACATCGGTATCTCTCTCAAGAAGGACTCTTGTCCCTACATCTAAGCCAAATCACCCTAACATCCCTAAAACGACTTATAAGACCCTTTTACCAAATGTTTAAGGAGATACTGCTTACCTTCCCCAACCACGGCAATCGCGCTAGTCGGTTAGCAGGCCGTGGGGGTCTAGGGGGTAGGCAGCCTCCTGCGGGGGTGTAGAGGGGCAGAGCCCCCCGACAGAAAATTTTCTAAAGAGTCAAAAGGGAGAAAAAAAACCCAAAAAGACCAAGCCCATGGGTCCAGATACACTTGGAACCCCAAAAATGGTCCATTTGGGCCCAAAAGGTAAAATGAGGGGGACCACATTATCCACGGCGCCGTGGATGGTGTCCCACAGCACCGTGGAGGTCCCCCACGGCAATGGTGTACGGAGCCACGCCGTCATGGAGGTTTTTGACGTCAACAGGATGACATCATCCGCGGCGCCGTGGTTGTCCTCTACGGTGCCCTGGAAAAATCCCCCACGATGTCGTGGTTGTCCTCCATGGCGCCGTGGAGAACCTATCCAGCCCTATAAATAGGAGGGTCCCCCTCCCCTCATTTGATGGATTCCAGGCCTAGGGAGACCCTCCCAGTCCATTTTTTGCCCTCTTTCAAGCCTTTGTGAGTAAATTTTGAGTGGTGGGTAGATCCATCGATTACCTGCTTGAGTGAAAAGCGCTCACCTTCTAGTCAATCTGTTATTCTGTTTGCATACGGATAACAAAAGTCTCCTTTTATAGTTGTTATTCTGTCTGTATATAGATAACAAGAATCCCTTATACAGTCGTTGCTCTGCCCAAAGTCTGAGTAACGGAACCCATCTTATATAGTCCTTACTTTGTCCGACAAGAGAGAGGCAAGCCGATCGTCCGTCTCCACTTAAGCCGTGAGACATCACATATTTCGTATTTGGTACATTTTCATTTATTTCTTGTATTTCTTGACAGGTATTTGTCTCTTTCCTTCTTATTATTTTTGGTATAATGTAGACAATTAAAGTAACTTGCTTTAGTGTACATAGTAAATGATTTTTCTTTTTTTGTCATGATTAGTGTATCATAACTTAGCCTTGCATGTTAGTATAGGATATATTATTAAGGGAAAATATTCAAAAACAAGCATCTAGTAGAAAGATCGGTTTATCCGGGCGAGGTGGGTGCCTAACACCTTCCTACTCTCGTAACCTGACTACTTACCCCAAATCTCTGACCAGACCATGTGGAATCACATAGTCCTTTCCGTTAATCCCGGATGGGGCTACACCCATTGGGTCCTAGGCCGTAATCCTAGGTGGCGACTCTATTTTTTTATGAAATATGATCCCAATCCCCATGATGATATGTCAGAACAATATGTCGTTATTCATTGAAGCAAATCCTTGTCGCCATAAGGCTGAGGAACCCTCGTCCCAAGGACCATGGTACTTACATATACATATGTAAGTTTGTTCATCTCCCCCATACAACCCACAGATCGAATAGTAAGAACTAACTTATACATAGCAGAAGTAAAAGTAACTATGTACAGGGCGAGCTAACTCAACCCCAAAAAGAAGAAAACTAAAAACTAGAAGCATGAACGGGGATAAACTCCAGACAAAATAAAAAAGGAGTCCCCAAGAAAAAAAGCAGCATCATCAGCATTCACATCAAAACCCTTCACGGGTCAGTCCTCAGTAGTCATTGAGAACACTCGCATCAACGGCACGACCTCCGTCGGGGTCCATACCAATAACATCATAACCACCATGGCTCTCCTCCGCGTAATGAGCCTCGCCACCACAGTGGCATCCACCTGTATAATCATCTAATAGAAGAACATATATAACAGAGTGTGAGCCCCACTGAGCCCGTGAGTAAAACATATCATCATGCATGTATATGCAACCACATTCCACATGATCCTACATGATATGCAAGTCCAGTTATTTATTAGCCACTTATCAATACAGCTAAGGGAGGTTAGTGCTACTACAATCTCCAATACATGTATTCCTGGTGTAGGTTTTTACGATACACCCATTAAGTTGTCGGAGAGGACTACGGCTCCAGCATACATACCCTTGGTCAGCCCGACCAACCCTCTATGATTAATCCTGTGAGGTAACCGCCTTTTTGTATTATAATTCACCTTTTTGGTGCTTCCTGACATTTTGCTCGAGGATTTACTTTGTTTGGCTTATAGTCATAATTCACCTTTTCGGTGCTTCCCAAGCATATTACTTGAGGCTTCCCAGTGTATTGCCCGAGGCATCCCGGCATATTCGCTCGAGGTTTTACGGTAGTCCTCATAGGCATCCAGCACCTTAACCCCTGTTGGCAAGGGTGCGTAGCACGGGTGATGAAACTCTAACCCCATGTCTATATGGCATCATATGGGTAGGGCGGTGTCAACTGTATCCCATTCTATGGGCTACGATAGGCCTCAGTTCCAAGCCAGCTACGACATCTAGTCTAGCATTCATAATCAACATAAAATATTCAAGCAGAGTTGATCAACAGTCACACAGTATGTAATAGTTATGAGATTTGAATTTGATTATGTAACACAGTATCATTATTATAGGAATTTAAATTTCAATATATCATTATGTTACACGTACATACACGATAACATTTCACTCACCTGGGTCCGGTACTACGAGATCAATTGCTGTTTCAATTTTGGCTGCGGTCTGGTAGTGTACCTTGAGCGCGGGATCAAACCCTAAATATAAATCAAAAATATGTCACTTAATATTCCAAACTATTTTTGGATGTCCTAGGGTTGATCTAGGCTCTCTGGTTTGACCCGGTGCACAATCGGACATCAGTTGGAATTCTCTAGGCCTTGCACTGGGCTTTAGGCCTAAGTCCCGGTGCATCATTCGGAGAATGTGGTCTAGGGGTAGGATGGTGATTCACCATAGTAGTACATGATTCTAGGTCTCAACAGTCTTACAACACTGTCCCTAAGTCAGCAGTGTTGCAGGATCAACACAGACAGGGTTTCCAAGCCTTGTGGGGCCCACTTGGGTACCCAAGGTGTTCATAATTATGGACAGATGTGAGGAGGGGTATTTTGGTCATTCACCACCTCCCTACACTGTTTACAGTTCATAAGTGGAGGTCCCAAACTCAGATCTGCAATATTAGCCTTTTTAGTTCTCTGGGTGATGTGTACATCGCCCACTGCTATCACCCAGAGCCTGTATAGAACGTGAATAGGGTTTAATTCCAAGGTTTTGCACCACAGGCAGTGCCTTGATCAATCCTATATGCATGTTAGGTCATTGTGGACCCCATGTGGTGTGGTTTGCACTGGTCCACATGGATTTTGACCTGGGCCCACCTCTTGGCTGCCAAGAGTTGCCCAGATAGCCCAGTGAATAGTAACCCAGCTGTGTTCCAGCTTTTGGGCATGGATTGGGCTGCATGCAAGGGCTATCCCAAGCATGTTGGGGTGGTCTAAGGCTGTTGCAACACATGGCTAGGCTGGATGCAGCCTATGTGCACAGATCTAAGCCATGACTGCCTGTTCTTGGTGCAACAGTGCAGTGCAGTCTGGCACAAGCATGGATTTCAGTCCTCAGTTATAAAACAGCAGCAGAACACCTAAATAATTTCCAGATCTTCCATGCAACATGTTTGCATGTTGGATCTGGGGTGATACATGGTAGCCCCTTAGTGTTTTGGGCAAACTATAACCAAAAACTCATCTAAATAGCAGAGATCTAAAGAGATGAACAGTAACAGCAGTACAACAGCATACTTGAGGTATGATTTTATACCTGTAATGGTCTAGGATGGCTGCTAGACTGAGCTGATGCACAAAGGGTAAGCTTCCCTCCTTCTCCTTCCTTCCTTCTCCTTCTCCTTCTCTTTTTCTCTCTTTTCTCTCTTCTTTTTTCTCCCACGGTTTCAGCAGTTGAAATAGGTTCTAAAACAGAGCTGGGGTCCTCTATTTATAGGCTAGCCCTCTACTAAGGCTTGTTTACCTGCTTAGGCCCATCTCGAGAATGTATTTTTAGACTGATACTCAGTCATTCTGGGCTCTCAGGTGAGGTCCATAGGGGTCCAAAGGTATGAGGTGGTTCCCTAGGCTCCCTTCAACCTATAGAGAGTGCCCATGTCCAGTATGGGTGATCCCCACACATCTGCAGACTAAAATACCAATTCTTCCCACTCTGGGTGATGTGTGCATCGCCCAATGCATCACCCAGAGAATACAACACAACTGTTTCACTTTGGGCTTGCACAAGAGTTTAACCAAGGGTTGGGGCCTTACACTTACACCTAGCCCAGGGCCATTTGCACCTATTTTCAGGTATGGGACCCACATTCATGTAGAGGAAAGAGAATACCTGGAGTCCAAGCAGTACATTATACTGGGGCAGTGCAACTGCAAGAATCTGCAATCCATCTTCTGATAGGTATGTAGGAGGACATCCTCGGGGGTTCCCCATTAAATCCGGTCACTGGAGTGATACTCCCCAGTGTGCTTGGATTCCATGTCAGGGGTTCCTGTCCTTTAATCAAATCCCCAGCCAGTTAGGGGCAGATTTGACATTTCTCCCCACCTTACAAAAATTTCTTCCTCGAAATGTGCTTACCTTGTAGCTCGAAGAGTTGGGGATACTTTTTCTGCATTTCCTCTTTGTGTTCCCACGATGCTTCCTCTATGGGACTGTTTCCCCATCGAACCTTGACGAATGTGACCGTGCGGTTACGGAGGTTATGTTCTTTTCTGTCCAATATCTTCGTAGGTTGTTCTTCATAGGTTATGTTAGACCCATACCCGAGATTATCTTTTAATAATGTTATTTTGTGCCACGTAGATGGAGCTGGAGTCTATGCCGGTGAGCTGTTCGCAATGGTGGTCAAACCGAGTTATAAGATCTTTGACCGGTTCACACGCTTGGCGGTTGAGGAAAGATTTCTCAAGGGCTTGGGGAAAATTCATAGATGAAGACTTTATGGACTAGCCTCCAAGCATTGGTCCCAAGAGTGAGGAGTACCGAAGAGAGCATCCAGTATCTTGTCACATCGACACGATGAGCCCCGGTGAAGTGAACGTCGAAGTAAGAAAGCTCTTTGGGATTCCGGAAATCAACCATTGATGGGGTAAAGGAACTATTCTTGGGTATGTTCTGAACTTGTTTACGAGGTTGCTTAATTCCCGTCGTAACCCTCGAAGGGTGGGCCAAAGCCCGGGGTCTATTACCTTCGATTCACCCTATTTCTGCAGGGCTGGACCCTCAGCTGGACCCACGGGGATGAGTCCACAGTTGCCATAAAATTTATTGTGGGTAAGGTGTCATGGGCCCCACCATCTCCTTTTGTATTTTAATATGGAGCGTTAAAATATCCTAAGGACCCACTAGAGACTAATTGAGGGTTTTGAAGTATGTGGATTAACCTAACTATCCACTCACTAAGCCACTATTGTTAATCTAACTATCCACTCACAAAGCCATTATGTACCCACTAACTAAGCTATTACAATAGGGGTTATGACCATTAAGTGGTCATAACTCATCTAACCTAGCAAACCGTGGAGGTGAAAAGAGAATGGAAAAGAGAGGAAAAGAGAAAGGAAAGGAGAGGAAGAAGAAAAGAGGAGGAAGGAATTGAAGATTTTAGGGCTTGTGCAACCACTCTACCCTAGGAGTTATTGTTTGGACAAGGTAGGTCGTTGATTATATCTCTCTCTCTCTTTTTCTTTTCTTTAATTCTTTTTGGATTTGGAGGTGAAGCCTTTTAGGTTGGGGGTTTTGATCCTAGGGTTCCATTTGGAACCTAAGGATGCTTTTAGGTTAGTATCCTCCCTACTTGAAAGCTTAAGACTAACCATTGAGACATTCCTCTTCTTTTTCTGGAATTTAATTCTTGGATCTAGGGTTTTTGGTGGAGAAACCCTAGATTTGGGGTTTTGATGAAATTACCCTTTGAACCCAACAATCCTATGATAAGGGTAGGGTATTATGACCCTAGGTGGCTTATAGACCTTTTCCCCTAGTCCTTGTGGGCTGAAACCCAAGAGAAATCGAGTTCGGGAGCTTGCATGTGGTGAATTTCGGATTCAGCAGGGTGGTGGACCCTATGGTGGACTCAGACCAGAAACCACAACCAGAGTCCACCCCTTCTCTGCCTGTTGCTGGACCCTGTGGTGGACTTAGACCAGAGTCCGCCCTATGAGTCCGCATGCTCGCTGATTCGCGCTAGACCCAAGAGTGGACCCAGACCAGAATCCACCCAAGAGTCCGGTCTTGGTTTTTAAAGTATTTTGCCCAGGTTGGACCCAGGCACTGTGCCTCCATTCAAGAGTACACCTGGAATCTGTTATCCTTCCTTAAGACTTAATCTTTAGAGAGTCTTCGGGACCCCTCCTACCTTACCTAACTCGCTGTGTCACGCTTCTTTAGGCACCATTACTCTTACGGTGAGGCTTATCATACGTTGATCGACGATGAATCCTAATAAACTAATTTGCAAACTAATAGGTGAGTGGGTGTGGATTTGACTTAATTTGTGAGTGTTTTGCATTATGTTATGCTTGTATGCCATTTCTCATGCATATTCATTCTTGCATTATTATAACTATGTTTGTGAAAATTGTGAATATATGCTTTATGAATGTGGTTTGTTAATGTCTTCATCATGTTTATAATTGGTTTGTCTTGCACCGTGTCGTACTGGTACCCGGGTGATAGATGGTATAGGACGTTAATGCACCCAGAATACCTCTCGATATGATAGTATCATATTGCATCATATGGTTAGTGCTATTATATGGTTTGTCATGCGCCGTGTCCTGCTGGTACCTGGGTACTAGATGGTATGGGACATTGATGCACCCGAAATACCTCTCGACACGATAGTTCATATAGTATGGTTAGGATTACGTTCCCCTTGCTACAACCCTTACCAACAGGGGTTTAGGTGTTGGGTAACCAAGGCTCCCTGTGTGCCTGAGGAGTGATACGAGGCCAGGTCAGGGATGATCATTGGTTATCAGGGTTTGCCTTTGGGTGGTGAGTGGCTTCTACCGGCGCGAGCTCCAAGGTAACAATTGAGGTTGCATCGTGGTGATAAGATAAGTGATCCATGATGTTTCCCGAGTTGTTGTAGTAGCAAGAACCTAGTGACTTAGACATGTTTGCTAGGTGGCTAATATTGTTAATTAATTTATGTATCATAGACTATATGTTATTATTTGCATGTTCCCCATCCCATCACTGGGCTCAGTGTAGCTTACCTCTCTTTGCGCAACCTTTTTAGATGTGTTGCAGATGATGTTTTAGTGGAAATCTCTGTGGCTCTTTCTCTAGGATATGTTTTGCTCGGTGTTGCTGACGTGCGATCGGTGACTTATATCTATGATGTTGATTAGATGTTGATGACTGTGCCAATGGGGCACTTGGATCGAGACACTTATTTCTTTATTCCTTTTAAGTTTCATCATTTGTATGGTATAAACTCTCTAATAATTACTGTTGTTCTTAGTTTTAATTAACCTCTTGAGAAAGGATGTAATATATTATTTGTCTATCATATAGACTTTTGAACACTTTTATTATTATAAACGCTTTCATTCTTTTGCATCTATATTTATTTTTATTGTAAATGTATTTCTTCTCACACTCTGATGTACATATGAGTTGTATTGAGCTGATTGTGATTCGAGCCACTGCATCGAGATCCTGACAGTGTGGGGTGACATGTGTCATCCTAATTATATCCCATTTTATTGTATTTTATCATTTTTTGGGATGGAGGTGTAAAAACTTGGTATCAGAGCGTGATGTTCTGCACTTGAAATCACAGTTGAGCGGAATATAGATTTACTCTATACAAGTAAGTTTTAATTAAAAGACTTGCAAGACAATGATATTGTATAACAAAACCTAGGCAGAAGACTAGATAGGCGTGAAAGCCGATAATGTCAATAATAAAACAAGAATAATATGACACAGTAGTGATGAATTAGTGTTCCATTTTCAGATTCAGCTTTGATTAGATAGACCTCCCCTTGAGGCGTTCACAAAGGTTGAATTCTCAAAAATTTAGCTGGTTTCTTGTTATTCTTACATAGAAGGAAGTAAATAAGCTACTATAACTTAAACAAATAAATGTAAAGAGCATAAAACATAATAAAGGTGGGCCATAGACCCTAAGCTGAGCTCCATGTCACTGTCACTGTCAAATCATCTCTAGATTTTAGTACTCTTTCCTTATGATTTCCCTCACTACTTTTGATTTGTCGCATTTGTTTATATGTAAGGACTCTCTAGACTTGGATTCCTCTTTTACGCTATGAAACCTACTAAATGAGCGTGATGGGTTGAGAATTTTGAACAGGTATTTACAATGGTTCACACTTGTTCAGGTGAGAATTTCTCCCCTCCTGGTGATGCGGCCTCAGGTTCCACAGATCGGCTATACCACTCGCCCTTCCTGCCCAAAATAATGCAGACGTGATGGCAATACTAGGGAGTATGTTGCGAGTCATGAAACAGGAACATCAGATCTTCATACAAACCATGAGTGCCCTATTCCAAGCGGTAATGCTGGAAGGAGAAAGGCAACCAGTGCCTCCTGCACAAGTACCACCTCCTGCACCTACTGCTCAACCTCCCCTCACTACTGATGAGGTTATCTTCTTAGTAAACGATATGCTGAGGAGTTTTCAACAACAATAAGGCAAATATGTGGAGGATATGTTGGCGGCCATGAGAAGGCAACAACAAGAGTTCATGGCCAGCGTGAACGGACGAATCCAATCAGCACAACAGATGCAGACCGTGCCAGCGAATTCCTTTGTAGTTGTTGCACCATCTACAAGCGATGCACCTCAGGATCAACTTGTTCGCCACCCTGAATGTAAGGACCTAAGTAAAAACCTATGATCTCGCGAGAGTTTGAGACACCTAGTAAGGCTCCCAAAGGACCCTATCTAGATTCGACTCCAACAAGCTCTGGTAGAAGGGATGCAAACCAACCTGGCTAAACGACATAATTCAAAGTTACACTTCAGTTGTCTAGGCCGAACTTTCGTGTTACGACTGCAATCAGTTGGAGCATACAACCAGGGTTTGCCCATGTCGTGGAGCCAAGTGTGTGTCGAATCCACATGTCACATATCCCGAATAGCCACAATAGGATGGTAGGTCCCAAGGCAGCTTTTTACCTTGACTATAGAGAAGACAGAGTCAACACCGGGCACCGTAACATGTACCTTATCTATAACTATGACCTATGCATACGTTGTCTTTTGGGGGCTGCGTTCTTTTAGCCGTCGACTAAGGTTGCTAAGAATCACTTGGTACTTAGTTTGACTGTCGGTGAGGGATTCATCGAAGAACTTGTTACTTAGTCTAGTGGTTGGAGAGAGGTTTCACCTTTTTCTTCCGTGCTGTGTAGGCACGTAGTTGAGTTTCGATAAAGTTATGCACCCTCAAACCGATGGATAGAACTTTTCGATCCGAAAGCTTAATTGGTGTATGGTGTTGTGTCGGGTGTTGGTTTTGTAGTCTTGTATGGGTAAGAGATGGAAACTGGAACTGAAGGATTTGGCAAATCTTTACTCAACAATGGATATGAGCGGAGTAATGGGTCACCAAATGTCCCCTCCGTTATTGGGAGCGAACAGTAGGGATTCCATCAATATTCCAATTCATTCTAAAGTTGAGTTAGGTATTGGAGAATCAGAAGTGAAAGTCTTTAGAGTAAAAACCTTGTAAGAAAAGTAGCACAGACCTATGCCATACAAACCTAAGTACCTAATTCCTCTATCTTTTTCGCGAAATACAGCAAAGTCGGGGATTTAATCCTTAAATTACAAAGGGATAAGGCCTACATAATTTTGTTAAAAATAGAAATATTTATACTATGACCAAATGGAATCATAAATATGAAGTTCTAATGCTATTCTATGTATCGAACATGGTACACTGTTATAACAAGTAAGAAAGGCGTAAATAGAGAGAACAAATGGAATTTGCATGTTTGGATGCTAAAATCCTAGTAAGACATATAATAAGACTAACAACCCCATATGCAAAATCTCTAAGTCCATTTAAAAAAAAAAAGAAGGTAAATTTAGAGGTGAAAATCCTTGATTCATAAGTAGAAAACACTTACAAGTTAAGGAAAATGAGATTTGGTTAGGTGATGGTCAAATATCACCATTAACCTGAAATTATAATGCTAACATATGTTTAGGATATAGTATGCCATATAAAGAAAAAAAAAATCTAACCTAGAGCATGCTAGCAACTTTATCATGTACTTTTAAAAAAAAAATATCTGATTTTGATTGGTGAAACAGGGGAGGTATAACGTATACAAATTGTATCAAGTTGTAGAAACACTATTAAAATCCTACATTGATAATCCAATCTATAAATCACAAAGGAATTTGGAAATTAAACCTTGGGTTGGGTTTTCTTCTTAAGACCTTGTCTAGATCCTTGGTTTAGAAATGCAAAGTCCATGAAAGTAGTATTAGATAAACCTTATATAATGTAAATAGGTTGATGTTGTACTGCAAACAAATTCCTAATAAAAATGAAACCACAATAGTAGGTTTTGAGAAAGAACTTAGGTTTATCAATTTCTACCCAAGCTTGAGGGCATAGCTCTAAAGACTTGGAGTCAAATAAACACTTATACAAAGAATGATCAATGCAAACTAAAGGAAAGAATCAAACCTCATTCAAGTAGAGATATGAGAAAAAGGGAAAAGTACCAATACATTATAACTTAAGTATTAAAAAATTCTGAAATCAGTGAATGGATGATCTAGGCAATATACACCAATCTCCAATCATAGCATTGATGTCTTTTGTTTTTGTTTCTTTTATAAAAGACAAGGATTATGGAAGACTTGACCTAGAGCAGGGGGCTTTTCCCCAAAGTTACTTGAAACCCTTGGTGAGCATGCCAAGAAACATGGAGTCAATGCTATACAAACCACACATAGAGCAAATGGGTCAAGATTTAATTATAAAATAAGGCACTAATAGGAGATAAAGCAGAGCAGCAAGAAATTTTGCAAACTAAGGATTGTAGTTTTTGACTTCAAGTTGAGACCATGGCTTGAAATGCTTAAAACTAAAATGAAATGCTCAAATTGAATTTAATTGATGAAAGAAATTGAAAAGAAAACACAAGACCATATCCAATTCGGGTAGAGAATAAGAATCCATGTATGGTTGGGGGTTTCCCAAATTTGACTTAGATTGAGGGTTGAGGGTTTAGATTGACTACACTATTTTAAAGCTAAATTCTGATTTACTACATTGAAACGTATAACGTTTTAAAGCTGATTTCTGATTTTTACTACATTGAAAACTACTCTGCATTAAAGTAATTTCTGAATTTTGCTGCATTGGAACCTTCTCTGATTTAAAATTAATTTCTAATTTTGTTGCAATGGAACCTTTTCTAATTTAAAGTTAATTTCTAATTTTGCTGCATTGGAACCCATTCTGTTTTAAGATTAAAGTTCTGATTTTTTTCCTTTCTTTGAAAACCTATTATGTGTCAGAGTTTTGAAGCTATACTTAGAACCAAATCCCAAGACCCAATGTAGGTCAGATTAGAATGAGATTTTGGGGTTTTTGACCTATTAGGAGTGAAACTAGATTCTAATTTGGACCCATTTTGAGGTTGCTTGCTGTCATGATTGAGAAACTTCCATATGTTTATTTTTGGTCTTTTCTGTCATAGTTGAGTTCTTCCTCAATCACTCTAATTTTGCCCAAAATTCATGAACACAGTTTGGGAGCATGTGAGTGCTACCGAGTGTAATTTTGACCAAGGTTTCAATCTATTGTGACTGGTGGACCTTATGTTGACTTTTGAGGGAGTAGGGTACTGGTTTGGAAGGGTAAAATCCGTGGGTAGAGTGCTAAATCAGGCCTCCATCATACAAATAAGTCGGGGCATAACTACAAACAATGCCTTAATAAATACACAAAGCATGACAGCAGAATTTTCTACAACTTTGGATTATAAATTTTCGATCTCAAACTTGATGTAATAACTTGAACTTTTCCAAAACACGCTCTCAAAGAAGGGATTCATCTAAGAGAAATTTGGATAACTAGCTATAGCCTAAGTTATTATTATTTTTTTTTTCAACCTAAGAATCAATCTTATGTACCTTGGGCACTACACTCTCTTTTTGTTGACCTAGCAGAACTCACCGCTAACTTTATTTCTGTACCTATCTATTTTCCATCATAATCAATGGACAACAGCACTACGATCCCACATTTTGGCTAGTCTTAGGACAAACACATTCTTTAATCCTTTTTTGTATGATGTACAAAGTTTCTTACTAATCTAAGTTACTTTAATCCTTTTCTTAAAAAAAAAAAAAAAAACTTGGACTTTTCTAAATCAAATATAAAGCATGCATTAGCATGTTAGATACAGATGGATTTAAAAGAAAGAAAAACACAAATCTAGTCCATTACATGTATGAACAAAGAGAATTGGAAATAAATCCAAAATAGTAAAATCTAGAAATTTATAAGATTGGAAATTAAGTTTGGGAAGTAAAAGCTTCAAATTTGGGATTGGAGTTTTAGCCAAAAATCCGCCGGATCTTCAATCAGATTATCTCCCAGGAAGATTCAACCGAGAATCCGATTAGGCCAACACCTATGTTTTGATCCTTTTGTGGGGCCAACTCGTTCCTAACCTTTATGACTCGTCTATTATACAATTGCGGACGAGATACCCTTCTCTTTTTGAGTTACAAGGTACGTCAAATTTTGGGGACGAAATTTCTTGTAAGGTTGGGAGAATGTTAGATCCACACCCGAGATCATCTTTTAATAATGTTATTTTGTGCCACATAGATGGAGCTGGCGTCTATACAGGTGAGCTGTTCGCAATGGTGGTCAAACCGAGTTATAAGATCTTTGACTTGTTCACAGGCTTGGTGGTTGAGGAAAGATTTCTCAATCGGGCTTGGGGAAAATTCGTAGACTAAGACTTTATGGATTACCCTCCAACCACTAGTCCTAAGAGTGAGGAGTACCGAAGAGAGCATCCAGTATCTTGTCACATCGACACGACGAGCCCTGATGAAGTGAACGTCGAAGTAAGAAAGTTCTTCGGGATTCCAGAAATCAACCCTTGATGGGGCAAAGGAACTATTCTTAGGTATGTTCTGAACTTGTTTACGAGGTTACTTAATTCCCTTGGTAACCTTCGAAGGGTGGGCCAAAGCCCGGGGTCTATTACCTTGGGTTCACCCTATTTCTGCAGGACTGGACCCTGAGCTGGACCCACGAGGATGAGTCCACACTTGCCATAAGATTTATTGTGGATAAGGTGTCGTGAGCCCCACCATCTCCTTTTGTATTTTAGTATGGAGCATTAAAATATCCTAGGGACCCACTAGAGACTAATTGAGGGTTTTAGAGTATGTGGATTAGCCTAACTATCCACTCACTAAGCCACTATTGTTAATCTAACTATCCACTCACAAAGCCATTATGTACCCACTAACTAAGCTATTATAATAGGGGTTATGACCATTAAGTGGTCATTACTCATCTAACCTAGCAAACCATGGAGGTGAAAAGAGAAAGGAAAAGAGAGGAAAAGAGAAAGGAAAGGAGAGGAACAAGAAAAGAGGAGGAAGGAATTGAAGATTTTAGGGATTTTGCAACCACTCTACCCTAGGCGTCATTGCTTGGACAAGGTAGGTCCTTGATTATATCTCTCTCTCTCTCTCTTTCTCTCTTCTTTAATTCTTTTTGGATTTGGAGGTGAAGCCATTTAGGTTGGGGGTTTTGATCCTAGGGTTCCATTTGGAACCCAAGGTTGCTTTTGGGTTAGTATCCTCCCTACTTGGAGGCTTGAGACTAACCATTGAGACATTCCTCTTCTTTTTCTGGAATTTAATTCTTGGATCTAGGGTTCTTGGTGGAGAAACCCTAGATTTGGGGTTTTGATGAAATTACCCTTTGAACCCAACAACCCTATGATAAGGGTAGGGTATTATGACCCTAGGTGGCTTATAGACCTTTTCCCTTAGTCCTTGTGGGCTGAAACCCAAGAGAAATCGAGTTCGGGAGCTTGCATGTGGTGAATTTTGGATTCGGGGTGGTGGACCCCGTGGTGGACTCGCACGAAACCACAACCGAGTCCACCCTTCTCTGCCTGCTTTGAACCCGTGGTGGACTTAGACCAGTCGCCCTATGAGTCGCATGCTCTCCGATTCGCCCTGGACCCAGGAGTGGACCCAGACCAGAATACACCCAAGAATCCGGTCCTGGTTTTTGAAGTATTTTGCCCGGGTTGGACCCAGGCATTGTGCCTCCGTTCAAGAGTCTACCTGGACTCTGTTATCCTTCCTTAAGACTTAATCTTTGGAGACTCTTCGGGACCCCTCCTACCTTACCTAACTCGCTTTGTCACGCTTCTATAGGCACCATTACTCTTACGGTGAGACTTATCATACGTTGATCGACGATGAACCCTAATAAACGAATTCGCGAACTAATAGGTGAGTGGGTGTGGATTTGACTTAATTTGGGAGTGTTTTGCATTATGTTATGCTTGTATGCCATTTCTCATGCATATTCATTATTGCATTATTATAACTATGTTTGTGGAAATTACGAATGTATGCGTTATGAATGTGGCTTGTTAATGTCTTCATCATGTTTATAATTGGTCTGTCATACACCATATCATACTGGTGCCTAGGTAATAGATGGTATGGGATGTTGATGCACCTGGAATACCTCTTGATACAATAGTATCATATTGCATCATATGGTTAGTGCTATTATATGGTTTGTCATGCGCCGTGTCGTGTTGGTACCTGGGTACTAAATGGTATGGGATGTTGATGCACCCGGAATACCTCTCGACACGATAGTTCTATAGTATGGTTGGGTTTACGTTCCCCTTGCTACGACCCTTACCAACAGGGGTTTAGGTGTTGGGTACTCAAGGCTCCCTTTGTGCCTGATGAGTGATATGAGGCCAGGTTAGGGATGATCATTGGTTATCGGGGTTTGCCTTTGGGTGGCGAGTGGCTTCTATCGGCGCTGGCCCTAAGGTAACAATTGAGGTTGCATAGTAGTGATAAGATAAGTGATCCACGATGTTTTCCGAGTTGTTGCAGTAGCAAGAACCCAGTGACTTAGACATGTTTGCTAGGTGGCTAATATTGTTAATTAATTCATGCATCATGGACTATGTGTTATATTTGCATGTTCCCCATCCCCTCACTGGGCTCAGTGGAGCTAACCCCTCTTTGCACAACCTTTTTAGATGTGTTGCAGGTGATGTTTTAGTGGAAATCTTTGAGGCTCTTTCTCTGGGATATGTTTTGCTCGGTGTTGTTGACGTGCAATTGGTGACTTATATCTATGATGTTGATTAAATATTGATGACTGTGCCAATGGGGAACTTGGATCGAGACACTTATTTCTTTATTCCTTTTAAGTTTCATCATATGTATGGTATAAACTCTCTAATAATTACTATTATTTTTAGTTTTAATTAACCTCTTGAGAAAGAATGTAATATATTATTTGTCTATCACATAGACTTTTGAACGCTTTTATTATTGTAAACGTTTCCATTCTTTTGCATCTACATTTACTTTTATTGTAAATGTATTTCTTCCCGCACTCTGATGTACATATGAGTTGTATTGAGTTGACTGTGATTCGAGCCACTGCATCGAGAACCTGGCGGCGTGGGGTGACACGTGTCATCCTAATTATACCCTCTTTTATTGTATTTTATCTCTTTTTGGGATGGGGGTGTAATAGGTTATATCCACATCTAACTGTTCAGGTTCGGCTGAGAGTACATGTGTCGGATTATTGATGTACTTTTTTAACATCGACACATGAAAAACATCATGGATGCCTTGCATGGATGGCGGTAATGCCAGCCGGTATGCTACGGGTCCCACTCTGTTGAGGATTTCATAGGGACCAATGAATCTTGGGCTCAACTTGCCCTTCCTATTGAAATGTAGCAATCCCTTCGTTGGAGACACTTGGAGGAATTCCTTCTTTTCGACTTTAAATTCAATATTCTTCCTCCGATTGTCAGCAAAACTCTTCTGTCTTGATTGGGCCACTTTAATCTTCTCTCTAATGATATCCACCTTCTCACATGTCGCCTGTATCATCTCGGGCCCAAGATACTTTTGTTCTCCAACTTCATCCCAATACAACGGGGTCCAGCACTTTCGGCTATAAAGTGCTTCATACGGTGCCATGCCAATGGTAGAATGGTAGCTATTGTTGTATGCAAATTCCACCAAAGGTATGTGGGCATCCCAACTGTCGTTCATTTCCAATATACAGGCTCTAAGCATGTCCTCCAGAGTCTGGATTGTTCTTTTGGATTGTCCGTCCGTCTGCGGATGGAAAGCCGTACTGACATTTAGCTGAGACCCTAGTGCCTTTTGTAAACTTCTCCAAAACCTTGAGGTAAATCGAGGATCCCTATCAGATACAATGCTGACAGGCATGCCATGTAAGCGGACTATATTTTCAATATATTGTTGGGCGAGCTTCTCCATTGAATAGTTTATTCTGATGGGGATGAAGTGAGCTGCCTTCGTTAGTCCGTCTACAATCACCCAGATTGTATTCATCCCTTTTCTGGTGTTGGGTAGATTTATCACAAAATCCATAGTAATCCTTTCCCACTTCCACTCAGGTATAGGGAGTGGCTGCAATAATCCATATGGTCGGTGTCTCTCTGCCTTATTTGTTAGCAGGTGAGGCATTCAGACACGTATATGGCTATAGCTTGCTTCATCTCAATCCACCAATAGTACTTCTTCAGATCCTTGTACATCTTCGTGCTTCCAGGGTGGATCGAATAGGGTGAGTAGTGTGCCTCTTTAAGGATTCGATCTTGGACATCATAATCATCAGGCATGCACAATCTATCTCAAAACTTCAATGCCCCATCATGGGCCAGTGAAAAATCTGGGTCCTTATGCACTCCTTGTTGCACTTTCCAAATTATCTTTGCCAATTCGGGGTCCAAAGGTTGCTTTGAAATTATCTCTTCTCGTATCGACGGCTGTATATCCATAGCTGCTAATTGCATAGCCGTTCCTTCAATCATGAATTCTAAATCAAACTTTCAAGCTTTTTCTAACAACTGCTCACTCACAACCAAGGAAGCGAGGGATGCAGTTTGTGATTTCCTGCTTAGCGCATCCATCACAACATTGGCCTTACCAAGGTGGTATTGGATCTCGCAATCATAATCTTTCACCAATTCTAACCACCGTCTTTGTCTCATATTCAGCTCCTTCTGGGTGAAGAAATACTTTAGACTCTTGTGATCGCTGAAGATTTCGCTCTTTTCATCGTATAGGTAATGTCGTCATATCTTCAACGCGAAGACTACCGCCGCCAACTCTAAGTCATGAGTGGGGTAGTTCTTTTCATGTTCCTTCAGTTGTCTTGAGGCATAGGTGACCACTTTATCTCTTTGCATTAAGATGCCACCCAATCCTATTCTGGATGCGTCGATGTATACCACCATTCCTCCGGTGCCATCCGGAATGGTTAAAACTAGTGCCATCACCAACCGGTTCCTTAACTCTTGGAAACTCTTCTCGGATGCCTCATACCATTCAAACTTTACACCCTTCTTTGTTAGCTTCGTCATGGGTGCCGAGATGCACGAGAAATTTTCAATGGCATTTTTCAGAGTCTCCTACTCGAGAACTGCTTTCACTTTGTCTGGGTCTACTTTAATGCCATCTTTGGCGACGATGTGCCCCAGGAATCCAATTTGATGAAGCCAAAATTCACACTTGCTGAACTTGGCATATAGCTGGTGTTCCCGCAACCGTTGCAACACGAAGGTAAGGTGTCGAGCGTGCTCTTCTTTACTCTTGGAGTACACTCGAATGTCATCAATAAACACGATGTCGAACTTGTCCAACACGTCATGGAATACTCTATTCATCATGTCCATGAACGTTATCGGAGCGTTAGTTAACCCGAACGATAGTACTAGGAATTCATAATGTCCGTATTGAGTTCTAAACGCTGTTTTATGAATATCGCCACTCTTGATCTTAAACTGGTGGTATCCGGACCTAAGATCGATCTTGGAGAAAACTCTTGCTCCCTGTAGCTGATCAAATAGGTCATCAATACACGGCAACGGCCATCGATTCTTAATCGTCAGTTTATTTAATTCACGATAGTCGATACACAGTCGCAAACTACCATCCTTCTTCTTTATGAATAGCACGGGTGCTCCCCAGGGAGATACTTTAGGTCGTATAAAATCCTTCTTCAGCAAGTCTTGTAGTTGGACTTGCAACTCTTCCAACTCCATAGGTGCCATTCGATACGGGGCCTTGGATATCGATGCTGCACCAGGAATCAGATCAATCACAAACTCCGTCTCGCGATCGGGCAGTAGCTGAGTCAAATCTTCTGGAAAAACATCAGGAAATTCTTTGACGATGTCAAGTTCCTCCAAAGGCTGTACCTTTGCCTCAGTGTCCATAATAGTGGCCAAAAAGCCCTGACATCCTTTATCCACCAACTTTCGCGCCTGGAGGGCGGATAAGGTTATTCTTCTGGGCTTTCTCTTCGGTTCACTTTGGTAGGTGAAAACCGACCCATCACCTATCTTGAATATTATCTTCTTCTCCGCACACATGACGTTTTCTCCATAGGCGGATAGCCAATCCATGCTTAGTATTACGTCAAAGTCCTTCATATCAAACTTTATCAGACGTGCGGTCAGGTTCTTCCCACAAATCTCTGCCTGATAGGGGTTGTAGACATCCTTCAGGCTCACGACACTACTCATCGGCGTGCTGACTACTAAATCGTGCCTGATGTCCCTCGGTTGGTCAACCATCCTACTCGCAAAGGTAGTAGAAACGAAAGAGTGGGATGCGCCCGAGTTGAATAGTACTCGCGCAGGAATGGTTGAGGCATTCATGGTACAAGTAAGATCAGAGTAATGCAGAACATCTACATTTTAAACAAATAACTGGAAACATAGTGATATGGGAAATGGTGTTAATATATACATATAGAAACTTGTTTGTTACATTTCCCAGCACACACAACCCACAACAAAAGAAAACATAAGCCGATAAGCACAGTACTACATACATGATTATATACAGGGTTAGGGCACCTAACCCCAAAAGAAAGAAAGAAAACAAAAGCAGTAACTAAAACCGATCCACGGGCAAAAACAAGAAACCTCCTAATAAAACAAAAGGAGTTTCCAACACCAAACATTAGAAGCACTCCTCAACGGTCTTCATCCACGACCACCGAGAAAGTATGCAGAATCTGTATGCCCTCCGTCGGGGTCCATACCAACATCATCATACACACCAGCACTCTCCTCCTCGAGATAGCCCACCATGCTATAGCGGCATCTACCTATAAGATCATCTAAGAACAAAGCAACATATAACAGAGTGTGAGCCCCACCGAGCTCGTGAGCAAATAACGTCCATTATGTATGCATATGCAATCACAACCCACAGTTCACATGATCTACATGATATGCAAGTCCAGTTTTATTAATAGCCTCCTATCATTACAACTAAGTCTGGTCTGTGCTACTACAATCCCAATGCATGTATCCCTGGTGTAGGCTTGGTTACCTCTTCCCGCAATACACTCATGGGGTTGTCGGAGAAAACCAGTCGGCTCCAGCATCCCTTCCTAGGTCAGCCCGACCAGCTCTCTGTGATTATCCTGGTAAGCAACCATTTCTTCCCTCATGCACCATATAGGTGTTCTGAATCTATGCTTGGTTACCTCTTCCTGCGATACACTCATGGGGTTGTCGGAGAAAACCAGTCAGCTCCAGCATCCCTTCCTAGGTCAGCCCGACCAGCCTTCTGTGATTATCCTGGTAAGCAACCGTTTCTTCCCTCATGCACCATATAGGTGTTCTGAATCTATGCACCTTTCGGTGTTCTGATATATGCACCTTCCGGTGTTCTGATAATTACACCTTTCGGTGTTTCGATCCTATTCACTCCCTAATAATTGCCTCCCGGGCATCCAGCACCATAACCCCTACTGGCAAGGGTTTGTAGCACGGGTGATGAAACTCTAGCTCCATGTTTATATGGTATAGTATGAGTCAAGCAGTGTCAATCGCATTCATAGTACGGGCTACCCCAGGCCTCATTTCCAAGCCGAGTACGACATCTATTCTAACAATCACAATCATCATATTCATTTCATAGTGTTGATCGACAACAGTCATTATGTAGTGATTTGAGTAACTTTGATTATAAGTATGTAAATAGCATAACAGACAAGATTCAATTATTAATAGCTAGCATCAGATCATAATTACATTTGCACATACGATAATATCATTCACTCACCAGTTCCTGGCTCTAGATATTCAGTCACAAACTCAGTTCCAGCTGTTGTCTGATTGTTGTCCTCAAGCACGGCATCAAGTCCTAGATACCAAAATCAAACAGTGTTTTATTTAGTTATTGGCCTTACACTAGTGCCCTAGGGTTACCCTATCTTACTGGGTTGACCCAAGGTTTGGTTGGTTTCATTTGGAAACATTGGGCCTTGCATTGGGTCTTAGGTCATGTCCCGATGCATGGGCTAGTGCCTAGGGCACAGGGGCAATTTGGTCATTTACAGTGCCCACACCTACCTCAAAGTCAGATTTAGTCCACAATATATTTTACATTACAACATACTGCTGTCCAACTCAGGATAGTGTAGTATGATCAAGCACAGCAAGGCACAGCTACCTGCGGGACCCACTTAGGGTTTCAACCAATTTTCACATATGGATAGATGTGGGGGAAGGTCATTTTTGTCATTTTCCACATCCTACAGTGTCCAAGGATCAAATCCCATAGGAAATTAAAATTTTGCCCTTTTGTATCAAAAGATTCCTTTACTGGCCGAGGGCCTTGCTGTATCGCCCAGTGCCTGCAATCGATAGCAGGGCTGAGCTTCCTAGGCTGGGCTTTGTAGGGCCAAGGGTCCAATGGATCCTTTGCATGTTTGGGGGGTTGGGTAGCCCTAGTTGTGACCTATCCTATGGTATCGTTGTTTCCTTCATCAGGGTTCCAGTTAGGCTGGATCTGGCTGCCCAAATAACCCTGATGAATAGTGTTTAGGGTTTTGCCGGTCAGAGATCTTGGAATCCAGCCACATGCAAGGCTGAAAATGAATGCAAGACAAGGTTTCATGGCTGTACGCACCTACGGTTAGGTTAGTGCAACCCTAGCTTGTAGTCTGAGCTTCAATCTAACAGCCAGATGGGGATCCATGCTCAGCCAGAATTCGGCTAAGGGAACAGCAAAACCAAATATTGATTTTCACCAAAAAGCTCAGATCTACCATGCACAAGGTCTGCATGGCTGATCTGGACCAAGACTGGGCAAACCCAAGCTGTTCTAGGCTGCCCGGGTTTTAAAACACAGCAAACACCAAGAAAGAACAGGTACAACAGGTATGGGGGAGGTTCCTATACTTGAAAATGGCTATGAAGTGGCTTGGATCAGCCAGAGATGGAGCTGGCAGCAGCCCTCCTCCTCCTTCCTTCTTCTCCTTCTTCTTCTTTCTCTCCTATCTTTCCTCTCTTCTCTTTTTCAGATTTGATTACTGCCAAGGGTTCTAAATGAACCAAATGGCCTCCTATTTATAGACTTGGCCCCTATTAAGGCCTGTTTGTTTGCTAAGGTCCCTTTTTAAAAACTCATTTTTAAAGTGATTCAGTCTGGTTCTAGGTACACAGGTGGGGTCCACACTGAACCAAGGGTATGAGGTGGTCCCTCAGAGTCCCCTTTATCAGTGGAGAGTGTCCATGGTCAAGTTGGGTGGTCCCCATAATTATAATAATTAAATATATGCAAAATCAGCCACTGGGTGATGTCTCTGGGCGTTGCTGCATCGCCCAGTGCCATCGCCCAGCGAATTCCTGCAACATAATTCAAAGGGGAAAAGCATAGGGGTTTGACCCTGGGTTAGGGTATTGTCCCCACATGCCTACCATGGGTTTTTATATGATTTTTCAGAGGTGGGTCCCACCACTTGAAGGAGGAGAGAGATTACTTGGGATCCAAGTCATACATCAGGCTGTGAGCTATCCAAGAGCAGGGGTCTACTGTCCATCTTCTCACAGGTGTATAGGAGGACATGCACTGAGTTTCCTCATTGATCCATACCACTAGAGCGATGCTCCACAGTGAATCTGATTGCCTGATCAGAGGTTCCTACACTTTAGTCAGATTCTAGCCAGTTAAAGGGTAGGGTTTGACATTTCTCCCCACCTTACAAAAATTTCATCCTCGAAATTTGCTTACCTAGTAATCCAAAAAGTTGAGGATACTTCTCCTTCATTTCTTTCTCACATTCCCACGCAGCTTCTTCTGCTGGGTTATTTCCCCATTGAACTTTCACGAAAGCAACGGTGCGGTTTTGGAGGTTTTGCTCTTTTCTGCCCAATATTTCCGTGGGATGTTCCTCATAAGTCATATCCACGTCCAACTGTTCGGGTTCATTTGATAATACATGTGTCAGATTGTTTATGTATTTTCTCAGCATTGACACATGAAAAACATCGTGGATACCCGATAAAGATGGTGGTAGAGCCAGCCTGTATGCTACGGGTCCCACTCTATTTAGAATTTCATATGGATCAATAAATCTTGGGCTCAACTTGCCTTTCTTATTGAAGCGCAGCAGTCCTTTGGTTGGAGACACTCGAAGAAACACCTTTTCTCCGATCTCAAATTCAATATCCTTCCTTTGGTTGTCCGCATAACTCTTCTGTCTCGACTGGGCTGCCTTGATCTTCTCTCTTATGACATCCACTTTGTCGCAGGTCGCTTGTATCATCTCAGGTCCAAGATACTTCTGCTCACCAACTTCATCCCAATAAAGCGGAGTTCGACACTTCCTGCCATAGAGTGCTTCGAATGGTGCCATGCCAATGGTGGAGTGATAACTGTTAATGTATGCAAATTCCACCAGTGGTATGTGAGCATCCCAACTGTCATTCATTTCCAAAATACAGGCTCAGAGCATGTCTTCCAGAGTTTGAATGGTTCTTTTTGACTGTCCGTCCGTCGGCAGATGGAAAGCTGTACTAAGATTCAATTGAGATCCCAATGCCTTTTGTAAACTTCTTCAAAACCTTGAAGTAAATCGAGGATCTTTGTCAGACACAATACTGACAGGCATGCCATGTAAGCGGATTATATTGTCAATGTATATCTGGGCAAGCTTTTCCATCGGATAGCTTATTTTAATTGGTATGAAATGAGCTACCTTTGTCAGTCCATCTACGATCACCCAAATTACATTCATGCCCTTCCTGGTGTTGGGCAGATTTGTTACGAAATCCATAGTGATTCTTTCTCACTTCCACTCAGGTATAGGAAGTGGTTGCAAGAGTCCATACGGTCGGTGTCTTTTTGCTTTTATTTGTTGACAGGTAAGGCACTTGGACACGTAGATTGCTATGGTCTGCTTCATTCCAATCCACCAGTAATATTTCTTCAAATCCTTGTACATCTTCGTACACCCAGGGTGGATGGTGTAGGGTGAGCTGTGCGCCTCTTTAAGAATCCGGTCTTGGACATCAAAATCCTCAAGCATGCACAATCTATCCCGAAACTTCAATGCTCCATCTTGGGCCAGTGTAAAGTTCGGGTCCTTGTTGACGCCTTGTTGAATTTCCCAAATTATTTTGGCCAGCTCGGGATCTAATGGTTATTTCGCAATTATCTCCTCTTGTATCGATGGTTGCAGATCCAAACTGCTAGCTGCACGGCTGCTTCCCCGATCACGAGCTCCAAATCAAATTTATGAGCTTCCTCCATTAGTTGCTCACTTACGACTAAAGTTGCGAGAGACGTAGTCTGAGATTTTCTTCTTAATGCGTCCGTCACAACATTGGCCTTGCCAGGGTGGTACTGGATTTCACAGTCATAATCTTTTACTAGTTCTAACCACTGCCTCTGTCTCATGTTAAGCTCCTTCTGGGTGAAGAAATACTTCTGACTTTTGTGATCGCTGAAGATTTCACTTTTTTCACCGTAGAGATAGTGTCGCCAAATTTTCAATGTGAAGACTACTGCTGCTAACTCCAAATCATGAGTAGGGTAATTCTTCTCGTGTTCTTTCAATTGTTTGGAGGCATATGTAATTACTTTACCTCTCTGCATCAGGACGCCGTCTAGGTCTATTCTAGAAGCATCCGTATACACTACCATTCCTCCGGTTCCATCTGGAATGGTCAGAACTGGCGCTGACACTAAATGGTTCTTTAATTCCTGGAAGCTTTTCTCGCACGCTTCATTCCACTCGAACTTAGTACCCTTCCTCGTGAGTTTTGTCATGGGTGTCGAAATGCGCGAGAAGTTCTCAATAAATCGACGGTAATAACCGGCCAATCCTAAGAAACTTTGGATCTCAGTGGCATTTTTCGGAGTCTCCCATTCGAGCACCGCTTTCACCTTATCGGGGTCTACCTTGATGCCGTCTTTGGTGACGATATGCCCCAGGAAACCAATTTGATTGAGCCAAAATTCACACTTACTAAATTTGACAAAGAGCTGGTGTTCTTGCAATCGCTGCAACACGAATGTAAGATGTTGCGCATGCTCTTACTCACTCTTGGAGTACACTAGAATGTCATCAATGAACACTATGACGAACTTATCTAGCACATCATGGAATGCCCTATTCATCATATCCATGAATGCTGCTGGGGCGTTGGTTAGTCTGAACGACAATACCAAAAATTTATAATGTCTGTACCGAGTTCGGAACACCGTTTTATGGATGTCACCGCTCTTGATCTTCAGTTGATGGTATCTTGACCTAAGATCAATCTTGGAGAAAACTTTTACTCCTTGTAGCTGATCAAAAAGGTCATCAATACGTGGCAATGGATATCGATTCTTAATTGTCAGCTTATTCAATTCACAGTAGTCGATACACAACCGCATGCTTCTGTCTTTCTTCTTCACGAATAGCACAGGTGCTCCCCAGGGTGACACACTGGGTCGAATAAATCCCTTCTTCAGCAGATCTTAAAGTTGTATCTACAACTCTTTCAATTCGACTGGCGCCATCCTGTATGGTGCCTTAGATACCGATGCTACACCAGGAATCAGATCAATCGCGAACTCTATATCGCGGTCCGGTGACAACTGTGTCAGATCTTCTGGAAATACATCCGAAAATTCTCTAACTATATGAAGCTCTTCCAAAGATCTTATCTTTACCTCCGTATCAAGTACAGTGGCCAAGAACCCTTGGCATCCTTCTCCTATTAACTTCCGTGCTTGGAGTGCGGACAACGTTATCCTTCTAGATTTTCTCCTTGGTTCACTTTGGTAGGTGAACTCCGATCCTTCTTCCAATCTAAAACTTATCTTTTTCTCCGCACATAAGACATTTGCACCATAGGCAGACAACCAATCCATGCCTAGTATCATGTCAAAATCATTTATTTCCATTTTTATCAATCGGGCGGTTAATCCCTTCCCATAAATTTTGACTCGACAGGGGTCGTAGACCTCCTTCAAACTTACGACACTTCCTGTTGGCGTGCTGACTACTAGCTCATGCCCAATGTCCCTTGGTTGGTCTTCCATCTTACTCGCAAAGGTTGAGGAGACGAAAGAGTGGGTTACGTCCGAGTTAAATAATACTCGTGTGGGTATGGTTGAGACATTCAGGGTACCTAGGGTTTGTAGGTAATTTAAGTTATATGACATAAACCAATTTCTCCCTAGTTAAGTAGCATTCAGCAACATACCTGTCATTACGTCCAGGTTTGCCTCAGCTTCTTCGTTGGTTAAAGCGTACACCTTTCCTTGCTTCCGATTGTCACGCGGTTGGAATGGCTTGGCGTAGGCTTGATTTGGCAAGGTGTTGCCTTAACCACGGGTCTTATAGTCTCTAGCCATATGCCCTTCCTTGTCGCATAAATAGCATTTGAAGGGTGGGGCTCCAGGTGTTACGCTTTGCTCGCTTGACTTGCTTCTGGTTAGGCTGGCGAAGCTGCTGTCGTTGCTTGACGCGTAGCAAGTTGAGCAGGTCGACTGAATGTGGAGCGGAATGGATTCTGTCTCACGATCAGCCTACGATACAGAGTCGAAGTAGGGCCTGAGCTTGTTCCTCGGTAAACCTTATTTGGCCAGCTATAGGTTTGGAAATTGTTTGGCCTTTTGTTTAGCCCGGACGACATCACAACCTTCTCTTTCTCCTTTTCTTTAAATCTATCCTCGATTGTCTTCTCCTTATCAACCATTTGGGCAATTTCCCGAATATCCATTATCGACAAAATTGATCCAATCTCGGTCTTAAGTCCCTTCTCAAATTTCTTGGCCTTACTAACTTCTCCTTTCAAATGCTCCGGAGCAAAATGGAACAGATCTTCGAAATGCTGTTGATAATCTGATACTGACTTGTTCCCTTGCACTAGTGCGATGAATTCTGCTTCCTTTCTATCCTTGAAACTTTCAGGAAAATAATTCTTGAAGAAAACCTCTTTAAACTGCTCCTAAGTGGGATTCGGGTGTGCAGCTTCTAAATTAGGTCTAGTGGCCTTCCACCAAGCTTTAGCTTCATTCTACAATTGATATCCCGCACAAATAATCTTTTGTGCGTCCGTGCACTCCAGTACCTCAAATGCCTTTTCTAGGGCACTGATCCACCGTTTCGGCTACATTGCTTCAGAGGTTATTTTCAAAAATATAGGCTGTTGGAGTTTCTTAAATCGTTCCATCACCTTGGCGGTGGAATTCTCCACTAAGTGTTGTGGTACTAGTGGTGGAAATAGCACTGGTCGATTGGGTGGTGGTGGTGGGACGCGTTCATGCATCATGGTTGCAAATTGTGTAGACATATGACCAAGCAACTCCTACTGTTGTTGCATAGTCCGCATCATCGTGGTCATGAACGCAGTTACATCGTCGGTTGCCACACTTGGCTGAGGTGCTGCTGCAGTAGCTTGCGCAGCCACTAGTGCTTTGGATGAAGCAGCCGATGCCTCAAAATTTTGAACCTCAGTCCCATTGGGCAGCTCCAATTCCGGCACAACTCTAGGTTGCTTACCTTTCCGACCTCCATGAGAACTTCTAGTGTTGACCACTGATGCTTCTCTGAAAAGAGGAGTGTGTTTAATATTCCAATTTCATCTATGTGAGTTAATAGTTTTTTTCTAACTTAAGCAGGTTCAAGTCCAGTCCAAAGTTCCAATGAGTAGCATGAGTCATACCAGTAAGGTGGAATTTGTTAGATTCTTTATCTTGGTTTGTTATGTGATGTGTTTTATTGAATGCTTTGTGTTTCTCTGTCTTATGCATTTTATGAAGCAATATGCTATGCATGGCACTAATGGGAAATTTTAGATTTAAAAAAAAAAAAACTTTTAATTAATTACCTGATCTAGCAGGCGAGCATCTCCAACCTCTTCCTGGTCTCGAACTCCGCTGCTTGTAAAAATTCTATGTCAGCTATTACCTCTCCAGCTAACTTCAGAAAATGCTCTTGCTCCTTGGGTCCACTAATGGCTGCAATGGTTAAGTACAAGTCTAGTCGGTTTTCAGCCCGGGGTAACACTAGTCGTATCCGCCTCAGTCTCTCTCGTAGATGTCTAATATAAAGCATGGTACTAGGGTCTCCAGATCAAATGACGTATTAGGTCCTGTCACACAAAATGCTTCTAGGCATGAGGGCATACTTAATTAAAAGAATTAAGTACATAACTATGGAATTTAAATATGTATGGACCAGTAAAACAAACTCTTGGGTTGGCTCGAGGTACCTTAACATCTAAGTGACCGATTGACTAAGAGGTACTATTAGGTCCTATTCTCGAGTATTCTAACCTGGGTTTGGATAGGATTTACGCCTCTCACATGTACTACGCACGTATCACAACATACCTAGGTAGCTATGTTCTGTTTGCATCACAACATTTCAATTGGGTTCATACATTGCAACAAACAAGTATATTATATACTTATAATACACACCATAGACTATATTTATATAACAAATTATATATAATTATACTTATTAGTATATAATACACTTCCATTTTAAAACCTAATCATATAGGTCCTTTCCTTAGCCCCTATTCGTGAAATTTTACGAGCTTATGAAACCTAAGTCCCTAAGTTATCAATTTCTTATTATGTAATATATTTTAATAATAACCAATTAAAATTTTTTTTTTGATAAAAGTCCTTACTTTAATGTCCTATAAGGTTAGTATGCCCAAAAATAGAATCTACATGTGAAAATACTGATTTCCTACAATTTTACCTTCACTGGGCGATGTCTCTGGGCGTTGCCACATCGCCCAGTGCCATAGCCCAGAGAATCGAGCTCAGGCTTTTTAAGTCTGAGAAGGCCCCATTTGTTCCCTATTCTATTCCAAACTTCTCCAAACCTTAGGGAAGAGTTCTTGATGGATAAGGGGACCACTTCCATACTATTTCTCATCGATTACTTTGGCTATTTGCGATCACCTACGCTCTTTGGTAAGCCTTCTTGGTCAACTTGTCTTTTACATGTCTCTATTTATTTCTGACTTGCCTAGATTAGGTTTTTCACTAAATTGCTAGCCCTAACCGTGGGGTTTCTTTCTCTTTTGTGGAGAATGTCCACCAATCGTCGTACTACACGGAAATCGGTAGCCCAAAAGAGGCTACGAGTCGAATCCGAGGAATCATCCTATTCTTCAGTTCCTCCTTCATCCCCTAGAGATGATTCGTCCTCAGAGGAACCAGATTTCAACCACCATCTTTTCTCCAGGTATGAGTATGCTAAGGAGTGGAAGAATTTTATTTCCGTAAAAATAGTGAATGGCTGGGTGGTGCGAGTAGAGGACTTCCACCAATATGGCCTCTTTGCCAAGTTTAATGCCCTAGGCTGGGCATCTATGTTATCTCCTACCAAGCCTTGTTATCCCAACCTGGTTCGGTACTTTTACTATAACCTGGGAGTAGGGTGAAGGGAGTGGATATCACGCTGACCACTACCCTATTGGCGGAGATCCTGGGTGTACCTGACACAAGTGATAGGGTTTATTACCAACCCCGCATGGATATATCAGACATGTTCTCTTTAGAGACTAGACGGACTGTGTTTAGAGCTTTGACAGGGTCAGGGGATACTCCCAAATCAGAGACCGTCTATAAGCCTAGTGCGAGGGTCATTAGTAGATGTGTAACCTATAACATCTACCCGAAGGGCGGTAACAAGGGTAGCATTTCTATAATGCGGGCCTACATTACCTATTGCCTGTTAGGTGTCGGTCAGGGGGGTCCAGTCATCAACCTCCCATATTTACTACTTCAGGTGATGCTTTACCACGCGCGGAATCCAGCCGATGGTAACCTTCCTTATGGGAAGTTACTTACATTGGTCTTTTGATACTTTGGGGTTCTTTTAGAGGGGCAGTACATTGACAAGGCCAGATCTAGGCCAATAGACAAGACCTCTATTCTAAAGATGAAGGTGCCTGGGGAGGATCCTGTAGAGGGTGAGGAGCAGATGGGCATACCAGAGGGTGAGCTTCATGGTGATGCTGCACAGGACGAGGGTCAGATTGGTGATGCACATGATGAGGGCCAGATTGGAGAGGACCAGGGTGACATCGGAGGTGGCGCTCAAGGCATGTACACAGAGGAGCAGGGGTTAGGTCCAGATGATCTCGAGGGTTTTGACACACAGTTTACGGACTTACCTGCTTTCGAGACGACTGGTGCCACTAGTTCACAGGTTCCAGGGCCTCCAGATTGGGCTCAGGTGATGGTACAGCTTCAGAGCCTTGGCACACAGATGTTGAACCTGGGATCTAGAGTTGATTAGGGTTTCACTTCCTTGGGCGGCAGAGTAGGTGCTGTTAAGCAGAGATTGGACTTATGGGATCGCTACTTTTGAGTTGATTCATGCCAGCCTCAGCCTCCTACTGAGGAGCTCCTAGCATCTTCCAGACACTTGTGGCTACATGATTATGATCATTTTTTGTAGTTTATGCATTTTAGTCTCCTACCTAATGTACTTAGTCTAGGTTTATTTTTTCTTCTATCAGCTTATGTACTTGTTGAATTGCAGTTTATGCAATCAAACTTATATTAATATTGTTAAGTTAATGAAAATTTTGTGTCTTTGTTTATTTGCATCTACCTCCCCTGTAGCTTTTACTTATTATATATTTTATTATTTATATCTTGTTACCCTTAATCTACATGTCATGAATGTAAGAAGAGCCTCACGCTCTGATACCAAGCTCTGTCACACCCCAAACCACCCCCTGGGAGGATTGGGTAGGTGACTCGAATTGCACGACGGCAATCCGCCAAATCCCACGGATCTAGAAGCTGTGCTTACATTCATGAACCAACATCCACATCTTAACCACGAGTAGGATCAGAGTAATGCAGAACATCTACATTTTAAACAAATAACCGGAAATGTAGCGATACGGGAAATGGTGTTAATATATACATATAGAAACTTGTTTGTTACATTTCCCAGCACACAAAACCCACAACAAAAGAAAACATAAGCCGATAAGCACAGTACTACATACATGATTATATACAGGGTTAGGGCACCCAACCCTAAAAGAAAGAAAGAAAACAAAAGCAGTAACTAAACCGATCCACGGCCAAAAATAGGAAACCTCCTAACAAAACAAAAAGGAGTTTCCAACACTAAACATTAGAAACACTCCTCAATGGTCTTCATCCACGAACACTGAGAAAGTACACAGAATCGGTATGACCTCTGTCGGGGTCCATACCAACATCATCATACACACCAGGACTCTCCTCCTTGAGATAGCCCGCCATGCCACAGCGGCATCCACCTGCAAGATCATCTAAGAAAAAAGAAACATATAACAGAGTGTGAGCCCCACCGAGCTCGTGAGCAAATAACGTCCATCA
Source organism: Telopea speciosissima (assembly GCF_018873765.1). Taxonomy (NCBI): domain Eukaryota; kingdom Viridiplantae; phylum Streptophyta; class Magnoliopsida; order Proteales; family Proteaceae; genus Telopea; species Telopea speciosissima. The sequence continues at coordinate 27,143,205 of NC_057920.1, forward strand.
TGTATGCATATGCAATCACAATCCACAGTTCACATGATCTACATGATATGCAAGTCCAATTTTATTATTAGCCTCCTATCATTACAACTAAGTCTAGTCTGTGCTACTACAATCCCAATGCATGTATCCCTGGTGTAGGCTTGGTTACCTCTTCCAGCGATACACTCGTGGGGTTGTTGGAGAAAACTAGTCTGCTCTAGCATCCCTTCCTAGGTCAACCAGGCCAGCCCTCCGTGATTATCCTGGTAAGCAACTGTTTCTTCCCTCATGCACCATATAGGTGTTTTGAATCTATGCACCTTTCAGTGTTCCGATATATGCACCTTTCGGTGTTCCGATCCTATTCACTCCCTGATAATTGCCTCCCAGGCATCCAACACCATAACCCTTACTGGCAAGGGTTTGTAGCACGGGTGATGAAACTCTAGCCCCATGTCTATATGGTATAGTATGAGTCAACCAGTGTCAACCGCATTCATAGTACGGGCTACCGCAGGCCTCATTTCCCAGCCGAGTATGGCATCTATTCTAAAAATCACAATCATCATATTCATTTCACAGTGTTGATCAACAACAGTCATTATGCAGTGATTTGAGTAACTTTGATTATAAGTATGTGAATAGCATAACAGACAAGATTCAATTATTAATAGCCGGCATCAGATCATAATTACATTTGCACATACGATAGTATCATTCACTCACCAGTTCTTGGCTCTAGATATTCAGTCACAAACTCAGTTCCAGCTGTTGTCTGATTGTTGTCCTCGAGCACGGGATCAAGTCCTAGATACCCAAATCAAACAGTGTTTTATTCAGTTATTGGCCCTACACTGGTGCCTTAGGGTTACCCTATCTTACTGGGTCGACCCGAGGTTTGGTTGGTCTCATTTGGAAACACCGGGACTTGCACTGGGTCTTAGGTCATGTCTCGGTGCATGGGCTAGTGCCTAGGGCACAGGGGTAATTTGGTCATTTATAGTGCCCACACCTACCTCTAAGTCAGATTTAGTCCACAATATATTTTACATTACAACATACTGCTGTCCAACTCAGGACAGTGTAGTATGATCAAGCACATCAAGGCACAACTGCCTGTAGGGCCCACTTAGGGTTCCAACCAATTTTCACATATGGACAGATGTGGGGGAAGGTCATTTTTGTCATTTTCCACATCCCACAGTGTCCAAGGATCAAATCCCATAGGAAATTACAATTTTGCCCTTTTGTATCAAAAAATTCCTTCATTGGGCGATGGCTCTGGGCCTTGTTGTATCGCCCAGTGCATCGCCCAGTTCCTACAATCGACAGCAGGGCTGAGCTTCCTAGGCTGGGCTTTGTAGGGCCAAGGGTCCAATGGATCCTCTGCATGTTTGGGGGGTTGGGTAGCCCTAGTGGTGACCTATCCCATGGTATCATTGTTTCCTTCATCAGGGTTGCAGTTAGGCTGGATCTGGCTACCCAAATAACCCTGATGAATAGTGTTCAGGGTTTTGTAGGTCAGAGATATTGGAATCTAGCCACATGCAAGGCTGGAAATGAATGCAAGACAAGGTTTCATGGCTGTACCCACCTAGGGTTAGGTCAGTGCAACCCTAGCTTGTAGTCTAAGCTTCAATCCAACAGCCAGATGGGGATCTGGGCAGAGCATGCATGCTCAGCCAGAATTCGGCTAAGGGAACAGCAAAACCAAATATTGATTTTCACCAAAAAGCTCAAATCTACCATGCACAAGGTCTGCATGGCTGATCTGGACCAAGACTGGGCAAACCCAAGCTGTTCTGGGCTGCCCAGGGCTGCAAAACACAGCAAACACCAAGAAAGAACAGGCACAGCAGGTATGGGGGAGGTTTCTATACCTAAAAATGGCTGTGAAGTGGCTCGGATCAGCCAGAGATGGAGCTGGCAACAGCCCTCCTCCTCCTTCCTTCTTCCTTCTTCTCCTTCTTCTCCTTCTTCTCCTTCTTCTTCTTTCTCTCCTTTCTTTCCTCTCTTCTCTTTTTCGGATTTGATTACTGCCAAGGGTTCTAAATGAACCAAATGGCCTCCTATTTATAGACTTGGCCCCTACTGAGGCTTGTTTGTTTGCTAAGGTCCCTTTCTAAAAACTTATTTTTAAAGTGATTCAATCTCGTTCTAGGTACACAGGTGGGGTCAACACTGAACCAAGGGTATGGGTGGTCCCTCAGAGTCCCCTCTATCAGTGGAGAGTGGCCATGGTCAAGTTGGGTGGTCCCCATAATTATAATAATTAAATATATGCAAAATCAGCCATTGGGCGATGTCTCTGGGCGTTGCTGCATCGCCCAGTGCCATCACCCAGAGAATTCCTGCAACAGAATTCAAAGGGGAAAAGCACAGGGGTTTGACCCTGGGTTAGGGTATTGTCCCCACATGCCTACCATGGGTTTTTATATGATTTTTCAGAGGTGGGTCCCACCACTTGAAGGATGAGAGAAATTACCTGGGATCCAAGTCATACATCAGGCTGTGAGCTGTACAAGAGCAGGGGTCTGCTATCCATCTTCTCACAGGTGTATAGGAGGACATGCACTAAGTTTCCTCATTGATCCATACCACTGGAGCGATGCTCCACAGTGAATCTGATTGCCTGATCAGAGGTTCCTGCACTTCAGTCAAATTCCAGCCAGTCAGAGGGTAGGATTTGACATGTTAGGTCATTGTGGACCCCATGTGGTGTGGTTTACACTGGTCCAAATGGATTTTGACCTGGGCCCACCTCCTAGCTGCCAGGAGCTGCCCAGACAACCCAGTAAATAGTAACCGAGTTGTGTTCCAGCTTTTGGGCATGGATTGGGCTGCATGCAAGGGCTATCCCACGGTTGTTGGGGTGGTCTAGGGCTGCTACAACACATGGCTAGGCTGGATACAGCCTATGCGCACAGATCTAAGCCCAAACTGCCTATTCTTGGTGCAACAGTATAGTGCAGTCTGGTACAAGCATGGATTTCAGTCCTCAATTATAAAACAACAACAGAACACCCAAATAAACTCCAGATCTTCCATACAACATGTTTGCATGTTGGATCTGGGGTGATACATGGTAGCCCCTTAGTGTTTTGGGCAAACCATGACCAAAAACTCATCTAAATAGCAGAGATCTAAAGAGATGAATAGTAACAACAGTACAACAGCATACTTAAGGTATGATTTTATACCTATAATGGTCTAGGATGGCTGCTGGACTGAGCTGATGCACAAAGGGTAAGCTTCCCTCCTTCTTCTCCTTCCTTCCTTCTCCTTCTCCTTCTCTTTTTCTCTCTTTTCTCTTTGCTTTTCTCTCCCACGGTTTCAGCAATTGAAATATGTCACACTCCAAACCACCCCCTGGGAGGATTAGGTAGGTGACCCGAATTGCATAACGGCAATCCGCCAAATCCCATGGATCTAGAAGCAAATATTACATTCACGGTCCCACATTCATCACATTACTACAGGTAAGATCAGAGTGTTGCAGAGTATCTACAATTATAACAAGAGAGAAAGCACAGCAATACAGGAATGATGGTGATATATACATGTATAAAGTGTTCTGACACATTCCCACCCAGATACAACCCACAAGGAGAAACAAAGCTGACAAAACCCACAAGAAAATACATACATATATATATATATACAAGGTGAGATAACTCAACCCCAAAAAGAAAAGAAAACTAAATTTGCACCACAAGCAAGATGGGGATAAACTCCTAACAAAAATAAAAAGGAGTCCCCAAGCCAAAAAGCATCAAGTACACTCCTCAACGGTCTTCATCAATGACCACCGCGAATGCACGCATCATCAGCATGACCTCCGTCGGGGTCCACACCAATATCATCATAATAACCAAGGCTCTCCTCATAATAAGCCACCATGCCCTAGCGGCATCCACCTATAGAATCATCTAGAAGAAAAAAAACATATATAATAGAGTGTGAGCCCCACTGAGCTCATGAGCGAAACATATCATCATGTATGCACATGCAACCACAATCCACATGATCCTACATGATATGCAAGTCCAGATTATTTATTAGCCACTTAACAATACAGCTAAGTCAGGTCAGTGCTACTACAATTCCCAGTACATGTATCCCTGGTGCGGGCTTGGTTACCCCTTCTTGCGATACACCCATTGAATTATCAGAGAGGACCAGCCGGCTCTAGCATCTCCCTACCTAAGTCAACCCGACCACCCCTCTGGATTAACTCCTATGAGGTAACCGACTCAATATCAATTCACCAAACTAGTGCATAATCATAATATGTGGCATTCCGCCAAAAGTTCACCTTTTGGTGCTTCCCAAGCTTGTGGCCTGACGCTTCCCGGCATATTTACCCTGGGGATCCCAGCTGTGCTGAGGCTTCCCGGTGTAAACACCTCTAGGCTTTTACGGTAGTCCCCATAGTTATCCAACACCTGAACCCTTGTTGGCAAGGGTGCGTAGCACGGGTGATGAAACTCTAACCCCATGTCTATATGGCATCGTATGAGTCAGGCGGTGTCAACCATGTGCTATACTACGGGCTACCACCGGCCTCATTTCCAAGTCGACTACGACATCTAGTCTAACATTCACAACCATCATATAAGAATCACAGTGTTGATCAACAGACAATCAATGTGTAGTAATATGAGTAACTGAACAGAATTTAAATAACACAGCATTAATAATTTAAGAATTTTAATTGCCGGCATAGCAATACAGTTACACATACATATATGATAATACTTCACTCACCTGGGTCTGGTTCTAAGAACTCAGTTGCAAATTTAGTTCCGGCTACAGTCTGGCTGTAGGCCTCGAGCATGGGATCAAATCCTAGATATACATCAGAATTTGTCATTTTAATATTCTAACCTATTTCTGGTGGTCCTAGGGTTGATCTAAGCTCACTGGGTTGACTCGGTGTACAGTTGGTCTTCACTTGGAATTCTCTGGGCCTTGCACTGGGCCTTAGGCCTATATCCGGATGCATCATCCAGCCTAGGGGTAAAATGGTCATTTACAGTATTGGTACCTGATCCTAGGTTACAATAGGCTTACAGGGCTGTCCCCAACTTGACAGTACTGTAGGACCAATCATAGGCAGGGTTTCCAAGTCCTGCAGGGCCCACTTGGGTTCCCAGGCATTTATTTATATGAACAGATATGGGAAAGGGCATTTAGGTCATTTCTCACCTTCCCACATAATTACATGGTCAATGGGTGAGGTCCCCCAAGTCAGAGCATCAAAACAGCAACATTCCATTCACTGGGCGATGTCTTTGGGTGATGTCTGCATCGCCCAGTACATCGCCCAGAGATTTCAAAAACGAAATCTGGCTGAGTTTCCAAGGTTACTGGCCATGGGCAGTGACCAAAACTTTTCCCCATGCATGTTAGGGTATCATGTACCCCCAGGGGTGATCTTCACTCTGGTCCAAGTGGATTTTCAACTAGGCCCACCACTTGGCTGCCAGAGGCTGCCCAGACAGCCTAGTGAATAGTGACCATGATTTCTCCAACTTCCCAGACTTGATTTTAGCCACATGCAAGGTTGATTACAGGTATAATACACTGATTCAAGTCTGCCATCACTTAGGGTCTGGTCCTATACAGTCAGGACAAAGATCCAGGGCTCCAAACAGCCTATTTTCAGTGTAACTGGGCAGTGCAGCCATGCATAGATAGGTTTCGGTTCTCAGATTAGCAAAACAGGTATGAACATCAATGTAAAACACTCAGATCTTCCATGCATCATGTTTGCATGGCAAATCTGAGGTAGTACCTGGTAGTTCCTAGCTGTTCTGGGCTGCCAAAGGTCAGAAACTCATCAAAATACCAAAGAATCAAGTAAGGAACAGCAGCAGTACATGAACAGCAGGTTAGAGGTTAAATTTTATACCTGTAGGTCTATGGCTGCTTGAATCCAGGCTTTGGATGCAAGGCTGCCTCCCCTCTCTTCCTTCTTTTCTTTCTTCTTCTTCTTCCTGTCTTCTCTCTCTTTTCTCTCTTCTTTTCTCTTCCACAATTTGAACAGTTCCAAGAGCTCTAAAATGAGCTAAGGTACGCCTATTTATAGGCCAACCTAACTAAGGGCTGTTTGGTTGCTAAGGCCCATTTCTAGAATGCATTTTTTACTGCATTCTCAGCCATTCTGGGCACACTAGGGGCTCCACAGTGGTCCAGGGGTATGAGGTGGTCCCTTAGACTCTCCTCAACCTATGGAGGGTGCCCATGTCCAATATGGGTGGTCCCCATAATTTAAATCCTTAAAATAATGCTGTTTTGCACTCTGGGCGATGTCTCTGGGTGATGTCTGCATCGCCCAGTGCATCGCCCAAAGATTTCAGCAAGTCTGGAACTCTGTGGGCTTGCACAGGGGTTTTACCCAAGGTCAGGGCTTTGTACCCACATGCCATTTAGAGTCTTTTACACACATTTCCAGGGTCGGTCCTATAATGATGAAGAGGAGAGAGAATACCTGGAGTCTAGGCAATACATTATGCTATGAGCTGTGCAATTGCAGGGGTCAGCTATCCATCTTCTGACAGGTATGCAGGAAGACTTGCATAGGGTTTCTTCATCAATTTCAATCACTTAAGTGACACTCCACAGTTTGCTTGGATGATATGTGTGGGATTCCTGTCCTTCAGTCTAGATTCCAGTCAGTCCGAGGCAGGGTTTAACATTTCTCCCCACCTTACAAAAATTTCGTCCTCAAAATTTGCTTACCTTGCAATTCGAAGAGTTGGGGATACTTATCCTTCACTTCTTCTTCACGTTCCCATGAAGCTTCTTCTATCGGGTTGTTTCCCCATCAAACTTTTACAAAGGTGACTGTGAGGTTACGAAGATTATGCTCCTTCTTTCCAACATCTCCGTAGGTTGCTCTTCATAGATCATATCCACGTCCAATTGTTTGGGTTCAGTTGATAGCACATGTGTCGGGTTGTTGATGTACTTTCTCAGCATCGACACATGGAAAACATCATGGACGCCCATTAAAGATGGTGGTAATGCCACTCGGTACGCTACGGGTCCCACTTTGTTAAGAATTTCATAAGGACTGATGAATCTTGGGCTTAACTTACCCTTCTTGTTGAAACGTAGCAATCCCTTTGTAGGAGACACTCGAAGGAACACTTTTTCCTCGAATTCAAATTCAATGTCTTTCCTTCGATTGTCCGCGTAACTTTCTGTCTTGACTGGGCTGCCTTGATTTTCTCCCGTATGACGTCTACCTTATCACATGTTGCTTGTATCATTTCAGGATCGAGATATCTTCGTTCTCCGACCTCGTCCCAATATAACAGGGTTTGGCATTTTTGACCATAGAGAGCTTCGAATGGTGCCATGCCAATGGTGGAGTGATAACTATTATTGTATGCAAATTCCACCAAGGGTATGTGAGCATCCCAACTATCACTCATTTCTAAGACACGGGCTCTGAGCATGTCCTCCAGAGTCTAGATAGTTCTTTCTGATTGTCCGTCCGTCTGCGGATGGAAAGCTATACTAAGATTCAGTTGAGATCCCAATGCCTTTTGTAAACTCCTCCAAAACCTTGAGGTAAATCGAGGATCTCTGTCAGACACAATACTGACAGGCACGCCGTGTAAGCGGACTATATTCTCTATATATAATTGGGCAAGCTTCTCCATAGAATAACTTATCTTGATTGGTATAAAGTGAGCTGCCTTTGTCAGTCCATCTACAATCACCCAAATCGTGTTCATGCCCTTCCTGGTGTTGGTGCAGATTTGTCACGAAATCTATAGTAATCCTTTCCCACTTCCATTTAGTTATAGGAAGTGGCTGCAATAATCCATACGGTCGGTGTCTCTCTGCTTTTATCTGTTGATAGATGAGGCATTTGGACACATATATTGTTATGGTCTCTTTCATTCCCATCCACCAGTAATACTTCTTCAAGTCCTTATACATCTTCGTAGTTCTGGGGTGAATTGTATAGGGTGAGTTGTGCGCCTCTTTAAGGATTTGGTCTTGGACATCATAATCATCAAGCACGCACAATCTGTCTCGAAACTTCAGTGCACCATCATGAGCCAAGAAAAAATCTGGGTCCTTATGGACTCCTTATTGTGCTTCCCAAATAATCTTGGCCAGCTCAGGGTCCAATGGTTGCTTCGCAATTACCTCCCCTCGTATCAACGGCTGTAGATCCATAGCTATTAATTGTATAGCCTTTCCTTCAATCACGAGTTCTAGATCAAAGTTTCAAGCTTCTTCTACCAACTGCTTGCTTACGACCAAGGAAGTGAGAGATGCAGTCTGAGATTTTCTGCTTAACGCATTAGCTACCACATTGGCCTTCCTAGGGTGGTACTGGATTTCACAGTCATAATCCTTCACCAATTCTAACCAATGCCTCTGTCTCATGATCAGCTCCTTCTGGGTGAAGAAATACTTCAGACTTTTGTGATCGCTAAAAATTTCACTCTTTTCACCGTATAGGTAATGCCGCCATATCTTTAACGCAAAGACTACCACTGTCAATTCTAAATCATGAGTGGGGTGGTTCTTTTTGTGTTCCTTCAATTGTTTGGAGGCGTAGGCGACTACTTTACCTTTCTGCATTAGGATACCACCTAATCCTATTTTGGATGCATCAGTATATACCACCATTCCTCCGGTGCCATCCGGAATGGTCAAGGCTGGAGCTGTCACCAATCGGTTTCTCAATTCTTGAAAAATTTTATCGCATGCTTCATTCCATTCAAATTTGGCACCCTTCTTTGTAAGTTTTGTCATGGGTGCCGAGATGCGCGAGAAATTTTTAATAAATCGACAATAATATCCAGCCAATCCTAAGAAACTCTGGATCTCAGTGGCACTCTTCGGAGTCTCCCACTCGAGAACCGCTTTCACCTTGGCTGGGTCTACTTTAATGCCGTCCTTGGTGACAATGTGTCCCAAGAATCCAATTTGATGAAGCCAGAATTCACATTTACTGAACTTGGTGTAAAGTTGGTGTTCCCGCAACCGCTGTAACACACAAGTAAGGTGTCGAGCGTGTTCCTCTTCACTCTTAGAGTACACAAGAATGTCGTCAATAAACACAATGACGAACTTATCCAGCTTGTCATAGAACACTCTATTCATCATATCCATGAATGCTGCAAGGGTGTTGGTTAACCCGAACGACAAAACCAAGAATTTATAATGTCCAATCGAGTTTGGAACGCTGTTTTATGAATATCACCACTCTTGATCTTCAGTTGATGGTATCCCGACCTAAGATCGATTTTGGAGAAAACTCTTGCTCCTTGTAGCTAATCAAATAGGTCGTCAATGCACGGAAATGGATATCGATTCTTGATGGTTAGCTTATTTAACTCGCAGTAGTCAATACACAGCCACATACTACCATCCTTCTTTTTCATGAACAGCACGGGTGCTCCCCAGGGTGATACACTGGGTCGTATAAATCCCTTCTTCAGTAGGTCTTGAAGTTGGACCTGTAACTCCTTTAGTTCAATTGGCGCCATCCGATATGGTGCCTTGGATACCGGTGCTACACCAGGAACTAGATCAATTGTGAACTCTATGTCGTAGTCAGGTGGTAGTTGTGTCAGATCTTCTAGAAAGACATCAGGAAATTCTTTGACGATGTCAAGTTCTTCCAAGGGATTTACCTTCACCTCGGTATCTATTACTATGGCCAGAAAACCTTGACATCCTTCATCAAGCAACTTTCGAGCCTGGAGGGCAGATAAGGTTATCCTTTTGGGTTTCCTCACTGGCTCACTTTGATAGCTGAGAACTGACCCATCCTCTAACTTAAACACTATCTTCTCCTCCGCACACATGACATTTGCACCGTAGGCGGACAACCAATCCATGCCTAATATCATGTCAAAATCCTTCATATCAAACTTTATCAATCGTGCGATTAGATTCTTCCCATAAATCTTAATCTGGCAAGGGTCGTATACCTCCTTCAAACTTATGACACTACCTTCGGTGTGTTGACTACTAACTCGTGCCCGATGTCTCTCGGTTGATCTTTCATCCTACTCATAAAAGTGGTAGAACAAAAGAGTGGGATGCGCCCGAGTCAAATAATACTCGTGCAGGTATGGTTGAGACACTCAGGGTACCTAGGGTTTGTATATAATTTAGGTTACACGAAGTAAACCAGCTATTCCCTATAATTTAGTAGTGTGCAACAACTTACCTGTCAATAAATCGGGGTTTGCCTCTACTTCCTCAGTCGTCATTGCGAACACCTTTTCTCGCGTCCAATTGTCTCGTGGCTGAAAAGGTCTAGCGTAGGGCTGATTCGGTGAGTTGTTTCTATACCCACGCGATCTACATTCTTTCGCCATGTGCCCTTCCTTATTGCACACATAGCACTTATAGGGTGGAACAGCAGGTGTTGAGGCTTGGCTTACTTGACTTGTTGCTGGTCGAGCTGGCGAAGCGGCTGTTGTCGCTTGACTCGCAGTCGATTGAGCAGGTCGAATGAAAGTGGGGCGGAAAGGGTTCTGACCCACGTTCGGCCTACGATACGGAGTCTGATTAGGGCTTGAACTTGTTCCTCGCTAAGCTTTATTTGGCCACCCAAAATTTTGAAAATTATTTGGCCTTTTGTTCAACCCAGGCGACGTTGTAGCCTTCTCTTTCTCTCTCTTTGAACCTATCTTCCATTGTCTTTGCCTTGTCGACCATCTGAGCGTAGTCCCGAATGTCCATAATTGACAGTACTGATCCAATCTCAGTTTTGAGTACTTTCTCAAATTTCTTGGCCTTACTAACTGATGAGCACATTTATGTGTGAAATCTTAGGGCATAAAGCATACATTTTACCACATTGGACAGAGTTACTTTGGTGCTTTCATGTGTTTTTCAGGTTTTGAGCTATTTTGGACTATCGGGAGCTGCATGCCCCAAGTTACACGTAAAATTGTCATTTTTTCTTCCATGGCTGTAAGAGGACTAAATTTGGAGCAAGTTGGACGTGACAGAACGTAAGTACGCATTCGTCTAGCCCACCGTACAATTGATTATTCTTTTCAACCCAAGAACGGATAATGGGTCAGAGAGGAGCTGTAGTGCAAGCCCATAGTCAGTCTACCACTGCCCAAGGACGTTTTTGACATTATAGAAGATATTTCTAAGTAATGGTGGAGATCTACTACAAGTACAGGGTCATTTTGGTAATTTTGCATTCTTGAAGAGAGAGAAGGACTACTACCCACATGGAGGGACCCACATTGCCATTAGATTCCATTAATTTTGAAGGCCCACAAGGTGTCCACGATTTTTAGAGGATACATTGGGGATTTTGTTATTTGGTTGAGTGGAATCCTAGTCATCACTCTCTCTCTCTCCTCCAACTTTTCAAGGGCATTCCTAGAATTTCACTTGGGATAGATTTATTTTGAAAGATATTTTCTCATCTATGGAAGGTTGAAAAATCAAAGATGCTTTGATTTTTTTGCTTGGAGAAGATATCTACAAAGAAAAGGAAGCACAAGTTAGAATTAGAAATTTACTTTTCTAGAAATTGAAGGTTTATGTAAACAATATTCTCTTCTTTTCTTCTTTCTATTTTTCTTCTTTTTCTTAGGAGCCAAGGCAATGTAAAGGAGGAAGGAGAAGAGAATATTCTCTTTTCTTAGGGAATATTTCTCCTACACTTTCCTCTTCTCTCTTCTCCCCTTTCCGCTATAAATATCCCCTACTACTCTTGTAAAGTTTGCTCATTCACTTAGTGAAATTTCTTCTCTTCTTCTCCTTCTAATTTGTGATTTTTGGCTTTTCTAAGTTCTAGTTTGCTTTTATGATTTTTAGTTAATGGTTATAATAGGTTTAGTTTATGCTTTAATTTCAATTTAAGTCTTCAATTGGATTATAATTTCTTAATTCTAGTTTAGGTTTTAAGCCATCTAGTCTAAGTTCATAAGTTGATGACAAGACTTGAAGATTTAGAAGAGGAGGCCATGGTAAGTTTATGCAAGTGTTCAAGCTTTTCAATTATATTCATACAAGCACATCCAGGTTTTACTATCTAAACTCTCAATCTCATTCTCCATCTCCTCTATCTCTCTCTATCTTCTTCTTCTTCTCCCTCTATTTCTTTTATTTTAATTTTATATGGTTGTGGTTTGTGGATGCATTTTTATTCCCTTATTTCTTTTTATGTAGTTAGTATGTGTGGCTGCATTTTTATTCCTTTCAATTCGCTTTAGTTTGATAGGTTAGATGCTCATATGTTAGGACGTCGATATACTCCCTTAATTTTGTTAGATGCTTATGAATTAGGATGCATTGATTTTCGTTAGTTTAATTAGTTTTATTTAACACTATAATTTGGTTCACTTTGCATTACTTTTAAGTTAGTTAAATAGAGTGGCATATATCTCCTCGTGTTTGACCCGTAGCTACGATTGACCCGTATGCTTGCGATTTTATTTTAACTCAAACAAGTTTTTGGCGCCGTTGCCGGGGAGATTATTATCCATTTTATTTATTTGATTTTTAAGTAGTTCGAAGTGTTTTAGTTTATTATTTTCTCTTCTTTTTTCGAAAAAAAAAATCAGTTTTTGAAAACCTCTTCTTGTTTCTCTTCTATTTCAAATAGTATGCTCCCAATCTAAAGTCCTTCATATGCTTCAACCCTCCATCTTTTGGTGTCCCTCATAGGATTAAGTTACCTATGACGCTACATCTTGACTTGGTTGGGTGAATTGGCATGTGACTTATCTTTGGAGGTGACCACTCTTGATAACCAAAAAGTGACATAGTAAGACCGTTGAAAACATAAACGTATAGTAGTCCTCCACTCTACATCAGAATCCATTTGGAGTCGTCCATAGGTGGCTATAGAAGACTATACGGGTTCCCTTGCTATCAACCTATACGGCATCCTTACTGCTTTGGAACCATTGTTTCGATTTTTTAGGAATAGATGCACTATCTACCTTGGGCTCCCTCTATTTTTAGTATTTTTTTTCTTTAATTTTTCAAAGGAGACCTCATATCTGTTTAGGTGGCTACGGTATGGACTCGTGATTCATCTAATCGTCTTATTAGAATACCACCTCCTCCACTACCCTTAATCCCACCTTTGACCATGGTTGACCAACAACCCAAGACTCTTAAGAAAAGATTCTACCCCATCAGGGCTGCACAACCCTCATGCATTAGTCTACCTGTTGTTATAGGGAATAACTATGAACTCAAGATCAACTTCATCAGCATGCTACCCCATTTCCATGGGATGGCTAATGAGGATGCATATCTTTTTCTTAGGAAATTTGAGGAGGTCTGTGTTCTAATTAAGGTCCAAAATTTGACTAATGATGTAGTTAGGCTTAGGTTTATACCCTTTGCCTAAAAGACCAGGCCAAGAAGTGGCTTTATGGATTGCCTACAAACTCCATTAATACATAGGATGAGCTCACCATTGTCTTTTTGAGAAAATTCTTCCCTCTTCATTAGACCAATAAGCTTAAGAGTGACATCCTCCAGTTCAGGCAAAAACCACATGAGTCCTTTTCTAAATTCATGGAAAGATTCAAGGACCTCCTCTTAGAATGCCCTCACCATGGTTTCAACTTGTGGCAACTATGCCAAATTATTTATGAGGGTATTGATTATCAAACCAAGCAACTTGTAGAGTCCATGTGTCCAGCAGGCTTTACTTCTTTTTCTGAGAAGAAGGATGCATGGACATTCTTAACCAACTTGGCTGATAAGACTAGGGAATGAGAATCTTCCCAAGAGGCTGAAAGGACCACTAAGGGGTATCTCATTGAGGGTATGCCAGCCAAGGAGGCCAAACTTGATAGCCTCATAAAATGGTTGGAGTCCATAGTTCTTAAAGAGTCTATACCAGTTAATCAGGTCAACCATGTGTCGGTATGTAGTTGGTGCCAATCCCCTGGACACCTTTCTGAGGAATGCCCCAACACCTTGGTGGGCAATTCTAGTATTGAGAATGTAAGTGTTCTCTACCAAAATAACTCATATAGCAATACTTACAATCCAGGATGGAGAAATCACCCCAATTTCTCCTGGAATCAAGGGAACCAAGCAGGCCCATCCAACTTTAACTATAAAGGCCAGCCTGGTGTCCAAAGGCCCAACTTTGCATCACAAAACCAAGGGTTGTCTCCTAACCCTTTCCCCCCTCGTCTTCATCCAGGACCTTCTATTAATTCTGCTAGGCCTCCCCTCCTTGTACCTTATCAGCAATCTCCAGGGTTTACCAATACAGGAGAGGCAACAAGACTGAATGAGATGGACAATAAGATAGCTCTTCTCATGACAAGCCACAATAACATGGAGAAAAAACTTACCCAGCTTGTCACAATCTTGCATGAGAGGAAAATAGGAAAGTTACCTAGCCAACCTGAGCCAAATCCTAGGCATCAGGTTCATATTCAGCAAGGTACCCAAGCTCCTCCAACCAATGTTGCACAAGGCCAACAACACCAAGGGCCCTCCAGATAGGTAAATGTTGTTTATGCTTTAAGGAGTGGCCATGAGTATCAACAGACTAGTGCACTATAGTCTTTACCATCTCATACTCCTATTGACTCTCCCCCTTCTGAAGAGGCCATTGAAGTGCTTACTGTTCCAGGTTCGTCTGATGAACCTAAAGATATTCCAGATGATTTGGTTGAGGAAACCAAAGAGGATTCTGTTGAGGAGGTTAAAAAGCCCAACCCTGAAAGAATTTATACCCCACCTGCCCCTTTCTTAAATAGGTTGGTTAGCAAGAAATCTCCTTCTGTGGAGAAGATATTGGATGTGTTCAAACAGGTTTAGGTGAATATCCCCTTGTTGGATGCCATTGCCTAGATCCTCGCTTTTGTTAAAGTCCTCAAAGACTTATGCACCCAAAAGCGGACCACCTATGTGCCCAAAAAGGCATTCTTGGCTGTTAACATCAGTTCTCTCATCTCGCAACCAGTAGCAGCCAAGCATAAGGATCCTGGCAGCCCCACCATCTCTTGCACTGTAGGTAATACTACTATTGATCATGCCTTATTGGACCTTGGTGCAAGTGTGAACCTCTTACCCTTTAATGTCTATCAATAACTGGGACTGGGAGAACTGAAACCCACCAAAATCACTCTTCAGCTTGCAGATTGGTCGGTTAAAGTTCCTAAGGGAATGATTGAGGATGTCCTGTTGAAGGTTGGAGAATTTATTTTTCCTGTGGACTTTATTATTTTAGATACCCAACTTACTGCCAACTTCAAAGACCAAATCCCTATCATCTTGGGTAGGCCATTCCTAGCTACCAGTAATGCTTTAATCAATTGCAGGAATGGTCTCGTGAAATTATCTTTTGGCAATGCTTCTGTTGACTTCAATGTGTTTAGGTTGGGCAAGTAGCCTAATATGGATGACGAGGTGCATATGCTTCAAGGATTTCCCAATGATATTGATACGTTCTTTGAGATTGATTTTGATTCGGGATTTCAAGAATGTATGTAGGAATTGGAGGGTGTTGATGATACCCCCTTATCTGAGGTCTGGAGCATCCAACCACCTTTGGAGCCCCTTAGACCCCTATCCACTTCCATTCCCAAACCCTTTAGTATTGAGGCCCCCACATTAGAGTTGAAGGCATTGCTCCAACCTCAAGTATGCCTTCTTAGGACATGATCATACTCTTCCTGTTATTATTGCTTCTAATTTGACTTCTATTCAGGAAAAAGAGTTGATTAAGTTTCTAAAGGACTATAAGGAAGCCATAGGTTGGACCATGTCTGACATCAAAGGTATTAGCCCCTCCATTGTTTAACATCATATACATCTGATGGAGAGTTCCAAACCTTCTAGGGAACCCCAAAAGAGGGCTAATCCTGTAATGAAAGAGGCAATCAAGAAAGAGATCCTAAAATGCTTGGATCATGGCATCATTTATCCTATTTCTAATAGCCAATGGGTGAGTCTTGTGCAGGTTGTGCCTAAGAAAGGAGGAGTCACTGTAGTTGAGAATGTCAATAATGAGTTGTATCCAACCCGTATCCAAACGGGATGGAGAGTGTGCATTGACTATAGGACATTGAATGCAGCAACTTGAAAGGACCACTTCCCCTTGCCTTTTATTGATCAGATGTTAGAGAGACTAGCTAGCCATGAATATTATTATTTTCTTGATGGTTATATAGGCTATAACCAAATTCCTATTGCTCTAGAGGACCAACACAAGACCACTTTCACATGCCCTTATGGAACCTTTGCTTACCGGCGTATACCTTTTGGGCTTTGCAATGCCCTGCTACATTCCAAAGGTGTATGATGAGTATCTTTTCTGATATGGTAGAGCATTTCCTAGAGGTGTTTATGGATGATTTTTCTATTCACGGCTCTACTTTTTCTAATTGCTTGCATTATCTCTCTTTAGTTCTTAAAAGATGCATAGAAAAGAACTTGGTCCTGATTGGGAGAAGCACCACTTCATGGTGAAGCAAGGCATAGTTCTTGGTGACATTGTGTCCAAAGAAGGGATCAAGGTTGATACATCTAAGGTGGATCTTATTGTCAATTTACAACCACCCAAGAGTGTGAAGGACATTAGATCTTTTCTTAGCCATGCAGGTTTTTACAGGAGATTCATCAAAGGCTTTAGCCAGATATCTAGACCTCTCAGTTCTCTTTTGGCAAAGGACTGCCCATTCGATTTCTCTTCTGAGTGTCATAATAGTTTTGAGCAATTGAAAAGAGCTTTGACCTCAACCCCCATTATTCAAGCTCCAAATTGGACAGTTTTATTTGAGCTTATGTGTGATGCCTCTGATTTTGCTATAGGGGTTGTTCTTGGGCAAAGAATCAACAAATTGCCCCATGTGAATTATTATGCAAGTAGGACTCTTAATGATGCACAGCTTAATTATACCACCACTGAGAAAGAATTTTTAGCTGTTGTGTTTGCTTTAGAGAAGTTCAGGCCCTACTTGGTTGGATCACATGTGATTGTTTATACTGACCATGCAGCTATCAAATATCTTATGCAGAAGAAAGATGCCAAGGCTCACCTCATTAGGTGGGTCCTTTTGTTACAAGAATTTGATCTTGAATTTAGGGATAAGAAAGGGTGTGACAATTTGGTTGTAGACCATCTATCCCGGCTTCCTAATTCCTTGACCGTTGATTCTCCAATCAACGAGAATTTTCCTGATGAGTATCTGATGGCAGTGTCTAGTGAACCTTAGTTTGTTGACATTGTTAATTATCTGGTTATGGGTGTGACACCTGCACATTGGTCCACCCAAGATAAGAATCATTTCTTTTCACAAGTTAAGTATTTCTTTTGGGATGATCCTTATCTTTTTAAGACCTGCCCGGATCAAGTAATCCGAAGATGTGTCCCTGATCATGAGCAACAATCTATCTTATCTTTTTGCCATGATCAGGCTTGCAAAGGCCATTTTGGGCCTAATAAGACTGCGGCCAAGGTTTTACAATGTGGATTTTATTGGCCTAGTCTGTTTAAAGATGCTTTTACTTATTGTAAGACATATTCTTCATGCCAATCCTTAGGGCGTCTTACTAAGAGAAATATGATGCTCCTCAACCCAATTCTGGTGGTTGAGGTGTTTGATGTATGGGGTATTAATTTCATGGGGTCTTTCCCTAACTCTTTTGGTAACTTGTACATATTACTTACTGTGGACTATGTGTCCAATTGGATTGAGGCAGCTACTTGTAAGACCAATGACCACAAGGTGGTTGTGAAATTTTTGAAGGAGAACATCTTCTCCCATTTTGGTACTCCCCCGGCTATTATTAGTGATAGGGGCAAGCATTTTTGTAATCGGCCTTT
The DNA here is from genome assembly GCF_018873765.1 of Telopea speciosissima. Taxonomy (NCBI): domain Eukaryota; kingdom Viridiplantae; phylum Streptophyta; class Magnoliopsida; order Proteales; family Proteaceae; genus Telopea; species Telopea speciosissima. The sequence goes on from NC_057920.1 coordinate 27,161,005, forward strand.
GAGGCCCTCATGAGAAAGTATGGTGTCGTCCATAAGTTGGCCACACCCTACCATCCCCAGACCAGTGGCCAGGTTGAGGTTTTAAATAGGCAGATCAAGTAAATTCTTGAGAAAACCATTAACCCGAACTATAGGGATTGGTCTAATCGATTGGTAGATGCGTTGTGGGCCCATAGGACAGCCTTCAAGATCGATCTTGGTCAATCTCCGTACCATCTGGTGTATGGAAAGGCATGTCACTTTCCTGTAGGCCTTTTGGGCTATCAAAAAGCTTAACTTTGACCTACCCACTGCAGGTGCCCATAGGAAACTCCAACTATCTGAGTTGGACGAGCTTAGGAATGAGGCATATGAGAATGCCCGGATTTACAAGGCAAAAATCAAGGCTTTCCATGATAAGAATATTTTGAGAAAATCTTTGGAGGTAGGCCAGAAAGTTTTGTTGTACAATTTTCGTTTGCATATCTTTCCAGGTAAGCTGCATTCTAGATGGGATGACCCCTATATTGTTCAAAAAGTTTATCCTCATGGGGTTGTTGAAGTCCTCAATCCATGTACAGGAGCTACTTTCAAGGTCAATGGCCAAAGATTGAAGCCGTATATAGAGATGCCTACTCTAGTTGAAGAAGAGGTCATGGATCTCTATGAGCCTCTTTACCTTGACCCCCGATATCCTGGTATGTATCCCCTCCCTTATCCTTATTCTTTCTTTTCTGCATGCATTGAGGACACTGCATGAATTAAGTGTCGAGGGATGTGTTGGACTTTAATTGTGAATTTTGATTGTGGCGATAGTTTTTGGTTATGTGCATAAGTCTCTTCAATTTGCAAAGCGAGAGTGAGAGGGAATTAGGTGCCCTAGCATGCGAAATAATAAAAAATCCCTTTTCAAAGATGGTAGTTGGTTTGTATCCGGTGATGAGGATTGAGTTTGAAAATATGAGTGCTACTTCATGTGATGGTTAGATTCCTCTATGTGTTTATGGACCCCTTTGATCTTTTGGCTTGTAGTTGAGACCGATTTATTTGGGGCAAGGCATGAAAGTGAAAGTGAATGAAAAAAAAAAAAAGGGAGAAATAGAAAGAAAAGTAGAATTCCTTGAGACTAGACAGGGCATTGTGCCTCATGAAGCAGGGTGTCTTGATCGAAATTCCTTGGAACGAAACTCAAAAAAAAAAAAAAAAAAAAAAAACTCTTGCATCAATGTCTCAATGTCTAATGGATACATGCAAAAAGCAAAGCTACCAAGTATTTGGGTGTCTGGTGTATGCTCCACCATGTCATTCAGAGAACAGTAGTGGAGTAGAAAAAGAGTTTGTTGTTGAGAAAGAAAAAAAAAAGCTTTTGCCTTAATGCCTGGAAAAGAAAGTATGGTAAAAAATACTCAATGTCTAAGTCTTTGGTTCCATCAGTGCTATGAGTGGTCTACTTGAAGGTGAGTAGTGTTAAGAAAATATGAGGAGATCCTTTGACCTTGATGCATGCTTGTTACTTGAATTGATGTGGGGTGATAAAATTCAAGTATAGGGGAACCTTTGGCTCCTTAATCTTTAGTTGAGTATTTCTTTGAGATTGTGTGCACTATCTTACTTATGCCATGAGAAAAATTTACATCATTCTTTTTGATTTATTGAATTTTGGGTATATATTCACTGCAAACACCCACGAGGCACAACTCATCCACTAGGGGTAACCTAAGGGTTGAAAGGCTTGTTGCACATGCTAAGTGCAACCGTGATTCTTAAGAAAGTGAGTTAGGATTTTTTTTTTTGCATTGTAGGTTGGTTTTTCTTTTTGCTTTACTTGAGGACAAGTAACGTTCAAGTGTGGGGGAATCTGATGAGCACATTTATGTGTGAAATCTTAGGGCATAAAGCATACATTTTACCACATTGGACAGAGTTACTTTGGTACTTTCTTGTGTTTTTTAGGTTTTGGGCTATTTTGGACTATCGGGAGCTGCATGTCCCAAGTTACACGTAAAGTTGTCATTTTTCTTCCATGGTTGTAAGAGGACTAAATTTGGAGCAAGTTGGACGTGACGGAATGTAAGTACGCATTCGTCTAGCCCACCGTACAATTGATTATTCTTTTCAGCCCAAGAAAGGATAATGGGTCAGAAAGGAGCTATAGTACAAGCCCATAGTCAGTCTACCACTGCCCAAGGACGTTTTTGATATTATAGAAGATATTTCTAAGCAATGGTGGAGATCTACTACAAGAACAGGGCCGTTTTGATAATTTTGCATTCTTGAAGAGAGAGAAGGACTGCTACCCACATGGAGGGACCCACATTGCCATTAGATTCCATTAATTTTGAAGGCCCACAAGGTGTCCACGATTTTTATGGACTGCATTTAATGCCCCACGATTTTTAGAGGACACATTGGGGATCTTGTTATTTGATTGAGTGGAATCCTAGTCATCACTCTCTCTCCTCCAACTTTTCAAGGGCATTCCGGGAATTTCACTTTGGATAGATTTATTTTGAAAGATATTTTCTCATCTATGGAAGGTTGAAAAATCAAAGATGCTTTGATTTTATTGCTTGGAGAAGATATCTACAAAGAAAAGAAAGCACAAGTTAGAATTCGAAATTTACTTTTCTAGAAATAAAAGGTTTATATAAACAATATTCTCTTCTTTTCTTCTTTCTATTTTTCTTCTTTTTCTTAGGAGCCAAGGCAATGTAAAGGAGGAAGGAGCAGAGAATATTCTCTTTTCTTAGGGAATATTTCTCCTACACTTCCCTCTTCTCTCTTCTCCCCTTTCCCCTATAAATACCCCCTACCTCTCTTGTAAAGTTTGCTCATTCACTTAGTGAAATTTCTTCTCTTCTTCTCCTTCTAATTTGTGATTTTTGGCTTTTCTAAGTTCTAGTTTGCTTTTATGTTTTGTAGTTAATGGTTATAATAGGTTTAGTTTATGCTTTAATTTCAATTTAAGTCGTCAATTGGGTTGTAATTTCTTAATTCTTGTTTAGGTTTTAAGCCTTCTAGTCTAAGTTCATAAGTTGATGACAAGAGTTGAAGATTTAGAAGAGGAGGCCATGGTAAGTTTATACAAGTATTCAAGCTTTTCAATTACATTCATGCAAGCACATCCAGGTTTTACTATCTAAACTCTCAATCTCATTCTCCATCTCCTCTATCTCTCTCTGTCTTCTTCTTCTTCTCCCTCTATTTCTTTCATTTTAATTTTATATGGTTGTGGTTTGTGGATGCATTTTTATTCTCTTATTTCTTTTTATGTGGTTAGTATGTGTGGCTGCATTTTTATTCCTTTCAATTCGCTTTAGTTTGATAGGTTAGATGCTCATGTGTTAGGACGCCGATTTAATCCCTTAATTTTGTTAGATGCTTATGAGTTAGGATGCATTGATTTTCGTTAGTTTAATTAGTTTAATTTAACACTTTAATTTGGTTCACTTTGCATTACTTTTAAGTTAGTTAAATAGAGTGGCGTATATCTCCTCGTGTTCGACCCGTAGCTACGATTGACCCGTACGCTTGCGGTTTTATTTTAACTCAAACACTAACTTCCCCTCTCAGGTGCTTTGGAGCAAAATGGAATAGGTCTTCAAACCGCTGTTGGTAATCCAACACTGACTTGGTCCCTTGCACCAGTGCGGTGAACTCAGCTTCTTTCCTGTCCCTAAAACTCTCTAGGAAGTAGTTCTTGAAGAAAACTTCTTTAAATTGCTCCCACATGGGATTCGGGTGAGTGGCTTCCAAATTGGGCTTAGTAGCCTTCCACCAAGCTTCAGCCTCATTCTGTAACTGATAACCCGCACAAATTAGCTTCTGTGTGTCCGTGCATTCGAGTACTTCAAAGCCCTTCTCTAGGGTACTAATCCATCGTTCCGGCTGCATTGCCTCAGAATTTATCTTGGAAAACGAGGGTGGTTCGAGTTTCTTGAATCTCTCCATGACCTTGGCGGTAGAGTTTTCCGCTAAGTGTTGAGGCACAGGTGGTGGAAATAGTACGAGCCGGTTGGGTGGTGGTGGTGGTGCAGCACGCTCATGCATCATGGTTGCAAACTGCGTAGACATCTGACCAAGCAATTCTTGTTGTTGTTGCATGGTGTGCATCATAGTAGTCATGAATGCAGTTACATCACCAGCTGCCACATTCGGCTGAGGTGCTGTAGCAGTGGCTTGAGCAGCCGCTGGTGCCTCGGATGAAGCAATCGATGCTTCAGAATTTTGAGCCGCAGTCCCGTTTGGCAATTCAACCTCCGATATAACACGAGGTTGTTTTCCCTTACGACCACCACGTGAGCTTCTTCTTGTGTTGACCATTGTTGCTTCTCTGAAAAGAGGAGCATGTTCAATATTCCAATATTGTTCATCGGGGTCAACAATTGATTCCTAATTAGTACATGTACAACCATAGTCCATAGTTCCAGGGAATCTCATAAGTCGCACCAGTAAGGTGTATTGTTAGATATGTCTTCTTTGATTGTTATAAGGTGTTTCTTTCATTTATTGTGTTCTGTTTCTTAAACATTTTATGTAATCGGGTGCTATGCATGACACTATATGAGAGACTTCAAATTTTTAAGTAAAAGTCTTTTAGTTACTTACCTGGTCTAACATGCAAGCTTCTGTAATTGCCAACTAGTAATGATGGTTTGCACGTAAAGGTAAGCTATATCACCTCTAATCTCATCTGCTAAAGATAGGTAAATGGCTCGACCCACAGGTTCACTGGCATCCGCAAGAGCTAAGTAAACTACTAGTTGGTTTTCGGCATGAGTGGATCAGTCTTCTCCTCAGTCGCCTAATGTATCGCATGGTGCTGGGGTCTCCAATCTTGGCTGAGGTAATGGGTCCTGTCATAAAAATGGTTCTAAGCATCAGGTTATACTTAATTAAAAGAATTAAATACATGTCTACAGGAATTTAAATGACTATAATCAATAAAAATATAAGTGGGTTGGCTCAAGGTACCTTGGCGTCTAAAAAGCTCAGATTGACTATTCAACCTATTAACCCTAATCTTGGCTGACCTAGGCTATGGGTATGGTAAGATCTATTCTCATTGCATGTCGTAAATATGTATTAACCTACGTATCTACGTTCGGATTTGCATTGCATCACACCACTCAGTTTATACATCACAATATCAAGCACATAGTCTTAATTATTTACACATACATTATTTCATATATATATATATATATATATATATATATATATATATATATATTTATCTATTATTAGATACTTGAACCAAACATAAAAGCAAGGAATTCCCATTTACATGTGTTTTACTAAAAATTCTTAAGTAGGAGTCGTATTCCCCTAGCTAGATTATTTGCTACAATGGTGTTTATTTAATTAATTGTTATATATATATATATATATATATATTTCCCATTATGATTATTTTGTGAAAATTCATTTTTTCATGTTCATTGAAGTTATTTTAGGTAATACTAAACTTTTCATGTGTTGAAACACAAAAACAGCAGAAATATAATCACTGGACGATGTCTCTAGGCGTTGGATGCATCGCCTAGTGCCATCGCCCAGAGAATTGGGGCGCAGGTATAACAGTCCGAGAGGGGCCCATTTTATTCCATTCTTTTCCTAAACCTCTCTAAACACCTAGGGCTGCTCTTTGGAGGGTAGTGAGACCTTTTCCACACCAAATCCTCACATTTCTTTGGATATTTCACGAATCCACGCAAGCTTCGGTAAGATTCTTGGTTATTTTTACTATTTTAGATCCTTTCTTAGTTCCTCCTTGTTTTAGCTAGGGTTTTGTCAAATTTCTTTAGCCCTAATCATTTTCTTTTTCTTCTCTCTTTGTAGCCTAATGTCTACAAGTCACCGCACGGCTAGGAAGTCCGTGGCCCGCAAGAGGCTTTGGGTTGAGAGTGAGAACTCATCATCATCTACGGTGCCACCTTCTTCACCTAGGGACAACTCATCATCGGAGGAGCCCGAGTATGACCGATTCCTCTTCTCTAGGTATGAGCATTTCAAGGATTGGGATAAGTTTAGGTCCCTCAAGATAGTCAATGGCCGGGTAGTACAGGTGGATGACTTCCATCAGTATAGTCTGTTTACTAGGTTCAACACTTTAGGTTGGGCCTCTATGTTATCTCCTACTGAACCTTGTTATCCCAACTTGGTTCGGTATTTTTACTGTAATTTGGTGCCATCTAGGGCACAAGAGTTTGGACTAGAGAGCAGAGTGAAGGGAGTGGATATTAGGTTGACCATTGCTTCACTAGCAGGGATCTTGGGGTTGCCCAACACTGGGGAGAGGTGCTATTACAAACCCTGGGTTGATATTTCAGAGATGTTTTCATTGGAGACCAGGAGAAGGGTCTTCAAGGCATTGACTGGGTTTGAGAGCACACCCAAGTCAGAGGCTTCCTACAAGCCTAGTGCTCGCATCATCAGTAAGTGTGTGACCTACAACATCTACCCCAAGGGCGAAAATAGGGGTAGAATTTCTATGCTGAGGGTTTATATCACTTATTGCCTATTGGGTGCGGGCAGAGGAGGTCCAGTCATAAACCTCCCATTCCTACTGCTTCAGGTTATGTTATATCATGCACAGAACCCATCTGATGGGAACCTTCCGTATAGGAAGTTCCTTTTGTAGTCTTTCGACACTTCGAGGTTCCTTTGGCGGGAGAGTATGTGGAGAGGGATAGATCCAGGCCCATTGACAAGACCTCAATACTAAAAATGAAGGTGCCAGGAGGTGATCCACAGGAGGAGGAGCAGATGGTGATGCTAGGAGATGAGCAGCAGGGTGATGAGGAGTTAGGGGTGATGCAGGGTGGTGATGAGTAGGATGAGGAGCATGATGACATTGAGGGAGACATTCAGGGCGAGGAGCAGGGTGACTTCGAGGGTGTTGGCACACAGTTCACAGATTTACCTGCTTATGGGGCGACGGGTGCTACTAGCTCGCACGTGCCAGAGCCATCTGACTGGGCACAGGTGATGTAACAGTTCCACGGTCTCAGCACTCAACTTTCTGACATGTCGACTAGGATGGATTGGGCCTTCTCATCTTTAGAGAGCAGAGTAGTATCTGTAGAGCAGTGCCTGGACTTTTGGGACAAGTTCTACCGTGTTGACTCTCGCCAGCATCATCCTCCACCGAGCGACTTGACTTCCTGTTACATGGTCCAGATTCATATCATCTTACCTCTTTTTTTTTGTTCAAAATGTATGTAGTTTTTTTTTTTCCAGCTTATGTAAATATTTGAAGGCAGTACTATCAATCAAAGCTTAGGTAGTGGCTCGGCCACAGTTGTCTTTAAATTAATGGAAATATTGCATATTTATCTTTTAATTACTTCTACCTCCCTTGTAGCTTTTACTTAATTACATGTTTTAATGTTGGTAACTTATTAGTCCTAGTCTGCATCTCGTAAATGTAAGAAGAGCCTCACGCTCTGATACCAAGCTCTGTCACACCCCCAAACCACCCCTGGGAGGATTAGGTAGGTGACCCAAATTACGTAATGGCAATCCGCCAAATCCCATGGATCTATAAGCAGTTATTGTAGGATTAAGCGCTTGCCAATCCCCCAAAAGACATCTTGTGAGGGAAGGTGCAACTTTAATTCCTTATTGCACACCAGTCAGCACGCATCGTTCCCTCGCCCAAGCCGGGATCTGGGCAGGGCATTTTAGGTCACTCCCAACAGTTATTACATTCACGGTCCCACATTCATCACATTACTACAGGTAAGATCAAAGTACTGCAGAGTATCTATAATTATAACAAGAGAGAAAGGGTAGCAATACGGGAATGATGGCGATATATACATGTATAAAGTGTTCTGACACATTTCCACCCAAATACAACCCACAAGGAGAAACAAAGCTGACAAAACCCAAAAGAAAATACATACATATATATATACAGGGTGAGATAACTCAACCCCAAAAAAGAAAAGAAAACTAAATCTGCACCACAAGCAAGATGGGGATAAACTCCTAACAAAAACAAAAAGGAGTCCCCAAGCTAAAAAGTATCAAGTACACTCCTCAACGGTCTTCATCAATGACCACCGAGAATGCATGCATCATCGGCACGACCTCCATCGGGGTCCACACCAATATCATTATAATAACCAGGGCTCTCCTCCTCATAATGAGCCTCCATGCCACAGAGGCATCCACCTGTAGAATCATCTAGAAGAAAAAAAAACGTATATAATAGAGTATGAGCCCCACTGAGCTCGTGAGCAAAACATATCATCATCCATGCACATGCAACCACAATCCACATGATCCTACATGATATGCAAGATTATTTATTAGCCACCTAACAATACATCTAAGTCAAGTCAGTGCTACTGCAATCCCCAATACATGTATCCCTGGTGTGGGCTTGGTTACCTCTTCCCGCGATACACTCATTGAGTTGTTGGAGAGGACCAGCTGGCTCCAGCATCTCCCTACCCAGGTCAGCTCGACCAGCCCTCTGGATTAACTCCTATGAGGTAATTGACTCAATATCAATTCACCAAACCGGTACATAATCATAATATGTCGCATTCCACCAAAAGTTCACCTTTAGGTGCTTCCCAAGCTTGTGACCTGAGGCTTCTCGGCTATTTGCCCTGGGGCATCCCAACTGTGCTAAGGCTTCCCGACGTAAACGCCTCTAGGGTTTTACGATAGTCATCATAGTTATCCAACACCTGAACCCCTATTGGTAAGGGTGCGTAGTATGGGTGATGAAACTCTAGCCCCATGTCTATATGGCATCATATGAGTCGAGTGGTGTCAACCGTATCCCATACTACGAGCTACCACCAACCTCATTTCCAAGCCAACTATGGCATCTAGTCTAACATTCACAACCATCAGATAAGAATCACAGTGTTGATCAACAGACAATCAATGTGTAGTAATATGAGTAATTGAACAGAATTTAAATAACACAGCATTAATAATTTCTGAATTTTAATTGCCGACATAGCTATACAGTTACACATACATATATGATAATACTTCACTCACCTGGGTCTGGTTCTAAGAACTCAGTTGTAAATTCAGTTTCGATTGCAGTCTGGCTGTAGGCCTCGAGCGCGGGATCAAATCCTAGATATAAATCAGAATTTGTCATTTTAATATTCCAACCTATTTCTGGAGGTCCTAGGGTTGATCTAAGCTTATTGGGTTGACTCGGTGTACAGTCGGTCTTCACTTGGAATTCTCTGGGCCTTGTACTGGGACTTAGGCCTATGTCCCGGTGCATCATCCAGAGATGGTGGCCTAGGGGGACAATGGTCATTTATAGTATTGGTACCTGACGCTAGGTTACAATAGGCTTATAGGGCTGTCCCCAACTTGACAGTACTGCAGGACCAATCATAGGCAGGGTTTCCAAGTCCTGCGGGGCCCACTTGGGTTCCCAAGCATTTATTCATATGAACAGGTATGGAAAAGGGCATTTAGGTCATTTCCCACCTTAACACATAATTACATGGTCAATGGGCGAGGTTCCCCAAGTCAGAGCATCAAAACACAAACATTCCATTCACTGGGCGATGTCTCTGGGTAATGTCAGCATCGCCCAGTGCATCGCCCAGAGATTTCAAAAGCAAAATCTGGTTGAGTTTCCAAGGTTATTGGCCATGGGCAGTGACCAAACCTTTTCCCCATGCATGTTAGGGTATCATGTACCCCCAGGGGTGATCTTTACTCTGGTCCAAGTGGATTTTCAACTGGGCCCACCACTTGGCTGCTAGAGGTTGCCCAGACAGCCCAGTAAATAGTAACCACGATTTCTCCAACTTCCCAGACTTGGTTTCAGCCACATGCAAGGTTGATTATAGGTATAATACACTGATTCAAGTCTGCCATCACTAAGGGTTTGGTCCCATGCAGTCAGGACAAAGATCCAGGGCTCCAAACAACCTGTTTTCAGTGTAACTGGGCAGTGCAGCCATGCACAGACAAGTTTCAGTTCTCAGATTAGCAAAACAGGTATGAACATCAATGTAAAACACTCAGATCTTCCATGCATCATGTTTGCATGGCAGATCTGAGGTAGTACCTAGTAGTTCACAGCTGTTCTGGGCTGCCAAAGGTCAGAAACTCATCAAAATACCAAGGAATCAAGTAAGGAACAGCAGCAGTACATGAACAGCAGGTTAGAGGTTAAATTTTATACCTGCACAGGTCTGTGGCTACTCCAATCTAGGCTTTAGATGCAAGGCTGCCTCCCCTCTCTTCCTTCTTCTTTCTCTCTTTTCTCTCTTTTCTTACTTCTTTTCTCTCCCACGATTTGAACAATACCAAGAGCTCTAAAATGAGCTAAGGTACACCTATTTATAGGCCCAGCCTGACTAAGGCCTGTTTGGTTGCTAAGGCCCATTTTCAGAATGCATTTTTGACTACATTCTCAGCCATTCTGGGCACACTGGTGGGGTCCATAGTGGTCCAGGGGTATGAGGTGGTCCCTCAGACTCCCCTCAACCTATGGAGGGTGCCCATGTCCAATATGTGTTGTCCCCATAATTTAAATCCTTAAAATAATACTATTTTGCAATTTGGGCGATGTCTCTAGGTGATGTCTGCATCGCCCAGAGATTTCAGCAAGTCTGAAACTCTGTGGGCTTGCACAAGGGTTTGACCCAAGGTCAGGGCTTTGTACCCACATGCCATTTAGAGTCTTTTACACACATTTCCAGGGGTGGGTCCCATAGTGGTGAAGAGGAGAGAGAATACCTGGAGTCCAGGCAGTACATTATGCTATGAGCTGTGCAGTTGCAGGGGTCAGCTATCCATCTTCTGACAGGTATGTAGGAAGACTTGCACAGGGTTTCTTCATCAATTTCAATCACTGGAGTGACACTCCATAGTGTGCTTGGATGCCATGTCTGGGATTCCTATCCTTCAGTCTAGATTTTAGTCAGTCAGGGGCAGGGTTTGACAAAATAGGTTCTAAAACAGAGTTGGGGTCCTGTTTGAGTTAAAATAATACTGCAAGCATATGGGTCAATCGTAGCTACGGGTCAAACATGAGGAAATGTACGCCACTCTATTTAACTAACTTAAAAGTAATACAAAGTGAACCAAATTAAAGTGTTAAATTAAACTAATCAAACTAATGAAATGTAATGCATCCTAACTCATAAGCATCTAACAAAATTAAGGGATTAAGTTGGCGTCCTAACACATGAGCATCTAACCTATCAAACTAACATAAATTGGAAGAAATAACAAAAAAGCAGCCACACTTCACAACCACATAAAAAGAAATAAGGGAATAAAAGTGCATCCATATACCACAACCATATAAAAAAATTAAAAGAAATAGAGGGAGAAGAAGAAGAAGATAGAGAGAGATAGAGGAGAGGGAGAATGAGATTAAGGGTTTAGAGAATGAGATACCTTGATGTGCTTGAACCGGATTGAACTTGCTTGCATGAATACTTGAATAAACTTACCATGGCTTCCTCTTCTAAATCTCCAAGTCTTGTCATCAACATAGGAACTTAAACTAGGAAGCTTTAAACTAAAACTATTTCAACCATATTGAAGATATTTAAGCAAAACCTATTACAACCATTAAACTAGACTTATGAAATCAAAACTAAGAACTTGAAAGAACTAATCTTGTGAAATCAAAACTAAAAACTAGAAAGAACTAATCTTATGAAATCAAAACTAAAAACTAGAAAGCCAAAAATCACAATTTAGAAGGAAAAGAAGAGAAGAAATTTCACTAAGTGAATGAGCAACATTACAAAGGAGAGGGTAGGGGTATTTATAGGGGGAAGAGAAGAGAAGAGAGAAGAGGGAAGTGTAGGAGAAATATTCCCTAAGAAAAAGAATATTCTCTTCTCCTTCCTCTTTTACAATGCCTTGAATCCCAAGAAAAAAAGAAAAAAATAGAAAGAGGGAGAGAAGAGAATATTGTTTACATAAACCTTCTATTTTTAGAAAAGTAAATTTCTAATTCTAACTTGTGCTTCCTTTTCTTTGTAGATATCTTCTCCAAGTAATAAAATCAAAGCATCTTTGATTTTTCAACCTTCCATAGATGAGAAAATATCTTTCAATATAAATCTATCTCAAGTGAAGTTCTAGGAGTGCCCTTGAAAAGTTGGAGGAGAGAGAGAGAGTGATGACTACGATTCCACTCACAATTATTGAAATGCCAAATCTGTCCTTCAAAAAACATGGAGCATGGGGTGATTATATATGCCTCACCATTGTTTTCCTTGCGAAAAATCACCCAAAATTGACCCAAATTTCGTCCAATTTGGAGTTGGAGAGCCCAAGATATCTCCAGTTGAAGTTGGACTGTCCAGAACCCTCCAAATGGAATCTCTTGGCTAACAGAAAAACCTCTCAGAATTCGCTAAAGCCCCTCAAATCCGAACTTCCGCTTTACTTTGTCCCCGGCCGACTGTCAATAATTATAAATAAGCCCCTATAGACCATTTTCGCACGTCGTTACGAAAATGGCCGTAACTTCTTCGTTTCAACTCGGAATCAAGTACCGTTTGAACCGTTGCAAAGCTGGCTCGATGGGCTACGCATTCATACTATTAACACCTCTAAAGAGCTTAAAAACATTTTCTTAGTATTATCTCCTCCATTTTCACAAGAATTCACCTAAACCCTGAAAAGCACAAGAAAGCACCGAGTAACTCTGTCCAATGTGGTAAAATATATGCTTTATGCCCTAAGATTTCACACATAAATGTGTTCATCAGGTCCTCTATTTATAGGCCAGCCCTCTACTAAGGCCTGTTTGCCTGCTTAGGCCCATTTCGAGAATGTATTTTTAGACTGATTCTCAGTCATTCTGGGCTCTTAGGTGGGGTCCACAGGGGTCCAAAGGTATGAGGTGATTCCCTAGACTCCCTTCAACCTATAGAGAGTGCCCATGGCCAATATGGGTGGTCTCCACACATCTGTAGATTAAAATACTAATTTTTCCCACTCTTAGTGATGTGTGCATCACCGAGAGAATACATCAAAGCTGTTTCACTTTGGGCATGCACAGGGGTTTGACCCAAGGTTGGAGCCTTACACCTACACCTAGCCCAGGGCCATTTGCACCTATTTTTAAGTGTGGGACCCATATTCATGTAGAGGAGAGAGAATACCTGGAGTCCAAGAAGTACATTATGTTGTGGGCATTGCAACTGCAAGGATCTGCAATCCATCTTCTGGCAGGTATGTAGGAGGACATCCTCAGGGGTTCCCCATTAAATTTAGTCACTGAATGATAGTCCACAGTGTGCTTGGATGCCATGTCAGGGGTTCCTATCCTTCAATCAAATTCCTAGCCAGTTAGGGGCAGGTTTGACAGCAGATTTCCCTCTTAATTAGATCCCAAATCTGAGGTGGACTTCTCCATCTACCATCAAATCTTCTTGAGTTCCTTTTCATCCAAATAAAATAAGGGCTCAATAGCAGCCCCACTAACCAGGCTTCTTTGAAAGATAGAAATTTAGAAGTTCTTTTCCACCATGTACTTAACTCTAAAATAGAGCCCTGATCATGCCAAGTGATACCAAAGAAATATCAAAAAGATTTCCATAAGAAAACAGCAAACTCACAGTCTAAAAAATGGTGTGAGAAGCTTTCCACTTCATGCCTACAAAGTTCACATCTCAATGGGAGGAAAACACCTTTTGTAGAGACCTTATCATTTGTAGGCAATTTACCATGATGTAATCTCCAAACAAAAATAGATTGGCGATGTTCAAGGAAACTCTTCCAAACCATCGAATACCAGGGCACCTTAGGAAGGTGAGGGCGCAGGGCATGCCAGGCACACCAAACAGAGAAGCACCTTGAAGGATTAAGTGTCCACGAGCAAACATCCTCTGATGGAGGATAGGGAAGCTTCACCGATTTGATAGACTCAAAGACATTCATAAGAGATTGAGACTGCACTTGGGGGAGGCACCATTCACCCTCCGAAATAAAGTCAACAACATGTGATGAGAGTCCTCTAAAAAATACGAATTAAGACCCAACAGGTCAATAATGGAAGACTCACCTAGCCACCTATCTGACCAAAGTAGAATTTTACTGCCATTACCCACTGACCACCTTTCTTTATATGATACAAAGTCCCATAGTTTCTTCACACCAGGACAAATTGAAGAAGGCTTATATGACCTTTTAATAGGTCTATCACTGTTGATGAACCTTGCATGAAAAAAATCTGCCTATCCCCGAGTCTTCATGCTTGATTTTCCATACTTTTTTGCAGATAAGAGCCTAATTAACAGATTGCAATCTTTCAAATACCAAGCCCACCTTACTGTTTCGATTTACAAATTGCATCCCAATTCACACAAGTCTTCCTCGAAACTTCCATATCGCCAGACTAGATAAAATTTTTGATGCACCTCTCCATGGTATTTATTAAGGACTCTGGCCACCAATAAATTGAGAAGTTGTATGATATATGTTCAATATTATTGTGAGTCCATCCCACCATGAATGTGGGTATGTATTGAAGTGGGTTATGGTATCGGTTTTTGGTGTAAAATATGTGTAATATTTTTATGAGTCCATATTACCTCGTGAGTGTGGGAATGTGATATAACCTCAACTAGGCTACTTGAACAAAGGATTGGGAGAGTGATAGAAATAAGCTCAATTAAACTTGAACCCAGATTCAGGATTTTTTAGAATCGCATAAGCTTAGTAAAATAGGTATTACTCTCTAGATATGATTCATAATGAGTTGTTTTCAAATCCAAAAGAAAGAAGAATCATGGAGCTAATACCTTTGTGAAGAAAGTTTTCTCTGATTTAGACTGTAGATTTGTTAAAATAAGTTGAGAACATAGACTTGCAAATCTGAATTCTAAAATTGAAAACAATAAACTATTTTTTGGTGGTTTATTTTCGTAAAGGGATAAATATGGGACTGAAATACCTCTCTTCTAGGATGTGTAGCAGTACCAAGAGTGTTGTTGCAACTCTTCCATGATGTAAGGAACACAATAGACAGCACCAACTCTTCAAGGATTGTGAGAAACTCTTCTATGTTTCAAAGGGGTGAACTCTTCAAAGTTCAAGAAAACATCTTGGTTCAAAGGAACGCTTATAGAAAATTTCATTCACAAATATATAGTCTCCATTACAAATAAGATAAGTAGGACTTTTATAGGCAAAACAAAAGAAATCCTAAAAGCTCCTACGACATCTCAGTTGTTGATTTTCAAGGGTTGAGATTACATGCTTAATTCCAAGAAAAAGAAAACACTAGAAAATAAATAAATAAAAGTAAGTTTCAAGACATAGGGGCTGCTCCAATGTGCCTTGATGCAAGGTCCAAGGTTGAAGTGGGTGTCCTAATAGAGAAGACCTTAGAAGATGTTTGTTGCTTTGTAGTCTTTTAGGAAGATTCTCTTGAACTAATAAAACTTTGTAATCTTCAAGGAAGACTCTTGGGAGAAGTAGTTCAAGGAGCTTGGACCAAGAGAATCTTTGAGAGAAGAGCTGCCACATCATCTTTCACTATGAGAGTTGAAACAATCACAATGGAGGATGCCACATCATCTTCCACTATGAAGCTTTTCACACATTAAACCCTAAAATCTCCTACGATATCTTGACCATCCATTTACAATGAGATCGTATGACTAAGATTAAACCTTTATATTGCATAATAAAGACTAAAAAATATTAGTAATGGGTTTACTTTGCATTATGTGCCAAGTGGGCTTGATGCGGGTAGAACTCCATAAAGGCTTAGTTGTTGAGCTTGGATGCAATTGGGCTACATCGACTTGGGGCTGCATCAGAATGGTATTTGATTTGGGTTGTGGTATTGAACTAAGAATGAACAATACGGAACCAAAAGAAATAAATATTTGTGGATTGACATAACCATGAGTTTGTTTTAAAGAGAAAATTATGAAATAGTCATGTATAATGATATTGAGAGGGTAAGAATGTTTTTTAAGTGGTTTGTACTCATTGGGCTGTTGTAGTTCATCGTTCTGTGGATATTATTTTTTTAGAGACTTTAAGACTGAAGGATGGAGTATTCGTTGACCGAAGACTTGCAAATGCTTGCAAGAGGGTATCTTTTCTATTGGTTGGGTTTTCAATTTGGAGATGCCATCAGGCAGGAAAATTATGTATTTCTTTTAGAATTGTTATATTGTTGTGAGCCACACTCTGACTATTATATTCGGTATCAGACGACGGGATGTATTATGAAATTATATCGATTTAATTGTAAGTAAATTGAATCCCAGGATGTTATATTGTTGTGAGGGCTACACCTTTCTTATCCCGGGATGCGTGGCGTTATAGATGGTATCAGAGCAGTTATGCTCAGTTAAGAGTGAGGACAAAGGATCTAATGGCATAGGATTGTTTCAGAGATGTGGGAACCATAGATTATGGTATCATGTAAACTTCTTGAAATTGTTGTGTATGATGAATGTGGGTGTGATCATAATTTTATCTGAATAACTAAGTGGATATGTAATTATCATTGTTGAACTTGAAGCGACAGTTTTCTTGACAAGTGCGTGGTTCAATGGGAGTATAATGTAATGTGGTTTAATCTAAAATAAATCCATGTGTGTAGGTGCCTGCTTGAATTGATTGAGACTGATTGACTGAATGTGCGATAGTGTTAAAATTTTGGTGTGAATGTCTTGTGGGGATTAACCCTTAAGTTGTTCTGCTAATTATATTGAAATTGAGCGAATGCTCGAGTATAATGTGAATTACACAAGTAACTACAATGCCAATTCTTTGAATGTTTGTGTGAGTCTATGTAATAGAGTGAATGTTTTTTTTATTACATTATTGCATATGGCGTTACAAATTATGTATATGTATACGTATACCTAAACATTAAGTTATGTGTATTAGGTATATATATATATATATATACATATACGAATATGAGGGACTTAAGTAACTCATTTTGAACTCAATAAGAGTCCAAACTCTACCCACGGTGTTAAGCAGATCAAGAAACAAGGTAAAAGTCAGCATTTTGCTGAATTTGAGCAATTGGCTCGCGACAAATTCTGTTAGGCTTGCTGGTTGGTAACCGAACTCGTCGGTTTAATTGGGATTATATAAGGATACGAATGGGTGGAAAAATTCATTTTCATCCCTATTTTCAACTCTAACTGGCTCTACCACCTCCAAGTCGCTTTTAGCACCCCCTAATCCTTGATTCTTGCCTTTTAAACATAGAACCTTTCCATTCTACTCCAAAATTGCGAATCCATAACCTAAATCCCAAAGGTTACACCTTCCATCTCTTGTTTTGACAACCCAAGAAAACCATAGGTCAAAAACTTAGAGATTTCAACTTCCCTTTTCTTATTCCACAACCAAGGAGATTCGAGTCAATGATGTCGGAGGAACACCGCTAAGAGAGTCAAGCACATGGCCTAAAAGAACAAGGGCAAGGGTAAAGCCACGGGATCCAATAAAGGTATGGACTTTATCACTCCAGAGCATAGGAGTCTTTGGAAAGTTTTTGAAGAGAAACCCAAAGAGCTGGGTAGGAATGTAGCTTTCAATACCTTCAGAACATGGCATTTGTACGATTACCTTACAAGTATTCAATGGGAATCCATGTTGAGCTTAGTCTACCCATGCTACCAAAGTCTATTCTGATAGTTTTATTGCAATCTGCAAGTCAGTAGGTACTTGAAAGCCATGCAAATTATCTCTTTGGTAAACGGAGTCAAAATAGAACTTACCCCATACAAATTGGGAGAAATTTTGAGTATTCCACCCGAGACTCAAAAGGCCAAGCATAGGGAATTGATGGATTAGAGGGAAGTGTACTCCTCCATCATGAAGAATTATATGGGTACCCATGTAATTATGGGTAAAGAACTCCACACACTGCCTCACCTAGTGGCCCACATCATTAGTTATATCATTCTTCCCAAGAGTGGCCATAGGGATGACATCATCCCATATCAGGTGTACCTGACTTATTGCATTTGCACCAACAACCCTGTGAACCTCTCCTATGCCATCATGAAGTACATGAACACCTACAGGACCTTGGATAGTTTTTAGAGCCTACCATATAGTCAGCTCCTAAGGCAAGCTTTTCCTCACTTTGGGGTCGATTTAGTGGGAGAAAAGCCATGCACACTCCAAATCTCTATTATTGCCTCCCAGCTGCCAAAATTTTTGGGAGAACTGGATATGGGGAAAAGGAAAGGGAAGAAATGGACCGAGTGAGTTGCAGACGAGATAGAGAAGGAATATGAGCCAGACATAGGTGAGATTTCCAGAGATGAATTTCTAGACTTCAAAATGAGTGCACTCACACAACTGGAGGAGATATGGAAGTAGAACACCGAGAGGCAGTCCCGCCTTACCATTATGAGCACTCGAGAGGAGCCAATGCACAAGTAGAATGAGAACATGGCCAAGCAGATTGAGGAGCTGACTCGGATGATTAGGCGTATGTACACTCACTTTGGAGTACCAGACACCGACCTGGAGGTGGCTACTGATGGGGACGAGGAGAGTGATGGAGAGGATGATTAGCCTCTTTTATTCTTATTTTTATTTTGGTTGTATATGTAATTTTGTTTGGAAGATGTAATGAATTTAAGTACCGTGGCACAATGGGATGGGTTAAAAAAATATGGGAAATAGGAGTAGTGAATGCTTTTGTGCCTATTTTATTCAGTGACTATGAATGATATTACCTCTTTCTTATGGGCTATGTGTTGGGGGAATCCTATTTTTATATACTTCCATTTCATAAATTCTCCCTATTTTTGGTAGTGTGGTATCTCATAGTTACACTGTGATAGGTAGGTAGAATAGAATAGATTGACACAATGGGAAAATAGAAATTTCTATGTCGTAAAATCTAGACCCATCTTTCATTATTGTTGATTGTTTTCTTTTGTACTCTATTCAACGGTGTGCAATGGTAATAGGTAAATGAATTATCAATGAATGACCATATTTTAAAACTAAGTAACTTATGGTAAAGAATACCATTTGTAAACTCATACATTGCAATCAAAATAATTTGGAAAATGTGTTATGATTATTCGATTTAAACGTGGATGATTGGTTTGCATAAATTACTATGAGGATGATGTATGACTCTGTATGATTGGTTTTGTCACATCCCACTCCTTACAACAGCAGAGATGTGACTAGGATGCTTACTGTCACGCCCCAAACCACCCCCTCTAGGAGGATTGGGCAAGTGACCCGGATGTCTGACATCATCCAATAAACCTCTAGGATCTAGAAGCAGTTAATATAAACTCACAAACACACACCCATAAGAAGAATGGATAGATCATACAGAGTGCAGCAGAAACTAAGAGGTTATCCAAAAGGATTTAAATATGCACATACTATTGTTTTGTTTTCACACCATAACCTATTTGTATAGTAATTATATTTCCAACCAAAGCTTTACAACTATACAAAATGGGCTAAGTTAACAATAGAGCCCACGAAAGCTTTACAAACAAAGGGTTAGTAGATCATATCTACTAAAAAAGAATGCCTATTGGTTAAAAAGGTAAATTGTCCATCACTCTGGGTTCATCTCGAAGAGACACCCTGATCACCCGAATAAGAGGGATCACCTCCCTCTAAGTCCACACAAGGATGGCCATGATCACCATCAGCCACCGCCTTGAGATAACTCTCCTAGTCATAGATATGTTAACCTGTAGTATCATCTAAAAGAAAGTTTCCACGAGTGTCACCTCCACCAAGTCCGTGCATGAAAAATAAACCATGCATGCAAATGCAACACAGCCATGATCCTACATGCATGAGATTCAGTTTTATCGATTATTCCACCTAACAACAAAACTAAGTCCAGGTAGAAAATACTACTACATCCCCAATACATGTATCCCTGGTGCTGGCTGCCAACCCCTTCCCGTGATACAACCATTAAGTTCTCGGAGTTGACAAGTTGGCTGCAACATACACTCCACGGTCAACTTGACCAGCCCTTGATGATTAACCCATGTTACCATTTCCTCTTCGGAAGATGGGTCCCAGATTGGATAATGCCCTTGGAAATTAGTTTTCACACAGGCAACCAACACCTTAACCCCTATTGGCAAGGGTTCGTACTACGGGTGGTGAAAATCCCAACCATATGCAAGTCTATATGTCATCGTACGAGTCGGGTGGTGCCAACCGTATCCCATAACTATGGGCCACCACCAGCCCTATTTCCTAGCCAACTACGACATCTAGTCTAACAATTCATATGCAAGCATTCCAATAGCCATATCATATCTCAACAGTTTCCAATTGAATCCCAAAACAATAATAAGAATTAATAAAAGAGAAGCAATGTAAATTATCCATCACATCACAACATATTAGCCATGTTACACCTACACGTATGACATATTTCCACTCACCTTAACTAGTTCCTATTGGTTCACTTGAGTATGGGTCCCGGTTGGTCTTTGACAAGGCTCATCATACACAAAATTATAACCTATGTTAATTGGATCATTAGTACATGTTAAATAATGTTTGAAGTAGTTTAGGGTCCTAGGGTTCCCTTAGTGTTAGGTTAGAATTAAGTCCAGACCCAAAACAGGGCAGACAACAACTCTGGATGATTCTCTGGATCATCCAGATTGTCCAGAGTGGATCGTCTAGAGATGAAAATGCACCAACAGTGAGGGATTTTATTGGGGTTCCTATGTGTTTCCACTTCAATAGACTTAGGGAATAGGTGAAAGGGTCACCAAATGATTGGTTTAAGGTTTGGTCTTATGATCCAACTCTGGACCCCCGCACTGGATCTTTCGGATGAGCCAGGGTGGATCATCCAGAGATAGGAGTGGCAGCCGGGCTATAAGAAGTAAAGAAGTCTTATATGGTTTAGTCCCAATGTCATATGGGGTTTGGGTCAGGTTCTGGTCTCAAAAACCAACTCTGGACAATTGCTCTAGAATTTCCAGATCATCCAGTGCTTGTACAACACGAAAATTTGAATGTTCACAGTGGTTTCTCTATAGAATTCTTCACCAATGGAACTGGGATGTTGATCAATAAGTAAGAACACATCTAATTAATTGGGTTCATGTTCTATCAAAATAACCATGCATGGCTGTAGTTTGGTTCCTAACATTCTTAATTATTCAAAATAGAGTAGGAATGGTTAGAAATAAATCATTACGGTACTAGACCTATGTAATTAGTTTAGGAAACTTAACATGCATGTAAGAATCCATTGTTCTATCCTACAAAACATGGTCTACCTTCATAGTTTGGCATAATAGGCCATTTCATGGCTGGAATTTATGTTTAAGTAAATTATAGACTTAGGAAGAAGGTAAAGGAGAAATCAGCAACAAATTTAGGCATGCATGTAACGGGATCATGTTTTCCTAAGCATCAATCATGGTAATTTCATATGGAGGCATGGTGAATCAAGGTTACTTAACTCAATTCTGGAATTTGATTACAATCAGAACCAAAGAGGATGGTAAGAGGTTGGGAAAACAATTTAGCAGGAAGGGGTTTACCTTCAGAAATTTGGAAGAATTCAAGAGCCCAAGGCCTTCCTTCTCTTCTTCTCTTCTTCGTTCTTTCCTTCTCTTCTTTTCTTTGTCCTGTCCTTCTAACATTTTAAATAGTAGGGGTTTTCTAAAGTTGGGTTTGTATATATAATTTTAGTTTTCTTAGGGCTTGTTTGGCTAGGGATAGTTTTGGGGAAATGCATTCTTTTCTTAGTTCTTTGTATTTACAGAAGGGTAAACGGGTCCCACTTGGTCTTATTATCGGGGGAATGTCTCTATGAGGCGTTGGGGACATGGTAAGGGGATCCCTAATGCGAGACACTGGGCCCCACACTCCCGGAGTGAAAAATACTTAGTACAACAACTCTGGACGATTGCTTTGTATCATTTGGATTGTCCATGGTGCCTTTTTCTGCTATTTTTCTTAAAGGCCAAGGCCTTCATACGGGCACTCACCCCACATGTTTATTAGGTCAACTCAAGTATGAATTTGGGTAGGGCTTCGAGAATACCAAAAGAGTTGTTACCTTGGATTGAGCTGTTCTGATCTTCTCCTTGATCACATCTACCTTATCCCAAGTAGCCTGTATCAACTTAGGGCCCAGGTAGCGTCGTTCTCTGACCTCGTCCAGTATAGAGGTGTGTGGCATCTTTTGCCATACGGGGCTTCGTATGGTGCCATGCCAATAGTGGAGTGATAACTATTATTATAGGCGAATTTTATCAAAGGGATGTGTGAATCTCAATTGGCCTTCATTTCCATTACACAGGCTCTGAGCATATCCTCCAGAGTCTGTATCATCCTTTCGAGTTGTCCATCCGTCTAGGGGTGGAAAGCCATGCTGAGATTCAATTGAGTTCCTAGGGCTTGTTGTGGACTTCTCCAAAACCTGGATGTGAATCAGGGATCTCTATCAGACACAATGTTGACCAGCACACCCTGAAGGCGGACTAAATTGTCGAGGTATAGCTGAGCTAGCTTTTCCATGGAGTAAGTTACTTTGATAGGAACAAAGTAAGCTGACTTGGCCAATCCATTGACTATTATCCAAACTACGTTCATGCCTTTAATCATAAGGGGCAGACCTATCACAAACTCTATGGTGACCCTTTCTTAGTTCCAATTTGGAATGGGTAGCGGTTGTAGCAAGCCATAAGGTCTGTGTCTTTCCACCTTTATCTATTGACAGGTTAGACATTTCGAAACATACAAAGCTATAGTCTCCTTCATTCTAATCCACCAATAATATCCCTTTAAGTCTTTTTACATCTTCATGCTGCCCTTGATCTTAAGCTGGTGACATCAAGACCTAAGATCGATCTTAAAGAATATCCTTGCACCTTGTAATTGAACAAATAAGTCATCAATACGTGGCAACGGGTATCAGTTCTTGATTGTAAGCTTATTCAACTCCCGATAGTCGATGCACATGCACATACTTCCATCCTTCTTTTTCACAAAGAGCATTGGTGCTCCCTAAGGAGATACACTTGGCCGAATGAAACCTTTCTTCAATAAATCTTGCAACTGAATATCCAATTCTTTTAACTCCATAGGTGCCATCTTGTATGGTGTTTTGGATACACGGGAAGCTCCAGGAATTATATCAACTACAAACTCCATTTCTCGATTTGAAAGTAGCCAGGTCAAGTCGTCCCAGAATACGTCGGGGAATTCCCTAACAATATCTACCTCTTCCAACGGCCTGATCTTCGCTACGGTGTCCATTACCGTGGCCAAATACCCCTAACATCCCTCAACAAGCAATTTCCATACTTGGAGAGTGGGTATGGTTACCTTCTTAGGTTTCTTCATCCGTTCACTCTTATAAGTAAATTCTACCCCGTCCTTTGTCTTAAATAGAATTTGCTTCTCCGCACACATTACATTTGCTCCATAAGAAGATAAACAATCCATGCCTAGGATCACGTCAAAATCTTTCATGTCAAACTTGATCAAATGAGCTATCAAGTTTCGCCCACAGATTTCTACTAGACAGGGTTCATAGACTTCCCTTAGGCGGTATAGAGATTACTAGGATAACCTAAATGCCTAGAGTATATAAAAAAAAATCTATGAGAAAACTTACAACAAGAAAGCAATTTCAGCAAGGAACATGTGTGGGACATTGACCAAGCTTAGTACCTTTTGGACGGCCTACCCAAGTGTTTAACACACCATTTACATGAAACCATATTAGTTCAAGAGAGTAGAGGACCTAACAATTTGGGAATTTTCGTATAACCAATCTAAACAAACAATAGATTTAACAACCATGAGATAAAATGATTACCATTGTAGGGTTTTACATTGATTAAAGAAAAATTGAAATTATATGAACCAAAGTGAATGTAATGCAAGCTAAAAAAAAATATGAAGAAAGTATGCCAATAGCACTAACTATTTACATGAGAACACTTTGGGATTAGAAACCAAACTTGGTTAATTCCAATTCATGAAAATGGCATGATAAAAAAAAAAAGAATAAAATTTTCTAGTGTTATAGACAAGCCTAAGACAATGGTGAGTAATGAAGGCTAGTGGTGAGTAAGAAATCCATATACATTACTAGCATGATTGGACAGCATAGACTAAGTACATTACTAAGTACAAATAATACACCAAAAGATCATGGATGCTACAAAAAATGGATGCTTAGCATAGGAAACCAATATCTTGGTAGTAATCAACCTTAAAATAAAACAAGCATTATTAGGAGGGAATTTTTAAACAAAACAAAGATGTCCATACAAGGAAGTTAAAAAAAAAAAAAAAAAATCCAAGTGTTGAGAAGTATAAGGAATTTTAGGAATTTCATAATGAAAAACCTTGGGGTGTTAGGTCAAGCATTCTATCAAACACTTCATGTGCACTAGAACAACAATGGACTTTCCAAAAATTGGATTTTACCATTCTTAACTCTACATGATGCAAACTACCACAAGAAAGTGACAAATCAAGTAAATGTTTGGAGCATTTGCTAAGTCAGCAATCAAATCAAGAAATAAGTAAGGTAAAAGAAAGGATAGCATGATAATGAAAATTTCAAAAGAAGAATAATAAGTAATGCCTATTATGATAATTCCAAAGGATGTAAAGCACGTTGAATAGGTGGAAGAAGCAAGCTATTAAACTTGAAAACCATCATAGAGCATGTTTGGGTTAAACCTACATTTGGTTGATCCAAACCTTTAAAAAGGACAAGGTAAACTACCTCTAAGGTTGAATAGGGCATTCTGTCAAACAGTTTATGGGCAAGTAGAGTAATAAAAATCTTTCAACAATGCTATAAAAAAAAAACCCTCTAATCCAGTAACATTCTTACTTAAAAGCAACCTTAGTGTGTATGAATGCTTAAGGCAAGAACAATACAGCAAATGTAAGTTAGATATTTAAGAAACAGAGCAAGTATAAGGAAGAAATAAGAAAAAACAAAAAAAAAAAAAAAAAAAAAAAACAAAAGAAGTTGTTGAGAAATGAGAACAAATTTCACAATGTGAAAGGAAAGAAGAATGAAGATGGGTGAGGTATCTTACCAACAAGATTTGGATCCTTGAAATGAAGTTTGGTTAAAAAAAATATTTAAAAAAAAAATAAAACTATGTTGGAGAGCCTTGGATGGAGAATCCGCAAGCTTGGAAGTTGTTTGGAGATCTTTAGAGTTGAAGACAAGAGAAGAAAAAGGGCAAAAAATGAGCCCCTGGCTCAATTTTAAAACCCAGTACAGAGGAGCTAGACGACCGGGTCACCTGACCCAGAAGATCCGGATAGCTTGGGTTGCGAATCTTGAAATTTCTGCTTATGGGCCATCTTGTTGTGGACCCCACACCCTAAACCACTTCCAATAAACCTGTAAACAAGTATATATAAAGAGTTATGTGACTTATATGTTATTGTCATATTACATATATAATAAGATAATAATAATACGTAATGATAGTACCAAGAAAAAAATAATACTAATAAACAGTGATATATAATAATTTAAACGGGGTTTGTGGGCCCCACAATTATATATATATAAAAGAAGTTAAGTAAACTTACTAATAGAATGTCTCCCTTAAGAGTCAAGAGCGACCACGCACCTCATCGGTGAATTAACGCCATAAGGAGAATTGCGAATGAGTTACATCCTAAGACCAATAGAAAAATACCATTATGACGATAACGATGTTCATGAACTGAATAACAAGCTCAAATCGATGATCAGTGATCGTAGGTATCTTTAGATCCAACTGCATCGTAATCGGACCTTGATAGCCAAAAACTTCTATATGGTTGAAAGGAGAATAGGTTGCCTCCAAGACCAAACCACTTGCTTTGAGAACTTACTCAATCGATGGTAGGAACAAATCCAGTACTTAAATCAGGGCACGCAGATGCATTTTTTCTAACTCTGCCCCAAGATCTTTGCACCCATGCATTATTAACTTCTAGATCCAAATCTCTTCATTCGAATATATAAAGTATATATATATAAATGTTGTTTCTATGTATACAATAAATGTTGTTTCTATGTATATAATAAATGTTTAATCTTGCAATTACATCCAAGTGATCTCAATTCCCAATTCTTTTCAAAAAGCAATCGATGTTCGAACCAAATCCAACAGGAATGTTCCTCAAGGAGCATGCCCCCCTATTATCCCTCCACCTCAACCTCCCAATGAACCTATTACTTAGAACATAGAAGATTCTATCCCTTCTATGAGTGTACCTGAAGTTCCACCTGTATATGTAACTAAGGCTCCTTCAACTCATGCAACCGCACCTCCCTCTGTTATGATTGTTAAAGAGGTGGCTACTATCATAACCAATATGATGCAGTCTATGCAACAGAAACATCTAGCCTTCAGGCAAACTATGAGTGCCCAATTCCAAGCGCTAATGCGAGATAAAGAGACAATCGGGGCACCTAATCCTACCATGCTTGCAATCCCCACAGTTCTACCAGTGCATACAGCTCAAGGTGCTATTGCAATCATATGAGACATGATGAAAGATTTCCAACAATAGAAGGGACTGTTCATGAGTAATACAATTGTTGCGATGCAACAATAGCAACAACAGTTCATGATTTACATGAATGCATAATTACAAGCTGCACAGCGGGCTCAGGCCGTACTAGAGAATTCTCCTATATCCAATACCCCACCTATACTTGATAAGTCTATGGAAGACGAACAAGAAAACGATGGGATACACAAGGGTCTAGGAAGAGACATATGACCTTACAGGAGTCTAGGGAAAATAGTAAAACTTACAGAGGGCCTTACCAAATGCAAATCATCCTAGTCAATTGGCTCAGTTCACAGCTGCTCCACGGTCGTTGGGGTTGAACATTCGTTGTTTCTCCTGCAATCAGCTGGGCATATGGTCAGGAATTGCCTACACCCTAGGGATAAGTAAGTGCCATATGTGCATGTCATCCATCCCAAGCAGCCACAATAGGATGGCAAGCCCCCCATGAGGAATAATGTTCACCATGATTATAAAGGAGGCAGAATCATCATCGAGTGTCGTGACAGGTATTTTATCTATACATATGCCCACACTTTGTTGGTTTAATAAAGTATAAATAGAATAGAGAACAAAAAAATAGATAATGGTATAATGATCAGATTTGAAGGAGAATAATTCAACTTGAAAGATCAAGAGCAAAAGTAAAGAGACAACTGAGAGAGCATCTAGGTTGAGTTGATGCCTGTAGAATTAAAGAGCGGAGATATTTCCTATACCAAGCATACGCGGGTAGGAGTGAAGTATTTTATATTAACTCTCATCTATACATAAATAAAAAGACACTTGAACAATTTGTACTTTAATCGCATGAGGTACATAAACCAACTTTGAAGACAAACCTTCAAACTAATTAATACAATCATTGAAGCTTTTTGGGAGCGGGAAGATTCTATGCGGGAGAGATATCCTCATCTTTTCGGTTTGCCAAGTATGATAATTTCAAGGACAAAACTTTTTAAAGAGGGGAGAATGTGAAAACCAGCCTCTAAATCTAGTCTAATCCAAATGCCAACCAATAGGTACAAATCCTCTCCATTTATTAAAGCCAAATTTCTATTTTTCGTAATCCAAACCGATCAAATGTGTTTATCGGACTACTAATATAGACTGGCCATACTAGCTCATTATCCAGTTTTACCCCGTGGACCCTGCATGTTCTAATTTCATTTACCCCGTTTTGTATATCGACATGATACAAATTATACCTACGACCTTACATTTCGATTTTGGCATCGGAATCCACTAGGACTAGAATCATTTTCCAAAAGACCTAATCTATTCTAACCCCTAACCAAATATGCCCTAAGGGCTTGGGTATATAAGCAATTCTAAGCCTTGAGAATTCATTTCTCAAAGGCTAAGTGTTAGAAATCGGTTTTGAAGAAGAAGCATGGGAAGATCTTGCTTGAAGACCTCCTTCCTTGGGTGCATGCTATAATTCTCTTCAAGATATATGTTCATCTTTCACTAGGTATGCTCCAAGCCCTCTTAATTACTTCAATTCTGGTCTTGGACCTTCTAATCTTCTTGCATGCTACTGTCCATGAGATACCATAGCTCTTTCTTCCTTTTTCCTTCAACTTAATCCATTTCCCTAAGCAATCTTATGAATGCATGTATAAATCTACTTAATTTAACATGCATTATGCCTATCTTGGTCTAATGCTACTGTTAGTGAACCTTAGGTAAAGCTTTAACCCATTTCTCATGTCTTAAATTCTGTTCTTTAAAGCCAATTACCAAGTTTTAGCTTAATTCTTGAATTAACCTTAAGATGGGATTCTTAATCCTTGATCATGCATGCAATTGGGTCAAAAGTAACCCATTGAAGTACTCTTAAACTTCTTTTCTTCAATTTTGACCCTTATGACTGATTTTGAGGATTAAACCATGGAAATCCCCAAAAAAATCCTATTTGGTTTTAGGGGGTGGATGATGAAGGGAGGTCGTCCGGCTCTTGGTGAGCTGACCATCTAGGTGTCTCTGCAGAACCCTGTTTTTCCAAGTTTGGGCTGAAAATTTGTTCTAAACCTATAGAAACCTTAGCTAACCTATTGTACTACTAAATTAGGGCTCAAATTACCTTTTGGTGAGATCAATCAAGAGCTTGGGTTATCATCAAACTAGGATTCAAAGATTACAAGGTGAGTTGGCGTTTGGTTATTTTCTTGTGTTTTCTATATGTTTGAATGCTATATGTATATACTCTCCCTGCATGTACAATGAATGACATAAATTTTGATTTCTATTTTGGACTTAATAACCTATTTCTATTTCTAAGTGTTATTCATGTTAATTACATCTTGTTGGTGTTATACATAAAATAGTACTGTTAAATTCATATGCTTTAGAATGTTATTTTCTTATGGACTGTTTCTGTTAAGATAGAGGGTTATGGATTCATGTATTGTGAATGATTGTTATTATTAGTTTATGCATTGATGTATGTTTATGAAACATTGTGTCCTTGAGTGGACGTGTATATGGAACACGGTGCACTCTTGAATATAGCATGTCATCATCTTGAATACATGGTTAGGTTGGAAGCCCCAAGCTACAACCTTCACTAGCGGGGGTTTAGGTGTTGGGTAATCAAGCACTAGATGGTTGAAGTAAGGGATATACTAGGATCGGGTGTGCTGATTATCAGTGTCTACCCAAAAGTTTGGTACTAGGTACCAAGTGTGGAGGTGGGTTCCTTACGGTGTTGGCTGAGGGAGTATGGCGGCGATAAAAAGTAGTGACCCAAGATACTTCCCCAGTCAGCATTATAGCTTGAACTTAGTAACTTAGTAAGTTTGCTAGGTGGTTAAGTTAAAGATGGGATGTTACATGCATCATGTGAACAATAAGTTTTAATAATGAAATTGTTTCATGCATCATTTGAATGCTATGTGTTTCCCCTCTCATTGGGCTCAGTGGAGCTCACACTTGGGGAAACCCCTCTTTAGATGTTTGTGCAGGTGATGGACTACTTGTTTACGAGTACGTAGACGATGATGGTGATGAGCTCATAAATCAAGAACCCAAGGAGCATGATGGGTCTTACATCTGGGACCTGTGTGCCTTTTCGTAGGCAGGCCTAATGGTTTAGGCCAAATCTTTTGTTATCTTTTGTGTTTATAGTACGGGTGTATATAGTCTCTTATAAATACTTTGGGTATCTATGAGTTCCAAAATGTAAAAACTTAAGACAAAAATCCTATGTATGTCTGGTTATCATATAGTTTTTTAATAGGCTTCCTTGTATATATTCCATTATTTCGATTCATTATGTTGGTATGTGCTTGGGTAAGAGTGCTGCATTGTGATCCTGGTAATCTTGAGTGCAAGATAGCCTCTATTCATACTACGCCTGGACAGTTTGGGCAAGGTGTGCCACTACTGCCCAGGTAATCGCTCTAAAGCTTGATACATCGGTGATTCAGGATCTTGCGTACTACTGGTGCTCGGGGACGCACACCTTCCATCTACTGGCGGGGGAGGTAACCATTACTCCCTTGGACTTTCATATGATTATTGGGCTTCCATTTGGCAGGAACCCCATCTTCTTATCATCCTCTTCAGACCGGGTGAGGTCATTCGGGGAGATGACCAGGTCCTCGGCTTTGAGGTGACGGAGCTCTCTATTCTCCTGACCACCTTGAGGGGATATTAGGATGGTAGGGAGATGACTGATGGCTCTTCTCTCGAGTTACTAGATCATGCTGCTAGGAGCTTCCTCCTATACTTGATTGTTGACGTCCTCTTTTGTGATGTCTGAGGTCGTGTGGATCTCTCCTTTGTCCGCTTCTTCATAGAATTTGAGGAGGCAAGGTCCTTTGACTGGGGTGGGTCAGCTTATGCTCACTTCTTGGAGATGATGGACTGGCTTCCTTTAGGAGCGCCCAGACTTACTGGCTGCACCTATGTTCTTTGGGCTCCCTACATCCCAAGGGCAACACGATGGGGGACGGGGAAGGTCATCACCATCTCAGAGGAGTAGGTGTGGCATCAGCTTGATACTTTAATAATCCAGCAGGTATTGTCCTTACCTCCCTTGATTTCATTGCTTATACGCTATTATGGCTAACCCCTTTCTTGAATTATCTTTCAGATCAACAGACAGCCTTATGATGAGGAGCTGGCAATCGAGGAGGGTGACGGGGATGAGTATGGCTATGCCTTTGCGCTCACTCAGAGGAGGATCGTGTTTAGAGGTCCGGCCACTAGCAAGATCTACTTAGGGGAGCGGGTCACTCTTTAGTGGTCCAGTGTTAAGCTAGTGCCCCATCCTCCTCCTCACTTTATGCATGCTATTCCCTTGGAAGCCGATTATGGCAAACTTAAGGACAAGGTTCTTGCCTCCAAGTTGGCTCTGCCAGATCAGGACTAGCAAGCTTACCTGCTTCGGGAGACGGTTTGCATCCCTTTGACCAGAGAGGGTCCTTTAGTATGTTCTCATATCTTTCCTTCCTTAATGTCCTTCTCAATGATTCTAAAGTCTTCCTTTCTCTTTCTTACCATATCCAGGTTGTCACTCATTTCAGGCGTATATGGGCTGGAACTCCCTTCTACGAGTGGTGCCAATTCTTCTCATCCTCCTCAGGGTAGAGGTCCTGCTTGTGAATTCACTTAGGGGGGTGAATAGGTGAATGTAGTGGAAAATATAAACTTTCGCGAAAATAAAAATGTTATCAATATAAGATAAATAAATTGCAAAGATAACTCCAAGATTTATAGTGGTTCGGCCAAAACTGGCCTACATCCACTCCTCTCAAAGAGAGAATTCCATTAAGTAAATAATCTTGATTAGGAACAAGAGAACTCGTACAAATCTTGATAAAGAGCAAGGGGACTCAAACAAACAACTACTCTTGATTTTGAGTAAGAGGACTCAAACTATTCTTGATTCCGAGCAAGAGGACTCATACAACTACTCTTGATTCCGAGCAAGAGGACTCAAACTGACATTTAAATAAAGAATACTAAAGAAGGAGTTACCTCAACCTTAGTAGTGTATGCTACCTTCCACTCTTGGAGCTTGAAGCTAGATGAGGTAGAGGAGCTTGAGTGTTTAGATGCTTGAAATCTATGAATGCTCGCTTGAGGCTATTGTAATTAGAGCTTGTAGTGAAGTCTCTTAATGATGGTGATTAGTATTAATTAGAGCTTAAACAAGTGCCTATTTATAGACTAGGCAGCTCAAACTACTTAAGAATCTATCTTAAGATCGAATTCAGAAGACAGAGCTTATCCGGTATACCATTTCCTAATCCGCTATGCCGGTTCATCAAATTTCTTAAAATAGCCTTTGACTCAATGGTCAAGTCCCCACGGTCATAAATGGATTTGGTATACTGGATCATGATTCGGCATGCTGGTTCAAGGTAAACCAGGCAAAAAGTGATTCAGTATGCTGGATCCTAATCCGGCGCATGCCGAAAGCCCACTGAATTTATTTTCCTGAGATTGCATTTGATCCGGTATGCCGGATCAACCAATTTTGCTGAAATATGTTAAGTCCTTTGTTGGACTTACTTCGGTGATTCCAAATCGGTTTGATCACATGGATTGGGGTTAATTTTAACCTCCTAAAGTCCATCTAATGAATGCATGCTTGTGTGTGTGCATTACATCATTTGTGACTTTAATTATGATTTTACAACTTAGTACAATTCGAAGTCTTCAATCTTCTTAAAGTCTTGAACTTCACTTCCTTACATAAATGTCTTCAATGTGAGTTCCTCTAACTTGTCTTGATCTTTTATCTTCAAAACTTGTTCTCCATTCTTCATGATTCTTTGATGTCTTGAGAGATTGGACAAAGGTTCAAATTGCCTTGAGCATCAATCTCTTGAATTGAGTACTCCCCCTCACTTGGTGCCATGCTCTTATCTATGTATCTTAAAGACAAAGTTAGTATACTTCGGTTTATTTGTTATCATCAAAACATCTATATCATCATGATAGATGATTGGAGTTTATGTATGAGGACTTTTCCTCAACAATCTCCCCCTTTTTAATGATGATAAATATTTACCAAAAATAATGCAATATTCAAGAAAAGTATAACATTAATTGCATAATAAGATCAAAGAGAAAACTATATCCATTTTTATTCTCATAACAACTTTTTCTCCCCATTTTTCTCCCCCTTTGGCATTATAAAAAAGTGGGGATATAAAAGAAAATAATAAAGATACAATTTATCATTCAAAGGGGTTACATATCCCTACTTCTCTTCTTAGCATACAAAATCTCTCCTCACTTAGGGGTTTTGTAAAAATATCTGCGAGTTGCTTCTCGGTCTCTATAAAGTTAAGTCTGATTTCACCTCTTTGAGCTGTATCACATAAAAAGTGATGGCGGATATCAATATGTTTTGCTCTTGAGTGTAAAATCGGATTTTTGTTAAGATTTATAGCATTCGTGTTATCGTACTAGATGGGGGAAGTGTGAAACTTGATTCCATAATCTTGAAGAGTTTACCTCATCCATTACACTTGTCCACAACACCGATCGATTGCTATGTATTCGGCCTCAGTGATTGACAAAACCATAGAATTTTGTTTCTTGCTAAACCACGAAACCAAACACGATCCAAGGAAGTGACAAGTCCCACTTGTACTCTTCCGATCAACATGACATCCGACAAAATCGACATCGAAGAAACTTATAAAGTCAAAAACATTGTTCATTGGGTACCAAAGGCCAATGCTTGGGGTCCCTTTCAAGTACTTAAATATTCTTTTGAAAGCACTTAAGTGGGATTGCATAGGTTTGGCTTGAAACCTAGCACAAGCACTGACGCTAAACATTATGGCTGGTCTACTAGCTGTTAAATACAACAGACTACCTATCATTCATCTATATTTTATAAAGTCAACTTGAGTACCATCTTCATCTATGGACAATTTAATTGATACACTCATAGGAGTACTAGAGGATTTTTGTCCATTGATGTCAAACTTCTTCAAAAGCTCCTTATGATATTTAGTTTGACTAATAAAGATTCCATTAGGAGTTTGTTTAATTTAGAGTCCTAGAAAGAAGTTTAGTTCTCCCATAAGGCTCATTTCAAACTCACTACTTATTGATTTACTAAATTTATAACAAAGTAATTCATTAGTTGAATAAAAAATAATGTCATCCACATAAATTTGAACAATAATCAAATCATTTTTCTTATGCTTAACAAATAAGGTTGTATCAATCTTACCCATTGAAAAACCATTATTAATAAGAAACTTACTCAACCTTTCATACCAAGCTCTTGGGGCTTGCTTCAAACCATACAATGCCTTCTTGAGTTTGTAGACATGGTTTGGCTACTTAGAATCTTCAAACCTGGGAGGTTGAATAACATGTACTTCTTCATTAATGAAACCATTCAAAAATGCACTTTTTAAATCCATTTGATGTAATTTAAAATTTTTATGACATGCAAATGCAAGTAACATTCTAATGGATTCAAGTCTAGCTACAGGTGCATATGTTTCATCAAAGTCAATACCTTCTTATTGGTTATAGCCTTGAGCAACCAATCTAGCCTTGCTTCTAATTATATTTTCATCTTCATCAAGTTTGTTTCTAAACACCCATCTAGTTTCAATTATTTTGGTGTTCATGGGTTTTGGCACTAGTTTTCAAACTTGATTTCTTTTAAATTGATTGAGTTCTTTTTGCATAGCAATTATCCAATTACTATCCAATAAGGCTTCTTTTATATTTTTAGGTTCAATGGTAGAGATAAAGGCTACATTTGAACAAACATTTTGAATTTTACTTCTAGTTTGTATGTCTTTCTCTAAGTTTTCAATAACAAGGTCAAGAGGGTGATCTATGACAGTTCTTATTTCCTTTGAGAGTTGATGTTCATTAGGTTCTTGTACATAGATGTTTTTAATTCTATTTCTTATTTCAAGTACTTCATCTTCATCTTCTTCTTCTAAGTTTTTATATTTTTCTTTGGCCATAGATTCGTCGAATTTAACATTCATAGCCTAGGAATATATCATCATTGCCCTTTTTTTCAAATTTTTTTAAGTTGTCTTTTGTGTTTAAAATAAAACAAGCACAACCAAAAACTTTAAAGTAATCAGCTTTAGAAAGTTTATTATGAAAGAGTTCATAGGGAGTTTTTAAAAGAATAGGCCTTATTAAAACTCAGTTCAACATATAACATGCCGTATGAACGGCTTCGGCCCAAAGATACTTTGGCAAAGATTACTCATTGAGCATACTCCTTGCGGTGTCTTGGATTGTTCTATTTTTCCCTTTAACCACACCATTTGATTTTGGTGTTCTAGGGGTCGAAAAGTTATGAGTTATTCCTTG
The DNA here is from genome assembly GCF_018873765.1 of Telopea speciosissima. Lineage (NCBI taxonomy): Eukaryota > Viridiplantae > Streptophyta > Magnoliopsida > Proteales > Proteaceae > Telopea > Telopea speciosissima. The sequence continues at coordinate 27,195,847 of NC_057920.1, forward strand.
TTCTTTACAAAACATTCCAAATAATTTAATATTTTCAAATTCACCACCATAGTCACTTTGAATTGTGGTGATCAAGTATCCTTTTTGGTTTTGTATTTTCTTACAAAGAGATACAAATTCCTCAAATGCATGATTCTTGTGTTTAAGAAATAATGTCCAAGTAAATCTAGAATGGTCATCTACTAGAACAAAAATATATTTCTTTCCTCCTAGACTTGTGGTAGGAATTGGTCCAAACAAGTCAAGATGGAGTAATTCCTAAGGTCTAGAGGTGACAACAAGGTTGGAGGCCTTGTGAGAAACTTTTGTTAGTTTACTTCTTTGACATTCACTACATATGTGTTGTTTGTCAAATTTCAACTTTAGTAGATTTCTCACCAAATTCTTTGAAAATAGGGATTTAATTGTTTTAGCATTTATATGTCCCAATTTTCTATGCCATAAGGTAGCATCATCAAATTTAGATATAAAGCAAGCATCATGAGACTCTAAATTAAATATGTAACTATATACGTTGTTCTTCCTACTTTTTTTAAGAATTACATGATTTTCATGATCTCTAACCACACATTTAGAGACATCAAAATTGACAAGATATCCAATGTTGCATAATTGACTTACACTAAATAGATTATACTTTAGGTTATCAACCAAGCTAATATTAGAGATTACTGTACCTCCAAATTTGATTGAGCCATTTCCAATGATTCTTCCTTTGCTGTTGTCTCCAAAGGATACCCATCCTCCTTTTTGCTTCTTGAGCTCGAAGAATAGCTTTGGGTTGGATGTCATGTGCTTGGAGCATCCACTGTCAATATACCATTCTATATTACTCTTGTGCACCTACAAAATAACAATGCTTAATAAAATTTTGGTCCCCATTGTGTGTTGGGTCTGTCATTGTTAGTATCATACATTCCTCTTGGTCTCCAAACCATTTGGTTTTCATTTACCTTTTGGTTATCATACCAATTATTGTATGATTGAGGGTTCTAAGGTCTTTGGTTTTGGGGTACTCTATATGATCCTTGGTTCTTAGATGATTTTTGCACCTTTGGGGAAGTTCTAGATGGCCTTTGCATCTTTGGAGGATTTTTCTTATTTTGACCATTATAAGGTCTTCTAGCGTAATAAAATGCTTGATTCATATGATAGCATTCCCAAATTGAATGTCCCTTTTTGTTGCAATTATTGCATATAATATTTTGAGGGGTTTTTGGACTTTGAGTCTTCTGTTTGGGATTGAGGTTCTTAACTTGAGAATTTTTCTTCTTAGAATAGCATTCCTCAAGAGAATGTCCCTTCTTTCTGCAATGATTACAATATTTGTTCTTTTTTACTCCCTTACTTGCTATTTTACTTGAACTTGATTTCTTAGTTTGATTTGAACTCTTGTTTACATCATAGCCTAACTCTTCTTTGTTGAAAGGTACTTTGGATGAAGATCCAAGTAAAATGTTAAGGTTCTTCTTACCATTTGTCAAGGATTCTAAGGCTTTACAACAACTTTTTTTTTCTTCCTCCAAGTCATTAACTTGAAAAATTAAAGTCATGTTTTGGTCTTTAAGAGAATTTATTTCTTTTAAGAGATTCTTTTTGGTGGTTGTCAATTTCGTGCTACTTTGATAAAGATCCTCAAATGCTTCTTCTAATTCTAAGTAATCTTTATCCTTATGAGATGAAGATGTAGGGGTTACCTCATTTTGGTTTTCCTCATCTTCAATAGCCATGAGAGCTAAGTTGGTTTGCTCCATGTCTTGAGATTCTTCTTCTTCTTCTTCTTCATCACTTGGGTCGAATGAGTGCTCGCCCTTGTATGTCTTTTTGTACTTCTTTATCATTGGACAATCTTCTTTGAAGTGTCCCAATTCTCTACACTCAAAGCAAACAATGTCTTTTAAAGAGGAATCAACATTTTCTTTAGAAATATTCTTACCTTTTTAGTTCTTAGAGAATCTCCTCTTGTTGAATGAGGTTTTACCCTTGTTCTTCAGAAACCTTGAAAACTTCTTTGAGAGATATGCAATCTCATTATCAGAGAGTTCTTCTTCATCGTCACTAATTTCATAGCATGATTTGAAAGCCACGACCTTCTTCTTAAACTCTTTTGGTTCATCTTCCATGGTATCTTGCTTGAGTTCCATTTCGTGAGTTTGGAGTGATCCCAATAGCTCATCTAGGCTCAACTTGTTGATATCCTTTGACTCCTTTATAGCCATTGTTTTGGGTCTCTATTCCTTGGAAAGAGATCTTAAGATCTTTCTCACATTTTCTCCATTTGTATAGGTCTTACCTAAACCTTTCAACTTGCTTACAATGTTAGTAAAACGAGTAAACATAGCATAGATATCTTCATCATTTTTTATTTTGAATAATTCATATTCATTTATTAGCATATCTATTTTGGATTGTTTGACCTCCGAGGTACCTTCATAGGTCACAACAAGTTTGTCAAACATCTCCTTAGCGGAGTCACACATGCAAGTTCTATTGTATTATTTCTCTCCTAAGGCACATTGTATATAGCTAATGGCAACATAGTTAAGTTGGACTTTTGCTTTGTCGGCGGTTACATTCTTCCTTGAGTTGATTTATGACATTGGGTTCATTTTCAATGACAAGGAATGCATCAATATTGTTAGTACACACAGTTTTTGAAGTGATTTTTCCAATAAGAAAATCCTTCTCCTTCAAAGAAAGGTGGTCTAATAATGTTATATCCTTCAATCTTTTGATTGCTAGAGGATCCCATGGTCTTATAAAATATCTTTTAATTAGCTTCCCTCAAGAATTGATCATTTGACCTCTTTAAGTCCATATAGGGTCCTAACCACTAGGCTAACCTCTCTTAGATGTTAATAAACTTATAAATAAATATATTTGGATACTAGCAACATATAACCACGCACAAAGAAGGGAAAATAAATAAATAAATAAGCATACACTACACTAACACTAATAAAATATTAGTAAGGTTTTACCTCTAGTGTGCATGCTAACAACCAAAATTCCACCCTTCATTGGTCCATTGGTATAGATTCTGCACACAAAGTGAAAAGTCTAAATTACCCTTATATTTTGGGTATGGGTATTACAGCTTTGGAGTGAAATTTTTTGACGTAATAACCTGTCAGACCACGAGTTGGGAATCATTGTAAGAAATTAACCTCTTTACCATCACTGCCTTAGCCAGGCGTATACCCGCTAATAGTACCTTATATTCGGCTTCATTATTTAACGTGGGTGTAAACATTGAATTTTGTCACCCCCGGTGGTGATGACAATAGGACACAGACAGACATCAATATCTCTCTCAAGAAGGACTCTTGCCCCTATACCCAAGCCATATCACCCTCACGTCCCTAAGAATGACTCGAAAGATTCTTTTTTCCAAATGTTGAAGGAGGTATTGCTCACCTTTCCCGATCACAGTGGTCCCGCTAGCCAGTTATCGGGCCATGGGGGTTGTAGGGAGGCAGCCAGCCCCAGCTAAGGGGTGTAGGGGGCTGAGCCCCGACAAAAATTTTTATGAAGAGTCAAAAGGAACGAAAAAACCCATAAAGAGCCTAGGAAAGCCCATAAAACCCCAAAATTGAGGACTGGGAGCATACCATAATCGTGGCGCCGCGACTTTTTTAAGCCCTTACGACACCCAAAAACCCACGAGTTGCGGACATAGGGGACCATATGCCTCCATTAGCCAGACGACCTCAACTACAGTGCCGTGGAAATTTTCACTGCGGTGCCGATATAGTCTTAGGTGGCACCTCATTTCACACTTAAAGAGGCCTTAGCCCTCCTCTACTCTGCCCCCATTCCCTGGTCGATGCTCTTTTAAGCCATTTCTAAGCCTATTCAAGCCTTTATCTTGCTTTTCTCCCCCTTCCATTCATGAGTTAGACTGCGGTCATTCTGTCTAAGGTCTGGGTTGCCTAGGACCCCCCTTTTTTTGTGCATTCCCTAACCTATATTTTGTCCATTTATAGCCATTATTCTGTCCATATCAGAGTAGCTAGAGCATTTTTAGCCGTTATTCTGTCAAAGTTCGGGTAACAAAAAATCCCATATACAGTCGTTATTCTACCTAAAATCTGAGTAATGAAATCCATCTCACATAGCCCTTACTCTGTCCAACAAGAGAAGCAAGCCGATCGTCCGTCTCCACCTGAGCTGTGGGGACACCTCACATTTGGTATCTTTTGCATTTTCTTTACTTTGATTAATTTCGTTTATAAGTATACGTCTCTATTTTTTCCTTTATTTTGAACACAATGTAGACCATAAAAGTAATTTACTTTAGTATACATAGTAAATTATTTTTATTCTTTCTTTCTTATGTTTGATGCATCATAATCTAACCTTGCATGTTGGTATAAGATGTGTTATTATGGGAGAATCTTTTAAATCTAGCATCTAGTATAAAGACCGGTTTAACTAGATGAGATGGGGTGCTAATACCTTCTCATACTCGTAACCTGACCATTTACCCTGAATCTTTGACCAAATCATATGGAATCACGTAGCCCTTTCTGCTCACCCCAGATGGGGCTATACCCATTAGGTCCTAGGCCTGAATCCTAGTTGATGACTCCATTTATTTTTATTTATGAAGCATGATCCCAACCCCTTTTGTTGATACATTGAAATGTGATGCCATCCATAACCCTTTTCTCTAAGGGGCCATGGAAACCAACGGATCTCACCCCATAAGGCAGAGAAGACCCGCATCTGGAGGCCGCGGTCCTTACAGTGACGACTTCGAGCGATTTAATTATGGCATATGTATCAATTACTATCTAGTGGTCAAACTTTCAACACAGATGCTCGTGTTAAATGCAAGAATATTCTCCCTTATGCATTATTTATGTCATAACATGTTTGGCAGATCTTCCTTATTAATTTAATTATGGCAGATGTATTAAGGATTCATCAGCCAAATTTTCCTAGGGAATTGAAGCAAAAGACAGACTGAAGGTTGAGTCTCCATCAGAGTCAGAGCACTGCAAAAAGATCACAAATGGGAAAGTAAACAATTGCCCATCCAGCCAAGAAGCGACATGCTTGGAAGGGTTAGGCATTGCTTGGACACCTGGTTAGCCTCATCCCTTTAATCAGATGTTCACCCTATCACCAACATATGGAAAAAGAGTTGGGAGTCTGTGTTGCCCGAGGTTTAGTTATATATCACCCTATTTGCCAATATATGGCGAAAGAGTTGGGAGTTTATGTTGACCGAGGTTTAGTTGTATATTCTTTTCATTTTGGTCTATGATGGAATTATCTCACATATATGATTATAAGGGTTTTTGCATTTTCAGACGTACTTGTTATGAACGAATGATGAGATTAAGTGTAGATGCAGAATTTTGTCACCACCCTCGACAATGATGACAATTGGACATAGATGACTAACGATGTCCCCGCGGATGCTCCTCCAAACCCCAAGTCAGAAATGTGAACCTAGCATGAGCGACGCTCGCACTCGACCCACTATAAGGCACCACCATAGCACTATAGGGGTCCATGGTGCTATAGCAAAATAAACTATTCTTACGGCACCGCACCCGTAGTGCAGTGAAATTGCTTGGATTCCTTCAGCTGCACCAGTAGTGTCGTAAAATTGCTTGGATTTTTGCAGTGCTGCACCAGCGAGAATCCTTATAAATAAGGATCTTCACTCCTCATTTGGAACAAGGTCGGAAAACCTCGGGAAGTGCATCCCCAAAGCCCATTTTTGCCCTTTTTTCTTTCCAAAGCCTTGTTTCTCTCATTTTGGGGTCCTCTCCATCCCTAAGTGCAAATTTCTAAGCCTAGTTGTCTTGTCCAAAGTCCAGGTTATCCAAACCTAACTTTCCCACCCATTTCTACCCGATTCCCCTAAAGATTGGAGAATTCCTTATAGCGTAGTTATTCCATCCAAGGATTAAGCATTCAGCTCCTAAAACCTTGTGACGTTGTTACTCTACCTGAGGTTCCAAGATTCAATACTTGTAAGCCTTTATTCTGTCCAAGATTCTAAGATTCAATACTTGTAAAGCCGTTACTCTATCCAATAGAGGATGATAAGTCAGTCATTTGTCTCCACCTGAGCTGGGGGATACTTTCCATCTTGTATTTTTCATAATCGTATTGGTTTAGCGTACAGGTTTACATATCTATTGTTAACCTTTGATTTTGGCACAATGTAGACTCTTAAGTATTCATGTGTAGTGTACATAGTAGTTAGTATAGTGTAGTTTAGTTTTATTTGTACCATTTGTGCATCATCATTTAGCCATGCATGTTGGTATAGAACATGCATAAAGTGAGAATATTCAAGAATAAGCATCTAGTAGAAAGGCCGGTTTATCCGGGTGAGGAGGGTGTCTAATACCTTTCCACTCTCATAACCTGACCACTTAACTCAAATCTTGACCAAGATCATGTTGGGAGTGACCCAAAATGCCCTGCCCAGATCCCTGCTCGGGCGAGGGAGCGATGCAAGCTGGCAGGTGTGCAATAAAGAATTAAAGTTGCACCTTCCCTCACAAGGCATCTTTTGGGGGATTGGTAAGCACTTAATCCTACAATTGGTATCAGAGCAAGTGGTCGCGAGTTCGAGTCTCCCCGATGCCATAGGTGCTTTGTTATTGGGCGTGCATTTGGGGGGAGATTGTTGGGAGTGATCCAAAATGCCCTGCCCAGATCTTGGCTAGGGCGAGGAAGCGATGCGCGCTGGCTAGTGTGTAATAAGGAATTAAAGTTGCACCTTTCCTCACAAGGCGTCTTTTGGGGGATTGGCAAGCACTTAATCCTGCAGACCAAACGGAATCATGCAGCCCTTCATAGGTCTACATCGATCGGGTTCTAGGCCCTAAGCCTTGGTGGCGACTCCATTCTATATGATTGCATGACACCCATCCCCTGATAATGATATAAGATCCTTCTCTCCATCAAGGAGCACCCCGCTCCCCGCATTATGCAGAACATGGATCCTCACAGTAGCGACTCCGCTGGGGATATGATGGTCAAGCTTTCAATACTAGATGGTACCATTGAAAATAAGAATTTTCTCCCTTATACATTGTTTGATTAATAACATGTTTGGCTAACCCCTTTTGTTGTATTAACTGCGTCATGCATCGTGTTCGAAGTGAAATCAAACAACGAGGGTACTCCCTATTATGCCTCTATCCCTGGGGAGATCGGGCACATCATACTAAGTACTTTGAGATCGGATGATGGCCACTTCCTGCACCACTATCATGCACACACACACACACACGACATGGGAATACATTTAGCCCCATGGTTAGTCGTTGGACCCCATGTGTAGTCATGGGTAATTCATGGCGAAGCCACAACCTTTGATATTTACTTTACGGGTTTAGAATCATCGACGAGGGTATTCACTAGCATGCTGTGAGATATTTTCATTATCCAAAAAGGACACTAGTTTGATTACTCTAAGATCGAGTGACCTATTCCCCATGACTCACGTAAAGCGATAGGTATATCGATTCTATTAAAGGTGACCTTGTTCTGTCCTATCAGCCTACCTATTGCATGCATCATGTAGGAACTTAAAACTTATATGACTAGGATACACCACAAACTAACATTGTAATGTTTTGAGACCAAAAGTGAGACTCTTAGTGGTGTGTCCCTCCTAATATAAATTACCTCTCAGGAAGAGAGCTCTATCCATCCTTGGAATGTCCCTCGATAAACATCATATATCTATTTGGATCAGCGTATAAAAAAATGTACCCTCGAAGAAGGATATGTTGTCTAACATGGTACATCAATGATAGAGCTCCAATCATCCCACATGAAAGGTAATCCATATTAGCAAGGATAGACCTCTAAGAAGTTCTTGTTTAGGCCTCTCTGTTTGTTGAAGTGTGAACTCGAATTCAAATTCAAAGAACCATCGAGCCACGAATGATCTATGGCAAGATCACATCAATTCACAAAATTATAAGGGCCTCCATTGAATAATCTCAAATTCTGGTGCAAATCCCACCATCGATTACCTGAGTAAGATGGAATCAAGAGGTTAAAGGCGAATTGTTACACGAACTAACTGTGTTTGTACATATTCATTTATGTATATCTGTTTGTGTAGATAATGAAAAAAATATATAAATACTAATACAAAAATAAATATAACATAAACTATGACAATTTTTCTCCTTCTCCTTGAGTCCTAAAATAAAATTTTCTCACCTTTACAAGGCACAGTTCCATGACAAAGAAGATCTCCATTACTTGCATGGACCCGTCATGGCAGCCAATGGACTTGGACCAATCTCCACTAGATTCCACCTTATTCATCCAATAGGAACTCTAGTACCTCTCCTCACCTTCCAGCCCACTTAGGTAAAGTTTAGTAAGGTCATCCCCTGACGTGGACACCATGGATCCGTCAGAGGTTGGCCTATTAGAAGAAGTATGGAATCAAAGGATGGATAATATGCAGTGAGAGATGGCAGAGATGAAACAGTTGGTCACACAAATGGTTCAAATAATGCAAGGTCAATCCTAACAGGATACATCACCAACTCTCAAAGAACCCAGGGTAGCCCTGACAAAATCCAGGGCACCACCCAGAATTGTACTAGAGGAAGAAGGACATGCAGCTGTTAATGCTCCCCAGAATCTACCCAAAACCGAAAGAGAAAGGCAGATGAGGGAGAAAGTGGAGAAGCTCGAGATGGCCATGAAGGGCAAAGCTATTGAGAAATCGAAAGATGACTTGGTTTTCTTTCCAGAAGGAAGAACACCTGAAGACTTCAAATGGAAGCTTGATAAGTTTGACGGGACTGGAGATCCCAAGGCTCACTTAAAGATCTTTGTTACTGTGGCCAAAACATGGAACCTTATTGAGAATCAAATGGGTCAACTGTTCCTTTATTCATTAGCTGGATCAGCTTTGCGATGGCTCACCCAACTAAACTAGACTCAAACCCACACTTGGTCGATAGTTGTGAAAGTGATTACCAAGAAGTATTCCTACAAGAATGAAGTGGACATTACCTAGAGTGAGTTGGAGACCCTAAGGCAAGGAGCTAACGAGGGATTTTTTAACTTTATCGTGAGATTTTGTGAAAATTCATCCAAGATGTGGAGCTGCCCAAATGAATTAGAGAAAGTTGAGATCAAGGTTCTAAAACTCTTGTTTCAACTAGGTTTTGACTAGCCAAAAAATGAGTTCGTCTCGGTTTCGACCATATCTCGGTCGAAACCTAGGACTTTCTCCAAGCTAACTCGAACATTGGTTTCGAGGTCCAGAAGTTGTTTTTTTGCCCTAATTCTTTTTGTGCTGCCTATTTTTTATATTTTAAATCCAATCAATGCATTAGTTTCACATAGAGAACACTAAAAATATTACTTGTGGTTTTGATCCAAGTTTGATACTATATATTGTTCTTGAACATGGTATCGAATAAGGTTTGACTGTAACATAACTCCTTCAATATAAATCAGATTTAAGCAATCTTGGATTTGTTAGAAATCTTTTTTTTGATAACTTTCTAACAAGTCCAAGATTGCTTAAATCTGATTTATATTGAAGGAGTTATGTACTGGTTAAACTTAATTTGGTGTGCGCGAATGCTGTCAAAATCGCTCTGAATGAAAATATGTTTTTGGACATCAAAACAAATGAATATTTTGCCACACTTTTGGTTTTTAGCAATGTTTTGCCATATTAAGATTTATGGAATTTTTAGATTTGAGAAAAATCTCAGCATTAGAAAGTTGAAAATTGCACTTACCGTCGAAAATCTAGTTTTTGTTCATGATTTGGGGGGTTGGACTTTTTTTCCTTTTGGAATTTTATTTTTTAACTATTTTTATTGGATTCAAATGGGGGAGGATATTTTCTTATTTATGAATAACGTCTTAAGTAAATGATTTACTTAAATGATATTAGATATAACTAAGTGTCTGTCCTGGTTTCTGACCTGGTTTCTGGTAGTTTTTGGCATAAATACGTGTCCGTCCTAGTTTCGAGCCAACTTTCCCCAAGTTTCGATGGGCATAAGCGTCAAAACTACCAAAATATGGTCAAAACCCATCGAAACTATCGAAACCCAATCGAATCCAGGGATTTTATAAAATCCACCTTCAACTCGTCTCGAAAACCCGTGAAACTGAGTTAACTCAGTGGTTTCGACAGGTTTTGGTCGAGTTTTTCTTCCATGGTTAAGATGATACTAGAGAACTTGTATAGGAAATACCATGATCACCTCTATTGTCAGCATATCAAGATTTTTGAAGCACTTATAGCCACCGACAAGCGAGTTGAAGACAACTTGTTCAAAGGGAAGCAAGCCTAGAGTTCGGGCAAGGAGGCTTCTGGGTCTTAGTCAGGCAAGGACACCAAGGGAGGAAAAGGGAAAGCTCAGATGTGAATGCGGTTACCACCACTAAATACACTGAGAAGCAAATCCAAGCAACACCGCCTGCTCCTCTAGTAATCCAGGCCGAACAATAAGCTCCTCTTAGGGAATTCACCTTTAGTAGCATGACACCCACTCGTCTTTTCTTTAAACAGAAAAAGGAAGGGATATTGAGCATTGTGCTACCATAACATATAAATATGGCTAACCTGCCTCAAGGGTACAAGCCTGAGTTGTATTACTATTATCATTACTGGAAAGGCCATCAGACTGACATGTGTATACATCTCAAGCATGTTATACAAGATCTAGTAGATGTAGGTAAGATTAAACTAAAGACAGGTCAACAACCTAATTTAACCACCAACCCCTTGCCAACTCACGGGGTGAACATGTTATAAGGGGACACTCTCTACAAGGACCCAACTATTTTGATTCAACCTGTGAGGTAGAAACAAAAATTGATAAATGCTCAAGTCTATAGGGCTAACTTAGTTGCCCGAATAGAAGAGGGTAAGAAGAAGGAAGAAATAACCAGCCTCTGACGATGAAGACGTCTCTGGAAGAATTATCTCAAGAAGTAGATAGGCCTGACTCACCTTTTTATTACCCCAGATCATTTGGCACTACATGGGTGGATTAGGAAGCAAATCGTTTAATGATCATGCAGACGCCATCCGTGGAAAATGATCCATGTTCTCCTAGATCATCCACTGGGTCCGTAAATGCTTTGGAAGAAGAGATAATGGGTTTAGACCCTACCTCTCTTATCCGACATGTGAAAGTATTCCTGAGAGAGATAAAGAGGATATGGAGAGACAGCGGGTGTCTCATGTGGCAGATGGATCTTCCCATAGAGGTAAGAGTAAACATCGACAATTTTATAAAGGAAATATACAAAGAAGAAATGATGAAGAATTAGTCAACACCATTCCATGGTAGGAGCTGATATGCTCGGAAGAGAAGAGCAGGAAGGAGGATGGTTTGTGCTTACTATGTAAGGGTAAACTAAAATAATAAATTCTGAGAAGGAGGACAACGATGCGACCGAGTGAAAGGCCTACCCTCCGATGCCCAAATGAAAAAACATGAGTTCTTAGAAGATGGCCTGGATAGTCTCGGACTTGATGCATCATTGTAAAAGTACGAGTTCACAAATTATGAGATCAGTCATATGACCTCTGTTGAAGGTTTGGAGGAGGAAGATGATGTTGTCAACCCTTTGGTTTACATCCGACCCGTTGGGGAGATTCCGCTTGAAAGAAATTTTGAAATCATTGAAGAAGTCACACCAAGTTTGATCAAAGCCTTGTCCACGCTGGCCATTGGTGAAGCCTTGTCAGAAGAGACCTTGCTGATCCAGATCGGGGGAGACACTGACGATAGCGAGAAAGAAGATGATGAGCCAAATTCTGAAGATGAGTTCTCCACTAAGTATGCAACAAGGACTACCAAATGGGTGAACAATACTGGTATGGATGATGATGAAGTTCATCCAACTGGCCTCATTCAGCCTATCCCTCTAGAAAATGATGAAGGAAGAAGTAGTGATGAAGAGGTAGGATCCCAAGTAGGTCCAAGGGGAATCTGGTTCGTAAAAGGGAAAGACTTTGACAAATGGAATATTAGCATCTGCTATCAAGTCCAGGACATCCTCGAGATAACATCCATGACTCAAAATATCTTGTACAAAGCTAGCTCTGACTTCACAAACATGGTGTGTAGTCACTTTGTAGAGTAATGTGAGAAGGTAGAATTGCCAGCTGAAGAGGACTTTCTCCAGAGGATGTTGCATGAGCTAAGGAACATGACTTGGTTAGCTCATGCATTAGCAAAGGACTTCTTTGGGAACCCCGTCATGATCCCATGTTGTACTCAGATATCCAATCATATTCCGGTCCTCCAAGAATGATAGAAGAATGGGAAACCTGGATGGCCAATGTCAATACTGGAGACCCATATCTTGATCCAATAGAAGGGATCCACCGCATTGATAGCAATGAGGAAGAGGGAGGTGATCAAGTGATGAAGCACCTGATGAACATTCAAATGAGAAAGCATCAAGTGAAAGTCTAGATGATAAAGTAATGATTAAGACACTGCTGGTGAAGCATCTAGTGAAGTAACTAAAATGGAGATGGAGCCTCCTCTTAATAAATATGAAGAAATCTATGGGCCAGGAGTATGGCACCTCCCATTCCTAGCAAAGAGAATCCTTAGGATAGTTGACAAAGTTTATTGAATGCTTTTTTAAATAGCTCCTTCAGATACTAGGTATCGAGAAGAATTATGGTGACAACACCCGGGAAAAGAAAAATGGCCCTTGCCTCAAGTCATGCGAGAATTAGAAGATTCGGTCTCATTGGTGTTCTTTTTGGCAAAAGATTTGTATGGAAGTCTTCCAGTGTCTCCAAATCGAGCGAGTGAAGAATATCATGAGTGGATGTAAGCACACGACCGGTTCATCCTCAACAACATCAATATGGATGAACATGTTAGAGACCCCACAGAGAATATTCATCTAGTGATCTCTAGTGATGAAGAAGAAGATTCGTCTGATAAAACTGATTAAGAAAGTGACCATGAGGCTGAACATTTCAATCTTTATCTAAGGCAATAAAGTTTAAAAAATTGGCTAGTAAAACCTTTGAAATGATCCATCAAATGATACCAGCTGATTCATAAAATCCAAAACATTATGAGCTTCTCAGGTAACTCAATGAAAAGTAGGAAGCTTTATCCAAGATCCTACAAAAAGCCAAGAATGCAATTGCTACTTTGAAGATAGAAGGTGAGCCCAATGATCCAGGGAGAAGAAGTCCAATGGTAGGACCACTTGATAACAGAAAGTGATCTAGAAGATGAAGAGCTATGTCTAGTAGAGCTTATCATAAAGGGATTATGAAGCAAATCGTCTAATGATCTTGCAGATGCCATCCGTGGAAAATGATCCATGTTCTCCTAGATCATCCACTGGGTCCGCAAATGCTTTGGAAGAAGAGATAATGGGTTTAGACCCTACCTCGCTTATCCGACATGTGAAAGTATTCCTGAGAGAGATAAAGAGGATATGGAGAGACAGAGTGTGTCTCATGTGCCAGATGGATCTTCCCACAGAGGTAAGAGTAAACATCGACAATTTTATAAAGGAAATATACAAAGAAGAAATGATGAAGAATTAGTCAACACCATTCCATGGTAGGAGCTGATATGCTCGGAAGAGAAGAGCAGGAAGGAGGATGGTTTGTGCTTACTATGTAATGGTAAACTACAATGAGAAACTCTGAGAAGGAGGACAATGATGCGACCAAGGGAAAGGCCTAGCCTCCGATGCCCAAATGAAAAAACTTGAGTTCCTATAAGATGGCCTGGATAGTCTCGGACTTGATGCATCATTGTAAAAGTATAGGTTCACAAATTATGAGATCAGTCATATGACCTATGTTGAAGGTTCGGAGGAGGAAGATGATGTTGTCAACCCTTTGGTTTACATCTGACCTGTTGGGGAGATTTTGCTCGAAAGATATTTTGAAATCATTGAAGAAGTCACACCAAGTCTGATCAAAGCCTTGTCCACACTGGCCATTGGTGAAGCCTTGTCAGAAGAGACCTTGCTGATCCAGATCGGGGGAGACACTGATGATAGCGAGAAAGAAGATGATGAGCCAAATTCTGAAGATGAGTTCTCCGCTGAGTATGCAATAAGGAATACGAAATGGGTGAACAGTATTGGTATGGATGATGATGAAGTTGATCCAACTGGCCTCATTCAGCCTATCCCTCCAGAAAATGATGAAGGAAGAAGTAGTGATGAAGAGGTAGGATCCCTAGTAGGTCCAAGGGGAATCTGGTTCGTAAAAGGGAAAGACTTTGACAAATGGAATATTAGCATCTTCTATCAAGTCTAGGATATCCTCGAGATAACATCCATGACTCAAAATATCTTGTCCAAAGCTAGCTCTGACTTCACAAATATGGTGTGTAGTCACTTTGTAGAGCAATGTGAGAAGATAGAATTGCCAGCTGAAGAGGACTTTCTCCAGAGGATGTTGCATGAGCTAAGGAACATGACTTGGTTAGCTCATGCCGTAGCAAAGGACTTCTTTGGGAACCCCCTCATGATCCCATGTTGTACTCAGATATCCAGTTATATTCTGGTCCTCCAAGAATGATAGAAGAATGGGAAACCTAGATGGCCAATGTCAATACCGGAGACCCATATCTTGATCTAATAGAAGGGATCCACTGCATTGATAGCAATGATGAAGAGGGAAGTGATCAAGTGATGAAGCACCTGATGAACATTCAAATGAGGAAGCATCAAGTGAAAGTCTAGATGATAAAGTAATGATTAAGACACTGCTGGTGAAGCATCTAGTGAAGTAACTAAAATGGAGACGGAGCCTCCTCTTAATAAATATGAAGAAATCTATGGGCCAGGAGTATGGCACCTTCCATTCCTAGCAAAGAGAATCCTTAGGATAGTTGACAAAGTTCATTGAATGCTTTTTGAAATAGCTCCTTCAGATACGAGGTATCGAGAAGAATTATGGTGAAAACGCCAAGGAAAAGAAAAATGGCCCTTGCCTTAAGTCATGCGAGAATTAGAATATTCGGTCTCATTGGTGTTCCTTTTGGCAAAAGATTTGTATGGAAGTCTTCCAGCGTCTCAAAATCGTGCGAGTGAAGAATATCATGAGTAGATGTAAGCACACGACCGGTTCATCCTCAACAACATCAATATGGATGAACATGTTAGAGACCTCACAGAGAAGATTCATCTAGTGATCTCTAGTGATGAAGAAGAACATTCGGCTGATAACACTGATTAAGAAAGTGACCATGAGGCTAAACATTTCAATCTTTATCTGAGGCAACAAAGTTTCAAAAATTGGCTAGTAAAACCTTTGAAATAATCCATCAAATGATACCAGCTGATCCATAAAATCCAAGACATTATGAGCTTCTCAGGTAACTCAATGAAAAGCAGGAAGCATTATCCAAGATCATACAAAAACCAAGAATGCAATTGCTACTTTGAAGATAGAAGGGAAGCCCGCGGATCTAGGGAGAAGAAGTCCCATGGTAAGAGCACT
The DNA here is from genome assembly GCF_018873765.1 of Telopea speciosissima. Classification (NCBI taxonomy): domain Eukaryota; kingdom Viridiplantae; phylum Streptophyta; class Magnoliopsida; order Proteales; family Proteaceae; genus Telopea; species Telopea speciosissima. The sequence goes on from NC_057920.1 coordinate 27,211,328, forward strand.
TGATAACAGAAAGTGATCTAGAAGATGAAGAGCTATGTCTAATAGAGATTAACATAAAGGGATTATAAAGCAAATTGTCTAATAATCTTCCTGACGCCATCCGTGGAAAATGATCCATGTTCTCCTAGATCATCCACTGGGTCCATAAATGCTTTGGAAGAAGAGATAATGGGTTTAGACCCTACCTCTCTTATCCAACATGTGAAAGTATCCCTGAGAGAGATAAAGAGGATATGGGGAGATAGAGTGTGTCTCATATGGCAGATGGATCTTCCCACAGAGGTAAGAGTAAACGTCGACAATTTTATAAAGCAAATATACAAAAAAGAAATGATGAAGAATTAGTCAACACCATTCCATGGTAGGAGCTGATATGCTCGGAAGAGAAGAGCAGGAAGGAGGATGGTTTATGCTTACTATGTAAGGGTAAACTACAATGAGAAACTCTGAGAAGGAGGATAATGATGCGACCGAGGGAAAGGCCTAGCCTCCGATGCCCAAATGAAAAAACTTAAGTTCCTAGAAGATGGCTTGGATAGTCTCCAACTTGATGCATTATTGTAAAAGTACGGGTTCACAAATTATGAGATCAGTCATATGACCTATGTTGAAGGATTGGAGGAGGAAGATGATGTTGTCAACCCTTTGGTTTACATCCGACCTGTTTGGAATATTCCGCTCGAAAGAAACTTTGAAATCATTGAAGATGTCACACCAAGTCTGATCAAAGCCTTGTCCACGCTGGCCATTGGTGAAGCCTTGTCAGAAGAGACCTTGCTGATCTAGATCGGGGGAGACACTGACGATAGCGAGAAAGAAGATGATGAGCCAAATTCTGAAGATGAGTTCTCCGCTGAGTATGCAACAAGGACTACCAAATGGGTGAATAGTATTGGCATGGATGATGATGAAGTTGATCCAACTGGCCTCATTCAGTCTATCCCTCCAGAAAATGATTAAGGAAGAAGTAGTGATGAAGAGGTAGGATCCCCAGTAGGTCCAAGGGGAATCTGGTTCGTAAAAGGGAAAGACTTTGACAAATGGAATATTAGCATCTTCTATCAAGTCTAGGATAACCTCGAGATAACATCCATGACTCAAAATATCTTGTACAAAGCTAGCTCTGACTTCACAAACATGGTGTGTAGTCACTTTGTAGAGTAATGTGAGAAGATAGAATTGCCAGCAGAAAAGGACTTCTCCAGAGGATGTTGCATGAGCTAAGGAGCATGACTTGGTTAGCTCATGCCTTAGCAAAGGACTTCTTTGGGAACCCCCTCATGATCCCATGTTGTACTCAGATATCCAGTCATATTCCGGTCCTCCAAGAATGATAGAAGAATGGGAAACCTGGATGGCCAATGTCAATAGCGGAGACCCATATCTTGATCCAATAGAAGGGATCCATCGCATTGATAGCAATGAGGAAGAGGGAGGTGATCAAGTGAAGAAGCACCCGATGAACATTCAAATGAGGAAGCATCAAGTGAAAGTCTAGATGATAAAGTAATGATTAAGACATTGCTGGTGAAGCATCTAGTGAAGTAACTAAAATGGAGATGGAGCCTCCTCTTAATAAATATGAAGAAATCTATGGGCCAGGAGTATGGCGCCTCCCATTCCAAGCAAAGAAAATACTTAGGATAGTTGACAAAGTTCATTGAATGCTTTTTGAAATAGCTCCTTCAGATACGAGGTATCGAGAAGAATTATGGTGACAGCACCCGGGAAAAGAAAAATGGCCCTTGCCTCAAGTCATGCGAGAATTAGAAGATTCGGTCTCATTGGTGTTCTTTTGGGCAAACGATTTGTATGGAAGTCTTCCAGCGTCTCCAAATCGAGCGAGTGAAGAATATCATGAGTGGATGTAAGCACACGACCGGTTCATCCTCAACAACATCAATATGGATGAACATGTTAGAGACCCCACAGAGAATATTCATCTAGTGATCTCTAGTGATGAAGAAGAACATTCGTCTAATAACACTGATTAAGAAAGTGACCATGAAGCTAAACATTTCAATCTTTATCTGAGGCAATAAAGTTTCAAAAATTGGCTAGTAAAACCTTTGAAATGATCCATCAAATGATACCAGCTGATCCATAAAATCCAAAACATTATGAGGTTCTTAGGTAACTCAATGAAAAGCAGGAATCTTTATCCAAGATCCTACAAAAAGCCAAGAATGCAATTGCTACTTTGAAGATAGAAGGGGAGCCCGTTGATCCAGGGAGAAGAAGTCCCATGGTCGGAGCACTTGATAACAGGAAGTGATCTAGAAGATGAAGAGCTATCTCTAGTAGAGCTTATCATAAAGGGATTATGAAGCAAATCGTCTAATGATCTTGCAGACGCCCTCCGTGGAAAATGATCCATGTTCTCCTAGATCATCTCTTAGGTCCGTAAATGCTTTGGAAGAAGAGATAATGGGTTTAGACCCTACCTCTCTTATCCGACGTGTGAAAGTATTCCTGAGAGAGATAAAGAGGATATGGGGAGACAGAGTGTGTCTCATGTGGCAGATGGATCTTCTCACAGAGGTAAGAGTAAACATCGACAATTTTATAAAGGAAATATATAAAGAAGAAATGATGAAGAATTAGTCAACACCATTCCATGGTAGGAGCTGATATGCTCGAAAGAGAAGAGCAGGAAGGAGGATGGTTTGTGCTTACAATGTAAGGGTAAACTACGATGAGAAATTCTGAGGAGGACAACGATGCGACCGAGGGAAAGGCCTAGCCTCTGATGCCCAAATGAAAAAACTTGAGTTCCTAGAAGATGGCCTGGATAGTCTCGGACTTCATGCATCATTGTAAAAGTACAGGTTCACAAATTATGAGATCAGTCATATGACCTATGTTGAAGGTTCGGAGGAGGAAGATGATGTTGTCAACCCTTTGGTTTACATCCGACCTGTTGGGGAGATTTCGCTTGAAAGAAATTTTGAAATCATTGATGAAGTCACACCAAGTCTGATCAAAGCCTTGTCCATGCTGGCCATTGGTGAAGCCTTGTTAGAAGAGACCTTGTTGATCCAGATCGGGGGAGACACTGACAATAGCGAGAAAGAAGATGATGAGCCAAATTTTGAAGATGAGTTCTTCGCTGAGTATGCAACAAGGACTACCAAATGGGTGAACAGTATTGGTATGGATGATGATGAAGTTGATCCAATTGGCCTCATTCAGCCTATCCCTCCAGAAAATGATGAAAGAAGAAGTAGTGATGATGAGGTAGGATCCCCAGTAGGTCCAAGGGGAATCTGGTTCGTAAAAGGGAAAGACTTTGACAAATGGAATATTGGCATCTTCTATCAAGTCCAAGATATCCTCGAGATAACATCCATGACTCAAAATATCTTGTACAAAGCTAGCTCTGACTTCACAAACATGGCGTGTAGTCACTTTGTAGAGCACTGTGAGAAGATAGAATTGCCAGCTGTAGAGGACTTTCTCTAGAGGATGTTGCATGAGCTAAGGAACATGACTTGGTTAGCTCATGCCTTAGCAAAGGACTTCTTTGGGAACCCCCTCATGCTCCCATGTTGTACTCAGATATCCAGTCATATTTCAGTCCTCCAAGAATGATAGAAGAATAGGAAACCAGGATGGCCAATGTCAATACCGGAGACCCATATCTTGATCCAATAGAAGGGATCCACCGCATTGATAGCAATGAGGAAGAGGGAGGTGATCAAGTGATGAAGCACCCGATGAACATTCAAATGAGGAAGCATAAAGTGAAAGTCTAGATGATAAAGTAATGATTAAGACACTGCTGGTGAAGCATCTAGTGAAGTAACTAAAATGGAGATGGAGCCTCCTCTTAATAAATATGAAGAAATCTATGGGCCAGGAGTATGGCACCTCCCATTCCTAGCAAAGAGAATCCTTAGGATAGTTGACAAAGTTCATTAAATGCTTTTTGAAATAGCTCCTTCAGATACGAGGTATCGAGAAGAATTATGGTGACAACACCCGGGAAAATAAAAATGGCCCTTGCCTCAAGTCATGCAAGAATTAGAAGATTCGGTCTCATTGGTGTTCTTTTTGGCAAAAGATTTGTATGGAAGTCTTCCAGCGTCTCCAAATTGAGCGAATGAAGAATATCATGAGTGGATGTAAGCACACGACCGGTTCATCCTCAACAACATCAATATTGATGAACATGTTAGAGAACCCCCAAAGAATATTCATCTTGTGATCTCCAGTGATGAAGAAGAAGATTCGTCTGATAACACTGATTAAGAAAGTGACCATGAGGCTGGACATTTCAATCTTTATCTGAGGCAATAAAGTTTCAAAAATTGGCTAGTAAAACCTTTGAAATGATCCTACAAAAAACCAAGAATGCAATTACTACTTTGAAGATAGAAGGGTAGCCCACTGATCCAGGGAGAAGTAGTCCCATTGTAGGAGCACTTGATAACAGAAAGTGATCTAGAAGATGAAAAGCTATGTCCAGTAGAGCTTATCATAAATGGGAAGGAATCTGAAGTCTCGAAGATGGAAGGAAATTCAAAGACAAAGGATTGATAATGGAGAAATCCTCTATACCAACTTAACCTCAAAACCATGTCAAGTATGAACCAAAGAATCAGGTGTTGAACCAACTAAAGAAGGTATAGGCCAATATCTCCATCTGTGGACTATTAATGGCTTCTCTCATACATCGGGAAGCGGTTCTGAAGGCTCCCACCAAAGTTCAGGTACCGATAGAAATGGGCCCAAAGGAACTCTCTCATATTGTGGGGGATACTTATGCCATACAATCTCTTTCTTTCTCCGAGGATGATTTGCTACCTGGAGGAAAAAGCCATAATTGAGCCTTATATGTCACGGTGGAATGCAATGGAAATCAAGTCCCTCAATGTTATGTCTCTCAAAGCCGCAAGTTGCATAGGGTTAGATCTTACTCAAATGAAGCCTTCTTCCTAAAGAATCAAAGCTTATGATAATACAAGAAGAAAAGTCTTGGGAATATTGACCACTGTCATCCAAATTGGACCCGCTCAATTCACTGTGGACTTCCAAGTGATTGATATTCAAGCCTCCTTCAACATGCTACTAGGTCAACAATGATTGCATCCTATAGGAGTGATAGCCTCAAGCTTGCATCAGAAGCTGAAATTCATCTATGAAGGGAAGGTGATCACCATGGAGATCCAGAGATTGTACACACTTTGGTAAACATTGAAGTAGGTGAGAAGCACCTATAGATGTCCAATTAGGGGGATTCGAGATCAGAGCAATCAGTGTTGTGTCCACAGAGGGAAAGGAGATAATTCCATCCGGATATCAGACAATATGGAACAAAGCGGTCTTAAAAATGATGAATCATATGGAATACTTCTGTTAAACCCTGCTCCTGACTGGTTGGATTTTTGATTGAAGCGCAGGAACCCCTGTCCAGGCAACCAGGATCACTGTGGCGTATCACTCCACTCAATGAGATCAATGAGAATACTTTGAACAGGTTTCCCTATATACCTGTCAGAAGATGGATAGCAGACCCCTGCAAATGTACAGCTCATTGCCTGATATATGGTTTGGATCCCAGGTAATCTCTCTCCTCCTTACAATGGTGGGACCCACCTCTGTAAAAATATGCAAAAACCTCTAGTGGGCATGTGGGGACAATACCCTAACCAAGGGTCAAACTCCTGTGTAAGCCCCATTGAATTTTAGCTTGCTGGAATTCTCTGGGCGATGGCACTGGGCGATGCAGCAAGGCCCAGTGACATCACCCAATGGGCTGTTTCTGTATATTTTATTGAATTTTATTTATGGGGACCACTCCATATGGACATGGGTACCCTCCACTGATAGAGGGAATTCCGAGGGATCACCTCATACCCTTGGTTCACTATGGACCCCACCAGAGTGCCCAGAATCAATCAAAATCAGTTTAAAAACTGATTTTTAAAAGAGGCCTTCATAGGAAAACATGCCTCAGTGAAGGGGGGGTCTATAAATAGGAGGCGTCTGAGTTCATTTAGAGCCCTTGGCATATCTGAAACCCGTGGGAGAGAAGAGAGGAAAGAAAGGAGAAAAGAAGGAGAGAAAGAAGAGAGGAAGAAGAAGGAAGGGGAAAGAAGGAGGGAAGCTTGGCTGCCACCCATCTCAGCTGGAACCGAGCCCTCTCTCAGCCATTTCAGGTATAAAAATACCTATACACCTCTACTATCCCCATCTCTCCTCTGCATTTGATATGATTCTGCTCCTTGGGCAGCCCTGAACAGCTAGGGTTTGCCAAGATCAGCTCCAGATCTGCCATGCTAGCCTTAAGCATGGAAGATCTGTGATTTTTGAACAAAAATATAATTCTAATTTGTTGTTCTTGTGAGCCAATTCTGGCTGTACACAGCTGCACTGCCCAGAATCCCTCCTGGTTGACTGATTGAAGCCCTGGATGCAAGCCATGGCTGCAAAGATCAAACCCTAGGTGGTTGCAGCCTTGAACCACTATCTTACATCCATTTCCAGCCCTGTATGTGGCTGGAATCGATTTCCAAGTGTTGAGAAAACCCTGTGATACTATTCACTGGACTGTCTGGGTAGCCTCTGGCAGCCTAATGGTTGACCTGATGGATGATCCATTTGGATCAAGAGGTAGATCACCCCAGGGGCTACCTGATCCCCCAAACATGCAGAGGATCAGGTTTGGGCATAACCTGAAAAGCCCAACCTTGGAATCTCAGCCCATTGTCAATTTGCAGCCTCTGGGCGGTGCACTGGGCCAACGCCGAGTGAATGGAAAGTTGTTGTATTACTGATCTGACCGGGGGGAATCTCACCCTTTGGCTTTTGGACACTGTGGGAGGTTGGGAAATGACCAAAAAGCCCTTCCCCACATCTATCCTTAATTGGAGAATGCTTGGGAACCCAAGTGGGCCCCGTAAGTGAAAGAAACCCTATTGTGCTTGGTCCTACAGCACAGACAAGCTATGGACAGCACTGTGGAATTGATCTGACCTAGGGTCAGGTACAACCATTAAAATGACTATTTTACCCTTTATGCCACTAACACTAGTTGGGGCACCGGGACATGACCTAAGGCCCAGTGATCCCAAATGAGTGCCAATCAAGTACCTGGTCAACCTAGTAAGCTTAGGTTAACCCTAGGACTACTAGTGATAGACTGAAAACTTAATAAAACATTATCTGATTTATATCTAGGAATTGATCCCATGCTCGAGGACAACAATCAGACTGCTGTTGGAATTGAGTTTGCTAACAAGTATCTAGAACCCAACTCAGGTGAGTGAATAATTCTATTGTGCGTACATGTGTAATTATGATACTATGCCGGCTAATAAAAATTGAATCATATATGTTGTGTTATTTATTCCTGTTCAAATTACTCAAATTAGTGCATAGTGACTGTTTGTTGATCAACACTGTGAAATTCTTATATGATGATTGTGATTGTTAGACTAGATGCTGTAGTCGACTTGGATATGAGGCCTGTGGTAGCCCGTAAAATGGGATGCGGTTGACACCACCCGACTAATACGATGCCATATAGACATGGGGCTAGAGTTTCATCACCTGTGCTATGCACCATTGCCAACAAGGGTTTAGGTGTTGGATGCCTGTGGGGGCGACTATTAGAAAATGAGAAAAGAGAGAAAAAGAAATGAATGAAAGAACACCAGAATGGTGATATTGAGCTATATGCCACAAAAGAGAAAAGAAATGGATTGTGCGGGAGCTGACTGGTCCTCTTTGACAACTCAATGGGTATATCACGGGAAGGGGTTAGAAGCCCGCACCAGGGATACATGTATTGGGGATTGTAGTAGCATTAACCTGACTTAGTTGTATTGTTAGGTGGCTAATAAATAATCTGGACTTGCACATCATGTAGGATCATTTGAACCATGTATTGTGATTGCATGTGCATGCATAATTGATGTTATTTGCTCACCAACTCGGTGGGGTTCACACTCTGTTATACAATGTTTTTCTTAGATGATTTTGCAGATCAATGCCAGTGTGGCATGGAGGCTTATCTCAAGGAGGAGAATCATGGTTATTACGATGATGCTGGTGTGGACCCCGACGGAGGCCATACCGATCCTGCATACCTTCTCGGTGGTCATGGATGAAGACCGTTGAGGAGTGCTTCTGATGTTTTGCTATGGGAAATCCTTTTTGTTTTGCTAGGAGTTTTCCCCGTTCTAACTGTGGATCAGTTATAGTTTCTTTTTACTTCTTTTTGGGGTTGAGTATGCTCACCCTGTATATGTCTATGTGTGTAGTTCCATACTTATCAGTTGGTTTCTTTGTTTGTGGGTGGAGGGAAATGTACAAACTAACTTATGTATATATTATCACCATTTTCCCCATATCGCTATGCTTCACCAGCCCGACCAGCAACAAGTCAAGTGAGCCAAGCCTCAACACCTGCTACTTCACCCTTTAAGTGTTACCAGTGAAACAAGGAAGGGCATATGGCCAAAGATTGTAGAACGCGTGGGTACAACAACAACTCGCAAAATCAGCCCTACGCTAGGATTTTCCAGCCATGGGACAATCGAAAGTGAGGAAAGGTGTTTGCGATGATGAATGAAGAAGTTGAGGCAAATCCTGATGTATTGACAGGTAAGTTACTAAACACTACTAACTTATAGGGACTATTTGGCTTACTTCATGTAACCTAAATTACCTACAAACCCTAGGTACCCTGAATGTCTCAACTATACCACTCTTTCATCTTCTCAAGCTTTGTGAGTAAGATAAAAGATCAACCAAGAGATATCAGGCATGAGTTAGTGGTCAGCACATCGACAGGGAGTGTTGTGAGCTTGACGGAGGTCTACGACCCTTGTCAGATTGAATTTTGTGGGAAGAAACTAACCGCACGATTGATTAAGATGGATATAAATGATTTTGACATAATCTTGGGCATGGACTGGTTGTCTACCTATGGTGCAAACGTCTTATGTGCGGAGAAGAAGATAAGGTTCAACTTGAAGGATGGGCCAATTTTCACCGATCAAAGTGAACCCAAGAAGAAATCCAGGAGAATAACTTTGTTAGCCCTCCAGGCGCGAAAGTTGCTTGACGATGGATGCCAAGGCTTTTTGGCCATGATAATAGACACGGAGGCAAAGATAAAACCATTGGAGGAACTAGAAGTCGTCAGAGAATTTCTTGATGTCATTCTAGAAGATCTGGCAAAGCTACCACTCGACCGCGATATAGAATTCGCGATTGATCTAATTCCTGGTGCACCATCGATATCCAAGGCACCATACAGGATGGCGCCAGTCGAGCTGAAAGAGTTACAGGTTCAATTCCAAGACCTGCTAAAGAAAAGATTTATACGACCCACTGTATCACCCTGGGGAGCACCCGTGCTGTTTGTTAAGAAGAAGGATGGTAGTATGCGGCTGTGTATCGACTACTGGACATGATGAATAGAGTATTCCATGACGTGCTAGATAAGTTTGTCATAGTATTTATTGATGACATCCTAGTATACTCTAAGAATGAGGAAGAACACGAGTGACACCTTACTTTCGTGTTGTAGCGATTGCGGGAACACCAGCTCTTCGCCAAATTCAGCAAATGTGAATTTTGGCTTCACCAAATTGGATTCCTGGGACACATCATCACCAAAGACGGCATCAAAGTAGACCCAGGCAAGGTGAAAGCTGTTCTCAAGTGGAAGACTCCGAAGAGTGCCACTGAGATTCAAAGTTTCTTAGGATTTGCCGGTTACTATCGAAGATTTATCAAGAATTTCTCGCGCATCTCGGCACCCATGACAAAACTTACAAGGAAGGGTGCTAAGTTTGAATGGAATGAAGCATATGAGGAAAGCTTCTAGGAATTGAAGAACCAATTGGTAACAGCTCCAGTTCTGACCATTCTAGACGGAACCGGAGGAATGGTAGTATACTCCGATGCATCCAGAACAGGTTTAGGTGGCGTCCTGATGCAGAGAGGTAAAGTGGTCACCTATGCCTCCAGGCAGTTGAAGGAACACGAGACGAACTACCCCACTCATGATTTGGAGTTGGCAGCGGTAGTTTTTGCGTTAAAAATCTGGCGACATTACCTATATGGTGAAAAGAGTGAAATCTTCAGCGACCACAAAAGTCTGAAGTATTTCTTCACCCAAAAGGAGTTGAATATGAGACAGAGGCGATGGTTGGAATTGGTGAAAGACTACGATTGTGAAATCCAGTACCACCCTGGTAAGGCCAATGTTTTGGCAAATGCATTAAGCAGAAAATCTCAGACTGCGTCCCTTGCATCTTTGGTCGTAAGTGAGCTGTTAGTGGACGAAGCTCAAAAATTTGATCTTGAACTCATGATCGAAGGAACGGCTATACAATTAGCAGCTATAGATCTACAGACGTCGATACGAGAAGAAATAATTGCGAAGCAACCATTGGATCCCGAGCTGGCCAAAATAATTTGGGAAGTTCAACAAGGTGTCCATAAGGACCCAGATTTTTCCTTGGCCCAAGATGGTGCATTGAAGTTTCGAGATAGATTGTGCGTGCTTGATGATTTTGACATCCAAGACCAAATTCTTAAAGAGGCGCACAACTCACCCTACTCAGTCCACCCCGAAAGTACAAAGATGTACAAAGATTTGAAGAAGTATTACTGGTGGATGGGAATGAAGGAGACCATAGCAATATACGTGTCCAAGTGCCTCACCTATCGACAAATAAAGACAGAAAGACACCGACTGTATGGATTGTTGTAGCCACTTCCCATACCTGAGTGGAAGTGGGAAAGAATCACTATGGATTTCATGACAAATCTGCCCAACACCAGGAAAGGTATGAATGCATTTTGGGTGATTGTAGATAGACTAACAAAGGTGGCATACTTCATACTGATCAAGATAAGTTACCCAATGGAGAGAAGCTTGCCCGTATATATATTGAAAACATAGTTCGGTTACACAGCGTGCCTGTCAGTGTTGTGTCTAACAGAGATCCTTGGTTCACTTCAAGGTTTAGGAGAAGTTTGCAACGGGCATTGGGATCTCAACTAAATCTTAGCATAGCTTTCCATCTGCAGACGGACGGACAATCAAAAAGAACTATTCAGACTCTGGAGGACATGCTCCGAGCCTGTGTCTTGGAAATAAATGACAGTTAGGATGCTCACATACCTCTGGTGGAATTTGCATACAATAATAGCTATCACTCCACCATTGGCATGGCACCAATTCGAAGTACTTTATGGCCAAAAGTGTCGAACTCCACTATACTGGGATGAAGTTGGCGAGCAAAAATATCTCAGACCTAGGATGATACAAGCGACCTATGACAAGGTAGATATTATAAGAGAAAAGATCAAGACAGCCCAGTCAAGATAGAAAAGTTATCGGATAATAGGAGGAAGGACATCGAGTTTGAAGTCGGAGAAAAAGTATTCCTTCGAGTATTCCCAACTAAAGGATTGCTACGATTTAACAAGAAAGGCAAATTAAGCCCAAGATTCATTGGTCCATACGAAATTCTTAATAAGGTGGGACCCGTAGCATACCGACTGGATCCACCACCATCTTTGTCAGGCGTCCCCGACGTTTTCCATGTGTCAATGCTGAGGAAGTATATTAACAACCCAACACATGTATTATCAACTGAACCTGAACAGTTGGATGTGGATATGACCTATGAAGAGCAACCTACAGAGATATTGGATGGAAAGGAACATAACCTTTGAAATCGCACCGTCGTTTTTGTGAAAGTTCGATGGGGAAATAATCCAGTAGAAGAAGCTTCATTGGAACGTGAAGAAGAAATGAAAGAGAAGTATCTCCAACTTTTTGGATTACAAGGTAAGCAAATCTCGAGGATGAAATTTTTGTAAGGTGGGGTGAAATGTCAAACACTGCTTTTGACCGGTTGGATTTTTGATTGAAGGGCAGGAACCCCTGTCCAGGCAACCAGGATCAGTATAGAGTATCACTCTACTCATTGACATCAATGAGAATACTTTGAATAGGTTTCCCTATATACCTATCAAAAGATGGATAGCAGACCCCTGCAAATGTACAGCTCATTGCCTGATATATGGTTTGGATCCCAGGTAATCTCTCTCCTCCTTATAATGGTGGGACCCACCTCTGTAAAAATGTGCAAAAACCTCTAGTGGGCATGTGGGGACAATACCCTAACCAAGGGTCAAACTCCTGTGCAAGCCCCATTGAATTTCAGCTTGCTGGAATTCTCTAGGCGATGGCACTGGGCTATGCAGCAAGGCCCAATGACATCGTCCAGTGGCTGTTTCTGTATATTTTATTGAATTTTATTTATGGGGACCACTCCATATGGACATAGGTACCCTCCACTGATAGAAGGAATTCTGAGGGACCACCTCATACCCTTGGTTCACTGTGGACCCCACCAGAGTGCGCAGAATCAGTTTAAAAACTGATTTTCAAAAGAGGCCTTCACAGGAAAACATGCCTCAGTGAAGGGGGGGTCTATAAATAGGAGGGGACTGAGCTCATTTAGAGCCCTTGGCATATCTGAAACCCGTGGGAGAGAAGAGAGGAAAGAAAGGAGAAAAGAAGGAGAGAAAGAAGAGAGGAAGAAGAAGAAGGAAGGGGAAAGAAGGAGGGAAGCTTGGCTGCCACCCATTTCAGCTGGCACCGAGCCCTCTCTCAGCCATTTCAGGTATAAAAATACCTATACACCTCTGCTGTCCCCATCTCTCCTCTGCATTGGATATGATTCTGCTCCTTGGGCAGCCCTTAACAACTAGGGTTTGCCCAAATCAGCTCCAGATCTACCATGCTAGCCTTAAGCATGGAAGATCTATGATTTTTTAACAAAAATATAATTCTGATTTATTGTTCTTGTGAGCTGATTCTGGCTGTGCATAGCTGCACTGCCCAGAATCCCTCCTGGTTGACTAATTGAAGCCCTGGATACAAGCCATGGCTGCAGAGATCAAACCCTAGGTGGTTGCAGCCTTGAACCACTATCTTACATCCATTTCCAGCCCTGCATGTGGCTGGAATCAATTTCCAAGTGTTGAGAAAACCCTATGATACTATTCATTGGGCTGTCTGGGCAGCCTCTGGCAGCCTGATGGTTGACCTGATGGATGATCCATTTGGATCAAGAGGTAGATCACCCCAGGGGCTACCTGATCCCCCAAACATGCAGAGGATCAGGTTTGGGCATAACCTGAAAAGCTCAGCCTTGGAATCTCAGCCCATTGTCGATTTGCAGCCTCTTGGCGACGCACTAGGCGACGCAGACATCACCCAGAGCCAACACCTAGTGAATGGAAAGTTACTGTATTGCTGATCTGACCGGGGGGAATCTCACCCTTTGGCTTTTGGACACTATTGGAGGTTGGGAAATGACCAAAAAACCCTTCCCCACATCTCTCCTTAATTGGAGAATGTTTGGGAACCCAAGTGGGCCCTGCAAGTGAAAGAAACCCTGCAGTGCTTGGTCCTACAACACAGACAAGCTGTGGACAGCACTGTGAACTTGATCTGACCTAGGGTCAGATACAACCATTGAAATGACTATTTTACCCTTTGTGCCACTGACACTGGTTGAGGCACCGGGACATGACCTAAGGCCCAGTGCAAGGCCCAGTGATCCCAAATGAGTACCAATCAAGTACCGGGTCAACCCAGTAAGCTTAGGTTAACCCTAGGACTACCAGTGATAGACTAAAAACTTAATAAGACATTATCTGATTTGTATCTAGGAATTGATCCCGCGCACGAGGACAACAATTAGACTGCTGTTGGAACTGAGTTTGCTAACGAGTATCTAGAGCCCAACTCAGGTGAGTGAATAATTCTATTATGTGTACATATGTAGTTATGATACAATGCCGGCTAATAAAACTTGAATCATATATGTTGTGTTATTTATTCCTATTCAAATTACTTAAATCACTGCATAGTGACTGTCTGTTGATCAACACTGTGAAATTCTTATATGATGATTGTGATTGTTAGACTAGATGCAGTGGTCGGCATATGAGGCCTATGGTAGCCCGTAGAATGGGATGCGGTTGACACCACCCGACTCATATGATGCCATATGGACATGGGGTTAGAGTTTCATCACCTGTGCTATGCACCCTTGCCAACAGGGATTTAGGTGTTGGATGCCTGTGGGGGCAACCATCAGAAAATGAGAAAAGAGAAAAAAAGAAATGAATGAATGAACACTGGAATGGTGTATGAATGAAAGAACACCGGAATGGTGATATTGAGCTATATGCCGGGCTATAAGCCACAAAAGAAAAGAAAAGAGAAAAGAAATGGATTGTCCCATGGGTTAATCATAGAGGGCTGGTCGGGCTGACCTTGGTGATTGATGCGGGAGCTGACTGGTCCTCTCCGAAAACTCAATGGGTGTATCGCAGGAAGGGGTTAGAAGCCCGCACTAGGGATACATGTATTGGGTATTGTAGTAGCACTAACCTAACTTAGTTGTATTATTAGGTGGCTAATAAATAATCTAGACTTGCACATCATGTAGGATCATTTGAACTGTGTATTGTGATTGCATGTGCATGCATAATTGATGTTATTTGCTCAGGAGCTCGGTGGGGCTCACACTCTGTTATACAATGTTTTTCTTAGATGATTTTGCAGATCGATGCCAGTGTGGCATGGAGGCTTATCTCGAGGAGGAGAATCCTAGTTATTACGATGATGTTGGTATGGACCCCGACGGAGGCCATACCGATCCTGCATACCTTCTCGGTGGTCGTGGATGAAGACCGTTGAGGAGAGCTTCTGATGTTTTGTTGTGGGAACTCCTTTTTGTTTTGCTAGGAATTTTCCCCGTTCTAACTGTGGATCAATTGTAGTTTCTTTTTACTTCTTTTTGGGGTTGAGTATGCTCACCCTGTATATGTCTATGTATGTAGTTCCATAGTTATCAGTTTGGTTTCTTTGTTTGTGGGTGGAGGGAAATGTACAAACTAACTTATGTATATATTATCACCATTTCCCCGTATCGCTATGCTTCCTTTTATTATTGAATTGTAGCTTTTTTTTGCTACACTCTGATCTTGCTTATGGTAAAGTGATGGTTGTGGTTCCATGATCGTAAGCACAGCTTCTAGATGCGTGGGATTTAGCAGATTGTCATTATGCAATTCGGGTTACCTACCCAATACTCCTAGGGAGTGATTTGGGGTGTGAAAACTTCCCTGGGCTTGGATTAGGGAAAAATCAACAAGGTATTCCAAAATTCCCTTACTTCCCGACCTATAGCAACCATCATGGACTGGGGTTCGATTCGCGAGAAAAAGGAAGTAAGCTAGAAGGAATGGGCTAAGAGCACCAGAAAGCAGCCGCTTTCAAGAAGGGGGAGCTGTCCATATTTCAAAACTCTGAATGGATACTTCATCAAGGAGGAGAGAAACATCGAGCCTTAGTTCGCCAATGATATTGGGAGTTTCTAGTTGGGATTCAAAATATTCTTCCAATATAATGTCGACTGGGTTGCCCTAGAAATGGAGTAGATGAGGATTGTTCGAGATAGCCATAATTTCCATTGAATACAAGAAGGGACCAAAACCCCATCTGTTAATCTAGCCTCTCCAAGATCCAATTGTAAACTAGATTAGTGTCTCTGAAAGATTTTATGATGTAGAGTCTCAGGGAGTGGTGAGTTTTGAATTAGTCACGTTTGTCAAAGAGTATGTTTCAGTTAAGGAAGTTAGTAATTTCCAGTCTGTCAAGTTCGCTTGTACTCCTGCATAAATCAATTCTGAGTGTCTCTTCTTCTTCTGATGACGATGATATCCTTGAACATCATTACTTAATAAATCAGTTAAAGCAAAGAAAACCCCAACCCGTCCGGGAGGACGTATGTCTCATCAATTTGGGAACAGAACTATGCCCTCAAATGGTTAAAATTGGTCCCTCAATCAATAAAGAGGAAGCTGGTCAAATGACAGCCTTGTTAAAAGAATTCCAAGAAGTATTCACTTGGTCCTACGAAGATATGCCCATCATAGATCGAGAGATTGTGCAACATCGATTGCCTACTTACCGGGATGCACGACCCGTCAAGAAAAAACCTAGAAGAATGCGACCTGATTAGAGAGAAAAGATCAGGGAAGAAGTCATAAAATGCGGGATTCCTCCAAGAGACACAATATCCCCAATGGTTGCCCATTATTGTCCTTGTACCTAAGAAAGATGGGAAAGTGAGGATGTGTGTGGATTTCTGGGACCTTAAGAAAGTCAGTCCCAAGGACAATTTTCCTTTACCACATATCGACATATTGGTCAACAACACAGTAGGACATGCCTTGTTGTCATTCATGGATAGATTCTTCGGATACAACCCGATCAGTATGTGCCCAAAAGATAGAGAGAAGACAACATTTACTACTCTATGGGGAACTTATTGTTATAAGGTGATGCCCTTTGGTTTGAAAAATGTCAGGGCAACCTATCGAAAAGTAGCAATAGCTATTCTCTATAACATGATACACAAGGAAGTGGAAGTATATGTGGATGACATGATCATTAAGTCGGTTACTTGTCAAGGGCATTTTGCGGCACTAAGCAAATTTTTTGAGCAGATCAAAGAATACAAGTTGAGATTGAACCCTCAGAAGTGTATGTTCGGTGCAACGGCAGGAAAACACTTGGGGTTCCTGGTCAGTGAAAGAGGGATAGAAGTGGATCCAGATGAAATAAAAGCCATAATGGAAATGATAGCACCAAGAACAGAACAAGAAATCCGAGGCTTCCTGGGCCAAATTCAATACATAATCCGGTTCATAGCTCGCTTAACCGTAGTATGAGCCCATTTTCAAGCACCTGAAGAAAGAAGAACCAAAAGAATGGAATGACAAGTGCCAAGAGGCATTCATGAGAATAAAGGAGTACCTGATGAATCCACCTATCCTTGTTCCGCCAGTATTAGGTGAACCCCTGTTGTTATACCTATCTGTTGGAGAAGCACCAATGGGGTCGATGATGGCACAACAAATCCAGAAGAGTGGGGAAGAACATGCGATTTACTACTTAAGCAAGAAAATACTATAGTACAAAACTTGCTACACTCCGTTGGAGAAGACCTACACCGATTTGGTTTGGGCTACCAGGAGATTGAAACATTACATGAGTTCACATCCGATCTAACTCATTTCGACTAGCCAGCACTGACAGGGAGAATGGCCTGATGGTTGTTGCTACTATCAGAGTTTGACATAACCTTTGTTAACCAAAAATCTATAAAAGGGCAGGCAATCTCAGACCACCTAGCTGCACACCCGGTTGAGTCAGATTTACGGCCATTGGAGGATTCATTTCCAAATGAAGATTTAGTATGTATGGAGGAAGAAGGCTGCAAAGATTAGTGGCAGTTGTACTTTGACAGTGCGGCCAACCAGAGAGGAGATGGGGTTGGGATATTATTGATAACCCCAGATGATCTCTACCTGCCAATCGCATTCCAGCTGGAATTTCCATACACCAACAACATTGCAAAATATGAGCCTATGTGATCGGCCTTGAAGCAACCATGACTATGGGAATGAAGAAACTAAAAGTCTATGGGGATTCATCAATTGTAATCTGCCAAACTCAAGGGAAGTGGAAGATGAAGGATAAAAAGCTAAAGCCATAGCTAGAACACTTGGAAAGACTGGTTAAGAATTTTGAAGAAATCACCTTCGAGTACTTACCAAGTGACAATAATAGATTCATAGATGCATTAGCCACCTTGGCATCAATGGTCAAATGCAACCAAGATACCTAGATCTATCCATTTTTGGTAGATAGAAGATGCGGCCCGACATATGGAGAAAGAGTGAATGCTTTAACAATTGATGGCAGGACATGGTTTGCACCCATCATTCATTTATTTCATCAGGGAAAGGAAATATCCTACGGATTCCACAATAGGTGAAAAGAAGTGGTTGCGGAAGTATGCTACACAATTTGTGCTCTAGGATGACCTATTATTGTACAAAAGGTCTTACGACGGCATACAATTGTTGTGTAAACGAAGAACAAGCTCAGGCGATCATGGAGGAAATCCATAAGGGGATTTGCGGACCACATATAAATGGTAGGATGCTCACCAAGAAAGTCCTATGGAAGGGATATTATTGGGCAACTATGGACTTAGATTGCACAACATTCCTCAAAAGATGTCACAAATGTCAGATAGTTGCTAATATGATCTACATACTTCCAACAAAGTTCCACTCTCTAAATGCTCCTTGGCCATTCTCAACATAAGGCATTGATGTGATAGGGAAAGTAACCCTAAGGAGCATCCAATGGGCATGAACTCATCCTCATCGCCATAGACTACTTCACTAAGTGGGTAGAAGCGTAGTCCTATGCTGTCTTGACAACCGCAAAGGTAGCAAAATTCATCAAGGAGAATATTATATGCAGATATGGAGTGTCACATGCCCTCATATCGGACCAAGGGGCACATTTCTAGGGAAAGACAGATAGGTTTTGCACCAAATTTGGCATCTAAAGGCACCAGTCTACGACTTACAAGCCACAGACTAATAGAGCAGTAGAAGTAGCTAATAAGAATGTCAAGGTCATATTGCAAGAGATGGACGATACTCACAAGGATTGGGTAGATAAGCTTCCATATGCATTATGGGCTTATCGAACGTTAATCAGAACTTCTACAGGGGTCACCGCTTATTCCTTGGTCTATGGGATGGAAGTAGTATTACCCATAGAAATTCAAGTGCCATCTCCCAAGGTGCTCATAGATAGCAAATTACCTGAAGGAGAATGGATACAAGTGAGATATGATGAGCTCCACCTTTTGGATGAGAAGAGAATGAAAGGCATGGATAATCTCAAGAAATATCAACTCCAGACGACGAGGGCATTCAACAAAGGAGTCCGCCCGCACAATATTGAAGTGACAAATCTGGTACTCTGAGAGCAAAGAGCACCTATCCACGACCCAAGGGGCAAGTTTAGGTCTATTTGGAGTGGACCTTATATGGTGAAGAAAATCTTGACAAGACAAGCTGTTCGTTTCACGGACCTGGATGGAGAGGATCTAGTTTACACGAACTACGTTTGACCTGATTCCTTTTCAAAGGATATGTAGGCAACTTGGCTTGCCCAAGTGTGGTCTCAACAACCAATATCCATAAGGGGCATGTTCTCCCAAAATCCATCCAACTCTACTACTCGGCATCCCCATCTTTCCAAAAAAAAAAAAATAACAAACAAAGAAAAAAGAGAAAATTTTGCCATTTGGCACCTTCCCGAGTATTACTAATAGGAGCTGACTATTCCCTAAGACTAAAAAAAGAGAAAAAAAATAAATAAATAAATAAAAAAGAAAACAAAAAGAGACCTTTTTCAGTTTATTAATAAAAACTTGGTTGAGTGCAGGCAGTATACGTCCACCAGAAAAAGCAACCCTCGATGAGATACTGTGCAAATGGACCCTTAGCATGCATTCCAATGATCCAATAGTTTTGGAGGATGTCCAACTAACATTTTTGGGATGAATCATGTGTTTGGAGATCCATCATGACTTACTTCAATAAGCGCATCAATGTTGGGATCTAGAGCTACACCATTTCAGGTTTGGGGAAGTAAAGATAACACCCACTATTGAAGAATTCCGAGCTTGCATGCTCTCACCGCCCCTAGGGAGACTCTTTCGCCCATCTTTACAAAAGAATTGTGAAGAAGCATTACAAGAATTCTTTGGATGGACCAAGTAAGAAGTTAAAAGGGCTATGAACTACGAAAAGGTAGACATCTTGAAGGTAGCAAGAGTCTTCTCAGAAAAGAAAGGTGCCGAAGGAATCCAACAAAAGAACAAGAGGAAGGCATACATCTTCTGCATGATCAGAAGGTATTTGTTACAGACTTGGAAGATCCCCCTTTAATTGCAGATCTCATATGGCAACTCGTGGAAGGATGTGACATTGTCCCTACCGTACTGGAAGAAACTTACAAAGGTCTAGATATGATGAGTACCTCCCAAAAATATAAAACAGATTATTGCATGGGGTCACCCACGATTTTCCATATATGGTTGATGGAGAGGTTACAATTAGTCAAGCCCATAAGTTGTGCCAAGTTTCAGCCTAAACACTTCCAAATCCGAAGAGAGACAAACAAGTTCCGTAGAATCAGGGACTGGAAGAAGTAATTTGGAAGAGAGAACAACTAAGAAGATTCAATGGGGTTATCATTAGTGGAAGACAGAAGCTCAAATCCTCAGAACTCAAGGGTACAATTACGTAAGGTTAATGGGTCGGACCCATACTACCTTCTATTTACCCGATCATATGCCTTTGCAATATCAATCACCTCTGGGAGCATCAGAAGCAAATGTCCGACTACCAGAAGAATTAACACCAAAAGTTGTAAATTTGTTGGATGAACTATGGATGAAATATGAAATTCCAGGGTGACATTATTGGACTATGTACCTACCTATGCCACTACCCTTTTTTCATTGTTTTCCATCCATGTAATGAGCAAAAATTTAATGAAAATGTTCAAAATTGTGCATTGCAAAGGAAAGAAATCATGTCCATAAATGCGACAAATCTCTAACAAATAACATCTTAATTCTTTTTAACACAAAATAAAGAAGAAACAATAAAAACAAAAAAAAGTCTATCTATTCATCATCCTCGGAGGATGAAGCCTTCCCATCACCATCCTTAACATCCTTGGCGAAGATTGACGGACCAGGGTCAACGCCCATGGACTCCATCTACCTAGGGAGTCTCTCTATCTCCCTTGCATAAACTCGATTGCGATCCTCCAGAGTATTATGCGATGTCTTCAGGGAGCCAAACTTGCCACCCTAACCAAGAAGGATACAAGCATTTCCTCAAGGAGACTAAATTTCTAGCAATAAAAGAAAGGAAAATCTCACCAACTACCGAAGCAGATCTGTCCGCTCTAAGAGGACCACATCCATGCTCACTTTCATTTGACATTGTTGCATCAAGAAACTCATCGGAGTGTGCTGTGCCTGCAAGATGAGATCAGCAGAGAGTACCGGGCGTCACTGGTGATCTCACTCCAATGCCTAAGTTAGAATCCTGAGCAATAGATAATCAAAGTTGAATTCAGATGATCGTAATGAGTGTTACCTCCCGTACTTAAGGTGGGTGATGGGCAGAATCGTGCCCTAATAGGAAAGCTAGATTCTCAAAGTGGAGTGAGAACGTTTAGGAGTGATATGAGGGATAGTGATTATCCATAACTTCCCACGCGCCTGATTAGGCATTACGTGGGCGAGAATTTTGGGCCATGCTGGCCTTAGTTAAGTTTTGAATTATTTGCATGAAGTATTGAGGTCACCCCCTTTTCTAGCTTGAGCCTGGTTGCAACCATTTAAGATGGCGATAGGGCCAGCTCCTGAACTAGCAAGAGTTGCCCAGTTTCATCCTTGGTGAGGTCATCCACTCTCGCCTGGTGGACGTGATCTGAGCTTGATCCTCGCGTACTCTCAACCTCATTCTCGTATAGGGAGGTCCTTTGACCTATCAGACGCATAACGGCATATCAGTCAGAATTAATCTGCCATGATAGGATCAAATCAGTACCATGATCAAAAGATTCAATAAATTCAAAATAGAAGTAACGTACCCCCACCAAATGAGAGTGGAAGTCCTAGGTCATGGTCTGAAATTGCGCAAACAGGGAGAGCAGTGGAAATATAGGCATTCGTTACTGTAGGCATGGTCCATCTTCGATATCCAAGAATATGATCACTCATACTGGCAATCCATAAAGCAGTGTTGGGTGAAAGTCCTCATATATAAACTCCAATCATCTATCATGATGATATAAATTTTTTGATGATAACAAATAAACCGAAGTGTACTAACTCTTGTTTAAGATGCATAGATAAGAGCATGACACCAAGTGAGGGGGAGCATTCAATTCAAGAGATTGATGCTCAAGGCAATTTGAACCTTTGTCCAATCTCTCAAGACATTAAAGAATCATGAAGAATGGAGAACAAGTTTTGAAGACAAAGATCAAGATAAGTTAGAAGAACTCACATTGAAGACATTCATGTAAAGAAGTGAAGTTCAAGACTTGAAGAAGATTGAAGACTTAGAATTGTACTAAGTTGTAAAATCATAATTAAAGTTACAAATGATATAATGCACACACACAAGCATGCATTCATTTAGATGGACTTTAGGAGGTTAAAATTAACCCCAATCCATGTGACCAAATCCATTTGGAATCACCCAAGTAATTCCAACAAAAGACTTAATATATTTCAGCAGAATTGGCTGATCCGGCATACCGGATCATAAAACGATAAACCATATCATATGCAATCTCAAGAAAATAAATTCAGTGGGCTTCGATGTGCGTCAGATTGGGATCCAGCATACCGGATCACTTTTTGCCTGGTTTACCCTGAACCAGCATGCCAAATCATGATCTAGCATACCAAATCCATTTATGACTATTGGGACTTGACCGTTGAGCCAAAGGCTATTTTAAAAAATTTGGTAAACCGGCATACTGGATTGGGAAACGGTATACCGGATTAGCTCTGTCTTATGAATCCAATCTTAAGAAAGATTCCTAATTAGTTTGAGCTGCCTAGCCTCTAAATAGGCACTTGTTTAAGCTCTAATTAATATTAATCACCATCGTTAAGAGACTTCACTACAAGCTCTAATTACAATAGCCTCATGTGAGCATTCATAAATTTCAAGCATATAATCATCACAAGCTTGCATACTCAAGCTCCTCTACCTCATCTAGCTTCAAGCTCTAAGGGTGGAAGGTAGCATACACTACTAAAGTTGAGGTAACTCTTTCTTTAGTACTCTTTATTTAAATGCTAGTTTGAGTCCTCTTGCTCGGAATCAAGAGTAGTTGCATGAGTCCTCTTGTTCGGAATCAAGAGTAGTATGAGTCCTCTTGCTCAAAATCAAGAGTAGTTGTTTGTTTGAGTCCTCTTGCTCTTAATCAAGGTTTGTATGAGTTCTCTTACTCCTAATCAAGATTATTTATTTAGTGCAATTCTCTCTTTGAGAGGAGTGGATGTAGGCAAGTTTTGGCCAAACCACTATAAATCTTGGTGTTATCTTTGCAATTTATTTGTCTTATATTGATAACATTTTTTATTTTTACGAAAGTTTATATTTTTCACTACGTTCACCTATTCATCCCCCTCAAGGTGAATTCATATTTGGTATCAGAGCGGGAGCTCAAATCTTATTGAAGGGTTGAAGAAGAAGAAGAAATAAAGAACAAATAAAGAACAAATAAAAAAGAAATAAAGAAGAAGAAATAAGGAGAAAAAGAGAGAAGGAGAGAAAATTTTACGTAAGAGCAAGAGAGAAGGCTTTATTGGACTTGTCCTTTTTCAAAAGGTATACATTTTAATGTTCTCATACTCTATTTCATGATCATTTGAATATAGGAGATTGATTCTTGAGCCTGTATTGTTACAGTGTATAGTTCTGGATAGATTCTATCTGCTGTTAGAAAAATATTTGTATTTCTTAATCGGTAATGATTTTAGACCCCAATTTCGGTGGGATTATGGATGACATCCAGATGGAATATTTTTTCAAATTTGAGGCCTATCCAATTTTGTTTGGTATCCCATCTGAATGAGAACTTGGGACTAATCTGCTGTTTCGGCAGAATTTGAACCTGGACTTGGGAATAATGAAATCCCAACTAATACTTAGTATTTAGACTTAAAATTTGATGTGAATCATTATTATTTAGTCTAGTTTAAGTCCAAAAAATTAGGTTTGGGATATGGTATTTATGTATATTTTAAATATGTTGCGCAGATTCTGGCTGAATCTGTGCACTAAGATTGAAACAAATGATTTAAATATAAAATATGAGAATTTGGAGATGAGTTTTGGTGGAGATCTTGGTATTACGGAATATTAGTCCCCTATAAATTTTGAGAGTCTCTAGATATGTTCAAGTGGGGGAAATATTGCAATTTGAGGGCTGTCCGTGTTTATAAATTGGGTACAGCTTTGTAAGGGTACATAAACCTATTGATTTTGCTATTTATAATCTATGTAGGGGATATTGGATCGTTATTTTTGTGATTTGAAGTGTAGTGAGAATTGAGTTAAAACTTGCAAAGGTGAGTGAGACCCCGCAGAACCTATGTTTTATTTTCATAGACAAATCTCTTTTATTTGATTTGCCATTTTATGAAATTTCATGATTTGAAACAACATGACTATTTGTGCATAATTGTTTCGAAGTCTATTTTGAAGTATTATGCATCTTTTGAAATATAATTTGATTTCTAAGGAAAGAATGCAAGATTTTTACTTTATTAAAAGCATGATGAGACTTGTCATTTTATAAGATATGGTTTGAATGTAATATTGTTGGACTGCAACCCTTTCAACAGGGGGTTATGTGTTGGGGTGGATTGTTGAGCACAGGAGTAAGGCAAGAGGGTAGCGTTTAAGGACATGGTCCGATTCTATGAGCCAAGAGCTCGAAGCTCACAATTACATTATGTTTAGGTATGCGGACCGGGGGTGAGGCAAGAGCGTGACGTTTAAGGAACGTGGTTTCCCCTCCATAGGAGCCAGTTACCGATTCTGTGAGCCAAGAGCCTAAGTCCCATCCCATTGATTATATTGGGATACTTGCTCTGCATGTCATCTTCTATTTCCTAAGAAGCCTCGTGAATACCATGATTATTCCAAAGAACTTTCATGTATGATATGGTGCGATTCCGTAGGACTTGTTCTTTACGATCTAAAATATGAATAGCGGTTTCTTCATAGGATAGGTCTTCTCTTAGCTACAACGGTTCATACTCGAGACGTGTGATGGGTTTGCAACATATTTTCTGAGTAAGAAGATGTGAAAGACATCATGTACTCCAGCTAAAGTAGGGGGTAGTACAAGTCGGTAAGCTACTGATCCAACCTTCTGCAAAATCTCGAACGGACCAATGAATCTGGGGCTAAGCTTCCCTTTCTTACCAAATCTTACTACTCCCTTCATTGGTGCAATCTTCAAGAAAACACTATCTCCCACATTGAATTTCAGCTCCTTCCTTTTTGTGTCGGCATAGCTCTTCTATCTGTCTTGTGCTGCCTTGATTCTTTTCTGTATAAGCTGTATTTTTTCCTGAGCTTCTTGTATCAATTCTGATCCCATAACTTTTCGTTCACCAACCTCATTCCAATAAAGAGGAGATCGACATTTCCTGCCATATAATGCTTTATATGGGGCCATACTAATGGTTGCCTGAAAACTATTGTTATATGCAAATTCAACCAGAGGTAAGTGTTTCTCCCAACTTCCTTTCAAGTCTAGAGCACAGGCTCTCAACATGTCTTCAAGTATTTGTATCACTCTCTCTGACTGTCTATTGGTCTGTGGGTGAAAAGTTGTACTAAACTTCAGTCTTGTCCCCAAGGCTTCATGTAGGCTCTTCCAAAATCTGGATGTGAATCTCGGGTCTCTGTCTGACACGATCGAAATTGGCACTCCATGAAGTTTGACTACCACATCAATATACAACTGCGACAACTTCTCCAGAGAATGCTTCATAGAGTAAGCAATGAAATATGCCGACTTGGTCAGACGGTCTACCACTACCCAAACTGAATTATGTCCCTTAGGGGTCTTTGGTAGTGCAGTGATAAAATCCATGCTTATATGTTCCCATTTCCATTGTGGAATTTTCAATGGATGCAACAATCCTGATGGTCTCTGATGCTCAGCTTTCACTTGCTGACAAGTCAAATATTTTTCTACACACAGAGCAATTTCTCTCTTCATATTATTCCACCAGTAATGTTCCTTTAGATCCCGGTACATCTTGGTACCACCCGGATGAATGGTGTAAGGAGAATGATGAGCCTCCTTCAAAATTAAATCACTCAGCTCAGTGTCATTTGGCACACATAAGCGAGTTCCATACATCACAACCCCATCCTCTGTCAACTGGAACAGTGTTTGTTTCCCTGCTTGGATTTCACCTCTGACCTTCATTAAGTAAGGGTCTATAGTCTGAGCTGATTTAATTTGGTCAATCAATGATGGTTTGATAGTCAATTTGGCAAATAATGATGTGGGGCAATTGACACTAAGTTCTAGTTCCAGGCTCCTGATGTCCTCTTGAAGTTGTATTTGTTCAGTCAAAATGGCTGCTGAAAATCCTTGTGACTTTCTGCTCAATGCATCTGCAACCACATTCGTCTTCCCTGGGTGGTAGTGAATGTCACAATCATAGTCTTTTATTAGCTCTAACCACCGTCTCTGTCTCATATTCAGTTCTTTCCACGTAAAGAAGTACTTTAGACTCTTATGATCTGTGTAAATCTCACACTTCTCACCATACAAGCAGTGCCGCTAAATTTTTAGCACGAACACCACCGCTGCCAATTCTAAATCATGTGTGGGATAGTTCTTCTCATGATTTTTCAATTGCCTCGAAGCGTAGGCTACCACCCTGCCATACTGCAGAAGTACACAGCCCAAACCTCTGTGTGAAGCATCATAGTGGGCAGTGTAGATAGAATTCTGATAATTGCTATAGATGTGGAGGACGAGGTCACCTGGTAAAGGACTGCCCTACATCATTACCTTGTGAAGCACCACGTCTGGGACAACAAACAACACCATCGTAAGGTAGCATCAGATACAACCGTATATGCAGTAGCAGATACCACAGAGGTTACTATATCAGGGGCAACATCCACATCAGACACAACAGGGACAACAACAGCCCTTGAGGCATCAACAAAAGCAGAAACATCAGACTGCATAGACAGTTGAAACACAGAAGGCTCAGGCTAGAGTTTTTGCTTTGACAATAGAGGATGTTGAGGCTTCACCCACAGTGGTTATAGGTAAACCTATATCTAAGGATTTGATTTACAGTATAACTGATGACTTCTTTGAGTGATTGATGTATTGCATGTAAAACTAGGAAATGAAAACTAAAACCTAGAACATCTTTTAGGTACACTGAACATTTCTACCATATCTGCCAATGTATTATTTGACTTGGGTTCGACACACTCCTTTCTATCTAAATCATTTTCTGAGAAGATTAGTGTTGACCCTAGACCATTGAAACCCTCTTTATTGGTGACCTTACCATTTGGAGAGAATTTGGTTGCAGACACTGTGTTTGAGTCTTATTTGGTTCAAATAGAGGGTAGAGAGATGCCAGCAAACTTGATTCTTCTAGACATGACAGACTTTGATGTCATACTTGGCATAGACTGGTTATCTACTTACCACGCCAGTATACAATGTTATGAGAAGGAGATAGTTTTTAAACCCAAGAATGAGACTGAATTTAAGTTTAGTGGGTTAAGGATGGGTAAACCTGCATCACCTCTAATATCAGCAGTGCGTGCAAGGAAGTTACTTGCTCAAGGTTGCCATGGATTTTTGGCTTCTCTAGTTGATTTGAAGAAAGGGGTGCAACAGCTGGAGGATATCCATATCGTTAGGGACTTTCCAGATGTGTTCCCTAATGACCTTGTTGGGTTACCACCCAATAGGGAATTGGAGTTTATCGTTGATCTAGTACCTGGTACGGCGCCGATCTTTAAAGCACCATACCGAATGACACCATTAGAACTAAAAGAGTTGAAAGACCAGCTACAAGAATTATTAGAGAAAGGGTATATTAGACCTAGCGTGTCTCCTTGGGGGGCACCAGTTTTATTTGTGAAGAAAAAGGAACCTTGAGATTGTGCATTGACTACAGAGAACTGAACAAGATGACCATCAAGAACAGATACCCTTTACCCCAGATTGATGATTTGTTCGATCAGTTGTAGGGTGCAAGTGTCTTTTCCAAGATTGACTTGAGATCTGGGTACCATCAGTTGAAGATCAGGGGTGAAGACATACCAAAGACTGCAATCAGGACCCGTTATGGCCACTATGAATTTGTGGTTATGCCATTTGGGTTGACTAATGCACCAGCTGCATTTATGGACTTGATGAACCGGGTATTCCATGACTTCCTAGATAGATTTGTCATTGTGTTTATCGATAATATCTTGATATATTCTAAGAACAAGGAAGATCATGAGGAACATTTAAGGACTGTACTACAAAGACTCAGAGAAAAATAGTTGCATGCCAAGCTAAGCAAGTGCGATTTTTTGCTTAACCAAGTTGCATTTCTAGGTCATGTTATATCAGCTAGTGGGATTTTAGTTGATCCTGCTAAAGTCAAGGTAGTTATAGATTGGGTCAGGCCAACCACAGTTACTGAGATCAGAAACTTTTTGGGTTTGGCTGGTTATTATAGAAGGTTTATTGAAAGCTTTTCCAAAATTTCTATACCTTTGACTAGACTTACCAGGAAGGATGTGAAATTTGATTAGTCAGAGGAATGTGAGAAAAGTTTTCAAGAATTGAAGCACAGATTGGTGATAGCACCAGTGTTAATGATACCAGTAGGAACTGGAGGGATGGTTATTTACAATGATGCTTCACACAGACGTTTGGGCTACATACTTAAACAGTATGGTAGGGTGGTAGCCTACGCTTCGAGGCAATTGAAAAATCATGAGAAGAACTATCCCACACATGATTTAGAACTGGCAGCAGTAGTGTTTGTGCTAAAAATTTGGTGGCACTACTTGTATGGTGAGAAGTGTGAGATTTACACAGATCATAAGAGTCTAAAGTACTTCTTTACCCAGAAACAACTGAATATGAGACAGAGATGGTGGTTAGAGCTAATAAAAGACTATGATTGTGACATTCACTACCACCCAGGGAAGGTGAATGTGGTTGCAGATGCATTGAGCAGAAAGTCACAAGGATTTTTAGCAGCCATTTTGACTGAACAAATACAACTTCAGGAGGACATTAGGAGCCTGGAACTAGAACTTATTTTCAATTGCCCCACATCATTATTTGCCAAATTGACTATCAAACCATCATTGATTGACCAAATTAAATCATCTCAGACTATAGACCCTTACTTAATGAACGTTAGAGGTGAAATCCAAGCAAGGAAACAAACACTGTTCCAGTTGACAAAGGACGGGGTTGTGATGTATGGCACTCAATTGTGTGTGCCAAATGACACTGAGCTGAGAGATTTAATTTTGAAGGAGGCTCATCATTCTCCTTACACCATTCATCCGGGTGGTACCAAGATGTACCAGGATCTAAAGGAACATTACTGGTGGAATAATATGAAGAGAGAAATTACTCTGCATGGAGAAAAATGTTTGACTTGTCAGCAAGTGAAAGCTGAGCATCAGAGACCATCAGGATTGTTGCATTCATTGAAAATTCCACAATAGAAATGGAAACATATAAGGGGATTTTGTCACTGCACTACCAAAGACCCCTAAGGGACATGATTCAGTTTGGGTAGTGGTAGACCGTCTGACCAAGTCGGCACATTTCATTGCTTACTCTATGAAGCATTCTCTAGAGAAGTTGACGTAGTTGTATATTGATGTAGTAGTCAAACTTCATGGAGTACCAGTTTCGATCGTGTCAGACAGAGACCTGAGATTCACGTCCAGATTTTGGAAGAGCCTACATGAAGCCTTGGGGACAAGACTGAAGTTTAGTACAGTTTTTCACCCACAGACCGTTGGATAGTCAGAGAGAGTGATACAAATACTTGAAGACATGTTGAGAGCCTGTGCTCTAGACTTGAAAGAAAGTTGGAAGAAACACTTACCTCTAGTTGAATTTGCATATAACAATAGTTTTTAGGCGACCATTAGTATGGCCCCATATGACGCATTATATGGCAGGAAATGTCGATCTCCTGTTCATTGGAATGAGGTTGGTGAATGGAAAGTTATGGGACCAGAATTGATACAAGAAGCTCAGGAGAAAATACAGCTCATACAGAAAAGAATCAAGATAGCACAAGACAGATAGAAGAGATATGCCGACACAAAAAGGAAGGAGCTGGAATTTAATGTGGGAGACAGTGTTTTCTTGAAGATTGTACCAATGAAGGGAGTAATAAGATTTGGCAGGAAAGGGAAGCTTAGCCCCAGATTCATTGGTTCGTTCGAGATTTTGCAGAAGGTTGGACCAGTAGCTTACCGACTTGCACTGCCCCCTACTTTAGCTGGAGTACATGATGTCTTTCACATCTCCTTACTCAAAAAATATGTTGCAGACCCATCGCACGTCTTGAGTTATGAACCATTGCATCTAAAAGAAGACCTATCCTATGAAGAAACCCCTATTCGTATTTTGGATCGTAAAGAACAAGTCCTATGGAACCGCACCATATCATACATGAAAGTTCTTTGGAAGAATCATGGCATTCACGAGGCTTCTTGGAAAATAGAAGATGACATGCAGAGAAAGTATCTATAACTTTTTACCGATCCAGGTATATAAATTTCGAGGATGAAATTTTTATAAGGGGGGAGGGATGTAATACACATACCCAAAATACAAGGGTAATTTGGGCTTTTCACTTTGTGTGCAGAATCTGTACCAATGGACCAATGAAGGGTGGAATTTTGGTTATTAGCATGCACACTAGAGGTAAAACCTTACTAGTATTTTATTAGTATTAGTGCAGTGTATGCTTGTTTATTTATTTATTTTCCCTTCTTTGTGCATGGTTATATGTTGCTAGTATCCAAGTATATTTATTTATAAGTTTATTAACATCTAAGAGATGTTAGCCTAGTGGTTAGGACCCTATATGGACTTAAGGAGGTCAAATGATCAATTCTTGATGGAAGCAATTAAAAAGAATTTTATTTGTTTTGTTTTGGGTAGCTTACACAATATTGACTATTGACTTGGGTACTATGGATCGATATTGAAAGGAAAAGAGAGATTCCCTTGTCAAGGTGTACTTGAGAAGTTGAGATAAATTAAGGGAAGGGAGAGAATTAAAAAACATAAAGTTTTATTATAAATTAATAAACTATAAAATGAATTAAAAGATTAAAACTTAAAATTTATTAAAAGGGATTTGAAACCTATTCCAAGAAATAGAGAAGGATTGAAGAAGAAGAAATAAAGAACAAATAAAGAAGACATGAAGAAGAAGAAATAAGGAGAAAAAAAGAGAAGGAGAGAAAGTTTTACGTAAGAGAAAGAGAGAAGGCTTCATTAGACTTGTCCTTTTTCAAAAGGTATACATTTTAATGTTCTCATACGCTATTTCATAGTCGTTTGAATATAGGAGATTGATTCTTGAGGTTGTATTGTTACAGTGTACAGTTTTGGACAGATTCTGTCTGCTGTTAGAAAAAAGAATTGTATTTCTTAATCGGTGAGGATTTTGGACCCAAATTTTGGTGGGATTATGGATGACATACAGATAGAATATTTTTTCAAATTTGAGGCCCATCCAATTTCGTTTGGTATCCTATCTAAATGAGAACTTGGGACTAATCTGCTGTTTTGGCAGAATTTGAACCTGGCTTTAGGAATAATGAAATCCCAACTAATACTTAGTATTTAGACTTAAAATTTGGTTTGAACCATTATTATTTAGTCTAGTTTAATACCAAAAAAATTCGGATTAAATTAGGTTTGGGATATGGTATTTATGTATATTTTTTTAAATATATTGCGCAGATTCTGGCTGAATCTATGCACTAAGATTGAAACATATGATTTAAATATAAAATATGAGAATTTAGAGATGAGTTTTGGTGGAGATCTTGGTATTAGGGTAAATTGGTCCCCTATAAAATTTGAGAGTCTCTAGATATGTACAAGTGAGGGAAATATTGAAATTTGAGGGTTGTCCGTGTTTACAAGTTGGGTACAGCTTTGTAAGGGTACATAAACCTATTGATTTTGCTATTTATAATCTATGTAGGGGATATTGGATCGTTATTTTTGTGATTTGAAGTGCAGTGAGAATTGAGTTAAAACTTGCAAAGGTGAGTGAGACCCCGCAGAACCTATGTATTATTTTCATATACAAATCTCTTTTATTTGATTTGCCATTTTATAAAATTTCATGATTTGAAACAACATGACTATTTGTGCATAATTGTTTTGAAGTCTATTTTGAAGTATTATGCATGTTTTAAAATATAATTTGATTTTTATGAAAAGAATGCATGATTTTTACTTTATTAAAAGCATGATGAGACTTGTCATTTTATAAGATATGATTTGAATGTAATATTGTTGGACTGCAACCCTTCCAACAGGGGGTTATGTGTTGGGGTGGATTGTTGAGCACAGGAGTGAGGCAAGAGCGTGACGTTTAAGGACATGGTCCGGTTCTATGAGCCAAGAGCTCGAAGCTCACAATTCCATTATGTTTAGGTATGTGGATCGGGGGTGAGGTAAGAGCGTGACATTTAAGGAACGTGGTTTTCCCTCCATAGGAGCCCATTACTGGTTCTGTGAGCCAAGAACCTGAGTCTCATCCCATTGATTGTATTGGTGATATGTTGATTTTTAGCAGTACCACTTTATGAACCTACTAAGGCTATTAATTGAAATTGGTGTTACGAACATTTGAACTCATAACATGTTTTACTGGAATTTGTGATATTTTCAGATTTATATAACATATGTTTTGAGATTCTATTACATTTCTGGATATGCATTTATTTACCGATATTTATGTTCTGTTTCCCCTTACTCATTAAGCTTTCCCCAAGCTTACCCCTTTATTTAACCACATAGAGAACGAGAGTTAGGGGCCATGCTCATGTGATGAATGCACTGGAGTTGTTGGAGGAGATGATACTCAGATTAGGGATGATTAGAAAATTTATGGAACCATTTACCTTTTTTTATTTTGAACGGTTGTAATAATTTTAGATTTGAATTTGATCTTGATACATGGTTTATTTTAATATTTGGATAGATGAATGTAATAGGGACTTATTCTTACTTTTAATTGTGGTGCCATCAACACCTTAATTTTTAAATATTCGAATTCATATTAATCAAATGTTGAATTTAACTATTTAAGTCTTCCGAAGTGTTATATGATGGTATTATTGAGGATTTATTTGGAGATTATAACTAATGGTTCAATTTTTGTTCATCTATCTAAAACCATTTCGATCTTGTGGATTTATGTGATGACCCTTACCCCTAGGCCGGTTTGGAGGCGTTACAAAAGCTACATCTTATGACGAGTTTGAGTTGCGTCAAATACCTCAGCCAAAAAATGTTAGCTTAGACATCTTGCCTAAGTTAGTCACCTCCGATTTTCTCGAGCTTGGCCAAATGGTCTATATGGAGAAGTTGCCCTGTCTGAGCATCAACATTTACCTTGATGTCTTACTAGTACAGGAAGAACATAGTTGGATGGATCCCATCTTGGCATACTTAACCAAAGTTACACTCCTAGAGTCCAAGTCTAAGGCGTGGAAGCTTCAAATTAGGTCTGCCCATTATACTGTCGTTGATGGGATACTCTACAAAAAAGGGCGTGCCCTGCCCTACTTGTGCTATCTCCGCCCATCTGAAGTTGACTACGTACTTAGAGATTAAGGTATCTATGGCCAACACTTGGGGGCAGAGCTCTCGCGCAAAAGGTCCTCCAGCATGGGTATTATTAGCCACATCTATAATAGTCTACCATCATCTTCATTCAAAAGTGTCCCAAGTACCAACTCGTTGTGCCCGTTCCTCATCAGTCGGCTAATCAGCTGACAATGATGTCTAGCCCGATGCCCTTTGCTATGTGGGGCATGGACATTCTTGGACCCTTTCAATGGCTTCACGACAACAGAAGTTTGTGTGGTTGTCTCCATTGATTATTTTACTAAATGGGTCGAAGCTAAACCTTTAGCCACGATTACGAGAAAAATATGGAATATTTTTTTCGTGATTTGGTAATTTATCAGTTTGGCATCCCTCGCACCTTAGTTACAGACAGCGAAAACTAATTTGCCAATCCCAAATTCAACAATTTCTATGACACCTATGGCATCTAGCACCGAAATGCCTCGGTCGGCTATTCTCAAGCCAATGGCTAGACCAAAGTCACCAATCGTATACTTCTTGATGGGATCAAGAAGAAGCTAGACGATGCAAAGGGACTCTAGGCTGAGGAATTACTCAGCATACTTTGGGCATATCATAGGACAATCAAATCTACCACTAGTGAGATTCCATTCTTGCTCGCATTCGGTTCTGAGATTTTCATCTCTGTTGATATTGGTTTGTCCTCAGTTTGTGTCCAACATTTTGATAAGCATACCAACACTGACAAACTCTGGGCTAACCTTGATCTCCTTAATGAGGTTCACCGACAGTCTCAAAAAGAAGATCACTTCATACCAGCACTACACAACAAAGTATTGCAACTCTCGAGTCAAAGAGAGGATCTTTTGGCCTATTGATCTTGTTCTTCGGAAGGTTGAAGTCTCTGATCCACTTCATTAGGGAAAACTTGCACCTAACTGGGAAGGCCCTTACACAGTTACCTGGATGTTCTGCCCTGGTAATAATCACTTGGCAACTTTGGGCGGCAAAGATATACTTCGATCATGGAATTCAAAGAATCTGCGTAAATATTACTAGTAGGTTTTTTCTACTTAGTTTACTTAGAAGTTTATTTCTCATTTTTTGAAATTTTTGTAATCTATTTCAAAGATGAGGGATCAAATCAATAAATCTATTTAATTTGGTAAGAAAATTCTACCATTTAAGATAATTTTGCTCGTAATGCCACGACAAAGAAGTCGGATATTGAGGCAAGATCTGATCTGAGCTCTCCAGTGGCCGAGTAGATCTGCATAGAAGAATAGAGCTTAGTGGAGTGCCGATCTGAACCAGCAGAGTTACTCTGATGCTTATGTTAGACATCCGCAATGGATAATTCTCAAGGTAGAGAAAGTAGAAAAAATGAATTGGATCCCCATACTTGGGCCTAGAGAGGCTTCAATTTATAGTGTTTAGATGCTAGATTACTGTGGGATTTTCTTGATGGTAGACTGTATTCGAGTGTCTCCTATTTTGTACACATGGCTCCTTCTTGATTGGACACATGTTACTTAAGGAGTCACACAACAAACGTGATCCTCATCTAGAAGGTTCTTAACCCAAGACCTGACCAAGGTTAATTCATTCATTGATTGGTTAGGTTATTAGCCCTGCTGAGTTGGTTGCTGTGTCATTCTGACATGGAGATTCTGCACCATGAGTATACCGGCTCAAAATTCTTTGATTCTCAGCACCTGGAGGTAGGCTTCGTCAGATAAGATCGACCAGTCATGGTTTGGCTATGCAATTTTGCCAAAATATCACTTGAGCCTTTTATGGCCGATCAACTATTTGGCCAGTCTTGAATATCAGGTACTACGCGCCAGGTCGGCTTGGTTACACGTGTCATCATGTTACTAGTCAAGCATATTATGGTATATCATCGGGCATTACCTGCCTAGGATCCTAAACCTTGGATCATTTTGCTCGTAATGCCATGGCAAGGAAGTCAGGCATTATCTATCGAGGAGGATCCTAATTCTTAGATCATTTTGCTCATAATGCCACAGCAAGGAACCCGGGCATTACCTACCGAGGATCTTAATCCTTGGATCATTTTGCTCGTAAGGCCATGGCAACGAAGCTGGGCATTACCTAATAAGGATCTAAATCCTCGGACCATTTTGCTCTGAATGCCATGGCAGGGAAGCCATGCATTACATGCTGAGGATTCAAATCCTCAAACCACTTTGCTCGTAATGCCATAGTAGGAATACCAGGCATTACCTGCCGAGGATCCAAATCCTTGGATTATTTTTATTATTTATTTAAAACAACAATATAAGGGAAGAGACAAACTGAGGCAGACCAAACACTTAGCCAAAATAGGAATTTTTTATTATGATAAACAAGTGTCACATATGAAGGGCTCTAAGGCTATTACAATCATAGATGCCGAGAGAAATGAAAAGTGTACTGCTCATCTTCTTCCCTAAGGTTGGATTCGTCATCACTGAGGTTGGTTTCTTCATCTACATTGATGTCCCTACCTTGGGTGATTGGTCATTCACGCTCATCCCCTTCCTTGGCTTTCTCGCTCTTGGCCAGTGCATCCCCAGTCTCATCTTCATCCTCGTCATCATCACCTTCCATCTCATTGGCCTCAAAAAGCAACTCAAAAGGATACGAATATTTGGTGATATTTGGTGAAGTCAATCTTCTCAGCCAGATCTGGGATTGTTTCTTTTACCCAATCACGAACACCACAGATTCCTGACACAAAGGAAGGGGCACCCCTCCACCTCCTTAGTAAATTCGTTGGATTTTTTGAAATCCTCTACGGCTTTAGCTGTCACCTCTTTCTCGGCCTTAAGGGCATTATCTCTTTCTTTTTCAACCTTCCGCTTATCCTCCGATTCCTTGTCATCTCATTTGGTCTATGCTCGAACCTTATCCATCAACTTCAAAAATAGTACCCTCTAGCTTGGCCTTTTGTTTCTTCAGAAGCTCCACATCATTGGTGGCCTTGTCGTAAAACCCTGTGAGCTCTTCCAATCGAGTAGCAGTCTCAGATGTGTACAACATCTCCTGCATGCAAAAATTTAATAGCCATTACCTTCGTATATTTTAAAAAGTATAAGTATAAAAGTATCATAATTACCCCGACAATCGCCACGAACTTAGATGCTGTCAATCCTGCCCCAGACTGACTGGGATTTTGAATGAAGGACAGGAACCTGTGTCTGGTCACCCAAACAAACTCTGGAGCATCACTCCAGTAGTTGAATTTAGTGTAGAACCTCCGAGGATGTCATCCTATATGCCTATTAGAAGATGGGTTGCAGACCCATACAACTGCACTACTCACAGTCTAATGTACAACTCCAGCTCCAAGTACTCTCTCTCCTACCCAAAAATGTGGGGCCCAAACCTATTTTGATGTGTGTTTGACCTTGGATGAGGTGTTGGTGTAATGCCCGAGAGGTAAGCTTAACACCTGTGCAAGCCTAAGGCCAAAACAGCAAGGTTACATTCTCTGGGAGATGCACTAGGCAATTGGCGCAAAGCAGAATGAAACGTCCAGAGTGCCTGAAACTGATTTAATGGACTCCAGACACCTGGGAATCATGCATATAGCCTATGAACACCCCCTAGAGGTAGATGGGAATTTTAGAAATGATTATCCACCTCTGAAATCATGTGGACCCCACGAATGCAGCCAGAATGGCCTAAAATGCATTCTTGGGAAGTGGGACCTAAGGCCAAATAGGCCTTAGTCATCCTAAGGTTATAAATAGGGAGGGACCAGCTCCCATTTTCGTTCCCCGCTGCTGTTATTGAAATAGGAAGAGAAAAAGAGAAGAAAAAGGAAGAAGAAGAGAAGGAAGGAGAAGGAAGGAGAAGGAAAGAGAAGGAAGAGGAGGAAGGTGAGATCTGAGTTATATTTGACACTAAACCAGCCTGCATACAAGACTAAGGTAATGAACTCAGTCTCTGAATACTATTGTTTACCATGTTTGACCACTGTTCTCTGGTCTGATTGGTGTGTGTCTGACTGGTAATGCTCAGAACACCATTGAAATGCATAGGGAAGCTTGGGATCTTGCAAGCAAGATCTGATCATCAAATAGGATAATATGCTGTTGTTTCTGCAGCTGAGACTGAAGTCAGTCTCTATGCTAAGTTGCACTGCAAACTTGTACCCTGTGCATGCAGTCTGGGCATGGATCCCTGCATTCAATGAGATCTTTGCATAACTTAGAATAAGATCAGAGTTATTCATGTAAATACATGTAAAACAAGCCACACATGCAGCCAAAGCTGGATCCAAGAGCCTGAGCTCAGCTTGGACAGCCTTTCCTTGTGCTGTCAGAGCTCCCCCAACTTCCAAATGGGAAAACCAAACTTGAATCCACTTGGACCAATGAATTTTGCTTTATTTTTGGTCCATGATCTTCCCCTTTGCATCCTTGATTGAAACCATGGTAGACCTTACTGCAAAATCCAAGAAAAAGAGCTTAAACTCGTGTCAAATAGGCTCTGGGCGATTGCCCAAATGCCTAAAGATGGCATTTGGGCTCAGATGTGAATTCTACCTTTTGGACCCTCATCAATGGACCTAGGGAAGTGTGGGGAGGATGTAAATGACCAAAATACCCCTCTACTAATCATTGCTGTCATCCATACCCCGGTTGTTGGTGGGCCCCACAGGGCCAAGTAGCCATGCCCAAGGTTATTTCAGCTGGGTAGTGAACCTTCGCATTGGTTTGAGGGGTTGATAGGGCCATGCATAGGCAGGTTGTACTGTGTAAATACCGAGGCAAGTGAGACTTATATCTCTGGATGATGCACCAAGAGATAGACCCGAAAGCCCAGTGCAAGACCCAGAGAATCCTAGGTAACACCTATATAAATATAGAGTCAGTGTAATTAAGCCTAGACCAACTCCAGGGCATTAATGTAATCTTAAACTTTTTATGATCCAATAAATTAGGTTTTGATCCTGAGCTCGAGGTGCATAGTCAGTTACCAACCAGGACCGAGCCAACAGCTGAACCAGTAGGACTAGAATAAGGCGAGTGAAGTTACACCGTGTGTAAATGCAACATGGCTAATAAATCAAGGAAATTACAATGATGCTATTTACTCTGTTCACTTATTTCAATTACTGTATATTCTGTCAAAGTAAGAAACACTTGATTGGTGAATACTGAGAATGAACAATGAATGCTTGCATGTGAATTGCTAGACTAGATGCCATTACCGGCTTGAAAATGAGGCCTGTGGTGGCCCATAGAATGGGATGCGAATGACACCACCTGACTCATACTATGCCATATAGATGCATTGGGCTATAGTATCATCACCCGTGCTATGCACCCTTGCCAACAGGGGTTAAGGTGTTGGATGCCTGTGAGAGTAACCATATGAAAGAGAAAAAGGAAAAGAAAAAGAAAAGAAATAAAAATGTTATGCACCGAAAAGGTGGTTATGGGCTATAAGCCAGAAAAAGAAATGTGTTATGTTGAAAAGAGGATGGACGCCTCACAGGTTAATCCTAGAGGGCTGGTCAGGCTGACCTTGGTGACTGATGCGAGAGCTGATCGATCCTCTCCGACAACTCAATGGATGTATCACGGAAAGGGGTTAAAAGCCCGCACCAGGGATACATGTATTGGGGATTGTAGTAGCATGTACCTGCCTTAGTTGTGATGTTAGGTGGCTAATAAATAAAATGAATTGCACCTCATGTAGGACTCATATGGTTATGTCTGCATGTGTATGCATGGTGATATTTCATTCACGGGCTCGGTGGAGCTCACACTCTTTTGTATATGTTTTTGGTTAGATGATCCTGCAGGTGGATATCTCTATGGCTAGGAGGCTCATCTCCTGGAGACGAGCTTTGGTTGTTATGACAATATTGGTATGGACCCGGACGGAGGTCATACCGCTGGTGCAAGTCTTTTCGGTGATAGTTGAGGAGGATCCGTGAGGGGTGTGCAGCTGACTCTATTTTTTACTGTGGGACTCTTTTTGTTTTTTTATTAGAGTTCCCTCTTTTGTACAACTTTATTTTGGGGCTCGGGTTGTCTTGCCCTGTTTATATTCTTTTATAAAGCTGGGTCGAATAGAGTTGGGGCTGCTGATGTTCAGAGAGAGGGAGAGAGAGAACTAAACAATATTGGTTGTATATATTTGTTTACCTTTTGTTTTGCTTATAAGCTTAATGTAAGTATTAGTTTTTTCGCAGCACTCTGTGTTATACATCATATATTATTGTGGATGTGTGTGTATATGAATGGACTAACACCTTCTAGATCCTTGGGGTTTGCCGGATTGCTACTGTACAATTCAGGTTACCTACCTAATCCTCCCAGGGGTGGTTTGGGGTGTGACAGAGCTTGGTATCAGAGCGAGAAGCTCTTTTTACATTCACGGACAGCGGAATAGGATTAACAACTTGCAAGAAGTTAAACATTTAATAAATAAATTAGCAAGGGAGTAAAATGTAAATAATAAATAGTAGGAAAGATAAAACACTAATAAGAAGGACTCAATAAAGTTTGAACATGGCAAGAGCCATTACACTGATGTCCAAGTTGGAAGTACGACTTCCAGATTACAACCCAGTAAGAGATAAACAAAAAGATAGAAACTGAAAATAAAGGACTACATAAACCATGAAAGAAAAATAACTACATGAAGTAAAGCTGAAATGAAAGACCAAATCCAAAGTAGGATACTGAAGCTGGAGGAACTACTCCTGTGGAGGATCATCACTCTATGGAGGCCGAGCCTGTCGTGAGTCAACCTAGTAGTAGGAATCCCAGAGGTCAAGGCGCTGCTCGACAGAACCTACTCTCCCCTCTAGGGAAGTGAAACCCTGGTCCATCCGTGTCGACATCTGGGCATGCTGAGTATGAAGACCCCAAACTATGCCATCATGCCTATCCAACCATAGGACTTAGACGCCTGAGGTGGCACCTATGAACTAGAGGCTCCTGTAAGCTCATAGGGAGGCAGATCTCCAAACTGTGCCTGGATCACTAGGTCACCCTCCTGCTCACCCACTCCAGCTCCCTCTGCCACCTCGTATCCCTCCTCCATCTCCTCCTCCTCAAACTTTGAGTCGCTCTCTGGCTCCCCCAACATCTTCATCTTCTGGATGGAGGTTTTGCTGATAAGCTTCGACCTATCTCCTCCCTCGTACTCTCCAGTAAGAGAAACCCCAAAATGTAGGAACACCTGGGTCAGGAATCTCCCATAAAGCAGGGTCCATCAGATGGGCTCAGGGCATGATAGAGCATGAACTGTATAAGTAAGTAAGGGAGGTTGATCACTGGACCCCCTTGCCTACCCTCAGCAAACAGTAGGTAATATATGCCCGAAGCATAGAAATGCTGCCCCGATTTCCACCCTTGGGGTAGATGTTGTAGGAAATGCACCTACTCAGGATCCTAGCAGTGGGCTTGTAATCCCCATCAGATTTTGGAATTCTTTCAACCCCAGTCAGAGCTTTGAAGACCATCCTCCTAGTCTCCAAAGAAAACATGTCAAAAATATCCACCCTAGGCTTATAGTAGCACCTATCACCTGTATCCGGTAATCCCAAGATCTTTGCCAAAGTGGTTGAAGTAAATGTCATGTCCACCCCTTTGACCCTACTCTCTAAACCAAATCCTTGCACCCTAGAAGCCGGTACAAGGTTACAGTAGAAGTACCAAACTAGTTTCTGGTAGCATGGCAGCGAAGGAGATAGCATCGGTACCCAACCTAGGGCATTGAATTTGGCATAGAGCCCAAACTGGTGGAAGTCATCTACTTACACCACCCTACCATTCACAATGTTCTTGGAAGAGAACTTCATCCAATCTTGGGAATGCTCATACCGGGAGAACCAGTATCGATCAAACTCCGGTTCTTTGGAAGAGGAATCCTCTCTGAGTGATGGAGATGGTACAGTCAATAGCGAAGATGGAAATGGGTCTGACCGTAGGTGCTTGCAGGTCACTGGCTTCCTTGCCGTGCTGTGTTTGCCACTTGAAGACCTGGCTGCAATAAGGTAAGAAGAAGAAGAATAGGGATTTAGGGCATACACACAAAGAAATCAAACAAATAAAGAGGAAATGTGGACAGCAATGTAAGAAGTAGAAATGTAATGAAACTTACCTAGGGCTCGTGTAGGTGCGCGGGGAACTCGATTGAATGCTTGGAAATAGTGGTGAAGCAGCCTAGGAACCCTTTTGAGCACAGCCTTGGAGGTTTGGAGCTCTCAAAATGAAATTAGAAATGAAAAGGAGAGCTCTCGAACTGTTTATAACTGAGCCCCAATTCTCTAGGCAATGCTCTAGGTGATTGAGCCAAACACCCAGTGAAACGCCCAGAGAATGGAAAAACAGCAAGCTTTGAAATTCCCATGAATGGACTTATGATTCCTACATTATAGAGGCATAATTGAATCCCTTAAAGCATTTATTGAATAATGTGAATAAACTCAAAAAAAAAAAGTATATATATAAATTATACATAAATAATGTACATAACCTTGGTTGTATGAACCTTTGTGTGGGTGATGTGTGTGAAAACCCAAACATAGGTAAATAGGAATTTAGACATCACTTATGACACTTTTCCTATGTGTAGGTCATACCATACCCATAGTCTAACCGGATCATGGATGAAACACAATAAAGCATTGGGAGAAATAGGTAATTTATTCACCACACCTATCCCTACTTGAGTAGTGTATTAGACTTGATAGGATACTGTGATTTTGTGTGCAACCTCGAGCTGATGCATTTAACTTCCTAATTATGTCATTTCAAATTCCTATAGTGTTAAGAGTAGTTAATAAAATGAGGTTACCATATAAATCAATACCCAGAGCTTCTCTATGACAGGGTCTGACTGTGTTGTTCGGGCTTGGAGACCCCAACAACATGCTCTACATTAGGCGACTGAGAAAGAGATTAGCTTGGATTTGAGAAATTTAGTCCCAGGCAAAGCAACAACTAATTGTTTGCCTAGCACTTGCAAACACTAGTGGTGCAAAGGATCGTGCCATTTACCTTGCCCTAGCAGATGAGGTTAGGAGTGATATAGGATGCCTATATATATAGGCTTTTATGATTGGAAAGAAGTTGGAGAGACTCGTATGTTAGGTAAAGGTATAGATTAAACTACTCATTAACATGAACCTTTAATTTGGCATCTTGCAGAAGATATCATGACATAAAACACATTACATACATGAAACTATTAGCAACAGTAACTTAGCTGGAAACATCCTTGGTAGTTATCATTTCCTGTTGAAATGCTGGCATTATCACACCAGAACTGTAGAAATGATAATTTATATGTGATAGTTGAAAATTATAAATTTTTCCCTGATGAGGGTATGGGAATATTGAATACAAAGCTTCTTTCAAAAATCAATCATGATCAATACCAGATCCAACCGGAGTGGTCGTCGTGGAAGACGCCCTCGATTTGTTCCAGAAGTTGAGCTACCGAACGGAGCCGAAGCTCAAAATTTTGAAGTATCAGTTACTTCGTCGAGAGTACCATGAGCCATCCCAAATCCGGTACCAATGGCTGCCCAAGCTACTACTGCTGCACCTCAGCCAGGTATGGTAGCTGGAGAGGTAAACACCATCATGACCACCATGATGCGAACCATGCAGCAACAACAGGAGTTGCTAGGTAAAATGTCTACACAGTTCACACCCATGATGCAACAACGAGCAGTGCCACTACCACCACCCAACCGACCCATACAATTTTCACCATCTGTGCCCCAACATGCGACAGAAAGCTCTACAGCTAAGGTAATAGAGAGATTCAAAATGCTCCAGCCGCCCGCGTTCTCCAAATTAAATTGTGAGGTGATGTAGCCAGAAAGGTGGATTAGCATCTTGGAGAAAGCATTCGATGTACTTAAGGGTACGGAAGCACAGAAATTGATATGTGCTGGATATCATCTATAAAAAGAGGCGGAAGCATGGTGGAAGGCAACAAAGCCTAATTTGGAAGCAGTTCATCATAATCCCACTTGGGAGCAATTTAAAGAAGTCTTCTTTAAGAATTATTTCCCTGAAAGTTTTAGAGACAAGAAGGAAGCCGAGTTCTCTGCTCTTGTACAAGGATCCAAGACCGTGCTGGATTACTAGCAGCAGTTTAAAGATTTATTCCATTTCACCCCGGAACATATGAAGGGGGAAGCTAGTAAAACAAAGAAGTTTGAAAAAGGACTCAAACCAGAGATCGAGTCTATTCTGTCGGTCCTAGACATCCAGGACTATGCTCAAATGGTCGATAAGG
Source organism: Telopea speciosissima (assembly GCF_018873765.1). Taxonomy (NCBI): domain Eukaryota; kingdom Viridiplantae; phylum Streptophyta; class Magnoliopsida; order Proteales; family Proteaceae; genus Telopea; species Telopea speciosissima. Next base: position 27,255,021 of record NC_057920.1, read on the forward strand.
CGAAGACTATGGAGGATAGATTAAAAGAGAAAGAAAAGGCTACAGCATCTCCCGGCTTGGGCAAGAGGCCAAGCAACTATCAGATTTCGGATGGCTGAACAAGGTTTTCCGAAGAACTAGTTCGAGCCCCAGCCCGACCCAATATCAATGGCAAGATGAGGGCCAAACCCCTTTTCGCCCCACTTACAGCCGGGATGCCCAACCTGCTACAAGCCAAGTGACAACTACAACTCCGCCAGCCCGACCTGCAACAACCCAAGCAAGCCAGGCCTCTTCTCCCGCCACATTGTCCAACAGATGCTATGTGTGCCACAAAGATAGACACATAGCCAGGGAATGCATACCCCACAGATACAACACATACCCACCAATCCAGTCCCAGGATAATCGGACAATCGGACACAAGGAAAAGTGTTTGTGCTGACCAATGAAGAAGCAGAGGCGAATCCCAAGGTGATGACAGGTAAGTCTACCTAACACTATTAAATTGTAGGAACTAATCTATAGATGCAAGGAAATTTAATTGCATCCTTGTTCTATACAAACCCTAGGTACCCTGATAATCTCACCCGCCCCCGCACGAGTGTTATTCGACTTGGGTGCATCCCACTCTTTTGTTTCCAATGCTTTTGCAAGTAGGATGACCATCTAACCAAGGGACATAGGGTATAACTTAATAGTTAGCACACCAACTGGTAGTGTCATGAGCCTGAAGGAAGTTTACGACCCTTTCCTGGTGGAAATTTGTCGAAAGAATCTAACTACCCGTCTGATCAAGTTTGACATGAGGGACTTTGACGTGATACTAGGGATGGATTGGTTATCCTCCTATGGAGCAAGCGTCATGTGTGCAGAAAAGAAGATCATATTCAGGCTAAGTGACAGTTCAATTTTCACCTACCAAAGTGAACCGGTGAAGAAGCCCAAGAGGGTAACTTTATCTGCCCTTCAAGCGCAAAAACTGTTAAATGAAGGATGTCAGGGTTACTTGGCCACAATAATAGATATTGAGGCGAAGGTTAAACCTTTGGAAGAACTCGACGTCATTAGAGAATTTCCCGACGTCTTCCCAAAAGATCTAACCCAGCTACCGCCAGATCGTGAAACAAAGTTCACAATTGATTTAATTCCTAGTACAACATCGGTATCCAAAGCACCATACCGAATGGAACCTATTGAATTAAAAGAATTGCAATCCAATTATAGGATTTGTTGAAGAAGGGATTCATTCGACTAAGCGTGTCTCCTTGGGGAGCACCCGTGTTATTCTTGAAAAAGAATGATGGTAGCATGCGACTATGCATCGATCATCGAGAATTGAACTAACTTACGATCAAGAATTGATACCCATTGCCATGCATCGATGACCTATTTGATCAACTACAAGGAGCAAGAGTCTTCTCTAAGATCGATCTTAGGTCTGGATACCACCAATTGAAGATCAAGGGTAGCGACAGTCATAAGACGGTGTTTAGAACTTGATATGAACATTATGAATTCTTAGTACTATCGTTCGGGTTAACCAACACCCTGGCTGTGTTCATGGACATGATGAATAGGGTATTCCATGATGTGCTAGACAAGTTTGTCATTGTATTCGTCAATGATATTCTAGTCTATTCCAAAAGTGAAGAGGAGCATGCTCAACACCTTAGGTTTTGTTGCAGTAATTGCGGGAACACCAACTGTTCTCCAATTCAGCAAGTGTGAATTTTGGCTCCACCAGATTGGATTCTTGGGATAGATCATCATCGAGGATGGCATCAAGGTAGACCCAGACAAGGTAAAACCGGTTCTCGAATGGGAGACTCCGATGAATGCCACTGAGATCTAGAGCTTCTTGGGTTTAGCCGGGTATTACCGTCGATTTATCAAGAATTTCTCACTCATCTCATCTCCCATGACAAAGCTAACAAAGAAGGGTGCAAGGTTTGAGTAGACCGACGCTTACGAGAAAAGCTTCCAAGAGTTAAGGAACCAATTGGTGATGGCACCAGTGCTGACCATTCTAGATGGCACCGGTGGCATGGTGGTATACATTGACGCATCTCGAATGGGGTTGGGCGGTGTGTTAATGCAGAAAGGTAAGGTGGCCGCCTATGCCTCAAGGCAGTTGAAGGAACACGAAAAGAACTACCCCACTCATGACCTACAGTTGGCTGTGGTGGTGTTTGCGTTAAAGATTTGGCAACATTATCTCTATGGTGAAAAGAGCGAGATCTTCAGTGACCACAAGAGTCTAAAGTATTTCTTCACCTAGAAGGAGTTAAATATGAGATAAAGAAGGTGGTTAGAATTGGTAAAGGATTATGACTGTGAGATTCAATACCACCTTGGCAAAGCCAACGTAATGGCGAATGCATTAAGCAAGAAATCCCAAATCGCATCCCTCGCTTCCTTGGTTGTTAGCGAACAGCTAATAAAAGAAGCTTGGAAGTTCAATCTAGAACTCATGATCGAGGGGACGGCTATACAACTAGCAGCTATGGACATATAGCCATTGACCCAGGAAGAAATAATTGAGAAGCAGCCCAGAGACCTCGATCTAGCCAAGATAATCTAGGAAGTAAAGCATGGAGTCCACAGGGACCTAGACTTCTCATTGGCCCACGACGGGGCATTGAAATTCAAAGACAGATTGTATGTGCCTAGTGACTATAATGTGCAGGATCGAATTCTTAGAGAAGCACATAATTCACCCTACTCAATCCGCCTTGGGGGCACAAAAATGTAAAAGGATTTGAAGAAGTACTATTGGTGGATTGGAATGAAGCAGACCATAGCACTATACGTGTACGAATGCCTCACCTCTCAGCAAATAAAGGTGGAAAGACACAAACCGTATGGATTATTGCAGCCACTCCCTATTCCCGAGTGGAAATGGGAAAGAATTACCATGGATTTCATGACTAATCTACCCAACACCAGGAAAGGGGTGAATGCAATCTGGGTAATTGTCAATGGACTGACAAAAGCAACTCAGTATATCCCCATTAAGATAAAGTGCGGTCAGCATTGTGTCCGACGGGGACCACCGATTCACTTCAAGATTCTGGAAGAGTCTGCAATAGGTAGTGGGATCTCAGCTAAATCTCAGCATGGCTTTCCATCCTCAAATGGACGGACAGTCTGAAAGAACCATTCAAACTCTGGAGGACATGCTTAGAGCCTATATATTAGAAGTGAAAGATAGTTGGGATGCCCACATACCCTTGGTGGAGTTTGCCTACAATAACAGCTACCACTCTACCATTAGCATGGCACCATACGAAGCTTTATATGGTCGAAAGTGCCGCACACCGCTATATTGGGATGAAGTGGGAGATCGAAAGTATCTTGGGCCTGAAATGATACAGGCAACTTGTGAGAAGGTGGATGTGATCAGAGAAAATATTAAAGCGGCCCAATCCAGACAGAAGAGTTATGCCGTCAATCGGAGGAAGGATATTGAATTTGGAGTCAAATAGAAGGTATTTCTCTGAGTTTCTCCAATGAAGGGGTTGCTACGCTTCAACAAGAAGGGTAAATTGGGCCCAAGATATATCGGTCCATATGAAGTCCTCAACAGAGTGGGATCCGTAACATATCGACTGGCACTACTTCCGTCCTTATAGAGCATCCATGATGTTTTCCATGTGTCAATGCTAAGGAAGTACATACACAACCCGGCACACGTGCTCTCAGCTGAACCCGAACAACTGGATGCAGATATGACCTACGAGGAGCAACCAACGGAGATATTAGGCAAAAAGGAGCAAAATCTTCGTAACCGCATGGTTGCATTCGTTAAGGTTTGGTGGGGAAATTGTCCCAAGGAGGAGGCATCATGGGAACGCGAATAGGAAATGCAAGAGAAGTATCCTCAACTCTTCAAACCACAAGGTAAGCCAATTTCGAGGATGAAATTTTTGTGAGGAGGGGAGGAATGTCAAACCTGCCCTACACTGACTGGGATTTTGAATGAAGAACAGGAACCTGTGTCTAGTCACCCAAACACACTCAAGAGCATCACTCCAATGGTTAAATTTAGTGGAGAACCTCCGAGGATGTCATCCTATATGCCTGTTAGAAGATGGGTTGCAGACCCATGCAACTGCACTACTCACAGTCTGATGTATAGCTCCAGCTCCAAGTACTCTCTCTCCTACCCAAAAATATGAGGCCTACACCTATTTTGATGTGTGTTTGACCTTAGAAGAGGTGTTGGTGCAATGCCCAAGAGGTAGGCTTAACACTTGTGCAAGCCTAAGGCCAAAACAGCAAGGTTGCATTCTCTGGGCGATGCACTAGGCGATTGGCCCAAAGCCCAGTGAAACGCCCATAGTGCCTGAAACTGATTTAATGGACTCTAGACACCTGGGAATCATGCATACGGCCTACAAACAACCCCTAGAGGTAGATGGGAATTTTAGAAACGATTACCCACCTCTGGAATCATGTGGACCCCACCAGTGCAGCCAAAATAGTCCAGAATGCACTCAAAAATGCATTCTTTGGAAGTGGGACCTAAGGCCAAACATGCCTTAGTCATCCTAAGGTTATAAGTAGGGAGGGACCAGCTCCCATTTTCGTTCCCTGCTGCTGTTACTGAAATAGGAAGAGAGAAAGAGAACGAAAAGGAAGAAGAAGAGAAGGAAAGAGAAGGAAAGAGAAGGAAGAGGAGGAAGGTGAGACCTGAGTTATCTCTGACACTGAACCAGCCTGCATACAAGACTAAGGTAATGAACTTAGTCTCTGAATACTATTGTTTACCATGTTTGACCACTGTTCTCTGGTCTGATTGGTGTGTCTCTGACCTGTAATGCTCAGAACACCATTGGAATGCATAGGGAAGCTTGGGATGCATGATCATTGCATGCAAGATCTGATCATCAAATAGGATAATATGCTGCTATTTCTGCAGCTGAGATTGAAGTCAGTCTCTGTGCTAAGTTACACTGCAAACTTACACCCGGTGCATACAATCTCGGCATCGATCCCTGCATGTAATGAGATCTTTGTGTACCTTAGCGTAAGATCAGAGTTATTTCATGTAAATACATGTAAAACAATCCATGCATGCAGCCAAAGCTGGATCCAAGAGCCTGAGCTTGGCCTGGATAGCCTTTCCCTGTGCTGTCAGAGCTCCCCCAGCTTCCAAATGGGAAAACCAAACTTGAATCCACTTGGACGAATGAATTTTGCTTTATTTTTGGTCCATGATCTTCCCATTTGCATCCTTGATCAAAACCATGGTAGGCCCTGTTGCAAAATCCAAGAAAAAGAGCTTAAACTCATGTCAAACAAGATCTGGGCGATGTATTGGGCGCTTGCCCAAATGCCCAGTGAAACGCCAAAAGATGGCATTTGGGCTCCGATGTGAATTCTACCTTTTAGACCCTCATCAATGGACCTAGGGTAGTGTAGACCCGAAAGCCCAGTGCAAGACCCAAGAATCCTAGGTAACACCTGTATAAATATATAGTCTGTGTAATTAAGCCTAGACCAACTGTAAGGCATTAATGTAATCTTAAACTCTATTTAACACATTTTTATAATCTAATAAATTAGGTTTTGATCCTGAGCTCGAGGTGCACAGTCAGTTACCAACTGGGGCCTAGCCGACAGCTGAAGCAGTAGGACTATAATAAGGTGAGTGAAGTTACACCGTGTGTGTAAATGCAACATGGCTAATAAATCAAGGAAATTACAGTGATGCTATTTGCCCTGTTCACTTATTTCAATTACTGTATATTTTGTTAAAGAAAGAAATGCTTGATTGGTGAATACTGAGAATGAACAATGAATGCTTGTATGTGAATTGCTAGACTAGATGCCATAGTCGGCTTGGAAATGAGGCCTGTGGTAGCCCATAAAATGGCAGTGGTTGACACCACCCGACTCATACTATGCCATACAGATGCATTGGGCTAGAGTATCATCACCCGTGCTATGCACCCTTGCCAATAGGGGTTAGGTGTTGGATGCTTGTGAGAGTAACCATATGAAAGAGAACAAGGAAAAGAAATGGAAATTTTATGCACCGAAAAGGTGGTTATGGGGCTATAAGCCAAAAAAAGAAACATGTTATGTTGAAAAGAAGATGGACGCCTCACAGGTTAATCCCAGAGGGCTGGTCGGACTGACCTTGGTGACTGATGCGGGAGCTGATCAGTCCTCTCCGATAACTCAATGGGTGTATCGCAGGAAGGGGTTAAAAGCCTGCACCAGGGATACATGTATTGGGGATTGTAGTAGCACTTACCCGCCTTAGTTGTGATGTTAAGTGGCTAATAAATAAAATGAACTGCACTTCATGCAGGACTCATATGATTGTCCTTGCATGTGCATAAATGGTGATATTTCATTCACGGGCTCGGTGGAGCTCACACTCTTTTGTATATGTTTTCGGTTAGATGATCCTACAAGTGGATATCTCTATGGCAGGGAGGCTCATCTCCCGGAGATGGGCTTTGGTTGTTATGATAATATTGGTGTGGACCCGGACAGAGGTCATCCCACTGGTGCGAGTCTTTTCAGTGATAGTTGAGGTGGACCATGAGGGGTGTGCAGCTGACTCTATTTTTGACTATGGAACTCTTTTTGTTTTTTTACTGGAGTTCCCTTTTTTGTACAACTTTATTTTGGGGCTTGGGTTGCCTTGCCCTGTTTATATTCTTTTGTAAAGTTGGGTCAAATAGAGTTGGGGCTGCTGATGTTCTCAGAGAGAGAGAGAGAACTAAACAATGTTGGTTGTATATATTTGTTTACCTTTTGTTTTTCTTATAAGCTTAATGTAAGTATTAGTTTTTCCACAACACTCTGCGTTATACATCATGTATTATTGTGGATGTGTGTGTCTGTGAATGGACTGACAGCTTATAGATCCTTGGGGTTTGGCGGATTGCTACTGTGCAATTCAGGTCACCTACCTAATCCTCCCAGGGGTGGTTTGGATGTGACAGATGCCGCTAGATGCATGTTTGGCATCATTTGCACCCGCTAGTTATCAGTCAAAAGTTTCCCCTCATGTAGGTACTCCCTTGCCACATGTGGACTGACCATAATGTTGTCCGTAGATTTTTATCCCCCACGCAGGTGTGAAAGGAATACCCCCCATAGTGGCCTGGGGAGTTAGTGGATAAGTCCGGGCTAAGGATACCTCTCTCACAACATTCTTCACCACCAGCATTCATTTGGGATGCTGCGGTAGTAGCCTCTAAGGCTTGGATCGCCAACACGTGATCCTCGCCCGCCATGGCCTTTTTCTTCTTGCTTTTACTAGGACCACCCTCCTCAGCATTCAACTTTTTTCCTCTTCATTTCTCTAGCCTATTTTGCTCCTTTTCCTTCCTAATTTTGTCATGTTTTGCCTGAATAATCTTGGAAAATTCTTTAGGACCTATGTTCACTACAAACAATAAAAATGCTCGGTTAAAAAGTTGAACAAATTAGTCAAAAAATTTCAAGGCACAAATTAAAAATTGGTCGGATCACCCGAGCTAAGCCCATATTGGAGAAGAAATGACTCTATCTCGATACGATCGTAACAAACTACTGAATATCGCCCAGGTATGATCATTCTTAGGGTCTCAATCATATGGACTTAAAGGGTCATTGGCTGATTTTGGGTCTAGAATTTACCAACCGGTGTTGAAGGCAAATCCCTCAGCTAATTTAACAAAGAAAAATTTGGTCTTCCACCTGTGAATAGAGGAGAGTACTCTATCTATAACCTTTATATGTTTTCTTGCTCGGAAATAATACCAACCCTCTCCACTAGGAAGTGGGGTGACCAAACAACTATTATTGAAAAACTCCATGACTGTTTCACAAAGGCCACAAAGGCCGTCACAATGCTGAAGGAATTAGGGGCTAATTGAGCGGGCACGATGCCATAATGTGTGAATATCCTCGAATACAACTCATATAGGGGGAGACGAAGACTAGGTCTAAAATGATCCTCATAGAAACACGCTTCTTCATAGTTCCTAAAACTCGCCCACTTGGCATCTAAAGGAAACCTAACTTGAAATAAATCTAGGATGGCATAGACTACTCTAATATGATCCAAATCAGAGGGAGTTAAACTAGGGACTTTTCGTAGAGCATCCACTTGGAGGGAATGATCGCAGAAGCCACTGCATCAGCTAAATTCTCAAAGTAATTAGCCGCCACTATGTTTCTCTCAGAATATGAAGTTGAGGCCTCAGCCCCATTATCTGATCGGGTCTGAGAATCAGATGATGAGCTTGAGGAAGATCCATCCAAAGATAAACTTTTATCATCGGATGCTCGAAGCATGGAAGAAGATATTCTTAGAAAATAAAGAGATAACAGGACAACTTACTGACTGTAGGAAATGAATTAGACCCAATCAAATTAGATCCAACAATGACCAATTCTGAAATGACCAATCAAATTAAATTGTCTCCGGGCAAACAAGAGAGTGTGAGAGTTTAGAATGAAACCCATCAACTAAAGCCCCTCTCTGTATAAAGAGATTTCTGGGCACAAGTTGGCGTTTGCACTTCTCAAGATAAAAAAAACCTCCTCGAGAGATTCAAAATAAAGTTGACATGGTCCTCAAACTGCTAGAAGCATTAATAAATTTGGCGGCGATGGTTGTCACTTCTAATAAATGATAATAGGTCGTTAATTTGCAATGTCATGGAAGGAAAGTCGGTCATTAACTATAGAGAAATATCTTTTGTTTGTGCAAAGCTCTATCCCCCATGACTCTGTAATTCAACTTTCGAAGAAAATGATTGGGCATACAATGACATACTGAAGTGCCATGGTAGTGAAGCCGAGCATTAGTTGTCGAGGATCCAAATCCTCAGGCCATATTGCTCATAATGCAACACCAAGGAAATCGGGCATTGCCTATCGAGGATCCAATCCTCGGACCATATTGCTCATAATGCCACGATAAGGAGTTGGGCATTACCTGCCGAGGATCCTAATCCTCGGACCATATTGCTCGTAATGCCACGGCAGTAAAGCTGGGCGTTAACTGCCGAGGATCTAAATCCTTAGACCATATTGCTCGTAATGCCACAATAGGGAAGTCGGACATTACCTGCTGAGGATCCTAACCCTTGGACCATATTGCTCATAATGCCACGGCAGTAAAGCCGGGCATCACTTGTCGAGAATCCAAATCCTCGGACCATTTTGCTCTTAATGCCATGGTAGTGAAGCCGGGTATTACCTGCCAAGGATCCAAATTTGAGGATCATATTACTTGTAATGCCACGGCGAAGCCGGGCATTTGCTGTCAAGGATCCGAATCATCGGATAGTTATGCTTGTACACTATGGCAACACACCTGTTCTTCAATCTTGGGAAATTAATTTGACACTTTGACAATAGAGAAATATCTTTCTTTGTCTAAATGTTTCGTCTTCCATAGCATTCTCAGTGAATTTTTCTCACCAAGCGTCAAGTTGTCTAGGGCGCATTCCAAGTAAAATTTCTTTATTTTACTCCCTTATTCCCCCTTCTGTGGTAAAGGGAGTGGGGGCACCTATTATAAATAAAATATACATATACACGTGGTAGGGTAGCATGAAAGCTCTGACAGCTAGGTGGAACCCTCTGGGTCCCATATCACATAATGTACTTAAGATATTAAGCCTTCTATTCACTTCCAACCAGGTGAGTCACTCCAACCGACTTAGGCCTGTGGGGCTGTAATAGCTCACCATCCACAAAAGTGGGTTGTACCTCAAACCGATCCGAAGTACAAAAGGAATAATGATGGAAAGGGGTAGATATTCACATTTATTACTCTTACCATATTTCACTCTTACTTAACAATTTCCCAGTTCTAATTTTATCATAGGAGATTAACCATGAGTTAACCTCAGGTTCATCAAACCATTGTCTATTTCTCTTACAAGTCATCCACCTTAGCTCGGTTGGAATCTGGGGGCAACACTTCCTATAGAAGACCAGAATTCATCTCAATTTTATAAACCCCGACGTAATGACATATGTGCCATATCATCTCAATTTTATAAAATTCAAATCTATGGAGCAATCATCTTAGCTATTACAATCCTAACGGACATGCCACATCATGTCATTGGTTATCCTAAAATTTTGTATTCTATCCATACGTGTATTACGCAATTGAAATTTTTATTTGTGAATTTGAATGTATAAACACATCACAATACAAACTCTTCACCATTGTCAAGGTGAACGAGACTTTTATCTTCCATAACCAAGTTGTTTTCATGGTATCAGAGTCTTAAACTTGTAGTCATCTTAGATCCCTAATGGCTTAATGAGATTTCTTTAACTCCATTTTACCCTTTGATTCTAAATTTAATCATTCTTTGGTTCAGCTCAGTAATTATGACCAAACCATATCTATTAAACTTGATCATCAAAATTATCTTCTTTGGTAATTTCAATTTATTCCACTCCTAAAAGGTTATGACAGGTTATATTGATTGAACTCATCCTTATTCACCTAAATTTCTTCACTCTACTTGTCACGCCCAAACCATCCCCTAGGAGGAATAGGCAAGTGGCCCGGATTGCATGTTAACAATCTGTCAAATCCCAAGGATCCAAAAGCAGTTAATATCACTCACAAACACACACACTCATAACAATGGATAAAATATAACATAGAGTGTTGCGGAAGCTAAGGCTTTACATTAAACATAAAAGTTAATATTTACATCATTGTCCTGGTTCCACTTCACCATTTCTGTGTAGTCTATACATTTCTAACCAAATAGCCTACATGTATACAAAAGTGGGCAAGAAAATTGAAGCTCAGGTAAGCTATACAAAAGGAGGGAAGTTAGTAGATCCTATCTACCCAAAAAGAGTCCCTAAGGTTAGAATAAGTATGCTGCCCGCCCATCATGAGCCATCCTCAAGAGTCATTCTGATCACCCACACCAGAGGGATAACCTTCGACCTTATCCACTCCCACATAGTCATAATCAACATCACCCTCCTACTCGAGATGAGCATCCCAGCCATCGAGACATCCACCAGCAATATCAACCATGCATGCACATGCAAGCACAACCACGAGTCTATATGCATGAGATTCATTGTATTTATTTAGCCACCTAACAACAAAACTAAGGCCGGTGCAATGCTACTACAATCCCCAATGCATGTATCCCTAGTGCGGGCTTTTAACCCCTTCTAACAATGTACCCATTGAGTTGTCAGAGAAAACCAGTCGGCTCCAGCATTCTCTCCATGGTCAGCCCAACCAACCCTCTGTGATTAGCCGGTGATACCATCTTTATTGAAGATGGGTACCCAATCGAAAAATACCTATGGTATTAGTTCTCTCATAGACATCCAACACCTTAACTCTTGTTGGAAACAGTTCTTAGCACGGGTGATGATACCCGAACCATATGCATTCTATATGGGACATAGTATGAGTCGGGTGGTGCTCCACATCCCATTCTACGAGCCACCACCAACCTCATATCCAAGCCGGCTACGGCATCTAAACTATCAATTTATGTATAGGCAATAGTATCAAATTTCCAACTTCCATCATATATATAGACTAGGGTAAATAAGATTGGAAAGCAAATTAAATAAGTAGATACAGTATAGTAATTGTTGTCGTGTCATGACTCATTAGTCATGTTACACCTACATGTATGGTGTAATTCCACCCACCTTGTTCAAGTCCTACTTATCCTTCAATCTGCCAGGTCCCTATTGAACTCTTACACTGTACTTTGTATCCAGGGCTATAACCTATTTTAATGGGACCATTAGAGCATGTTAAATATTGTTTAGAAAGGGTTAGAGTCCTAGGGTTGGCCTAGGGTAGGTTGGGTTCAGATTGGATGTCAACCAGTTAAGTTACAAATATCTGGGACTTGCACTGAGCCTTTGGGTCAAACGCCCAGTGCATCATCCAGAGGTGCAAAACATAGCAACTTATGGATTTTCTATAGGATTTACTCATTCATGGTCCCAAAAATCATGGAAAGCTATGGCAAGTTTCCTCCCCTCCAAGGTTTGGCTTGGGTCACAGTGTTGTTTCCTGACCCCTTTGGGTCCATTGGTGCATCCAGGGTGTGGATGTCAACAAGGGTGGATGGGGTAGGGTTTTGAGGTGATTTCCATGTTTAAAATACTATCTTGGGGCTGTAAGTGAAGTTCCAAAAGGCCTGAATCAAAACTGACCTCAAATAACAACTCTGGGTGTTTCACTAGGCGTTTGGGTATAACGCCCAGTGCATCGCCCAGTCCCTATTTAACACGAGATTTTTTAATCCAAACTTGGTTTTGCTTGCTAGCTTCTCATCAATTCGAGCTGGGATGACTCCCAAAGGTTAGTACTACCACAGATTAGGTAATTGCAATGGACTTATGGGATTCAATTCATGGCTAACCAAACTGGATGTTGGGTTGGGTTCATATGAAGAAGGATCAAGTAAGCAAGGCTATGATCAGACTCCTAACACCACCAATTTCATACAACCATGCAAGGATTAGTCTCATATATGTGTTATGGTAGCATTCCTATGCCAAGAAGTAGGAAACATCACATGCATGTGAAGATCCCAAGTCCTATCCTACTATCTAAGTGTTATGTACATGTTTTAGCATATGACTACACTATGAGCATGGCAAGAACTTAAAATCTAAGCATCTACAGTTTGTAATGACATGGATGAAGAGTAATACATGGAAAAAGAAGCATGCATGCAATAGTCCAAGGCCATCCTAGCATCCTTCATGACATTTGTACCAGAAAACATCACATGACATGGCCACATGGCTAACTCGTGGTGGTCTTCTCACAAGGTACAGATATGGAACTCAGTAGAAGGGGTAGGGTGACGTATATACGAGTTACCTTCAAGCTTCAATTGAGGCTTCCTAGCTTCACCTTCCTTATCTTCTCCTTCTTCTCCTTCTTCTCCTTCCTTCTCCCTCTCTTTCCTTCTTTCTCTTCTCCTCTCCAACGTTTGGAACAGTAGGAAAATGAAAGCTAAGGTTAGGCCCTCTATTTATAGGCCATGGGTTACTAAGATCTATTTGGCCCAAGTTGTCCCTATTGAAAAATTCATTTTCACTTGATTCTCCCAATTTTATCTATGTATGTGGGGCCCACATGGTTCTAAGGTTGAGGGATGGCCTATATAAATCCTAAGGGATGTTTTGAATGTGTTTATTGGCAATGCACATGGTTCCCACAAGCCTGGAGTGCAAAATACCTGTTTCAGCCACTCTGGGACATGCATTGGGCGTTTGGGTGCAACTCCCAGTGCATTGCCCAGAGAATTAATTTTTGCTCATTTTTGTTGTGGCCTTCCACAGGGGTTAAGACTTTCATCTGGGTACCTCCCCCTACACATTTATCAAGGTAAGAAATATGTAATTGTGGGCATGGCCCCTAGATACACATTAGGGAGAAATTACCTGGAGTCAGAGTCATACATCAGGTGATGGGCTGAGCAGCTGTATGGTGTTGCAACCCACCTTCTTACAGGTGTGTTGGATGTCATTTGTGGGGGCTCCTCACTGATCTTAACCACAAAGGTGACACACCATTGGGTATTTGAGTGGGTAACCTCGGGCTCTGATTCTACAGGCAGGGTTCCAGTCAGTTTGGGGTAGGTTTAACATTCTACCCACCTAACAGAAATTTCCTCTGCAAAATTGGCTTACCTTGTTGTTCAAAGAGTCAAGGGTATTTATCACACATTTCTCTCTCACGCTCCTAGGATGCCTCCTCCGACGGGCGGTCTCCCCATCGAACCTTTACGAACGTAATTGTACGATTACAGAGATTATGTTCTTTCCTATCGAGTATCTCCGTTGGTTGTTCCTCATTAGTCATATCAGCATCAAGTTGTTCCGGCTCTATAGAGAGCACATGCGTCAGATTGTTGATGTATTTCTTTAGCATCTACACATGGAATACATCATGGACACCCTCCAAAGATGGTGGTAGGGCCAATCGATACGCTATCAGCCTGATCTTCTTTAAAATCTCATAGGATCCAATGTATCTCGGGCTCAGTTTCCCCTTCTTGTTGAAACGCAATAGGCCTTTTACTAGAGAAACCCAGAGGAATACTTCTCGCCAACCCTAAACTCAATATCCTTCCTCCGATTGTCGGCGTAACTCTTTTGTCTAAATTGAGCCACTCTTATTTTCTCCCTGATCACGTCCACTTTTTTGCAAGTTGCTCGTATCATCTTAGGAACTAGATATATCTGCTCCCCAACTTCATCCCAGTATAATGGTGTACGGTACCTCCTGCCATATAGGTCTTCATATGGTGCCATGCCAATGATGGAGTGGTAACTATTATTGTAGGCAAACTCCACCAAGGGAACATGGGCATCCCAACTATCCTTCATCTCTAACATGTAGGCTCTGAGCATATCTTCTAGAGTCTAAATGGTCCTTTCGGATTGTCCATCTATCTGGGGATAGAAAGTCGTGCTAAGATTTATCTAGGATCCCAGTGCTTGTTGTAGACTCTTTCAAAATTTTGATGTGAACCTGGGGTCTCTATCGGATACAATGCTCATGAGCACGCCATGTAAGCGAACCACATTTTCAATGTAGAGCTAGGCGAGCCTTTCCATGGAGTAAGTTATCTTGATGGGAATAAAGTGAGCTACCTTTGTCAATCCATCGACTATTACCTAGATTGCATTCATTCCCTTCCTTGTGTTTTGCAGGCTGGTCACGAAGTCCATGGTAATCCTTTCCCATTTCCATTCTGGAATCAGGAGTAGTTGCAACAATCCATAGGGTCTGTGTCTCTCTGCCTTTATCTGCTGGCATGTGAGGCACTTAGATACATGCAGTGCTACGGTTTACTTCATCTCGATCCACCAATAGTACCTCTTCAGGTCCTTATACATTTTGGTTCTGCCAGGGTGTATTGAGTATGGTGAATTGTGTGCTTCCCTAAGGATTCAATTTTACACATAATAGTCACCCAGCATGCACAGTCTATCCCTGAACTTTAATGCCCCATCATTGGCAATCGAGAAGTCTGGGTCCCCATGAATCCCTTATTCTACCTCCCAAATAATCTTTGCTAGCTCAGGATCTCTGGGCTGCTTCTCGATGATTTCTTCTCGGATTGACGGTTGTATGTCTATAGCTCCCAGCTGAATAGTCGTCTCCTCAATTATGAGTTCCAAATCAAACTTTTGAGCTTCTTTTATCAACTTCTTGTTAACGGCTAAGGAAGAGAGGGACATGGTTTGGGACTTTCTACTAATTGTGTCAGCAACAATGTTGGCCTTAGCCGGGTGGTATTGAATGTTTCAGTCATAGTCCTTTACTAGTTCTAACCATCGCCTCTACCTCATGTTTAACTCCTTTTGGATGAAGAAATACTCCAGGCTCTCGTGATCCCTGAAGATTTCATCTTCTCTCCATAAAGATAGTGCCGCCAAATTTTTAAGGCAAAAACGACCGCAGCCAACTCTAGGTCGTGAGTGGGGTAGCTCTTCTCGTGCTCCTTCAACAGCCTAGAGGCGTAGGCGACCACCTTTCCTTTTTGCATTAGTACTCAGCCCAATTCTGTTCAAGACAAGTCCGCGTATACCACCATGCCACTGGTGCCATCTGGAATGGTCAGCACTGGTGTTGTCACCAACCAATTCCTTAATTCTTGGAAGCTTTTCTCACAAGCGTCAGTCCATTTGAACTTCACACCCTTCTTTGTTAGCTTTGTCATCGGTGCCGATATGCGAGAAAAAATTTCAATCAATCACCGGTAATACCTAGCCAATCCCAAAAAACTACAAAATTCTATGGCATTCTTTGGAGTCTCCCATTCGAGAACTGCCTTTACCTTGTCTAGGTCCACTTTGATGCCTGCCTCAGTGACAATATGTCCCAGGAATCCAATCTGGTGGACCCAAAATTCACACTTGCTGAATTTGACGTACAACTAGTGTTCCCTCAATCGTTGCAACACGAATATTAGGTGTTGGGCATGTTCTTCTTCGCTTTTGGAGTAGACTAGGATGTCATCGATAAATACGATGACATGCTTGTCTAGTACATCATAAAACACTCTATTCATCATGTCCATAAACACAGCTGGAGCGTTGGTTAACCTAAATGACAACACTAGGAACTCATAGTGCCCGTACCGGGTTCTAAACGTTGTCTTGTGAATGTCGCTTCCCTTGATCTTTAGCTGATGATATCCAGACCTAAGATCGATCTTAGAGAAAAATTTGCACCCTGTAAATGGTCGAATAGGTCATCAATGTATGGCAACGGGTATCGATTCTTGATTGTGAGTTTGTTTAATTCCTGATAGTCGATGCACATACGCATGCTTCCATCCTTCTTCCTTACGAAAAGTACGGGTGCTCCCCAAGGAGACACGCTTGGCCAGATGAGCCCTTTCTTTAACAAATCTTGCAACTGAACCTGTAGTTTCTTTAGCTCTACAGGCGTTATTCTGTATGGTGCCTTGGACATAGGTGCGGCTCTAAGAACTAGGTCAATCGCGAACTCCGTCTCTCGATCCAGCGGTAGCTGGGTCAGGTCTTCCGAAAAAACATCGGGGAATTCCTTAACAACTTCAAGTTCCTCAAAGGCTTAATCTTCACCTTGGTGTCCATTACCGTGGCCAAATAGCCCTGGTATCCTTCATCCAGTAACTTCTGGGATTGAAAGGTGGACAAGGTTATCTTCTTGGGTTTCTTCATCTATTCACTTTGGTAGGCAAATTCCATACTGTCTGTCATTTTAAGTAGTATCTTTTTCTCTGTACACATGATGTTGAAATCCTTAGTCATAAGGTCCATGTTATAGTGCATCTGGTCCTGTAGATACCTATGGTCACTGATCATAATTTCAAGCTTTTGGTTGAGCTCATGTATGTTGTCCTCATCATAGTGATAGTCCGAAATTGGCCTCAGGAAGTATCCCATTGTGAGTTCAGTTTTCTGGCTTGTGTGTCGGCACGTTACTCCCGACACCTAAAAGTATTCAGTTAGATTCATATATGGTTTTCCCATCCCTACCTATCTATTTATAGATTTTTTTTTTTGTCACAATTCACACACACAAGTCCATACATTCTGATATAGGTATATACATTCATATGCATACATATGAATTATGCCATTCCTTATTATTTAGTCATTTCATTATTATATTATTATTTTATTTATTTATTTATTTATTTATTTATTTATTTTTTATCTATGGACTAAATATCACCATGTCCAATTAAATGTTTTTGGGGTGTCCATGATACCCAATTATGCAAGTTGGTTCAAGCCCAAACAAGGAACATAAAAGAAATTGTTATCTGCCATTCTCTAGGTGTTTAACTGGGCGTTTGGCTGTATCACCCAGTGCAAATGCCCAGAGAATCGGGGGCTGCTATTTTACTCAGTCTGAATCACTTTTTCTCATTTCTTTCTTCAGGTTTGTGAGCTCTAGAGCTTCTAGGTTGCGCCCAGAGGGTCTTGTATGCTACTCCCCCACATTCCAAGGCACTCCATCAAGATTCCTCGCATTCACAAGCGCCCTAGGTGAGTTCAAAGTGGACTTTTTTCCCTTTTCCCAAATTTTCTGAATTTTTCAGCTATATTCTTGTAAGAACCCTAACTCCCTTCTATTTGCGGCACTGCAGCCATGTCCATAAGCAAGAGGCATAGTACAGCAAGGAAATTAGTAACCCTTAAGCGCCTTCGGTTGAATCCATCACCATCTTCATCTTCAACTGTCCCTTCTCCAAGTGCTAGTGATGGATCCTCAGCTAAGGAGCACAAGTTTGATCAATTTTGGATCTCATGTTACAAACAAGAGAGAGAATGGAAGGATTTCTAGGATAAGAAGGTGGTAAACAAGAGAGTAGTGAAGGTGGAGGACTTCCAACAGTTTTGACTTTATGTGAGGTTCAACGCATCAATGTTATCTCCAACTCTCCCATGCTACCCGAACATTGTTCGGCATTTTTATGGAAATCTCACTCCGATGACGAAGACACGAGGCTTCAGGCTCAAGAGTAGGGTGAAGGGAGTTGACATAACTCTTACTCTAGCTATTTTGGCCGAAATTCTCCAGGTTTCAAACAGAGGGAAAAAGTGTTATCACAGGCCTAGGATGGATGTCTTAGATCATTTCTCTCTGGAAACTAGAAATTTGGTGTTCAAGGATCTCACTAGTTCAGAAAGGTCCCTGAAGTCCGAGGGAAACTACAAGCCCACAGCTAGGATTTTGAGTAGGTGCATCTCCTACAACATTTACCCCAAGGGTGGTAACTGGGGTAGTATCTCAATGCTATGGGCATATATTACCTATTGCTTACTGATGGCGGGTAAGGGAGGACTTGAACTCAACCTACCCTATCTGCTTATTGAGGTCATGTTTTACAATGCCAAGAATCCAACGGATGGGAATCTTCCATATGGGAGGTCTCTTTCTCGGGTTTTTGCACACCTTGGGGTTACCTTAACTGGAGAGTTTGAGGGAGGTGAGGGTAAGAAGCAAATCGACAAGACTTCCATCAAGAAAATGAAGATGGTAGAGGAGCCAGAGAGCAGCTCAGAGGAGGAAGAAGTATAGATAGAGGAGGAGGAGGAAGCTGGAGATGTAGGTGAAGAGAAAGAGACTGGAGATGTAGATGAATGGGAGGGTGATCCTGTGGATCTGAGTACACAGCTTGAGGATCTCCCCCCCGTATGGCTATACAGAGGCTTCTGGTTCACAGGTACCTCCCCTAACACCTGGAGCTTATGGTTGGGAGGATATGATGGCACAGCTCAGGGGTTTATGGACCCAGCTTACCCAGGAGGTGTCATCAAGGATGGACCGTGGCTTTACTTCCTTAGAAGGAAGAGTAGGTTCTATTGAACAACGACTGAACTTCTAGGGTGCTCACTATCAGGTTAACTCGCATCAGCGTCAGCCTCAGCCTCCACAGAATGATGATCCAGCCCAGGAGTAGTTCCACCAATTTGGATGTCTCCAGTTTAGGAATTTTATGTTTTAAGTATTTCCTTATTATTAGCTCTACCTTTATCTTCTAAGTTGTAATTGGAAGTAGTACTTCCAACCTTGCACAGGATGTAATGGCCTATGCCAATTCTGACCTACGAAATCTTGTTTCCTTTATGTTATGTTAGTCCCTATGGTGTTTTATTCACAAATTATCTCATGTTGTCTTAGTTTTTTATTCGCTTAACTTTCTGTTATTAATTATCCTATCTCCGCTTTATGAGTATAGAAAAAGTTTCTCTCTCTGATACCAAGCTATGCCATGCCCCAAACCACCCCGTAGGAGGAATAGGCAAGTGACCCGGATTGCATGTTAACAATCCGTCAAATCCCAAGAATCCAGAAGCAGTTAATATAACTCACAAACACACACACTCATAACAATGGATAAAATATAACACAAAGTGCTACAAAAGCTAAGGCTTTGCATTAAACATAAAAAGAGAATATACAAGAGTATTAGAATAAGTATGTTGTCCATCTATCACGGGCCATCCTCAAGAGTTACACTGATGACCCGCACCAGAGGGATAACCTTCGACTGGGTCCACGACCAAACAGTTATAATCAACATCACCCTCCTGCTCGAGATGAGCCTCCCAGCCATCGAGACATCTACCTACAATATCATCTAAAAAGAGAATATATAAGAGTGTGAGCTCCACCGAGCCCGTGAATGAAATATCAACCATGCATGCACATGCAAGCACAACCACGAGTCTATATGCATGAGATTCATTGTATTTATTTAGCCACCGAACAACAAAACTAAGGCAGGTGTAGTGCTACAACAATCCCCAATACATGTATCCCTAGAACGGGCTTTTAACCCCTTCCCGCGATACACCCATTGAGTTGTCGAAGAAAACCAATTGGCTCCAGCATTCTCTTCATGATCAGCCCGACCAGCCCTCCGTGATTAGCATGTGATACCATCTTCTTGAAGACGGGTACCCAACCAAAAAATACCTGTGCTATTAGTTCTCTCACAGACATCCAACACCTTAACCCCTGTTGGTAAGGGTTCGTAGCACGGGTGATGATATCCTAACAATATGCATTCTATATGGAAGATAGTATGAGTCAGGTGGTGCCACGCATCTCATTCTACGGGCCACCACCAGCCTCATATCCAAGCCGGCTATGGCATCTAAACTAGCAATTTTATGTATAGGCAATAGCATCAAATTTCCAACTTCCATCATATACATTAACCAGGGTAAATAAGATTGGGAAAAAAATTAAATAAATAGATATAGTACAGTAATTGTTGTTGTATCATGACTCATCAATCATGTTACATCTACACGTCTGGTGTAATTCCACTCACCTTGTTCAAGTTCTGCTTGTCCTTCAGTCTACCCGGTCCCGGTTGGACTTTGACATTGCACTTCTTATCTGGAGCTATAACCTATTTTAAGGGGACCATTAGAGCATGTTAAATATTGTTTAGAAAGGGTTAGAGTCCTAGGGTTTGCCTAGGGTAGGTTGGGTTCAGATTTGGATGTCAACCTGTTAAGTTAGAAATCTCTGGGACTTGCGCTAGGCCTTTGGGTCAAACACCCAGTGCATCATCCAAAGGTGCAAAACACAGCAACTTATGGATTTTCTACAGAGTTTACTCATTCATGGTCCCAACAATCATGGAAAGTTGTGGCAAGTTCCCCTCCCCCCAGGTTTTTTTTGGGTCACAGTGTTTGTTCCCAATCCCTTTGGGTCCATTGGTGCATCTAGGGTGCGGATGTCAGCATGGGTGGATGGGGTAGAGTTTTGAGGTGATTTCCATGTTTAAAATACTATCTTGGGGCTGTAAGTGAAGTTCCAAAAGGCTTGAATCAAAATTGACCTCAAACAGCAACTTTGGGGGTTTTACTGGGCATTTGGGTGTAATGCCCAATGCATCGCCCAGTCCCTATTTAATAAGAGATTTTTTAATCCAAACTTGGTTTTGCTTACTGGCTTCTCATAAATTTGACCTGGGATGACTCCCAGAGGTTAGTAATACCACAGATTAAGTAATTGCACTAGACTTATGGGATTCAATTCATGGCTCGCCAAACTGGATGTTGGGTTGGATTCATATGTACAAAGATCAAGCAAGCAAGGCTATGATCAGACTCCTAACACCACCAATTTCATACAATCATGCAAGGATTAGTCTCATATATGTGTTACAGTAGCATTACTATGCCAAGAAGTAAGAAGCATCACATGCATGTGAAGATCCCAAGTCCTATCCTACTATCTAGGTGTTGTGTACATGTTTTAGCAGATGACTACACTATGAGCATGGGTAGAACTTGAAATCTAAGCATCTACAGTTTGTAATGACATGGATGAAGAGTAATACATGGAAAAAGAAGCATGCATGCAAGAGTCCAAGGCCATCCTAGCATTTGTACCAGGAAACATGACATGACATGGCTACATGGCTAAGTCGTGGTGGTCTTATCACAAGGTACAGATACGAAACTCAGTAGAAGGGGTAGGGTGAGGTATATAAGAGTTTCCAAAGCTTCGATTGAGGCTTCCTAGCTTCACCTTCCTTCTCCCTTTCTTTCCTTCTTTCTCCTCTTCTCTCCAACGTTTGGAACAGTAGAAAAATGAAAGCTAAGGTTGGGCCCTCTATTTATAGGCCATGGGTTACTAAGGTCTGTTTGGCCCAAGCTGCCCCTATTAAAAAATGCATTTTTCACATGATTCTCCCCCATTTTATCTATGTATGTGGGGCCCACATGGATCTAAGGTTGAGGGATGGCCTATATAAATCCGAAGGGATGTTTTGAATGTGTTTATTAGCAATGCACATGGTTCCCACAAGTCTGGAGTGCAAAATACCTGTTTCAGCCACTCTGGGACATGCACTGGGCGTTTGGGCGCAACTCCCAGTGCATCGCCCAGAGAATTAATTTTTGCTCATTTTTGTTATGGCCTTCCACAAGGGTTAAGACTCTCACCTAGGTATCTCCCCCCACACCTTTATCAAAGCAAGACATATGTAATTGTGGGCATGACCCCTAGGTACACATTAGGGAGAAATTACCTGGAGTCAGAGTCATACATCAGGTGATGGGCTGAGCAGCTGCATGGTGTTGCAACCCACCTTCTTACAGGTATGTTGGATGTCATCTGCAGAGGCTCCCCACTGATCTTAATCACAGGGGTGACACACCACAAGGTATTTGAGTGGGTGACCTCGGGCTCTGATTCTACAGGCAGGGTTCCAGTCAGTTTGGGGCAGGTTTAACACTACTGGCACTTCTTCTTAAATACTCAACCCTAGTCACACTCTATGGCAGCCAAGATCAATTAATCCTTACTTGGTTTCTATCTTCTCTTACAGAAGGTGTGCTTAGGAAAGTGTGAGAACAATGAACATTTCCCTCTCCTACAAGGAGAAGAGATTTGAGGAATTATTCTCCATCTCACCTCTTTCGGAAGAGAAAGGGAACGAACAGAGATTCGCCACCAAGATTAGGGTCTAAACCCCACAAAATAGAAAAATGACTCTATAATAGTTTCAATAAAAACCAGTCAAATCATTAGTCCGGGTATGGGTCATGTTACAGTCCAGGGAAGATGTTAGACACCCCAATCTGTCCGATTGAATAGTCTTCGGAATACTTGGTCAAAATCTAGAATAAAATACAAGAAAACTATAAAAGTAAAAAAAAAAAAAAAAGAAGAAGCTAGGTTTAGAATTAAAACCATATACCCGAGGCAGTTGGCTATAAAATCATAGTTAATATACAAGAATTTAAAATAATATATAGAAAAATGGACATAGTTACCTAGAATGCCATTACAATGCAAAACATAAATCTAGTGCCCAAAAATAATTTGCTGAGGCAAAACATAAATCTAGTGCCTCAGCTTCCCATGTTCTTTTGACATGTCCTTTTGCTTGAGCAGTATGGATGGGTTGTATTCTCTCATACAAGGTGCCAAAGGATAATGACATTACTTTACATGGTTGGATCAATGGGAGGTCCGTTTTTGCTTTGAAAGGGAAACATAAAGGTCGCGAGCTCATGTCTATGTGTTCGTTCATTTGTTGGCAAATTTAATTAGCTCGAAACGACTTTCTCTTTGGACAAAAGAATTGGACTCCATTGGAGGTCATCCAAATGGCGGAAAGTTGTTTCCATGAGTATCATCAAGTTGCTATACCTCCTCCACGTTCCCTTGCTCCACTTGGTGATCATTTTGTTCATAATCATCTGCCTCTTTTGGAGCCGCCACCTCCTCATGTCTAAAAATTTAACTATGATGCCAGTTCCCCTTCTGATGCGATGCAAGGAGAAATTGGTTTTATATGTCGAGACCATCTTGGCCATCCTCATTTTGCCATATCAGACCTTGTTGCTTTCTCGAATCCAATGGTGGGAAAAGCATTAACAATCCGATCTTTATTGTTAGAAGCTATTTCTGAGGATATTATGCAACTCATTGTGGAAGGAGATAACAAGGAGATAATGTTATTGGTGAACCTTGATCTCAGCCCAAAATGCGTAGTGAGGATCTTCAGAGGGCCGTTTCGTCTTCGAAATGAGCTCAGATGGCCTAAAAAGTGCGTACTTTACTGCCAGAGGCTGTGAATCGTGTAGAGCTTGTCAAAACCTTTGAAACTATATGTATTTCGACATATGTTTAGGTCTGGTCCGACCCTGACCAGTTGGTTATTTTTTGGGTTCTAAGGGCATTTATGTATTTTCTAGGTTAGGGCTTTTCTATAAAGTGTTCTTATCTTGTTGAGAGAAGAGAGGTGAGATTTGAGGGTTTATAAGTTGCTTCAGAGAAATAGTGAAACAGTTCTCGCTGACCGTGGATGTAGCCTACCTTCTTAGGGGTGAACCATGTAAATCCTTGGTGTTTTGTGCTTGTTTTCTTTCCTTTTACATTTTCTTCGGCAATATCCAATTTCTGGGCATTGTTTTCTTAACAGATAATTGGGTAACTTCAACGGGGAATTGCATCATCACCGCTTATCTTTAAGCCCATCCTTGAAGATATCTTGCATTTACAATCCTATTTTGAGTTACGTAATTTCTCTTTTATTCCAAGGGATTTTAACAACATTGTTGATTCCCTGGCAAGGAGGGCCCTGTCTATGACGTTTAGGACAGTTGGCCCATTTCCAATCCATGAATACTGGATCAGTGTAATCCGTCATGCATGAGGCACATATCCATCTAAATAAATTAGTTTTCTACCAAAGAAAAAAGAATTGGGTCATGGTATCAGTTTGTGGTGTGACATTTATGTATTATTATTATGAGTCCATCTATTATTTTTCTATTGGTATGTGATTATTTTAATGTTAACCTGATTAGTGAATGAGGGGTGTTGTATTTTTTTATTAATGGAATGGGTTCATTTTAGTCTGGTTCGATTTTTAAAAGAATGGGTTTAATTGGAAGATTGGTTTAAGCCATGGTTTGGTTCAACAATGGTTTGTTGATGGTTCAATTTAAGTGGACTGGGTTATTTGTGGTTTCAAATTATTACCAAGAGCACTTTGGAAAAAAAGAAAGGGTTTGGTGAAGTTTGCATGATTTCCTACTGGTCACGAGTATTAGGGGAGAGGGAAGCTCATAAGGTTATTTTGGGAACTGACCGAGGACATGAGTAAAATAACAGTTTTGCCATTGAGTTTTTGGTGAGTTGAAGTTGATCTAATGACCATTGATTTGTTCATTCTATTACTTCGACTCTCAACCCGAAGAAAGTGCTGGAGAATAAAAAAACCTGGAGAGGAAGACTTGAGAACTGAGAGAATTTCTGTGTTGTTAATCTTGAAATAGAGTAGAGTTTTGCTGTCAAGAGGTTGTCTGAGTGATTGTTTGATCATCAATGAACTAAATCCAAGTTTTGGAGAGAAAGGATTGAGGACTTTGTCTCAATAGTTGGGGTTTTGAGATTCAAGATCAAGATTTACCATGTTCAAGGATTGAAGTGAAAATAAAGGGTAAGCTCTGCCTACAAATCGATTTGGTTTTGTTGTTAGGTAACTAATTTTGAATCCGATGAGTGAATGTTGGATTATGGATACAATGTGTGCTAGATGAAGTCTTGAATGTAAGCTTAGTACTTGGAAGAACGGAAATTTGATAGTTATTCAAGTTGCAGCATTGGTTTTAGAAGAGCAAGGTATGATTTCATTCACTTTTCTTGACCTAGAATCCATCAATGATTTTGAGGATATATTAGTGTTTGAATGTGAGAGAGTATTTTGGGAATAGAGTTTTATGTTGAGGTTTAAGGTTGGATATCCTTGGAATCGTTTGTGTTGAAGACCCCAATGAAAGACCCAAATCTTGTGTGAGCTTTGCTCCCAAGAGTAGAAGAAAAACCCAGGAACCGGTTGACCGATACAAGAACCGATCAGACCAGTAGTGTACCGGCTGGATACCGATCAGATCAGGGATCTTTATCACCTCCAGTTTGCTGACCGGCCCAGTTCCCCAGTTCCTCTAACAAAGGGGGGCTGAAATGACCTCTCTACCCATGCCCAAACACCCTGCCCGGGTGGGGTCCACCATCCCCCTATTAGAGGAACTGGGGAACTGGGCCGGTCAGCAAACTGGAGGTGATAATTTTCCGTCAGATCAGTGTCAACCCAGTAGAAGTCAGTGGCCTTATGCTCCAACCGGCCAAGCCGGTTTTACCGGCTGGAGAGCAGCCAGATTGGTTGTCCAACTGGTTGCCCAGTAAAGTATGTTTTTGAGGTCTTTTATTGGGGTTTTTTGAGGGACTACTTATGGATTGTTTTATGGTTTAAACCGCATATGAAAAGAGTGTTTTTCAGCGTAGGAAATCCTCAATCGACAAGTACTTAAAGAACACGGTATTGCTTGGAATTGAAGCACTTATTCTTGAATTGGTGAATAGTTCAACTCAATTGATAGATATTAACAAATGTAATGTGTAATTGATGAATGCTATGGTTTGATATTGCTTATAGTATTTTTACCAAAAAATATATAAATATATATATTGCTTAAAGTATCAAATGATAGATTGTAAGATGAATGATGCTTAAGTCCATGTTCTATCCATGTTATGATTTAACTCTATTTATGTTGTATTGTATGTAGAAAAGAATGAAGTAATAGAATAAAGAGAATTGAAACGGATTGACTGGTTTTTTGAATGACTATAATGAAGAGAGAACTGAAATGAATTGACCGACATACAACCAAGTGGGGTATTGTTACACCCGTATCCCAAATATCTCCTTATATTCCAGGGCAATCAGACCTTACCCAAAGGGTAATGCCTTATGGCCATGGTCAACACTGATGACCTTGAACTGGGAATACCATAAAAAGAATCCCCTCAAAGTTTTGGAAGTGTGGGCCAAAACCCCGCCACTTTCCTTGAAGTTTGGGTCATGGCAACAGCACTGGAGTCACGAACGGACTCACCCGAACTGAATCCGCTCGAAGATCCACCCGTGCTGTCATCAGTCTTTTTGGGTTATTTTCCTATGGGACCCACATACTCGTGTCCCGGACACCTTAATTGAACCCTTGGACCCTGTGGATCCCTACCCCTACCATTTATTGGTCAAGTGGGGCCCACAAAGCTTAACTTAGGGAGATAATGGGTTTTTATAATCTAACTAAAACCAAACAAGACCTAAAGGCTAATAGGTCTAAGTGAGGTTTAGACCCAACCCAAACAGATCCTAACTACTTAAATGGACCCAAAGGCCTTGACTTGGACCAAACATGGCCTAAAATCTAACCCAAAACCCATTTTAAAGTCTAAGGACTAAACTACATTCTAAGACCCCTAACCAAACACACCCAAAAGTCCCTTCTACCCCCTTAAAGATAAGAGAATTCCCTTCATTCCCTTATCTCTCCCCCTCCTAAACAAATCGTGGAGGAGAAAAGACAAGAGAAGAAGGAGGAGGAGGAAGGAAAGGGAAGAAGTAGAGGTGGAAGAGGAATGAGAGGGGAAGGGAAGAAGATGGGAGCTATGCCAAAATGGCTGGCTGCCCCACATCTCCTTCTCTTGTTGACCGGACAAAGAAGGAAGAAGAAGGTGAAGGAGAAGAGATGGAAAGGAAGGGAGGAGGCCAAGAAGGCTCACCTAGCCTTGGACTCCACTCCTCCATTGGAGGATCTCAGGTAAGATCTGAGACTGGTTCTCCTCCATTTTCCCCTTTTATTTTGATAGATTCCCTAAGCTTGGAGTGACCTAGAGTTCCATTTGGGACTCAAGGTGAAGCTCGGTCCCTAGTTGGAGCTCTAATGGAGCTGACCTAGTACAGGTTTGGACCCCTTGGTGCTGCATTTGCAGCCATGGCTATTGAATCCCTAGTTTTGAACTTGAAACCCAACCCTTGGACCCCAATTGAGACCAAACCTCATAGGATCTTGGATCCATGAGGATTAACCTAGGTCCTAGTGACCTTAGGAAGGCTTAGACACCCCCTCCATGACCCTGAGGTGCTGAGGAGCCCCAAGCTTCAAGCTGGAGCTGCAGCTCTTTGAAATCTCAGAAGAGACTGCTGGCGGACGAATGATCGGATCCATCTATCGTGGTACCGCCCGTCAGTCCGCCCAGTGTAAACCCTGCATAATAGCTTGAGCGAACGAAGGCACGGATTCACTCTGTTTGCCTCCGCCTGGGGCTTGTTGCTCTCGGGTCTGTCTCAGAAATTGAACGGATGCAGGGGCAGACCCAAGAAACACATCCGCTCGTGGATCCGCTCCCTTTTATGATTGACTCAGGTGTCGAACGGATGCACAAACGGATTCAAGTGAGATGTTCCGCTCGTGGGTCCACTCGCTCTGTTTTCACCTTTTGGCCTGAACGGAGTCAAGGACGGATTCACCTCCGCTGAGACCGCCCATGAGTCCGCTTGTGCTGTCTTGGTTGAAACTTGATTTTAACCTTGAGGGCCTTGCATGGGACCCTTCTATACCTGTTTTAATGATTTCTTTTGTATGTCTAGGCTGGTGCACAGGTGAGATTCATGTGAACCACGTCGGATGACACACGATGCCCGGGGAGATTCATGCCAATCACGTCGAGCTACACCCGTGTTAGGTGAGTGGGTTCTGGGTGACTTTGTTGGGTTTGAATATTATATAATTGTCAATAATAGGCATGATATGGTATATTGTAAGCATTGTGCGCATTTCATTGATTATCTTGAATGTGATAGTATGCTCACCATTGTATCGGGCTACGGTGCCTGGCGTACCGGTACCGGAGTCCCAATTTATTTAATTATGAAAACTATTGAATGTCATCCTAAACTGTATGTGATGTGTCGTGCTGGTACTCGGGTACTAGATGGAATGGGACATTGATGCACCTAGAATACCTCTCGGGACGATAGGACTTGCATATAGTATATTCGCGGCTAGGATGCTTGTTCCCTTATGCTACGACCCTTGCCAATAGGGGTTTATGTGTTGGATAGTCTAAGCACCTGCAGTCTGTGGAGGTGGGAGAGGCCAGGGCAGGGGTAGTGATGGCTATCGGGGTTTGCCACTGAGTGGTCATGATGGCTTCTACTGACGCAGGTCCCTTCGTGATAATTGAGATTTCACTGGGACGATAGGATAAGTGACCCTCAGTGTCTCCCGAGTTATCACAGTAGCATATACTTGACCAATAGAATTGTATGCTAGGTGAAAAATGAATCTAACATTAGCATGCATCATTCTGTTTGATATTGATTGTGTGATGTGTGCGCATTCCCCTTTGCTCTCTTACTAGCTAGTGTAGCTAACCCAGTTGTACAACCACTTTTTAGTTTATATGCAGATAGCCTCTGAGCACCGTTGGATGCGAATTAAGTGGAGTTGATGACCGTAGCTTGGATGTAGATGTACACCCAAAGACTTGTGCCCCTGGGGCATTTATTATTATTTAAGTTTTGTATTCACCCACAACCATGTATAAACTGTATGTTTAATTATCAGGAGAGATTGAATGGTTACGGACACTGTTATTGTACTATGTCTTATCATTAAAGAACCGATGCTCTATAATTTCACATGATTTAATTTAATTTCGCTTCCGCTATCTCTGTATCTGGAATGGTTTATTTCCTTTTATACGTTCCTTTCTGTTATCAGTATGTGATGACAGGGTGGATTGTAGCTCGGGACACTGTATCTGCGATCCTGGTAGGTGTTGGGATGATGTATGATTGTCCCAGTCATACGCCTATGTGGCAAAATATCTTACATCGGGATAAGGGAGTGACAGTTATGCTCTTGACAATGGTCCTTGATAAGGCGTTGAGGCTTCAGCCAAAAATATGACCCAGCCATTGAGAGAAGGTCCTTGATAAGGCGTTGAGATTTCGACCAGAAGTATGATCCGACCTAAGACTAATGGTTCTTGATAAGGCAGTGAGGTTCTGGCCAAAAGTGTGATCCGCCCATTAGGGACCTTTATCCACTGCTGTAACTGGAGCACTATTGTGCGCATCGCGCGGCGCAACAGCGGCCATGTGCGTATAGTGGGACAATAGCGCTCCAGTTACAACAGCAGATAAAAATTCGCCCATTAGTTGGGGCTTTGGCCACGGACAAGTTCTGACAAAAGAGAGAGAGAGAGAGAGAGAGAGGGTGTACGTACCACTTTGGGTAAAATGTAACAAGTTGCTAACTTGTAATCTGAAATGAATGATAAAAAAGTATAGGGAGAATGTTCTCTGTGCCGCAACGAAGCTTACGCCTAGGCACATGGGCAGCCTGTGCAGGGGGCAGGGGGCAAGGTGCTTATTACACCCACCCACATGTGCCTGGGCACAAGCTGCGTTGCGGCACAGTGAACATTGCCCCAAAAGTATATCAATAAATGAAAAGAAATGATAAGGATATTAACTGAAATGAAAGAGAAAAAGTTAATACTATGTATCAATGGTCAACTGATTTCTATATTGGCATATAGTTCATTATAATGTGGATGTGAGGACTGTAGCATGGCTCACTCTTTATTAATCACATTGCTTAGATGAAGGGAGGAATGAGAAGGGCAACAATGTTGCTAGCTCGAAAGCGGTGTAGAGGGACCCAGTGCATTTGGGGTCGTCACAGCGCTGCTGCTGTGCACATGGCACAGATGCGCGACAAGGGGAGAGGCGGCCAGGGAGACGGTGCAGATGTGCATGCATGCTAGCACGGAAAGTGCCACGCACGTAACCAGGGGGCGCGAGAATGTCACGCAAGCTACCTAAAGGGTGATAGTGTAGGTCAAGCTACAGTTCATGGGATCATTGTACTCATGTATTAAGCTGAGCTCACAAATATTGGAAAATTTGGGTTGCCCTGGGCACCCTATTTAAATTTTTAGGGTTTCCCATGGTCGCCCATGGATGTCCTACTGTGACCCAATTAGGGTTTGGTATGAAAAACCAGTACCCAGTCCTTCTCTTTCTTGTCCCATAAAATTATGGGATCTATGACAAAGAGAAAATCACATCTCTATTCCACCCCATGGAAAGAGGGATCCATTTCATACCTGAATGCACAGGCGGAAAGAGATCGATTTGGGTTTCTTTCGCATCCTATGAATAATCAATAATCAATAACAAGAGGAATTAACAAGAACTTGCTAACTTGATGAGCCTCAAGTGTTGCTCCTCCAATAGACAGTAGTTCTTCCTCCAACGAGCACCGTCAGGTAAACATATCTGGACCTCCAATGGTGCAACCAAGGTTATCTAAGCCAATCCAAGAGTCTTTTCAATTCTTCAAACACAAATTTGGGTTTCCAAAACCCTATCTCTCAAAGACTAGAGAGCAAGAAGAAGGAGAGAGAAGATATCACAAGAGAGAGAAAGGGAGAGCCAAAAACATGGGAGGGGGCACTCCCAAAAATGTGGATCACTGCCCCCCTGCCTTTTTAGTTGTTTATAAAGACTGTGTTTCTAAAACCCTGATTGGAAAGTCCCTGTGAGAGTCTGACACTCCCTCTCCTCATTGGCTTGAACTTCTTTAAACCTGATGGGTTTCTAATTGGTGAAGAAGCAGAATCTAATAGGGAATAGTTAATTAATTATTTATTTAATATTTAATGGATAAATCAAAAAGCACCATATCCAATAAATTAAATAAACAATTAATAATATAGCAAATTTCATTTATACCCGCACATAATAATTAATTATTATATACCACTAATCAACACCATCGTTATGGAATCTAGGGCATGTACACTAGTACTGCCAAACCCCATTCCATAATACATGTCCGTATAAGAGTGTTTGTGTATATGATCGAGTCCTGCAAAACTCGATAAAACATTTTAATTAAATAACTACATATAATATATCATTTTATGTAAAATAGGTTTTGCAAAAAACATTTCCAAAACGACACTGGATCCAGATTCTTATCTGACCATTCACAGATAACCTCAATCTTGGTGTTCCCCAATCGGGTAGTGGTGATCATGTCGAGTAACTCCTTCACTCATAAAATATTTGTGCATTCCCAGAACACCAGCTTTGACTCACTTGAGTCTCAGTCATTGATGAACTAAAGAATGCGGTCACATTTTACAGTGACAGGGTCCTCTTAGGTACAGGGTCTCGGTGACTCATGTCTATCTCATCCTACATCTGGCAATAACACATGAGGGAATCGACAAAGTAGATTCTTCGCCAATACACACATCAAACATGTGAGTACTCGCATTTATACCCTGACATCACATGTCCAGGCATACCCAATGCGACGACCATATGATAAGGGTGCCCAGCCTAAACCCTAGTCGTGCTCAAAAATTTTATATCGCATGTGATAATATGAAACCAAAATATATAAAGGTTCAATACAAAGTAAATCAGACCAAACCGGGTTTGATGGACACACAAATCTAATAATCTCCCACTTGTACATCAAAGCCAATTTCCCAAACATTTTAAACCCATGTCCTCTATGTGTTTTTCAAACACTCTAGGAGACAAACTCTTTGTCATGGCATCAGACACATTTTCAGTAGTGTCTACTTTGGAGATACTCACGTTGCTCTGCTGGATAATCTCTCTGATGAGGTTATACTTCCGCTGCATGTGCTTGTTCCTCTGATGAACCCTAAGCTCCTTAGCTTGTGCAATAGCCCCTCTATTGTCACATAATAGGGGAATGGAGCTCTTGACAAGGTCAGGGACAACCTCCAAATCTGATAGGAGCTTCCTCAGCCAAACACCTTCTTTTCCTGCATCGCAACCCGCAAGGTATTGTGCTTCGGTAGTGGAATCGACTGTAGATTTCTGTTTTGCACTCTGCAATGCAATGGCACCTCCACCCATTAGATATACCATCCCAGACATGGATTTTCTATCATCCTGGTCAGTTTGAAAATCTGAGTCTGTGTAACCCATAACTGACAACTAATCAGATCCAAAAACCAAAATATAATCCTTAGTCCTTCTCAGGTACTTAAGGATATTCATGACAGCAATCCAATGCTCTCGTCCAGGTTTAGACTAGTAATGACTCACAATACCTATTGCATAAAAAATGTCCGGCCTTGTACACAACATAGCGTACATAAGACTCTCTACTCTTCAATATCTGTCTGAGACGGAGGACATTGAGATCTGAAAAACTGACTCCATGTCAAAAAGGGACACTTCCTCGTTTGGAGTTCTCTATGCTAAATTTGACTAGGACTTTATCTATATAGGTAGTCTATAACAAGCCTAGCATCCTTTTCTAGCAATCTCTTACTAGTTTGATCCCAAGGATATAGCTAGTTTCACCAAGGTCATTCATCGAGAAAGTTGTGGACAACCACTATTTCACCGATAAAAGAAACCCTACTTTATTACCCATCAACAATGTCATCTACGTATAAAACAAGAAAACATATTGCACTCCCATTGATCTTCTTGTAAATGCATGGTTCATCCATGTTTTGATCAAAACCAAAAGATTTGATTGATTGATCAAACCTGATGTTCTAGCTCCTGGAAGCCTGCTTCAGTCCATAGATGGACCTCTGCAATTTGCATACTTTTCTTTCTTCCTCCAAGGAAGAGAACCCCTCTGACATGTAAATTTCTTCTTAAAAAAATCCATTTAGAAATGCAGTTTGTACATCCATCTGCTAGATCTCATAATCAAAGTATGCGGCGATTGCCAATAAAATCCTAATGGACTTCATTATTGCCACTAGTGAAAAGGTTTCCTCATAATCTATACCCTCTTTCTAGGTATAGCCCTTTGCCACCAGTCTTGCTTTGAATCTTTCAACTTTTCCATCTGCGCCCTTTTTCGACTTGAAGATCCATTTACATCTAATTGGCGTAATGCCAAGTGGTGGATCGATCAGAGTCCAGACCTTGTTGGAGTGCATCAAATCGATTTCAGAGCACATTGCCTCCAGCCACTTAGTGGCATCAACATCCTTAAGAGCCTATGAGTATGTTATCGGATCATCATCTGATTCAACCAACACCATGTGGAACTCTTCCACTGTTTTCTCTTCTTCGATGAGAAGAGTAAACCTGGTGTGTTGTCTAATAGTCCTCCCATTGCGTCGAGGTTCTTGAGGTGTTTGGTTTTTAGTGGGCATGTCGATTGGTCTCACTTCTGGAACTGAAGTTTCTGAGTTATCCAATAACTACTCAATGACTACAGGTTCAGACTTCTTGGTCAACATTCTTCCTTTAAAATTATAACATGTTTGCTAACAATGACCTTTTGGTCAACCGGGTCATAAAAATAGTAACCTATCATTTCTTTAGAATAGCCTAAGAAAAAGCATCTCGAAGTCTTGAACTCTAACTTGTCTGTCTGTTGCTTTCGCACATGTGCTATGCAACTCCATACCCTAAGGTGTTGTATGCTGGGCTTATGTCTTTTCCACAACTCAAAGGGTGTCTTAGCTACAGACTTAATTGGAACCCTATTCAAGATATAGATAGCCATTTCTAGGGCGAACCCCCAGAAAGAAAGAGGTAGTTCACTATAAGTGAACATCGTCCGAACCATATCCAATAAAGTCTGATTGCATCGTTTGGATACACCATTTTGTTGTGGTGTTCCTAGATTAGTTAATTGATTAACTATCCCTTGTGCAGTGAGATATTCCTTAAATTTATCCGAAATAGATACTCTCCTCCATGATTGGATCGTAAGGACTTGATGCGTTTATCGAGCTATCTTTTGACCTCGGCTTGGAATTCTTTGAATTTATCAAAGGTCTTCGATTTTCTATGCATCAAGTAGATATAACCATATCTAGAGTAGTCATCGATGAATGTTATGAAATACTCAAATCCATATCTTGCTTGTATGTTTATGGGTCCACACACATCAGTATGTATCAACTCTAACAGATCTATGGCTCTAGTACCTTTATTGCTAAAGGGTTTCTTGGTCATCTTTTCCTGAAGGCATGACTCACAGGTAGGGAATGGTTCCACCCTCAGACTCTCTAAGGGTCCATCCCTTACCAATCTACTGATTCGGTCCAAATTAATGTGACTTAATTTTAGATGCCACAGATACATTGAGTTCAATAGAGCTGCTTTTCTTTTCATATCAACAATCGAAATAACATTCGTTCTAATAGGACAATCCAGAAAATACAATCCACTCTGCAAATATTCAGATACCAGAAAGGAATTATTAAAACGAATAACTAATTTAGAATCAAAGGAAAAACTATACACGTTCAAAACAAGTTTTGAAATTGAAATAATCTTCCTCTTAAAAGAGGGTACATAGTAACAATCCTTTAAAATCAAATTAACAGAACTAAAACTTAAAGTAAAAGTCCCTACAGCCATCGTCATGGCTTCAGCTCCAGTGCCCATCCAAAGACGCACTTCATTTCTTTCCAGTTTCCTTGTCTCCTTGAACCCCTGCAATACATTGCAAATGTGAATAGTGGAACCACTGTCCACTAACCAAGAAGGCTTCACATCGGTAGCATGAACTTCAGTCTTATCTTTTTTCAAGGTGGTTTCCGCTTCTATCAGTGCATTAGCAAGCTTGGTGAGCTCTAGTTACTTATCTGACATCTTATAAGACATCTTAAAGGATGCATAGGCAGAAGTAAGTGATGCCAAGATCACATCAGTCTTGTACTGCAGATCAAATCTGGTCCCCATGGATTTCAGTTTCTCAAATAGATTAATCATTTTTATGACATGGTCCATCACTGGAGTCCCTTGAGACATCTTGTAGTTATGAATCTGACTCACTACATCAGAGTGTGCATGTGTCAGCTGTCTGTTGAATAATTCAGCAAGCTTATATATTTTACCCCCTAAGGTATGTATATCCTTGACTGAGTCTAATACTGACTTTTCCAATGACCCTATGATATAAAGTGATGCTTTAGAGTTCCTCTTGAGGAAATCCTGCATCTCCTCATATGCCTCAAAATCATTTAGGTCAGGTTGAGGAGGAATTTGTTCATCAAGAACCGTGTAAAGACCTTCTGCAGTCAGGAGCTATTTAATGCTCCAATACCAATCAACATAGTTTGTACCATTTAGTTTGTATTCGCTAATGAGTGTCAATAGGTTAGAATTAATGGCAGTCATTGAATTAGAATATAAACATGTACAAGTAAAAACACATGCATATTAATAACCATTGATAAAAATTTGAGCATACACATCAATAGTCTCTCATAATTTAGGTCTCCCTCATGACCCAAAAATGAATTGGATACCTACAACCCTTGCATGCATAACTTACTCTGTCGGGAATCATTATATACACCGTGGTAGGGTGGACTAATCTGTTCGCCTCATAGGCTTCCAATATTTTTGACCACCTGGTTGTTATGTCCACATCCTGTCGGCTGACATACACCCAAGTCATGCACACACCTATTGCATTAGATAGAATCATGGAATCATGAAAGATGGCCCACTGTCGCAGTGCCCTCCACTATCCATATCCTATCGTATCTAGATAGAGATAAATATAGATAATCGTGTGATAATAAGCCTGACAATGTCCTGTCGACGTATGCGGGGTCATATCACACAACCCTACATTTACCTTCAATAGGAGGCCATGGATATGTCTACTAACTTAGATTAATCCATATCATACGCGTATTGTCATCAAAGAGGGATAACAATCAACTCTCACATATATATCATGGATGGAATCATAACATAATTAATCAACATTAATTATACGTGATTATGGGATGGCAGCATTTATTAGAAGCAACTAAAAAACCCTCCCAATAACAATTTAAATCTAATAAATTTCAAGGGTGCATCATCATGCCAAGGATGTAGCTTGCTTCAACTCGATCACCTCCTCTGTCCGATCTTCCTTCAAAGTTGGTGATCATCATCTCCATAAACTTTGAACACATGCGAATCATCATCAACATGTTCTGGAAAATCTCATCTCCTCTAAAAATTACAATGGAAACCTAGGAAAAATTCTATACATTTTCATTCCCATAATAAAGAAACCCCCATGGAGAAACCAACCCACCATTTTGGGCTGCCCATGGGGTGGAGTACATTTGTTTATAAAAAAGATAAAGGGAGAAAGAGAAAGAGAGAAGCATCACATCCACCCATCAACCCCATGAATTAAAATTCATGCCATAAATAAGCATCCACATTATGAGATAGTCAATCCCATAATCACATAGACAACGTAATATTATGTATGGAGCCCACAATCACATGGATCATTCCAAAAATAAAACATCACATCTCATATGAAAACATGTACCAAAATCCACAAAGAAATCCAATTTGTTCCCAAGTGGGTGAAGGGAAGGATCTCTTCACCCATCATCTTCCTCCAATCCATAAAACAATAAAACAAATAAAATATTCTATTTTATATTTTTTATATTTTCTTTTTTGGAGAGAAACACTGCCAAACACACCAGGCAACAGTTGCACAGACAGAGCACAGCTAGGTAGCAACACTAGGCGCGTGCAGCCTGCACAGAGGCAGACTGCGTGCACACTGGTGCTGCCCACGCGCAGGCTGCAGCTTGCATCACGCACACACATGGTGCAAGCCGCAGCCCTACCGCAACCATGCACCACGCGCATGCGTGAGGTGCAGGCCGTGGCCCTGCTGCAGTTGCACGTCGTGCGCTCGCCAGGCGCAGGTTGCGGGTGTGTAGAGGCAGCAAACTGTGCACAAAGAACCTAAGGTACATGAAATTTTTTATTTATTTATTCTGGAATAATGGGTTTCAAACCTATGATGGAATAAAATAAAATATAATTATAAAAATAAAAATTCCATCATCCTATATGGCCAAGGTTGTTACAACAATCATAACTACCCATGTGCACATGACAAGATTATTATATGAATAACTACCTTGTAACCACCCATGTGCATATGGGATGGTTGTTACAACCATTATAACAACCCATGTGCAATCATCCATAACTATATTCTACCATGAATATTCAATAAAAAAGATTGCATCTCATTCACAATAATCACACACGATTAATTATATGATATCCATAGGCGAGAAAGGTGGCTCTGATGCCACACTATAGGTCAAGCTACGATCCATGAGATCATTGTACTCATGTATCAAGCTGAGCTCACAAATATCGAAAAGTTTGAGTTACCCTAGGGCACCCCAAAATTGCCCTGAGCACCCTATTTAAATTTTTAAGGTTTTCCATGGTCGCCCATGGGTGCCCTACTGTGACCCAATTAGGGTTCGGTATGACAAACCAGTGCCCAGTCCTTCTCTTTCTTGTCCCATAAATTATGCGATTTATGACAAAGAGAAAATCACATCTCTATTCCATCCCATGGAAAGAAGGATCCATCCCATACCCGAATGCGCAGCGGAAAGAGATTGATTCGGGTTTCTTTCGCATCCCATGAATAATCAATAATTAAAAACAAGAGGAATTAACAAGAACTTGCTAACTTGATGAGCTTCAAGTGTTGCTCCTCCAATAGACAGTGGTTCTTCCTCCAACGAGCACGTCAGGTAAATAGATCTGAACCACCAATGGTGCACCCAAGGTTCTTCAAGCTAATGCAAGAGTCTCTTCAATTCTTCAAACACAAATCTGGGTTTCCAAAACCCTAACTCTCAAAGACTAGATAGCAAGAAGAATGAGAGAGAAGAGATCACAAGAGAGAGAGGGAGAGCCAAAAACATAGGAGGGGGGCACTGCCAACAACGTGGAGTACTGCCCCCCCTCTGCATTTTTAGGTATAAAGGTAGGGTTTCTGAAACCCTGATTGGAAAGTCCCTGTGAGAATCTGACACTCTCTCTCCTCATTGGCTTGAACCTGTTTAAACCTGATGAGTTTCTAATTGGTGAAGAAGCAAAATCTAATAGAGAATAGTTAATTAATTATTTATTTAATATTTAGTGGATAAATCAAAAAACACCATATCCAATAAATTAAATAAACAATTAATAATATAATAAATTCCATTTATACCCTCACATAGTAATTAATTATTGTGTACCAACCCACCACTAATCAACACCATCGTTATGGAATCTAGGGCATGTACACTAGTACTGTCAAACCCCATTCCATAGTATATGTCCGTATAAGAGTATTTGTGTATATGATCGGGTCCCGTAAAACTCGATGAAACATTTTAATTAAATAACTACATATAATCTATCATTTTATGTAAAATAGGTTTTGCAAAAACCATTTTCAAGACGGCACTGGATCCAGATTCTGATCCGACCATTCACAGACAATCTCAATCTTGGTGTTCCCCAATTGGTCAGTGATGACCATGTCGAGTAATTCCTTCACTCACAAAATATTTGCACATTCCCAGAACACCGGGTTTGACTCACTTGAGTCTTAGTCATTAATGAACTAAAAGAATGCGGTGATATTTTGCAGTGGTAGGGTCCTCGCAGGTACAGGATCTCGGTGACTCATGTCGATCCCATCCTACGTCTAGCAGTAACACATGAGGGAATCGACAAAGTAGATTCTTCGTCAATACACACATCAAACATATGAGTACTCGTATTCGTACCCTAACATCACATGTCTAGGCATACCCAATGCGATGACCATATGATAAGGGTGCCCAGCCCAAACTCTAGTCATGACTACCATTTTAAGTAATACTTACAGACACATAATGCTTAAAAAGTTTATATCGCATGTGATAATATCAAACCAAAATGTATAAAGGTTCAATACAAAGTAAACTGGACCGAACCAGGTTTGATGGACACACAAATCCAACAGATAGGGGTTGGGGGGCACGACCAGTGGCCGCGCAGGATGTAGACAAGCCACAACAAAAGCTAGCAGTGGCCAACGGCTGTGTACAGAAGCACAGACACGCAGCCCTGGCTGAGTGCACCGTCACACATTACAGATCCACAATAAAACCCCAACCCCACGTAGAACAAAATGAAACCCTACAATGATTCGTTGCAATTTCCTCATCCCAAATCAAGGCGAACCAAAACCCCTAATCAATGGCTCTAATACGAATTAAAACGAACATCATTAGGGTAATACCTGATATGATGATGAACGCAATGGAAAAGGATCACTAGTAGGTATGGTTACAAGCACTAACATTCTCCGGGCGATCTTGCAAGGTAACTCCAAAAGAAGTTCTACGCTTCCAAATCCCAGAACAATGATGGATGTATGTTCTTAGAGACGCAACACACGCACACACCCGCAAGTGGGAGAAAAAGACTCACACAGAGAGAGCCGCACAGAGATGTTGCGGCAGCTGTGAATCACCCTGCACCTTCTTAAATAGATAAGGAGGGAATTGCCTAGGTTTCCCAACCCCTGTGGGTGGGCCCCACGGCAATTCCTAGTGGGCGTGGCGGTTTCCCTGTGGGTGCGGGATTTGGGTTCAATCCAAATTCTAACAGCAGAGACGGTGGCAAATGGAGTTCTTAGCACTTCCATAGAGAACTTCCGTCAGCTGTTCCACTTCTCTAACAGTTGAAACAAAGCCAGCATTCATCCCTGAACCCACTCTACAATCAATGGAGGCGCCACTAGTGGCTCTACCATTGATGGGTCAAGATATACAGGGAAAGTGGTGGAGGGTAAGCAATAAGTGAAAGAAAACGAGGAGCAACGGTTGGACACTTTCATATGATTAAGGATTAAAATCTAAGGAGAAGGTCTGGGTGCAGGAAGATCCAGCAGAGAGGAAAGGGGAGGCAAAACTCACCCATGAAGGCTCCAGAGGATTCGATTGGAATTGCCCGAGACTGATTCCGCCTACTTGAATTGTAGTTCAGATAGGTAAACAAGACTGAAAATTAACAGAGAGAAACATATCTAGTTTAAGTAACAGGTTACAGAATT
This sequence comes from Telopea speciosissima, assembly GCF_018873765.1. Lineage (NCBI taxonomy): Eukaryota > Viridiplantae > Streptophyta > Magnoliopsida > Proteales > Proteaceae > Telopea > Telopea speciosissima. Next base: position 27,295,302 of record NC_057920.1, read on the forward strand.
AAATATATCATATCTGAGAAATTGAAGTATTGAAAAAAAATTAGAGATAACAATTTCAAAAACATATCTAGAGTATTGCAGTCTTGCAGAGAACAAAACTGTACATCAGGTATTCAGATTTGAAGTCTGAAAAAAATATTTCCATAACAAAGAAATAAAAACAGATCAGAAGTTAGTTTCTTATTAAGAGAATAAGATAAAAAAAGGGCATACCCATTCTCTTTCTTATTAAGAGAATGCAACCAATAAAACTGACCCGTGGTAGAGAAACCAGACAACAGAATAACATGTTCAGTACTAGCAATAGTCAACAGAAAAGGAATAAGAGTAGGGCATTGAAGGGGAGGGAAGAAGGCAAAAAGAGCGAAGGAAAGGAGATCCGTAAGAGGCTGTTTTGGGATTGTGAACAGTACTCTCTTTTTTTGGGTAAAGATTGTGAACAGTACTCATGGATAGTAAGCATGAACAATAACATAAAAGAAAAAGCGAAGACAGAGAGGGAGGGGAGGGGAGGGGAGAACACAAAACCCACACCTTTTACAAAAATAAAATTCTTTACAACCAAGTAAATTGAGGGGGGGGGTTATATCCCTTATATAGGACTACAAATAGAGTTTGAGTGACCTTCAAACACTTCAAAAAAATTCAAACAGAATTAAATAATCATTATACAACCAAATCAATATAAACACTAAGACTGACTAGAGTAACACTAATTAATAAATTAATTCTAGATAAGCCCAAAACTTGTCATTGGATAAAATTACAATAATTCATTTGAAATTTAAAAAAAAAAAAAAAACAAGAATGCCACAACTAAATGAAAGACTCTCATGTATGAGCCTTAATTGGAGCTAAACTTAAGCCCATTAAAGAATGAACTAGACCTCTTGGTTTTTGGTTTCCAAAGTCTCTTTGTCTATCCAACCACTCTAATGCAATTTTATCAGGCCCTGTAGCAACATACAAGAGAATAAACATGCAATTCTGATGCTGCTTTCAATTTCCCAATGCACTCAAGTGTTCTACTACCTGTCAAAGTCTCAACCATTGTACTGAAGACAAATAAAATTGGTGTACAACCCATGAAAGATACATGATTCAATACTACCTGACGTGATGTTTTAAGAACCTCTAGAGTGTCCGTTGGCTGCATTGTAAGTACCAAAAGCAGCAAAAGCCAACCCACAAATCAAGATGCAGTAATCCAAAGCCCTCTGCCACAAACGCATAGAACTCCCGCAAAAAATGAGGTGAAATGTTGCTGGCAAGACGAAGGAGAGCAGTGCGCATAATGTGCTCCCCACCATTGACACAAACTCCCCGAAGCCCGGCACTGCCAATGCTAGCACCACTGCCACCAACACCACAAGGGCTCTGCTCACATACACCATAAACTTCTCTGTTACTCCTCTTCCCCTGCCTGAATTGTATTGGCAAAGTTTCAGAAACCATTCGCTTTGTTTCAGCTTTCCCTCTACGATCTCATTAATGGGGTGCATCATGATTGGGAACGTGAAAGTCAGACCCAGACAAAGTCCAATCTTGACAGCCGTTGCAGACCAATCATTTGGTAGATTGAGCGTTACAATGTCTTTGGTTTGGTCTCCATAAGCCAAATAACCAAAGAACCCAAACAACACATAGACAAGCGTTATTCCTGAGAAAGCCATTGCGAGCACCCATGGAAATCTCTTCCTTTCTCTCATAGAAGCCTCCAAAGCCAATGTCATACCAAAACCCTCGAAACAGAACACGGCAACGCCTCCCGCAAACGGCAACTGTGCAAGGCTTGTAATCATTTTTCTCTCAGAAAAACCGTCGAACAGTTGGAGGTCTTGTTTCACCACAATCGCCATTGCTAGTATATTACATATATCAGCGATTATACTAAAAGGAGCTAGCGCAGAGAGGGAACGAATCCATGAGAGAGCGATTTCGATTGGGACAAGAAGGAATATGAACGAAGAGAAGCTGAGGTGGTGGGTTCTAAATATAGATGACAAGTTCTGGCCTATGAATAGCAGATAAGCTACCGAACCACCGAATTGCGAGAGAACTATGAGAAACTCGGTGAGGTACCGACCTGTTCTTCCGAATGCTTTGCAACCCAGATCGCCATATGTGTGAATTTCATCGCATTCATCGGCAGATGATGATGAAGTAGAAGCTAATCTGTCCCTACAATGAACTAGGAGAAGCATACAGTAATAAGTGGAGATACCTGCGATGGTTACTCCGATAGCTCCTGCGAGCCAACCTGCAACCCTGAATGCATAAGGGAGGCCTAAGACGCCGGTACCAACAATGGCAACAATGATGTTTCCAAATGTTTGAGCCCATGAAGAGGTCCCTGCAGTAGAATTTTGAAGAAGAGGAACCTCTGTTGCTTCCTTCGCCATCACTGACAAAGATCCAAGTCTAGAGTTGATCGAGACTTCAAACTTGAATTAAAATCGAAACCCAATTAGGAACAACAACTAACTCAGCTCAGTGACACATCAAAACTGAAAAGGGGTTAAACTATTTCCATGAAAGGTCTTCAATTTGTGCTTGGTCGATCGACAGTTCTGAAAGCCAAGATACGGGGCGACAGCTTCGCAAGGGTCTCCGTTCTGTACTCTGTTCGGGATTTTTGTTAGGGAAGGCGTATGATTTGACAAGTTTTGGCCGGCAATTCGTCGAGATTCCTAGATTCGATCCAGGGCAACATCTTTTGGCTTATATCAATCAACTTTGTTATTCACCATAAGATTAAGGGAAAAACAAAAAAAAATTTCCCAAGACAATCAGCTTCTCTACCTACCTAGGTAGTCCAACAGGTGACAGCTATGGTGATCTGTAGCAGATCGAATTACACGGCTACCGGATCGAAGGCCATTTTAAGAAGGTATGGGCTGCCAAGTAACGGGCCTCGTGCTTGTGGTACGAGTCTTATGGCACCCAGATTACTTATCCCATGACATGTCTCTTTCCATGTTCTCCTTTAAGTGGAGATACGTGCGATGGCAAAAGGATAGATGTAATCACATAATTGTAATTGAAACATACATTTACAAATAATTTTTTTTTTTTTTGGGCAAGAGATCTACTTGGTCGTATGGTCTCTACATAAGCGTTTGGATCAATAGTGAGCATGCCTGGGTATCTACCATGTCATCTCACAGTGCCCCTATGAGAGGGCGTAAGAAACACCACCAAGTAGAGATCTTTTTGATAGAATAATACATGCGAAACACTCATGGAAATCAATAAGCATACAAATGAATCCAGTAGTGCGATTAGCGTACCTGGATCCATGGTTGTAGAAGTCGAACTCTTGACGATCTCTGTCGCACACGAACTGCATTGGTCTGGTCTACCCTCTTCCACTCAACGTTTGGTTTTCTTAGAATAGTCACTTAATGGGTCAGTGACAACTATTTATAGTGGTGAGGGTAGGGACCAACCCTGCATAGAAAATAGGGTTTTCTTCCCATTAAGGAAACAATACTTTAGGTTCACACATACTAACTCGATTCATACCATTAAGGCAGCTCCCATCAACACAACTAAACTGATTTTGTTAAAATAAAGTGGGACTATGCCAGCCCACCTTATGAAAATCGTACAATCTCCCACTTGGACTGCATATGTCACAAGTTTTGATTTTGAAAACCTTTTAAAGTGACTCTCCGGTTTAGACATACTGATTGTAGTCACAAAAGATAGTGTTGAATGGAGTACACCTTAAAATTGATGCCTTGGTCTGAATGAAACTACAAACACCCAATGGTGAATATCATCACATCTAAGAGACATGGGACCTAACACGTCAAAATGCTTATGACCTCACCGACTTAGGTTGTACAGTATGAGAGTGTGGTATGAAAAATGCATGATACAATGATCAACATGCCAATTTTCAAATTGATCCAAGCTTGAAAATCGAATGAGCCCCATGAGACAAATGCTGAATGTCTCATTTATCATAAACGTCGCCCAAACGCAAACACTTCATATAAGGAAACTCGTTGAGACTGGGTCCGAATGTCCCAACATACTAGTACACGTCCTTGAAACCGAATAAGGCTCTTCTAGTGAACAAAATGTACGTGTATTTACTGAAGGCCTTAGATACCATAGGAGACAAATACACCACATAGCCTCAAATATCTGAAAGAGGCAAATAATCAAGTGTACACAATAGAATCTGCATGTATTTACTTAATAATTGGATGTGCGTGTATTGACTGGAACCTCGTATACCGAATGAGGTAAATACACCACATATGACCTCAATTAATTTTCTATGAGGCATTTAATCAAGTGTATACACATAAACAAATGACCATAATAAAGATGCATGTATATTCTCAATAAAATGTTACAAAAGACAAGAATGTGAAATAAGTTGCAACTGTACACGTAAGCAAAACTCCCACTAATAAAATGTATCAAAAGAACTAACAAGTTCTATATTACTGTCATACTTCTGAAAACTTTTGGAGTCAAGTCCTTAGTAAGAGGATCAACAATCATACTATCTGTAGTAATGTACCCTATTGAGTTTTGTGACTTGCATACTTTCTTTCTAACATGGAAGCATAAATATCAAATTCCTTGAGTTAAAGAATTCCTAAGCCATAGAGTCTAAACAGTGACATCATAATAAGCCACAAATTCCTTACTTGTAACCAGTCAGTGTCCATTAGACACTTTTTCTAACATAAAACACTATCTATCATCACAAAATAGATATCCACATGTGGTCTTTTAGGTCATGTTGGCAGTTACCTAATGTGCTACTCCAAGATTATAAAATAAGCAATATCAATCCATATGTATTCTTGAGGTTACATTAAACTAGCAACATTAGATGCACAAAGAGTGTTATTCACCTGAGTTCACTGAGTATTGGTAAATCTATTTTCTTTCATAAGAGGTCTTTTGAGAAAAATCAAGAATGCACATAGTTCTATTACGGTGAATCTTAATGCCTAAACATAAGAGGCTTCACCAAGATTTTCTTATCAAAATGGTTACTACTGTTTTGTCTCAAGTAAAAGGGTAACATCATTACTTGCAGTAATAATATCATCACTATAAAATACAAAAAAAGATTATCTAACTCCCACTGATCTTTAGATAAATATTGTCAAACTAAAACAAGAATAACTGAATAATATACCATACAAGAAATATTTTATCTCTATTTCATCCAACTTGCACGACATAATTAGTAATTTATAATATTTTCACAAACACACTCACACTATTATAAGAACTGGGTGTAAACAACACAAAATCCATGTAAGTGTTCTTTAAAGCTCATCATGACCAATGAATCTTCTGTTTATAGGTGTAATGAGTTTCTGTTCCTTAGCACTCTCAATCAAAATGATACTTTTCTTGATGGTCATGTCCATAATGTATATTATGACTATCAGACATAATCGATTTGACTCCTCCCACTTTTCATAAAAACCTTTATCTTCAATGGAGCTATCAGCCAATGGCTTGGGAGGTTTGTCAATTCTAAAATGACAAAATCCATTCTTATTATTGTCACAAAAAACATTAAAGAATTCGTTACATTTTCTAAATTGGAACCATTCAAGATTTTGATGGAATATAATTGGAAAGTTAAAGCTGGTAAATATGATCACACAAAATTTATCAAAACATACAATATGCAATAACTAAAGGCATATCAATATCTTAATAATATGACAAACTGATTAATTAGGGCTTATTAATCAGATTTATCCCAGTTTTATTTTCAGTAACTGTAGGAAAACATAAATTGGAGAAAGATCCGGCGTCATTGGGGTCACATCTATCGTGGCAAGATCGCTCAACATGCAGTAGAATCTCTCACATGCAAGGTGAGATGCTTGCAACAACACCACTCTAAAGATTCCGTCACCTATGATGGCAAGACAAGAACCTCCAAAGTAGCGAAGCCCAAAACATCACCCTCACACCGTCAAGCGAAATGGACCAAATGATGACTCACCTGTGGTGGCAAGAGCACATCGTCTGCCATATGATTTCTCTAACTGTAATCCATCCAAATAGTCAATGATGATCTCACAATCCAAGTAACTAGCCCACTAAGTGGAAGCATAATTACTTAAATCATGAATCCCATACACTTGGATTGCTACTGAATGCCCATTTTATTTCAATAATTTTCATCAATATTACTTTTATCATGAAAACATACATAACCAATATATTTATAGAAATGTCTCCTAAATTAATCTTTTCATGACATTTAGAATTATCATAGGATGTCAATATCATGAATAGGCTACATGCAATTCCTCATGACGAAATCGAATGTCACAAACTATATAACATCAATGAGTAAGTAAAAATACATCAAGTTGACTAAAAATTCATGAAAGACAAGTATATTGCATATAAACCAATGTGTAATGCATTCACCACTCATAGTAGGATAGAATTCTATCTTCCCATGGTGATACCATAAGAAAGCTTTATATAAGATCTAAAACTTGTTCACGATTGAACTAATCAACCTTGTTCGAATCTTTATCTTAAACCAAAAGACCAAAATCGATCAAAATTAAAAGACCATACTGGCAATGAGTCTACTGACCCAAAAATAAGTCGATGGGCTAGATTATTGAGTCGACCCAACTTAGTGGAATACGATGATAAGAAAAACCAGTGCATAATAGTAGGACTAAATAAGTCAATAGATTCATAATTACGACATAGTAGAGGTTCCAAAATAATAACTGTAAGCACAAAAAGTAATCCATAAATGTTTCTTGATGAATAATTTTCAAGACTAAAAATGATAAACAGAACCAATCACCAACAGCGATTTCTAGAAATGAAACCAAACACAATGATCATTAAGTCATATCTAGAATTCAGAAAATTATTTCAATAAATCAAACTTAAATCGTATGATTTCTGATTCACTTCCATAAACAATTTATGGTCAATCCATTTATAAGATTTTTCAAGTAGTTTTCATTAAAACTATGATGGAAGTATTTAATTCGTAACTTTATAAGCCCAAGCTTACTACTTTAATGATCCAAAACATCAATTATATGTGAACATCATCATGTCCATCTTGTTCACAAGTTTTAATGAATTAATATTTCAATATCTTCACATATTTATAGGATTGCCTAAAATAACTTTATGGGATATAAAATTATGGAACATGTGGCAATAATATCCCCTTAATGGCAAACTTGTAAATACCATACATTAAAGATTGTGTTTTCCTAAATGTCACAAATAACCAAAAACATTCATCATTGATTATAATACCTTGACAATACAAAATATCACGAGTTCCTTATGTATTATAATACACATGTGGTTTTACTTACTACCTTGTGACATACTTAGATGTCACAACCCTAATGGCACTGAATCCACACTTAGAATAGTCCAAAATATGATGTTGCAAAAGTACATGTATGTGACATAGTATGAGGAAAAATAAAACATAAATGATTAACCAATTAAACAACCAATATGCACCAAAATTTACTTAATATATCCAAACAATACCTCAAAAAATCAAAAGGATACTTAATGCAGCAAAAGAGACACTTATGTGAGAGTTTAATTTAATGTCTCTCAAATTGAGAGTATACTTTAACACATTCCTGACACTGTATGGAACATTAAATTACCCTTGACTTAAATTTTATACTCCCACCAGTTCAAGGCACTGTTTAAATTCAAGGTCAAAACGGTTCAAAAAATGGCTTAAGAAATAGCCTTAAAATAATTTAAAAAATCACTTTTACCAAAACTGTTTTCAAAATAGAATTGTTTCAACCAATGGAAATTTCTCTGAAATGTTTCAATGAATTATATCAACAAAAAATTACTTCTGTAAATAGAATGAATCAAATCATTTTCTACGAATAATCCATAGCCTGAATTGAACTAAAACAGATAAAATTGAGCCAAAATCTGAACAAAGTTCATAATTACATTGTCCCACTGGTCGAACCATATAACCGATTTGGAGTACATAATTTCATCCTCCCATCGGTTCGACCAGTCAATATGACAATATGATAAACATGGCATGAAACGATGATAAACCTTTAAAAATAAAATTAATATAGGCTTATATCCATATTACACATTTTTAAATTTAGGACTTTATAATAATAATAAGCCACCAAAAAATCGAATAGGCTTATTTTATTTCTATTAAAAGTCTTCTTTAAGCATGTAACAAGTACAATAGAAAAATTTCAAGTGTTACCATGCATAAGAGTTCCCTATCATGCCAGTTTGAAACACAACGAGGTACAAATCAAACACTTAAAGTGTTCCTGTTGAAACACCACAATGTATTGCCTCATGGTGGCAATAACAAATAGTCACGAGATACACATCACATATGTCTTATTGTTACAATGTCTATCATCAAAGATTCATACTGTAATATGGAACACAAGAGTATGAAACAATTAATATATATACAAGGTGTTCCATCATGCCATTACTAGATCCAACAAGTAAATAATTTACTCTCACAATGACAATCACAAAATCTCATTATGTGAAAATTGAAAACACATCAAAATTTTTTTTTAAGTGTTAGAAGTTATGTGTTCCCTATCGTGACAGATCAGAATAACACAAAGTATAAACAAAAACAGAATTAACCTAAAAAAAAGAAGAAAATAAACCAAAAATTTTTTTTATTTCTATTTCTATTTTTTTAATAGATTCTATTAATAAAACAGAAAAAACTAAACCAAAATAATTTATGTTTTTATTTCTATTTATAAATAAAAAATAGAACTTATAAATAAAAATAGAAATTAAACCAAAGGGAAGAATGAAACTTTATTTCTGTTTTTTTTTTTTTTTTTATAAATAAAAAATAAAAATTAAACCAAATCAATTTCTGTTTCTGTTTTTGTTTTCCTCTTTTTTTTTTTAGATTCTGTTCTTTATGAACCAGAACCGAACCAAAATAAACCGGTCAAACCATGGGCCATAACTGAACCGGATAAACAAACCTGAATTAGTCAAACCGATCTGGTCAATGGTCAACTCTATTGACCAGTCAACGGTCAGTCGGGTCAGGTAATAAATTTGGGGTGCCCAACCTAGTTACCGGGTCGGGTTGTCGGGTCAACCCAACTCGGGCGCATGTTAGCGGATTCTATCGGCACACGATAGCATAACCCATTTACTTTAGCTTTTTGACTTTTTTTTCTTTCAGAAAGGTAGGGGAATCAGACAGGGGAATATTCCCCTGTCTTCTTCCTAAAAAAAAAATGTAAAACACCAAAAAACCGATTTAGGGTTTTTTTTTTTTGAAAACGATTGCAGCTCCATCGGCGGCCAATTTGAGATCGACGGGCACACAGAACACCGGCGAAGAACCCCGTTACTCTGGCGACCATAAGCCCGACGTTATTTGTCTGTAAAACACAATGGCCACTATGATTTCGCGAAAACTCTCATAGGGTTTCAAAAATAAATAAAAAATTCACAGTCGCCCCTGATGGTGGCTGGACCAGCAACCGGTGGCCACGGATGACACCGACGATGCACCCCTTCCCTTCGGAGACCTCAACCCCGGCGTCTGAAAAAACTTAAAACCCCCATTAGAGAAAAACCCGATTGCCAAAAGGAGAAAAAAAATTGGGTTTTTTTTTTGTTTCTGTTTGCAAAACCGCCATTAGAAGCTATGGCCATGCTATCTGCCATGGCTGCAGTAAAATTTTTTTTTTTTTTTTAATGTTTGATCGATTAGATCCATTCACATAATAACAAACTAATTAAAATTGTAGCACCATTAATCAACCATGATCAAGCTCTGATATCATTGATAGCATAATACATACGGAACACTCATGGAGATCAATGAGCATACAAATAAATCAAAGAGTGTGATTGGCGTACCTGGATCCATGTTTGTGGAAGCCGAAATCTTGACGATCTTTGTCGCACATGAACTGCGTTGGTCTGGTCTTCCCTCTTCCGCTCAACTTTTGGTTTTCTTAGAGTAGTCACTTAATGGGCCAGTCACAACTATTTATAGTAGTGAGGGTAGGGACCAGCCCTGCATAGAAACTAGGGTTTCCTTCCCATTAAGGAAACAATACTTTAGGTCCATACATAGTAATTGGACTCAAACCATTAAGGCAGCTCCCTTCAACACAATTAAATCGATTTTGTTAAAATAAAGTGGGACTATGCCAGCCCACCTTATGGAAATCTTAAACTTTTTTCCTTTTTCTTTTTATGGAAACATGTACAAATAATTGATCCAAGCAAGTCTTCTCATTATTGTTCTTGAAAGAAGGATATCATGGACGAGTATAGTTCCTCTCCAATGACGTTTAACTACTATAGCACTATAGTCAGATCTCACACCATCTCCGGGGTGTTGTAGTTTTGATTCGTCATTGGATGGTGTGAGATTTGACTCTGGTGGTTAAATGTCTATTGCGTTAAGAAATCGTCGGTAGGTCCTTCGGGTGCTGCAACCTGCAAAAGGATGTCAGGGATAAGGGAGAACCGGTGTGGTTCTGGCCTAAGATTCTCTGATGCCTAAGTTAGATCTCTCTCAGCAACAGATGAAGTACTGAAATTCAAGATGAATAATGGGTTGGAATATCTGAGTATTTATAGTTGTGTATGGCAGTGTGGAGAGTCCCAGTTGGTGATAAGTATTCCTTGTGGAAGAGTCTATCACGTAGTAGAGTTGTACTTAGAATAGCTCCTTATGAGATGTAGAGTCGTAGTAGGGAAGAAGTTCCTTAAGCGTCCTCTTCTCGTGTTGAGTTTGATTAGGTTTGTACGTCTTTGGGATAGTCCTCCCTTTGGTATACCTCCAGTTACGATCTTTTAGTAATAGGATAATGTAGATCTTACCAATGACATCATGGTTGGACTCCGTGGCTTGTATGGTGGACTTGGCCTTTGGGTGGCCTCTTGGGTCCTATTCCTCTTGGGCTGCCAAACTGGTTCTGTCGCGGTCGGGCTTGAGCTGGCCTCCTCTTAGGGTCAAGACATGTGGCATCGGGATTGGCCCGTATATTTTTGGTTTATCACTTGCCCCCCACTCTCTTGGAATGGAGTGCTTAAGAGAGTAGCATCTGTGTCGTAGTTTTTAATCTGGCGAGGGGCTTATTATAAATAAGGCTTCTTGGAAGGAGCTTTGTGATGGGCATCTAGGACCATTGGATGAACTTTGTCTTTTTTTTTTTTTTTTTAAGTAGATGGCTTCTTCCCTTCGTAGTAGGTGGGAGAGGTGAGGGGTTCAAACCCCCTCCCCACTACACTTTTTAACTTTTTTTTTGTCTCTCCCATCCCTTTTTTGGTCTCTCCCATCATTTTGGTCTCTCCCATCTTTTTCTTCTCTCCCATCTTTTTCTTCTTTTTGGTCTCTCCCATCTCTTTGGTCTCTCCCATCTTTTTCTTCTCTCCCATCTTTTTGGTCTCTCCCATCTTTTTCTTCTCTCGCATCTTTTTGGTCTCTCCCATCTTTATCTTCTCTCCAATCTTTTTTGATCTCTCCCACTATCTTTGGTCTTGCCCACGATCTTCAATCTTGGCCACGATCCTTGGTCTTGCCATATCTTTTGTCGATCCTCGTCGTCGCCTAAGCCTCCATTGGGCGGTGCCTGGAAGCCTTGTCATTGATTGTGATCCTCGTCGTCCGTCATTTGCGACCTCATTTGTCCACAATCTCGCCTGTGCTTGCGAGCTGGTTACCTACAACCTTGGCTGTTGGCTTCGTGTTTTAGGCTTATCTCTCCTTCTCTTGAGGTTTGGTGATTACCTTTGTCTGCTGTCCCATGGCCAAAGGGCCTTGGTGGCATAGGGCCTCGTGGCCGATGGCCTTAGTTGGTATAGAGCCTCGTAGCCGATGGCCTTGGTTGGCATATAGCCTCGTGGCCGATGGCCTTGGTTGGCGTAGTACCTCGTGGCCGATGGCCTTGGTTGGCGTAGAGCCTCGTGGCCGATGGCCTTGGTTGGTATAGAGCTTTATGGCCGATGGCCTTGGTTGGCATAGAGCCTTGTGGCCGATGGCCTTGGTTGGCATAGAGCCTCGTGGCCGATGGCCTTGGTGCTTGTGTGAACTTGATTGATGATGGAGAAGTGCTCGGCAATGGGGAAGTGAAGCTAAGAGCTTTCATTTCTTGTTAATCTTCAACTTGAAAAAACTTCAAAAAATCCTATCTTCAAAATTGTTGAAACATGAAAATAACTAAACTAACTGCAACTGATCCTTTACTGGTAGCACTTTTTCAGATGTTCAGAGTTGTACAGTCGGTCTATCCTCTTGGCCCCCAAAAGTTTTTAAGCAAAATGTTCCTAGTCGTATCTGCTTGGAAACTATATAGGGTCCTTCCCAATTTGTCGATAGCTTTCCTTAGCTATAGGTCTCCCTAATGGAACAGCCTTTCCTTGACTCTTGAATTGTAATACTTGGCCGTTCACTACTGGTATGCCACATTTTGGAGTAATGCTTTCTCATGAACCTCGTCCAAGAACTCCAAATTTGCTCGAAGTCCACCTTCATATGTTCGTCCGTTGACGATGGGGTCCATCCAGCTTGGTCCTTCCTCGATCTCATAGACTCGTTTCTCCTTATACGTTGATTTATGAAATACCTCAATGTACACCGCACTGGCCAAGTTTTGGAATTCGTTATTTGCTAGCCTTGATAAGGCGTCTGCTACAACGTTCTCACTCTCCGGTACTCGAACCATCTTGAACTTCTCAAACTATCTTGAACTCGTGTCAAGTAGGATGCCATGCATTCATCCTCTTCCTCGTACTCCCCATTAACTTGGTTTACCATGAGTTGGGAATCACTTCGGGTGGCTAGGTGGGTGACCTGGATGGTCCTTGCAACTCGTAGGAACTTCTCGAATCATCTCGAACTTCTTGAACTATCTCAAACTTCTCGAACTATCTCAAACTTCTCAAACTCCTCAAACGTCTCGAACTCTACCACTAAACCTCACGCTCGCGTCAAGTATGACACCATGCATTCATCCTTTTCCTCATATTCCCCATTTATTTGGTTTAGCACGAGTTGCAAATCACTTCGGATGGCTAGGTGGGTGATCAGGATTGCTCTTGCGACTTGTGGTCCTGCAAGCAATGCCTCATACTTGGCCTCGTTGTTTGAGGCTACGAAAGTAAATCGGAGTACGTATTGAATCCAAAAACCTTCTGGATTGGTGATTATGAACCCAGCCCTGCTCCCTGTCGCGTTACTTGACCTGTCCATGAACATCTCCCACGATCCTCGATCTTACTCCTCATGTCCTACCTCTTTTGGCTTTTTCTCTAGGAAAGTGCATTCGACTATGAAGTCTACTAGTGCCTGACCTTTGATTGTTGTTCGAGGTTGGAACTTAATGTCATACTCGCTTAATTCTACCACCCAAGCGATCAGTCGCCCTGATATGTCTGGCTTGTGTAATACCTTCTTCAACGGTAGGTCTGTTATATGATGATCGTGTAGGCTTGGAAGTATGGCCTTAGCTTTCTTGCCGCGATCATGAGCGCATAGGCTATCTTCTCTATCTTGGTATACCTGGTCTCTGCATCAATCAACATATGGCTGACGTAGTAGATGGGCTTCTGTTGTTTGCCTTCTTCCTTCAGTAATACCGCACTTATGGCTACCGAGGTTGTCGCCAAGTAGAGCTATAATTCCTCATTAGGTTTGGGTCACCCCAGCAACGGTGGACTTTCCAGATATTTCTTTAATTCTTTGGAGGCTCTCTGGCATTTGTCCATCCACATGAAGTCTTTGGGGCTTCTTAGGTTCTTCAAGATTTTAAAGAATGGTAGGCATTTGTCCCCAGCTCGAGACATAAACCTCGTCAAGGCCGTTATCCTTCCATTTAGCCTTTTCACTTCTCTTACTGTTCGGGGTGGTGACATCTCTTGAATGGTCTTGATCTTCGTCGGATTAGCTTCTATGCCTAGGGCTGAAACCATGAAGCCTAGAAACTTCCCTGATGTTACGCCGAAGGCGCATTTCGTCGGATTCAACTTCATTTGGTTCTTCCTCAATACCTCGAACACTTCCTCGAGATCGGCCAAATGGTCCCTGGCCTTGACACTTTTCATGAGCATATCGTCCATGTACACCTCCATGTTGCGCCCGATCTGTGCCTCAAACATTTTGTTGACCATCCTCTGATAGGTTGCTCCTGCGTTCTTTAGCCCGAACAGCATGACGCGGTAGCAGTAGTTCTCCTGATCACTCCTGAACGCTGTGTACATCTCATCCTCCTCATTCATGAGGATCTGATTGTAGTCTGAGTATGCATCCATGAAGCTCAACATCTCATGACCTACGGTCGCATCGATTAATAGGTCGATCCTCGATAGGGGGTATTCATCTTTGGGGCATGCCTTATTTAGGTTGGTATAGTCCACGCACATTCTCCACTTGCCATTTGGTTTGGGAACTATCACGATATTTGCGAGCCAAATATGGAATTTCTCGCTCTTGATGAACCCTGAACAACTCAGTTTCTCGACCTCTTCCTTGATTGCAGCTTGTCTGTCGAGGGCATAGTTCCTCCGCTTCTGTTGGACTGACTTCTTAGTTGGATCCACGTGGAGCCTATGTTCGGTAATGGGCCGAGGTATGCCTGGCACGTTGAAGGCCAACCATGCGAAGACATCCGAGTTCTCCTTCAAGAGTCGCCCCAACTTACGTTTCTGTTCTTTGTCCAACAACGATCCAACCTACACTATCTTGGTGGGTTCGTCCTCGCTGAGAGGGAATGGGATGATGTCTTCCACCGGCTTTCCTCTCCGTTCTGTGAGCTCATCCCTCTGTTCACTAATGGGGTTCTCTATGCATAAAGCCATCCCCCGAGTGTTGCCGTTATTCTTCCTGATAAATAGTGCATAACACTCCCTAGCCTTCTTTTGATCTTGCCAATGCCATTCTCTATTGGGAACTTCATCTTCAGGTGTATCGGTGATACTATTCCCTTCAGAGCAGTTAGGGTTGGTCATCTCAAGATGCTGTTAAAGGATATGACTGACCTTACTACCATGAAGGTGATCATGATCATAACTTACCGAGGGTGGTCTGCAAAGGTGACTGGCAGTTCGATTGTTCCTCTAATGGAAGAGGAGGCTCCTTAGATCCCATGGAGGTAGGTTGCTTCAGGCTTGAGCTTTTCGTCAATGAATCCGAACTGTATGTAGGCCTCCAGTAAGATTACATCTACGGATGCTCCGGTGTCAACTGGCATCCTATGCATGACTCGATTGGCTGTCTCCACCTGCACCACGAGGGCGTCTTCATGCGTAGGCTCACTCCTTCTAGATCGGCGTCCGAGAAGGAGATGACCGTCTCTGTCTTGGCTACCTTGTTCGGCATCTCTGCTACCCCTACGAACTGAGCATCGAATTTTGCCTTTCTTGTAGACTCCTACCCTGGTCCTCCTAATATAGTGAGGATTGGGGCTCCTCTTGTGTTGCTTGTTCTTGGGGTATTCCTTCTTTCTTCGTGGCAGCCTTTGTTCTCATTACGATTTGTTCTCCTCTCCTCTCGTCATGGCTCCTCTCTTCCCCGATCACGATCTCTACCTCTTTGACCCTCTCGACCCTCTCGACCTCCCTTTATGTACTTATTCAGGTTCCCTGCTTTAATGAGTTATTCGATCTCCCTCTTCAGTTGAATGTACTCTTCTGTGTCATGTATTGTGTCTTTGTGGAAGAGATAGTACTTGTTTGGATTTCGCTTCTCAGATCCTGCGAGCATGGGCCGTGGCCAATTGAGTAAGCCGGGGTCTTAGATCTGTATAAGGATTTGTGACCTTGTGGTGTTCAAGGGAGTGTAGTCAGGGCTTCCATCTCAGTCAGTTCTCTCTGGGCAGTGCTTAGTTTTCTTCGATCGGCGGTCACCCTTCTCCTGTCGGTGCTCTGTTCTAGTCCACTTGCTTTCTCTGTGATCATCCGACGCCGATCTTTTATTCTCCTGTGGTTTGGCCTCAATCACTTTCTTCCAAGCTTGTAGTACTTTGGCCATGTTGGTAAACTCGTTGCACCACTCTAGTAGTTCTTTCATTGTTCTAGTCTCGTGTCGCGCCTAGGTCCTTGGTGAGGTCCAGGTCTCTTATGCCCCCGGCTAGGGCTGCATGTTGAGTCTGGTCATCCAGGTCTCTAACCTCTAGGCATTCCTTCATAATTCTTGTGACATATTTCCTGAGGGACTCCCTTGGATTCTGTACTACATTTAACAAGTTGACAGTGGTTTTCTTTTGCTTGACGCTGCTTTGGAAGCGGGTGACAAACTATTCGCAGAGTCCTGCGAAGGAGTTTATTGATCGAGGTTTAAGCCTTGAGAACGAAGAAGTGGTTGCGCCTTTGAGGGATGCCAGAGAAGCTTGACAAGAGATGACCTCTGATCCACCATACAGGGTCATCATCCCATTGAAGTAGTTGATGTGATCATTGGGGTCCATGGTTCCACTGTAGAGCTCGAAGGTAGGTAACCTGAATCTAGAGGGGAGAGATGCGCTCATGATTTCTGCAGAGAATGGATGTTGGCCTGGTATGGAGTGTGTTTCGCCTTTCATTTGCTTATTTAATCCTTCCAACTTCTCGTCCAATTCTCAGAGTCTTTTATCTAACTCCTCATCACGTGACTGTCCGTCACGCCTGGTTGCGCGTTCACTGCGAACCCGCTTTTGACCCCTCCTTGATGTTTCCTCCCACGGTGAGTTTTGACTTGATGGCGAGTGGTTACGACGTGATGAGCCTTGGTGTGAAAGTGAGGGACTTTCTTCACGATATGTCCGACTCGGCCTTGGTGTGCGACTTCCTCCTAGTCGCCCCTGTTATACCGATCTTCTAATTAAACCATCCTGATTAGGTTTCACCGATCTATGTGTCGATGATCCCCCACGTTCTGATCGGATCGATAGATCCGTAGTTCTCATGGGACGACGTGCAGAGTTTCCTTACTGATGGGTCGAATTTGCACATCTCACGAGTCTTTCCAATCTTTCATCTCCAGGGAGTCACCTCCTAAGGTTTTGCTCCTGTCGAGGGATTGGTTCTGTCCTTGGCATTTGCACCACCCTCCTGCGGGAAGTCACCCGCTGTCTCAAATAATCCCGAAAAAGGTTTTGGTCCTGAAGGATCTATCTCTGCAAGTCATTAATCTGACCCACAATTGCCAATGCATTTGGGTCAGATATTGCCTCCATGGCTACTTCGTTATTGAGATTGACTACGACGACGCGCTCGTTCTCTGGGTTCTCCGTCTCTTGGAGTTCATGATTATTGGCTCTCCGACGAGAGCTCTCTAATGGGGGGTGTCTCATTCCTCTCCCTTGGAGCATTGGTGGAGGGAGCGACCTTCTTACCCCATGGTGCCATTGAGTGCTTGAGGAAGTGAGCTAGTAGATACGTTGGCTAGCGTCGTTACCACAGACGGCGCCAATCTGTTGCGTCAAGAAATTGCCGATAGGTCCTTTGGGTGCCTCAACCTGCAAAAGGACGACAGGGACAAGGGAGAACTGGTGTGGTTTCGGCCTAGCACTCTCTGATGCCTAAGTTAGATCTCTCTCACCAATAGATGAATTACTGTAATTCAGGATGAATAATAGGTTGGAATACCGGAGTATTTATAGTTGTGTATGGTGATAAGTATTCCTCGTGGAAGAGTCTATCACGTAGTAGGGTTGTACTTGGAATAGCTCCTTGTGAGATGTAGAGTCAGAGTAGGGAAGAGGTTCCCTAAGTGTCCTCTTCTCGTGTTGAGTTTGATTAGGTTTGTACCTCTTTGGGATAGTCCTCCCTTTGGTATACCTCCAGTTACGATCTTTTAGTGATAGGATAATGTAGATCTTGCCGATGATGTCATGGTTGGACTTCGTGGCTTGCATGGTAGACTTAACCTTTGGGGTGGCCTTTTGGGTCCTATTCCTCTTGGGCTGCCAAACTGGTTTTATCATGGCCGGGATTGAGCTGGCCTCCTCTTTGAGTCAGGACACATGGCATCTCAGGATTGGCCCATATATTTTTGGTTTATCAACATCATTGGAGAGGATTTAGATTTCGATATGGACAATATCAAGCTTTGTTAATGAAAAAAAAAAAAAAAGACATACCAAGTGCACAAGGCTCTCAACATTGCAGGGTCTAAAGAGGTTCATAATTTATATGTAGCTTTTTTTTTTTTTTATGAAAGAAAATATATATTAAAACTAAGGAATAAACAGGGAATTTACAACATCTTGATCATACAAAAAGTAGTGATGGTAATCTATATCTTTTTGAGCAAAGTTGTTCAGCCATCCTAGTAAGAGGCTATCAGGGTTTTCTAAGAAATACAAATTATCCACAAAAACATTAAGATCCATCAACAAATGCACCATATCCCATGGCCAAGGGCGTTTGGATGGTTGTGGAATATGTTGGAGGATTTCTTTTGTTGAAACCCAAACTTCTTTGACCTTAATAACCAACCTAGTAATATGACGAAGGCCAAAATGTAAAGCTGACGCCTTCGGTTCTAAGGCATTATGTGTCGTCAAAAAACCCGCATGAGCCGAGATCAGACGTCCCTGGATTATAACACAAAAAGCCCAAGCTAACGAATCTAGGCCTGGGTGGAAGCATCCTGCACATAATAAGTTGGGAATTTCAAGATTAGGTAATTTCAAATCAGTAATGGAAATTGGTGTATCCGTGTTTATCATGTTTGTACTATTACTATTTTCAAGCACGGGAGGTTGAAGATTAAGATTAGTGATCCAATGGTCTATCAATTTCATGGTTTTAAAAGGATCAGCCTTAGCTTTTCCTGCAGCAACTTTATTCCTAGAATCCCAAATAAAATAGCAAGTAATTATATAAACAGAAAAGAGCCAGGTAAGGGATTGTTTTCTGAGTGTACTCTGAGAGAGAAAAGACGCGCATAATTTTTCTAGAGAAGGGAAAGAAAGATATTCAGTTCTTAAACCCGAAGGGCCCGCCCGCTACCCAAATACGCTTAGCCCAATTGCATGAAAGAAGTATATGCCAAATTGATTCTGTAGAGTGTCCGCACAGCAAGCAACCAGGGTCAATCAGACTCCATTTTGCCAAAGTTTCTCTAGTAGGGATGTCTGCATGTAAAACGCACCAAAAATATATTTTAAACTTAGGATGTATTGGCAATTTCCAAAAAATAAATTCCACCAACAGATAGATTTAGAATTGATAAGAGAAAAGGAGTTATTAAGAGATAGAAAACGTGAGTCCCGATGCGTAGAGAATTGACCATCCTTTGCTAGAATGCACCACCATCTATCATCATGAACTGATAAACGAACATCAATAATTTTTGGTATAAACCAAAAAGGAATGCATGATGAGAGCAAGTCGGTATTCCATTGAGAATCAAAACAAAAGTGGCTTACCCTTTCATTCTTCATGGTTGGATTCAAAGAGAATGGTAAAGAACAAGATTGAATGTTAGGAATCCAAGGATCATCCCAGAAGAAGGAATTGTTACCATTACCAATGATTCAAAATGAGATTCTTTTGAGGACCGGTATCATTTTGGCGATGCTATTCCAAGTCCATGATCCACGCCTCGTCATGACTTTAGGCTAAAAAATCAAATGGGAGGGAAAATACTTTACCTTTAAGTACCCTGGCCCATAATGTGTTTGGCTGAGATAAAACTCTCCATGTAAGTTTGAGAAGAAGAGCAGAGTTAGTTACAGAGGCCTAGCGAATACCCAAACCACTAAATTTAACCGGGAGACAGATTTTATCCCAAGCAATCAAGGAATTTTTTCTTGTAGCGGACGATCCTCCAGTCCAAAATTTGATACAAATAGAATCAAGGGCCTTACAGGTTTTTTTTGGGAAGAGAAAACAAGACATGAGATAGGCTGGGATGGAAGTGAGAACCTATTGAATCATAACCCGTCGTCCTACATAAGATAAGAAGTTAGATTTCCAATAAGCCAGTCTATGCTGAACCCGATTCACAATATTCTACAAATCTTTTATTTTGGATCTAAAATGGAAAAGGTTGACACCCAGATAAGTAAATTGTTTATTCATTTCCTCAATCCCAATAACGGAACATAGGACATGTGTTACACCCGCACCCCAAATATACCTTTATGCCCCGGGGTAATTTAGACCTTGCCCACATGGCAAATGCCTAGGTGGCAATGGCCAACATTAATGATCTTGAACTTAAAATATTACTATAACTATCCCCTTGAAGACCTGAAAGTGTGGGTAAAAGCCCCGTAACTTTCTTTGAAGTTTGGGCCCTGACAACAGCACCGGAGTCACAAATGGGCTCACTCGAATCGAATCTGCTCGAGGATCCGCCCATGCTGTTACCTGCCCTTTTGGTAATTTTTCTTATCTCGGACACCCTAATTGAACCCTTGGACCATATGGACCCCTACCCTTACCCTTGGTTGGCTAGTTGGGCCATGAAAATGGGCCCACAAGGCCTAACTTAAAGAAATAATGGGTTTTATACCTTAACCTAAACCAAACAGACCCTGACCAACTAAGTGGACCCAATGGTCTAAGACTTGGGCCAAATATGACCTAAGACCTAAACTAAAACCCATTTAAAGCCTACGGATTAACCACATTCTAAGGACCCCTAACCAAACACTACCTAAGGCCCCTTCTATCCTTAAAAGGATAAGGGAATCCTTTATTCCCTTATCTCTCCCCCTCCCCAAAAAATCATGGAGGAGAAGAGACAAGGAAAGGAGGAGGAGGAAGGAAGAAGAAGAAGTAGAAGTAGGAGAGGAATGAGAGAGGAAGGGAAAAAGAGGGGAGCTATGCCAAGATGGATGGCTGCCCCACATCTCCTCCTCTTGCTGCCCGAACGAAGGGAGAAGAAGAAGGTGAAGGAGAAGAGATGGAAAGGAAGGGAGGAGAGCAAGGGGACTCACCTAGCCTTTGGTTTTGCTTCTCCATTGGAAGGATCTTACCAAGGCAAGGCTTCAAGCTTGGCACTTCTCCATTGTCATTTCTATTTTGTAGATTCCCTTGAGCTAGGACTAACCTAGGGTTCCATTTGGGACTCAAGGTGGAGTTCGGCCCTAATTGAGAGCTCTAATGGAGCTGACCAAGCTCTAGGAATGGTCCTATGTGCTACATTTGCAGCCATTTTTGGTGAACCTTTGGTTTTGAACCTTGAAACCCAACCCTTGGACCCATTTGAGACCAAACCTTGTAGGATCTTGGATCCATGAGGTGAACCTAAGTTCTAGTGACCTTAGGAAGGCTTAGACACCCCTCTCATGTCTTTGAGAGCCAAGGGAGCTCCAAGCTTCAAGCTGGAGAAGGAGCCATTTGAAATCTCGGAAGAGATTGTAGGCAGACGTACGATCGGATCCACCAATCTTGGTACCGCTCGTCAATTCACCCAGTGTCATCCTTGTGAAATGACCTAGAAAGATGAAGGAATGGACTCAAGTCTGTTGCATCTGCCCGAGGGCAGTTCACTCTCAGACATGTCTCAGGGATTGACAGGATGCAAGGGCGGACTAAGGAAGCACCTCCGCCCATGGGTCCGCTCGCTCTCGGGTGTGTCTTAGAACTCGAATGAATGCACGATCGGATCCAAGTAAGAAGTTCTGTCCGTGGATCCACTTGCTTTGTCTTTACCTTTTGGCCTAACGGAGTCAGGGACGGACTCACCCCTGTTGAAATCGTCTGTGAGTCCGCTCGTGCTGTCTTGGTTGAAACTTGATTTTAACCTTGGGGGCCTATCATGGGACCCACCTATGCATACTTTAATGATTGTTTTTGTGTTCTTAGGCTACCCAACTCGATGGATAGCGGGAAACCTAGGTGAGATTCATGTCAACCACATAAGGTGACACCCCTGTTAGGTGAGTGGGTTCTGGGTGACTTTGTTGAGTTTGAATATATATAATATGAAATCTTAAGCATGCTATTATATAATTATAAGTATTATGCGTATTGCATTGTTATTTAAGTGTGAATTGTTATGAATGTGATAGTGTGCTCACCATTGTATCGGGCTACGGTGCCGGGTGTGCTAGTGCCGAAACCCCAATTTAGTTAATTATGAAAACTATTATATGTCATCCTGATCTGTATATGCCGTGCCATGCTGGTACCCGAGAACTAGATGGAATGAGACGTTGACGCACCTAGAATACCTCTTGGGATGATAGAACTTGCATATTGTATATATGTGGCTAGGATGCTTGTTCCCTTATGCTATGACCCTTGCCAATAGGGGTTTATGTGTTGGATAGTTTGAGCACCTGATGTTTGTGGAGGCGGGAGGGGCCAGGTCAGGGGTAGTGATGGCTATTGAGGTCTGCCATTGGGTGGTCATGATGGGTTTTACCGACGTAGGTCCCCTCGTGATAATTGAGGTTTCACTCGGACGATAGGATAAGTGACCCTCAGTGTCTCCCGAGTTATCATAGTAGCATACACTTGACCGATAGAAATTATGTGCTAGGTGAAAAATGAATCTAACATTAGCATGCATCGTTCTGCTTGATATTGATTGTATGATGTATGTGCATTTTCCTTTGCTTCCTCACTAGCTAGTGTAGCTAACCCCGTTGTGCAACCCTTTTTAGTTGATATGTAGGAGATACTACTCTTGATGAGCATCGTTGGATGCGAATCGAGTGGGGCTAGTGATCGTGACTTGGATGTAGATGTACACCCAAGAATGGTGCCCTTGGGGTAATTGTTTATTATTTAATTTCTATATTCATCCACAATCATGTAATAACTGTATGTTTAATTATAAGAGAGATTGAATGGTTACAAACATTGATATTTTATTATGTGTTATCATTAGAGAACCGATGCTCTATAATTTCACATATTTTATATTAAATTTTGCTTCCTCTAACTCTGTGATTGGAATGATTTATTCCATTGGGTACGTTCCTTTCTGTCGTCATAATGTGATGACAGGGTGGACTGTGGCTCGGGACACTGTATCTGTGATCCTAGTATGTATTGGGATGACACAGGTTATCCCAGTCACCCCCTATGTAAGGTAAAATATCTACATCGGGATGGGGGCATGACATAGTGGTATCAGAGTAATTATGTTATGCACTGACCACAGTGTGAATTCACCTAGAGGGGGGTAAATAGGTGAAAGTAGTGGAATATGAATACTTGTGCGGAATTAAAAATGTTATTAAAATAACGTAAATAAATTGCAACAATAACACCAATATTTATAGTGGTTCGGCCAAAACTAGCTTACGTCCACTCCTCTCACCTTAGAGAGAATTTCACTAAAAGAATCTTGAGAATGAGCAAGAAAACTCATACAACTCTTGATTGAGAGCAAGAGGACTCAATACAACCAACTACTCTTGATTTCGAGCAAGAAGACTCAACACAACAACCTACTCTTGATTTCGAGCAAGAAAACTCACCACATATATTAATAAAAGATTACTAGGGAAGGATTACCTCAACCTTAGTAAATGAGTAGCTAACTTCCACTTGAAGCTTTAAGGCTAAGTGAATACAAGTAGCTAGAGAGGGAAATGAACTTGAATGAATGTTTTGATGATAAATGCTTCAACACTTTGCACGATCAAGTTTCAATGCCATTTTGATGTCTTTTCTTAGCTTTAATTGATTGTTATTAGTCTAATTGAGCTCACCTATTTATAGGTAAAGGTTCTCAAAGCATCTAAGGCTTAATGCTAATTTCGGACATAATTTAGTCCTAATCCGGTATGCCGTTTCCCAATTCGGTATGTCGAATCATGGAATCTATTCATTGACTAATGGTTAAATCCCAACAGTCAAATTACAATTCGGTATGCTGGATCTAATTCGGTATGCCGGATCAGATTCGGCACATTCTGGTTGCTCTCTGTGAGCAAAGCCTGAGATTGCAAATATACAGGTCAAAGTGGATTCGGCATGCCGGATGGGGATTCGATATGCCGGATCATTTGATTTTGCTGAAAATGGCTAAGTCTATGTTTGGATAGGTGTGGGGCCATTAGCTAAGGTGTGGTCCATGTAAAAACACCTCCTAGGGTCACTCTACATGTATGCATGCGTGAGTGTGAGCATTACAAATGGACTTAAACTTTAAATACATCTTGATACAAAACAAATGCTTTTAAACTCTTGTATCTCAATGAGTTGCTTGAGGTCTTTGAAAATGGTCCTTCTTTTAGTTCTTCTCTTCACATTATTCTTAGAAATATTGGTTCTTTGTCTTGGTTCATTATCTTGGTTCTTTGTCTTGGTGCATCAAGCTTCTTCAAGCTCCCCCTTACTTGAAGCTTATCTCTTATGAAGTCTTTATACAATATAACACAGGTTAGTACAACTAACTTATTTGTTATCATCAAAACCATAATGGGTGATGTGTGGATTTTACCCCAACAATCTCCCCCTTTTTGATGATGACAAATAAATAGTATCGAAAGATATAAAGAGATAATATCAGGACAATTTATTTTGAAAACAAAGCTCAAACTCAAAACAGTAATTGCATTAATGTCAAAGTCAAATTACATTTCATTGTATGTAAACAAGAAACATAAACATAAATATAAACCAAAATCATTCTCTTATAAGCCCTATGCCCCCCCAATTTTCTCTCCCCCTTTGGCATTATCAAAAAGCAACAAGGTAGGAAATAAAAAACATCACTCCGGAGAAACATTCAGGTCTTGAGAGGACATCCCCGGAAAAGGAGGGATGGATGGAATAAATCCTTATGGAGCAACACCTTGAGACGGTCCGGCTTGAGGAGTAGCTCCTGGTATATCAAAAGGTAGATGTCCAAGATTGAGAGCCAAAGATCGAATTGCCATAAGTATACTCCCTTGTTTAGAATTAAGAGAATCAAAACCGGTCTTCATATCTTGGTGGAGAGTAGAAACGTCAACTTGAAGGTGTTGTTATCCCATTTCTAGTTCCACCAACCGGGTGTTTGCTTCATCTAAATACTCATCAACATTGGAAATCCAATCTTGAAAAGTGTCTGGTACAAACCTTTGTTGATGTTGTTGGCATCTTGGTGGTGCACCTTCTTCACCGCCCGACTCTTCAAGGGGATCCGGAATATTGAGATTATGAAATGAAATTCTAGAGATGGATTGTGAAGTTTCGGATGATTCCACTTCACGAGAGAGATCAATATCGAAGTGATTGAAGATGAGGGTGAGCAGACGACCATAAGGAAGATTGGTCTTCCGAGATGGCTTTGCAATCTGTTCCATGTATCGCATCATGAAGTAAGGAAAACAAGTTTGAGTGCCGGTGAAGACACAATAAGTGAGGTATACTTGTGGGGTCAAGCACTTGCTCCGGTCTCCTCCTCTTGGAATAAAGTTATGTTGAATAATATAAGATATGACGTGAGGGACCATCTTGAGTAGACCGATCAGAATGGAAGATTCATTTGCGTGATATTCGATGAGGATGTTGGAGTAGATAAATGCAAGGGCCGGTATTAGGAACTTGAAGCAAGGAAGCAAGATCATCAAGAGAGAGTTCAATGGTGACGCCATAGATAAAAGAAGTGAGTTTCAAATGTTCGGCCATGCCACTAAAGCGAAGATTGTTGTAAAAGTAGCGAACAAGGATGGGGTAGCAAATTTTCGGAGGGTGAAGAAGAGATTCCCATCCTAGAGCTTAAAACAAATCTTGGAGATGAATACCTTCAAAGGAAGCGATGTCAACGGAGCGACCTTCTTCAATTTTCCTTAAAGCGAACAAAGGCCAAGTAGCAAGAAATTCTTGAGAAGGAAAGTGTTGAATGGGCTGATGTTCTTGATGAGAAGCCCCTTGAGATCGAGAAGAAGCTCCCCGAATAGGAGTAAATCGACCTCATCATCGCCCATGCTTGGAAGGTTGGTCTTCGCCTGCCATAGGTTCTTTTCCCCTTTGACTCATATTGAAGAGATGAGAGAGATTGATGGAAGAAAGTTTTGGAGTAAATTTCAATCACTTAGACTTAATAGTAGAAAGATTAGAGAGTGATTATGCCAAAAAAAGGTGAAAAAGTGGGGTATATATAGACTTAAACAGCTCTCCAACGGATAGAAAACAGTCACTAGAACTGATTCGGTATGCCGAATTAGGATCCGGTATGCCGAATCAGGATCCGGTATACCGTTTCCTAGCCAACGGCTAAAAATGGCTAACATATGAACTGATTTGATATACCGAATCCTAATTTGGTGTGCTGAATCAAGAAAAATAGTAAAAACATCTGAAAGATTAAAAACCTCTGGAAGTGATCCGGTATACCGAATCTAGATTCGGTATGCCAAATCAGCTATTTCAGCAAAGAAATACCAGAAAAAGATTTTATTTTATAAAAAATTACAGATATAAGGATTAATCAAAAGTATTGCATAACCCTAGGTCTCTTCTAAGTGAGCAGAACCTCTCTTCACTCAAGGGTTTTGTGAAGATATCTACGAGTTGCTTCTCGATCTCAATATAGTCAAGTCTAATTTCACCTCTTTGAGCCGTATCACATAGAAAGTGATGATGAATATCAATATGTTTCGCTCGAGAGTGTAAAATCGGATTCTTGCTAAGGTTAATGGCACTGGTGTTATCACATTGGATTGAGGAAGTGTCAAACTTAACTCCATAGTCTTGGAGAGTTTGCCTCATCCATAACACTTGTGCACAACATCATCCAACGGTGATGTATTCAGCTTCGGCGGTAGACAAAGCAACTGAGTTTTTCTTCTTACTAAACCACGAAACTAAATAAGATCCAAAAAAGTGATAAGTACCACTTGTACTTTTCCGATCAACATAACACCATGCAAAGTCAACGTCAGAGAAGCTAATAAGGTCAAAGTCATTGTTCATAGGGTACCATAGGCCAATGCTTGGAGTTCCTTTCAAGTACTTAAAGATTCTCTTTACAGTACTCAAATGGGATTGCATATGTTGAGCTTGAAACTTAGCACAAGCACAGATACTAAATATTATGTCCGGTCTACTAGCCGTTAGGTAGAGTAAGCTACCTATCATGCCTCTATATTTTGTGGGGTCAACCGGGGTTCCATCTTCATCTTCAGACAGAGTTACAGATGTACTCATAGGGGTACTAGAGGATTTCTATCCATTGATGTCAAACTTTTTTAATAATTCCTTAAGATACTTGGTTTGACTGATGAAAATCCCATTAGGAGTCTATTTTATTTGGAGTCCTAAGAAGAAATTCAATTCTCCCATAAAACTCATCTCAAATTCACTATTCATACTTTTACTAAAATCATGACAAAGAGATTCATTCGTAGATCCAAATATGATGTCATCTACATAGATTTGAACAAGAATTAAGTCTTTATTCTTATGTTTTACAAAGAGAGTAGTATCTATCTTACCCATAGTAAAACCATCATCAATGAGAAATTTACTTAACCTGTCATACCATGCTCTTGGAGCTTGTTTCAAGCCGTATAGAGCTTTCTTCAGTTTATAGACATGGTCAGGGATCTTTGAGTCTTCGAATCCAGGAGGTTGGATAACGTGCACTTCTTCATGTATGAAGCCATTTAAGAATGCACTCTTGACGTCCATTTGATGTAACATGAAATTCTTATGACAAGCAAACGGAAGAAATATTCTAATAGATTCAAGTCTAGTTACAGGTGCATATGTCTCATTGAAGTCAATGCCTTCCTGTTGGTTATAGCCTTGGGCAACCAGTCTAGCCTTGTTTCTAGTGATATTACCATCTTCATCAAGTTTATTTCTGAATAACCATCTAGTCCCAATAATTTTGGTGTTTGATGGTTTTAGCACTAAATCCCAAATTTGATTTCTTTCAAATTGATTGAGCTCTTCTTGCATAGCAATTATCCAATTACTATCCAAAAGGACTTCCTTTATATTCTTGGGTTCAATGGTAGAGATGAAAGCCACATTGGAAAAAAAATTTTGGATTTTACTCCTAGTTTGTATACCTTTATCTAGGTTTCCAATGACAAGGTCAAGAGGGTGGTCTTTAACAGTTCTAATCTCTTTAGGAAGCTGATGTACTTGATCATTAGGTTCATCTAAAGTGACTTTTTCAACTCTTTTCATAATTTCAAGTACTTCATCTTCATCATCTTCTTCTAGGTCTTTATACTTATCCTTGGCCATAGATTCATCAAACTTTACATTCATAGACTTTTCCACAACTAGAGTTCTTTCGTTAAATATTCTATAAGCTCTACTATTTGTGGAGTAGCCTAGAAATATACCATCATCTGCCTTTTCTTCAAACTTTCCTAAGTTGTCCTTAGTGTTAAGAATAAAACATGCACAACCAAAAACCTTAAACTAATCAATTTTAGGAAGCTTATTATGAAAAAGTTTATAGGGGTTTTTTAACAAGATAGGTCTTATCAAAACCCGGTTTAACACATAACAGGTTGTGTGAACAGCTTCGGCCCAAAAATACTTTGGCAGAGAGTACTCATTGAGCATTGTCCTTGCAATTTCTTGGATAGTTCTATTCTTCCTTCCAACCACACCATTAGATTGTGGTGTTCTGGAAGCCAAAAAGTTTTGGGTTATACCTTGTTTTCGACAAAACTCACCAAATTCGTCTATGTTATCAAACTCACCACCATTGTCAATTTTTGTAGAAGTAATCAAATAACCCTTCTGGTTTTGTATTCTCTTGTAAAGAGATACAAACTCCTCATATGCATCATTTTTATGCTTGAGAAAGAGGGTCTAAGTGAAATGCGAGTAATCATCTACAATAACAAATGTATACCTCTTTCCTCCTAGGCTTGTAATTTGGATAGATCCAAACAAGTCAAGGTGAAGTAATTGTAAAGGTCTTAAAGTAGCAACAAAATTTATGGCCTTATGAGATACCTTTGTAAGTTTACTTCTCTGACAAGCTCCACAAGTGTGTTGTTTATCAAAGTTCAACTTAGGTAGATTTCTCACCAAATTTTTAGAAGATAGGGATCTAATAGCTTTAGAATTAATGTGTCCTAATTTCCTATGTCACTATATAGCATCATCAAATTTAAAAATAAGGCATACATCAACAGAGTTTACACTAAATATGCAAGTATAAACATTATTCTTCATACAACCGTTAAGAATCACATTATCATTTGAATCCTTAATCTCACATTTAGAGGCATTAAAGTTTACACAATATCCATTGTTGCATAGTTGACTTACACTAAGTAGATTATACTTAAGATTATCAACTAGGCTAACGTTAAAAATTACTGTACCTCCAAATTTGATAGATCCATTGTAGATAATTCTACCTTTGCTGTTGTTTTCAAAGGATACCCATCCTCCTTTTTGCTTCTTGAGCTCGGAGAACAACTTTGGGTTGGAAGTCATATGTTTTGAGCAACCACTGTCAATGTACCATTCCATGTTGCTCTACAAAACAAGAAATATTCAATAAAATTTTGGTCCCCATTGAGAGTTGGGTCTATTATTGTTAGTATCATACATTCCTCTTGATTTTCAAACCATTTGGTTACCATTTTTCTTTTGGTTCCCATACCAATTTGTGTATGATTAGGGTTTCCAAGGTCTTTGGCTTTGAGGTGCCTTATAGG
The DNA here is from genome assembly GCF_018873765.1 of Telopea speciosissima. Classification (NCBI taxonomy): domain Eukaryota; kingdom Viridiplantae; phylum Streptophyta; class Magnoliopsida; order Proteales; family Proteaceae; genus Telopea; species Telopea speciosissima. The sequence continues at coordinate 27,324,884 of NC_057920.1, forward strand.
GTCATTGGTTCTTAGGTGATCTTTGTACTTTTGGTGGAGTTCTAGTTGGTCTTTGCATATTAGGATACCTTCTCCTATTTTGACCATTATAAGGTCTTTTAGGATAATGGGAAGGTTAATTTATGTGATGACATTCCCAAATGGTATGTCCTTTCTTATTGCAGTTATTACACACAATCACTTGAGGAATATTTGAGCTCTTCCTATTGTGATTGGTGTTCTTGGATTGAGAACTTTTCTTTCTAATGTAGCATTCCTCAATAGAATGTCATTTCTTTTTGCAATAGTTGCAATACTTATTCTTCTTTACTTTCTTGCTTGTTATTTTGCTTGAACTTGCCTCTTTGGTTTGATTTGAACTCTTATTCACATCATAGCCTACCCCTTCTTTGTTAAAAGGTATTTTGGAGGCATTTCTAAGCAGAATATCAAGGGTCTTCTTGCCATTGGTGAAAGACTCTAAAGCTTTACATAATTTCTCTTTTTCTTCTTTCAAGTTGTTCACTAGAGAGGTTAGAGTTGTATTTTGGTCTTTAAGGGTATTGATCTCCTTCAAGAGATTCTTTTTGGAGGTTACTAATTCCATACTACTTTGATAGAGATCTTCTAATTCTAAAAACTCTTTATCTTTATGAGATGGAGAAGTAAGGGTTACCTCATTTTGAGATTCCTTGTCTTCAGTAGCCATGAGTGCGAGATTGGTTTGTTCTTCTTCATCTTGAGATACTTCATCATCCTTTTCTTCATCACTTGAATCAAGAGTGTGTTCAGCTTTGTAGGCCTTTTTGTACTTCTTCATTTTAGGACAATCTCCCCTAAAATGTCCTGATTTCCTACACTCATAACACACTATATCTTTTGAAGAGGAGTCAGTGTTATCTTTAGAAACACTTTTACCTTTCTGATCTTCTGAGAACCTTCTTTTGTTGAATGATGTCTTGCCTTTATTCTTAAGGAACCTTGAAATTTTTTTGGTAAGGTATGCAATCTCATCATCCGAAAGCTCTTCTTCATCATCACTTATTTCATAGGATTTGAAGGCTACGGCTTTCTTCTTTAGTTCCTTTGGCATATCTTCTTTGATGTCCAGTTTGAGCTCTATTTCATGAGTTTGTAGTGATCCCAAAAGCTCATCTAGACTTAGCTTGTCTATGTCTTTGGATTCTTTGATTGCCATAGTTTTGGGTCTCCACTCTTTTGAAAGAGATCTCAATATCTTTCAGATATTTTCTCCATTAGAATAGACTTTCCCTAAACCTTTCAACTTGTTTACAATATTAGTAAAACGAGTAAACATTGCATAGATATCTTCATCATTTTTCATTTTAAACAGTTCATTCTCATTAACAAGCATATCAATTTTAGATTGTTTGACTTCGGAAGTACCTTCATAGGTAACAACTAGCTTGTCAAATATTTTCTTAGCGGAGTCACACATACATGTTCTATTGTACTCCTTTTCTCCCAAAGCACACTGTATGTAGCTTATGGCCACATAATTAAGTTGAACTTTTGCTTTATCAGCTGAAGTCCACTCTTCTTTGGGTTTATCAAGACTATTTGATCCATTTTTGATGACTTCCCATGCATCGATGTTGTTGGTACAAACGAAGTTTTTGAAGCGATTCTTCCAATAGGAGAATCCACCACCTTCAAAGAAGGGTGGTTGGGTAATATTGTATCCTTCAATCTTACGATTGACAGAGGATCCCATGGTCGTAACTCTTAGTTGGATTAAAAACAATCACGGTCTTGAGCTCCTGCTCTGATACCAAATGTGAATTCACCTAGAGGGGGATGAATAGATGAAAGTAGTGGAATATAAAAACTTGTACGAAATTAAAAATGTTATTAAAATAACGTAAATAAATTACAACAATAACACCAAGATTTATAATGGTTTGGTCAAAACTTGCCTACATCCACTCCTCTCACCTTAGAGAGAATTCTACTAAAAGAATATTGAGAATGAGCAAGAGAATTCGTACAACTTTTGATTGAGAGCAAGAGGACTCAATACAACCAACTACTCTTGATTTTGAACAAGAGGACTCAACACAACAACCTACTCTTGATTTCGAGTAAGAGGACTCGCCACATATATTAATAAAAGATTACTAGGGAAGGATTACCTCAACCTTAGTAAATGAGTAGCTAACTTCCACTTGAAGCTTTAAGGCTAAGTGAATACAAGTAGCTAGAGAGGGAAATGAACTTGAATGAATGCTTTGATGATAAATGCTTCAACACTTTGAACGATCAAGTTTTAATGCCTTTTTTATGTCTTTTCTTAGCTTTAATTGATTGTTATTAATATAATTGAGCTCACATATTTATAGGTAAAGGTGCTCAAAGCATCTAAGGCTTAGTGCTAATTTTGGATATAATTTAGTCCTAATCCGGTATGCTATTTCCCAATTCGGTATGTCGGATCATAAAATGTATCCGTTGACCAACGGTTAAATCCCAACAGTCAAATTATAATTTGGTATGCTGGATCTGATTCGGTATGCCGGATTGGCAATTCGGTATGCTGGATCAGATTCGGCACATTCTGGTTGCTCTTTGTGAGCAAAGCCTGAGATTGCAAATATACAGATCAAAGTGGATTCGGCATGCCGGATAGGGATTCGGTATGCCAGATCAGCTGATTTTGCTGAAAATGGCTAAGTCCATGTTTGGACAGGTGTGGGGCCATTAGCTAAGGTTTGGTCCATGTAAAAACACCTTCTAGGGTCACTCTACATGTATGCATGCGAGAGTGTGAGGATTACAAATGGACTTAAACTTTAAAGATATCTTGATACAAAATAAATGCTTTTAAACTCTTGTATCTCAATGAGTTGCTTGAGGTCTTTGAAAAGGTCCTTCTCTTAGTTCTTCTCTTCACATTATTCTTGGAAATATTTGTTCTTTGTCTTGGTTCATTATCTTGGTGCATCAAGCTTCTTCAAGCTCCCCTTTACTTGATGCTTATCTCTTATGAAGTCTCTATACAATATAACACAAGTTAGTACAACTAACTTATTTGTTATCATCAAAACCATAATGGGTGATGTGTGGATTTTACCCTAACACACAGTCTGGACGTAACCTCTTGATTTACTCTCCACAAATTAGGTTCTAAATTAAAAATCTCAAGAACATAAATGATTGTATGCGGACATAGGAAGAAGACTGATTGGAGTGAAAACAAGAATCTAGATGATAATAGGTAAGATTGAAGTCAGTGCTTGAGACATAGGCTGTTGAATATAACTAAGTAATTGTTGTTGGAGTGTTAACTAGGTAAAGGATGGTTAATTATATGTGATTATCCCTGATAAATAATGAATCAAACACAACCAATCCAAAATAATCAACAATGATTCAAATAAGAAGAAATAAGCATATACAAGCATATTTATATATAAGATTAATTACAATTTCCAATTGTTCTAATTCTCCCTTGAAGGTAGCCGCGTCCCTCCCAATTCAACATTCTTGATTCTATCTATCTCAAACCTGAGACCCGCGACTTTTCCTATCTAATCAAAGATATAGAAATTTAACCATCAAAATGTTCCAATTCTTGCTTGGCATGACTGTGCCCTTTCCAACCCAAAACACAAGGTTTCACCTATTCTAACTTAAAACATCTGATTTTGTCCACCTCAGATCAAAACGTAAAAGTCTACCATAATTAAAAGTTCCTAAAAAGTTCCCAAACTACTGATCACAAGAAAGAAAAAGAAAAGCAAGGAAATGAAAGTTAAAGGAAAATAGTTTCAATATCAGCAAATATCCATTCAGAGACAAGCAAGCAAAATAAGAACAGATCCAAAATAATTTCAGAGAATTGCTGGAGAAGAATTGAGCTAATCATCTGCACCACCGCCACTACCACGACCTTGGAAGGCATTAATATCATCCACTCCTCTCTCTATGCCCTCTAGACGCCGAGCCTGGTCTGAGAGTTGCTTCTTGACATCATCAAAGCCATCTGCCATCCTCAGGTTCAGCCGCCTAATAGCCATCAATATATCACTACCTCCCCCTGGTGCACCTGAAGCTCCTGTTGTAGACGGTCCAGAACCCATAAACTTGAGGTCATCATCACTGTCATCCTCATCATCCCTGGCCCTCCTGCTATCTCTGTACTTGACCTGCTCCCCTGTACTATCATAATCATAATACAAATTCATTTTCTATAGTGCATTGAACCCAATAGGCCCCTTAGTGTTTGATTCCCTGGGCTCACGGTCAAGGTCAACCCCAAGGTATAGGAAAATACGGGTAAGCTATCTACCATAGGGCAAAGTGTTATTGCAGGCCAGATTCATTATTGCTCGAGCCATGTGCTACATGACCACATGAGGCAGGCAAATAGGCTGGCCAATGTACAAGGAATGAGCTAGAACTGCAGACATCAAAGGACGCAGTGTGCTATGAGCCTTAGAAGGAGCTAGATTGGTCTTGGCAATGAAGATAAGAACTCACTGAGATGGAGGAAACTTGGAAAGATCAACATTCTCCTCGTACTTATCATTTGTGAGAACCTTGAATAAATTCCTACTCTCCTTTGGATGTAAACACTTGTCCGGGTGACTGCCTGGAGGATAATAAACCCTCTCACCTTCTGAAGAAACACTGAGACGAATCCCCAACTCCACTGTAGTGAAGCTAATGACAACTCCCTTCACAAAGGAAGTCAGCTTGTACTCATCATCTTCCTCCTTAGCCAGTACCAAGTTAGAGTAAAATTCCCTAACCAAGGTGGGGTAGTAGAACTCTGGTTGGACCAACATGCCATTTTAATTCAACCCGTCAAACTTGGCACCCACCTTGTATTCCAGTAGTTCCTCCACTGTCACATCCTTGTCCACAAGAATCTTTCTATTGAAAAGGTGCTCTCTGAAGATCCCCTCAGTCTCTTCTGAAGTGAATCAATGCACATTGTAGACAGTAGGGATAGAAGGCACAATGGATAGGTCTCTCTTTCTTTTGGGACCCATGGCTAGTTACCTACACACAAGGCATCATTCAAAGAATGACAACAAATGTGAGCCAAATTGGAATAATGATATATGATTGGTAAATAGAATCATAGAAGTGTAATGCCCATGTGAGAGGGAGACTGTAGTGTAAAAGAGTATTCAATGAGAAAATAAGACATGGATACCTTTGGAGATGTATTTGGAGTAAGAAGAAAAGACAAGATCAATTCACATATGAAGTCTATATGAAATCCCTAGTGTGTGGATGTGAAGAAGTGAGGTTGATGTAAACAATGTGTGCTTTTGGTTATCTTATATCCCAACCAACGCCAAACAAACCAACGATTGAGTGAAACACCCTAACAAGAGATTAGAATTGTTTATTTAGGAAAAGAGGATAAATACCAAGGAGTTATTAGCAACCATTTGAATGAAAATGAGAAATGTACTTGAGGACATGTTAATGGGAAAATATCTATGAAATTGAGATGCATACAATGGATTTATCATGAAGTTGAAGAGTTTCCCAAAGCATTGAGAGTTTGAGGATTTTACCCCAACTAAAACCTAGAAATAATCCAAGTAATCCAACTACATATGGCAACCATGGCAACAAATCTTTAAAATTTGTAAAAATATGCAATAAACAAGCAAGGACCTAACCACATAGTGCCATTAATCGATCAGGGCTTGATTAAACCCAAAAATCTTAGCCTAAATCGATTTTGGCTTGAACATGGTGTACATGGCCATGAAAGTGCAAACAAGAATCAAACATGATCACAAACTTGGAATGATTTATCCCAAATCCAAGAAGAAAAGAGAAGAGAATATGAAGAGACACAAGCAAAATCCTATAATGGGAAGAAAAAGGGAATGGAAAAGAGAGAGAGAAGAGAATCTTACCTTGAGAGTGTAGGAGATAAACCTTGAGGCTTGGAATCACCCAAATGGGGCAAAGAAGCTTGGACTAAAATCCCTTGTAGCCTTTTTCTCCCCTACGGTTGCGTCCCCTCTTTGGAGCCAAAAGTGAGTTTTGAACTCATGGCTCTATTTTTGTTAAAATTCTACGAACGGACCAACGAACGGATCCACTTATCGTGATTCTTCCCTTTAATCCACCCCGCACAAATTTGTAAAACTTCACTTTTAAAACTGATTGGATCAACGAACGGATCCACATCCATGAGTCCGTCCATAGATCTATTCGATTCAAATTCTATCGGCCATTTGACCTTCTGAGAACGGACGAACGAACGGATTCACATTCCGCATCTGCCTATTAGTCTGCTCTTCCTATTTGCTGGAGGAACCACGAACGGACCCAGAATACTGATACCGCTCGTGAGTCCACCCGATTTCTTTTAGGATTTTGAGCCTAGATTTTTGAAGACTTTTGGCCACACATATATGTGATGATTGTGTACCTTTACCCTAGCTTGGACACCCCTGTTGCGTGACCCATTGTGGGGATCACCTAAGCCTAGTCCAATGCCTTAAAGGTAAAAGGGTTAGGACTTGCACCCGACTAGCCAATAAGTAATGGCATGCATTAGTGTACGCTGTGACTCCCCTTCTATGTGAAAGAAGGAGAGCTATCTTTGGGGATGAAAATCCTTAGACCCCGTTAGTGAGCGAATTGGGAGTGTTTAATAGGACCAAACCTATGTGGTGTAGAAACCCTTATAGGGGTACATGGGATCCAACTCTTAGTCAAGCCCGAAGAAGGGAAACACTAGGCTAGTTTGGAACAACTTAGCCCGGGTAATCAATCAGGACCACGTGTACTTGGAAGTCAAATATAACACCTCAAGCTAGTGATGACTCTATTTGTACTTTGCTTGGTTCATCCAAACCTTGTTTAGACTCATAGGGGGAGTCCTACACCGTGACTAGACTTCCGAAAAGACTTAGCGAACCGTATCTAAGGACTCCTCATTCCTATGGATTGACTTAGGTTACAGACATGTCCATAGAGATATGAATGTAATTATTGAGTTTATGCATATGTATTGGTATGAATAAATATGTAAATATATCCATTAAACCCTTGTGATGGCTAGACTAGTTCTTTTGGACCACAAGTGTGACGTTGGTTTGACCTCATCATGGTAGCTAATTAAAGCCCCTACCCTGGTCAACCGAACCTTAAGTTAATAGAAATTGATTTTAATAATGATCGGGTAGGTTAGTAATTGAACCTGCTTAAAGAAATTGACTTGGACCGAAGACTAGTAAAGAATTGTTTGGTTCTCGAAAGAGGACTGATATGGACTTTTCCCCTGTGGGATGACTATGTAGTAGGTTTATAAGATTGTAAAAGCTGAAACTGAAGGATGTAACAAGACCTCCCCCAACGACAGATATGAATGGAGTAATGGGTCATTAAATGTGTTCCCTCCGCACTGGGAGTGAACAATAGGAGATTCCATCAATATTTCAAATCATTCTAAAATTGGGTTAGGTAATGAGATAACCAGAAGTGAAAGCATTCAAATGAAAACCCTATGTGGGGACTGGATAGATTCAGTCCTGTAACCCAAGAACGACCAGAGTAGTGAAGGTCAGAGTGGTATCACCTGATCCGAAAGATTTAGAGAACTTTTTGTTCCTGATGGCTTAGTTTAGTGTGTGTAGCCTAATGTTACCCACTAGAATATTATGACCATCGACCCTTAACTCAATGGAGCCCAGGGTTATTGTGAACCACACCCCTGTGGTAATGTGACCCTATAAGGAAAGAGAAGAAATTGTAGAATTTGACTTGTTGTGCCAAGTAGGCACTGCCTTATTTTGACCCAACCTTTGACTTAGTCTAAGTATTGGGTAATGCGAGGTATTGTTATTCAACAAGTCCTCACCTTTGGGACCGGGTTGCCTCAAATTTCGGGGATGAAAATTTAATAAGGTTGGGGGGATGTTACAGTCGCACCCCAAATATACCCTTATGTCCCGGGGTAATTTAGACCTTGCCCACAGGGCAAATGCCTAGGTGGCAATGGGCAACATTAATGACCTTGAACTTAAAATATTACTATAACTATCCCCTTGAAGACTTGGAAATATAGGTTAAAGCCCCTTAATTTTTCTTGAAGTTTGGGCCTTGACAGCAGCACCGGAGTCACGAATGGACTCACTTGAACCGAATCCACTCGAGGATCCGCCCGTGCTGTTACCTGCCCTTTTGGTAATTTTTCCTATGGGATCCATACCCCCGTGTCCCAAACACCCTAATTGAACCCTTAGACCATATGGACCCCTACCCTTACCCTTGGTTGGCTAGTTGGGCCATGAAAATGGGCCCACAAGGCCTAACTTAAAGAAATAATGGGTTTTATACCCTAACCTAAAACAAACAGACACTGACCGACTAAGTGAACCCAATGGTCTAAGACTTGGGCCAAACATGACCTAAGACCTAAACTAAAACCCATTTAAACCCTAGGGGTTAACCACATTCTAAGGACCCCTAACCAAACACTACCTAAGGCCCCTTCTATCCTTAAAAGGATAAGGGAATCCTTTATTCCCTTATCTCTCCCCCCTCCCAAGAAAATTGTGGAGGAGAAGGAGGAAGGAAGAAGAAGAAGTAGAAGTAGGAGAGGAATCAGAGGGGAAGGGAAGAAGAGGGGAGCTATGCCAAGATGGCTGGCTGCCCCACATCTCCTCTTCTTGGTGTCCGGACGAAGGAAGAAGAAGAAGGTGAAGGAGAAGAGATGGAAAGGAAGGGAGGAGAGCAAGAGGGCTCACCTAGCCTTGGGTTTTGCTTCTCCATTGGAAGGATCTCACCAAGGTAAGGCTTCAAGCTTGGCACTTCTCCATTCTCATTTCTATTTTGTAGATTCCCTTGAGCTAGGGCTAACCTAGGGTTCCATTTGGGACTCAAGGTGGAGCTCGACCCTAATTGGGAGCTCTAATGGAGCTGACCAAGCTCTAGGAATGGTCCTATGTGCTGCATTTGCTACCATTGTTGGTGAACCTTTGGTTTTGAACCTTAAAACCCAACCCTTGGACCCATTTGAGACCAAACCTTGTAGGATCTTGGATCCATGAGGTGAACCTAGGTTCTAGTGACCCTAGGAAGGGTTAGACACCCCTTCCATGTCTTTGAGAGTCAAGGGAGCTCCAAGCTTCAAGCTGGAGAAGGAGCCCTTTGAAATCTCGGAAGAGACTGCCGACAGACGTACGATCGAATCCACCAATGGTGGTACCGCCCGTCAGTCCGCCTAGTGTAATCCCTGTGAAATGACCTAGACAGGTGAAGGAACGGACTCAAGTCTGTTACATCCACTCGAGGGCAGTTCACTCTCTGGCATGTCTTAGGGATCGACCGGATGCAAGGGCAGACTAAGGAAGCACCTCTGTCCCTGGGTCCGTTCGCTCTCAGGTATGTCTCAGAACTCGAACGGATGCACGACCTGATCCAAGTAAGAAGTTTCGTCCATGGATCAGCTTGCTTTGTCTTTACCTTTTGGCCTGAACGGAGTCAGGGACGGACTCACCTCTGTTGAAACCGTCTGTGAGTCCGCTCGTGCTGTCTTGGTTAAAACTTGATTTTAACCTTGGGGGCCTATTATGGGATCCACCTATGCATGCTTTAATGATTATTTTTGTGTTCTTAGGCTACCCATTGGATAGCGGGAAGCCCAGGTGAGATTCATGTCAACCACACACGGTGACACCCGTGCTAGGTGAGTGGGTTCTGGGTGACTGTATTGGGTTTGAATATATATAATATGAAATCTTAAGCATGCTATTATATAATTATAAGCATTGTGCGCATTGCATTTTTATTCAAGTGTGAATTGTTAAGACTGTGATAGTGTGCTCACCATTGTATCGGGCTACGGTGCCGGGTGCATTGGTGCCGGAACCCCAATTTAGTTAATTATGAAAACTGTTATATGTCATCCTGATCTGTATATGCCGTGTCGTGTTGGTACCCGGGTATTAGATGGAATGGGACATTGATGTACCCGAAATACCTCTCGGGACAATAAAACTTGCATATAGTATATCTGTGGCTAGGATGCTTGTTCCCTTATGCTACGACCCTTGCCAACAGGGGTTTATGTGTTGGATAGTCTAAGTACGTAATGTCTGTGGAGGCGGGAGAGGCCAGGTCAGGGATAGTGATGGCTATCAGGGTCTGCCACTGGGTGGTCATGATGGCTTCTACTAGCGTAGGTCCCCTCGTGATAATTGAGGTTTCACTGGGGTGATAGGATAAGTGACCCTCATTGTCTCCCAAGTTATCACAGTAGCACACACTTGACCGATAGAAATTGTGTGCTAGGTGAAAAATGAATCTAACATTAGCATGCATCATTCTGCTTGATATTGATTGTATGATGTATGTGCATTCCCCTTTGCTCCCTCACTAGCTAGTGTAGCTAACCCCGTTGCGCAATCCTTTTTAGTTGATATGCAGGAGGTACTACTCTTGATGAGCACCGTTGGATGCGAATCGAGTGGGGCCAGTGATCATGACTTGGATGTAGATGTACACCTATGAATGGTGCCCTTGGGGCAATTGTTTATTATTTAATTTCTGTATTTATCCATAATCATTTAATAACTGCATGTCTAATTATAGGAGAGATTGAGTGGTTACAAACATTGATATTGTATTATGTGTTATCATTAGAGAATCGATGCTCTATAATTTCACATGTTTTATATTGAATTTTGCTTCCGCTAACTTTGTGATTGGAACAATTTTTCTATTGGGTACGTTCCTTTCTGTCGTCATAATGTGATGACATGCTAGACTGTGGCTCGGGACACTATATCTGTGATCCTAGTAGGTATTGGGATGACACGGGTTATCCTAGTCACCCCCTATGTAAGGCAAAATATCTACATCGGGATGGGGGCGTGACAACATGTCTTTTAGCAGGGGAAACATTTTTGCTAAACCAAAGTCCACTCTTTCCATAGTTTATTTCTTGTCCAGAGAGGTCAGAGAAAAGGTCCAAAACTTCTTTGATTGGGCGAAGATCCTCGGCCATGGCCCTGCAAAAGATGAAAGTATCATCTGCGAAAAGAAGGTGAGAAACTTCAGGTGCAGTTCTAGCAGATCTTAATGTTGGACAAGTGTGTGTCCATCAAACCCGGTTCGGTCCGGTTCAACCCGGTTCACCTTTGTATTGAACATTTATACATTTTAGTTTAATATTGTCACATGTGAGATAAACTTTTTGAGCATTATGTGTCCGTAAGTTATACTTAAAATGGTAGTCACGACTAGGGTTTGGGCTGGGCACCCTTATTATATGGTCGTCGCATTGGGTATGCCTAGACATGTGATGTCAGGGTACAAATGCGAGTGCTCACATGTCTGATGTGTGCATTGGTGAAGAATCTACTTTGTCGATTCCCTCATGTATTATTGCTAGATGTAGGAAGGGATAGACATGTGTCACCGACACCCTGTACCTGAGGGAACCCTGTCACTGCAAAGTGTGATCGCATTCTTTGGTTCATCAATGACTGAGACTCAAGCGAGTCAAAGCCGGTGTTCTGGGAATGCGTGAACACTTTGTGAGTGAAGGAGTTATCCAACACGGTCACCACTGCCCGATTGGGGAACACCAAGATAGAGACTGTCTGTGCATGCTCGGATCAGAATCTGGATCCAGTACCGTTTTAGAAATGGTTTTGCAAAATTTATTTTACATAAAATGATACATTATTTATAGTTATTTCAAATAAAGTGTTTTATCGAGCTTTGCGGGACCCGATCGGATGCACAGACGCTCTTATATGGACATGTACTATGGATTGGGGTTTGGCAGTACATGTGTACATGCCCTAGATTCCATAATGATGGTGTTGATTAGTGGGGGGGTTGTATATGATAAATTGTTATCATATAGGGAGTTATTTGGAATTTGCTAATTTAATTGGCTCTTTATTTAGATAATGGATTTGGTGCTAATTGTAATTATCCATTAATAATTAAATAAAGAATCTAATTAATACTTTCCCTATTAGATTCTGCTTCTTCACCTGTGTAGCACTTTGAGTTTAAACAGAACTGCCAGACTGAGAGAGAGAGAGTCAGACTCTCACTAGGGCTCTATTAAATCTATCTAGGATTTAATTAAACCCTATTATTATAAATAGGGGACCAAAAATACGCAGAAGAGAAGCTCTCCACATTTTTGGAGCAGACACTCTCTCTCCTACATTTTTGGTTTCTCTCTCTCCCTCTTGTGATCTCTCTTCTTCTTCTTGCTTCTCTCACCTGTGTTTGAGAGTTAGGGTTTGTGAAACCCTAGATCTGTGCTGAGGAGTTTGAGGGCATCTGGGATTGGCATGTAGAACCTTGGTAGCACCATTGGAGGTTCAGATCTGTTTGCTTGGAGCGCTCATTGGAGGAAGAATCACTGTCTATTGGAGGAGCAACACTTGAGGCTCACCAGGTTAGCAGTTCTTTATTAATTCCTTCTGTTCATTGATTATTAATATTTATGGGATGCGAAAGAAACTCGAATCGATTATTTTCCGCTGCGCATTCGAGTATGGGATGGATCCCTCTTCCCATGTGATGGACTAGAGACGAGTTTCTCCGTCCCTATTGTGATAATTAATTTTATGGAATGCAATAGGGAAGGAGAAACCCTAATAGGGATGCACCAGGGTTCCCATGGGCGACCATGGGAAACCCTAAAATTAAAATGGGACACCCATGGGACACCATGGGCTAACCCAGGGCGTGCAAAACCCTAAAGATAAATATCTTTGTCTCCCTAGGGAACCATGGTTTGATCCCTAGACCGTTATTTAGCCAACAGTGTGGTATCAGAGCCACCTTTCCCACCCATGAATATTAGATAATTAATGGTTAATATGATTATCATGAGTGGGATGCAAGTTGGCACATGGGTGGTTAGGATATGGTTGTTGTAACAACCTTCCCATGTGCACATGGGTAGTTACAAGGTTGTTAGTGTAACAACCTACCCATGTGATGATGGATTTGGTTTGTTTTGTTTATTCCAATTATTGAAGCATGTACCAATTAGGTTGTGATTACTAATTTTTATTTTAAAACTTTTTAATCATGTTCTATATGTGGGGGGGGAGCGCACGCTGCCAAGCCTCTGTGCACGCCCTTCCCCATGAACCTACCCTTGTGCGCATCCCCTTGTGGGCTGCTGCCTGTGGGCAGCAAGCTTGCGGGCTGCGGGCCTGCAGGCTGCTGTCCGTGGGCTTTAGCCTATGGGCAGCAAGCCTGCGGCCTACAGCCCAAGGCTGCTGTCCGTGGGCCCTGTGCCTATGGGCTGCACAGGGAGTGCCTGCAGCCTGTGCAAGTGGGCTGCATGCACCCCCCTTGTTTTCCCTCCAGTTTAAAAAAAAAAAAAAAAAAAAAACAGATTTTTCAAAACAGAATTTTATTATTTTGTTTTGTTTTTGGAGGATGATGATGGGTGAAGAGATTTCCTCTTTACCCACTTGCAATTAAAATGCGATTTTAATTTTATGGGCTTGGATACATGATATCACATGCGATGTGGTGGTTCAATAATTGAAGGAATCCATGTTTTAATTTTTGGTTCACTTGCTTTAATGCCCATGCATGAAATTATATTATGATGTGATTATGGGAATGGCATTCTAATAAATGGATGGATTGTTTATGTATGTGATACATGGGGTTATGGGTGGATGTGATGCTTCTCTCTCTTTCTCTCTCTCCCCCTTTCTTTTTTATAAACAAATGTACTCCACCCCATGGGCAACCCAAATGGTGGGTTAGTTTCTCCATGCGGGGTTTCTTTATTATTATGGAAAGGAAAGTGTATACAATTTTTCTAGGTTTCCATTGTAATTTTAGAGGAGTTAGGACTCCCAGGGCATGTAGATGGTGATCCACATGTGGTGCTCAAAGCTTATGGAGATGCAAGTCACCTACTTTGAAGACGTGATCGGGCAAAGGAGATGATCGAGGCGTGGCATCCATGGCATGATAAATGCACCCAAAGTTATTAGTTTTATTTTTATTGGGAGGGTTCTTTAATTGCTTCTGATAAAAATGCCGCCATCCCATAATCACTTTTAATTAATATTGATTAATTATGTTGTTTAAATCTATCCATGTATGTGAGAGTTAATTAATCCCTCTTTATTCACAATACATGTATGATATGGACTAGTCTTAATCGGTAGACATGTCCATGGCCTCCTATTGAAGATGAATGTAGAAAATGTGTGACATGACCCCGCATAAGCCGACAGGACATTGCCAGGACCTCTGTCACGCATTTATCTATATTTACCTCCATCTAGATACGTTAGGGTATGGATAGTGAGAGGGCACTACGACAGTGGGTCATCTTTCATGATTCCATGATTCTAACTAATGCGATAGGTAAGTACATGACTTGGGTGTATGTCAGCCGACAGGATCTGGACATGACACCCAGGTGACCGAAAATATTGGAAGCCCATGAGGCGGACAGCTTAGTCCACACTACCATGGTGTGTATAATGACTCCCGACAGGGTAAGTTATGCATGCAAGGGTTGTAGGTATCCAATTCATCTTTTGAGTTATGAGGGAAACCCAAATCATGAAAGACCATTGATGTGTGTGTGCTCAATTTATTATTTTCAATGGTCATTAATTAGCATGTGATTATTTACTTGTGCATGTGTAGATTAATATACGATGGCTGCCGTTAATTCCAACCTGTTAACACTCATTAGCGAATACAAACTTAATGGTACAAACTATGTCGATTGGTACCGAAGCATTAAGTTGCTCCTGACTGCTGAAGGACTGTACACAGTTCTAGATGAACAAGTTCCTCCTCAACCCGACCCGAACGATTTTGAGGCAAATGAAGAGATGCAAGGGTTCCTCATGAGGGATTCCAAGGCATCACTCTATATCCTAGGATCGTTGGAAAAATCAGTTGTAGGCTCAGTCAAGGATATACGCACTGCTGGGGGTAAAATGGATAAGTTTGCTGAATTGTTCAACAGGCAGTTGACACACGCACATTCTGATGCGGTGAGTCAAATCCATAACTCCAAGATATCTCAAGGGACTCCAGTGATGGATCATGTAATGAAAATGATCAATCTGTTTGAAAAACTGGAATCCATGGGGACTGATTTCAGCCTGCGATACAAGACTGATGTGATCTTAGCGTCACTCACTTCTGCCTACGCACCTTTTAGGATGTCCTACAAGATGTCCGAGAAGGAGATGGAGCTCACCGAGCTTGCTAAAGCACTGGTAGAGGCTGAAGCGTCCTTGAAAAAGGACAAGGTTGAGGTCAATGCAACTGAGGTAAAGCCTTCTTCAAATGGGAAGAAGAAGAAAAAGGGAAGTAAGGGCAAGACCCTGAAAGCCAAGGGTGGGAAGTCTGGCAATAAAGGCAAAGGCAAGTGCTTCTATTGCAAGAAGGAGGGTCACTGGAAAAGAAACTGTCGTGCTTACCTGGCAACTTTGAAAGACAAGACAACTTTGAAAGACAAGAAGCCGGATGAAACAGAGGTTGCTAAAGAAGGTACATGTGATGTTCACGCTCTTTATGAGTTTAATTTGTCTTTTGAACCGACCAATTCTTGGTTGGTGGATAGTGGATCCACTGTTCACATTTGCAATGATTTGCAGGGGTTCAAGGAGACAAGGAACCTGGAAAGAAATGAAGTGCGTCTTCGGATGGGCACTGGAGCTGAGACCATGGCGTTGGCTGTGGGAACTTTTATTTTAAATTTTAGTTCTGCTAGTTTAGTTTTAAAGGATTGCTATTATGTACCCTCTTTCAAGAGGAAGATAATTTCAGTTTCAAAACTTGTTTTGGACGGATATAGTTTTTCCTTTAATTCTAAATTGATTATTCGTTTTAATAATTCCTTTGTGGCATCCGGATATATGCAAAGTGGTTTGTATTTTCTAGATTGCCCTATTAGAACGAATGTTGTTTCAAATGTTGATTTGAAACGGAAAGCAGCTCCAGTGAACTCAACATATCTGTGGCATCTAAGATTAGGTCACATTAATGTGGACCGAATCAGTAGATTGGTGAGGAATGGGTCCTTAGAGAGTCTGAGGGTGGAACCATTCCCCACCTGTGAGTCATGCCTTCAGGGCAAAATGACCAAGAAATCATTTAGCAATAAAGGTGCTAGAGCCACAGATCTGTTGGAGTTGATACACACTGACGTGTGTGGACCCATAAACATACAAGCAAGATATGGGTATGAGTACTTTATCACGTTCACCGATGATTACTCTAGATATGGTTACATATACTTGATGCGTAGGAAATCGGAAGCCTTTGATAAATTCAAAGAATTCCAAGCCGAGGTCGAAAGATAGCTCGATAAACGCGTCAAGTCCTTACGATCAGATCGTGGAGGGGAGTATCTATCGGATGAGTTTAAAGAACATCTCATATCCCAAGGGATAGTTAGTCAACTAACTAATCCAGGCACACCACAACAAAATGGTGTATCCGAACGACGCAATCGGGCCCTATTGGATATGGTCAGGACGATGCTCACTTATAGTGAGCTGCCTCTTTCTTTCTGGGGGTACGCTTTAGAGACGGCGATATATATCTTGAATAGGGTTCCATCTAAGTCTGTAGCCAAGACACCCTTTGAGTTATGGAAAGGGCGAAAGCCCAGTATTCAACACCTTAGGATATGGGGTTGCATAGCACATGTGCGAAAGCAACAGACAGACAAGTTAGAATCCAGGACTTCGAGATGCTATTTCTTAGGCTACCCCAAAGGCACGATAGGCTATTATTTCTATGACCCAGTTGACCAAAAGGTCATTGTAAGTAAACATGTCACATTTTTGGAGGAAGAAATGATGACCCAGAGGTCCGAACCAGTAGTCATAAAAGAGCTATCAGATGGCTCAGAAATGTCACTTCCAGAAGTGAGACCAACTAACATACCCACTGAAATACCAACACTTGAGGAACCTCGACGCAGTGGGAGGACTGTTAGACCACCCACCAGGCTAACTCTTCTAACCGAAGAGGAAATAGTGGAAGAGTTCCACATGGTATCGGTTGAATCGGATGATGATCCGATGACATACTCTGAGGCTCTAAAGGATGTTGATGCCACTAGGTGGCTGGAAGCAATGCGCTCTGAAATCGATTCGATGCATTCCAACAAGGTCTGGACTCTAGTCGATCCACCACTTGGCGTCAAGCCGATTGGATGTAAATGGATCTTCAAGAGGAAGAAGGGCGTAGATGGAAAGGTCGAGAGATTCAAACCGAGACTGGTGGCAAAGGGTTATACCCAGAAAGAGGGTATAGACTATGAGGAAACCTTTTCACCAGTAGCGATGATGAAATCCATCAGGATTTTATTGGCTATCGCAGCACACTTTGATTATGAGATCTGGCAGATGGATGTGCAGACTGCATTTCTAAATGGGTTCCTTCAAGAGGAAATCTACATGGAACAGCCAGAGGGGTTCTCTTCCTTGGAGGAAGAAAGAAAGGTGTGCAAATTGCAGAGGTCCATTTATGGGCTGAAGCAGGCTTCCAGGAGCTGGAACATCAGGTTTGATCAATCAATCAAATCATTTGGTTTTGATCAAAACATGGATGATCCATGCGTTTACAAGAAGATCAGTGGGAGGGCAGTATGTTTTCTTGTTTTATACGTAGATGACATACTGCTGATTGGTAACGATGTAGGATTCCTTTCATCAGTAAAACAGTGGTTATCCACAACGTTTTCGATGAAAGACCTTGGTGAAGCTAGCTATGTCCTTGGGATCAAACTCGTAAGAGATTGCCAGAAAAGGATGCTAGGCTTGTCACAGGCTACCTATATAGACAAAGTCCTGGCCAGATTTAGTATGGAGAACTCCAAGAGGGGAAGTGTTCCCTTCAGACATGGAGTCAGTCTTTCCAGATCTCAATGTCCTCAGTCTCAGACAGACATTGAAGAGATGAAGAGGATTTCCTATGCCTCAGCAGTGGGGAGTCTTATGTACGCCATGTTGTGTACGAGGCCGGATATTTGCTATGCAGTAGGCATGGTAAGTCGTTATCAATCTAACCCTGGACGCGAGCATTGGAGTGCTGTTAAGAATATCCTCAAGTACTTGAGAAGGACTAAGGAATATTTCTTGGTTTTTGGATCTGATCAGTTGTCAGTATTGGGATACACAAATTCAGATTTCCAAACTGACAAGGATGACAGAAAATCCACATCCGAGATGGTATATCTAATGGGTGGAGGTGCCATTGTGTGGCGGAGTACGAAACAAAAGTCTACAGCCGATTCTACTACCGAAGCAGAATACCTTGCAGCTTATGATGCAACAAAAGAAGGTGTTTGGCTGAGAAAATTCCTATCAGATTTGGAGGTAGTCCCTGATCTTGTCAAGGGCTCTATTCCCCTGTTATGTGACAACAAAGGGGCCATTGCACAAGCTAAGGAGCCTAGGGCTCATCAGAGGAACAAGCACGTGCAGCGGAAGTATCACCTCATCAGAGAGATTATCCAGCAGGGTGACGTGAGTATCTCCAAAGTGGACACAATTGAAAATGTGTCTGATGCCATGACAAAGGGTTTGTCACCAGGAGTGTTTGAGAAACACATGGAGGGCATGGGTTTAAAATGTATGGGGAATTGGCTTTGATGTACAAGTGGGAGATTGTTGGACAAGTGTGTGTCCATCAAACCCGGTTCGGTCCGGTTCAACCCGGTTCACCTTTGTATTGAACATTTATACATTTTAGTTTAATATTGTCACATGCGATATAAACTTTTTGAGCATTATGTGTCCGTAAGTTATACTTAAAATGGTAGTCACGACTAGGGTTTGGGCTGGGCACCCTTATTATATGGTCGTCGCATTGGGTATGCCTAGACATGTGATGTCAGGGTACGAATGCGAGTACTCACATGTTTGATGTGTGCATTGGTGAAGAATCTACTTTGTCGATTCCCTCATGTATTACTTCCAGATGTAGGAAGGGATAGACATGTGTCACCGACACCCTGTACCTGAGGGAACCCTGTCACTGCAAAGTGTGATCGCATTCTTTGGTTCATCAATGACTGAGACTCAAGCGAGTCAAAGCCGGTGTTCTGGGAATGCGTGAACACTTTGTGAGTGAAGGAGTTATCCAACACAGTCACCACTGCCCGATTAGGGAACACCAAGATAGAGACTGTCTATGCATGGTCGGATCGTAACTGGATCCGAAGAGCTTTTGAAATGGTTTTGCAAAATTTATTTTACATAAAATGATACATTATTTATAGTTATTTCAAATAAAGTGTTTTATCGAGTTTTGTGGGACCCGATCGGATGCACAGACGCTCTTATATGGACATGTACTATGGATTGGGGTTTGGCAGTACATGTGTACATGCCCTAGATTCCATAATGATGGTGTTGATTAATGGGGGGGTTGTATATGATAAATTGTTATCATATAGGGAGTTATTTGGAATTTGCTAATTTAATTGGCTCTTTATTTAGATAATGGATTTGGTGCTAATTGTAATTATCCATTAATAATTAAATAAAGAATCTAATTAATACTTTCCCTATTAGATTCTGCTTCTTCACCTGTGTAGCACTTTGAGTTTAAACAGAATCGCAGACGAGAGAGAGAGTCGACTCTCACTAGGGCTCTATTAAATCTATCTAGGATTTAATTAAACCCTATTATTATAAATAGGGGACCAAAAATACGCAGAAGAGAAGCTCTCCACGTTTTTGGAGCAGACACTCTCTCTCCTATGTTTTTGGTTTCTCTCTCTCCCACTTGTGATCTCTCTTCTTCTTCTTGCTTCTCTCACCTGTGTTTGAGAGTTAGGGTTTGTGAAACCCTAGATCTGTGCTGAGGAGTTTGAGGGCATCTGGGATTGGCGTGTAGAACCTTGGTAGCACCATTGGAGGTTCAGATCTGTTTGCTTAGAGCGCTCATTGGAGGAAGAACCACTGTCTATTGGAGGAGCAACACTTGAGGCTCACCAGGTTAGCAGTTCTTTATTAATTCCTTCTGTTCATTGATTATTAATATTTATGGGATGCGAAAGAAACTCGAATCGATTATTTTCCGCTGCGCATTCGAGTATGGGATGGATCCCTCTTCCCATGTGATGGACTAGAGACGAGTTTCTCCATCCCTATTGTGATAATTAATTTTATGGAATGCAATAGGGAAGGAGAAACCCTAATAGGGATGCACCAGGGTTCCCATGGGAAACCCTAAAATTAAAATGGGGCACCCATGGGACACCATGGGCTAACCTAGGGCATGCAAAACCCTAAAGAAAAATATCTTGGTCTCCCTAGGGAACCATGGTTTGATCCCTGGACCGTTGTTTAGCCAACACTTAATGCCATGAAATAAATTTAATTCCCTATATGCATCTAGAAGTTTGGACAGCACCTCCATAATGTATATGTAGCTTTACCTCTACCTCACGGAGAGGTTGCTTTTTGTTTTTTTTTTTTAATGAAAAAAGGAAATTATATATATATATAAAGTTCCTACTAATTAAACATAATAGGTACAGTAATAGAAAGTTCTGAAGATGACAAACTCCAAAGTTTAGCATAGTAAGAGAGATTATGAGCTGGCTAGACATACAACCTTGGTTTTTTGCGAACCATCACAAAAGAAAAAAGGACTGAAATTAGATTTTACATCAAAAAGTAAATGAAAAAGAGTCCATGGCCAAGGGTAATCACTCGGATCCGATAACTATTGAGAAATCTCCAATGAGTCAGTCCAAATTTCTAATTTCCTACATCCCAAAAGAAGTGCTTCTTTGATTCCTCGTTAGAGTCCCCAAAGTTCTATTTCCGTTGCTATTCCAAAGGAGAGGGCAAATGAGGGTCTCTGTGGGAGTCGCTGCACACTGCTTTATTGTCACGTTCTTCACAAATATGGATAGATCTCTTCTTATGTGAAGAATGGTGCAGTTCCTTGTCAGATTTGAGCTCATAGATCCAAGACTTCAATCGGTTAGAGAGTTCAGTAGGGGAATGGGCAAGTTTGTGGATACCATTGGAGAAATTTTGGATGACCACAAATTCGGCTTTGTCTTCAGTACCAAGAGGCTCATCAAGGCAATCAACACGGTTACGTTTCTTAGGGGGGGCAGCAAGGGCTTTTCCTTTCCAATGCTTACGTCCCTGAGAATTTGAAGTTTTATGAGCGGCAGGGCCTGAATCATCTGAAGAAGGTGAAGTATTGGAATGAAAAGGCATAGTAGTAGTAGTAGGATTCAAGGGTTGACTTTTGAGGCTATCGGCAAGGGTTTGGGGAGGGTGAGGGTGAGGGTTGCAGGTGGGTAAAGAGAAGGGTGTAAATTGAACCGGTGTAAATGGTAGAGAGGGAGAGTAAAGGAATTGGTTAGATTGAGTAAAGGATGTTGAAAAGGGAGAATTGTGGGAGAAAAAGAAATGGGTTTGGTCACATGGATGTAACCTTCCGGATTTAGGGGAGATGATAGTAAGATATAATAAAGAGATAGGGGTGTAAAAGTGTCAAAAAAACAAGGGTTCTAGATTTAGAAAAGTATTCAGCCAAGTAGAGTCTAGAGGGGAAAGACTATTTACTGGGTAGAGGAAGCATTCAATAGGATAGAAACAGTTTCAAGGACAGAGGTAGCATCTGATTGACCAAGGTGGGGAATGGGACAAATTAAAATTGGAAAAGAAGAAAAGCTTTTAGGTTCAAAAGGGGAAGAAGGGAGTTTATTCTTCGACACCTTATAACCATAATAATCTCTAGTGTGATGAGTGAGACGACCACATCTTCGACAAATGAAATAGGCTTCAAAATGGAAGGACATCAAGGAAGTCCTCACTAATTGAACCTCAGAATGGTCCAAGACTCCAAGGAAAGCTGCGAGATACTGGTGGAAGATTCACTTGAAGAGCCTCTTTTTGTCTTAAAACTTCGAATAGTCTTGATTTTTTGAAGCTTCAGTAACAATTGTCGAAGATAGTGCTTCAGATGATGAAAATGTTGGATTTGTGTGTCCATCAAACTTGGTTCGGTCCGGTTCAATCCGATTTTACTTCGTATTGAACCTTTATACATTTTGGTTTAATATTATCACATGCAAAACAAATTTTTTAGCATTATGTGTCCTTAAGTGTTACTTTAAATGGTAGTCACGACTAGGGTTTGGGCTGGGCACCCTTATTATATGGTCGTCGCATTGGATATGCCTAGACATGTGATGTCAGGGTACGAATATGAGCACTCACATGTTCGATGTGTGTATTAGCGAAGAATCTACTTTGTCAATTTACTCATGGGTTACTGCCAGATGTAGGATGGGATAGACATGAGTCACCGTGACCCTGTACCTGAAGGGACCCTGTCACTACAAAGTGTGACCATATTCTTTAATTCATCAATGACTGACACTCAAGTGAGTCAAAGTCGGTGTTCTGGGAATGCTCGAACACTTTGTGAGTGAAGGAGTTACTCAACATGATCACCACTGCCCCAATTGGGGAACAACAAGATTGAGATTGTCTGTGAATGATCAAATCAGAATCTGGATCTAGTGCCATTTTGAAAATGATTTTTATAAAACCTATTTTACATAAAATAATAGATTATATATAGTTATTTAATTAAAATATTTTATCGAGTTTTACGGGACCCGATCAGATACATAGACACTTTTGTTTGGACATGTACTATGGAATGGGGTTTGGCGGTACTAGTATACATGTCCTAGATTCTGTAATGATGGTGTTGATTAGTGGGGGGTTGTACATGATGATTTATTATCATGTAAGGAGTTATTTAGAATTTGCAAAAATAATTGATTATTTATTTAATTAATGGATATGGTGCTAATTATAATTATCCATAAATTAAAATAATTAATTAATTATACTATTCCCTATTAGATTCTGCTTCTTCACCAATTAGAAGCACTTTGAGATTAAATAGGAAAGCCAACAAAGAGAGAGAGAGAGAGTCAGACTCTCATAGGGATTATTCCCATCCAGGGTTTTAGAAACTCTAGGTTTATAAAAACTCCAAAAACACAGAGGGGGGAGGGGGGCGAAGTGCTCCACGTTTTTGGCTACTCCCCCCCCTGGACAAATTTTGGCTCTCCCCCTCTCTCTCTTGTGATCTCTTCTCTTTCCTTCTTCTAGCTCTCTAGACTTTTGAGAGTTGGGGTTTCGGAAACCCAAATCTGTGACTGAGGAACTGAAGAGGATCTAGGATTGGCTTGAAGAACCTTGGCTGCACCATTGGAGGTTCAGATCTGTTTACTTGGAGTGCTCAGTGGAGGAAGAACCACTGTCTATTGGAGGAGCAACACTTGAGGCTCATCAAGTTAGCAAATTTATGTTAATTCCTATTGTTTTAATTTAATGATTATTCATGGGATGTAAAAGTAACCCGAATTTATTCCTTTCTGCTGCGCATTTGGGTATGGGATGGATTCCTCTTTCCATGGGATGGAGTAGAGATGTGTTTTTCTCTATGACATAGATCCCATTATTTTATGGGATATTAAAGGGATGGATTGGGCATTGGTTTGTCATACCAAACCCTAATAGGGTCCTAGTAGGGCACCATGGGTGACCATGGAAACCCTAAAAATTGAAAATAGGGCAACCCTGGGGTTCCCTAGGGACAACCCTGGAGATCCCAAGAGTTGGGAACACGAAAAATATTGTTTATTAGTTTCTCAAGGTGAAACACCATGATCCCATGGACCGTAGCATTGCCGACAGTATGGTGTCAGAGCCACCTTTCTCGCCCATGGATGTCATATAATTAATTGTATGCAATTATTGGGTAAGGGATACAATCTTTTTAATGGAACATTCATTGTAGAATATGGTTATGGATGATGGCACATGGGGTTGGTCAACCTTCCCATATGCACATAGGTGGTTATAAGGTAGTTATTCATGTAACAACCTTGTCATGTGCACATGGGTGATTATGGTTGTTGTAACAACCTTGACCATGTAAGATGACAGATATTTAGATTTTGTAATTATTTTAGTTTATTCCATCATAGGGTTAAATCCCATTATTCCATATTAAATTAAAAAAAATTTATGTACCCTAGGTTCACTGCACATGACCTGCTGCCTTTGCACACCCGTGGCCTGCGCTTGTCGCGCGCGTGCTGTGCAGCTGCAGCAGGGCCGTGGTCTACATCTCGTGCACGCGGTGTGTGGTTTCGGCAGAGCTGCGACCTACACCATCCTCGTGCAATGCTGGCTGCAGCCTGCGTGCGGCCAGCACCTGTGCATGCACGGTCTGCCCTTGTGCAGGCTGCACGCGTCCAGTGTTGCTACCCAGTTGTGCGTTTGCGTGCGATTGCTCCCTGGGGTATTTTGGCAGTGTTTTTCCCTCTAGAAAAATAAAAAAAAATTACAAAATAGAATATTTATTTATTTTTAATGGTTTTACGAATTAGAGGAAGATGATGGGCGAAGACATCCTTCCCTTCACCCACTTATGAACAAATTGGTTTTGGGGACATGTTTTTACATGAGATGTGATGCTATTTTTTTTGGAATTGTCCATGTGATTATGGGCCCTATACATAGTATTGCTTGTCTATGTGATTATGGGATTGGCTATCTAATAATGTGGTTATTTATTGCATGAATTTTAATTCATGGGGTTAATGGGTGGATGTGATGCTTCTCTATTTCTCTTTCTCCCTCTATCTTTTTTATAAACAAATGTACTCCACCCCATGGGCAGCCCAAAATGGTGGGTTGGTTTCTCCATGGGGGTTTCTTTACTTTTATGGAAAGGAAAGTGTATAGAATTTTTCTTAGGTTTTCAATGTAATTTTTAGAGGAGATGAGATTTTCCAGTGCATGTTGATGATGATTCACATGTGTTCAAAGTTTAAGGAGATGATGATTGCCAACTTTGAAGGAAGGCCAGACAGAGGAGATGATCGAGTTGAAGAAAGCTACATCCTTGGCATGATGATGCACCCTACAAATTTATTAGATTTAAATTTTTATTGGGAGGGAATTTTTAATTGCTTCTAATAAAAATGCTGTCATCCCATAATCACTTTTAATTAATGTTGATTAATTATATTATTTGATTCCATCCATGATATGTATGTGAGAGTTGCTTTATACCTCTTTGATTATAATACATGTATGATATGGACTAGTCTATATTAGTAGACATGTCCATGACCTCCTATAGATGGTAAATGTGGAGATTGTATGATATGACCCGGCATACGCCGACAGGACATTATCAGGCTCATTATCATATGGTTATCTATATTTATCTCTATCTAGATACGTTAGGATATGGATAGTGAGAGGGCACTGCAACAGTGGGCCATCTTTCATGATTCTATGATTCTAACTAATGCAATAGGTGAATACATGACTTGGGTGTATGTTGGTCGACAAGATCTGGACATGACACCTAAGTGGCCAAAAATATTGAAAACCCATGAGGCAGACAGATTAGTCCACACTACCACGGTGTGTATAATGACTCCCAACAGAACAAGTTATGCATGCAAGGGTTGTAGGTATCCAATTCATTCTTTGGGTCTTGAGGGAGACCTAAATCATGAAAGACCATTGATGTGTATGCTTAATTTTTATAAATGGTTATTAATATGCGAGTGTTTTTACTTGTACATGTGTAGATTATTATTCAATGGTTGTTATTAATTCCAACCTATTGACACTCATTAGTGAATACAAATTAAATGGTACAAACTATGATGATTGGTACTAAAGCATTAAATTGCTCCTGACTGCAAAAGGACTTTACACAGTTCTTGATGAACAAGTTCCTCCTCAACCCGACCCAGATGATTTTGAGGCATATGAGGAGATGCAGAATTTCCTTAAGAGGGACTCCAAGCCGTCGCTTTATATCCTAGGATTATTGGAGAAGTCAGTATTAGACTCAGTCAAGGATATACGTACCTTAGGCAGTAAAATGGATAAGCTTGCTAAATTGTTCAACAAGTAGTTGACACATGCACACTCTGATGTAGTGAGTCAGATCCATAATTACAAGATGTCCCAAGGGACTCCAGTGATGGACCATGTCATGAAAATGATTGATCCATTTGAGAAACTAGAATCCATGGGGACTAGGTTTGAACTGCGATGCAAGACTAATTTGATCTTAGCATCACTCACCTCTGCCTACGCATCCTTTAAGATGTCCTACAAGATGTTAGATAAGAAACTAGAGTTTCTCGAGCTTACTAATGCACTGATAGAAACGGAGGCCACCTTGAAAAAGGATAAGGCTGAGATCCATACTACTGATGTGAAACCATCCTCAAATGGGAAGAAGAAGAAAAAGGGATATAAGGGTAAGGCCCTGAAACCCAAGGGTGGAAAGTCTAGCAATAAGAAAGCTAAAGGCAAGTACTTCTATTGCGAGAAGGAGGATCATTGGATAAGGAACCGTCGTGCATTCTTGGCTACTGTAAAAGACAAGAAGCCAGATGATACAAAGGTTGCTAAAGAAGGTACATGTGATGTTTACATTCTTTATGAGTCTAATTTATCCTTTAAACTGACCAATTCTTGGTAGGTGGATAGTAGTTCCACTGTTCACATTTACAATGATTTACAGGGGTTTAAGGAGACACGAAATTTGGAAAGAAATGAGGTGCGTCTTCGGATGGGCACTGGAGCTGAAGCCATGGCGATGGCTATGGGAACTTTTATTTTAAATTTTAGTTCTATTAATTTGGTTTTAAAGGACTGTTACTACATACCCTCTTTTAAGAGGAAGATTATTTCAGGTTCAAAACTCATTTTAGATGGGTATAGTTTGTCCTTTAATTCTAAATTAATTATTCACTTTAATAATTCTTTTGTGGCACATGGATATATGCAAAGTGGATTGTATTTCTTAGATTGCCCTATTAGAACAAATGTTGTTTCGAATGTTGATTTGAAATAGAAAGCAACTCTAGTGAACTCAACATATCTATAGCATCTAAGATTAGGTCACATTAATTTGGACCGAATTAGTAGATTAATAAGATGGGCCCTTAGAGTATCTGAGGGTGGAACCATTCCCTACCTGTGAGTCATGCCTTCAGGACAATATGACCAAGAAACCCTTTAGCAATAAAGGTACTGGATTTGTTAGAGTTGATACATACTAATGTGTGTGGACCCATAAATATACAAGTAAGGTATGGATTTGAGTATTGCATAACTTTCACCGATGACTGCTCGAGATATAGTTACATCTACTTGATGCGTAGAAAATCGAAAGCCTTTGATAAATTCAAAGAATTCCAAGCCGAGGTCAAAAGATAACTCAATAAACGCGTCAAGTCCTTACGATCAATCATAGAGGGGAGTATCTATTGGCTGAATTTAAGGAATATCTCATCTCACAAAGGATAGTTAGTCAATTAACTAATCCAGGAACACCACAACAAATGGTGTATATGAACAACGCAATCAGACACTATTGGATATGGTCCGGACGATGCTCACTTATAGTGAGCTACCTCTCTTTTTCTGGGGGTTCGCTTTAGGAATGGATATTTGTATCTTGAATAGGGTTCCATCTAAGTCTGTAGCTAAGATACCCTTTGAGTTATGGAAAGGACACAAGCCTAGCATTCAACACCTTAGGGTATGGGGTTGTATAGCACATGTGTGAAAGCAGCAGACAAATAAGTTGGAATCCAGGACTTCGAGATGCTTTTTCTTAGGCTATCCTAAAGGCACGATAGGGTACTACTTCTATGACCTGGTTGACCAAAAGGTCATTGTAAGCAAACACGTTACATTTCTAGAGGAAGAAATGTTGACCAAGAGGTCTGAACCTATAGTCATTAAGAAGTTATTGGATAACTCAGAAACTTCACTTCCAGAAGTGAGACCAATTGACATACCCATTGAAAATCAAACACCTCAAGAACCTCGACGCAGTGAGAGGACTATTAGACCATCCCCCAGGTTTATTTTTCTCATCGAAGAAGAGAAAATAGTGGAAGAGTTCCACATGGTGTCGGTTGAATCGGATGATGATCCGATGATACACTCTGAGGCTCTTAAGGATGTTGATGCCACTAGGTGGCTGGAGGCAATGCGTTCTGAAATTGATTCGATGCATTCCAACAAGGTCTGGACTCTGGTCGATCCACCACTTAGCGTTAAGCCGATTAGACATAAATGAATCTTCAAGAGGGAGAAGGGCGCGGATGGAAAGGTCGAAAGATTCAAAGTGAGACTAGTGGCAAAGTGCTATACCCAGAAAGAGGGTATAGACTATAAGCAAACTGCATTTCTGAATGGATTTCTTCAAGAAAAAATTTACATGCAACAGCCAGAGTGGTTCTCTTCCTTGGAGGAAGAAAGAAAAGTATGTAATTTGTAAAGGTCCATCTATGGACTGAAGCAGGCTTCCAGAAGCTGGAGCATCAGGTTTGATTAATTAATCAAATCTTTTGGTTTTGATCAAAACATGGATGAACCATGCATTTACAAGAAGATTAGTGGGAGTGCAGTGTGTTTTCTTGTTTTATACGTAGATGACATATTACTGATGGGTAACAATGTAGGGTTCCTTTCATCGATGAAATAGTGGTTGTCCACAACTTTCTCGATGAAAGACCTTGGTGAAGCTAGCTATATCCTTGGAATCAAACTCAAGAGATCGCTAGAAAAGGATGCTAGGCTTGTCACAAGCTACCTATATAGACAAAGTTCTGGCCAGATTTAGCATGGAGAACTCCAAATGGGAATTGTCCCTTTCTGACATGTAGTCAATCTTTCCAGATCTCAATATCCTTTGTCTCAGATGGACATTGAAGAGATGAAGAGGATTCCCTATGCCTCTACAGTAGGGAATCTTAGTTATACTATGTTGTGTACGAAGCCAAACATTTACTATGCAATAGGTATTGTAAGTCGTTACCAGTCTAACCCTGGACGAGAGTATTAGACTGCTGTCAAGAATATCCTCAAGTACCTGAGAAGGACTAAGGATTATTTCTTGATTTTTGGATCTGATCAGTTGTCAGTTCTGGGTTACACAGACTCAGATTTCCAAACTGACAAGGATGACAAAAAATCTACGTCTGGGATGGTGTATCTAATGGGTGGGGGTGCCATTGTGCAGCAGAGTGCAAAACATAAATCTACAACTGATTCCACTACCAAAGTAGAATACCTTGCAGCTTGCGTTGCAATAAAAGAAGGTGTTTGACTGAGAAAATTCCTATCAGATTTGGAGGTTATCCCTGACCTTGTCAATGGCCCCATTCCCCTGTTATGTGACAATAGAGGGGTCATTGCACATGCTAAGGAGCTTAGGGCTCATCAGAGGAACAAGCACGAGCAACGGAAGTATCACCTCATCGGAGAGATTATCCAGCTGGGCGATGTGAGTATCTCTAAAGTGGATACTACTGAAAATGTGTCTGATGTCATGACAAGGGGTTTGTCTCCTGGAGTATTTGAAAAACACATGGAGGGCATGAGTTTGAAATGTATGGGAAATTGACTTTGATGTACAAGTGGGAGATTGTTGGATTTGTGTGTCCATCAAACCTGGTTCGGTCTGGTTCAATACTACTTTACTTTGTATTGAACCTCTATACATTTTTGTTTAATATTATCACATGCGATATAAACTTTTTTAGCATTATATGTCCGTAAGTGTTACTTTAAATGGTAGTCACGACTAGGGGTTGGGCTGGGCACCCTTATCATATGGTCGTCGCATTGGGTATGCCTAGGCATGTGATGTCAGGGTACAAATGCAAGTACTCACATGTTCGATGTGTGTATTGGCAAAGAATCTACTTTGTTGATTCCCTCATGTGTTACTGCTAGATGTATGATGGGATAGACATGAGTCACCGTGACCTGTACCTGAGGGGACCCTGTCACTGCAAAGTGTGACAGCATTCTTTAGTTCATTAATGACTGAGACTTAAATAAGTCAAAGCTGGTGTTCGGGGAATGCGCGAACACTTTATGAGTGAAGGAGTTACTCAACATGGTCACCACTACCTGATTGGGAAACACTAAGATTGAGATTGTCTGTGAATGGTCGAATCGGAATTTAGATCTAGTGCCGTTTTGGAAATGGCTTTTGGAAAACCTATTTTACATAAAATAATAGATTATATATAGTTATTTAGTTGAAATGTTTTATCGAGTTTTGTGGGACCCGATCAGATACACAAACACTCTTGTATGGACATGTACTATGGAATGGGGTTTGGCAGTACTAGTGTACATGCCCTAGATTCCATAATGATGGTGTTGATTAGTAGGGGGTTGTACATGATGATTTATTATCATGTAGGGAGTTATTTGGAATTTTCTAAAATAATTGGTTATTTATTTAATTAATGGATATGGTGCTAATTATAATTATCTATAAATTAAAATAATTAATTAATTATACTATTCCCTATTAGATTCTACTTCTTCACCAATTAGAAGCACTTCGAGATTAAATAGGAAAGCCAACAAAGAGAGAGAGAGAGTCAGACCCTCACAGGGATTATTCCCATCCAGGATTTTAGAAATCCTAAGTTTATAAAAGCTCCAAAAACGCAGAGGGGGGACGAAGTGCTCCATGTTTTTGGTTGCTCCCCCCCCCCCCCCCTTGGATGAATTTTGGCTCTCCCCCTCTCTCTCTTGTGATCTCTTCTCATCCCTTCTTCTAGATCTCTAGACTTTTGAGAGTTAGGGTTTTGGAAACCTAGATCTGTGACTGAGGAACTGGAGAAGATCTAGGATTGGCTTGAAGAACCTTGGCTGCACCATTGGAGGTTTAGATCTATTTACTTGGAGTGCTCATTGGAAGAAGAACCACTGTCTATTGGAGGAGCAACATTCAAGGCTCATCAGGTTAGCAAATTTATGTTAATTCCTGTTGTTTTAATTTTATGATTATTCATAGGATGTGAAAGTAACCTGAATTGATTTCTTTCCGCTGCGCATTTGGGTATGGGATGGATCCCTCTTTCCATGGGATGGAATAGAGATGTGTTTTTCTCTATGACATAGATCCCATTATTTTATGGGACATCAAAGAGATGGACTAGGCATTGGTTTGTCATACCAAACCCTAATAAGGTCCTAGTAGGGCACCATGGGCGACCATGGAAAACCCTAAAAATTGAAAATAGGATGCCCAAGCTAGTTTGGGGTGCCCTAGGGCAACCCTGTGGTTCCCTAGGGACAACCCTAGAGATCCAAAGAGTTGGGAACTCAAAAAATATTGTTTATTAGTTTCCTAAGATGAACCACCATGATCCCATGGACCGTAGCATTGCCTACAGAAAAATCCTTCTTGGATAATCTCCAAGACATGTCTTCAATCATACTTCAGAACAAGAAAAGCAGAATCTGAAATGGACTTAAAGATGGATAGGGAAAAGAAAATGAAAGAAAGAGGAACGAAAAAAGAAGGCTGTGGATGACAAAGAAAAGAGGAAAGAAAAGTGTAGGCTGATGTCAATAGGAAAAGGAAATCAGGAAAGGGAAGTGGGAATTATAGAAAAGCTCCAAAAGGCCCCCAACAAGTCAAATCAGAATAAAAGAAAGAAGTAAAGCAAACAAAAGGCAAACACAAAACTGAAACCGAGGTTCGAGGCGAGATAATGAAAAAGGAAGAGTACAAGGTTGGAAGTAACCTCATGATCGCACTTGGCCTGTGAAGATAAATCTCACAAGGAACTTAACAAAGCAGTAGCAGCTAGTACCTATAGATCACAAGAACAAGAAGAAAGAGGAGAAGGGGGATAAGGAAGATCGCAGAGGAGGAACCATCAGAAGTCTAATTTTTGTAATCATTATCCCAAGTGATTGTATCACAAAAAAAAGAAGGAAATTATATTAATTAGATGGCAAAATATTACAAGATTCATACGTATAAGGATATTGTAATTCACAAGCTTGATAGGCCATTGAGGTGATTATAGTTAGCAAGAAATTGTTCTAAATACATCGAAAGACCATATCCTTAGAGCTATCAAAGATCTGCAAAAAATAGGTTAACATCTCCATCATCCAAGGAGAGATTGTTTATTGATTAGAACCTACAACCACTTGATCACAATAGAACAACCTTACTGTTGTGCCAAGCTTTGGCAATCAATGATTAAAAATTGTTCGAAAAAAATAAAATTCAAGTGTTGAATCTAATGGTCTGAGAATACCATGATTCATATAAGGGCAAATTACACGTACACGCCCTGTACTTAGCGTTTAATATAAATCGACCCGAGTTTTCAAAAAGTGAACGAGTGCACCTCCTGTAGTTTCAAAACCCTGCTAAACTAACTGGCTGTTAGCCATCCAACATTAACTGCTTACGTGGTCTAAAGAGTGAAGATGTAATGTCCATCTTACCCTTTCTTCTTTCATTTCAATTTTTAATATGAAACTTAGTGGGACCCACATCACCATCTTCTTCTGCTTATTTCTTCTTTTTTCTTCTTCTTCTTCTTGCAACCACATCGGCCACCACTCCTGCTGCAATCCAACCCAACTCCATCCGCCCCTTCCCCACTTGCAGCCCAACCCCACACTACACGTTTCCCCCTCCCTATGTTCCTTCTCCAACCCTCCACACCCTGCTTCCCCGCAACCCCACCCTTTGTTGTGATCTCAGCCTCGTTGCAACCCTAAACCCCCCATAGGTGCACCTGATAGAAGTGATTTTGCATCATGTCACCCTAGATGGGACTGGTAAGGTTGGAGAGGATTGACACCCGAAGATCGGTGATGGGGTTTTGATTGGAGCTAGTTTTACGATTTTGGGAAATGTAAAGATCGAAGAGGGAGCAAAGATTGGAGCTAGAGTGGTTGTTCTGATCGATGTGTCGCTGAGAACTACTGCTGTTGGAAATCTAGCGAGGCTTGTGGGAATAAAAGAGAAGCCTTCCAAGCTTGAAGATGTTCCTGGAGAGTCCATAGATCATACCCCCTTCATCTCTAAGTGGTTTGATTACATAATTTGATCCAAATCATGAGTTAAAAAAATGGCAATTATTAGTTCTTCAGTTTCGTCTAATTTAGTAAAGTAATCGTAATTACGAGATGTGTGACATGTATAAGCTATGATTAAAATTTCCATTTGTTCATCATCATCGTCTCTTTTCAATGTTGCCCAGATAGGAAAACTTTGTTTTTGATCTTGAATCGCAACCATTGCTTCAAAGTCCAGATTCTAACCAGAAAAAATAGCTTCGGGTCTTGGCATCTTCGTATCATACATGTATATTCTTCAACAGAGCAAGATCAGTATTTGCATTTTGAACTTTAGATTAGATAAGAAGCAATGGTAACTGATAAGATTTGTTTAGGGGTTTCTTTTGATTTGTATCTTCTGAGGTCTCGACCTTTGATTGGTAAACCTTTCGCGTCAAGGGGTGGTGGCGGTGGAGTAGGAGGAAGAAAAAGAAGATGGTGATGTGGATCCTGCTAAGTTTCATATTAAAAAATAGGGTAAAATACAACTAAGGTGCCCAATCTTTGTTAAAAGGACTTATGAGGTACCCATTTTTTCAAAAGAGACATTTGGGGTGCTTTTGTTGGTTAATCCTATTCTAAAATGAATATATTTCCAAATTTACCCTTACCCTAGTCCCACCCTTCATCCCACCTTCGCCTCCGCTTCAGTCGCTTCCCTGACGGCACAACCTTCGTATACCTCCCCTGTTCACACCCTCCCCTCTCCGCATCTCTTCTAACTCACTCAAGAACATGACTACCTGTTGAAAAAAATGTATCGATAGTTTTTGTTCCTTCTAAAGGTGTTTACACCCTATTTTCGGTCTATTTCAGTCAATAGATAAATAGACCAAAATCTATTTATATCAAAACTGACTTGTTAGTAAGTGACCGGAAAACAGTCAATGACCAAAAATGATCTGTTCGATAAAAAATGGTTAATGACTGAAAATGGTCAAAAAAAGGTCAAGGATCCAAATAGTCAATGATTAAAAACGGTCAGCGACTGATGAACGGTCAGTGACTGATGAACGGTTAGCAAGGTGGTTATAACAAGCTCTCACAGAAGTGGGTAGTTGTAAAATTGCCTCTTAAAGAAGCGGGTAGTTATGAAACTACCTGGTAACTACAGAAACCACCTGAGGATGCCTATAAAAGGAAAAAATCAAAACAAAGGAAGGGATCCACAAATTAAATCAAACAAGTCTTTTCTTTTATCTTTTATTTTTTTTTCTTAGTTGTAAATGGTTTCTGTTCTTTTTCTTAAAAGAACTTGCTGGTGTTACTCTCCAATAGTACTATCAGACGCAATGATGCATCATTCCAAGTCAAATTGAAGATCTCTACAGTCCTTCATTTTACCAAAGACGTATCTGGAGAGAAAATTAATTTGATTGCTTTTTTTGCTTGTTCTTAGCATTGCAATCTTTGCTTTTCTTTTTAAAAAGTCCTTGGATTACCAAGGCACTGGTAGAACCCACTCTTTGATTCAATTCACTTTATGGAATAGTTTCCACATCCAACAACGGTCTCCAGACCGAAGAAATTTGGGGGGAAACAATACCCGGTGGAACACCAGTCAGAATTGAATCTTATGACCAAGAAGAAGAAATATCGATGAAGGGAATTCAATCCCGAATCAGGCACAAGAACAGTGCTCAACCAGGGACAAATCCTATTGTGAATTAGCATAGAGAAGTCGTAACCCATCGTCAAGGGGCACGGTTTATATACCAGCCTTGCTACTGGTGTTTTGGATGGCCGGCAACCTATTTTTCAGCCAATAACCAAACCTTTGTTGGCCATCACCAACTAGGGGCAACACAGGTGCTTCAATTAGGCGCAAATCCTGCAAATCGTGAGATATGGAGACCCAAATTCTCATTTTTTTTTCCAAGGGCGGTAGAATTCTGCTGGCCACTTTCTTCTTTCAACCACAACCAAGTTCCCAGAACAAAAAAACAGAGTGAAAGAAAAGAAGATGGGAAGGTGGAGATGATGAGCTAGGTAGGAATCTTGAAAAGAAGGTCCACAAATTTAATTGCTCTCAAATCTCAAGTGCTCCATGTCAGAGGTGATAGGTTGCAAATGACTTGCTGTTGGTGGTAGCCTTGAAAATGAAAAATCAAAGACCCATCTCACGTTTCCAATGATGGTACACATGCAATGAAAATGGTCTTAATGCAAACCAATGAGCAATTAAAGATCAAGACCAATCAAAAGGCATACACAATCCCATCGAATTAGCATGGTGATATCGTTCAATGGGATTGTGAGGGGCATTGTTTACTCTCTGTTTTCGGTCTATTTCGATCAATAGAGAAATAGACCGAAATATATTTCGGTCAAGATTAACATGTTAATTAATGATCGAAAAATGGTCAGTGATAGAAAACGATTAGTGACCGAAAACGGTCAGAAAACGGTCATGGACCCAAAATTGTCAGTGATCGTAAACGGTCAATAGCCGATAAACAGTCAGTGACTGATGAACGGTCAGTGACCGATGAACAGTCAGCAAGGTGGTTACAACAAGCTCTCAAAGAAGTGGATAGTTGTGCAACTACCTCTCAAAAAAGTGGGTAGTTATGGAACTAGCTGGTAACTACAGAAACCACCTAAGGATGCCTATAAAAAGAAAAACTCAAAACAAAAGAAGGGATCCACAAATCAATCAAACAAGTCTGTACTTTTATCTTTTATTTTTCTTTTTAGGAGTAGTGTAATTGTAAATGGTTTCTGTTCTTTTCCTTAAAAGAACATGTTTGGGTTACTCTCCAATAGTACTATCAGATGCAATGACGTATCATTCCAAGTCAAATTGAAGATGTCTACAGTCCATCATTTTTTCAAAGATGTATCTAGAGAGAAAATTAATTTGATTGCTTCTTTTTCTTGTTCTTCACAATGCAATCTTTGCATTTCTTTTTGAAAGGTCCTTGGATTACCAAGGCACTAGTAGAACCCACTCTTTGATTCAATTCACTTTATGGAATAGTTTCCATATCCAACAACGGTCTCCACCGAAGAAATTTGGGGGAAACAAAAGGTCAAACTGATCTCGATCTGCGGTCTCAATCTTTGTTTTGTGGTTAATTTTTTTATTTTTATTTTTGGGTGATCTGCCATAGTTCTACTAGTTAAGTTCGATCAAGGTCTGTTATTTTGTTCGATAGATCTGTTTGCTTCTGTGAGCTTTCTTGTGATTATTTCTTCGCTATTAGAGAACATAATTGGTAAACATGAAATCATTTCAAAGATCAGATCCTTGGCTTTCTACTCTATTGCTGTCTAATTTTCTACGTATTCGTGGCTGATGTGTTTTCCTGATCTCTTCCATTGTTTTGAATTTCCGATTCCCAAGTTTAATAATTCAGAGTAGCGGACTACCTTGATTTGATACTGGATCTGTAATTTCCTCTGGATCTAGTATTACGTAATTTTTACCGAGGTTTGGTGGCCTCGGTGAGTGGATGTAGTAGTGTTTCCCCATTGGGTTTCACGTTTCTCTTTGATTTTCAGATATTGACTCAACGACTTAGATATGCATTCTTTGGAGTTTCTATAATAAATTTACTGGTGGCTTCTCTTCGATGTTCTTGAGTGAGTTAGGAGAGCAGTGGGGAGGGGAGGGTGTGAACAGGGAATGAGGTGTACGGAGATTGTGCCGTCATGGAGGCCACTGAAGTGGAAACGAAGGTGGGAGATGAAGGGTGGGAGTAGGGTAAGGGTATTTTAGAAATATAATCATTTTAAAATAGGACTAACCAACAAAGCACCCCAAACGTCTCTTTTGAAAAAATGGGCACCTCATAAATCCTTTTCACAAAAATTGGGCACCTCACCTAGATTTTACCCTAAAAATTAAAATGAAAGAAGAAAAGATCACATCTTCCTTCTTTAGACCACGTAAGTAGTTAATGTTGGATGGCCAATGGCCAGTTACTTTAGCAGGGTTTTGATACCCGGGTTCACTCATTCACATTTTGAAACCTCGGATCGATTTATATTTAATGCTAAGTACAAGGGGTGTACGCATAATTTTCCTTATATATAATGATGTGTAATAATTGAGTGGATCACAATGTAAAAGAAGGGGTAGCGCCATGACAAAGTTCACAATAGGGAGAGAGAAAATTATTGATTTATAATGGGTAAATATCATCCCTCCCTTCTAAGTATGCATAATATCAAACCCCCCTCCACCTGTTTTCACCCAGATTTTGCTCCACTCTTTCACGGTCAGGCGGAGACACTCGGCCACGGGACATCTCGATCGAGCGGATTGATCGAGGCACAATGGCGCTTTCCAGTCAGGGTCGGGGTCATTGGCCAAGAAGCGAATAGTTAGTATTACTGATAGTTCTTGGTAGTTAGGACTGGGAAGGTGTGTTGGCCTGAACATGGCGAAGTTATGGCCGATGATTTAGGGGACCGTTCCTTATGGTTATCCTTACCGTATAAATAAGCAGGAGAAGCAAGGAAGAGGCATCAATCAATCACACAACAAACCTGCATTTTTACTTATCTTTATTTTCCTTGTACTGATGTCTTTTCCTTTCATGATGGTGTGAACTTAAGATTTTCTTGTATATTGCTTTATGCACCCTTACGATTTGCATTGTAGATTGTTCACGTCAAGTAATTTGAAGTGCAAGTCCAGTCCATTGTTACATCCGTTTGGTCTATTATCTTTGAGAAGTCCTCGGAATACCGGGGCACGAGTAGAACTCTAGGCCGCCACAGCATAACAGGGTGTCTTTTATTCCCATTCTGGCCACACCTAGCTGGCTGAAGGATTTATAGTATAAACATTTTTGGCACGCCCAGTGGGACACTTGACAGTGATGGTGGATACCAGAACGAGTCAACGCAACAAAGATAGAGGAACAGATGAGTCTGATGGTGGAAATGCTGATCAGCTAGTCGCGCAGGGTGAACAACAGTTGGATACTACTGTTCCTCCTTTCGTGACTGCGTTGTTATAGGGGCAAGCCCGCATGGCCACTGAGACGCAAGGCTACCTGCAAACTGGGATAGAGGACATGAAGGACATCATGGCTTCCATGGCCCAGGCCTACCATTGCACCCAGGCCCGGTTCGAGGAGTTGGTTATGATGTTTTTAGCCCAACAGCGGCCACCACAAGTCAACCAACTCTACATAGGCCAGACCCCAGCCGCACAAATGGGCAGTGCGATGGGGACCGGAATCGGTCTGCCGCCTGTTTAGGGGGTTTACCCCGGCACTTTTGGTCAGGCCGGCTGTGCTAGTTCCTCCAGCCAGCCAA
The DNA here is from genome assembly GCF_018873765.1 of Telopea speciosissima. Classification (NCBI taxonomy): domain Eukaryota; kingdom Viridiplantae; phylum Streptophyta; class Magnoliopsida; order Proteales; family Proteaceae; genus Telopea; species Telopea speciosissima. The sequence goes on from NC_057920.1 coordinate 27,363,118, forward strand.
CACGTGCAAGTGGCGCGGCGGTTAGGACCACACCTCCTCAGAACAGTGTTACTACCCTGACACTGCAGATCGGGAATTTGACTGTGCCGGTCACCACGATAGGTCCAACAATAGGTCCTCAGGCCATTGAAGGAGAGCACGCTAGGCGTGCAAGTACAAGTTTCTATCAAAGGCCAGTAGTGCCTAGGATGAATTTACCAGAGCCAGAATGGCCATATGTCGATCACTTTCCCCCACCTCCCAACGAGGGACAAGCAGAGATCCGGTAGAGGCAGCCATTGGTTGCAGATCAAGCCAATTAGGTACTTGTTAATCAGGTAGATTTGACCCGATTGATCCACAAGAAAATTAATCCCTTGTTTCGGCCTATTACCCTGCCAGTGTATAGGAAGCCTTACCCCGACCATTATGACCTGTTGGATTTTGGGTATAATAAAAAATTCCAGAGTTTGCTAAGTTCTCGGGAGAGGACAGTATGTCCATTGTCGAGCACATAGCAAGGTTCGTTGTCCAGTGTGGGAACTTTGGGGATAATGAAATCATGAAACTTAGGTTGTTCCCAAATTCTTTGACCAGATCAACATTCACCTGGTACATCAACTTACCGGCTGATTCGAATTAACGTGGCATGAGATGGAGGATCAGTTCCATGCTCAGTTTTACCGGATTGATCCTCTAGTCTTCATAGCGGACTTGGCACGTTTGTGCCAATTACCCGACGAGTTAGTTGCTAAGTTTGTCAATAGATTCAAGATGGCGCGATACAAGTGCCCAACTATTTTACAAGAGCCAGAATATGCTAAGATAGCTCTGGGCGGGCTTTCCTTCGAACTACGGAAGCGTTTAGCTGGATAGGAATTCCCAGACCTTGGTCAACTCGTAGCCCAAGCAACCAGCTATGAGTTGCTCCTCAAGGAAGAGGAGGACCGAAAGGCCTCGTCCTTAGGGACCTTTATAAGCAGTCGGCTTTGGAGATTATGGGGGCTGCTAACCCCAATTCAGTCAACATTTTAGATTTCAAGGCCGATGAAGAATGCGAGATTAGCATTGTCGAAATTGTCTCGGGGAAGCCCTACGTGTGCAAGGCCCGATCTCCAATAGGCGAACGCGTAGGGGCCAGCCCACCACCAAAGCCGACTCTGGCCAAGAATCTAGATAGTAGGACCCGATATTCTTATGACATATCGAAGGCCGAGTAAATTTTTGACCACCTCCTTAAAGACAAACAAATTAAGCTGTCTGAAGGTCATCATATACCTTCGGCAGAGGAGATCAAGGGTAAAAGGTATTGTAAGTGGCAAAATTCATTCACTCACAACTTTAATGGTTGTATTGTTCTTCGAATGGCTTTGCAGAAGGTTATCAATGATGGATGCTTGAAGTTCCCGGACAAGGGGAAAGGCGTCATGCTGGTGGATGAGAACCCTTTCCCGCCAGTCAACATGGCGGATACTGACCTATTGAAGCTACGCCTACCCAAGAGGAAGGAACTACTAGTCACGCTGAAGCATCTCCAACATCTGACTGAGGAGAAGGAAAAGGGTGTGGACCCCGAAGCCATTGACCCGCTGCTAGACCAACGGTTCCGATGGGGGGTTTGTGTGCATTGTAAGAAGTTGTATCAGAATAAGCCTCAGGCCGAGTTAAGTACCCCTTCGGTGGACAATCAGTCAGGCGGGAGAGAAGCAAAACTTGCACGGGCTACAGGGCCTGCCAAGTAAGTCAGGCCCGGGCACCCTGCCACTGGGTCTGACCGAGGATGGTCAGGTGAATCTCGATGACAACTAGGGGCAAGGCCTAAGAGATAGGTCATTGACGAAGATCTGGATCGCCAGCCAGCCAACAGACCTGAGAGGAGGCCACATCACCATCTTCTTCTGCTTGTTTCTTCTTCTTGCAACCCCATCGGCCACCACTCTTGCTGTAACCCCACCCAACGCTACCCTCCCCTTCCCCACTTGCAGCCCAACCCCACCCTACACGTTTCCCCCTCCTGATGTTCCTTCTCCAACCCTCCACACCCTGCTTCCTCGTAACCCCACCCTTTGCTGTGATCTCAGCCTCGTTGTGATCGTAAACCCCCCATAGGTGCACCTAATAGAAGTGATTTTGCATCATGTCGCCCTAGATGGGACTGGCAAGGTTGGAGAGGATCGATACCCAAAGATTAGCGATGGGGTTTTGATTGGAGCTGGTGCTACGATTTTTGGAAATGTAAAGATCGAAGAGGGAGCGAAGATTGGAGCTGGAGCGGTTGTTCTGATTGATGTGCCGTTGAGGACTACTGCTATTGGAAATCTGGCAAGGCTTGTGGAAGGAAAAGAGAAGCCTTCCAAGCTTGAAGATGTTTCTGGAGAGTCCATAGATCATATCTCCTTCATCTCTAAGTGGTCTGATTACATTATTTGATCCAAATCACGAGTTAACAAAAAAAAAATGGTAATTATTAGTTCTTCAGTTTCGTCTAATTTAGCATAGTAATCGTAATTATGAGATGTGTGACATGTATAAGCTATGATTAAAATTTCCATTTGTTCATCATCATCGTCTCTTTTCAATGTTGCCCAGATAGGAAAACTTTGTTTTTGATCTTGAATTGCAACCATTGCTTCAAAGTTTAGATTCTAACAAGAAAAAATAGCTTTGAGTCTTGGCATCTTCGTATCATACATGTATATTCTTCAACAGAGCAAGATCTGTATTTGCATTTTGAACTTTAGATTAGATAAGAAGTAATGGTAACTGATAAGATTTGTTTAGGGGTTTCTTTTGATTTGTATCTTCTGAGGTCTCGACCTTTGATTGGTAAACCTTTCGCGTCAAAGTGGGGAGGGGGAAACGTGTAGGGTGGGGTTGGGCTGCAACATTGGGAAGGGGCGGGTGGCATTGGGTTGGGTTTGATTGCAGTAGGGGGTGGTGGCGGCCTCCTCTCAGGTCTGTTGGCTGACTAGCGATCCGCTGTCACTTTGCCAGAGCAAGAGGCACGAGGAGGCTCACCAGGAAGGTTTTCTACTCCCTTTCCACCTAGGATGGTGATTCCCCGATCAAGGGCTGAGAGAGATCACCATTGGAATGTTGTCAGACATCCAAAGTTTCCTTTTGACCAAGGGAGGAGGATGACTAAGACCCAGAAGCACAGATGGTAAAGACAGCAAGCAGCAGTGCGACACCAGCTTGAGGAGCCGCCCATCCGTGTGGACGGGTCACGCAGTGCCCCGAGAGAGAGGGATGAACAGCTAGGGTCCCCGTTCTCCGTGGACCATCCCAAGGCTGACAAAGGAATCAACCAACAGACAGTCAGGCCTCTATCAAAAGGGAAGGAGCAGGTGTTGGCCGAGATAAAGCTTGCAGCCCCAGGACGAGGTAGGGAATCTGAAGCAAATTTTGAAGTGGATCAAAAGCTGGCTTCACGCAATCTCGCCTCGGCGGAGGAGGAAAAGGGGATGACTGAGCCCGAGTCTTCTTCCCCCAATAAAGGGACGTCCAATTACTCAGAGCAGGAATACACCAATGATTCTGAACTTCAACGATACATTCAGACCATGATGATCGGTACGTTTTCGGTCAAAACCCCAGTTGTCACACCCCAAACTACCCCCTGGGAGGATTAGGTAGCTGACTCGAATTGCATGTCAGCAATCCGCCAAATCCCAAGAATCTAGAAGCAATTAATCCATTCACAGACATACACATCCACCATAATACATCATGTAATACTCAGAGTGCTGTGGAAAGCTATGTTTACATTAAAACATTTGACAGAAAGAGTAGCAGTACAAGAATTGAAAATATATACAATACTGTGTTTCTTCATTCCCACTCTCACACCCACAAAGAAAATAGTAGTACCTATTTCTACCATATACAGCTTTTAAACAAAAGAAATATATACAGGGTAAGGTAACCCGAGCCCTAAAAAGAAAGAAAGCTAAACGTAAAACGGGGAAAAACGCCATCAAAAATAAAAAGGAGCCCCCAAGATAAAAAGTCAGCAGCAACACCCTTCACAGGTCATCCTCACCTATCACCGAGAACACACGCACCAATGGTATGACCTCCGTCCGGGTCCACACCAATAAAGTCATAACCACTATGGCTCTCCTCCAGGTAATAAGTCTCCCCACCATAGTGACATCCACCTACAGGATCATCTAACAGAAAAACATATATAATAGAGTGTGAGCTCCACTGAGCCCATGAATGAAATACATTACCATGTATGCACATGCAATCACAACCATATAAGTCCTATATGAGGTGCAGTTCATTTTATTTAATTAGCCACCTACCATCACAACTAAGGCAGGTTAGTGCTACTACAATCCCCAATACATGTATCCCTGGTGTGGGCTTTTAACCCCTTCCCGCGATACACCCATTGAGTTGTTGGAGAGGACCAGTCAGCTCCCGCATCAGTCACCAAGGTCAGCCCGACCAGCCCTCTGGGATTGACCTGTGAGGCATCCATCCTTTTTATCACTTTTCTTTTCTCTAGCTTATAGCCCATAATTCACCTTTTCAGTGCAATAACATTTCTTTCTTTTCTTTTCTTTTTCTTTTTCTCATTCATATGGTCACTCCCACAGGCATCCAACACCTTAACCCCTATTGGCAAGGGTGCGTAGCATGGGTGATGAAACTCTAGCCCAATATGTCTATATGGAATCGTATGAGTTGGGTGATGTCAACTGCATCACATTCTATGGGATACCACAGGCCTCATTTCCAAGCCGGCTATGGCATCTAGTCTAACAAATCACATACAGCACACAATGCTCATTCATAGATTCTAGCAGTCAACACATTGTTGTTTCCAGATTTCAAGATTTGATGAAACCAAGTATACAGCACAATATCATTATGTTATAATTTATTTCAGCATATAAGTTATGTTACACCTACATACACGATGACATTTCACTCACCTTGGTCTGGTCCTACTAGTTCAGTTGTTGGTTCAGTTCCGGCCGATGTCTGGCTGTACACCTTGAGCATGGGATCAAATCCTAAGTTAGTAAATTAGAAATGTGTTAATTAAATATTCAAAGCTGCTTTGGATAACCTAGTATTGGTCTAGGCTCACTGGTCTGACTTGGTGTTCAGTCTGATGTTACTTGGAATTCTCCAGATCTTGCACTGGCTTTCGGGTCCATGTCCCGGTGCATCGTCCAGAGATGTGGATTTGGGTTTGATTTAGTTCATAACAGTATAGTCAGTTGTACATGGTCTTGATAGTCATACAAAATAGTCCCCAGGTCAGCAGTTCAGCTGGACCATCCCTGGCATGGTTACCAAGCCCTGTGGGGCCCATTGGGTACCCATGGTATGGATATTACCAAACAGATGTGAAGAGGGGTATTTTGGTCTTTACCACCTCCTCACATAGTGTATGGCCCACTAGTGAAGGCCCACAGAGGTTGGAAAGCATTACAACCTAAATTCAATCTCTGGGCGATTCACTGGGTGATTGGGCCAATCGCCCAGTGCATCGCCCAGAGCCTATTTGAGATGAAAATAGGCCTGGTTTCTTGGATTTTGCTGCATGGGCAGCCATGGGGTCAATCTGGAATGCATGTAGGGTGGTTATGGACCCCATTTGGAGTGGAATCCAATGGTTCCCATGGTTCATAGCTTGGTTCCTCCATTGGAAGCCAGGAGCTGTCCAGACAGCTCAGAGAACAGCAACCCAGGTTGTGTTCCAGCTCACAGCCATGGTTTGGGCTGCATGCAAGGGAATTTTTACATGTACAATCATGGTAAGAAGCTGTTCATACCCAAATCTAAGCAAGGATCAACTTGCATGCAAGGATCCATGCCTAGACTGCCTGTTCTGGGTGTAACTGGGCAGTGTAGTCTGGCACAAAGATCGGTCTCAGTCTCAGCTAGTAAAACAGCATTGGAATCATATTATATAGCTCAGATCTTGCATGCAACAAGTTTGCATGTGAGATCTAAGGCATCCCAAGGCAGTCCCCAAGTGTTATGGGCTCTCCTTAGCCTGAAACACCACCTCAGAGCAGAGATCCATAGAGATATACAGAGAACAATAGCATCAGGTAGTAAGTTCATTACTTGAGGATGATCTGGGTTGTAGGAACAGAGGGCAGGTAGCAGTGCAGGTGATCCCCTTTCCTTTCCTCTTCTTCTCCTTCTCTTCTTCTTCCTTTCTCTCTTCTTTTCCTTTCTTTCTTTCCTTTCTTTCTTCTCCACACTTTGAACAGTGGCAGCATTCTATTTCTAGGCTGGGGCCTACCTATTTATAGGCCAGCTATAATTAAGCCCTGTTTGGTTGCCAGCCCTCCACTTCTAAAATGCAGTTTTTAACCTGATTCTGGGCCATTCTGGCAGCTCAGGTGGGGTCCACATGGTACCAGGGGTAGGTAATGGTTCCTAAAATTCTCATCTACCCCTAGTGGGTGTCCATGGTCTGTATGGGTGGTCCCCATATGTCTGGAGTCCAAAATACACCATTCAGCCACTCTGGGTGATTGGACCAATCGCCCAGTGCATCACCCAGAGAATACAACAATGTTGTATAAGCTCTATGCTTGCATAGGTGCTTGGCCCAGGACTTGGGCTTTGCACCAACACCCCACCCAGGGTTTAATGCACATCTTTACAGGTGTGGGCCCCACATTCATGGATAGGAGAGAGATACCTAGGGTTTATGCGATACATTATGCTGTGTGCAGTGCAACTGCATGGGGCTGCAATCCACCTTCTGGCACGAATGTAGGAGGTCATTCCCAGAGGTTCAACTACTGAGGTGATGTTCCACAGTGTGTTTCGGTGACTGGTCAGAGGTCCCTGTCCTTCATTCAAAATTTCCAGCCAGTTAGGGGTAGGCTTGACATTTCTCCCCACCTTACAAAAATTTCATCCTCGAAATTGGCTTACCTCATAGCTCAAATAGTTGGGGATACTTTTCCCGCATTTCCTCTTTGCATTCCCGCGATGCTTCTTCTATGGGATAGTTTTCCCATCGAACCTTGACGAATGCAACCGTACGATTATAGAGGTTATGTTTCTTTTTGTCCAATATCTCTGTAGGCTGTTCTTCATAGGTCATATCCGCATCCAGTTGTTCAAGTTCAGCAGAGAGCACATGTGTCAGGTTGTTGATGTACTTCCTTAGCATTGACACATGGAAAACATCATGGACCCCTTGCAAGGATGGCAGTAATGCCAGTCGATATGCTACAGGTCCCACTTTGTTGAGGACTTCGTAAGGACTAATAAATCTTGGGCTCAACATGCCTTTCTTGTTGAAGCGTAGCAATCCCTTCATTGGAGATACTCAGAGGAATACCTTCTCTCCGATCCCAAATTCTATATTCTTCCTCCGATGGTCGGTATAACTCTTCTGTCTTGATTGGGTCGCTTTAATCTTTTCTTTAATTATATTCACCTTCTCGCAGGTTGCCTGAATCATTTCAGGCCCAAGATACTTTCGTTCTCCGACTTTGTCCCAATACAACGGGGTCTGGCACTTTCGACCATAAAGAGCTTCATACGATGCCATGCTAATGGTGGAGTGGTAGCTGTTGTTGTATGCAAATTCCACCAAGGATATGTGCGCATCCCAACTATCATCCATGTCCAATATACAGGCTCTGAACATATCCTCTAGAGTCTGGATAGTTCTTTTGAACTGTCCATCCGTCTACGGATGGAAAGCCATGCTGAGATTTAGTTGAGATCCTAGTGCCTTCTGCAGACTTTTCCAAAATCTTGAGGTAAATCGGGGATCCCTATCAGATACAATGCTGACAGGCATGCCATATAAGCGGACTATATTCTCGATGTAAAGTTGGGTGAGCTTTTCCATCAAATAGTTTATTCTGATGGGAATGAAGTGAGCCACTTTCGTTAGTCCGTCCACAATCACCCAAATTGCATTCATCCCTTTCCTGGTGTTGGGTAGATTAGTTACGAAATCCATGATAATCCTTTCCCATTTCCACTCGGGGATAGGGAGTGGCTGCAACAATCCATACGGTCGGTGTCTCTCCGCCTTTATTTGCTGGCAGGTGAGGCATTCGAACACATATATGGCTATGGTTTGCTTCATTCCAATCCACCAATAGTACTCTTCAAATCCTTGTACATCTTTGTGCTTCTGGGGTGGATTGAATAGGGTGAATCATGTGCCTCCTTAAGGATTCGGTCCTGCACCTCATAATCATCAGGCATGCATAATCTGTCTTTGATTAATGCCCCGTTATGGGCCAGTGAAAAGTTTGGGTCCTTGTGGACTCCATGCTGCACTTCCCAGATTATCTTGGCTAGATCGGGGTCATTAGACTGCTTTTCAATTATCTCTTCCTGGATCGACGGCGGTATATCCATAGCTGCTAGTTACATAGCCGTTCCTTCAATCATAAGTTCCACATCAAATTTCTGTGCTTCTTCTATCAGTTGCTCACTTATAACCAAGGAAGCGAGAGATGCAGTTTGGGATTTCCTGCTTGACGCATCAGCTACTACGTTGGCCTTACCAGGGTGGTATTGGATCTCACAGCCATAGTCCTTCACTAACTCTAACCACCGTCTCTGTCTCATGTTCAACTCCTTCTGGGTGAAGAAATACTTTAGACTCTTATGATCGCTAAAGATCTCACTCTTTTCACCATAGAGATAGTGTCGCCATATCTTCAACGTGAAGACCACCGCAGCCAACTCCAGGTCATGAGCAGGGTAGTTCTTTTGGTATTCCTTCAGCTACCTTGAGGCGTAGGTGACCACTTTATCTCTCTGCATTAACACGCTACCCAATCCTATTTGGGATGTGTCGATGTATACCACCATTCCTCTGGTGCCATCTGTAATGGTCAAAACTAGCGCCGTCACCAATCGATTCCTTAACTCTTAGAAGCTTTTCTCGTAAGCATCGTTCCACTCAAACTTTGCTCCTTTCATTATCAGCTTTTTTATGGGCGTCGAGATGCGTGAGAAATTCTTAATAAATCGGCGGTAGTATCCGACTAATCCCAAAAAGCTTCGGATCTCAGTGGCATTCTTCGGAGTCTCCTACTCGAGAACCGCATTCACCTTGTCTGGGTCTACTTTGATGCCGTCCTTGGTGATGATGTGCCCCAAGAATCCAATTTGGTGGAGCCAAAATTCATAGTTGTTGTACTTAGCGTACAGCTGGTGCTCTCGTAATCACTGCAACACAAAGGTAAGGTGTTGAGCATGCTCCTCTTCATTCTTAGCGTACACCAGAATGTCATCGATGAAAACAATGATGAACTTGTCCAACACATCGTGGATCACTCTATTCATCATGTCCATGAATGCTGCTGGGGCATTGGCTAATCCGAACGATAGAATAAGAAATTCATAATGTCCGTACCGAGTTCTAAACGCCGTCTTGTGGATATCACCTCTCTTGATTTTCATTTGGTGGTTTCCAAACCTAAGATCGATCTTAAAGAAAACTCTTGCTCCCTACAGTTGATCAAATAGGTCATCATTGCGTGGCAACGGGTATCGATTCTTGATCGTCAATTTATTCAATTCTCGGTAGTCGATGCACAGACGCATGCTACCATCCTTCTTCTTTACAAATAGCACAAGTGCTCCCTAGGGAGACACGCTAGGTCATATGAATCCCTTCTTCAGCAGATCTTGTAACTGGACCTGTAATTCCTTCAACTCAATAGGTGCCATTCGGTATGGTGCCTTGGAAATCGGCCGCACCAGGGATCAAATAAATTGAGAATTCTATCTCACGATCAGGCGGTGGTTGGGTCAGATCTTTTAGAAAGACATCGGGAAAATCTCTAATGACGTCAAGCTCCTCCAAAGGCTTTATCTTTGCCTCGGTATCCATTACTGTGGCCAAATAGCCTTGACATCCATCATCCAGCAACTTCTGCGCTTGGAGGGTGGATAAGGTTATTTTTCTAGACTTCCTCATCGGTTCACTTTGGTAGGTGAAAACCGAGCTATCATCTAACTTGAATGTAATCTTCTTCTCTACACACATGACATTCACTCCATAGGCGGACAGCCAATCCATGCCTAGTATCATGTCAAAGTCCTTCATATCGAACTCGATCAGACGTGCGGCCAAGTTCTTCCCACAAATTTCTACCAGACAGGGGTCGTAGACTTTCTTCAGGCTCATGACACTACCAGTTGGTGTACTGACTACTAAATCGTGCCCGATGTCCCTTAGTTGAATAGTCATCCTACTCGTAAAGGTGGTGGAAACAAAAGAGTGGGATGTGTCCGAGTTGAATAGTACTCGTATGGGGACGGATGAGACTATCAGGGTACCTAGAGTTTGTATAAGATAAGGATGCAATTAAGTTTCTTGCATCCATAGGTTATTTCCTACAATTTAGAAGTGTTTAGTGGACTTACCTGTTATTACTTTGGGGTTCGCCTCCGCTTCTTCGTTAGTCAGCGCGAACACTTTTCCTCTAGTCCGATTGTCCTGTGGCTGGAAAGGTCGCGCGTGGGACTGGTTTGTCTAGTAAGTGTTGTATCCACGGTGTATGCATTCCCTGGTCATATGTCCCACCTTGTGGTACACGTAACATCTGTTGGACAGCACGGTCGGTGATGAGACCTGGCTCATTTGGCTCGTTGCAGGTCGGGCTGGCGAAGCTGCAGTTGTCGCTTGACTTGCAGTTGGTTGGGCAGGCCGGTTATAAGTGGGGTGGAAAGGGTTCTGGCCCACATCTGGTCTATGATATGGAGTTCGATTGGGGCTCGAACTAGCTCCTTGGAAAACCTTGTTCGGCCAATCGAAATTCTGATAGCTACTTAGCCTTTTGCCCAAGCCAGGCGATGTTTTAGCTTTCTCTTTCAATCTATCTTCCATAGTCTTCACCTTGTCGACCATTTGTGCGTAATCCCGAATATCCATAATTTAAAAGATAGACCCAATCTCTGGTTTGAGTCCTTTCTCAAATTTCTTCGTCTTACTAGCTTCCCCTTTCAGGTGTTTCGGAGCAAAGTGGAACAGATCTTTGAACTTCTACTGGTAGTCCAGCACGGACTTGGCTCCTTGCACGAGTGCAAAGAACTCAACTTCCTTCCTGTCCCTAAAGTTCTCAGGGAAGTAGTTCTTGAAGAAGACTTCTTTGAATTGCTCCTAGGTAGGATTTGGATGAGCTACTTCAAGGTTAGGCTTGGTGGCCTTCCACCATGCTTCTGCTTCGTTCTGTAGCTAATACCCTGCACATATCAGCTTTTGCGCATCCGTACATTCAAGTAAGTCGAATGCCTTCTCCAGGGCACTAATCCACCGTTTGGGCTGCATTGCCTCAGAATTTAACTTAGAAAACACGGGCGGTTGGAGTTTCTTGAATCTCTCCATCACCTTGGCTATAGAGTTTTCTGTTAGGTGTTAAGGCACAGGTGGTGGCACAAGTATTGGCCGGTTGGGTGGTGGTGGCGGCACTGCTCGCTCTTGCATCATGGCCGCAAATTGTGTAGACATTTGGCCTAGCAGCTCCTGTTGTTGCTGGATGCTCCGCATCATGGTGGTCATGAAGGTGTTCACCTCTCCAACTACTATACTTGGTTGAGGCGCAGCGGCAGTAGTTTGAGTAGCCATTGGTACCCTCGATGAAGTAACCGACACTTCAAAATTCTGAGATTCGGTTATGTTCGGCAGCTCAACTTCTGGAACAAATCGAGGGCGTCTTCCACGATGACCACCTCGGTTGGATCTAGTGTTGACCATGATTACTTTTCTGAAAGAAGCTATATGTTTAATATTTCCCACACTCTCAACGAGGCCAATATATAATTCCTATCTATCACATGTACATTACCTATTCCACAGTTCCAGTGTAATCATGTTATCATCCCAGTGAGGTATGTTATTTATTGAATGTTTTTGTTGAGTGTTTTATCTCTGTGGAGTGTTTTATGCTGTGATATATTATGCATGATGTTATGTTGAAGATTTGTATTAAGCAACAATTTCTTAGTTTTATACCTGTGTCTAGCATGCAAGTCTCTCCAACTTCGTCCTGGTGATAAGAGCCTGCACATAAAGGTATCTTATATCACCCCTAAGCTCGTCTGCTAGGGAAAGATAGACGGCATGACCCTCGGGTCCACTAGTATCTGCAAGTGCCAAGAAGACAATCAATTGGTTCTCAGCTCGGGATTGTATCTCTCGTATCCAAGCTAGTCTGTTCCTTAGTAGTCTAATGTAGAGCATGTTGCTGGGGTCTCCAAGCCCGAACAACGCGGTCAGGTCCTGCCATGGAGAATTTCTAAGTATTAGGTCACTAAGGTTACTCAACTTAAAATCAAGCGCGGCACTATAAAACAGTCATGGACAAGAAGTTAAATAGGTTAGCTCAAGGTTGCACACAGTGTTACAGTGATCTATTGGGTTCACTCACTTCCTAGGTAAGAATAAGGGTAGTGCTTGGAGTTTTCATTTTTACTCTGTAACCTATTGGGTTTGGTTGGGCTAGGTTATGGGTAGAGTATGGCCTACTTGCAGGCACAAGGTTTTAAGTACTGCCTAAGTTTCCCAAGATTCTACAACCACACATCTCAATATGCCTACGTATCTATGTTCAAGTTTGCACAGCATCACTCACACAGTGGTTCATACATACATAAATGGAACATATAATATTTAAATGTACAATTATACTTAAAATAAGCCATCTAAAAAGAAAATTTATTTCCTCAAATCACTTACTCCCTCATCTTATTAGTTTATACCTATGTGATTTTTCCGATTATTGCTTTATTATTCATTTACGTTTATTTTTATTTATTATTTATTATTATTGTATTATTATTATTTTTTTTATTCACATAATCATTCAATTGTTGTAGTTGTGTTAATCATGCCATTTTAGGGTGGAAACTATAAGTCCATAAGTGAATAACTCAAACCTGCTGAAAATTCCATTCTCTGGGCGATGCTCTGGGTGATGGGGCCAGGGCGATTCTCTGGGCATTTGGCCCCATCGCCCAGAGAATCGGGGTCCAGGCTGTATCAGTCCAAAAGCTCTCATTTTCAACCCATTTTATATCCTAAGTGTTCTAAACCCCTAGGTCAGAGCTCCAAAGGCTATCTTGACTAATTCTACACCAAATCCACATGTCTTCACGAGTCTTCCACGCATCCACACGAGTCTAGGGTAAGATTTCTACACTTTTTCTTCCTTTTTGGACTGCTGTCCACATTTTCCTTTCCTTTTTGTTTGGAATTACAGATTTCAAGCCCTAATTCATTTTTATTTTTCTTCCTTGCTTGCAGCACCATGTCCACAAGTGGTAGACATAGTACAGTGAGGAAGGAAGTGCCCCACAAGCGTCTATGGTCTGATCCTGCTCCTTCTTTGCCATCGAGAGTACCCGCCGCATTGCCAGGAGATGATTCCTCGTCCGAGGAACCAGAGTTTGACCCATTTTGGTTTTCTAGGTACAAACATTCACAAGACTGGGCAAAGTTAAAATCCAAGAACATAGTGAATGGAAGGGTGGTGCAAGTTGATGACTTCCACCAGTATGGGTTGTATGCTAGGTTTAATGCCCTAGGCTGGGCATCGATGCCGTCAGCCACATAGCCATGCTACCCAAACCTGGTTCGGTACTTTTATTGTAACCTTGTACCAACCTCTGGGGTGCAAGGATTTGGTCTGGAGAGCAGGGTGAAGGGAGTGGATATGAAGTTCACCACTGCCATCTTAGCAGAGATTCTGGGATTGCCCAACATAGGCGATAGGTGTTATTACAAGCCTCGGGTAGATATTTTTGATATGTTTTCTCCGGAGACCAAGAGGACGGTCTTCAGGGCATTGACTGGGACAAATGGGGTTCCGAAGTCTGAGGCTGACTACAAGCCTACAGCTAGGATTATTAGCAGATGCATCTCTTACAACATTTACCCGAAGGGCAAAAACCGGGGTAGTATTTCTATGCTCCAGGCATACATCACTTATTGTCTACTAGGGGCTGGCAAGGGGGGTCCGGTGATCAACCTCCCATATTTACTGATCCAGGTGATGCTCTATCATGCATAGAACCCACCAGATGGGAACCTGCCCTATGGGAAGTTCCTAACTCTAGTGTTCCAATATTTTGGAGTTCCTCTGGCTGGTGAGTATGAGGATGGTGACAGGTCAAAACCCATCAACAAGACCTCGATCTAGAAGATGAAGATGCAGGGGGAGCCTGAGAGCAATCCCGAGTTTGAGGAGGAGATGGAGCAAGAGCAGGAGGCAGCAGAGGGGGTTGGTTTGGGTGAGAAGAAGGGCGATCCAGAGGGCACTGGTGCACAGTTTGTGGATCTGCCCACCTATGAGCCAACCGGTGCTACTAGTTCTCAGGTCTCAGGGTCCTATGGATGGTCTAATATGATGGCACAATTTCAGGGTCTTCGCACCCAGCTGACTCAGTGGTCGACGTGGATGGATCAGGGCTTCACTTCCTTGGAGGGGAGAGTAGATTCTGTTGAGCGTAGACTTCTGGGATTCCTATTACCGCGTTGACTCCTGACAGACTCAACCTCCGCCGAGCGACATACCTCCCCAGGAGTAGTCTTCCAGCACCAATTCTTATTTTAGTTTGACTTGATGTAGTTTCTCTTCTTTTTTTTTATCATGGATTATGTAGTTTTTTTTTTTTTCTTTGCAGATGTAATTGGAAGTAGTACTTCCATAGAACTTTATGTAGTGGCTTTCGCCACAATTAACTTTATTAATGTTCAGTGAGTGTGTTTTGTCTTTTATTTACATTTGCCCCCTGTAACTTTTAATTATTACATGTTGATGAGCACATTTATGTGTGAAATTATCCCATTTAATTCTGCATTTTTATCTACTTAGAATGGAGCTATTCGGGTACTTTTCTATATTTTCACAGTACAAGGGTATTTTCGACATATGGGAAGAATTGGAGAAAAAGTGTATTTTCAAAGCCTAATTTGAGAAAACCAAGTTGGAGGAGTTCAATGCTACACAAGCCCGGGCCAATGAAGACCTCTTGTATTTTTTGGTTCAAGGGGTGGTCCCCAGCTAGTTCCATTGAATTTGATCTCAGGGGTAGAATTGTAAAAAGGGTGTTACAGGGTTATGCACATAAAAGATGCTGAGGGGAGGATTCGATGCAATCTAGGCCCTAGTCTACCCATGGATCGACTCACATGTGATCAAAGGCGAGATGGGAAGAAGTTTCACTGAAGACCCAAGGGCATAATTGTAATTTTAAAAAATTGGGAAATTTTCAGAAGATATCCGATATTGGGGTCATATCTTCCAAAATATTAATTGGAGCAACTTTAATTCTCGGATTGGGTCCATCTGAGGCCAGGATTGAGAGATATGTTTAAAACGAGAATCTGGATCAAATTTGGTATTTAGATTAAATGCTCTTTCTCTCTCACTCCCTCTCTCATCCCACTACGGTTTCTAATCCTTCCTAAATCCCATCTATTTTAAAAATCCCTCTCTTAAAGATAAATAAATAATGGGAAACATAATCTTGCCTAAAACCCCTCCTCTCTCCTAAAAATCTTTCTCTTCTCTCACATACTGCCCACGGTTCCCAACCCCATTCTCTACCATAATTTCATTATCTCACATCACTTTCAGCCACATGTCCCTTTAAAACTCAAATTCTATCTCTCACATCTTTCTTTCTCTCAGGATTCTTTCCCCTATATCTCATTTAACTCCCTTTATTTTAAAACCTATCTATCTCTCTCTCTGATTGGTTTTTGTGTTTCTTCTTTTTGGGGATCTCAAAACCAGTAAAGGGGGAGATCAAATCTTCTCTCTCTCTCTCTCTCTCTCTCTCTCTCTCTCTCTCTCTCTCTCTCTCTCTCTCTCTCTCTCTCTCTTTGTTCTTAGTGATCGGTTATGCTTCGAAGGGTTGAATACATTCAAAGTGGCTGACCGCGGTTCGATCTCCATCTCCATTGCTCTCCAAGTTCATCCTCACCTGCGTGTTCAAGCTATGAAGATTTTAATCAACACTTTGTCTCTTAGCACCATGATTAGCTAAGTTCCCTCTATCTTTAGGTGTAGATGAACTAATGGTGGTTGCTATTTAAAATTCTGGTTTGCAGTCTTGATTGCTTGACATTGAGACCCCATCCCTATTTGGATGATTTTAATAGATGTATTTAGCTGAAAATTTTTGTTTCTGTGATTCATTATTTTTCATTCAAGCAATGGTATTTTGTTCTTATGTGGTTGTACCGATGATGGATTATAGCTGAACGAACTAAGGGTGCCAAGCCCTATAAGTAAAGGACGATAGTACTCGTCAAGATAGTCCATACCTAGGAGGAACCCTACATTCTGTGGTATTATTAGGCCTGTGGTTATAATAAACCGAAGCATGCAACTGAATTGAATAGCAACCCATTGGGGATTCGAACCTTAAAGATAGTCTTCTTCCGTATTTGCATATCATTGTTACCTTAGATTTGTTTCTTTTGTTCTTAATTTAAAAATCGGATTTATTGTAATCTAATTTTCGTCACTTTCATCTAATCATTTTAATAATTTAGCCTTCCAGTTCCCTGTAGATTGACCCCTTACTTACTACTTGCTAGATTAATTTAGGGTTTTATTTGTGACCGGTTAACGACACAATCACATGTTTTATTTTCTTACAATTTATTATTCCTATTCCACTGTCTATGAATGTAGAAAGAGCTTCTCGCTCTGATACCAAGCTCTATCACTCCCCAAACCACCCCCTGGGATGATTAGGTAGGTGACCCGAATTGCATGTCAGTAATCTGCCAAATCCCACGAATCTAGAAGTAGTTAATCCATTCACAGACATGCACATCCACCATAATACATCATGTAATACTCAGAGTGTTGCGGAAAGCTATGTTTACATTAAAACATTTAAAAGAAAGAGTAGCAGTACAGGAATTAAAAATATATACAATACTGTGTTTGTTCATTCCCTCTCTCAGACCCACAAAGAAAATAGTAGTACCTATTTCTACCATATACAACTTTTAAACAAAAGAAATATATATAGGAAAGGATAACCTGAGCCCCCAAAAGAAAGAAAGCTAAAAGTAAAATGGGGAAAAACTCCATCAAAAACACAAAGGAGTCCCCAAGACAAAAAGTCAACAGTAGCACCCTTCACGGGTCATCCTCAACTATTATTGAGAACACACGCACCAAAGGTATGACCTCCGTCTGGGTCCACACTAATACAGTCATAACCACTATGTCTCTCCGTCGGGTAATAAGTCTCCCCGCCACAATGTCATCCACCTATAGGATCATCTAACAGAAAAACATATATAATAGAGTGTGAGCTCCACCGAGCCCATGAATGAAATACATCACCATGCATGCACATGCAATCACAACCATATGAGTTCTATATGAGGTGCAGTTCATTTTATTTAATTAGCCACCTAACATCAAAACTAAGGCAGGTTAGTGCTACTACAATCTCCAATACATGTATCCCTAGTGCAGGCTTTTAACCCCTTCCCACGATACACCCATTGAGTTGTCGGAGAGGATCAGTCAGCTCCCGCATCAATCACCAAGGTCTGCTCGACCAGCCCTCTAGGATTAACCGGTGAGGCATCCATCCTTTTTATCACTTTTCTTTTCTCTGGCTTATAGCCCATAATTCACCTTTTTGGTGCAATAACATTTCTTTTTTTCTTTTTCTCATTCATATGGTCGCTCCCACAAGCATCTAATACCTTAACCCCTGTTGGCAAGGGTGCGTAGCATGGGTGATGAAACTCTAGCCCAATATGTCTATTTGGCATCGTATGAGTCGGGTGGTGTCAACCGCATCTCATTCTACGGGTTACCACAGTCCTCATTTCCAAGCCAACTACGACATCTAGTCTAACAAATCACATACAGCACACAATGCTCATTCATAGATCCCAGCAGTCAACACATTGTCGTTTCCAGATTTCAAGATTTGATGAAACAAGTATACAACATAATATCATTATGTTATAATTCATTTCAGCATATTAGTTATGTTACACCTACATACACGATGACATTTCACTCACCTTGGTTTGGTCCTACTGGTTCAGTTGTTGGTTCAGTTCTGGCCGGTGTCTGGCTATGCACCTCGAGCACGGGATCAAATCCTAATTTAGTAAATCAGAAATATGTTAATTAAATATTCAAAGCTGCTTTGGATAAGCTAGTATTGGTCTAGGCTCACTGGTCTGACTCGGTGTTCAGTCTGATGTCACTTGGAATTCTTTGGGTCTTGCACTGGCTTTCAGGTCCATGTCCCAGTGCATCATCCAGAGATGTGGATTAGGGTTTGATTTGGTTCATAACAGTATAGTCAGCTGTACATGGTCTTGATAGTCATACAAAACAGTACCCAGGTCAACAGTTCAGCTGGACCATCCCTGGTATGGTTACCAGGCCCGTGGAGCTCACTTGGGTACCCATGGTATGAATATTACCAAATAGATGTGAAGAGGGGTATTCTGGTCATTTACCACCTCCTCACACTGTGTATGGCCCACTGGTGAAGGCCCACACAGGTTGGACAGCATTACAGCCCAAATTCAATCTCTTGGCGATTCACTGCGTGATTGGGCCAATCGCCCAGTGCATCGCCCAGAGCCTGTTTGAGACGAAAACATGCCTGGTTTCTTAGATTTTGCTGCATGGGCAGCCATGGGGTGGATCTGAAATGCATGTAGGGTAGTTATGGACCCCATTTGGAGTGGAATCCAATGGTTCGCATGGTTCATAGCTTGGTTCCTCCATTGGAAGCCAGGAGCTGTCTAGACAGCTCAGAGAATAGCAGCCCAGGCTGTGTTCTAGCTCAGAGCCATGGTTTGGGCTGCATGCAAGGGAACTTTTACATGTACAATCATGGTAGGAAGCTGTTCATACCCAAATCTAAGCTAGGATCAACTTGCATTCAAGGATCCATGCCTAGACTGCCTGTTCTGAGTGCAACTAGGCAGTGCAGTCTGGCACAGAGACTGGTCTCAGTCTTAGCTAGTAAAACAGCACTAGAATCATGTTATATAGCTCAAATCTTGCATGCAGCAGGTTTGCATGTGAGATCTGAGGCATCCCAAGGTGGGTCCCCAGGTGTTCTAGGCTTTTCTTAGCCAGAAACACCACCTCAGAGCTGAGATCCATAGAGATATACAGAGAACAGCAGCATCAGGTAGTAAAGTTTATTACCTGAGGATGATCTGGGCTGCAGGAACAGAGGGCCGGCAGCAGTGCAGGTGATCCCCTTTCCTTTCCTCTTCTTCTTTCTTTCTCTCTTCTTTTCCTCTCTTTCTTTCCTTTCTTTCTTCTCCACGATTTGAACAGTGGCTGCATTCTATTTCTAGGTTGGGTCTTGCCTATTTATAGGCCAGCCATAATTAAGGCCTGTTTGGCTGCCAGCCCCCCACTTCTGGAATGCATTTTTAACCTTATTCTGGGCCATTCTGGCAGCTCAGGTGGGGTCCACATGCTACCAGGGGTAGGTAATGGTTCCTAAAATCCCCATCTACCCCTAGAGGATGTCCATGGTCTATATGGGTGGTCCCCACATGTCTGCAGTCCAAAATACACCATTCAGCCACTCTGGGTGATTCACTGGGTGATTGGACCAATTGCCCAGTGCATCACCTAGAGAATACAGCAGCGCTGTATAAGCTCTATGCTTGCACAGGTGCTTGGCCCAGGGCTTGGGCTTTGCACCAACACCCCACCCAGGGTTTAATACACATCTTTACAGGTGTGGGCCCCACATTCATGGATAGGAGAGAGAATACCTAGGGTTTATGCAGTACATTATGCTGTGTGCAGTGCAACTGTATAGGCTGCAATCCACCTTCTGGCAGGTATGTAGGGGGTCATTCTTAGAGGTTCAACTATTGGGGTGATGCTCCACAGTGTGTTTGGGTGACTGGTCAGAGGTCCCTGTCCTCCATACAAAATTTTCAGCCAGTTAGGGGCAGGCTTGACACCAGTCTCGCTGAAGGCTCCAGCCAACATGGTTTATGTCCTACCACAGATATACCAGTCAAGTTATGAAGTGGTGGACATCGTTGATGAGGAGTTTGAGGAAGAGGACGGTGGTCCTCTGATCATTGGCGTGGATCCCGAGAGCATGGTTGAAAGCCCAACTTCTTATAGTTTGTTGACCATCGTGTGACTGGCCCAGGATCAGTGGCCCGGGGGCAGCCGTCCACTCAGTCGAGCGTGAGTTTTGAGAAATCGAACAAGGAGATGACTCAACATTTGAAGCCTTTGTACATCAACGTCCAGATGAATGGCAAGTCTGTCTCGCTGGTTTCGATCGACAATGGAGCTACAGTCAACATGCTCCCTTCAAGAATGAAGAAGCGTATGGGCCATGACGAGGCCGAGCTGTTATCGGCGGATGTCTCAGTCACCAACTTTTTGGGAGGGGCATCAAAACCAAAAGGCATACTCCGCATTGATCTCAGGATTAGGGGGAAGGAGTCCTTGACCGCTTTCTTTGTCATGGATGCCAATGCTAATTACAATGCTTTGCTAGGGCGAGATTGGATCCACGCCAATAGCTGCATTCCATCATCTCTCCATCAGGTGTTGGTCTTCTAGAATGACAAAGGAAAGATCGAGTGGGTGAATGCCGATAGCAGGCCTTTTCTCATCAACGCGAACCACGCGGAGGCCAGACTCTATGGTGGGGAGATCACCGCCATCACGTTCATTGGCTAGGACAAGAATGGCAAACCTACGGCGATGGCAACGGCCTCGACAGTGGTCGAGGATGCTGAGTAGTGGAGCTATGCCCTTTCTGGGCTCTTTAGGCCATCCACGTTGATGGGCTTATACTGAGCAAAGTCAAGTCTGATGGATAGGAGGTCTAAGAAGGAAGGCGTAGTAGTAGATATAATAAAAAGGCTGAGCCTTTACAGTCTTGAACAACGTCTAGTTCTGGCTTAAGCTCACATGGTTGAGTGCTCTGTAGATGGAGAGGACCCAAGTAGAGGCTTGGAATTGACGCACCTCCGACCGGCGCCAGCCAAGATGGAGGAGACGTTGGCCGAAGTTCAGGATCTACTCGAGGAGATTGATCTAAGCTCTGGGGATATCAAGAGGCTGACGTTTGTTAGTGGCCTACTCGATCCAGAGTTTCAGGCATCAATTGTAAACCTTTTAATGGAATATAAGGACTATTTTGCTTGGGACTATTCTGAATTTCCTAGATTAGACCAGGGTTTTGTAGAGCATCGCTTACCTATCTTGGAAGGGTATAAATCGGTCAAGCAACTCCCTAGGCGCATGGCGCCTGAGGTAGTGGCGAAAATAAAGGACGAAATTGAAAGACTTCTTAAGGCTGGATTTATTTGGCCAACTCAATATGTCTAGTGGTTGGCAAATGTTGTACCCGTCCTTAAGAAGAATGGGAAGTTAATGGTCTGCATAGACTTCCGGGACTTAAATACAGCAACACCCAAGGATGAGTATCCGATGCCAATGGCGGATATGCTGGTCGATTTGGCTACCAAACATCAGATTTACTCATTTATGGATGGCCATTCGGGTTACAACCAAATATCTATTGCTGAGGAGGATGTGTCCAAACAGCCTTTAGATGTCCCGGGGCTCTTGGGACGTTCGAATGGGTTGTAATGCCTTTTGGCCTAAAGAACGCTGGGGCCACCTACCAAAGGGGGATGAACCTCATTTTCCATGACATGATTGGATAGTTCTTGGAGGTATATATTGAAGACGTGGTGATCAAATCTATGAACCAAGTAGAGCACCTCGAGCACCTCTGGAGATCCTTTGAGCGGATGAGGCGTCACGACCTCAAAATGAACCCCCTCAAGTGTGCTTTCGGGGTGTCAGCCGAGAACTTCCTTGGTTTCCTCATCCATCAGAAAGGCATTGATAAGACTAAGGCAATCATGCAAACACCGGCACCCAGAAACAAGAAGGAGCTCTAAAAATTCTTGGGACAAGTCAATTTCCATAGGAGGTTTATCTCCAACTCCGCTAGCTAGGTCAGGACGTTCTCCCCGTTGTTGAGACTGCGGTCAAACAATGAATTCCTCTGGGAGGATGAACATCAATAGGCTTTCGAGGAACTTAAACTATATCTGTCTGAGCCTCCTGTATTGATGCCACCACAGAGGGGGGTACCACTTAAGTTGTTCGTCTCAGCCTCAGCCGAGTCGATCTGCAGTCTACTCGCTCAAGATAGCGAGATTGGTTTTAAATAGGCCATCCATTATTTAAGTCGTGCCTTGACCGATGTGGAAAGGAAGTATGTGCCCATTGAGAAGCTTAGTTTGGCATTGTATTTCGCCTATAGCAAACTCAGGTATTATTTACTACCCATGATAGTGCTGGTGTTGTGTCAGACAGATGTCATCAAGTATATGCTTTCCAGGCCAATTATTAGGGGACGAATAGGAAAATGGATGATGGCTTTAACAAAATTATCACTTCAGCACGTTCCCTAGAAATTGGTCAAAGGGCAGGTGTCACACCCCAAACCACCCCCTGGGAGGATTTAGGCAAGTGACCGGATATCCTACGACATCTGCCAATCCCCATGGATCTAGAAGCAGTATTTACACGTCACAAACCACACACTGAGGTTAAAAGATAATAAAAGAATATCAGAGTGCAATGGAAGATCGAACTACCCACAGATGATTTATATCATCAATAATAAAATCCCAAATGCCTATGTTATATCATATACATATCCATTTATGTTCAATAAGTACATTATCCTGGTAATTACACTTCTTGAAAGAAAGATACTTAAATAATAATAGATCGTCGCTATGCAATGAGATGAGGAAGATCTACAATTCCATCGACAGCTTTCTTGTCCATTGGCAAAATCGCTCTTGCAAAATCAACTAAGAGAGAATATACAAGAGTGTGAGCTCCACCGAGCCCGTGAATGAAATATAAACCATGCATGCACATGCAAGCACAACCAAATGAGTTCGGCATGAGGTGCAGATCATTTTATTTATTAGCCACCTAACATCACAACTAAGTCAGGTCAGTGCTACTACAATACCCAATACATGTATCCCTGGTGTGGGCTTGGTTACCCCTTCCCGCGATATACCCATTGAGTTGTCGGAGAGGACCAGTCAGCTCCAGCATCTCCCTACCCAGGTCAGCCTGACCAGCCCTCTGTGATTATCCTGTGAAGTGACCCTCAACATATAACTCAATGATCACATTTCTTTTCTTTTGGATTATATTGTGGCATAAAGCCCGGCATAAAGCTCATAATCACATTTCTTTTCCTTATTACGGTTTTAAGCCCGACATATAGCTCATAATTGAATTGTGGCTTAAAACCCAGCATATAGCTCAAGGTCACATTTCTTTTCCTTATTATGGTTTTAAGCCCGGTATATAGCTCATAATTGAATTGTGGCTTAAAACCCGGCATATAGCTCAAGGATTATACGGTCACTCCCACAGGCATCCAACACCTTAACCCCTGT
Organism: Telopea speciosissima; assembly: GCF_018873765.1. Lineage (NCBI taxonomy): Eukaryota > Viridiplantae > Streptophyta > Magnoliopsida > Proteales > Proteaceae > Telopea > Telopea speciosissima. The sequence goes on from NC_057920.1 coordinate 27,386,567, forward strand.
TGGCAAGGGTGCGTAGCACGGGTGATGAAACTCTAGTCCCATGTGTATATGGCATCGTATGAGTCAAGCGGTATCAACTATATCCCATAATACGGGCTACCACAGGCCTCATTTCCAAGCCAGCTACGTCATCTAATCTAGCAATTCCACATGTAAGCATTATCATCCATTTTCAATGTTCATCAGATAAGATTCAGAATTCAAATGAGAATATAAAACAATTTAAAATAATTAAAGATAGTAAATATTATTGTTGTTGTCATGACCCATCAGTCATGTTACACCTACACTCATGGTGTAATTCCACTCACCTTAGTGTGATCCTACCAGTTCAGTTGTTTGTTCAATTCTGGCTCGTGTTTGGCTGTGCACCTCGAGCACGGAAACAAATCCTAAAGTAATAAATCAGAAATATGTTATTTTAGTTATTCAAAACTGTTTTGGATAACCCAATGTTAGTCTAGGTTCACTGGTCTGACTCGATGCTCAGTTCGAGATCACTTTGAATTCTTTGAGTCTTGCACTGGGCTTTAGGCCCAAGTCCCAGTGCATTATTCGGAGAATGTGGTCTAGGGGCAGAATGGTCATTTACCACTGTAGTACATGTTCCTAGGTCAAAATAGTCTTACAACATAGTCCCTAGGTCTGCAGTACTGCAGGACCAACATAGTAGGGTTCACAAGCCCTGCGGGGCCCACTTGGGTACCCAAGGCATTCACAATAAAGGACAGACGTGGGGAAGGGTATTTTAGTCATTTCCAACCTTCCCACAGTGTCCAGGGGGTCAATGGGTGAGATCCCCCAGGTCTACCCACCAAAATAGCCCATTTTACCTCACTGGGCGATGGCCCTGGGCCTTGCTGCATCGCCCAGTGGCTGTACAATCGATGCAGGCTGAGTTTCCAAGGTGGGGCCTACAAGGCTGGGATCAGACTTCATCCTCTACATGTCAGGGGGGGTCTGGTAGCCCCTGAGGTGGCCTACCCATTGGTCCAATTGGATCCTCCATCAGATCTACCATCAAACTGACAATGGCTGCCCAAACAGCCCAGATGAATAGTATCACAGGGTTTTGGCCAAGCTTGGGAGTTGGTTTCACCCACATGCAGGGCTGGAAAAGCATGAAAAATAAGGGTTCAAGGCGGCAACTACCTAGGGTTTGGTCTCATGCAGCCAGGGCTTGCATCCAAGGTTCCAAATAGTCCAATAACTGGGCATCTGGCAGTGCAGCTGTGCACAGCCAGAATTCGGCTCCAAGAATAGCATATCAAACCTGTATTTTTACATAAAAATGTCAAATCTTCCATGCTCCATGCTTGCATGGTAGATCTGGAGCAGTTCTAGGCAGTTCCCAGCTGTTCTGGGCTACCAGATGGCTAGAAACTCAACAAATAGCATGGACCTAAGGAGATGAACAGTAACAGCAGGTTTATTATATGAAAAATGCTCAGATCTCACATGCAACAGGTTTGCATGTTCGATCTGAGGCAGCACAAAGCAACCCCTAGCTGTCCTAGGCTTTCCTTGGCCAAAAATGATACCTAAGCACTAAGATCCATGAAGATAAATAGAGAACAGCAGCAAAACAGCATGTACAGGTATGGCTTTATACCTGAACTGAATTGAGAATGGCTGCTGGAGCTGATTTGATGCACAGGTAAGCTCTTCCCTCTCTTTTCCTTCTTCTTCTCCTTCCTTTCTTCCTCCTTTCTCTCTCTTTTCCTTCTCTTTTCTCTTCTCTTATGCTAGGGCAGTAGGGAAAACGAAATAAGGGCTGGGCCCTCCTATTTATAGACTTTCAAGGTACTAAGGTCTGTTTGGCAGCTTAGGCCCAGTCCTAGAATGCATTTTCAGACTGATTTTCAGTCATTCCGGGCACTCTGGTGGGCTCCACAGGGGTCCAAGGGTATGAGGTGGTCCCCCAGACTTCCCTCAACCTATGGAGGGTGCCCATGTCCAATATGGGTGGTCCCCACACATCTGTATATTAAAATACAGAAATTTCCCACTCTGGGTGATGTCTCTGGGTGATGTGAGCATCGCCCAGTGCCATCACCCAGAGAATTCATCTGCAGAATTGTTTGGATTGAAATGCAATTTCAGTCTATTTAGAGACATAATTGGGCCATGGTTCCTCCTAGAAAAGTGAAGCTCCATGAATCTAGTTTCTATGAAAATTGGAATCAAAGGAAAATAAGATTGGATGATGAAGTTATGTTATTTTTATTATGCAAAGGTCAACCTGTCAAAACAGCAGGATTCGATTTTGATGACAACTTGGGATAAAATTTTAACCAACTTAGAGACATATCTAGGCAATGTGTCTTCTAACAAAATGCATCCCTATGAGTCTAGTTTCCAAAAAAATTAAAACCAACACAAATGAAGTTTGGGTAGTGGAGTTATATCATTTTAACTAAGAGAAGGTCAATCTGTAAATTAGCAGAATTTGTCATTTATGTTGGGATTTAAGATATATGTATGGAATTGGGTTCTCATCATCAAATCAATCATGCAAATTGATGTTTGGGTTTAAAAAAATGTTTTATCTAAAACACTCAAGTTGATGAGGGTCATCACTATTTTAGACTAGAACTAGGATTTAAGTCCAAGGGTCCTAGAATCAAGAGATGGTACCTTCCTTAGCCAGTACATTATGCAATGGGTTGTACATCTATAAAGGTCTACAACCCATCTTTTGACAGGTATGTAGGGGGACATCCTCAGGGCTTCCCCATTAAATTCAATCACTGGAGTGTCACCCCATAGTGTGCTTGGATGCCATGTCAAGGGTTTCTTGTCCTACATTTAAATCCCCAGCCAGTCAGGGGCGGGTTTGACAGCAGGCCTTGGCCGACTTCCTTGCAGTCCATCCCCCACTTGAGTTAGGGGAGGCGAGCATGAGTGAAGGGGTGAACACCATTGCACGGTCTCCTTGGAAACTGTTCTTTGATGGTTCAAGGACCAGCGCCTCAGCAGGGGCAGGGATAGTGTTGTTGTCTCCTACCGCCGTTGAGACCCACCTCACTTTCCAGCTCTGTTTTTCGTGCACGAATAACCAGGCTGAGTATGAAGCTTTGTTAATTGCCCTCAAAATGCTCAGCGTAATGGGTGTGAGGAATATGGAAATCAATGGTGATTCATAGTTAGTCATTAAACATCTAGTCAAGGAGTACCGTTGTGAAAGCCAGACTTTGCTTTCATAATTTTCTCTGGCACAGCAGTGTTTGAGCAAGTTTGATGACACCTCGATCAAGCATATTCCATGAGCAGAGAATAGTGTGGCAAACTTCCTGGCCCAAGCCACTTCAAGCATTTTGTTTTCACAAGAAAAGGTGGAAAAAGTCTTTATCATCTAGAGAAAGACTTTCTCGTCCATTCTTGAAGATGAGACATTTGAGTTAGGGTGTTTGGAAGAGGTTCAGCCAGATTGGAGGTCGCCGGTCATTCACTTCCTCCAGAACCCTGATGCTAAAGTTGACCAGAAGACAAGGTATCATGCATTGAACTAGCTGCTTTTAGGGGATGAATTGTTCAAATGGGGCCATGATGATCTTCTCCTTAAGTGCCTAGGCCTAAATGAGTCCATGCTTGTTATGGCAGAGGCACATGAGAGGATTTGTGGTTCCCACCAGGCTGGAATTAAGATGAGATGGCTGCTCAAGCACCATGGTTATTACTGGCCGACCATCCTGCAGGACTGCATCAGGTATATAAAGGGGTGCCAAGCTTGTCAAAGGCATGTGCCCATGCAAGGAGTGCCCGCGACGTAGCTCCATCCCATTGTTGAGCCTTGGCCGTTCAGGGGATGAACTCTGGACTTGATTGGAAAGGTTACTACCCCCTCGGCCCAGGGGCACGCATTCGTTATCGTGGCAACTGATTACTTTACAATATGGGTGGAAGCCGTGCCAATGAAATCAGTTAGTCAGGCTGACGTGATAAGGTTTGTGAAGCGCGAGATCATACACTGTTTTGGCTTGCCTGAGACCCTCACCTACGATAATGGGTCAGTGTTCTCTAGGGGAGAGGTATCTTTGTTCGCACAGGAGTATGGTATGACCGTCACCTTCTTGGCACCTTACTATGTGCAGGGCAATGGTCAGGCTGAGGCAAGCAACAAGGTTATTAAGGCAAACTTGTCTAAAGTCATTGATGATAACCCAAAGTCTTGGGCAGAAATGTTGTTAGAGGTTCTTTGGGCCTTTAGGACCTCAAAGAGGATGGCAACAGGAACTACCCCTTATGCGCTAACTTTCGGTCACGATGCCATCTTGCCTATGGAACTGACTGTAAAATCTCTACGGGTGGTGAGGCAATACGGGATGACCCCCAGTGAATATGCAGATTCCATGATGGCTGAACTTGATGATCTGGATGAGGAGCGTTTGTTGGCCCTCGACTGGGTTTAGGCACAAAAGGTCAAGGTGGCTAAGGCCTATAACAAGAAGGTCAGGCCTAAGGCGTTTGTTGAGTCAGACCTAGTATTGAAAGTTGTACTACCAATCGGATGTAAGGACCCCAAATTTGAGAAATGGTCGCCCACCTGGGAGGGGCCATTTATTGTGCAGCAGGTCTTAAAGGGTGGAGCATACCGGTTAAGAGCAGTGGATGGCCAAGTGCAATTAAGGCCGTTGAACAACAAGTACTTAAAAAGATACCACCCAACAATGTGGGAGGCAACAAAATGACTTTCTTGGCCGAGAGTCGACCACACAAAAATAAAAAAGGAAATAAATAGACAATAGTTCAAGCCGAAGCAGAATCGGCCACAAAATAACAAGTACCAAGGGCTAGATCATGATAGATCGGCAAAACAAAAGAGTGAAATCTCAAAGACATCACGTGTTCTCAGGCTTGCCTTCCAGGTCTCCCCGGATTTGCTCCAGCAGCTTCTCGACTCTGGCTATATTCGCTCGAACGCAGGTCACTTAGCGCGAGAGTTTTTCTTCCATTGCCAAGATGGTGTGATACACCTGCTTTTCGGCTGTGGCCAAGGAAACCCCGGTGGCCAGAGTACCTTTGGTCTCGTCCAGCTCCTCTGAAATGATCTTTCTCTGGCGCTACAGATCAGCCAGCTCAATCTCAAGTCTTTTCATATTTTGACGAAATTCACGCAGTTCAGCTGTGATGGTTGTGAACTTTTCCTTTTTCTCGGCTTTCAACCTAAAGGTTTCCCCTTCGTCTGTTATCGCCTGAAATGCAGCGGGGAGGTTGTTGACCATCAGGTGTAGCAGTTCCGTAAAGCTTTGAGTTGCAGTACGCTGATCAGGGTTGGAACTTGGATTAGATATGATGGTCTGGAGGGCGTCGATCATAGGCTCGACCCATTTTTGGTCAAGGATCTGCTTAACTGAAAGTGAGCTGCTTTCGTCCAGGGTCTTCCATGCTGCTGCTACCTCGGGAGAGCCCGGTGGGGTGAGCTCAGCCTCTTCAAGGGTGAGGGGGCCAAGAGAACCTACGGCCAGAAGGTGATAGAGTCAAGCAGCATAGCCACTGGGTCTTCTTCTTCTTCTTCCTGCAGCAAAACGCCAAAGGTCAAAATAGTTCCTATTCTCACTATAAAGACAAAGGCAGGGACAGAGGAGGTACCTGGGATGTGGGCCTCGTCGGAGGCATGGGTTCACTTTCTTCCTCCTCCCTAATCGGAGGCAACCTGGATGACTGATCTTCTGGGGCTAGGATTGCTTTTGGGGTTACATTTTCTACTTCTTCAAAGGAGGACGTCTTGACGGCGCTAAGCGCGACCATGGCTAGTAGAGCAACAGTTTTAACCGAAGCGGTGACAGTTGGCACCGACGCAGGTAGGGCTTGCTTCATTAGACTTTTCTCCCCAATACTTTTTGGAGGGGAGGCTGTACTGAGATCTATCTTGACTAGAGAAGAGTGAGGAGCGGCTAACATGGAAAGCTCTTTTGGGACAAGTGGGCTTCTTCCCCCAACAGATTTTGCAGGGGAGGCCGTGCTAAGGTCTCACTTGACTGAGGGAGAGACTTGGGTGGCTGACGTAGGGAGGCCTTTCTATACACCAGATTTCAGGGTTGAGGACGTAGACTTACTTGAACTTGACCGGGAAAGTTTGGACAGGATGCCTTTGTCAGCCTCTTCATCCCACTGCTTTCTCACCTTTGTCTGACTTGGCCAAGGGTTCGGCCTGAGTGATGAGCAGCGAGTCATCACAACCTTCAGTGGGACGTTATCTTCACTGTCCGTGGCTTCGCCGCTATCGGTTTTTTAGAGTTGCCGACTGTTCCTCGGCATAGCCTTTGAGAGGCTATTCTTTCTCTTTCTTTTTTCCCTTTTTCATGTTTCTCTTAACTATCGGAGTCCACGGTCACGGGTGATGCACCTGTGAAAGAAATCAGTCGACAGAGGCAAAGTCGATTAGCAGAAGGTAAGGGTTCCATACATTAACAGTTGACTGGAGGAATGGGTCAGCGTTACCTTCACCAGTTGCTGACCATTTTTTTGACTTCGGCGATAACTCAGAAAACTTGGAGTCAACTTGGCCAGAGGTGGAAGATTGGCGGTCTTCCCAGGTGTCGGAGTCATCATCGCTAGACCAGAAGTAGTATTGAGTCCACCAGGCATCGAAGCTCTCCATAGTAGCTGGCGGTGCAGAGAAGTAGCATGGCTGGAAGGCAGAAAGAGCCATGTCGCTCAGGAGAGTTACATCACTAATACTGTCATAATCCTTTAAAAGGTGTCGATCAGGACCACCTTCAAAAACCAAAAAGTAACAGGGGACTGAAATGGCTTGTGTGAGGCCAAACTGATGGGCCAGGAACTGAGGATTGTACAACTCCATGCTGCACATGTTGTTCTTATTATGCTCGAGGAACACCCCATGGTGGAGGTCTCGACAAGTCAAGAAGGAGCCCCAAAGATCCCCATACACGGCTGGGTCAGCAATGGCTTCACCCAGCTAGTCAGGCAAACTCTTGGACGAGTGAAATGGGGTAAAGGAGGCTGAAAGGCGGACTTCCTTGAGAAGAAAGAAAAATGTAAAGCAATCTATGAGGGAATGTGCCAGCGGTGGGTGGAGAAACTGAAAACCAATGGCCGGGAAATCATCGGCCAATGGAGAAGGACTGAACTCTGGAAAGTAGGAGCTCAACCATAATTGCAGAACCCACAAAGGGCCTCCGCCATGAGCGAAACCAGACTCTACAAGGTCATTACGACCTCTATACAAAGAAGAGAGGACAAACGCACAAGATTCACAGGCAGGCCAACGGCCAAGGTATTCGCAAGGCCGAGGTAAGCCTTGGTGATCTTGTCAGCCCAAGTGCAGATGAGGCAACGACAGATCCAAGAAAACAGGAAGGTGACATACTCTTGTTTGCTTACAGGGCCACTTTGTTTCCAGAATTGGGTGAGATAAGAGGTGTAGCTGGCATTTTTCATAAGATTCAAATCCCAGTCTGCCCTGGAGTAGTCAGAGCTGCCGTTGATCTCTTCCTCGACAAACTTTAGGCCCAGGAGAGATCCCACGTCAAGAAGGGTTGGGCTCATCATTCCAAAACTGAAATGAAAAGAGTTGGTCGAACGGGACCAAAAGGGGAGAGTAGCATGGAGAAGGTCAGCGTCACACGGATAGCGGACGATGGACATGAGAATGGCGTCATAGATACCAAGCTCCTTCTAGGTTTCCTCTTTGACCGCAGACATTCTCTTCACCTAGTCATTCCACTCCAGGCTTGTACTCCAGAGTAGTGGGGATGCCCCATCAGAATAGAGGATGGTCGTCTGGGTGAGAAGGGAAGCTTTTGAGGAACTGAGTGGTTGGAGGATCTTCAAATATTGGGCCCAACACAAAGTGTCTGGAACAAGGAATGAGTACTTCCAGGTTCACGATAGGATGCAAGGTGGCAAGTTTTGCCTGGAGACGATCAGCAGCGGTCTGGGGACCACTAGTGTCCTCCTCTAGATCCATCCTTCCTTCCCGATTGCAGAAAATTGGAGCACAAGATGAGGAAGAAGGCGAGAGGGCGAGTGAGGACGTGAGAGGTTATCGCATAACCGGGAATGTTGAAGGGTTTAAGAAGGGTTTCTAATGATGGTTGCCTTGGGAATTGGCAAGGGAAACCCAAAAGGCGCAAGCGTCGGAGCGTGATTAGACCACGTGTCCAAGCCAACATTTTTCCAATAGTTTCAGTCACATTAGAAATGGTGCATCGAAAGATATTTGATGAGCACATTTATGTGTAAAATCTTAGGGCATAAAGCATACATTTTACCACATTGGACAGAGTTACTTGGTGCTTTCTTGTGCGTTTCAGGTTTTTGGGCTATTTATTGCTATTTTGGACTATCGGAGGCTACATCTCCAAATTTACACGTAAAGCTACCCAATATTTGTGCATGACTGTAAAAAAGACTAAATTTGGAGCAGGTTGGACATGATGGAACGCAAGTACGGATTCGTCTAGGCCACCGTACAGTCGATTATTCTTTTCAGCCCAAGAAATGATAATGGGCCAGAAATGAGCTGAAATACAAGCCCAAGCCCAGAACCAAGATGGATTGACTTCTTCAGTGATTAAAGTGAGCCAATTAAAACTGAACTAGCATGATACAAGTTGCCAAGCATGACCAAGTGGGCTCCTCTCTCATTGAGCTTTACTTTCAAGAAGATCCTGCTTCCCGAATTATGATTGGATATTATTTTGGAGATTTGCTATTGGTGGAGATGTGTGGTGATGTGGCTTCCTAGTCCAACAATTCTTGGCTTCAAGAGATAGGAGATTCCTCTCCTATTTTATCTCTCCTTATTTATTTATTTATCTATTTTTTTTCTTTCTCCCCTTCCTAATTCTTCTCTCCCTCTTTATTTTATCTCTCCAAACCAAAACCATTCCCCCACGTTTCATCCCTTTTTGAAAAAAAAAAAAAAAAAGAAAAAGAAAAGAAAAGAAAAGATTACTTTCCTAAAAATCTCTCCCCCCTCCCACGTTATCTCTCTCTCTCCCATATTTTGATTTATTTAATTTTTTTTTCTTTTCCTATTTTATCTCTCCCTATTTTTTTTCCCTCTTTCCTAATCCGTCTCTCTCTCTCCCACTCACGGCTCTCACCACCTCTCATCCTATTTTTTCTTTCACACCCCATATCTCTCACGGGTTCTCACTCCCTCTTTTCTAACTTATTCTTTCTCTCTCTCTTCCCCCCCTTCTCTAATTAGATTTTCACATTCTCTCTATCTCTTTACTCTTATCTTTTATTTTATTTTTTCTCCCACTTTATCTCCTCTCCACGATTTTTTGAGGGAGAGAAGCCCCAAATTCATTGGAAGCCTCCCTCCCCCTCTTCTCCCCTTTCCCTTATAAATATCCCCTCTTCTCTTGTAAAATTATTCATTCAATTAGTGAAATTTTTTCTTCTTTTCCTATTTTTGGCTTTAGTTCTTAGTTTTGATTTCATAAATTAGTTCTTTCAAGTTCTTAGTTTTGCTTTCATAAAAGTTGTTTAATGGTTGTAATAGGTTTAGTTTATGCTTCAATGTCTTCAATATGGTTGTAATAGTTTTAGTTTTAAGCTTTTTAGTCTAAGCTCCTATGTTGGTGACAAGACTTGGAGATTTAGAAGAGGAAGCCATGGTAAGTTCATGCAAGTATTCATTCAAGCTTCTTCAATTATTCCGGTTCAAGCACATCTAGGTTTTCATTCTCTAAACTCTCAATCTCATTCGTAGCTTCTCCTTCTTCTTCTTCTCCCTCTATTTCTTTTATTTTTCTTATGTGGTTACTTTGTTTATGTGGATGTGTGGCTGCATTTTTATTACTTCCAACTGGCGTTAGTATAGGATTTTATTTTTAATTACTCCCAATTTGCATTAGTTTGATAGGTTAGATGTTCATGTGTTAGGACGCCAACTTAATCCCATAGATGCGTAATTTGTTAGATGCTTGTGGTTTAGGATCCGTTAGTTTAATTACCATTAATTTAGTAATTTAATTAATTTGGTTCACTTTGCATGACTTTTAAGATTAGTTAAATAGAATAGCGTATATCTCCTCGTGTTAGACCCGTAGCTACGATTGACCCGTACGCTTACGGTTTTATTTTAACTCAAACAATTTTTTGGCGCCGTTGCTGGGGAGATTATTGTCCATTTTATTTTTTTGATTTTTTAAGTAGTTCGAAGTATTTTAGTTTATTATTTTCCCTTCTTTTTCTGGAATAAAAAATCAATTTTTGAAAACCTCTTCTTGTTTCTCTTCTATTTCAAATAGTGTGTGCCCAATCTAAAGTCCTTCACATGCTCCAACCCTCCATTTTTTGGTGTCCCTCATAGGATTAAGTTACCTATGGCGCTACATCTTGACCCGGTGGGGTGGATTAGCATGTGGCTTATCTTTGGAGGTGACCACTCTTGATAACAAGAAAGCAACATAGTGAGTGCGTTGGAAACATAAACGTATAGTAGTCCTCCACTGTACATCAGAATCCATTTGGAGTCGTCCGTAGGTGGCTATAGAAGACTATACGGGTTCCCTTACTGTCAACCTATATGGCATCCTTAAAGCTTTTGAACCATTGCTTCAATTTCTGAGGGATAGATGCACTATCTACCTTGGACTCCCTCTTATTTTTAGTACTTTTTCTTAAATCTTTTATTCAATTTTTCTAAAGGAGACCTCATATCTATTTAGGTGGCTACGGTGTGGACTCGTGATTCTTCTAATCGTCTTATTAGAATACCACCTTCTCCCCTACCCTTAACCCCACCTTTGACCATGGGTGACCAACAACCCAAGACTCTTAAGGATAGGTTTTACCCTACTAGGGCTGCACAGCCTTCTTGCATCAACTTACCACCTATTACAGGAAACAATTATGAACTCAAGACCAACTTCATTACACTACAAGAAATTGGTGCAATGGCAGCACTTTGGGTTGAGTTATTGTGGCATACTTTACAAATGTCGTCATATGTGAAGATATACCGATATTTTATTAAAAATGCCATCATATATAAAGGTATAATGGCGTATGGGTTTAAATGCCGTCATATAAATATATAACGGCGTTTGATCACAATCGCCGTTAAATAAACAAGTTTTCGCGGCGGTTTTTTAAACAAGCGCCACTGTAGTTTACTATTTAATAATAGTTTAATATTTTTTCTAATGTCGTTTTCAAAGAAATGCCGTTGTATGTCACAATACAACGACGTTTATAGATAAACGCAGTATAAAGTAATAGTTTTCAGCGATAAAAAACCCCAAAATCTTTTCACTTCCCCGCGCTTCCCATCCCCATCTCAAAAATGTTTTCGTTTCCCCCGCTCTTTCCATCTCTCTCTCTCAAAGTTCTCTCAAATCTTTTTCCCCTCTCAACCGTCAAACTTCTCTGAAATCCCTTTCAAACGACAGAGCAACGGTGATTTGGCGACACCAATTCTCGCAAGTGCCACAAGGTTTGATCCCATTGAACCCTTCTTCTCTCCTTTTTTCTTACATGTTTTGATTCGTCAGAAAGTGTTAGTTCTTGTGTTTGATCTGTTGTTAGTATTTCAAGTTTTTTGTCCAAATTCTTTTGTTTAGGTTTCTGTAGTTAATTCTGTTGTTTTAAATTTTTTTTTTAATCTTAAACTCTCCTTTCTCTCCTGCTCTCTCTGTTTCTGCGTCGATTCATTCTGTGTTTATCTTTGGATTTGCTTATGCTTATATATGTATGAACATGTGGTTTTGATCTTTAAGGGGGGACAGTATTTTCTACTTCTCTCTTCTGTCTTCATTCATTCGATTCTTTTGCTTCCTTTAAGCACCAAAAAAGATGGGTTTGATTTCTGGAATTCTAATAGGGATCGTCAGCGGCATAGCTTTGAGGGCATGAGCTTTATGGAGCTTTATAGAGCTTTATGGCCTATGGGGTGTTGATATATCATACTAAAGTACTAATACTACTGGGTATGGTCGTATGGACTATGGATAGAGTCAGATCGACCTCCACTAACTTCTCTGTCAATGATTGAGTCAATTTAGGAAAAAGGAGAGGAGGAGAAAGATTGAGACCCCAAAAGAAGATGTTGACATTTCAGCAAGCAATCAATATAAAGTAGAGCAGTTAAAGAGATGGATAAAACTTATAAAACTTAAAAGGATGGTTAAAGGTGGAGGAGGGGAGAGGAGAGGAGTGGAGTGGAGAGATGCCATTCTAGTGAATAGGAGTCAACGTAGAAAGACAATAGGAGAAGTGTGGTTTTGTGTCTTCACAAAATGTCAACCCAACCCAATCCCATAGAATTCAAATTCACCATTTATATATTCTTTACTATTAGGTAGCAGGTAGGACACTTTCGTTTTTTAAAGAGGAACTGAAGAAACAACCCAAGATTTCTTTTTTTTTTCTTTTCCACCTTTGAAGATGCATGAAGGAATCTCTCTCTCTCTCTCTCTCTCTCTCTATCTCTGTGTGCTGTAATGGGAGTGTCACTGTAAGATTTTGATGCAACTTGGGTTCTTCCATGTTTCCAAAATTGGTATTCTTATGGTGTTGTTGTTCCAATGACATTCTGTTTGTATTGAATCCACCAAAATTGGTCTCTTGTTCATGTCCACCACTATTGCAATTCACTCCAAAGGTAGGGACTCCTCCTGAAGCAGCTCCAAAAATGGAGGAGCCACCATTTGCTAGAGAATTCATTAGATCTTGGAGATGATTTTCATTTTCCATCTGTGACAATGTTTCACCCCCACCACCTCCAAAATTAGCCCTAAAATTAGCAGTCAAGTGAGACTTGTCAGATTTAGGACCACTTAATGAAGAACTTCCAAAACCTCTAAGCAAAGAACCACTTCCACTGCTTGCTGTTGAACCCATTTGAGCAGCTTTTTGAAGCAAAGCTGTTGCAGACATTTGAGGAATAACAACTTCATTTTGCTTCGATTCATTTTGTGTATGTAGTTTATATATGTATGAACATGTGTCTATATTGGTGATGTGATGATGAAAAGTGAAAACAGTAGAATTTGAGCTAATTTGGATTTGTTTTGATCAAACAAAGGTGGGGAAAAAGAAAATAGAATAGGTTTTACTTTCATCTTTGTTCTATTTGTTTCTAAGTGTGTTAAGGATGTTAGATTTTTGATATCTTGTTCGGTTTTGAATTCTAATCATTATTAGAAATTACCTAGCTCTAATTACTAGTTGTTGTGGATGTCTTTTTTTTTTCTTCTTCTTTTTCCTTTTTTGGGGTTAGAAACTCTTGTTAGAGTTTAAGAGTGAAACCATTAAAACCTCAACAATGTAACAAATCCTACTGTATAGTTGGTGAAACTATAGCCATCACAAATGCATTATTCTAGTGATACATAATGCTGCATTGATAAATAGTTTGTTGTCTCTCGTATCTTGCGTTATGTATAGGTGTACTTATTTGACAAGTTATGAGCATAGTTCCTTGGATAATTAGGTCTCTTCTTTGTCTCTATAGCTTGCATTCTATGTATGAAATGTATTCGTTTTTGGAGTAAGAGTTCAGTTGTCAGTTGGTTGGATTTTTTTTTTCCCCCTTTTTTTCTCTCTTTGTACGTTGTAATGTAGTATTTTGACTAATCAACTAGCTCAGAATGAGCATGGTGACTGTGTTATCTTCTTATGTACAGTTTTGAAGTTTCTCTAAGAAGGGCATGTGTTAAATTCGTGTTTTTACTTCTAGTCTTTGGAAAATCTCTTCATATTTAAAATATGGGATGCAAAGTAAATGGATGCTACCCAAGGAGCTTTACCATCTGTATAGAGCCATCCAACCTCTGGACAATTGGTTCCCTTTCTTAATCATTATTTGTATGAACTTTAATCCCGATCAAACTTGAGGCTTGTGTGTATAAATAGATTCCAACTTGCAAGAGTTCATCTCACTAATCTCTCCCCTCCTGGGGGTTGAACTATTTGAATAATTGTCTTACTATTTTTATGTCCCATTTTTTTTAGAACTTGGACTATTTGAATAATTCTCTTATTATCTTTGATTCGGATCAAACTTAAGCTGGGACAGATTGCAGCTGATGACCTGGGCAACCCTCTGCAATGGACTTGGATGCTCATTTTCGCTTGCCTTCAATTCTTATCAACAAATTCGCATTTTTAAGTTATTAATTAAAATCCTCATTCCTAATCTTTCCTCTCAACAACTAAGGTAGGGGAGCAACAAACCCCCGACTTCGTCTCTAGCTAAGAGCTCCACCTCTCTTCACTGGGAAAAAAGGTTAGTTGCTAATCTCTCTCTCTCTCTCTCTCTCTCTCTCTCTCTCTCTCTCTTGCATTTGATCAATTTTCAGAGACTTTTGTAGGTTAAATCTTATTTGTTTTCTACTCATTATGTATTGATCTGCTTAATTTCATTTCCTTTAGATTTTCTTTGGTTTATTGTTACTAATTAGGTTAGTATGATTTTGAACCCGGAATCAGAGATAGTTTATAGACATAACTTGCTTTTATATTCATACTTATGAACATATTATGAGAACATTGTCAACCATTACAGGTTGATTGTAAATTAGAGATGGAGTTACTGAGAGAGAGAGAGAGAGAGAGCGAGATATGTTTGATGTTTATGAGAAAGTTTAATAGATTTTCTCTTTTGTACATACATAACCTGGTTTATAATATATTGCCCTCTTTTGTAGACTCTCTCTTTCTCTTTCTCTCTCTCTCTCTCTAAGTGTTGCTTGCAGGAATGAAACTATGAATATGGTGAAGAGATATATAGCTTGACGTGGGTTGACAGGAATATGGTATGTTATTATTTATTCTGTTGGATTTGAGAGGTTTGGAATCAAGAAATTTCAGTGGATATCTCAGTTTGGGAATAGTGGTGTATGGGGGGGGTGGTATTGGGTCCCATAAATGTTTAAATATGTTTTCTTCCATTTCCATCTTTAGGGTTTTAATCCAATTGTTTGGAGTTCTTGGATCAAGAGACTAAAAAAATTCTGTTTTGTTCTTCTAAACCTAACCTCTCTATCTCTCTTCATCTTTCTTAGAGTTTCCTTTGGGGAATTGGTCCCATTAGAGAAGGGGATATAAAGTAGAAACTATTCCTCCTAGTTGTCTTCTACTTTATTATTCTGTATGTGAAGATTGAGTTCTTTCCTTTCTACATGCATAAACATGGCATGTTTTTAACTAAAAGGCCCACAGCCTTTCTACATGAATAATGGAATTACATTAGAATGGGTCAAGTCATAGGAACAAGGATGATTAGTTATGTTGGATTTTGAAAAGCTTCATGGATAGGCGTGGTGGACATTTTTTTTGTTTCTTTTCTTCTTTTTTCCCTTCCTCTTCAACCAAGGCATGTGATTTCTCTACTTTTTTTTGTCAAGAAATGCCAGGTAAGGGATGACCACATTACAACTAATTTGAAACTGAAGTTGACTATAACAGTTTGGTAAATTTCTAGGAAATACAGCATGATCATGAAAAATTGGTAGCATTCATATCATAGTTATCTCCTAAGCTTGAAGAATTGGATTGGGTACTTGAAGATGCAAATGCAAGAGGGTTGGCCTCGGCACAACGGTAAGATTGCTCTTTTGCAATTTGTACTTTATTTTATAATTCTATATTGTAATATGACAACAAATTTCTGATTTTACTTCTAATGAAATTGATGAAGCTTTTGCTAAGCATTGTAGTTAGTTGAGCTCATGTGTGTGTGTGTTTGGTGATTTTGGGGATGGGGTTGTAAAATCAGATCATGTGACTTGTGTGGGTGTGTTTTTCAGATCTTTGGGGGTATGTTGGATGTGCCACAAAATGCAGATCATGAGTCTTGTTTCTCATGATGAAAGGGATTGGAAATTGGGCTTGCATAGATGGTAAGTATGGATGAATGGATTTCTATTTGCACTGGGATTCTTAATCGATGAGTTCTTTCAGGTAGCCTCATCCTCACAATCTTCAGATCTCAAATAACTATGGGAATGCTGCTGGCTGTTGATACCCACCATTCAGACTTCTCTCTTTCTTTTTCTTTTTCATGTTTTACATAGTTAACAATCATTGGGAAGCTTACTTGCTTTTTTTTTGGGTAAGGGGAAGCTTACTTGATACTTAATAGGTTATGATAGTCTACATATGAAAATATTGAATTTTTTGGTTTGACTTGTGCCTTGGTAGGGAAAGATAGATTGACGGGTTTGGCTGTTGAGGCAGCAAAGAGAGCTCTTCAAATGGCTCAAGTTAATGCTGATGATGTAGACTTTACCCTGCTGTGCAGATCTACTCCGGACGATCTTTTTGGCAGTGCTCCTCAGGTACATCCACATGATTTAGGAATCTTGAAATGCTATGGTTAAAGTAATCATCTTTGTAAGAAGAGGCAATTATAACTGTACTGTGGCTGCAAAACATGCTTTCATTTGATTATGAGTGAAAGGCTAAATACTTTATAAGAGTAATATTTCATTGTTAGTACAAAGAAGTGTGACGCTAGGTGATAAGGATCCAATTAAAACTCTATTTCTTGTTAGTTCGTAAATTTCATTTTCTTTGTGTTATGCCATGCTTAGCTTAATATTGTGTTTCATTTATCATTCTTTTAGACTTGATATAGCTAAAGAGGAACAAGTTAGTTTATATAGTTGAGACCAACTTTTCAAGAGACATATTCGTTTCTAACCTATTCTTATACTTAGTTGACCATCCATACTTGTGATATTGTTTGTCTAATCATTAACAAGTATTTGTGTTGGATCTCATAATGCCTAATATGCTTCATGTTTCTGTACCAGAGCGTTCATTGTAACTTACCATCTCATGGCAGATCTAGAGATATACCATCGATTATTAGATTACAATCCCCTCAAGTGTGTTAAGGCATCAGTTAGACCTGAGCATCTCAAACTCAGAATTCTTTTTAGATGATCTGTGATGAATTTTGAATTTGTGCATAAAAGGACACGCTGTTTCAGTCTATTGATTTGGATAATTACTTGCTCAAGTCCTTGTTTCTGCCTATTGCTTATAAATGGGTTAGATTTGAGTTTGATTTGGACTATTGATCACTTAATCTCTGTTTCTGTCCATTGCTTTTTAAATGTATCAGACTTTAACATGACTTGGATATATTTACTTAAATCTCTTATTTCATCCCATCTCTGTGGATGCACTTCGAATCTAAAATGGGTAGGGTATTTGGTGAGGTATATCTCTATTTTATATATGAATTTGGTATGGATATAAAAATAGGTGACATGATGAATCTATTGTCTTTGAAATAGGTTAATGGATTGAATATAGAAATAAATTTTTTTTTAAAAAAATACATATAGCGGCATTTTTTTACAAACGCCGCTAAAAGTATAAACTCAACACCTATCACGGCACTTTTTAAATGCCATTGTAATACACTTTTTCTATCGTTTATTGAAAAACGCCGCAAGAGAAAAGAAATTCAATACCTATCACGACACTTATAAAAGCGCCGTTGTAGTAATTTTACTTGGCATTTATTAAAAAATACCGCAAAAAATGTGCATACACAAACACACTAAAAAAATGCCGTTGTACAAAAATGGCGGTACCTTTGCCGACATTTTAGCGGCACAAATTATAAACGCCGTTATATCATATAGCGGCTTTTTTTGGACTTATAGCGGTGTTTAAAAATGCCGTCGTAGGCCCAATTTCTTGTAGTGTTAGCATGCTACCCCACTTCCATGGGATGGCAAATGAAGATGCATATCTTTTCCTTAGGGAATTTGAGGAGGTCTGTGTTCTAATTAAGGTCCAAAATTTGACTGATGATGTAGTTAGCTTAGGTTTATACCCTTTGCCCTGAAAGACCAGGCCAAGAAGTGGCTCTATGGACTACCAATAAACTCCATTAATACATGGGATGAGTTCACCATTGTCTTTTTGAGAAAATTTTTCCCTCTTCACAAGACTAATAAGCTTAAGAGTGACATCCTCCAATTCAGGCAGAAACCACATGAGTCCTTTTCTAAATTCATGGAAAGATTCAAAGACCTCCTTTTAGAATGCCCTCACCATGGTTTCGACTTGTGGCAGCTATGCCAAATTATTTATGAGGGTATTGATTATTAGACCAAGCAACTTGTAGAGTCTATATGTCCTGCAAGCTTTACTTCTTTTTCTGAGAAAAATGATGCATGGACATTCTTAACCAACTTAACTGATAAGACTAGGGAATGGGAATCTTCCTAAGAGGCTGAAAGGACCACTAAGGGGTATCTCATTGAGAGTACGACAGCAAAGGAGGCCAAACTTGACAGCCTCATAAAAAGGTTGGAGTCCATAGTTCTCAAAGAGTCTATATCGGTTAACCAGGTCAACTAGGTGACAATATGTCGTTGGTGCCAAACACTTGGACATATTTTGGAGGAATGCCCCAACACCTTGGTGGGTAATTCCAGCACTGAGAATGTAAGTGCTCTCTACCAAAATAACCCATATAGCAATACTTACAATCCAGGATGGAGAAATCACCCCAATTTCTCCTGGAATCAAGGGAACCAAGCAGGCCCATCCAACTTTAACCATCAAGGCCAGCTTGGTGTCCAAAGGCCCAACTATGCACCATAAAGCCAAGGAATGTCTCCTAACCCCTTTCCCCCTCGTCCTCATCTAGGACCTTCTGTGAATTCTGCTAGGCCTCCTCTCCTTGCATCCTATCAGCCACCCCCAAGGTTCATCAATACAGGAGAGACACCAAGAATAGGTGAGATTGAGAAAAGAATGACCCTTATGGAGAAGCAACTCACCCAGCTTATCATAATTTTGCATGAGAGGGAAACAGGAAAGTTACCTAGCCAACCTGAGCTAAATCCTAAGCATCAGGTTCATATTCAGCAAGGTACCTAAGTTTTTCCACTCAATCCGGTGCAAGGCCAACAGCTTCAAGGGCCCTCCAATCAGGTTAATGCTATATATGCTTTAAGGAGTGGCCGTGAGTATCAACAGGTTAGTACACCTCAATCTCTACCATCTTATACTCATGTTGATTCTCCCCCTTCTGATGAGGCCATTGAAGTGCGTACAATTCCAAGTTCTTCTGATGAACCTAAAGAAATTTCAGATGATTCGATTGAGGAATCCAAAGATGATTCTATTAAGAAAGAGAAAAGGACCACCCCCTAAGAGAGTTTACACCCCACCTGCCCCTTTTTCAAATAGATTGGTTAGCAAGAAGTCTCCTTCTGTGAAAAAAATTTTGGATGTTTTTAAACAGATTCAGGTAAATATCCCTTTGTTGGATGCCATTGCCCAGATCCTCGCTTATGCTAAAGTCCTCAAAGACTTATGCACCCAAAAGCGGACCACCAATGTGATCAAATAGGCATTCTTGGCTGCTAACATCAGTTCTCTCATCTCACATCTAATAGTAGCCAAGCATAAGGATCCTGGTAGCCCCACCATCTCTTGCACTATAGGCAATACAACTATTGATCATGCCTTATTGGACCTTGGTGCAAGTGTGAACCTCTTACCCTTTCATGTCTACCAACAATTAGGATTGGAAGAGCCGAAACCGACCAATATTACTCTTCAACTTGCAGATCGGTCGGTTAAAGTTCCTAAAGGAATGATTGAGGATGTCCTGTTGAAGGTTGGAAAATTTCTTTTTTTCTGTGGATTTTATTGTTTTAGATACCCAACCTACTGCCAACTTCAAGGACCAAATCCCTATCATCTTGGGTAGGCCATTCGTAGCTACCAGTAATGCTTTAATCAATTGCAGGAATAGTCTCATGAAATTATCTTTTGGGAATACTTCTGTTGACTTCAATGTGTTTAGGTTGGGCAAGCAGCCTGATATGGATGAAGAGGTGCATATGCTTCAGGGATTTTCCGATGATGTTGACATTTTCTTTAAGATTGATTTTGATTCGGGATTTCAGGAGTGTATGCAAGAATTGGAGGGTGTTGATGATACCCCATGATCTGAGGTCTGGAGCATCTAACCACCTTTGGAGCCCCTTGGACCCCTATCCACCTCCATTCCCAAACCCTCTATTGTTGAGTCCCCCACATTAGAGTTGAAGGCATTACCCTCCAACCTCAAGTATGCCTTCCTAGGACATGATCATACTCTCTCTGTTATTATTGCTTCTGATTTGACTTCTATTCAGGAAGAAGAGTTGATTAAGCTTCTGAAATAACATAAGGAAGCTATAGGTTGGACCATGTCAGACATTAAAGGTATTAGCCCCTCCATTATTCAATATCATATTCATCTGATGGAGAGTTCCAAACCTTCTAGGGAACCCCAAAGGAGGGCTAATCCTATCATGAAAGAGGCAATCAAGAAAGAGATCCTAAAGTGCTTGGATCATGGAATAATTTATCCTATTTTTGATAACCAATGGGTGAGTCCTGTGTAGATTGTGCCTAAGAAAGGAGGAGTCACTGTAGTTGAGAATGTCAATAATGAGTTGATTCTAACCTGTATCCAAACGGGGTGGAGAGTGTGCATTGACTATAGGAAATTGAATGCGATAACTTGGAAGGACCACTTCCCCTTGCCTTTTATTGATCAGATGTTAGAGAGACTAGCTGGCCATGAATATTATTGTTTTCTTGATGGTTATGCAGGCTACAACCAAATCCCTATTGCTTTAGAGGACCAACACAAGACCACTTTCACATGCCCTTATGGAACTTTTACTTACCGGCGTATGCCTTTTGGGCTTTGCAATGCCCTTGCTACGTTCCAAAGGTGCATGATGAGTATCTTTTCTGATATGGTAGAGCACTTCCTAGAGGTGTTTATGGATGATTTTTTTATTCACGGCTCTACCCTTTCTAATTGCTTACATCATCTCTCTTTGGTTCTTAAAAGATGCATAGAAAAGAACTTGGTCCTGAATTGGGAGAAGTGTCACTTCATGGTGAAGCAAGGCATAGTTCTTGGTCACATTGTGTCCAAAGAAGGGATCAAGGTTGATAGATCTAAGGTGAACCTTATTGCCAATTTACCACCACCCAAGAGTGTGAAGGACATTAGATCTTTTCTTGGCCATGCAGGTTTTTATAGAAGATTCATCAAGGATTTTAGCTAGATAGCTAGACCTCTCACCTCTCTTTTGGCCAAGGAACGCCCATTTGATTTCTCTCCTGAGTGTCATGAGAGTTTTGAGAAATTGAAAAGAGCATTGACCTCAGCCCCCATTATGCAAGCTCCAAAATGGACAGTGCCATTGGAGTTTATATGTGATGCCTCTGATTTTGCTATAGGGGCTGTTCTTAGGCAAAGAATCGACAAATTGCCCCATATGATTTATTATGCAAGTAGGACTCTTAATGATGCACAGGTTAATTATACCACTACTAAGAAAGAATTTTTAGCTGTTGTGTTTGCTTTGGAGAAGTTTAGGCCCTACTTGGTTGGATCACATGTGATTACTTATACTGACCATGCAGCTATCAAATAGCTTGTGCAGAAGAAAGATGCCAAGGCTTGCCTCATTAAGTGGGTCCTTTGGTTGCAAGAATTTGATCTTGAAATTAGGGATAAGAAAGGATGTGAAAATTTGATTGCAGACCATCTATCCCGGCTGCCTAATTCTTTGACTGTCGATTCTCCAATCAACTTGAATTTTTCTGATGAGTATCTGATGGCAGTGTCTAGTGAACCTTGGTTTACTGACATTGTTAATTATCTAGTTACGGATGTGACACCTGCATATTGGTCCACCCAAGATAAGAATCGTTTCTTTTCACAAGTTAAATATTTTTTTTGGGGATGATCCTTATCTCTTTAAGACTTATCTGGATCAAGTAATCCGGAGATGTGTTCCTGATCATGAACAACAATCTGTCTTATCTTTTTGCCATGATCAGGCTTGTGGATGCCACTTTGGACCTAATAAGACTGCGGCCAAGGTTTTACAGTGTGGATTTTATTGGCCTAGTCTGTTTAAAGACTCTTTTACTTATTGCAAGGCGTGTCCTTCATGCCAATCTTTAGGACGTCTTACCAGGAGGAATATGATGCCCCTCAACCCAATTCTGGTGGTTGAGGTGTTTGATGTTTGGGGCATTGATTTTATGGGGCCTTTCTCTAACTCTTTTGGTAACCTGTATATATTACTTGCTGTGGATTATGTGTCCAAATGGATTGAGGCTATTGCTTGTAAGACCAATGACCACAAGGTGGTTGTGAAATTTCTGAAGGAGAACATATTCTCCCTTTTTGGTACTCCCCGTGCTATCATTAGTGATCAGGAAAGCATTTTTGTAACCGGCCTTTTGAGGCCCTCATGAGAAAGTATGGTGTCATCCATAAGTTGGCCACACCCTACCATCCCTAGACTAGTGGCCAGGTTGAGGTTTCAAATCTGTAAATAAAGCAAATTCTTGAGAAAACCATCAACCCAAACCGCAAGGATTGGTCTAACTGGTTGGTTGATGCGCTGTGGGCCTATAGGACAGCCTTCAAGATCGATCTTGATCAATCTCCGTACCATCTGGTGTATGGAAAGGCATGTCACTTACCTATAGAGATTGAGCACAAGGCCTTTTGGGCTACCAAGAAGCTCAACTTTGACCTACCCACCGCAGGTGCCCATAGGAAACTCCAACTATCTGAGTTAAAAGAGATTAGGAATGAGGCATATGAGAATGCCCGGATTTACAAGGCAAAAACTAAGGCTTTCCATGATAGGCACATTTTGAGAAAATCTTTTGAGGTAGGCCAGAAAGTTTTGTTGTCCACCAATAGCAAATCTCCAAAATAATATCCAATCGTAATTCGGGAAGCAGGATCTTCTTGAAAGTAAAGCTCAATGAGAGAGAAGCCCACTTGGTCATGCTTGGCAACTTGTATCATGCTAGTTCAGTTTTAATTGGCTCACTTTAATCCCTGGAGAAGTCAATCCATCTTGGTTCTGGGCTTGGGCTTGTATTTCAGCTCATTTCTGGCCCATTATCATTTCTTGGGCTGAAAAGAATAATCGACTGTACGGTGGCCTAGACGAATGCGTACTTACGTTCCATCACGTCCAACCTGCTCCAAATTTAGTCCTCTTTACAGCCATGCATAAATATTGGGCAGCTTTACGTGTAAATTTGAAGATGTAGCCTCCGATAGTCCAAAATAGCAATAAACAGCCCAAAAACCTGAAATGCACAAGAAAGCACCAAGTAACTCTGTCCAATGTGGTAAAATGTATGCTTTATGCCCTAAGATTTCACACATAAATGTGCTCATCAATATTTTTTGAGCGAAACTAGAGCAGGCACTACTCCCGAGGGCTCCTTTAATCGACCTCCCAACTCATGAGGGGCATTGTTTACACCCAGATTTTGCTCCACTCCTTCATGGCCAGGCAGAGACATTGGGCCACGGGACATCTCGACCGAACGGATTGACCGAGGCACGATGGCTCTTTCCGGTTAGGGTCGGGGTCATCGGCTAAGAAGCGAACGGTTAGTATTACTAACAGTTCTTGGCAGTTAGGACTGGGAAGGTGTGTTGGCTTTAACATGGCGAAGTTGTGGCCGATGATTTAGGGGACCGTTCCTTATGGTTATCCTTACCGTATAAATAAGCAGGAGAAGCAAGGAAGAGGCATCAATCAATCACACAACAAACCTGCATTTTTACTTATCTTTATTTTCCTTGTACTATTTTCTTTTCCTTTCATGTTGGTGTGAACTTAAGGTTTTCTTGTATTTTGCTTTATGCACCCTTACGATTTGCACTGTAGATTGTTCACGTCAAGTAATTTGAAGTGCAAGCCCAATCCATTGTTATGTCCATTTGGTCTGCTATCTTTGAGAAGTCCTTGGAATACCGGGGCACGAGTATAACTTTAGGCCACCACAGCATAACAAGGTGTCTTATTCCCATTCCGGCCACACCTCGCTGGCTGAAGGATTTTTAGTATAAACACCACCATGGTCGAAACCACTGAACCTATGGATTCATCTCCTTCTCCTTCACCAAACCCACCGATTCATCTCCTTCTCCTTCATCTCTCATCCTCTCCATTTTCTAATGTAAAAACTCCAACTCAAACCTCCAAACTCCATGGCTGCCACCAACCAAACCCTCTTCTTCTTCTCTACTTCTTTCTTCTTTTTTTTTTTTCCTTCTTTAATACCCAAAATTTGTAAGACCATCTATATGGATTAAATAGGTAATTCCAAACCCTATGGATTCTAGGCCTTAGAGATTCCAGCACCAAACCATTATTTGAGAGATAAATTCCTGGAATTAGATTTTGCGATAGGTTTAGAACCAGATCTGAAAGTAATACAAAAAAGAGAATTTACCATTAGTTTCTCAAAAATATTAACTAACAAATTAGTCACTGTAAACTTGTTTAAAAAATCATAAATCAAATCCACGAGCAGAGAAAGAAATAGGGGAGTGTAGAAGTCGTGAACGACGGTGATCCTTCCGACGAGTTGATGATTTATCATCACAAACATTAAGAATTTAAAATTTCAAATTAAACACAGTTTTTTATTATTCCATTCGAAATAATTAAATACTGGAGGGTAATTCAATCTGACGTTCCCGGAGAAGTTAAGTTCTTGTTGGTTTATGAGTGAATTGCAGGAAAAATATTGTGACACATATGCAGTCATCATGCTCTGGCTTTGGTAATGGATCTTTTAATAACAGCTAAACTTGTGGAAAGCATATATTAGATTTCGCTTTTGAGCATAAAAAAGGACTGGAAATGAGTTTTCCTTCCACTTTTGCAGAGATTGAAGTTCGAAATTTTGAAATCTACTTATCTAAAATTGCCTACCATCGCCAAACTTAAAGAGTGGAAATGAAAATTCTCTTTATATTTAGTTCGCATTAATCTCTGATTCAGAGACCAAAGTTGTAATTTTTTCACAATACTCAGAGCATCGAGCGTTAAAATCCACTTACTTGCTTCATCATTAGCCTTACGATCCAATTGATCGTTGTTACAACACGAACTGAGCTTTGTTGATCTGGAGTCACGAACCGTCCTATAAAACAACAAGCTCGGGCTGATGGAGTGCCAGTCTGAGCCGGCGGAATGAGCTCCGATGACTAAGTCAAATTATGCACACAGATAAACTCTAGAATTTAGAAAACAGAGCTTAGAATCCCCCCTTTACCTGTGAGATGTCTGGCTATTTATAGGTTCTGTGCCTCGGACTGTCATAGGCTTTTATCGGTGGTAGACTGTTACTTCGGTCCAGGAGATGTGGAGGTAGAACCTCGTTTGGGCTTACACCTGTCCCGAAGGGTCACCCCAAGCGTGTAACCCTAGCTCATACGGTTTGTGTGACCTAGGTGAAGTGATCCCGCCATCATCGAGTATGCTAAACCTCGGTCACAGTAAGCTCGATTCAGTCTACATTTTGCCGATCTTCTCCTCGGGCCCGCTGAAAGTTAGTCGTCTCGAGATCGGGTCATTCCCGATTCCTTATAAAATGGCATCTCAATGGTCGACTTGGGTTATCCCTAGATTCAGGTCGGTTGTGCCGACCTAACCTTCAAGGTGGACACGTATTGCCTTGCCATTGGTTGAGTAAGAATGGATGTATCATATGCCCCCCACTCGCTTAATCCCATTGTGGTCTAATGCACCCCTCTTTGTCTTTGTCATTGCCCTCATTCATTTTCATTTTTTTTAGGTTGAATCAGGGCGACCCGTGCTCACTTGGGGGCTCCTTTCCTCACCCACCCTCAGGTATTATGTCATCATTTAGCCACGTGTCAGGGCATCATGATTATGCATTGGGTAATCGGAACGTCTTTCAATTGTGTCCGTCTGTCGCGTCATCTATTGACCGTTGGATCCCGTTTCTTCAGGCTATAAATAGGAGAATAGTTGGACTTCATTTTCATTCGTTGTTCGCCTTTGAAGGTCACACTGCTCCCTTCCTTGGTTGGGTTTGCTTAGCTCGGGCGATTCAGTAGATTGGTGTTGTTCCTTTCTTTCTCCTTGCTCGTGGTGTTCCTGCTCGGGTCTGCTACAAGTAGGTTCTTCTACACTCATGGCTTATAGTGGTAGTGAATATAGTTTGCTTGAGGTAAGTGCCTCGGTGAAGGGCTATAGTCAAGGTTCTAACCCTGACTCGCCTAGTAGTCTGAATGCTGAGGATCTCCTCAACTCGGCCTCCGACGACCTCAGTAATGTTCGCCTTGATTGGGATATAACAGTGGAGCCCAATCGTGAGATCCGTAAGATATTAACTTCCCATCCTGACCTAGAAAGACATGTCAAGATTGCTGGTCCAGCTGTGGAGGCTGAGGAGGATGTGGAAATAGACATTTTGGCTGCGAAGAGCCAAGGCTCTGTAGACCATGGGGTCTAAGGTCAGGTCACCCCCGATGATCAAGTCAGCTCTAACGAAGGGTACGATGGTGAAGATGACGAAGATGAGGATGATGATAGCAATGAGTCTGCGCCGGACGAGCCAGAATAAAGTGTGTACAATGTGTCTAGCATTCTGCATAAATTCTACCTAGTTCGGATTAGGAAGAATTATACGATTCTAGATGAGGTCGCCCTGAGAATTCCTTTCAAGGAGGAGATGGCGTGCCATACTTAAGGTCCCTGGGTCAATCTATACAAGATGTCCTTCCATAGCAGACTGAGGCTTCCTATTCTAGGCCTCGTAAAGGAGATATTCGATCATTGGCTTCTTACTCCCTGCCAGTTGGTCCCGAACTCCTGGAGGATCATCCTCGGATTCTACGTTTTCTTTAAATGGGTCGGCTTCGAGCCGAGCTTACCACTTTTTTCTTTTTATTTCATGCTGAAGAAATGTAATTTGGATGGGTGGTATTATTTCACCCGTTGTAACAGGGGAAGAACAAGAAGGGGTCCCGCTCTTCGTGGCTATGCCTACGTCTGTCAAGAAGTGGAAAGATCGGTTCTTCTATGCCTACATCCCTGGGGTGCCCTTTAGGTTGAAGTGGCTCAAGGTTAAACTAAGAGTCATCAATTAGCCCATTCCCCTGGGTAGTGGGGAGGAGAAAGCTATTGCTCGAGCCACAAAGGCCATGAAGTTTGATGTCCTGAAGCTGAACTCCGATGACTTTCTTAAGGCAATGAATTTGGGTGAGTTAAGCTAGCTCGGATCGTTCCTTGATTTTTTGTTTGGTTCTGACCATTGTTTTTATCGTCCGTGCAGTGACTTTCAAGCTGGATAAGGACAGCCTTGCCCACGCCGCCCTTGACAAAAAGAAGAAAGCAACGGAAGAGAAAGAGAAGGATAAAGGCAAAAAGGGCAAAGCGAGCCGATCACTTCTCTCCCCCCCCCCAACAAGGATAAAGGAAAGGCAGTGGCCACTGCTCCCCCCAGACTGCAGAGGGATGACACCAAAGCACCTCCCCCTATTGGTGTCGTGATCATTGATTCGGAGGTAAGGCTCGGTAGGGACGAGCGAAAAGATGGGAAGAGGAAGAGGGATGAGCCCTCCTACCCTTTCAAGAAAAGGCTAGAGCGGGAGAGATCGACTTTCTCTCCCGATGATAAGGGGAAGAAGATTGAAGTGAGGCTCAGGGACAAGGATTTTGAGCCGAACTATTTTATTACATGGAACTTAAAAGTCGGGAACTCGACTATGGATGATGGCGCTGTCACCCGGGAGTGGGTCTCTAAATACCGACTTCCTCAGGACAGGAACTATCTGAGGGATCTCTCCAATGGCGCCTTTTTTACAGAATTTTATAAGTGTTTAAGCACGGTACGTTCTTGGTCGTTTCGGTCTTAAATTATTTTTCCTCTGTGCAATGTTGTTCTGATCTTTCGCATTTTCTTCTTCTCTTCTCTTCTTCTTTTTCTTTTTTAGGGTTTTGCTTATGTGGCCGAGGCTGGCCTCCAGGTGGAGAACCTCGCCCAGAAGCAATTGTTTGCAAGAAATAATAACTGCAAGCGTATGGATTAATCGTAGCTACAGGTCAAACTCAATGAGATGTATGTCACTCTATCTTACTCACTTAAAAGCAATGCAAATTGAACCAAATTAATTAAAGTGTTGAATTAAACTAACTAACGTATCCTAACTCACAAGCATCTACTGAATCGAATCCTAACACACATCCATCTAATGAAATTACGCATCTAACGAATTGAATTGGCATGAATTGAATTGGCGTCCTAACACATATTCATCTAACCTATCAATACTAACGCGGATTGGAAGGAATAAATCGCAGCCACACACTACAACCACATAAAAAAAAAAAAACAAAGGAAGAATGAACTAAGAGATTAGAGAGGTGAAACCCGAAGGTGCTTGAACCGGACTGAAATCGCTTGCTTCTTCTAACACTTGAAATGGCGCTATCAAATCTGAAATTAAAATAAAAATAATTAAATTAAAATCCTAACATGATGCATGATGATAATAATAAATAAAAAATAAAATCCTAAAAGCATGATTGAATTAGGGAGGTAGAGAATGAGAATAAAATAAAAATAATGGAGAATTAAAATTCTTAATAGAATGGAGGGATTAGAGGAGATGAGAATACTAATAAAATAAAACTAATAGAAGAAGAAAGAGGTAGAGAATAAGAAGGAGAAATTAGAAACTAGAAGAATTAAGAGGTTATGCAGAAGAAGAAAATAAAACTAAAAATAAGAACTAATACTCCCTTCTACCAAAGTTGAAAGTGCATGAATGTAATTGATGAAGCTTGAACACTTGAATAATCCTTGCATGGCTTTCTCTTCTAAATCTCCAAGTCTTCTCACAAACTTAGGAACTTAGACTAGAAAGCTTTAAAACTAAACTAGAATTAAGATATTACAACCATATTGAAGACATAAATTGAAATTAAAGCTTGCATAAACCTATTACAACCATGAACTAAGCACATAAAATTAAACTAGAACTAGAAAAATAAATTAGAAGGAGAAGAAGAAGATAACTCATGAAAAAACTGAACAAAAATTGCATTGAAATTAAACTAAAACTGAACTAGAATCAACTCCTTTACAGCCCAGCGCATTGGGTATTTATAAGGGGAGGAGAGGAGAAGGGAGAAGAGGGAGAGAGCCTCCACGGTTTTGGGAGGTTCTCTCCTTCTAAAACCATAGAGGGGAGAGAGAGAAAATCCCAAAAAGTAAAAATATTCCCCTCTCCTTCCTTACAAAAAGATTGAATCCCAAAAAAAAAATAAAAAATATGGAAAGTAGGAGAGATACAAAGCTTAGTTCCCTAAACTTGCTATTTTTCGAAAAGTGAACTTTCTAATTTTATTCTTGTACGTGTGCTTCCTTTTCTTTGCAAGAGTCTTCTCCAAGTAATATGATGGAGACATCTTTGACTTTTCAACCTTCCAAGGATGAGAGAATCTTCTCCAAAAGAAATCTATCCAAAATAAAATCCCTAAAATACCCTTAGAAATTTGGAGGAGAGGAGAGAGAGTGAGGGTGATGACTAGGATTTCATTCAAGGATTAAGTAAATCCCCATAATGTCCTTAAAAAATCATGGAGATTGGGTGCTCTAAAAAAAACGTGGAGAGTGGATGAGAAAAAAAAATAAGATAGGAGATAAGAAATAAGAGAGAGAGAGAGAGAGAGAGAGAGAGAGAGAGAGAATGAGAAAATCTAATTAAAGAAGGGGGATAAAAGAGATTTTAGAAAAGGGGGAAGAAAGAGAGGAGGAGATAACATAGGAAAAGAGAAAAAAAAATTAAATAAATAAAGATATGGGAGAGAGAGAGAGAGATAACGTGGGAGGGAGGAGAGATGGGAACCGTGCGATGAGATGGGATAAGGAAAAATAAAAAATAATAATAAAATATATAAAAAAAAGGAAAAGTGAAAGTGAAAATGAAAAGTGGGGGAGAGAGCGTGGAAAGGGGGATAAATTAGGGGAGAGAGAGAAGAAGAAGTTAAGAAAGAGGGAAAGAGAAACGTGAGTGGGAGAGAGTATTTTTTTTATAATTTTTTTTCTTTTCTCCTCTCCTATCTCTCCTACTATTTCTCCTTTTTTTCTTGTGCAAATCTCATCTTGGCCGATCTTTACTTGCAGCCCATTTTCTAGTCAAACTTCTAATTTGAATATGAAATTCTTCCTTTGTCCTTGGTTGCTTTAGTGAGAATTATTCACATCCTACCCTTGGTCACATGTGAACAGGTGTAGGTTCCATGTGGCTTTTCTCTCTCCTTCAATAGTGAAAAATACAAAAAGAGGGTAAATGCTTGAGAGGATCTCAACCCTTAATCATAATTGTCTTCCTTGATGCCAAATATAACTCTCCAAAAATTTAGACTAGCCCGGGCTTGCATTTCGGCTCATTTCTGACCCATTATTCTTTCTTGGCTTGAAAAGAATAATCGCTTGCATGGAGGCCTAAATGAATGCGTACTTACGTTCCGTCACATACATCTTGCTCAAAATTTAGCCCTCTTTACAGCCATGAAAAGAAAAATGGTGACTTTACGTGTAAATTCAAACATGTAGTTCCTGATAGCCCAAAATAGCATAAAATAGCCAAAAACCTAAAAAGCACAAGAAAGCACAAAAGTAACTCTGTCCAATGTGGTAAAATGCATACTCTATGCCCTAAGATTTCACACATAAATGTGCTCATCAGCAATGGGAGACTAGTCTGAAGCTCAGCTCGGCCCTGGGTGAGAAGAAGTCTCTCCAAAAAGAAAAAGAGGCGGCAGACGCCACGATTGCCAAACTTCAGGGGAAGCTCGCCACCCTATCTCTCTAGACTACTCGGCTCACCGAGGAATGTGATCGGTACCATAACCAGCAGATGGATCTGGTTAAGTTTCTAGAGGATCCACGGAGTGAGTTGTAGGAGACTATGGCCATGGTGGAAGAAGATCGGCTATCCGTCAAGATGTCGATGATTGACGATTTCAAAAATTTGGCTGCATTTAGAGTGTTACACCTGTATCTGAAATATACCCTAATACCCTGGGGTCAAATTGAACTTTTACTGACGGGTGATGCCACAATGCTAATGGTCAACACCTGTGACCTTGGACTGTAACAGTCAAGGGGGAAAGCTCGAACACAAGGATTTGGATTCACACCTTGATGGGCGGTTGGATCACACCGTGGGTAAAACTTAAACCCTAAATTCTATTATACATATCGCCTTCGGAGTCCTAGAAGTGTGGGTCAAAGCCCCGCAACTTTCCTTATAAATTGGACCTTACAGCAGCAATGGAGTCACGAACCGACTCACCAAACTGGTTTCGCTCGTGGATCCGTTCATATTGTTTCTTGCCCTTTTTATTGTATTTTCGTGTGGAACCCACGTCCCCGTGTTCCGGACATAATAACTAGGTCCTTAGACAAGATAGACCCCCACCCTTACCTTCTTAGAGTTGTTGGGCCATGAAAGTGGGCCAACAGGACTTAACTAAAATAGATAATGGTTTCTCTTACTTAGCTTGGGCCAAACAAGCCCTAAGGCTAAATTACCCTTTTCTTAAGACCTTAGGCTAAGCCAAATGTGCCCTAACTAGTTGGACCTAATAGGGTTTGTGACTTTAGCCAAACTAGCCTTAAGGCTCACTTAAGCCTAAAGGATTATTCTTAGCCTTGGGGGTACCTTGGCAAACAAGCCCTAAGGCTCATTTTATCTTTTAAAAGAGAGGGCTCAGCTCTAAACTCTTCCCTCTCTCCCCCTCCAAGCCAAACCGTGGAGGAGAAGAAGAAAGGAAGAGGAATGGGAGGGGCAGGAAGAAGATGGAACGGGAAGCAAGAGGAGCCTTGCTACCCTACCTCCTCTCCTCTTGCTGCTTGGACAAGGATTGAAGAAAAGAAGAAAAAGGGAAGAAGGAGAGAGGAGAAGGTCGATATTCAAGGCTGGCTGGAGATGGGGTTTGAGCTCCACTCACCAAGGTATGTTCCATCTCATGGTACCTCCCTCTTCTTCATTATTTTGGGTTTGGGTAGGTTTATTGGAGGAGGAGCTGACGTAGGGTTCCATTTGGGACTCAAGGTGGAGCTCAACCCTAAAAAGAGGCACTAATAATGAAGACTAATCTCTAATGTTAGCTCCACCCAGCTAGTTCACAGCCATTGTTGCTGTTCTATGGTTTTTTCAAACCCCAAACCATATATTGGACCAAAAGAAGTTAGATCCTTGTGTGATCTTGGATCCATTAGGTCGGACTAGGTTCTACTGACCCTAGGAAGCCATATGACTCCCCTCCATGACCCTGAGGGCCATGTGAACTCCAGGTTCCAAGATGGAGAAGAAAATCTTAAGAAACCTCGGAAAGAACCTCGACGGATGCATGAACGGAGCCACCATCGTGGTTCCATCCATAAGTCCGTCCAGTGTATGTTGGTAACTGGTTCGAGCAGAGCCAGGAATGGATTCACTCTGTTGCATCTGTTCGTGGTTCCGTTCCCTCTCGGGAATATCTCAGGAACCGGACAGATGCAGGAACGGATTCATAGAGAGGTTCCATCCGTGGTTCCGTTCGCTCTCAGGTATGTCTCAGGGTTTGAACGGATGCAAGAACGGATTCAGGTGGAAGTTTTGTCCGTGGATCCATCCCTTGTATTTTGACTTATTGGCCTGAACGGAGTCAGAGACGGACTCACCCTGTTGCTTCCGTCTGTGAGTCCGTTCGTGCTGTCTTGCTTGAAATCCAATTTTAACTTTGGGGGCATAGCATAAGACCCCTCTCTACATCTTTTAACACTTGCTTTCGTGTCCTTAGGCTACCTAACTCGATGGAAAGAACGTGCACGGTGAAATTCATGTCAACCACGTCGGGTGATACCCAAATTAGGTGAGTGGGTTATGGGTGATTTGTTTGGGCTTGAATATCTATTAAATATTCAATATCATGCTATTATATGATTTATAAGTATCTTGCACATGTGCATTAATTATCTTGATTGTGAACTGGTACGAATGTGAATGTGTTAATGGTTTCATTATTGTATCGGGTCACGGTGTCGGGTGAACCGGTACTAGAACCTTAGAAATGTTATAAAACTTATTGATTGTCATCCTGACCTATATGCGTCGTGTCGTGCTGGTACCCGGGTACTAGATGGAATGGGACGTTGATGTACCCGGAATACCTCTCGGGACGATAAGACTTGCATGTAGTATATCATTGGTTAGGACTTTTGTTCCCATATGCTACGACCCTTATCAACAGGGATTTATGTGTTGGATAGTCTAAGCACCTGTTGCCTGTGGGGGAGAGAGGCAGGTCAGGGGTAGTGATGGCTATCGGGGTCTGCCACTGGGTGGTCTAATGGCTTCGACTGGCGTGGGCTCCCTTGTGATAACTGAGGTTTCATTGTAGCGATAAGTTAAGTGACCCACAGTGTCTCCCAAGTTATCACAGTAGCATACACTTGACTTAGATTTGTGTGCTAGGTGGAAAAATGAATCTAACATGTGCATGCATCATGGATTGATTTCAAATTGTTTGATTATGTGTATGTGTACTCTCCTTTGCTCTCTCACTAGCTTGTGGAGCTAACCCTGTTGCGCAACCTCTTTTAGTTGATATGCAGGTAATCTCACGATGTGCTCCTTTTGATGCGAATCGAGTGGAGCCAATGACTTGGACTTGGATGTCGATGTAAACCTAAGAATGGTGCCCTTGTGGTGTGATTTAAATCTTTACTTTGGTATTCATCTCTAGTCATGTACGGACTCCATGTATAAATTTATGATATTTACTGGATGGATACGAGATATAGTAACTGTAATGTATGTTATCATTAGTGAACTGACACCTTGTAATACCCGATTTAAAAATGATTTACACTTCCGCTGAATTTGATCTCTTTATTTTGGAATGATTTACTTCATTAGTTTACGCACCCTAACACTATCATGCCTTAATATTGGGTAGGCTATGGATCGAGACACTGTATCGGTGATCCTGGTAGTATTGGGATGATACTCGTCGTCCCAGTCACCCTTTTTTTTGTAATATATCTTTCATTGGGATAGGGACGTGATATGGAGAGATCGTCACATCGTACAAGGCAGAGGCTTTTGACATGGGCACCAATCATGCTTCCCTCCATGTGCTGGGGAAACTCCCGACTTTTGACTTTTTCGACTACGACCACTACACCCCGACCCATGAGACCACCGTCGTTGACGCTACAAACGGTCAGGTCGAGGTCGGGTTGGAAGTTGACCAAAAATGCAAAGATGGAGAAGTTGAGAGCCGAGCAAGCATGATGATCTGGAGGGTGACGAGACGAACAAAAAGGAAGACGGGGAGCTGTAAAAACACATGTATATTAATAATCATTGATAAAAAATGAGCATACACATCAATGGTCTTTTATGATTTAGGTCTCCCTCATGACCCAAAAAATGAATTGAATACCTACAACCCTTGCATGCATAACTTATCCTGTCAGGAGTCATTATACACATCGTGGTAGTGTGGACTAAGCTGTCCACCTCATGGGCTTCCAATATTTTCTGTCACCTAGGTGTCATGCCCAAATCTTGTTGGCTGACATACACCCAAGTCATGCATTTACCTATTGCATTGGTTAGAATCATGGAATCATGAATGACCCACTGTCGCAGTGTCCTCTCACTATCCATATCTTAACGTATCTAGATAGAGGTAAATATAGATAACCATGTGATAACGAGCTTGGCAATGTCTTGTCGGCGTATGCGGGGTCCACTACAACAAAAAACATTTGTGGCAACGGTTAAACAATATAACCGTAGCCAAATATAATTTAGAGTGACGGTATTATATTATCCGCCGTCCTAGATAATTTATACCAATAGGATATAAAATAGTGTCGCCAAGTCTCATTTATACCGACAGAAAATATAATACCGTTGCAAAATATTATTTATCACAACGGTAGTAGAATTACCGTTGCCAAAAATATTTTTAACTACGGTTAACATTCTAACCGTTGTATAATATTATTTTGGGCAACAGTACAATATAAACTGTCGTCTAATATAATTAGCTTTGGAATACTATGAGTTTTTATATAGCGATGGTATACCATAAACCGTAGCTATACATTATTTTTTACAACTGGAAGATATAAACCGTTGCTATTTATCTTTTATGACAACGGTTTAATATTAAGCGTCGCCGTTTGTAATTTAGTTTATAACAATGGTAATAGAATTTCCGTTGCGATAAATATTTTTAGCTACGGTTAACATTCTAACTGTTGTATAATATTATTTTGGGCAGTAGTACAATATAAACTGTCGTTTAATATAATTAGCTTTGGAATACTATGAGTTTTTTTATAGCAACGGTATACCATAACCCGTAGCTATACATTATTTTTTACAACTGGAAGATATAAACCGCTGCTATTTATCTTTTATGACAACGGTTTAATGTTAAGCGTCACCATTTGTAATTTAGTGCAACGAAAGATTATTTGCCCCATCATATTCTTCAATTTTTTCCGGGCCTTTTTCACCTTTCTTCCCGCCTTGTCTATTCCTGCACGAAATCACCCTCTCTCTCTCTCCAAATCTCAATCCCTCTCCAAATCTCAATCCGACATTTCTTCTCTCACTCTCCCTCTTGGAAACCCTTCTCTGTTCAACCCCAACAACCCTAACCTCCTTCTCTACAGTTCGCCTCCCCCTCTGAGCTACCCGCACGACGCAGCATTCTAATCCGCGTGCAAACTCCTTCTCTACAACCCTCTCCCAACCCTTCGCGGTACCAGAGAATTGAAAAAATCAGGTACAGGAGGATATATAGAACATAATACCAGAGTTGGGGTGGTATTTCAGACTTGAGAAAATCAGGAGGTAGATTGGTTTCTCTCTCACTCAATATTTCTCTCTCTCTCTAAGGCCGACTGCAAGTTTTAGATTTCAGGTTAATTCATTCTTCCGTTCTTCGGTGCTGCGGGCTGCTGGGGGATCTTCCACTTGCCGTTGAGAAAACTCATTGGCCAAGGGAGTACTTCCTCTGCATTCATCCATCCAAGAGACCACATACTTGAAATCATCGTATCACAGGTTCTCTCTCTCTCGTGTTTCATGATGAATAGTAAAGGAACAATACATGATACCCCCAATCCACAAGGACTTACTTAGCCGTATAGCAGTACAGAATAAGCTTTGATATCTTATTAAGAATTGAAGTTTTTCACTTTTCTATGATGTTCGAAAATTAACGATGGCTAAAGGAGGCAGAAGGGTTAGCTTCCTTTGTTGTTGTTGATAGTTTCTTTTGGTTCTTCAAGAATCTGAGGAGTGTTTCCCATTGTGGGTTACTCTTACCACTTATCTATCACCACTGCTTTACCCCAATTTGCTGTGTGTGTGTGTGTTTCGGATATATATATAAACGTGGAAAAGCTGTTTCGGATATATATCAGAACCCAAATAATTGGTTTATCAGCTATGAGTTAATTTTGAATGACTCAATAGAGAGGTGACATCAAGTAGGGACCCTACTGCCAAAGAAGGAAGTTAAGACTCTGCGTAACAAACCAGTAAGTATTCACCAACAGATTTGTAATGGAATTGGTCAGTGGCATCACACCATAATTGTTTGGTTATCCTTAACTCTTCTCCCAATATGACAAATCCAACTAACCTAATTAGCTCTAAAATACATAATTATTAATCTAATTGGAGAAACAAGCATCAAGGAATCTAACCACCTTTCCTTAGTAGAGTGGTAGGTTTAGCCCTCATTGTCTTCTCCTTCCAAACTATCTCCATAATATGGATTTGCTATATTACATGGTTCCTTGTATATGTACAGGAAAACACAAAGCAAAAGTTGAGTGAGACCAAGCAATAGAGTTAAAATAATAGATTACATGGTTCCTTCCTAGCTATTTTTTCACCAATCAAACACACCCTTAATCATTTCCAGTTCCATACATATCTTGGATTGACACAAGATGAACAATACACAAACAGGCCTTCAAGCTCCTAGAAAAATGGGGAAAGCTTCCCTGAGCCACTAGAGTAGGGTGCACTAACACTTCTATGTCTATCTCTAACTTGGCATGAAATGAGCTGCTCTCTGTCAGGACTCAGCAAATGGGACGGTGCCATGTGTCATGTAATGGCCATATAGTGTGGGAACAGATGTGAAAAAAGCTTAAGGGTGTATATCAACTGGAGGCATAGATGTAGAGATTAAAAAAAAGATAAATTATTATATTTATGTGAGGTTGGTTGGCAATGGCTGGCTCTCCTTTTGGGAAAACTAAAACTAAGCAACCAAATGCTATCTAAAGCAACATGAGATGGCAATTAATGCTTTAACCTGGATCAAGGATTTCATCATTGATGCCAAATCTGTCTTTCTTTCTCTCTCGATCTTCAGTCCTAAAGAGTAAAGATTATGACATGAGCTTCAATTCCTTCAGTCAATTGATAGGAGCATGCTTCATTCTTTCTCTCTTGATGTACTTTAATCCAAGAATTACTATTCACTCTTCACTATATTCTTGCTTTGTGTTCTTTATTAAAATGGATGCATCTATTATTGCTCTTTTTAGATGTATTAAAGAAATTTTCTGTAGCTTTTTTGTTTTTTTCATTCTTGATTAAAATGGATGTATCCATGATTGCTCTTTTTAGATGGATTCAAGAAATTTTTATGTAGCTTTGTTTTTTTCCATTCTTGATTAAAATGGATGTGAAATGGATGTATCCATGATTGCTCTTTTTAAGATGGATTCAATAAATTTTCTGTAGCTTTGGTTTTTTGTCCATTCTTGATTAAAATGGATATGAAATGGATTTATGCATGATTGCTCTTGTTTTAACTGAAAGAGCCTTGGAATTCAGTTTTGTTGAGTGGATTCTCAGCAGGTACTTGGTGGGTTCTATGGACTGATCTCAAGTGGATTCCTGTACCAATCTCTTTTTATTTATTTTCTAGAATTTTGCAGGACAGTCCTTCCGTATTCTAGTACCCTGTGATTCACCTGTGTTTTAGTTATTTTCTGCTAGTTTTAATCTATCACATTTCTCTAGTTCCGACTCTGGTTAACCTGAAATTACACACCAGATCACTATTGTGGCTATTTGCTCTGACATTTCTGTATTATTCTTCAAGTTCTGGTTCTGATTTCTGATCTCTGAATTTTGCTGCATACCAGTCCTAGTGACACTAGGACTCTGCCATTGTACCCGCTGTTTGCTCTCTGAATTCTCTCAAATTTTGTTGACAAGAAGCACTGTTCCAGTAGGCTAATTGACAACAATTCCAACCCATTCTGATCACTCTTGTGCTAGTTATTAAACTTGTCCTTTTATCTCTAGTTCTAAATTTTCTCCTTCAATATTATTTCTGGTTCATTCTTGTTTGGGGCAGCAAGGGCTGGGGTGAGTGTGTGTAGGGGCAACAAGGGGTGGGGGTGAGTATGTGGGTTCATAAATACCCCTCCTAAAGATGATTAACAGACTCGGTACACAATGTGTACTTGATCAGCAAGGGGTCTGCATTATATGTGTTTGTGATGTCTTTTATGGAAAAGAGGTCTGCATTATATGTACTAGTGATTAGGAAGTAAAGGTGAGTGAATAGGGGGTGGGTTTGGGAGCTGGGAAATAAATCATAGATGGGGTCAGACTTTAGAAAGGAAATAAAAGCAATTCCGTCCTCCACTCTTCTTCACAGAGTTTCTAGGTTATTTAACTTGTAACACAGTTACAAGATCCAAGAAGCTATATTAGACTGGGAGCCTGGTCCAAGTTAATTGATTTTGCAAGTCAAATCCATTTCATGGGTTGGCATGCTCTATCGTCCACACCCTTGCTGTTGAAGGTGGACACCTCCATATTAATCTCTTGTGCATGATTTTATTTCCGGAGGACCCATCTAGTTCAACTTGTATTCCCCCCTCTCTCACTGAGTCATTGCACCTTGCCCTCTTAAATTCTCAAAGAAGAAAACAAAGGCCCACATAACCTGAAGCAATGTTTGAACAGTCATCACAAAGGCTACAGTTATTTTTGTACCATTTTCATACTATAGCTTTCACAAGAGGACACAAGTCACACAACCAATGCACTTGTCCCATTATTTTAATTAACTCTTCTGCTCTTTCTCCTTCTTCTACAGTAATACTAAGCATGGAAGTCAAAAGTAGGTGAAATTTTTTAAGTGATTGAACACCAATATATGGTTGACAAGTTTGTGCCATTTTCCTTGACAATGATCTACTTTATAAGGACTCTTACAGTGTCATAATAATTCTCCAAAACATTTATATGTGACAAAAGACAACATTTAAGGCTCCGTTTGGTCACAAGAGGAATTAAAGGGAAGGGAAGGGAAATTTTCATACTTAAAAAAGGAATTTTTATAATCATTACCCCATGTGACACCATGTGACAATATCAATAACTCCAAATCATTCCATATTTGGTTATTAAATTCCACTTTACTTTGCATCCAATTCCCTTTGGTTTAAAATGTAAAATAAATATTACATGTAAAATGTATATTTACTATATATGGTAAGAAATTGAAATAGTTTATACAATCACATGGGGTAATGATTACAAAAGTTTTTTTTTTAGGTTTGAAAAACTTCCCTTCCCTTCCCTTTAATTCCCCTTGCAACCAAACGGAGCCTAAGGGAAAGGAATTTTCTGCAATTGAACATACTTGGATGATGACTTGACAACATGGTCCATGATTATTTGTTGAGGTTCCAAACATGCTAGAGGTAGTCCTAAGCAAGTTCAAGAATGCAGAAGGATGGGTTCCTTGTAGATTCCAAATTGAAGTGGTAAAGAAGAATCAAAATATGTGATAGGGTGGTAATGAAGAAAAGTGGAATTTTGTAGTACTACAAAAAAAAAAGAAAATTCAAAACTATAACTTGTAAACATTTTTTCTTTTTTCTCCCTTTCAGGGCTTGCAGATTGCCACAAAGCAAGGGAGAAGAGCTGTAGGGCTGAGTAAGTATAGCTCCTCAATATTTGAATAACGACCAACTTTTCCAGCCAATGAATCAAACCCTGTTTGCCCTGCTAGTCCTTGGATGTTCTCCAAAGGCTTATGTACCCTTCCTGCAATCACTCTACAGACTATTAAAGCCTTCCTCACAGATGGGGTTTCTTCATAGAGTTCAATAGATTCAAAGACTCTTCCACTTGTTGAAGTTGTTGAAGTTGTGAAAACACCGATAATTCCCTTGATCTCTTTCTTTATGGAGAACCCATGTCTTGTAATACAATAAACGCTGCACTTATCAGAAATACACAGATTGGAGGAACCATTCATTCCAAGGGAACATGTCATAGTAGTGCCATAGAATCTCACAACACAGAGATATTTAGTGTCTCGAATTCTTCAATGAATCTTGAGTTTATCTATAGACTTTAACTCTTGATTTTCTTAGATCAAATTTTGTAACTTCGTCAAAAGGTTGCTTCAAGCAATCAATCAGGTAGTCTAAATCATCCAAATGCAAAGTGGTTGTGAGAAAGGACATTAAAAACTTGAAATCAACAAATGCTACCTCATTTCATTGTAGGATATTTCTGAGCAAAATAAAAAAAACAAAAAGAATCAGAAAATGCACCATAGGACAGGTAGCACTTCATTTGCAGTCATACGAGAGAAGATGGTAAGTGCTATGTTGTATATTGATATTGATTACAACGAATTTATTTCTGCTTAATCTCTCTTACCACCCAATGCATCCTAACGTTTATTGTTCTTGTTTTATTTTTAGCGTAATTAGAACCCAGATAAAAATCCTCTCTCTCGTATTGAGTTGTTCGATAGGACTCATACACCCAGTAAGGGTGGAGAGATGGACCCTGAGTCAGCTAAGACAATGGTATGCTTATTAAACATAGCACATGTATTGATGTTAATGTATTGTTTTCTTACGAATGGTTTATCTTATGTTTTTCTTGTTTAATTTCATTTGTAGGATCAATTACGAGCTGCCCTAAGCAAAGAATCTAAAGAAAGATAAAAGGACAGTGCAGTTCAGGATGAAGTCTTCCGAGGTATATTGAAACGGGATTCTCATGGGAGGGTGTGCATGTACGGGCTTGGAGTAACTCCGAAACAAGTGTTTGGCATGGAGGGACTGCACACCCAGAGACAAGAACAACATATTGCAGATTTGAGGGCAGAAAATTCATAATTGAAAGAGAAGATTGCACAACAAGATGAGAAGATAGCTGAACAAAGTGACAAGATATCTCAACAGGGTGACAAGATAGATATGCTTATGGAATTCATGCAATCGTTTAAATCTGCACAGGGTTAGTATAATGTAGACTTAAATTCCTATACAAATTAATTCGTCATTGATTTATTCACATGTTGTAGGCAATGCTATTGATTTTGGTTAATAATATATCTCGATTGAATTTGATTTGCAGGATGGCTTGGTAACTTGGAAAAGAAGGACCACTGGAGTAGCAATGGCTCCCATTTTGGAAAAATTTTTAACTACTTAAATTTAGCATCTTTTGTAGGTCTAAAGTGTTTTGAACTGGGAATCTTGATATGAAAGTAATTCTAAATACATTTCTTATAGAGGAATAGCTATCTTGCTATTTTTTTTCATTTTAACCTTAGTATATGGAAAGAGATTGGGTGGTGGTGTTGATAAGCACATTTATGTGTGAAATCTTAGGGCATAAAGCATGCATTTTACCTCATTGGACAGAGTTACTTGGTGTTTTCTTGTGCTTTTCAGGTTTTTAGACCATTTATTGCTATTCTGGACTATCGGGAGTTACATCTCCAAATTTACACGTAAAGCTGCCCAATGTTTTTGCATGACTGTGTTCAGAGCTAAATTTTAAACAAGATGGACGTGACGAAATTCAGTTACGCATTCGTTTAGGCCTCCATGCAGTTGATTATTTTTTTTAGCCCAAGAAAGGATAATGGGTCAGAGATGAGCTGTAATGCAAGCCCATAGCCGTTCTATCACTTCCCAAGGATATTTTTGGCATCAAAGGAGGTATTTCTAATCAATGGTGGAGATCTACTGCAAGTACAAGATCGTTTTGGCAATTTTCCAATCTTGAAGAGAGAGAAGATTTACTACCCACATGGGGGACCCACATTGCCACAAGATTCCATGATTTTTGAAGGCCCACATGCCCTCCACGATTTTTAGAAGGAGAAATAGTAGGAGAGATAGGAGAGGAGAAAAGAAAAAAGAAAAAGAAAAGATACTCTCTCATCTCAATTCCCACTCATGGCTCTTACCACCTCTCTCCTATATTTTTTCTATCTCTTCCATCTCAAATCCCACTCACGGCCTCTCATCTCACACACACCCATCTCTCTCATGTTTCTCTCTGCTTTCCTATTCCCTCCACTAAATTCTTTCCTTTTTTTTCTTATGCCACCTCACCCCCTTCCTAAAATCCTTCCTTTTCCTCTAATAAGCCCACGGCTCCCATCTCCTAACCCCTCCATGATTTTCTCTTTTGTGTTTTTTTTATTTTTAATTTCTTTTTTTTATGCTACCTCACTTTCCCACCTCCCTTACCCCCTTTTAGTTCTTTATTTTTTTTCTCTTTCATGTGGTCTCCTATTCTTTCTCTCTCCCATATCTTTATTCTATCTTTTTTTATTTCATTTTTTTTTCTTATTTATCTCTTTCTATTTTTCTTCCCTCTCTCCTAAAATCTCTCATCTCACACAATTCTCCACGATTTTTAGATGACATGATGGGTATTACATTAATTATGTTGAGTGGAAGCCTAGTCATCACTCTCTCTCTCCTCCAACTTTTCAAGGGCACTTTTGGAATTGTACTATGGATAGTTTTCTTTCGAAAAAGATGCTCTTATCCTTGGAAGGTTGAAAAGTCAAAGATGTCTTGATCTCATTGCTTGGAGAAGACTCCTACAAAGAAAAGGAAGCACAAGTTTAGAATTAGAAAGTTACTTTTTGAAAAATAGATGATTTATGTAACTAGGATTCTTATCTCTCTTAGTTTTTATTTTTTATTTTTTCTTGGAGATCAAGCCTTATTGTAAAGGGAAAGAGAGAAGAGAATCAAATTTTTGGGAAAGATTCTCTCTACCCTACTCCATTCTCCACGATTTTTAGAGGGAGAGAAGCCCCAAAATCGTTGGAAGCTTCTCTCCCTCTCTTCTCTTATATCTTCTCCTCTCCTTCCCCTTATAAATACCCCTTAGCATTCTCTTGTAAAGTTGTTCAATTCATTAGTGAAATTTCTTCTTTTCTTCTTCTAGTTTTTGGCTTTCTAAGTTCTAGTTTGATTTCATGCTTTCAATTCCATAGTTGTAATGCTTTTGATTCATGCTTTAATTTTATGTCTTCAATATAGTTGTAATAATTCTAGTTTAGTTTCAAGCTTTCTAGTCTAGGCTTCTAAATTCTAGTGAGAAGAATTAGAGACTTGGAAGAGGAAGCTATGCAAGGATTAATCAACTGTTCAAGCTTCATCAATTTACATTCATGCAAAGCCTAATTAGTTCATGCACTTTCAACTTTGGTAGAAGGGGGGTTTACACAAAATAATAACTGCAAGCGTACGGGTCAATCGTAGCTACAGGTCGAACAC
Source organism: Telopea speciosissima (assembly GCF_018873765.1). Taxonomy (NCBI): domain Eukaryota; kingdom Viridiplantae; phylum Streptophyta; class Magnoliopsida; order Proteales; family Proteaceae; genus Telopea; species Telopea speciosissima. The sequence continues at coordinate 27,430,016 of NC_057920.1, forward strand.
GAGGAGATGTACGCCACTCTATTTCATTAACTTTAAAGTAATGCAAAGTGAACCAAATTAATTAAAGTACTAAATTAAACTAACACGTCCTAACTCACAAGCATCTAACAAAATTACGCATCTAAAGGATTAAATTAGCGTCCTAACACATGAGCATCTAACCTATCAAACTAACGCGAATTGGAAGGAATAAAAATGCAGCCACAAACCACAACCACATAAAAAAAAAAAGAAAAAAAGAAGAAGGAGAATGAGATGGAAGAAGAGAGAATGAGATAGAAGAGAGGGGGAATGAGTTTAAGAGTTTAGAGAGTAAAAACCTGGATACTTGAACAAACCTTGCATGACTTCCTCTTCTAAATCTCCAAGTCTTGTCATCAACTTAGGAACTTAGACTAGAAAGTTTGAAACTAAACTAGAATTATTACAACCATATTGAAGACATAAAATTAAAGCATGAATCAAAAGCATTTCAACCATGGAATTGAAAGCATAAAATCAAACTAGAATTTAGAAAGCCAAAAACTAGAAGAAGAGAAGAAGAAATTTCACTAATTAATTAAACTAAAAACTGAATTAAAACTAAACTAAAACTAACTTAAAAACTGAACTAGAACTAACTAGTTACAACCCAAAGGGCAAGGGGTATTTATAGGGGGAAGGAGAGAAGAAGGGAGAAAAGGGAAGAGGGAGCGAGGCTTCCACGATTTTGGGGGCTCTCTCCTTCAAAAAATCGTGGAGGGGAGAGAGAGAGGGAGCAGAGAATCCAAAAATAGGAAATATTCCCTTCTTCTTCCTCCTTTATAATGCTTGACTCCCAAGAAAAAAGAGAAAAAATAGAAAGAGGGAGAGAAGAGATTCCTAGCTACGTAAACCTTTTACTTTTACAAGAGTAACTTTCTAGTTCTAACTTGTGTTTCCTTTTCTTTGTAGATATCTTCTTCAAGCAATGAGATCAAGGTATCTTTGATTTTTCAACCTTCCATAGATGAGAGAATATCTTTCAAAAGAAATCTATCCTAGTAAAATTTCAAAAGTGCCCCTGAAAAGTTGGAGGAGAGAGAGAATAAAGGTGATGACTAGGATTCCACTCAATCAATTAATCAAATACCCATTAAGTCCTCTAGAAAAATCGTGGAGGGTGTGTGTGCACCCTCTAAAAATCGTGGACAGCTATGGGCCTTCAAAAATCGTGGAACCCTGTGGTAGTGTCGGTTCCCCCCATGTGGGTAGCAGTCCTTCTCTCTCTTCAAGAATGAAAAATTGCCAAAACAATCCTGTACTTGCAGTAGATCTCCACCATTACTTAGAAGTACCTTCTTTAATATAAAAAATGTCCTTGGGCAGTGGCAAAATGACTATGGGCTTGCACTACAGCTTCTTTCAGACCCAGTCTCCTTTCTTGGCCTGAAAAGAATAATGGATTGCATGGTGGCCTAAACAAAGGCGTACTTGCGTTCCGTCACCTCCGTCTTACTCCAAATTTAGTCCTCTTTACAGCTATGGAAAGAAAAATGGCAACTTTACATGTAACTTGGGACATGCAGCTCCCGATACTCCAGAATAGCCCAAAATAGCCCAAAACCTAAAAAGCACAACAAAGCACCAAAGTAACTCTGTCCAATGTGGTAAAATGTATGCTTTATGCCCTCAGATTTCACACATAAATGTGCTCATCAAGTATCAATTTTTTATTTTTGTTTTTATGTTCTTCTTAACTACTTAATTTTTCTCGTTTCTAATTCTTTCTTCTTATTCTCTACCTTTTTCTTCTTCATATTAGTTTTATGTTATTAGTATTCTCATCTCCATTAATCCCTCCATTCTATTAGGAATTTTCATTCTCCATTATTTTTATTTTCATTCTCATTCTCTACCTCTCTAATTTAATCATGCTTTTAGGATTTTATTTTTTTATTCATTATTATCATCATGCATTATGGTAGGATTTTAATTTAATTAATTTTGTTTTAATTTTATATTTGATAGCACCATTTCAAGTGTGAGAAGCAAGCAATTTCAATCCGGTTCAAGCCTCTGCGGGTTTTACATCTCTAATCTCTTAGTCTCATTCTCCCTCTCTAATCTCTTTCTGTTGTTTCTTTTTTATGTGGTTGTGATGTGTGGCTGTAATTTATTCCTTCATATCCGGGTTAGTTTTGATAGGTTAGATGCTTATGTGTTAGGACGCCAATTCAATTCGCTAGATGCTTGTGAGTTAGGATGTATTAATTTTTGTTAGTTTAATTAGTTTAATTCAACACTTTAATTTGGTTCACTTTGCATTGCTTTAAAGTGAGTAAAATAGAGTGGCGTACATCTCCTTGAGTTCGACCCGTAGCTACGATTGATCCGTACGCTTGCGGTTATTATTTCTTGCAAACAGGTGTAACACTTGAACTTACTTTGGATGAAATTAACTCCTATTTTGGATATATATAGAAGGTTCTTCCTCTTGGTTTGACCAATAGACTATTGTTTTAGCCATTTTTTTCTTGATTTTCATCAGGTTCAGAATTGGATTTTATTGCAGGTAAAGATCTTAGGTCCTACTTATTTTGAGAATACTGCTGATACGAAGATGAGATATAATCAAATCCATGCATCCATGTTGGTATGTAAAGATTCACATCCATGAGGTTTTACTGCTATATTAGTGATTCATGTCACAACAACCCCATTGTTGTACCTTGTTGCATTCATATGGTTTCACCATTGATTTTTAGGTTTAAAGCAAAATATCTTTCTGTTTTTTTATTTTATTTGTGTTGTTTTACTGATTTCCTCTTCGTTTGTGGGGTCAATCTAGTCTAGATCTGGGCAGATCTATTTTCAGTCAAAATTCTTTAATGGCTTCTTTCTCCTTCAAAATATATTTTTCAATAAAAACAAAAGATTTTCCTTTTTCTCTCCTTCTTTTTCTTTCTTAGCCATGGATCTTAAAGTTGAATCATTTCTTGATTTTCAATAATAGGTCATTTGGCTTACATTAAAGTGGCCCTTAGGTTTGTAAATCGAGTTTGTGGATGGGTACAATATCAGTCCATTAGCCCGGAGGTCATATCCTCCACACATCGTTTCGAGTCAAGGGTTCGAACACTGACCCTTGGGGCTTATAAGCAAAGCCCATTACTTTCGCTTGCTTCCACACACAAACTTGACTGATTTATTTCAAAACATTGTTTTTCTTTCTTCAAAAAATACAGCATTCCATCATTAGGTTGGGCTAACAATGGACTGGGGTTACTCCTTGATAAAGGAACGAGTTTGGCGTTAAGCCAAGGGTAGGTAGTCTAAGTCTAGGTTGTTTGGATATTAGCTAGTTTGGTATTCCAACAAGACTAAGGGCCTACATTCAGAAAGAAACATACTCTTCTCTCTTTTTCTTGGGTACTGTCATGTCTTTCTCTACTGGCCTTGCCAACAATATCAGCCTAAAGCATAACAGGTAAGATACTGAAGAAACATATACTCTTCTGTTTCCTCTATTGATTTTTTTCTTTTTTTGTTCCTTAATTATTTCTTTCCTCCTGCTGTGTCTACATGCAGTGTTGGTTTCTACCAGATGGCTAAGATTTCGGTCACTCCAACCATTGTCCTGGCCGAGTTCATTCTCTTCAAGAAAAAGGTTTCCTTCAATAAGGTGGGAGTGAACTTTGTCCATTTAAATGAGTTAAGTGTAAACTAGTATCTAAAAGGGGAGGGAGGGGAAGTAAAAAAATTGTTTTTGGTGAAAGAACATGAAGAAAACAATGTTCAAAAGTCCTACAGATGATGTGCATTTCTTACTTCCATAAATGTCTTAAATCCCCAAAGTTCTTACTTATAGGCTGTTTATTGGACTGCTCTAGCTTAAGTAACCATATTTCTTTTGATCGAAATCAAAGCCATAAAATGTTTAGGGCAGCAAGGGGTGGGGGATGTGTGCTCAGGTATAGGGCAGCAAGGGGGGGGGGGTACGTGTGTGCTCAGTTGTAGGGCAGCAAGGGGGTGTGTGTGCTCAGGTATTAGGCAGCAAGGGGGGGGGGTGTGCTCAGGTGTAGGGCAGCAAGGGGTGTGTGTGCTTAGGTATTGGGCAGCAAGGGGGGGGTGTGCTTAGGTATTGGGCAGCAAGGGGGGGGTGTGCTCAGGTGTAGGGCAGCAAGGGGGGTGTGTGCGCTCAGGTATTGGGCAGCAAGAGGGGTGTGTGTGCTCAGCTGTAGGGCAGCAAGGGGGGTGTGCTCAGGCGTAGGGCAGCAAGAGGGGGTGTGCTCTGCTTTGCTACACTCTCATAAAAATATTGCTTGTCTCTGGCTTCTAAACAAATGAAACTTATTGAGGAGAGGGACCAGCATTCTACCTCTAAAAAAAAAAACTCTTTTGACCATTGTTAAAAGAGTTCCTATTTGATTTGCAATTGAGTCATGTCCACAATTTCTCTCCCCCCCCCCCCCCCCCCTCTTTTGGGAGGGGGTACATTGACATCCATTTCTAAATAGGTGATTTCTTTTGTCCATTTATTTACCTTTCTATTTTATTGATATCTTCCCAATATATTCTCTCTTGTCACTATATCCCCAATTGTACTTACTGCAGTTCACAATTAGATTTGTTTCAAAGTGGCAGTTCGATATGGAATGGGTTGGATTTATTTAGGTTACTATTGACTATGGCAAAACTGAATTTTCAATTCCTAGTCTGCAACTCATTTAGGACCAAAAGGGATGAACTTATGACAGTTTTGAATGAAAAATTGGGAAAGAAAGAAACACATTAGGCTTTGACAACAGGAGCAGCTCTAAGTCCAAGATTACAGGCATATATCCATTACTTCCATGCCAAACCAGGTTATAAACTTCAACAAATTCTGAATGTGAGCACGCAGGTTCAAATGGCTGACTAGATCTCCACATTGTATGCATGCCAAGAAACCAATAGTAGGAAAATGGCCATCAATGATTGATTTATATACCATAAGAATTCCATTAAATAACTAAATCTTGCTGCTCAGAGTGTCACGAGATCCATGAGATCGGTGGAGGACCCCCTCAGCGTTTTACAATGAACTGTTTATTCTGGAACGCGAGGGGTGTTGGTAACAAGCCAACCTCTAGAAGGCTAAAGGCCCTGGGAGTGCAGCATAAACTAGACATTGTTGCAATTGAGGAACCTAAGGTGCAGGCAGCTAAGGCTCCTCTGGTTTTACGAAGGATTGGGTTGGACTCGGTGATAGTCCAAGAAAGGTTGTGGGTGTTCTGGAGGTCTTCAGTGCAGCTGTCAGTTCTGGAGGAACATCAGCAATTTGGCACGCTGCGTTGTGTGGATGCCTCTAGGGGGACCTCTTTTATCACTTTTGTTCATGGGCTTTATTCAGTGTTGGAAAGGAGAGAACTGTGGGCAAGGCTGGAAGCGTTCTCTGGAACAGTTACTGGTCCTTGGGCAGTTGGAGGGGATTTTAATGCAGTTGTGTCACCAGTAGAGAAGGTGGGGGGCAGCCCGGCGTGTTCGCAGTCACTTGAGGAGTTTGGGAGTTTTGTCAGTGGGGCAGGGCTCATGGACGCGGGGTTCTCAGGAAGCATTTTTATGTGGTCTAATAACCAAGTTGGTTCTCAGAGGGTCATGGCCAGGTTGGACCGGTTCTTGATTAATGCAGAGTGGGCTGGTGCCTTTCCCAGGTGTGACGTCACTCACCTTAACAGGACCTACTCTGATCACGCTCCTATTTGGATGTCTTGTGTGACCTCCTGCGACCGGGGTTTGTCGCCTATCAAATTTCAGCAAATGTGGCTTCTCTACTCGGAGTTTATGGACTTTGTCAGAGGTCAATGGTGTAAACCGGTGTTTGGGTCACCGATGTTGGCCTTATTCCTAAATCTTAAAAGCTTGAGGAGAGCACTTCGGGGGTGGAATAAGGAGGTGTTCGGGAATATTCATCAGAAGGTAAGGGATGCGGAAGATGCTGTGTGCAGGGCGGAGGTGAATGCGGATAGGTAGAATAGTGATGAGACCAGGAGGGAACTGGAGGTGACCAGACAGGCATTGTAGGGGGTCTTATTGCAGGAGGAGATATTTTGGCGACAGAAATCTCGAGCCACCTGGCTCAAGGAGGGGGATCGGAACACGAAGTTCTTTCACGCCATGGTGAATGTTAGAAGGAGGAAGGCTGGCATCAACAAAATCAGGGGAGTGGATGGGGAATGGACTTCGGACCTTGAGGAAATCCAAGCAGAGGCAGTAAGGCACTTCTTAGGGATTTACGAATCACAGGGGTGTGTGGTGGATGAGGATTTGTTGGGGTTAATTCTTACAGTGGTGTTGGAGGTGGATAATGTACATCTGATAAGGTTACCCTTGGAGGAGGAAGTGAGAGATGCGGTGTTTTCGCTTTTAGGAGACAGTGCTCCAGGTCCGGACGGTTTCTCAGGTATTTTTTTCACAGCCTGTTGGGAGGTGGTAGGAAGTGATGTTTGGGCAGCGGTGAAGGATTTCTTTTTGGGGGGTGGCCTCCCAAGAAGCTTTACATCGGCCAACCTTGTTCTGATTCCAAAGTAAGACAGCCCTGAGTCAATGGCAAACTTTGGACCTATTAGCCTCTACAATTTCTCCCACAAGATTCTAGCAAAAATTTTGACAACCAGATTGGCAGGGCTGCTCCTTTCGCTGGTGGCAGAGGAACATGGTGCTTTTGTGCAAGGAAGAAGCATTCATGATAATATTGCCATTGTCCAGGAGGTGACTCAAGACCTAAACCGCAAGACAAGGGGGGGGGAATGTGATTCTCAAATTGGACATGGCTAAGGCTTATGACAGACTGGAATGGGAGTTTCTGTGGTTGGTTCTCTCTCGCTTTGGTTTTGGTGAGGAATGGATTGCTCTTATTAGGAAGACAGTGGAGAACTGCTGGTTCTCCATCGTGATGGGGGGCAGGCAGTCGGGGTTCTTTAAGTCTTTAAGAGGGGTGCGTCAGGGGGACCCTCTTTCCCCAGCCCTGTTCATTCTGGCAGAAGAGGTGTTAAGCAGGGGCTTGAAAAGGCTCTTTGAGGAGGGACATGCCGCCTTTTACAGACTGCCGAGGGGGTGTCCAGGGGTCTCGCACAGACTTTTTGCTGATGACACCATCATATTTGCCCGTGGGTTGAAGAGGTCGCTCAAGCAGGTAATGGGTTTCATTGGGAGATATGAAGGCTTCTCTGGTCAGTTGGTCAACAAGCAAAAATGCTGCTTTGTGGTTGGGGACAGGGCTACAACGGCAGCAGCTCGCATGGTTGGCTTGGTCACTGGCTTCCCTAGGAGGTCTCTACCCATCACTTACCTAGGAGCGCCACTCTTTTCGGGCAGGCTCAAAATTTGTTATTTGGATGGGCTTGTGGAGAAGATCAAATGTAAGGTGGCGGGTTGGAAGGGCAGGTTATTGTCGAAAGGGGGGAGAGTTGTTTTACTTAGGCATGTCCTCTCTTCAATGCCCATTCATGTTCTCACCACTTTGGACCCACCAAAGGCAATCACTCGTAGAATTTATGGGATGTTAGCTACCTTTCTCTGGGGTAGCTCAGAGTGGGGCAATCGTAGGCACTGGGTGAGTTGGCAAAGGGTCTGCAGACCCCTTGAGGAAGGGGGTCTTGGGATTCGGCTTCTGGAAGAGGTGGGTCTCTCGCTCAGGATAAAAAGCCTCTGGAAGGCTTTATCTGAGCAGACACAGTGGAGCAGGTTTTTTAGAGCCAAATATTTTAAAAATGTGCATTTGGCATTGGCAGGCACAGAGGAGAAGGCTTCCAAAACTTGGCGTAACACCTTGAAATACAAGGGGTTTATGATGGAAAGGACAAGGTGGCTGCTCGGGGAAGGAAAGGTGCTCTTTTGGCTCGATAACTGGGTGGGGGTGGGGCCATTGATTGATTATGTTGATAATGGCCTACTAGTAGACCCTGAGCTCTGTGTGAAGGATGCGGTGGATGAGGATGGAAATTGGAGGGAGGATCTTTTAGGTATCATTGATTTGGACTCAGTCAGGAACAACATTATTCAGGGGAACTTTGTGCTATCTGACAGGGAGGATGTCATGGTGTGATCTCCTGCCAGCGATGGACGTTTCACAACAAGATTAGCTTGGAACGAGGTCAGGTAAGGAGCTCCTAGGGTCCCTTTCGCTAAGTGGATCTGGAATCAGACGCTGCCCATAAAAATAGGTTTCTTCACTTGGCAACTGCTTACAGGAAGGATTCCCACTGACGAATCTCTCATGGCTCTGGGTATCCCCTTGGCGTCCAGATGCAACTGTTGTGGACGGCCAACGATGGAAACAATGGAGCATATCCTTGGCATGGGTGTGGTGGCGGTGAATGTTTGGATTTTCTTTACCAAGCTCTTTGACATCCCAATCTTGCCCACTCATGATGTTCGAAGTCGCATTGCATTGTGGCATGAGTATGCAGGAAGCGGATGCATGAGCGACTATATAACAGGAATTATGCTAGCCTTAATTTGTTGGGAGATTTGGAAGGAGAGGAACAACAGGAGACATGGTGAGAGACGGCGAACTGCGGCTGCCATTATAGAGCGGGTGAAAGACTGGGTACAAGAGGTGAGCACGCCCCCAAGGTAGGACGACAGGGATCTGCTAGGAATGTCTTAATCCTTCAATGGTTTGGTCTTTCGGCCCCGCCTCCACCTCTAAAACAGCCCCGTCCCATATATTGGTGCCCTCCTTTTTGCTCGGTTAAATTGAATGTGGATGGTGCTTGTAAAGGGAACCCCGGTCAAGGAGGGGGTGGTGGAGTGATCAGAGATGGAAACGGAGTTGTGTTGGCTGCCTTTGTAAATTTTTATGGAGTCTCCACGAATTCTATGGCAGAACTTAGGGCCCTAAGAGATGGTTTGTGGCTGTGCCAGGATCTCCAGTTGAAGGGGGTTGTGGTTAATTCGGACTCTGCCACCACGGTGAGAATGATCAACCAAAAGAAGTGCTCATGCTGGAAGGGTTGGTATTGGTTCAACGAAGCGATGGAGTTGATCTCAGCAACACAGGCTACTGTGGCATTTGGGTTTCGCGAGAGCAACAGAGCTGCTGATTGGCTAGCCAATCATGCATGTGAAGTAGGTGCTTCTATCACGTACTACCAGGAAAGGCTGCCGAGTGGGGGACTTATAGGTTTTATCAGATAGGACATAGCAGGAATGCCTGTCTTTAGGTTTTGATGTGCAGGCCTTTTTGTATTGGGAGTGGGATCTACCCTATGAGGGCTGTTAGTGATGTGAGCTATGGGCTGAGGTAAGGCGGGATGTCCCCCTCTTGTAGTCTTTTATTATTATTTGTTTTTTAATAAAATCTAGGGGCCGTCTCGGGTCCCAGAGAAGTTCGGGTTAAAAAAAAAAAAAAAAAAAAAAAACTAAATCTTGCTCAGAACAATCCTAAACAAGAGCAAAATCTCGTGTGTGTAAGTCCACAAAGCAGCGAAAGCAAATTGGGCTGTGAAACAAGCTTTTAGCATATTGAGTGAATTCATAAATTACAGAAGTTGTTCACAGCTGTGCAGATTGTATATAGAAATCACTCAAAGATTTAGGACTTCAGTGATTATTGTGTTGATCTAATGGTTCTTTTAAATTACTATTTCTTGGATGAAATGAGCTGATGATTTCGTTGTAATTTTCTGTATTCTCTTACTAAAGATCAAATATGTCTATGGTCTTCCTGTTTTGAAACACCTATGATCTCCTTGCTGAATCTCTATTTAGAATTTATGTACTTGTGTCTAGCTTTCTATATGTCGATCAATGCCATCATGATTCCCTCTATTGAAATTCTGTTTAGAGTCACCCTCATTGAATCTTCTATTGTTTGGATTGACTCAATGATGGTTCCATTATAAGAGTTTGTACCTGTTATTCGAGAAGTGCCCATCTGACTTTCTTTTACTTGCTTGGTAGATTTGGAAGCGATTCAGGGGCAACGACAAGCCTCCTGAGCATCTGGGCTCAAGCAAAGAGTACAATGTTGATATGATCCCTAAGGTATTCAGAACTTAGATCTTTGGTAGTCTATATAGTATAGATAATCCCTTGCAACTGTACATACACACACACACACAGGAAAAACAAGATACTGCCATGACAATTGTACATCTTCAATTGTGAAAATGATTTTCTATTCTCATGTATAAGATACCATGCTTTTTCATCTAAACTAGCACTGATTTCTACTAAAACCATCCTTGATCATGATTTATCTATTCACAAGAACTGAAATAAACGTATGTGCTTCCTTAACGGTTAACACCATTACTTACAAGTTGCTTCTTTTCTTAGAGATTTCTTTGTTGAAAGTCATAGGTACTATAGGTCATGGCAGGCAAGGCAATAACCTCTTTTTCATTCATATACTTTTTTTTTCTCCTTATTATGTTTTTAGGGATGATGCACTGCATTCTTAAAGTCTATAACGTTTCCTTTTGGTATTTGATGATACAATCATAAGGGTGGTGCATAGTAATTGATGTGCTTTTCCTAATTATTTCTTGGTCTTAACCTCCCTTGTGCTGGGGTGAGTGTGTACTTCAAATTCTAAATTGTGGGTTTTTTGTAATTGAAATGTTCATACCTTAGCATCAAAGTGTCCACTCAGACCTTCCCCAATCATTGACATAGACTTTGCTTTGACTAATAAAGGATCCTCATCACTACTCCTATACAACATAAAAAAGGAGTCCTCTTTTAGATTTTGTTTCCTATTCCTATTAGCCCTACAAATAGTTTTCAGTTTCCTACTAGGAATCTGAAGTTTTACTTTATTTTCTATTTAATGATTTGTAAGAGCCACAATTTCATGAATTGAGAGTTTTTTGTCTGCTTCAATTGAGATGTTGTGAGCTTGAGTGAAGGGTGGGAAACCCTTAGGAATAGCGAGATTTTGGTCTGGGTATATGGTGGGAAGCTATTAATGTAGTTCTCCTCTTCTATACTCTGTTTTCCGGCAAGTCTGTTGTTGTTTTAATTTCTCTATCAATTGACATTGCTGTCTTGTGAATGAATCCCTGGTTTGAGTGATTCAAACTTCAATCAATTGGTATCCATAGTATTCTTTTAGTGCTTGCTTTATGTCAGAGAAGCCACTGTTATACCCTTCAGATGCTCCATTTTAGAGCTTTTCTGAAAGAACTGAGACCCCTACTGAGGAGGATATGACCTTCAGGTTAAGGAGACGTTTTGGGATATTCAAGGTCTCTCTAAAGAGACCTTTGACCTAGGCCTGGTGCAGATCCGGTCTGCTGATCTGGAGATATAAAAAATCTCCCAAATATGCCCCTTTGTTTTCCAGATTTTCTTCTTTGACTTGTGACTACAGTCCTACCATTAGAACACCCAGTATTTTGGGTTTGTGAACTTTGGTTAAATTATGACCTTCATCAGAAAATGTTGACTCTGACCATACTGTTGACTTTAAATTCTAGATGCATTTACCATGGTACACTATATTATGACCTTCATCAGAAAAGGTTGACATAGAAAATTAATTCCACTTGCTTGTAACTAATGTTCTCTTTTTTTCAGCAACTGCTCCAAGCCCTTACTTACCCTCTGGTATGAAGCCACAAGTGCTTCTGGGATCTACCAACCACTCAACTGGCATGGATATGTGGTCTTTTGGATGCTCAGTTGGTACTGCTGCCTAACTAGTTTGGTATTCCAACAAGACTAAGAGCCTACATTCCAAATGTTGTCATCTTCCAAATTACATTGGATAAGCTATCATTGGATTTTACTGTTTTCATCTTTTGATTCATCCTAGCTGTCCTATATATGGTAGTTACATTGGATAAGCTATCATTGGATCTTTTACTGTTTTCATCTTTTGATTCATTCTTTTGAATCATATTACCTATTAGATCTTTTGCAAACAAGTCAATGACAAGGAGCTAGACCGCTTGCTGTTGAGTTGTAATGAATTTGTAGTATCAAGACTAGCTAGTCTAAGCTATAAGAGATTAAAATTAACTAGTCACACAAAGCTTTCAATTTTCAGTGCAGATAGATAGATGAGGCTTTCTCATTTTATTCTAAAATTTAGTTTTAATGGTACACTGACTCTTAACTGGTATAATCATACAATCAAATTGGCTTGGAACTGAGAATGGATTTCACATATTGATGGGTTCCCACACCAGAGATTGCTATGACCAAACCTTTCTTGGATGGTCTAGGAGATCTCTTGAGAGTTGATTCAATTCCACCCAAGCTGGTGATGCTGTCTTGAAACTACTGTGGCACCATTCTGATCCATTGAATGAGTTTTGCATGATAAACCCAGCTGATGTTTGATGAGGAGTGCAAAGTCTATGAAGGTAATATCTATAGCGTAATTAGAGTCATGAGTTCTTTTACTTATGATTGTAGTACTTTTTTGAAGTGGTAAGAAATGTATTCTTATTTGGATGTATGGTTAATTTTATTTTTTTTCAAATGGACCAGTATACAAATGTAATTACAGGAAATATACTAATTTTAATTTTTTTTTTGTTGTCTCAGTTTTGGCAACGGTTATTTTTATACCGTTGCCAAAAAGCCTAACTATATTACCCTTAGCGACGGATAGTTTTATTTTTTACTATGGTTAATACCGTTCTTAAAAATATGGTTTTCTGCAACGGTATATTTTAATCCATCGCTATACTATTATCTTCGGCCATGGTTTATGGGCTATTTCGAGATCTCCCTTGCCAAAACCACGTGTTTGCACGAGTCTTCCGCACACCCACGCCATCCTAGGGTAAGTTTTACTCACTTTCTTACTATTTTGGACTACTGTCCACGATTTTTCACTCATTTGCTTTGGATCTCATATTTTTCCTTGCCCTAAATTACTTTTATCCTTTCCTTTTTACAGCACCATGTCTACAAGACATAGCACGACAAGGAAATCAGTGGCACACAAAAGGCTGCGGTCAGATCCTGAGCTTTCTTCGTCCTCTTCTGTGCCACCGGCCTCACCGAGAGAGGACTCTTCCTCAGAGGAGCCAAACTTCGACCGATTTTGGTTTTCTAGGTATGAGCATTCTAATGATTGGTCCAAGTTCAAGTCTAAGAGCATTGTGAACGGGAGGATGGTACAGGTGGATGACTTCCACCAATATGCCTTATATTCTAGGTTTAATGCCCTAGGCTGGGCATCCATGTTGTCGCCCACAGAGCCATGTTACCCGAACTGATTCGGTATTTCTACTGCAACCTTGTGCCATCTGGGGCACGAGAATTCGGTTTTGAGAGTAGGGTGAAGGGGGTGGATATCAGGCTTACCACTGCCATCCTGGCACAAATCCTAGGGCTGCCTAACACAAGCGAGAGATGTTACTACAAGCCTAGGATAGATATTTCAGACATGTTTTCCTTGGAGACCAGGAGGAGGGTCTTCAAGGCTTTGACTGGTTCAGAGAGGGTCCCAAAGTCTGAGGCTGATTATAAGCCTAGTGCTAGGATTATCAGTAGATGCATTTCATATAACATCTACCCGAAAGGTGGGAACTAGGGTAGTATCTCTATGCTGAGGGCTTGCATCACCTACTGCCTATTGGGAGCTGGTAGAGGGGGTCTAGTGATCAACCTCTCATATCTACTGATGTAAGCCATGTTATACCATGCTCAGAACCCTTCTGATGGGAACCTACCATATAAGAACTTCCTAATTTTAGTGTTTAGACATTTTGACGTTCCTTTGGATGGAAAGTACTTGGATAGGGACAGGTCTAGACCTATTAGTAAGACCTCGATCCTGAAGATGAAGGTGCAAGGGGAACCAGAGAGTGATCTAGAGGAGGGAGATGAGATGGAGCAGGGACAGGGACAGGGACAGGAGCAGGGGCAGGAGATTGGCTTAGAGGAGCAGGGTGATATTGAGGGGACTGGAGCACAGTTTATTGATTTGCCCTGCTATGTGCCGACTGTTGCTACTAGCTCACAGGTGCCGGAGTCCTACGGATGGTCTGATATGATGGCACAGTTTCAGGGCCTCCGCACCCAGCTTACAGAGATGTCCACGAGGATGGATCAGGGCTTCACGTCCCTAGAGGGGAGAGTAGGTTCCGTAGAGCGGCACTTGGATTTCTGGGACTCTTATTATCGTGTCGACTCTCGACAGACTCAGCCTCCACCGAGCGACATACCTCCTCAGGAGTAGCTGTCTTGGCTTGAGTTTCTTATGTTTATCTTGACTTATTTGATGTAGTTCTGACTTTGCCCTTTTTCTTATCATAGTTTATGTAGTAGTTTTTTTTTTCTTTTCTGTCAGTTGATGAATACTGGAAGTAGTACTTCCAGTAGAACTTTATGTAGTGGCTTCTACCACAATTAACTTTTTATTAATGTAAATATGTGTTCTGTCTTTTATTTATAGTTACCCCCCTTTGTTTTTAATTATTGTATGTTTTATTATTTGTAGTTTATTACACCTATTCTGTCGTCTGTGAATGTAGAAAGAGCCTCACGCTCTGATACCAACCTCTGTCACACCCTAAACCACCCCCTGGGAGGATTAGGTAGGTGACCTGAATTGCATAACGGTAATCCGCCAAAACCCACGGATCTAGAAGCAGTTACTCCATTCACACAGACACATATCCATAGTAATACAACATGTAAACTCAGAGTGCTGCAGAAAAATTATAATTACATTAAAAGATAAGGAAGCGTAGTAGTACAGAAAATGATTGTTATATACATAAGTAGGTTTCATCATTCCCTCACTCACACCCACAATCAGAACAGTAAAAGATACTAAATTCATCAGCTTAAACAAAGGAAAATATATATACAGAGCGAGGTAACTCGAGCCCCAAAAAAAAAGAGAAACTAAAAGCAGTAATGGGGGTAAACTCTTGACAAAGTCAAAAAGGAGTCCTGAAGATAAATAGTAGCATCAGCATCCACGTCAACACCCTTCACGGGTCAGTCCTCAGTAGTCACCGAGAACACTCGGACCATCGGCACAACCTCCATCGGGGTCCACACCAATATGGTCATAACCATCATGGCTCTCCTCCGAGTAATAAGCCTCCCCGCCACAGTGACATCCACCTGTACAATCATCTAATAGAAAAACATGTATAACGGAGTGTGAGCCCCACTGAGCCTGTGAGTGAAACATATCATCATGCATGCATATGCAACCACAATCATATGGATCCTACATGGAAATGCAGTCCAGTTATTTATTAGCCATCTAACATCGCAACTAAGGTAGGTTAGTGCTACTACAATCCCTAATATATGTATCCTTGGTGCGGGCTTTTAACTCCTTCCTGCGATACACCCATTGAGTTGTCGAGAGGACTAGTCAGCTCTCACATTCGTTCACCAAGGTCAGCCCGACCAGCCCTCTGTGATTAACCTGTGAAGCATCCGTCCCTTTTTCTCTTTTCTTTTCTTTTTTTGACTTATAGTGCGGCATATAGCCCATAATCACACTTCTTTTCTTTTCTCATATATACGGTCACTCCCACAGGCATCCAACACCTTAACCCCTGTTGGCAATGGTGCGTAGCACAGGTGATGAAACTCTAACCCCATGTATATATGACATCATATGAGTCAGGCGGTGTTAATCGTATCCCATACTACGGGCTACAGCAGGCCTCATTTCCAAGCCGGCTACGACATCTAGTCTAACATTCACAATCAGCATAGAATATTCAAACAGAATTATCCAACAGTCAACATAATGTTGTATTGAGTTTATGAGATTTGAATTAATCATGTGTCATAGTATTAATTTTATGAAAATTAAATTCCGCATATTATTCATGTCACATGTACATACGTGATGACATTCCACTCACCTTGGCCTAGATCTATAAGATCAGTTGCTGGTTCAGTTCCTGTTGGAGTCTGGCAGTGTACTTCGAGCGTGGGATAAAATCCTAAAGTATTAAGTCAAACATGTGTTATTTATTATTCAAAACTATTTTTGAAAGTCCTAGTGTTGATCTAGGCTCGTTGGTCTGACTCGGTGCTTAGTATAGTATCATTTGGAATTCTCTGGGTCTTACACTGGGTTTTGGGTCTATGTCCCGGTGCATCATCCGGAGAATGTGGTTCAGGGTCAGGTATGGTATTTTACCAATGTAATACTTAGTACATGGTCCTGGCTGTCAAACCCTGCTCCTGACTGGCTGAAATTTTGATTGAAGGACAGGAACCCCTGACCAGGCAACCAGGAACACTGTGGAGTATTACTCCAGTGACTTGGATTAATGAGGAAACTCTGTGCATGTCCTCTTACATACCTGTCAGAAGGTAGATAGCTGACCCCTGTAGTTGCACAGCTCACAGCATTATGTATAGCCTGGACTCCAGCTAATCTCTTTCCCCCCCATAACTGTGGGACCCACCTCTGGAAAAGTGTGTAAGAACCTCTAAATGGCATGTGGGGACAATGCCCTAACCAAGGGTCAAACCCCTGTGTAAGCCCCACTGAGATGCAGCCTTGCTGAAATCTCTGGGCGATGGCACTGGGCGATGTAGAGAAGGCCCAGAGACATCGCCCAGTGTGCAAAACAGTTGATTAAATTGATTTTAAATTATAGGGACCACTCATAATGGACATGGGTACCCTCCATAGATAGAGGGGAGTCTGAGGGACCACCTCATACCCTTAGTTCACTATGGACCCCACCAGTGTGCCCAAAATCACTGTAAATCAGTTTAAAAACTCATTTTGAAAAAGGACCTTAGCAGCCAAACATACCCTAGTATGGGATGGGCCTATAAATAGGTGAACCATGGGCTCATTTAGAGCCTTTAGTACTGCTCATTTCGTGGGAGAGAAAAGAAGAGAAAGAAGAGAGAAAGAAGAGAGGAAGAAGGAAGGAAAGAAGGAGAAGAAGGGAGGTGCAGCCCCATTCAAGGCCTGGATTCTCGTGCAGCTCCACACCTGTGCAGGTATAGAACCTCATGAAATACCTGCTGCCACTTTGAAATCTCTGTTGTTTGTTGATTTCTCTGCTCTCTGGCAGCCCAGAATAGCTGGGAACTACCTAGAACTGCTCCAGATTTGTCATGCAAGCATAGATGGAAGATCTGAGATTTTTGAATAAAAATACAGGTCTGATATGCTGTTCCTAGAGCCAAAATCTGGCTGTGCATAGCTGCATTGCCAGATGCTCAGTTGCTTGGCTGTTTAGAGCCCTGACTGTATGGGACTAAGCCCTAGGTGGTAGCAACCTAGGATCATCATTCTACAACTGTTTACAGCCTTGCATGTAACCAAAATCCAGATTTGCAATTGGAGAAAACCCTATGATACTATTCACTGGGCTGTCTGGGCAGCCTCTGGCAGCCTAGTGGTGGGCCCAGTGGAAAATCCACATGGACAGTATTGAGGATCACCCCAAGGGTCACCTAGCACCCTAACATGCATGGGGTGATGATTTGGGCACTACCCATAATCAACAACCTAGGAATCTCAGCCAGATGTCGATTTGAAGACTCTGGGCGATGCACCCAATGCCCAGAGACATCGCCCAGTGAATGGAAGTTGGCAGATTTGCTGATCTGGCTTAGGGAACCTCACCCAATGGCCATGGTACTATGTGGGAAGGTGGAAAATGACCTAAAGGCCCCTCCCCATATTTATCCTTATGAAGGTTTGGCTTAGGAACCCAAATGGGCCCCGCAGGTGATGGAAACCCTGGCTGTGCTTGGTTCTGTAGCATTGTCAGGCTGAGGGCAGCGTAGTAAGCCTAATATGGCCTAGGGTCAGGTACAATTATTGAGAATGACCATTTTACCCCTAGGCCGCCATCTCTGGATGATGCACCGGGACATAGGCCTAAGACCCAGTGCAAGGCCCAAAGAATTCCAAGTGAAAACCAACTGAACACCGGGTCAACCCAGTGAGCTTAGGTTAACCCTAGGACTACCAGAGACAGATTGAAAACTTAATATGACAATTTCTGATTTACATCTAGGATTTGATCTCGCGCTCGAGGTCTACAACCAGACTGCTGTTGGAATTGAAATTGCAACCGAGTTCCTAGAACCAGACCCAGGTGAGTGAAATATTATCATATATGTACATGTAACTGTGATGCTATGTCGGCTATTAAATTTAAATCATAAATGCTATGTTATTTAAATTCTGTTCAATTATTCAAAATATTACACATTGATTGTCGGTTGATCAACACTATGAATCTTATCTGATGATTGTGATTGTTAGACTAGATGCCGTAGTTGGCTTGGGAATGAGGCCTATGGTAGCCCGTAGTATGGGATGCGGTTGACACCACCTGACTCATACGATGCCATATAGACATGGGGTTAGAGTTTCATCACCCGTGCTACGCACCCTTGCCAATAGGGGTTAAGGTGTTGAGTGCCTGTGAGGGTGACCATATGTGTATATGAGAAAGGAAATGAAATGAAATGAAAAGAAAGAAATGTGTTTGCACCGGAATGGTGATTATGGGCTATAAGCCGGAAATGAAAAGAAAAGAGAAAAGTGATGGATTGCCCTACAGGTTAATCACAGAGGGCTGGTCGGGCTGACCTTGGTGAATGAATGCAGGAGCTGACTGGTCCTCTCCGATAACTCAATAGGTGTATCACGGGAAGGGGTAACCAAGCCCGCACCAGGTATACATGTGTTGGGGATTGTAGTAGCACTGACCTAACTTAGTTGTATTTCTAGGTGGCTAATAATAAATCTGGACTTGCATATCATGTAGGATCATGGGGATTGTGGTTGCACGTGCATGCATGACGATATGTTTTGCTCACGAGCTCAGTGGGGCTCACACTCTGTTATACATTGTTTTTCTTTTGATGATTTTGCAGATCGATGTCATTGTGGCATGGAGGCTCATTACGAGGAGGAGAGCCCTGGTTATTATGATGATATTGGTGAGGACCCCGATAGAGGTCGTGCCGATGATGTGTGCATTCTCGGTGGTCATTGATGAAGACTGTTGAGGAGTGCACTTGATGCTTTTTGTCTTGGGGACTCCTTTTTGTTTTTGTTAGGAGTTTATCCCCGTCTTGCCTGTGGTTTAGCTATAATTTTTCTTACTTTCTTTTTAGGGTTGAGCCAGCTCACCCTGTATATATATATATGTAAGTATTTTCTTTGGCTTTTGTTCTTGTCAGCTTTACTTTTCAGTTTGTGGGTAGTTTGGAAAATGTATCTGGACAAACATATGTATGTATATAATATCATCATTTCCCGTATCGCTACGCCTCTCTTTGTTATTGTAATTGTAGTTTATCTACAGCACTCTGATCTTGCTTATGGTTAAGTGATGAATGTGGATCCGTGAATGTAATAACTGCTTCTAGATCCGTGGGATTTGGCGGATTGCCGTTACGCAACTCGGGTCACCTACCTAATCCTCCCAGGGGGTGGTTTGGGGTGTGACACCGGCAGTCCCAAAACACATTCCTTAGGTCAGCAGTGTTGTCGGACCAACACAGGCAAGGTTTCCAAGCCCTGTGGGGCCCACTTGGGTACCCAAAGTGTAAATAATTATGGACAGATGTGAGGAGGGGTAATTTGGTCATTTACCACCTCCTTACACTGTTCATGGTCCACAGGTGGAAGCCCCCAAGGTTAGATCTGCAATACAACCCCTTTTAATTCTCTGGACAATTCACTGGGTGGTGTGTGCATCCCCCAGTGCATCGCCTAGAGCCTGTTTAAAACGTGAATAGGCTCCAGATCTTGGGTTTTGCACCACAGGCAGTGCCATGGTCGACCACTCATGCATGTTAGGTCATTGTGGACCCCATGTAGAGTAATTTACAGTGGTCCACATGGATCATGACCTGGGCCCACCACTGTGCAGCCAGGAGCTGTCCAATCAGTACAGAGAATAGTAGCCCAGCTGTGTTCCAGCATATGGCCCTGGATTGGGCTGCATGCAAGGGTGATCCTATGTAAAATAGGGTGGTCCAAGGCTGCTGCAACACAGGGCTAGGCCGAGAATAGCCTGTGTGCACAGATCCAAGCCCAGACTACCTGTTCATGGTGTAACAGAGCAGTGCAATCAGGCACACGGACAGATTTTGGTCCCAAGCAAGAACAGCAGCAAAAATTACTTCAATATGCTCAGATCGTCCATGCAATATGTTTGCATGTTGGATCTGAAGCAGTACATGGTAGCCCCTAGGTGTTTTGGGCTGTCCATTAGCAGAAACACCACCAAAATGCAGAGATCTAAGGGAAAGAATAGCAAGCAGCAAAGCAGCAGGTAATGGTATGATTTTTATACCTGAACTGAGCTGAGGTTGCTGCTGGAGCTGAATGGATGTAGAGGTATGTTCTCCCCTTTCTTCTCCTTCCTTCCTTCTTCTTCTCCTTCTCTTTTCTCTTTTCTTTCCCTCCCCACGGTTTGAACAGTGAATAGATTTCTAAAATTAGGTTGAGACCCTCTATTTATAGTCCAGCCTCAACTAGGGCCTGTTTGGCAGCCTGGGCCCACTCCAAAAATGCATTTTTGAAACTAATTCTGGGCCATTCTTGCCACCCTAGTGGGGTCCACAGGGGGGTCCAAGGGTATTTTATGGTGCCCAAGACTCCCATCTACCACTGGAGGGTGTCCATGACCAGTATGGGTGGTCCCCACACATCTGCTAATTAAAATACTCAATTTTACCACTCTGGGCGATTCAGTGGGTGATGTGTGCATCGCCCAGAGAATACAGCAAAGTTGTAATCCTCTGTGCTTGCACAGGGGCTTGGCCCAGGGCTTAGGCCTTATACCTACATCATGCCCAGGGTCAAATGCACCACTTTCCAGGTGTGGGCCCCACATTAATGAGGAGGAGAGAGATTACTTGGAGTTTATGCAGTACATGATGCTATAGGCAGTACAACTGCTTGGGTCTGCAATTCATCTTCTGACAAGTATGTTGGAGGACATCCTCGGGGGTTCTCCATTAAATTCAATCACTAGAGTGATGCTCCACAGTGTGTTTGGATGTCATGCTAGGGGATCCTGTCCTTCATTCAAAATTCCTAGCCTGTTAGGGGCAGGTTTGACAATCCATGTGAAATCTGGAGCTCCTCTATGTTAGCTTCATCCCCATGCAAAATCTGAAGCTCCAACTTCTCTCTCTGGTCACTGAAATTCTGGCAACAGAATCCTGCAACTTTAAGGTGAGTAAAGTAAACCCCTTAATTTCTATTCTTCCTAGATTTGTCTATTTATTTTATTCACCTCAACAACCGTAAGGGAAAGAATGGAACCCAAGGTTGGTTATTTAAATCCTTTGAATTTTCCCCAATTGAGAAATTTTTTTCTAGGTGAATCCCATTTGAATTTTTTTTTTTGGTTAATATTCCCTTCTCACTCCAGATCAATGTTTGGAATTTGTCCCACTTTGGTTCCATCGACTAAAGTGAAAAATTGGAACTTTTGACACTAATTTTTGAATTTTTCCCACTATTGCAGATAAGAATGGTCTCAGCTTCTAGTACAAATAGTACCTCAGGTTATATCAAATTTGAGAACAAGTAATGCCACTGTGGACGTAGAGCTATAGTGAAGATATCGGAATCGGAGAAAAATCCAGGAAGGCTATACTATAAGTCACCAAGGAACAACCCTGTTGCTAACAACCCTGTGGTTGGTGGAAGTGAAAATGAACAGCTCCAGTTGAAGAGCACAGTGAATCAAATGCACAAGATGCTTATTACAATGATGTTTGTTATTCAATTTATATTAGTGTTGTCTATTATTAACTTTGTAGTGATGATTGTAAAATAATAGATGGAAGTTGTATTACATTTTGTCTAATGTTCTATGAATTGGGGTCTGGTTGATTGTCAAAGATAGGAAATAATAGGTGGTACATCCCCTCCCAACATCTGAATCCCTTCAAAGGTTTTAAAAACATAAAAATAAGTCCATGAAAGAAGAGTAGTCCACACTTCAGAACTACATAGCTAATCTCTTGTTCTCTTATGGCTGCTATCATCCAATGCCATGTGCAGAGAATATAAAGGGCTACAACACTTTGCCACTACACTCAAGAACATCTAAAACCATAATCTCCACTTTCTAAGCCATGGTTCCTCTACAACACCACCAACAACAAGAACACCACCACCAAATAGAGTGAAGAACCTTGACATACCCAAGATGAGGAGCCAAGCTTCACACCTCAAAACCACAATGGATTTGGCCTCTATGCTTAGAGCAATTCTCACCCAACTCAGTTAATGATGCTTACTACACTCCTACCAACTTCCTTGAGAAGACCAGTGGCACCACCACCACCACAGAGCTTTACACTCCTAAAAACTATGAGCAGAATAGCTTCAAGTTCAGCAGTAGCTGCAAGCAAGCAGCAGCAGTAGCAGTAAGCAAGCAGCAGCAACAACCGCCCCCATGAATATCAATATTTAAATCCTAGGCATATGCACATCAATATCCCTATTCAAAATAACTAAAGAAAATAAAACCCTAATAATATGGATTCAATCCCATGGGAGCACTTGATTTAACAACATCTGTCACACCATTACATGGGGGATAAACCACTTAACACAAGAGTCACAATTCCAAAGTGTTAATACAGATTCTGAAAAAAAGAGTCAAACTTCCAAAGTACTACAACTAATCCAAAGTACATGATACAAACATCTACTTCAAAGTCATAATACAAACAACCCTAATAAAATTCTAGCAAAACTAAATAAAAGAAAGTCTCATTTCTTCTTTGCTGCCATTCTCTTTGCTCTAATCTTTGTTGCAGCTACATCCATTTCGGGTCGTGTCCTTGCTTGGCTACTCTTCATAAACATTCTCGCAAACATTCTTTTCTACATGCATTACGTATAGATTGCGGTGTATTAAATTATCGTTCCAGTAAGGCAACTAAAAAATATACTTTTTTTCTTCCAATTAAGTGGCAACACTGTTGGACCTCCAACCCTCTTCCTTTTGCTTGAATTTTTCTTCTTGTTTGGATCCTTACCAAATACAGAAAACGTGACATTTTTCAATTGTGCTAACACAATAGTGCCTGAAGGAGATTGAGGTGCTTCCCTCAACTCTACATGACCATTAAACCATCTCTTATCCCTTCGAAATTTATGATTCTTGTCGAGGAACCGACGATGACCGAGGTAATAATGTTTACTACCATGTTTCAGCCAAGTTGACACGTTCTCTTAGTTGCAACAAGGACAAGCAAATGCACCTTTAGTGCTCTATCCTGATAGATTAGCATAAGCTGGAAAATCATTAATAGTCCATAAAAGGCATACACGTAAATGGAATGGCTCTTTCTTAAATGAATCATATGTCTCAACACCAGGATCCCACAATACCTTCAACTCATCTATCAGAGGTTGTAAATATACATCTATATCATTTAAATGAGCATTAGGACCTGGAATTAGCAATGTTAACATAAATGATGTTTGGTTCATGCACATCCATGGTGGCAAGTTATACAGCACCACAACAACAAGTCATGTGCTGTGCTTATTAGTTAATGATTTAAAAGGACAAAAGCCATCACTTGCCAATCCAAGTCTAACATTCCGAGGATCTTCGTTGAAAGTTAGATGTAGTTTGTCAAAATCTTTCCAAGCTTTCGCATCTGCAGGATGACGCATTTTCCCATCATCTGAACGATGCTCTTTATGCCATCTCATATCAGATGATATAGTTGATGACATGTATAATCTTTGTAGCCTTGGTATCAAAGGATGGTGGCCTAATGTTTTTTGCGATGACTTCTTGGAATCATACATTGATGTGCCACATTTGAGACAAGACTCAAGTTTAGATGTCTCCTTCCAATACAACATACAATCGTTCGGGCATGCATCAATATTGTTGTATCCGAGTCTTAAGTCTCTAATTACCTTTTTTGTTTCATATATAGACTTCGGCAACGTATTATCTTGCGGCAGAGCTCTCTTCAATAAATCCAACAACATAGAACATATGACAAGAAATGGACTGATAAATTTGATTATAATATACATTTATGGACTTGAATTAGAGAAAACTACTCTAAATCTGTCTCTTAAATATATTTTAGACTCAATTAGGAAACTAAAACGAGATCTAGCCAACTACTGAACATCCTACCTGTAAAGCCAAGACCCAAAAACCCATATCTCACCCTTTGGCCAGGCCCATCAACACCCCCCCCAAAAAAAAGGGCAACCCAAAGAGAAAGAAGCCCGTGACCCAATTAACTAAGAGACCATTGGGCTTTGGCTTCATTGCTATCATATGGCTCTTTCTTTGCTTCTGCAATTGCTATTTGAATTTATCCATTGTCATCTATATCCACATCTGCTAAGATTTGTACTAGACTGCCTTGATATAATTAAGGGGTTCTTTGATATAGGTCTTTAGACAAGGGCTTTCAAGTATATGAACAAACTTATAACTCTATAACTGCACCAAGGACCAGAAAAAACCGATGCACATCTCAACATAAAGGATCTTTTTTTTTGCTTTGTTGGTTGGGGGGGGGGATGTTGATTAGTTAATCCATCAGTCTTTTAAATACACCAATATCCTAAGAACTATGTAGAGTTAAATGTTAGATTTAAAAAGGAAGGGGAAAAAGAACCTGTTATCAAATTTGCATGCTCCAGGTAACAAGTGCCAACGTTCAATCAAATGAGCCCTAACTCAGTAGGAACAAATGCTGAAACCTATAAACTTGTGTCTGTCTCATCCAATTCAGTGTCCAACTAAATATAGCAAAGCTTTCAATTGGTGACTGTTCAACCAAAAAAAAAAAGGCAACTCAACCATGTTCACCCCATTCAGAAATTTCTAAACTAACCCTTCAAGAGAGAAAGCAATCCAATCTACCTCGGCTTCCGCAGTTCACATGTAAAGAGATTTTACTAACGAAACAAGTTCTCAAAACTCAAAAAACCCACTGAAACATTTTGTTGAATACTTTGTAAGCAATACACAAACAAATCAATTCTCCTACTCCTAAGTCCTATATTTTAAGACTGCGGCAGGCGGAACATAAGACAATGAAAAGGCCAAATAAAATAAAATGGAATACCTCTCAAAGTTTCTGCCTTTGTAATAGTCTGTTAAGGGATACGGAAAAGAAGAAGGGATAGGGCTGAACTCAACTGCCTCTGTATTGTACCTTGAAGCCCTCGTCAGACGCCGCTGAACTCAATTGGGAACGTAGATGGATTCCTTTCTGATCGTGTATCACAATCTTGAAGAGCTATGGGAGCAAGATTGAGAGCGCGCGAGGGAGAGGTACACGCTTGGCAATCGGTAGTTAGGGTTTTGATTGAAGTACATAGAGAAATAGAGAGAGTGGCCGAAGGTTTAGGAGTAAAGAGGGAGGAGGAAGCACAATGTGGGAAGTAATGAAAATATGCCCCAGCACGCGGGAGAAAAAAATTTGCTAGAGTTTGACAAAATACTTAATACTTACCGCGGTTCAAAGCAACCGCGGCCCTCGAATTAGATTTGCTACTGCTCCAATTGCATTTATATATTGTAGCAATATTATATCTATATTAAAATATTTACATATTTTTCATTAAAAAATCTAAGAAGAATAACAAAATATTTATTAAAGATATATCTATGAATATTTATATATTTTAAAAATTTGCATAAAATGCATTAAGTCATTACATAAATTTGTGCACATATAAAAAAATTGTAAAAAATAAAAAATCCTCATATAGTATTAAAAATAAATTTTGAACCGGAAATTTTCACACAATATATCCTTGCTCTTTTTAGGATGCAAGATGGAAGTAGTGATGTAAATGGATATCTGAAAATCCGAATTCGATGCGCATTTCTATCCATTAAGGGATATCCGTATTCGTTTAGAGATATCTGGCAAAAAATCGAATACTCCGACAAAAATCCGTCCGAAAAAAAAATCCGAATACTTAATAAAAAATTAAGTAAATAATGATCTTGAGAGTTTTTTAAGATTCAATAGGTTCTAGAATACGAGGAAAAGAGAATCATGATCTAAGAGATATGGATTGAGAGTGAATTGTATCCGCTTGGGGGAGGAAGGTTCGGTTTACACAAGGCAGAGATGTAAATGGATGGTCGAAAATCCGAATTCGATCCATATCCGAATCCATCCAAATCCATTTAGAGGTATCCATATTCAGCCAAGGAATATCTGGATCTGATCACATTTGATCCGTATCCGAGCCGAATCCGATCCGTTTACATCCCTAGATGGAAGGTACATAACATCTTAGGCCATCATGACTAGCTGGAATCGATCAGGTATACACCTAGTGCATGAGAACTAAGCATGGGTACTATAGAGGAAGTTGTTGTTTTGTTTTTTTTTATTATTAAAGTTATCTTTTTTTTTTTAAGGAAGGGTGGCTCGCTAGTGGCATGTGATGGAATCCCCTAAAAATTGAAGGAATTTGGTTTTTTCCAAATAACGGGTCGTTTTCACCCGTGTTACTGCTTACGTTAGTAGGACACTTATATATTAGTTAGAAAACATTTCTATAAATACCTAGATCAAATTTATGATAATCGACAATCTAAAGCACATAGGAAGTTGTGATGACCCTTCAAGGAATGTCTTCGCCAGTATTGGGGATCAAATTCCAATGATTTTACTCATTATAGCTCTATTGTGTCTCGTATGACACAGAGGTTAGGATTAGTGAAAATTTTTGAGGATCTTCATAATTAGCCGACAATGATGGGCCAAGTAAATTTGAGAGGACCATGAAAAACTAAAAATATTAGATCTAAACTACCCAATTTTAAAAGGGCATCTTATATCATTGAAATCAAGTTTTCAAATGAAAATATATTGTTTTGATGGCCCTCATTAATTGGTAATTATATATATATATATATATATATATATATATATATATGAGATCCAAGGAAACACAAAATATATAAATAATATTTATTCATAAATAAAATGTATATATAAATACATAAATATAAATATATAATATAAAGTACATATATAGTAACTATATATGTATATTTATATAAAATAACATTTCATATATATGTAAAAATATTTCATATAACTACTATAAAGATATATAGTTATAATATAAATACTATATTTATGATATAACTACTATATTTATGACCACAGTTTTTAGCAAAGTGTGGTAACAAGAATGGTGCATGCCCACGGTTTAAGAAAACCGTGGCTAAATGACTGTACATCACCACGGTTTATGTCAACCGCAGCTAAAGATGTAGTAAATAACTACGGTTTACAAAAACTACGGCTAAATGACTAGTTAATGGTCATGGTTTAGCAAAATCGCTTTTAACAACATTGTCATTGACTACGGTTCCAAATAACCGAATCTAAATATCTGTATTGTACCATGGTTTTGGAAAACTGTGGCAATAGAAAAGTATATCATCACGGTTAAGTACAACCGCGAATAAAAAGGTATCTTTTGCCACGGGTTTTGAAAACAGCGGCTACAATTATATCTATTGCCGCGGTTCTTATAAACCGTAGGTAAGATCGTATCTTTCACCACGGTTCTCGGCAACCGCGGCTAAAGACCTCCGCCCAAGTATGGTTTTTGGGCACTTTTTTTGTAGTGAAGGTAACGCATGTCATTGGGGATTGTAAAGCCCAAACAACACAACCATTTCCTACCATGGGAAAGATTTGTGTATCAGTCTACTACGATTGCTTTAAACTTAATGCAGGTATACTTAAAGTTGCATGAAATCTGGCAATGTGTATAAGAAACATGGAATGGAATGAATCGAGGATGCATGTAACAATAATATTTGTCAAGATTAATCTAGTAATCAAGTATATATATGGAAACTTAAGGACAAGTCAACTAATATCTTTACCTATACTCCCTATACTAGGCATTGGATTTGGTCTGACCATCGATTTAGTATACTCTCAATGCGAGTGGTATGGTACTGGAGGTAACCGACTCTTCTTTCAATGACATAGAAATCCCTAGCCATTAGGTCCTTATTATAGGGCATCTAGTCTTGTAGATACCTACGGTCATTTATCATAATCTCAAGTTTCTGGTTCAGCTCCTATATGTTGTCCTCGTTGTAGTGATAATCCAAAATTGGCCTTAGGAATTCTTCCATTATGAATTCAGTTTTCGGGTTTGTGTGTCGGCGTGTCACTTCTGACACCTAAAAGCATTCAGATTCATATGTGGTTTTTCTCATTCCTACAAATGTGTAGATTCTCATTCACTTTTTACACACATGTTTATGTAAATACACCTATACACATACATATATATACATATTATGTTAATCATTATTATTTTATTATATATATATTTTTGAAATATGGACTAAATATCACCATGTTCAAACAAGTGTTTTGGGGTGTTTAGGTTATTCCATTATGCAAGATGGTTCAAGCCAAAACAAAGAAAATCTGAATTTTTTTGCTGGTCTTCCATCTCTGGGCGTTTCACTAGGCGTTTGGTGCAACGCCCAATGCATCGCCTAGAGAATCGGGGGCTGCTATAATACTTAGTCTGAATCTCATTTTCTCATTTCTTATTCTTATTATGGGTAGAGTGGAGCTTCCAGATATGCCTAGAGAACCTTGTAAGCTGCTCCCCCAACATTCTAAGGCATTTCCTCAAGTTTCCTTGCACTCACATAAGCCCTAGGTGAGTTCAAGATGGGTTTTCTTCATTCTCCCCAAATTTTCCAAATTTTCAGCTATTCCTTGTGAAACCTTAACATTCTTCATACTTGTTTGCATTATAGCTATGTCTCCAAGCCAAAAACACAGTGGAGCAAGGAAATCAGTGTCCCTTAAGTGTCTTCAGTCAAATCCATCACTGCCTTTGTCTTCAACTCTTCCCTCTCCCACATCTAGGGGCGGGTCCTCATCCGAAGAGCAATGGTTTGATCAGCTTTGGTTCTCATGCTACCAACATGAGCAAGAATGGAAGAACAACCGGGAAAAGAAGGTCGTAAACAAAAGGGTAGTGAAAGTGGAGGACTTCCACCAGTACAAGCTCTATGAGAAGTTTAATGCCCTAGGTTGGACATCAATGTTGTCTCCAAACCTCCCATGCTACCCGAACCTAATTTGGCATTTTTATTGCAATCTTATCCCGACTCATGGACACCAAGGCTTTGTGCTCAAAAATAGGGTTTGGGGGTTGACATAGTGCTTACCCCAACTGTTTTGGCTGAAGTTCTCCAAATATCCAATAGAGGGAAGAAGTGTTATCACAGGCCAAGAGTGGACATCTCAGATCAGTTTTCTATGGAAACAAGGGATCTAGTGTTTAAGGCTCTTACTGGTTTGGAAAGAACTCCGAAGTCTAAGGGAAGCTACAAACCCACAACTAGGATATTGATTAGGTGTGTCTCATACAACATCTACCTGAAGGGTGGTAACCGGGGTAGTATCTCGATGTTGCGGGCATACATTACTTACTGCTTGTAGATGGAGAGTAAGGAAGAACCTGAACTTAATTTTCCATACTTACTTATGGAGGTGATGTCGTATCATGCTAAGAACCTAGCCGATAGAAATTTGCCCTATGGGAGGTCTCTTACTCAGGTTTTTGTGCATTTCGGGGTTAACCTTACTGGGGTGTTTGAGAGAGGTGAGGGTATGAGTGTAGACGTTGAATTTTGTCACTCCCCCAGTGATGACGACGATCAGACACATATGACTGGCAATGTCCCCAAAACCAACACTATATCAAAAAATATCTCCACTCATCCCGTACAACATACATCATGCGTGCAACCTCCCCAAAGACAGCCCCAGACTACCCATGCAAACCCCATGAGGTAGCATCCTGGTCACAGCCTCTCAAGGCAGTACCCTGCACTGTGCAGCCCTGCCATGTGGTGCCGTGAAAAGCACTGCGGCATTGCCGCGTGGCATCGCGGCCTGTGCGGCCCTCAAGGCAGTACCTTGAACTGTGCAGCCCCGCCATGCGGTGCCGCAGTCGATGCGGCCCTGCCAGGTGATACCCAAAATCTGGATTTTCCCTCATTTTTGCTTTGTCGTGGCCCTGCCATGCGACCTCACACATTTTTTACAATGCCACCGAACCCAAAATTTGCCTATAAAAAGGGTGTCACCCCCTCATTTGAAGAATCGAAGTTTTTGAGAGAGGGGGCACCCCAAAGCTCTAATTTTCCAGTTTTTCCTTGTTTTCCTTGTTTCGGGGCTCTTCCCCAATCCGATTTTGAGCCTTCGAGCCTCATTCCTCTGTCCGAAGTCTAGACTATCCAAGTCTGGCTTCCTCGACCCTTTCTTGACCAAATCTTAGAAATCTCCCGTGGCGTAGCCACTTTGTCCGACCTTTGAGTCCCTAGTTTCCAAAGCCTTGGAACGTCGTTATTCTGTCCTAGATCGTATAATTCGATACCTGTAAACCGTTACTCTATCTGATGAAGGGACAAAGTCAGTCTTTTGCCTCCACCTGAGCTGGGGGAAGTTGTCCATTTTGCATAATTGCATTTATTTAAAGCGTACAGGTATGCGTTTCTTCCGTTAACTTTTAATTTCAATACAATGTAGTCCTTTCAAGTACTCTCATGTAGTGTATAGTAGTTAGTGCAACATATTTTAATTTAGTTAAATAGTTTGTGCATCATTATTTAGCCATTCATGTGGGAATTGGACATTCATTAAGGGAGAATATTAAAAAATAAGCATCTAGAAGAAAGACCAGTTTATCCGGGCGAGGTGGGTGCCTAACACCTTCCTACTCTCATAACCTGACCACTTACTCCAAATCTCTGACCAAACCAACTGAAGTCTCGTAGCCCTTCTAGGACCACCAATGGGTGCTAGGCCCTAACCCTAGGTGGCGACTCCATTTCATTTTATTGTATGACCCCCATCCCCTGATAAATTGAACCATACTTCTGAGAACATGCATTCCCTTCTCTCCCTCTAAACAGAGGAGCAATTAAAACCCTCAGTGCACCACCAAGCGCCCAGGGGATGGATCCTCACAATGTGACCCATTAGTAAGACTTCCTTCAAAAAGATGAAGATGAATGACATGCAGGGAAGTGACATTGTGGAAGAGGAAGAAGTTGAAGAGGTAGAGGAAGAGAAAGATACTGAGTATGCAGATAATTAGGGTGATGACCATGTGGAACCTGATGCATAGCTTGAGGATATCCCAAATTACGGCTATACAGAGGCTTCTGCTTCAGAGGCACCACCTCCAGCACCTAGGGCTTATGGTTGGGAGGATTTGATGACACAATTTGGGGGTATACATACCCATCTTACTGAGGTATCCTTGAGGATGGATTGTGGCTTCTCTTCCTTAGATGGGAGAGTGGGTGCCATCAAGCAACGACTGAACTACTGGGATGCCCACTTTCAAGTCAACTCGTATCAGCCATAGCCTCCACAGGATGATGATCCAGCTCAGGAGTAGTTCTACCAGTCTTGGTGTTTCTAGTTTAGGAATCTTTTGTTTCTTCCTAAGTTATGCTTTATGTCTTTCCCTATTACCAGTTTGTACTTTCCCTTCCTAGGTTGTAATTGGAAGTAGTACTTCTAGTTTTCAAAACAAGTTGTAATGGCTTATGCCCCTTTTTGATTTATGAAATCTTGTTTCTTTTGCATTGTATTAGTCCTTATGGTGTTTTATTCATAGGCTTACCTCAATTTTCTTATTATTTATTCTCTTAACTTTCTATTATTGGTTATCCTATCTCTGCTATTTGTGAGTATAGAAAGTGCTTCTCGCTCTGATACCAAGCTCTATCACGCCCTAAACCACCCCTAGGAGGATTGGGCAAATGAGCCAGAATGTATAATAACAATCCACTAAATCCTCAGGATCCAGAAGCAGTTAATATCACTCACAAACACACACACCCATAACAAAAGATAAATAAATCAGAGTACAACAGAAACTAAAGCTTATCATTAAAGATTTGACATACTTACACACCATTGTACCATTGTTCCAAACCACCAGTTTAGATGCAGTCTATACAATTCCAATCAATAGCTTTATAAAACAACAAAAGGGCTAAACAACACAAGCCCAAATAAAGCTATACAAAAGAAGGGAAATTAGTAGATCCTATCTACCCAAAAGAATCCCTAAGTTTAGAATAAGTAGGCTGCCCATCCCTCAAGGATCATCCTCAAGGGTCACCTTGATCACCCGCACCAGAGGGATAACCTCCGTCGGGGTCCACACCCACACAGTCATAATCAGCATCACTCTTCAGCCCGAAATGAGTCTCCCAGCCATCGAGATATCCACCTGCAATATCATCTAAAAGAAAATATACAAGAGTGTGAGCTCCACCGAGCCCATGAATGAAATATACCCCATGCATGCACATGCAAGCTAGTGATCAAGAACTCGACCGAAACCTGTCAAAACCATCGAGTTGTCTCGGTTTTGACAAGTTCCAAGACGAGTTGGACTGAAACTTTTAAAAATCCCTTAACTCAGCTTGGTTTCGATTGAAACCGACGGTTTCAATCGAAAGCAGGTCCAAACGGTCAAAACCATGACCAAACAGCATACTTTTTCCTTGGTTTTAGCTAAACTGAACATGATGCCAATAATTCACAGACCAAGCATCTTTACTTTTAGGTGCAGAACCATACTACACAGCCTTATCTTCTACTCCTACCTTCTTTTTCCCATTCAAACCAATGACAGCCTTATCTTCTATTCCTATCTTCTACTCCTATTCTTTATTTTTGCATCTTTTACTCCTTATTTATTTCTTTCTTTTAGTTAAAATTCCATTCTGGGTCAAAGCCGTCCATCCTTCCAAAGATTTTTGGTTCAAAATGGAGAAAAGGATCTGATGAAGAAATATTTGGGAGAAATGAAGTTGTTCTTAGTATCCTTTCGTTCTATTCTATTCTATTCCACAGTAATTGTTCAAATTGTATGTTGTGTTGTTTTGTTGATTTTGCTTTTTTTTTTTGGGGGTTCATAGATCTTGAAAAGAGGGTCATTTCAAGGAGGAGAGCAGTTTTTATGGAGGCATTTCCTTGTATGACAAAAAGCTTCTCAGGTGGGCTGGGGAGATCAATAAAGAGTTTGACATTAAATTCCAACCCTGTGTATTTCTTTTTCCAATCGGTAATGGACTATCAGATCAATTTGTCCCATAACATGTCATGAGATACGTATGTTGTGCATTCGGAGGAACGACTTTGCAATCTTCAGTGGTACGCTACTCGTGGATTAGACCCACCAAGAAACTCCGAATGGAATTGAAGAGGGGCATCTTAATGTTTTATTTGGATTCTATGTATTATTCATGGTTCAAGTACTTTATAATTATGTGAGCTAATTATAAATTTATAATACCATTTTAATGTACGTATTGTACCAGCGCGTACGTTAGTAAACTTGAGTCAATAACCACAAGTACTATTTTCAGTGATTTTTTTGTGAATGTAATTCATGGATTGTGTTTAAAATGTGAAAAATAGGCAACCTGCAAAAAATCAGACCTAAAAAACCTTGTTTTGGGGTAGAAACCTTGGTTTCCCCATCAATGGGAAAAAATCCCAGGTTTCGACCGAGATATGGTCGAAATCAAGACGAACTTGATTTCTGGCTGGTCGAAACCTTGTCGAAACTCGAGTTTTAGAACCTGGATGCAAGCACAACCATGAGTCTATATGCATGTGATTCATTGATATTTATTAAGCCACCCAGCAACAAAACTAAGGCAAGTACAAGTGCTATAATGATCCCCAATACATGTATCCTTGGTGCGGGCTTTTAACCCCTTCCTACGATACACCCATTGA
The DNA here is from genome assembly GCF_018873765.1 of Telopea speciosissima. Lineage (NCBI taxonomy): Eukaryota > Viridiplantae > Streptophyta > Magnoliopsida > Proteales > Proteaceae > Telopea > Telopea speciosissima. Next base: position 27,463,754 of record NC_057920.1, read on the forward strand.
GTTGTCGGAGAAACGACCAGCCCTCTATGATTGGCCTGTGATCAGTGATCAAGAACTCGACCGAAACCTGTTGAAACCGTCGAGTTGTCTTGGTTTCAATAGGTTTTGAGACGAGTTGGACTAAAACTTTTAAAAAACCCTTAACTCGCGGCCTGGTTTCGAGCGTTTCGGTCTGGTTTCGATCGAAAGCAGGTCGAAACAATCGAAACCATGACCAAACAGCATGCTTTTTCCTTGGTTTTAGCTGAACTGAACATGATGCCAATAATTCACAGACCAAGCATCTTTACTTTTAGGTGCAGAACCATACTACATAGCCTTATCTTCTACTCCTACCTTCTTTTTCCCGTTCAAATCAATGATAGCCTTATCTTCTATTCCTATCTTCTTCTCCTATTCTTTATTTTTGCATCTTCTTCTCCTTCTTTATTTCTTTCTTTTAGTTAAAATTCCATTCTGGGTCAAAGCCGTCCATTCTTCCAAAGATTTTTGGTTCAAAATGGAGAAAAGGATCTGATGAAGAAATATTTGGGAGAAATGAAGTTGTTCTTGGTAGCGTTTCATTCTATTCTATTCTATTCCACAGTAATTGTTCAAATTGTATGTTGTGTTGCTTTGTTGATTTTACTCTCTTTTTTTTGGGTTCATAGATCTTGAAAAGAGGGTCATTTCAAGGAGGAGAGCAGTTTTTATGGAGGCATCTCCTTGTACGATAAAAAGCTTCTCAGGTGGGCTGGGGAGATCAATAAAGAGTTTGACATTAAATTCCAACCCTGTGTATTTCTTTTTCCAATCGGTAATGGACTATCAGATCAATTTGTCCCATAATATGTCATGGGATATGTATGTTGTCCATTCGGAGGAACGACTTTGCAATCTTCAGTGGTACGCTGCTCGTGGATTAGACCCACCAAGAAACTCCGCATGGAATTGAAGAGGGGCAACTTAATGATTTATTTAGATTCTATGTATTATTCATGGTTCAAGTACTTTATAATTATGTGAGCTAATTATAAATTTATAATACCATTTTAATGTCTGTATTGTATCAGTGCGTACATTAGTAAACTTGGGTCAATAACTATACGTACTATTTTCAGTGATTTTTTGGTGAATGTAATTCATGGATTGTGTTTAAAATGTGAAAAATAGGCAACCTGCAAAAAATCAGACCTAAAAAACCTTGTTTTGGGGTCAAAACCTTGGTTTCCCCATCAATGGGTAAAAATCCCAGGGTTTGACCAAGATATGGTCGAAATTGAGACGAACTTGATTTCTGGCTGGTCGAAACCTTGTCGAAACCTAAGTTTTAGAACCTTGATGCAAGCACAACCATGAGTCTATATGCATGTGATTCATTGATATTTATTAAGCCACCCAGCAACAAAACTAAGGCAAGTACAAGTGCTATTATGATCCCCAATACATGTATCCTTGGTGCGGGCTTTTAACCCCTTCTTACAATACACCCATTGAGTTGTCGGAGAAATGACCAGCCCTCTATGATTGGCCTATGATCAGTGATCAAGAACTCGATCGAAACCTATTGAAATCGTCGAGTTGTCTTGGTTTCGACAGGTTTCGAGACAAGTTAGATTGAAACTTTTAAAAATCCCTTAACTAGTGGCCTGGTTTTGAGCGTTTCGATCTGGTTTCGACCGAAACCAACGGTTTCGATCGAAAGCAGGTCAAAACGCTCAAAACCATGACCAAACAACATGCTTTTTCCTTGGTTTTAGTTGAACTGAACATGATGCCAATAATTCACAGACCAAGCATCTTTACTTTTAGGTGCAGAACCATACTACACAGCCTTATCTTCTACTCCTACCTTCTTTTTCCCGTTCAAACCAATGACAGCCTTATCTTCTATTCCTATCTTCTTCTCCTATTCTTTATTTTTGCATCTTCTTCTTCTTATTTATTTTTTCTTTTAGTTAAAATTCCATTCTGGGTCAAAGTCGTCCGTCCATCCAAAGATTTTTGGTTCAAAATGGAGAAAAGGATCTGATGAAGAAATATTTGGGAGAAATGAAGTTGTTCTTGGTATCCTTTCATTCTATTCTATTCTATTCCATAGTAATTGTTCAAATTGTATGTTGTGTTGTTTTGTTGATTTTGCTTCTTTTTTTTTTGGGGTTCATAGATCATAAAAAGAGGGTCATTTCAAGGGGGAGAGCAGTTTTTATGGAGGCATCTCCTTGTATGACAAAATGCTTCTCAGTTGGGCAGGGGAGATCAATAAAGAGTTTGACATTAAATTCCAACCCTGTGTATATCTTTTTCCAATCAGTAATGGACTATCAGACCAATTTGTCCCATAACATGTCATGGGATACGTATGTTGTGCATTCGGAGAACAGCTTTGCAATCTTCAGTACTACACTGCTCGTGGATTAGACCCACCAAGAAACTCCGCATGGAATTGAAGAGGGGCATCTTAATGTTTTATTTGGATTCTATGTATTATTCATGGTTCAAGTACTTTATAATTATGTGAGCTAATTATAAATTTATAATACCATTTTAGTGTCTGTATTGTATCAGCGCGTACATTAGTAAACTTGAGTCAATAACCACAAGTACTATTTTCAGTGATTTTTTGGTGAATGTAATTCATGGATTGTGTTTAAAATGTGAAAAATAGGCAACCTGCAAAAAATTAGACCTAAAAAACCTTGTTTTGGGGTCGAAACCTTGGTTTCCCCATCAATGGGAAAAAATCCCAGGTTTCGATTGAGATATGGTCGAAATCGAGACAAACTTGATTTCTGGCTGGTCGAAACCTTGTTGAAACCCGAGTTTATAGAACCTTGCCTGTGATACCATCTTTCTTGAAGACGGGTACCCAACCGGATAATATCCCCTGGGTATTAGTTCTCTCATAGACATCCAACACCTTAACCCCTATTGGCAAGGGTGCGTAGCACAGGTGATGATACTCTAACCATATGCATTCTACATGACATAGTATGACTCGAGTGGTGCCCCGCATCCCATTCTACGGGCCACCATCAGCCTCATTCCCAAGCCAGCTACGACATCTAGACTAGCATTTGAAAGTAAGCAATTCCATCAAGAGTTTTCACTATAAATCCGATAAGAACAGAGAGATATAAATATAAAGACAGGAAAGTAAATTTTTATTGTTGTCATAACTCATTTGTTATGTTACACCTACACGTATGGTGTAATTCCACTCACCTTGTTCAAGTTCTGTTTGTCCTTCGGTCTATTAGGTCCTGGTGGGGCTTTGACATTGCTCTTCGTACCTGGGGCTATAACCTATGTTAACGGGACCATTAGAATATATTAAATAATGTTAAAGGAGACTTAGAATCCTAGGGTTGCCTTAGGATAAGTTGGTTTCAGATCTAAACACAAAACAGTGTTGACAGCATTCTCTTGGACTTGCACTGGGCCTTAAGGGAAACGCCCAGTGCATCACCCATAGAATAAAACACAGCAACAGTGGGGGTTTCTTCCTGAGTTTCCCTTGTTCTAAGTCACAACAGCCTTGGGGAGTGATGGCAAAGGTTCTCCCCATAGTTGGCTCATGTTTTGGGCTCATGGTCCCTCCTTGGATCATGACCAATGGGGCTCATTGGTGCACCCGAGGTAAAGATGATAGCATAGTTGCATGGGGTAGGGGTTCATGATGGGTTTTATGTACCAAATACAATTTTGGGGCTGTGGGTGAAGTTCCAAAAGGTTTGGGACAGTTTTGGATATGATACAGCCACTGGGCCTTATACTGGGCATTTGGTGTAACTCCCAGTGCATCGCCTAGTGCCTGTACAGCACGGGATTTTTTAATTCAAACATGAATTTTCTTGCTGGTTTCACCCCAATTCGATCTGGGATGACTCCCAGAGGTTGGTAAAACTTATAATTAGGTAAATGTAATAGGTTCTCATGATCCTAACCAAGGTTTGCTAAATTGGGTGATGGATTGGGTTCATGCATCCATGGCTCAAGCAAGCAAGGCTATAATCAGTTACATAACACCAATAATTCATATAACAGTACAAGGATTAGTCATATTAGTTTGTTACAGTAGTAATTCTAGGCTATAAGGTAGGAAATACATCATGCATGTGAAGATCCATGGCTCTATCCTACCATACTTGTATTATGTACATGGCTTAGTATGAAAACTAACTATATCCATGGCTCTATCCTACCATACTTGTATTATGTGCATAGCTTAGTATGAAAACTAACTATATCCATGGCTGGAATCATGGACTTTATGCACTTATAGGTTGCAATGAGGTAATTGAAGAGTAATACATCAAAATGGAAGCATGCATGCATGGCCATCCTAGTATTCTACACGACATTTACACAAGAAAGCATGGTAGGACATGGCTATATGGCTGAGCCTTGGTGTTTTCATACAAGGAACAGAATTGGGAACATAGTAGGAGGAGTAGGATAAGCTCTAAGAGTAGATACCTTCAAGCTTGGGGAATTCGGTTGGAGATCCTAGCTTCCAATTCCTTCCCTTCTCCATCTTCTCCTTCCCTCTCTCTCTCTTCCTTTCTTTCTCTTTCCCTTCCCAATGATTTGAAAAGTAGGAAGCTATTTCTAAAACTGAGGTCTAAGTTTACTAGGGCTTGATTGGCTAGGGGTTGTCCTAATAAAAGCACATTCTTTTCCTAGCTTCTCCTAGCTTCTCTATATACAAGGCTATGTAGGTGGAGCCCACATGGATTCAAGGCTGGGGGATAGTTCTAACATGACCATGGGAAGGTACTGAGGGGGTCCAAATGCAAGGAATAGGGTTCCCTTAAGTTTGGAATGAAAAATACATGATTCAACAACTCTGGGCCTTGCACTGGGCATTTGGTGCATCTCCCAATGCATTGCCCAAAGAATCCTGCTTTTGCTGTTTTTGTTGTTCTAGCCTTAATTCTTCAAAAGGGCTGGGGCTTTTCCTTAGGCATCTTCCACCACATGTTTACTAAGGTACTACATGTATGAATGTGGGCATGGCCCCCAGTATTATATTATGGAGTTCTTACCTGGAGTTGTACATTTGTTGATGCATTAGGCACTTGCATGGTGATGGAATCCCTCTTCTCACTGGCAAATAGGATGCCATCAGTGGAGGCTACTCACTAATCTTAATCACAGGAGTAATACACCACAGTATACTAATGTGTTTGTCCTCAGGCTCCAAATCTATAAGTAAGGTTTTGGTTAGATTGGGGTAAGTTTAACAGGATCAGTTTGACCGTTGTCAGCTCTAATGCTATTTATCCAACCAGTCGCTTCTATCTCGACGGAGAACTCATCTTCAGAAGGTTCTAGACAAACCTCTTCTTCAACATAATTCATCCATCCATCGAACACTTCAGCAGAATCTGCTTCTTCCTCGTCCTCTTTACTATCTTCTGTGTCTCTTCCAATTTGAATGAGCGAGACTTCTTTGGATATGGATTGTCCAATGGCCAATGCAGACACAGCCTTGATTAGCTTGGGTGTTCCTCCCACCTTCCTCTTCATCATTGGAATCTTGCTCTGGTGCTAGATGACTAATCTCATAGGTCGTGAATCCATACTTCCGCAGGGGTGCTTTTGGTTCAAGCCCATCCAAACCTTTCTCCAAGAAATGCAGTTTTTGCAGTCTTTTAGTGGATGTCATCCCCTTGCCGTGGTCACATCGTTGTCCACCCTCCCGCATCTTGCCATCACAATTTGTTCTGGCGCAATGAGTACATACTTCCATCCTCCTAGCCCTTCTCTTTTGAGCATATCTGCTCTTTCCATAGAATGGTAGAGACCATTCTTCGACTACAAGAGGCGATGGCATGGAATATTCTTTCCCTTTTCATACCTTGGGTTGAATTAATATTGTTGGGTCCAACTTAGGTTCTTCATCTCCTAGCACATTCACTGACCCTGTTGAAGATTTAGGAGAACAAGATCCTCTTGGGAGGAGTTGTATTGCCTTCTTTGACAGGGTATGTTATTCTACCCTATGGTACCCGATGATCTTGGATGGTAAAAAGGAGAATCAGGCCGATCCACTTCTTGGGAGACTTCCTCGATAACCAGACATTTCTTCCTTTCTTGTAGGGTCTCCTTACTTTGAATCTTCTTGCAACATGTTCACTCTACGGGATGGTAGAGGGTTTGTAGTTATATTCGGTTGCTGCTTTGTTTGGAGCTCAATCTTTCCAGCACTTATCATGTCCTGGATGGCATGCTTGTGATGTATACATTTATCTATTTAGGGACCTTTCTGATCATGATAGTAGCAGTATAAGTTGGGATAGTACCATGTTGGTAAGTTCGCCATGTCGACATGCCTGGGTGGGACTGTGCCAATCATTCCTTCTCTTTTCAACTTGGTGGAAAGTACAGTTGGTGTCATTCCCTTGAAATTGAAGGTCCTCTTGGGAGGTTCCGATTCAGCTTGGATCAAGAGTGGTGGGTCTATTGCGGCCACCATTTGTACTTCTATTGGTTGATGACTTGTTCTTGCCGCATTCACACCTTTCGTCTTCAAGACTTTTCTCCCAAAATAAGACCCGATGATTTCCTTGGTCACGGCTTGTGCTTGTCTCTGTTTGAATATTCTTTCTAGTAGCCATAAGAGCTTCAAAGGTTTTGATATGCTAACAATATAGTTTGTCATGCTACTCTTCATGCAAGTTTTCGAGCACCATCTCAACTTGTTCCTCCTCTACCAAATGGTTCCACATCTGTGCCACCTTTTGTCAAAATCTTATGATGAAATTTGAGAATTCTTCAGTTGGCACTTGCCTCAAAGTCTCCAGCTCTCTTTTGGTGATGTCCATTTCAGTATTGTAAGAATACTGTTTTGTGAAGGCTTTCACTACTAATGACGATGTTTGAGTCTTAGTCTGGTCCAATTGAGTCAACCCTCTCAAAGTTGATCCTGCCAAGGAATATAAGAATGCTTGTCCCAACTGATTCTCCGTGAGGTCCCAAGATTTGGCCACGGTAATAAAGATTCTGAGATGGGCCTTGGGGTCTCCTGAACCATCAAACTTGTAGAGCTTCCATTTGAAGTCTTCAGGTATTCTTTCTTCATGAAAGAAGATTAACTCATATTTAGCCTTTTCCTTCCCTTTTCCTTTAACTACCACTTTGAGTTTCTCGACCTTTTCCCTCAATCTCTTTTCTATTTCAGTTTTGGGAGGGTCAAGTGATACACTGACCACCACGTCTTCCCCTTCTTCCACTATTACTGCAACTGGTGTCTTGGAAACATTTGGAGCTGTCTTTCGTACTTTTGGCTCTGTGGAAAATGGTGTATCTCCCTTAGAGGACCCTTGGCCCGCTTATAGTAATTGTGCCATGAGTTGCCTCATTTCTGTCATGTCTGCCTACAATCGCTCTACTTGGTGTTCCATTTGACTCTCAGAATGGTGACCGTCAGTGGGATCCATTTTGTTGACTTCAAAAGATAGTTCGGTTGAGGAACTAGATGAAGAAGAAGATGGCTGAGTGTTTGCAGAGGATGGGCAACTGATCTGGGTCAGTCTGCCATTACTTCGAATCCACACTAATAATGGAAGCTTTCTTAAGTACGAAATTCTGCCTCAACATAAGAAAGAATAGCCTATTTTAGGCACTAGGAGAGAGGAGCCTATCTGCTAATGGAACATGCATAACAGAAGATACTTGATAGGTCAATTTGCGTAACAATCCATTATTGGCCTTTGATTCATCTTTGCTTAGGTGACCAAAGATGTTACCCCATCCTTTACTTTGGGAAGATCTCTGACATTCGCTATCACGAAAAGCTTCCTTTTATGTGAGGGATTGGGGAAAACCACACCTCGAATACTCCATTGTTTGGAATCTCTTAGGTCAATAGAGGTTAGTCACGTGCAAATAAAAAGAACCTATTTAAGATTCTAATTGATACATCATGGATTAATAGAAGGTGCCTATTTCTTAAGGGACATGTAAGATTCCATTATATCATCCTTGGGCAACACAGAAATGGATTGTCCTTAGAGACGTAATCTTTTTTAGGGACTATCGTGGGACTATGGAATTCCTTAATTTTGGTTGGCACCTTGTATCAAGACAAGATTAATTATTGGGGGAATCTTAAACTTAGACCACAATGAGCTATTGGTTAGTTTGTGTTGTATCCTAATCATATAAGGTCTATTTTCCTACATGATGCATGATATGGGTAGGCTGATAGATCAAAAAAAAGGTCACCCTTGACAGAACCGATATACCTGTCGCTTACGTGAGTCATAGGTACGGGGTCCTTTTAATAAATATCTGGGGAATAGGTCACACGATCTCAGAATAATCATGCTAGAGCCTTTTTTGAGTGTCTAATGTACCCCATAACACACTAGTGATTATCCTCGCCTGTGAAGCTAAACCGGTAAAGTAAATATCGAAGGGTTGTGGCTTTGCCATGAATTACCCATGACTACACATGAGGTCCATTGACTAACCACATGGATGAATGTGTTCCCATGCAATGTGTGTGTGTGGAGGAAGGTGGTGCAGGAAGTGGCTATCATCCGATCTCAGAGTACTTAGTATGATGTACTCACCTTCCCGGGGGTAAAGGTATGATAGGGAGTACCTTCATCGTTTGATTTCACTTCAAATACTATGCATGATGCAGTTAGTACCTTACAAATGATTAGTCATACATGTTATCACACAATCTAAATCAGAGACAACATTCTTGCATTTATCGGTAGCATCTATTTTTTAAATCTTGAACACGAATAAGTATTCATCATCCCCAGTGGAGTCGCTATTGTAAGTACCGCGGTCCTTCTCGGGATTGCAGGGCATCCCTGTTAGGGTGTTTATAGCCTCATGGCAACAAGTGGTCTTTGGTTAATCATGGCATATCATTTTGATGCATCAATATAGGGGGTGTGAAACCCCAGATTTCAGAAACCTTGAGTCTCAACCTTATGGGTAAAATAGTAATTTCATCCCAGGGGTATTATGGTAATTATACTATATAATTAATTAGAGTTTATTATTTTAGTCATTAAATGTGCTTTAATGCAAAAAGTAATGTTTTATAAAATTTTAGGTTTTTATGTACATACATGTAGTCATACCTTATCGGTATGTAGTTGCTTTGTTTGTAGGAGGTACAAGGTCCAATTCTTATGTGCAGCACATTAAGTGTAATTTTTGTTTATTTTAGACTTATTGTCAAATTGAGGTAAATTCAATTTAGAAGGAGAGAAGTTCAGCCAGCTTGGTGGAAGGTGTCACACCCCAAACCACCCCCTAGGAGGATTGGGTAGGTGACCCGAATTGCATAACGGCAATTCGCCAAATCCCATGGATCTAAAACCAATGTTTACATTCACGGAACCACATTCATCTCATTACCATAAGTAAGATCAGAGTGCTGTAGTAAAACTACAATTTCAATAAATAAAGGAAGCATAGTGATACGGAGAAATGATGATAATATATACATAAAAAGGTTTGTACATATCCCACCAACCCACAAACATAAAGACAAAGCTGACAAGAAAAGGACTACATACATAAATATATACAGGGTGAGCATACTCAACTCCAAAAGAAAAGAAAGTAAAAACTACAATAGGACCACAGTCAGAATGGGGAAGAACTCCTAGCAAGAACAAAAAGGTGTCCCCAAAACATAAAGCATCAGAAGCACTTCTCAACGGTCTTCATGAATGACCACCGAGAAAGTATGCAGGATCGGTATGACCTCCATCGGGGTCCACACCAATATCATTGTAACAACCAGGAGTCTCCTCCTCGAGATAATCCTCCAAGCCACATTGGCATCCATCTACAAAATCATCTAAGAAAAACAATATATAACAGAGTGTGAGCCCCACTGAGCTCGTGAGCAAATAACATTAATCATGCATGCATATGCAATCACAATTCACAGTTCATATGATCCTACATGATGTGCCAGTCTAGTTTATTATTAGCCACCTAACAATACAACTAAGTCAGGTCAGTGTTACTACAATCCCCAATACATGTATCCCTGGTGCGGGCTTCTAACCCCTTCCCGCGATACACCCATTGAGTTGTCGGAGAGGACCAGTCAGCCCCCGCATCAGTCACCAAGGTCAACCTGACCAGCCCATTGGGATTAACCTGTAGGGCAATCCATTTCTTTCCTCTTTTCTTTTCTTTGGCTTACAGTCCATATTCACCATTCCGGTGTTCTTTCATTTCTTTTCATTTCTTTTCTCATATACATTTGGTCACCCTCACAAGCATCCAACACCTAAACCCCTATTGGCAAGGGTGCGTAGCACGGGTGATGAAACTCTAGCTCCATGTCTATATGGCATCGTACGAGTCGGGTGGTATCAATCGCATCCCATTCTACTGGCTACCACAGGCCTCATCTCCAAGCCGACTACGACATCTAGTCTAACAATCACAATCATCATATAAGAATTCACAGTGTTGATCAACAGACAGTCATTATGTGGTGATTTGAGTAATTTGAACAGAAGTAAATAACACATCATATATAATTCAATTCTTATTAGCCGGAATAGCATCTTAATTACACATGCACATATGATGGTATTATTCACTCACCTGAGTTTGGTTCTAAATACTCGGTTGCAAACTCAGTTCCAACAGCAGTCTGGTTTTTGACCTCGAGCGCGGGATCAATTCCTAGATATAAATCAAAAGTTGTCATATTAAGTTTTCAGCCTATCACTAGTACTCTTAGGGTAAACCTAAGCTTACTGGGTTGACCCAATGTTCAGTTGCTTCACACTTGGAATCACATGGGCCAGAATCAGTGGCACAAGGGTAAAATGGTCATTTTCAATAGTTGTACCTGACCCTAGGTCAGATCAGGTCCACAATGCTGTCCACAGCTTGCCTAGGCTGTAGGACCAAGCACAACAGGGTTTCCTTCCCCTGCGGGACCCACTAGGGTTCCAAAGTGTTCCTCCACCAAGGACAGATGTGGGGAAGGGCTTTTTGGTCATTCCCCAACCTCCCATAGTGTCCAAAAGCCAAAGGGTGAGTTTCCCCAAAGTCAGATCAGCAATACAGCAACTTTCCATTCACTGGGTGATGGCTTTGGGTGATGTCTGCATCGCCCAGAGGCTGCAATCGACATTTGGGATGAGTTCCCAAGGTTGGGCCCACAGGGCTGAGGTCAGACTTGATCCTCTGCACGTCAGGGGGATTAGGTAGCCCCTGGGATGACCTTCAATTTGATCCAAAAGGATCCCCCACTGGGCCCACCATCAGGCTGCCAATGGCTACCTAGACAACCCAATGAATAGTATCATAGGGTTTTTCTCAATCATGGAATTCAATTCCAGCCACATGCAAGGCTGGAAATGGATGCAAAACAAGGTTTCATGGCTGTGATTACCTAGGGTTAGGTCTATGCAGCCCTAGCTTGCACCTAGGGTTCCAAATCATAGAGCAACAGGGCAATCTGGCAGTGCAGCTGTGCACAGTCAGTTTCGGTTCCCATAAACAACATATCAGCCCACTAAAATCACTCATAGGTCACAGATCTTCCATGCATTAGGCTAGCATGGTAGATCTAGAGCTGATATGGGCAAACCCTAGCTATTCAGGGCTGCCCAGGGAGCAGAAATACATCCAACACAGAGAAGAGATGAGGACAGCAGGTATAGGCATACATGTTTATACCTGAGTTGGCTGAGAGAGGGCTCGGTTCCAGCTGTGATGGGTGGCAGTACCTCCCCCTGCCTTCTTCTTCCTTCTTCCTTCTCCTCCTTCTCCTTTTTCTCCTTTCTTCCATCTCTTCTCTCCCACGGATTTCAGATCTGTCAAGGGCTCTAAAATGAGCCCAAGACCTTCCTATTTATAGGCCCAGCCCTCACTGAGGCTTGTTTGCCTTGGAAGGCCTCTTTTAAAAATCAATTTTTAAACTAATTCTGGTGGGCACACTGGTGGGGTCCACAGTGAACTAAGGGTATGAGGTGGTCCCTCAGACTTCCCTCTATCCATGGAGGGTGCCCATGTTCATATTGGGTGGTTCCCATAATTAAAAATTATTAAAAATGTACTATTTTACTCACTGGGCGATGTCACTGGGCCTTGCTGCATCGCCCAGTGCCATCGTCCAGAGAATTCCAGCAAGCTGAAATTCAATGGGCTTACACAAGGGTTTGACCCTTGGTCAGGGTATTGTCCCCACATGCCCCATAGGAGATTTTACACACTTTTACAGAGGTGGGTCCCATCATTATGAGGAGAGAGATTACCTGGGATTCAAACCATATATCAGGTAATGGGCCATACATCTGCCAGGGTCTACTGTCCACTTACTGACAGGCATGTAGGATGATCCACACAGGGTTTCTTCATCAATCCAAGTCACTGGGGTGATGCTCCACAGTGATCCTGGTTGCTTGATCAGGGGTTCCTGTCCTTCAATCAGAATTCCAGTCAACCAGGGGCAGGGTTTGACATTTCTCCCCACCTTATAAAAATTTCATCCTCAAAATTTGCTTACCTTGCATTTCGAAGAGTTGAGGATATTTTTCTTTCATTTCATCCTCACGTTCCCATGAAGCTTCCTCTATCGGATTGTTTCCCCATCGAACCTTTACAAAAGCGATGGTACGGTTACGGAGGTTATGCTCCTTTCTGTCCAATATCTCTGTGGGTTGTTCTTCGTAGGTCATATCCACATCCAACTGTTCCGGTTCAGTTGACAATACATATGTCGGGTTGTTAATGTACTTTCGCAGCATTGACACATGAAAAACATCGTGGACGTCCAACAAAGATAGTGGTAATGCTAGTCGGTATGCTACAGGTCCTACTTTATTAAGTATTTCATAAGGACCAATAAATCTTGGGCTCAATTTGCCTTTCTTGTTAAATCGTAGCAATCCTTTAGTTGGAGATACTTGAAGGAATACTTTTTCTCCGACTTCAAACTCAATGTCCTTCCTTCTATTATCCACATAACTTTTCTGTCTTGACTGGGCTGTCTTGATTTTTTTCCTTATAATATCCACCTTGTCGTAGGTCACTTGTATCATCTTAGGTCCGAGATACTTTCGCTCGCCAACTTCATCCCAATATAACGGAGTTCTACATTTTCGTCCATAGAGTGCTTCGAATGGTGCCATGCCAATGGTGGAGTGATAGCTATTATTGTATGTAAATTCCACCAGAGGTATGTGAGCATCCCAACAGTCATTCATTTCCAAAACATAGGCTCAGAGCATGTCCTCCAGAGTTTGAATAGTTCTTTCTGATTGTCCGTCCGTCTGTAGATGGAAAGTTGTGCTAAGATTTAGTTGAGATCCCAATGCCTTTTGCTAACTTCTCCAAAACCTTGAGGTGAACCGAGGATCTTTGTCAGACACAATACTGGCAGGCACGCCGTGTAACCGAACTATGTTTTCAATATACATGCGGGCAAGCTTCTCCATTAGGTAACTTATCTTGATCGGTATGAAGTGTGCCGCCTTCATCACTCCGTCTACAATCACCCAAATTACATTCATGCCTTTCCTGGTGTTGGGCAGATTTATCACGAAATCCATAATGATTCTTTCCCACTTCCACTCAGGTAGGGGAAGTGGCTGCAACAATCCATACGGTCGGTGTCTCTCTACTTTTATCTGTTGATAGGTGAGGCACTTGGACACGTATATTGCTATGGTCTCCTTCATTCCCATCCACCAGTAATACCTCTTCAAATCTTTGTATATTTTTGTACTTCTGAGGTGGATTGTGTAGGGTGAGTTGTGCGCCTCTTTAAGGATTCGATCTTGGATGTCAAAATCATCAGGCACGCACAGTCTATCTCAAAATTTCAAAGCACCATCATGGGCCAAGGAAAAATTTGGGTCCTTATGGACACCTTATTGAACTTCCCAAATTACTTTGGCCAGCTCGGGATCCAATGGTTGCTTCGTAATTATTTCCTCTCTTATCGACTGTTGCAGGTTTAAAGCTGCTAATTGCATAGCCGTTCCTGCTATCACGAGCTCCAAATCAAATTTTTGAGCTTCCTCTATTAACTGCTCACTTACAACCAAAGATGCGAGGGACGCAGTCTGAGATTTCCTGCTTAATGGATCTGCAACAATGTTGGCCTTGCCAGGGTGATACTGGATTTCCCAATCATAGTCTTTCACCAATTCTAACCACCGTCTCTATATCATGTTCATCTCCTTCTGGGTGAAGAAAAACTTCAGACTTTTGTGGTCGCTAAAGATTTCACTCTTTTCACTGTAAAGGTAATGTCGCCAGATTTTTAACGCGAAGACTATCGCTGCCAACTCCAAATCATGAGTGGGGTAATTCTTCTCGTGTTCCTTCAACTGCCTGGAGGCGTAGGTGACAACTTTTCCTTTCGGCATCAAGACGCCACCCAATCCTATCCTGGATGTGTCGGTATATACTACCATTCCTCCGATTTCGTCTGGAATGGTCAAAACTGGAGTTGTTACCAAACGGTTCTTCAATTCTTGAAAACTTTTCTCACATGCTTCAGTCCATTCAAATTTGGCTCCCTTGTAAGTTTTGTCATTTGTGCCAAAATCCGTGAGAAATTCTCAATAAATCATCGATAATATCCAGCCAGTCCTAAGAAACTTCGTATATCAGTGGCACTCTTCGGAGTTTCCCATTCAAGAACCGCTTTTACCTTTTCTGGGTCTACTTTAATGCCATCCTTGGTGACGATGTGTCCCAAGAATCCGATTTGGTGAAGCCAAAATTCACATTTGCTGAATTTGGCAAAAATCTGGTGTTCTCGCAACCGCTGCAACACGAAAGTAAGGTGTCACGTGTGTTCTTCCTCATCCTTAGAGTATACTAGGATGTTGTCAATGAATACTATGACGAATTTATCCAGCACGTCATGGAATACTCTATTCATCATGTCCATGAATGCTGCCAAGGCGTTGGTTAACTCGAACGGCAAAACCAAAAATTCGTAATGCCCGTATTGAGTTCGGAACGCCGTTTTATGGATATCACCGCTCTTGATCTTCAATTGATGGTATCCTGACCTAAGATCGATTTTGGAGAAAACTCGTGCTCCTTGTAACTGATCGAATAGGTCATCGATACACTGCAGCAGATATTGATTCTTGATAGTCAGCTTATTCAACTCGCAGTAGTCGATACACAGCCGCATACTCCCATCTTTCTTCTTAACAAACAACACAGGTGCTCCCCAGGGTGACACACTGGGTCGTATAAATCCTTTCTTCAATAGGTCTTGAAGTTGAACGTGTAACTCTTTCAGTTCAACTGGCGCCATACGGTATGGTGCCTTGGATACCGGTGCTGCACCAGGAATGAAATTGATCACGAATACTATATCGTGGTCAGGCGGTAGCTGTGTCAGATCTTTTGTAAAGACATCAAGAAATTCTCTGACAACTTCCAGTTCCTCCAATGGTTTTATCTTTACCTCCGTGTCTAATACCGTGGCCAAAAAGCCTTGGCATCCATTATCAAGCAACTTTCACGCCTGGAGGGCTAACAAAGTTATTCTCCTGAGTTTCTTCTTGGGTTCACTTTGATAGGTAAAAGTTGACCCATCCTTCAAGTTGAATCTTATCTTCTTCTCCGCACACAAGATGTTTGCATCATAGGCCGACAACCAGTCCATGCCTAGGATTACGTCAAAATCATTTATATCCATCTTTATTAATCGTGCAGTTAGTTTCTTCCCACAAATTTCAATCTGACAAGGGTCGTAAACCTTCTTCAAGTTCACGACACTCCCTGTTGGCGTGCTGACTACTAGCTCACGCCCGATGTCTCTCAGTTGATCTTTCATCTTACTCGCAAAGGTCGAGGAGAAGAAAGAGTGGGTCGCACTCGAGTCGAATAGTACTCGTGCGGGTATGGTCGAGACATTTAGGGTACCTAGGGTTTGTAGGTAATTTGTAGGTTACATACAGTAATCCAATTAGTCCCTGTAAGTTAGTAGTGTTCAGCAACTTACCTATTAATACTTCGGGATTTGCCTCAGCTTCTTCATTCATCATTGCAAAAACCTTTCCTCACTTTCGATTATCCCGTGGCTGGAAAGTCCTAGCGTAGGGCTGATTCTGCGAGTTGTTGTTGTACCCACGCGTTCTACAATCTCTGGCCATATGCCCTTCCTTATTGCACTGGTAACACTTAAAGGGTGGAGCAGCAGGTGTTGCGGCTTGGCTCACTTGACTTGTTGCTGGTCGGGTTGGTGAAGCTGCTGTTGTCCCTTGGCTCGTCGTAGGTTGAGCAGGTCGATTAAAGGTGGGGCGGAAAGGGTTCTGACCCACGTTCGACCTACGATACGCAGTCAAGATAGAGCATGAATTGGTTCTGCGGTAAACTTTATTTGGTCAGGCATAGGTCTGGAAATTGTTTGGCCTTTTGCCCACGGATAAGGTCACAGCTTTCTCTTTCTCTTTCTCCTTAAATCTGTCTTCCATGGTTTTCGCCTTGTCGACCATCTGAGCATAATCCCTAATGTCCATGATTGACAACACTGATCTGATCTCAATCTTGAGTCCTTTCTCAAATTTCTTCGCCTTACTAACTGCCCCTTTCAGGTGCTCTGGAGCAAAATGGAACAAGTCCTCAAATCGCTGTTGATAATCTAGCACCGACTTGGTTCCTTACACCAGTGCGATGAATTTTGCTTCTTTCCTGTCCCTGAAACTCTCTGGAAAGTAGTTCTTGAAGAAAACTTCTTTAAATTGCTCCCATGTGGGATTCGGGTGAGTAGCTTCCAAATTAGGCTTTGTAACTTTCCACTAAGCTTCAGCTTCACTCTGCGACTGATAACCCGCACATATAATCTTTTGTGCATCCGTGCACTCAAGTACATCAAATGCCTTTTCTAGGGCGACTGATCCACCGTTCCGGCTGCATTGCTTCAGAAGTTATTTTGGAAAATGCAGGCGGTTGGAGTTTCTTGAATCTTTCCATAACCTTGGCGATAGAGTTCTCCGCTAAATGTTGAGACACGGGTGGTGGAAATAGTACGGGCCGATTGGGTGGTGGTGGTGGTGCAGCACGTTTGTGCATCATGGTTGCAAATTGCGTAGACATCTGACCAAGAAATTCTTGTTATTGTTTCATGGTCCGCATCATAGTGGTCATGAATACAGTCACGTCACCAGCTGCCCTATTTGGCTGAGGTGCAGCAGTAGTGGCTTGAGCAGTCGTGGGTGCCTCTGATGAAGCAGTCGATGCTTCAGAATTTTGAGCCTCAGTCCCATTAGGCAGTTCAACCTTCGGTACAACTCGAGGTTGTTTTCCTTTGCGACCACCACGACAACCCCTACTGGTGTTAACCATTGTTGCTTCTCTGAAAAGAGGAGCGTGTTCAATATTCCAATATCATCCATATGGATCAACAATTATTTCCTAACTAGAGCAGGTACAAATCTAGTCCACAGTTCCAATGAGTTTCATGAGTCACACCAGTAAGGTGGATTGTTAGATTACATTATCTTGGTTTATTATGTGATGTGTCTTATTGAGTGCATTATGTTTCATTGTCTTATGCATTTTATGTATTAATATGCTATGCATGGCACTAGATGAAAGATTTCAAAATTTTTTTAAATAAAGACTTTTATTTATTTACCTAGTCTAACAGGCAAACATCTCCAGCTTCTTCCCCATCACAAACTCCATCGCAAGCAGAAATTCTATGTCGGCTCTTACCTCTTCAGCTAAAGTCATAAAATACTCTCACTCTTCTGGTCCACTAATGGCAGCAATGGCTAAATAAAAATACAATTGATTCTCGGCTCGGGGCAACACTAGTCGTATCCGTCTCAGTCTCTCTCGTAGATGTCTAATATAAATCATATTGCCGGGGTCTCCAGCCTTGGCCAAAGTAATAGGTCCTGTAATAAGGAATGGTTCTAAGCATCAGGCTATACTTAATTAAAAGAATTAAGTACATATTTATAGAAATTTAAATGACTAAGATTCAATTTAACTAATCTGGGTTGGCTTGAGGTACCCTATCGTCTAAGTACTTCGATTGGTTAGACAGCCTATTCTTGGTTGACCTAGTTTGCGATTTGGGTAAGATCTACACTTCCCACACGTAGTACATATGTATTACAACATACCTATGTAACTAAGTCTGGTTTACACAGCAACACCTCAGTCAGTTTGTACATCACAATATTTGAGCATGTAATAATTAGGTAGTACACACCATATCCCATAAGTACATCTACACATAGGTTTATCTCTATATATATTCTAAATATTTATTGTAGATACATCCATACAATCTTCCCAAGCCCCTATATGTTTTACTCAACCTTATCAAGAAATTTCACCCCTTTAGGTTTAAGAAGGTTGTGTTTGTTTAATAAAGTACTAGTCATTATTATTTTTATTTTATATCTATATATATATATATATATATATATTTTGACTAATTAAGGAAATTCATATTTTTTTATGTCCATTAAGGGTAATATGATCAAATCTCAAGTCCTTGTATGTAAATAGCCCAAAACAGCAAAATTGCACACCCTGGGCGATGTCTCTGGGCATTGCCACATCGCCCAGAGAATCGGGCGCAGGCTTTTTATATCCGAGAGGGCTCCATTTGACTTCTAACTTCTGCTAAACCTCTCTAAACACCTAGGAGAAGTACTTGGAGGGTGAGGGGACCATCTCAACACCAAATCTTGGCATTTCCTCGAGTCAATCACGAACCTACATGTACCTAGGTGAGTTTTCTTAGTTACTTTGTCTTTTCTTTGAATTCTTTTTGTTCCCTCTTGCTTAGGTTAGGGTTTTGTCAACTTTCTTGTCCTAACCATGTTATTTTCTTCTCTTTTTGTAGAAAATGTCTACAAGCCACCGTACGGCTTGGAAATCGGTAACCCAGAAGCGACTACGGGTTGAGTCAGAGGATTCTTCGGCATCCACAGTACCTCCTTCATCTCCTAGTGATGATTCTTCTCCGGAGGAACCCAACTTCGATCATTTCCTCTTCTCTAGGTACGAATATGCTAAGGAGTGGAAAAATTTTGAATCTCTAAAGATTGTGAATGGTTGGGTAGTCTGGGTAGAAGACTTTCACCATTATAACCTCTATACTAGGTTTAACATTTTGGGTTGGACCCCCATGTTGGCACCCACCAAGCCATGCTATCCTTTCTTGGTTTGGTACTTTTACTGCAACCTAGGGCCTTCTAGTTCTCAGGAATTCGGAGTGGAGAGTAGGGTGAAGGGAGTAGATATTAAGCTGACCACTACCCTATTGGCAGAGATTTTGGGTTTGCCTGACACAGGAGAGATGGTTTACTATCAGCCACGGATGGACATTTCAGAGATGTTTTCTTTGGGGACCAGGAGGATGGTCTTCAAAGCATTGACAGGGTTACAGAGCACACCTAGGTCTGAAACTTCTTACAAACCTAGTGCTCGGGTCATTAGTAGGTGTGTAACCTACAACATTTATCCCAAGGGTGGGAACAGAGGCAGCATATCCATGCTGAGGGCGTACATCACATACTATCTCTTGGGAGCTGGGAAGGGAGGTCTAGTTATAAACCTTCCGTATTTATTGCTTCAGGTAATGCTTTACCATGCTAGGAACACAGCTGATGGGAACCTTCCTTATGGGAAGTTCCTCACTTTAGTCTTCCATTACTTTGGGATTCCATTGGAGGGTGAGTACGCTGAGAAAGACCGATCCAGGCCTATTGACAAGACTTCTATTCTGAAGATGAAAGTGCCTGGAGAGGATCCACCAGAGGGTGAGGAACAAATGATGACTGGAGATGAGCAGTAGGGGGAGGAGCAGGGTGACATTGAGGGAGACACCCAGGGCTTACATGCAGAGGAGCAGGGCATGGGTCAGGGTGACTTCGAGGGCTTTGGCACTCAGTTTACTGACATACCTTCCTATGAGGCGACCGGTGCTACTAGTTCTCAGGTGCCAGGGCCTTCTGATTGGGCGCAGATGATGACACATTTCCAGAGCCTCGGTACCCAGCTCTCTGATATGGCGACTCGGATGGACCAGGGCTTCGCTTCCTTGGGGAGCAGAGTGGGATCTGTTGAGCGGCGACTAGATTTCTAGGACAGATTCTACGGGGTTAACTCTCGCCAGACACAACCTCCTCCAGATGACTTACCTCCCACCGAGAAGTTCTTGATCAGCTCCTGCCAGTCCATATTGCGTGTTTTAGACTATTTTCCTTCCATTATGCTTATGTACTTTTTTTTTTTTAGTTGTACTTAGTTTGGTTTTTTTTTTTTTTTTTAGCTATGTAATCATTAAATTTTCAGTTTAACAGTGAAACTTATGTATTGGCTTGGCCACAGATATCTTTTATTTAATGGAAATTATGCATCTTTTATTTAATTGCAACTACCTCCCCTGTAGCTTTTAATTATTATATTTTTTATTATTTTAAACTTATTAGTCCTAGTCTGCACTCCATGAATGTAAGAAGAGCCTCACGCTCTGATACCAAGCCCTGTCACACCCCAAACCAGCCCCTAGGAGGATTGGGTTGGTGACCCGAATTGCATAATGGCAATCTGCCAAATCCCACGGATCTAGAAGTAGTGCTTACATTCACGGAACCACATTCATCTCATTACCATAAGTATGATCAGATTGCTGCAGTAAAACTACAATTTCAATAAATAAAGGAAGCATAGTGATACAGAGAAACGATGATAATATATACATAAAAAGGTTTGTACATATCCCACCAACCCACAAACATAAAGACAAAGCTGACAAGAACAGGACTACATACATAAATATATACAGGGTAAGCATACTCAACCCCAAAAGAAAAGAAAGTAAAAACTACAACAGGACCACAGTTAGAACGGGGATGAACTCGTAGCAAGAACAAAAAGGAGTCCCTAAAATAAAAAGCATCAGAAGCACTTCTCAACGGTCTTCATCAATGACCACCGAGAAAGTACACAGGATCGGTATGACCTCCGTCGGGGACCACACCAATATCATCTTAACAACCAGAACTCTCCTCCTCGAGATAACCCTCCAGGCCACACTGGCATCCATCTGCAAAATCATCTAAGAAAAACAATGTATAACAAAGTGTGAGCCCCATTGAGCTCGTGAGCAAATAACATCAATCATGCATGAATATGCAATCACAATTCACAGTTCATATGATCCTACATGATGTGCGAGTCCAGTTTATTTTTAGCCACCTAACAATACAACTAAGTCAGGTCAGTGCTACTACAATCCCCAATACATGTATCCCTAGTGCGGGCTTCTAACCCCTTCCCGCGATACACCCATTGAGTTGTCGGAGAGGACCAATCAGCCCCCGCATCAGTCACCAAGGTCAGCCCGACCAACCCTCTGTGATTAACCTGTAGGGCAATCCATTTCTTTCCTCTTTTCTTTTCTTTGGCTTACAACTCATATTCACCATTCCTGTGTTCTTTCATTTCGTTTCATTTCTTTTCTCATATACATATGGTCACCCTCACAGGCATCCAACACCTTAACCCCTGTTGGCAAGGGTGCGTAGCATGGGTGATGAAACTCTAGCTCCATGTCTATATGGCATCGTATGAGTCGGGTGGTGTCAACCGCATCCCATTCTACGGGCTACCACAGGCCTCATCTCCAAGCCGACTACGGCATCTAGTCTAACAATCACAATCATCATATAAGAATTCACATTGTTGATCAACAAATAGTCATTATGCGATGATTTGAGTAATTTGAACAGAAGTAAATAACACAGCATATATAATTCAATTCTTATTAGCCGGCATAGCATCATAATTACAGATGCACATATGATAGTATTATTCACTCACCTGAGTTTGGTTCTAAATACTCGGTTGCAAACTCAGTTCCAACAGCAATCTGGTTGTTGACCTCGAGCGCAGGATCAATTCCTAGATATAAATCAAAAGTTGTCATATTAAGCTTTCAGCCTATCACTGGTACTCCTAGGATTAACCTAAGCTTACTGGGTTGACCCAATGTTCAGTTGGTTCACACTTGGAATCACTGGGCCTTGCACTGGGCCTTAGGTCATATCTCGGTGCATGGGCCAGAATCAGTGGCACAAGGGTAAAATGGTCATTTTCAATAGTTGTACCTGACGCTAGGTCAGATCAGGTCCACAGTGCTGTCCACAGCTTGCCTATGCTGTAGGACCAAGCACAGCAGGGTTTCCTTCACCTGCTGGACCCATTAGGGTTCCAAAGTGTTCCTCCACCAAGGGCAGATGTGGGGAAGGGCTTTTTGGTCATTCCCCAACCTCCCACAGTGTCCAAAAGCCAAAGGTTGAGTTTCCCCAAGGTCAAATCAGCAATACAGCAACTTTCCATTCACTGGGTGATGTCTGCATCGCCCAGAGGCTGCAATTGACATTTAGGATGAGTTCCCAAGGTTGGGCCCACAGGGCTGAGGTCAGACTTGATCCTCTACATGTCAGGGGGGTTAGGTAGCCCCTGGGATGACCTTCAATTTGATCCTAATGGATCCCCCACTGGGCCCACCATCAAGCTACCAATTGCAACCCAGACAACCCAGTGAATACTGTCACAGGGTTTTTCTCAATCTTGGAATTCAATTCCAGCCACATGCAAGGCTGGAAATGGATGCAAAACAAGGTTTCATGGCTATGATTACCTAGGGTTAGGTCTGTGCAGCCCTAGCTTGCACCCAGGGTTCCAAATCATAGAGCAGCAGGCCAATCTGGCAGTGCAACTGTGCACAGTCAGTTTCGGTTCCCATAAACAGCATATCAGCCCACTAAAATCACTTATAGGTCACAGATCTTCCATGCACAAGGCTAGCATGGCAGATCTGGAGCTGATCTGGGCAAACCCTAGCAGTTCAGGGCTGCCCAGGGAGCAGAAATACATCCAACACCGAGAAGAGATGAGGACAGCAGGTATAGGCATACATGTTTATACCTAAGATGGCTGAGAGAGGGCTCGGTTCCAGCTGTGATGGGTGGCAGTACCTCCCCCTTCCTTCTTCTTCCTTCTTCCTTCTCCTTTTCCTTTTTCTCCTTTCTTCCCTCTCTTCTCTCCCACGGATTTCAGATCTGTCATGGGCTCTAAAATGAGCCCAAGACCTTCCTATTTATAGGCCCAGCTCTCACTGAGGCTTGTTTACCTGGGAAGGCCTCTTTTGAAAATCAATTTTTAAACTGATTGTAACTGATTCTGGGCACACTGGTGGGGTCCATAGTGAACTAAGGGTATGAGGTGGTCCCTCAGACTTCCCTCTATCCATGGAGGGTGCCCATGTTCATATTGGGTGGTCCCCATAGTTAAAAATTATTAAAAATATACTGTTTCACTCACTGGGCGATGTCACTAGGCCTTGCTGCATCGACCAGTGCCATCGTCCAGTGAATTCCAGCAAGCTGAAATTCAATGGGCTTGCATAGGGGTTTGACCCTTGGTCAGGGTATTGTCCCCACATGCCCCATAGGAGATTTTACACACTTTTACAGAGGTGGGTCCCACCATTACAAGGAGGAGAGAGATTACCTGGGATTCAAACCATATATCAGGCAATGGGCTGTACATCTGTAGGGGTCTGATGTCCACCTACTGATAGGCATGTAGGATGATCCACACAAGGTTTCTTCATCAATCCAAGTCACTGGGGTGATGCTCCACAGTGATCCTGGTTGCCTGATCAGGGGTTCCTGTCCTTCAATCAGAATTCCAGTCAGCCAGGGGCAAGGTTTGACAGAAGGAGCCTCTTATGGGCCCCACCTTGAGATTTTGTGACTTGATGCAAAAAAAAGAATAAACAATGATGATAATAAAATAATAAAAAATAAATAAAAAAAAAAAAAGAGGAGAGAGTAGACTATATGGCGGATTACTTGGAACAAAGCAAGTCCAATTGGAAGATTTAGGGAAATTAGAGATAAATTAGGAATCAATCATTGCACATAAGAAGGAAAAACACAAATAAATAAATAAATAAAACTTGACTCACAAAAGGAAACAAATCTTCATAAGAGATAAGAAGAGAGAGGGAGAGAGAGAGTGAGTTAGAGATAAGAGAGAGCGTGAGTTAGAGATAAACAAGAAAGAGGAAAGGAGTAGCCATTTAAGAGGTGATAGAAATATAAAGGTGGACTCCAAGGAAACCCCAAACCTAGATCGTGGTAGTAAGGAAAGAAGAAGAAGAGAAAGAGAAGAAAGATAGACGAAGTGAAAGCTTAGAGAGCTCAAGTAAATTTGGGGCTGCACAAACAAAGGGTAAGTTCTTCTAAACCTAATTTAATTTTTGCCTAGGGTAAGAGATAATAGACCTAGATTAATTTTATAAGATCACATTCTAAGACCTTGTAGTGCGTCTTTAGCAAGGATGATAATCTTTAGAACACTATGATTCTTGATATTTTCTGCATAGATTTTTCTGTGCACCGTTTTTGTAAAAGTCAGAGTTTTTAAACGGCTTAGGATTAGGATTTTAAATTTATATTGTTACAAAATAGACTGATAAACCTTCCTATGCATGTATTTAAAGACCTAATCCATTCTGGAAGTGCATGTATTTTGGGTATTATATTGAGGTTAATGTAATTCTGTCCAACACACTTGCCTGTCCTTGTGACTAATTTTCGGATTACCTATGGGCCAAATCTGAAGATGACCCCTTCTAATGAAACGTGGCCTATAAGTCTAGTTTCACCCATAAAAAGAACCGATTGAATTGATTTCTAGAAGATGGAAAAATTATATTTTTTCTACTCTGTACTCAATCCTGAATGCAGGTTTTGTTATATTTTTTAACCCGAGTTGTGATCAATTTTTTAGTAGACTTAGAGACCTTAAATTAGGTTTATGTCTTTTGATGATTTGTGCATTTATAATTCTATTTTAACATATAAAAAACTGAGAGCCATTATAATTTTTAAATATTTATTAAGGCACTTTTAGTGCACAAAAGTCATTCTGTTTAGTAGAAAAAGTTATTGTCAGTACCCTAGTTTGGGCTTGGATTTGAAGGGCATTGGAAGGTTATTCTGGAGATGGATCCTTCTTATGAATTATGGTATTTTAAGCCTAGTTTAATAGTATATAATTTTTATACCTATTGAATGTCTATATTAAAAGTTATGGTATTAGGAAGTGACTATGCGCAGAATGGGACCGAATCTGAGAAGATTAATATGATGTGATAGGTGAGAATATCTAGGGATAGTACATTATACGGGAAAGAAACTAAAGACTTGGTAAAAGTGTAATTCTATTCAAGTACCAAGGTGAGTATAATCATGGATTTTATATGGATTAATATGCCTCTTATACTATGTTATGTGAGTGAACCATTATCTCTTATATTTCAGATGTTTTGTGATTGTTTATGATGTTTATAAGCATTGGATTTTTGTTTTATGCTTTAATATGAGTGATATGCCATGTATGCATCATGAGTTTAGAATTATATGATGTGATGAAATACCATGATAGCATGTGATAGAACATCATTCATAATATAAGAAAGAATTGGACATAAGGTCCCAGAATCAAACATTTAGAATTCAGACCTAGAACCCAGACTGCACCCCTTTCCAGCAGGGGGTTAGGTGCTAGATGAGGACACCAGAACAGAGTTGAGGATAAGACCTCCCATAAGGGAGCACACTGTCCTCCAGAACCAGAACCGGATCTAGACCTCCCAAAGGGGAGTGTACTTGATCCCAGACCCGGTCTGGTCAGCCAGGGTAAAAGAGAAATGACTCCCAGTAGTGTTCAGCCAGGTAATGCAAGAAATGGCAGCTGTTCGATCAACGGTTGTGTTCCTCACCTTTACTAGATGTGCACATGAAGTAGAACTAAACAGAATTGCATTAATGTATCTAATTTTTACCATAGTTCATGCATTATTTGTATGTATAAGTTGTGCCTATTAATGCATGTATTATCTATGCTTTGTCTCGCTGGGCTGTCGAGCTCACCCCTTTATTTTTTCAGACACAGATGACAGAACATGTCAGTGCACAGACTGCAAAGGTGACCAGGAGTAGCAGGATGGCGATTATGATGCTTGATAGACTTGAAGATTTGAATAATGGATATTAGGATACTTTATTGATTGAATTTGGATTTAATGGTTGGATGTAGCACAATTTGATTTGGATATTGTTTATTTTCTTTTATGTTAGCTCTTATGCTTGTGGGATGAACATATAATGATTACTTAGAATTGTCACCAGATTTGGATGAAAACATTTATTTATTCGATGATAGGTTGCTTGATAATCTTTCACATAGTTAGAAAAGGTGGCATGCTTGTATGCTAATAAAAAAAATTTTCTCAGCCAACTTTTAGGCACATGCTAAGTTAAGAAACCGATCGTAAGATCACCGCCCACAAGGGTTTTACTCATACCCTTATCCCAGGTTTGGGTCGTCACAGGGGGATTAGGATCATGCTTCATAAAAATGGAGTTGCCACCTAGGGTTAGGGCCTAGGACCCAACAAGTGTGATTCTATTCAGATTATCAAACAGATTCATGTGATACCATATGGTCTGGTCAGAGAATAAATAAGTAAGGGGTCAGGTTACAAGTATGGGAAGGTATTAGCACCCCACCTTGCCCGGTTAAACCGGTCTTTCTATCATAGATGCTAAATATCGAATGTTCTCTCTTTATAACATGTCTACACATTGTATATAACAAATTATTATATAATATATATATCATATTAATGAAAAATTACATGAATATTAATAAATACTATGTACACTAAGATGATAAACTGCAATGATTATACCTCTATTCAAAGATACTAAGATTACTGCATATCGCTGGTTCCCTAGCTCAAGTGGAGACGGATGGATGAATCGTCACTAACTACTCGGGTAGAATGACAACTGTAAAGGAGCCTTTTCATTATCCGTACACAGATGGAATAACGGCTTGGAGCAAAGGCTCAAATCGGGATCGGAGTAGTCGTTCCTTAAGCGGGGTAATCGACGGATCTACCCATAGCTTGTGAAAAGAGTTTCTCTAAAAGTTGCTGAAGAAAAGACTGATGGGATGGGGGTACCCTCTAATCTCACAAAACGAGGCTGGTACCCTCTCCTTCTCTCTTTTTTTTGTGTTTTGGGGTGTGGGGGATCCTCCTACCTATAGGGGTGAACCCCACATTCGTGGCGTCGTGTGGGTCCCCACATTCGCCGCGCCGCGAATGATGTCATCTGGATGACGCACCTCTAAAGATTCATCCTTTTTCGCGACGCTGCATCATTTTGTGCGGCGTCACGGACTGTACATCTGCAGTGCCATGCTTATGGTGCTCCCTCAGCCCTAGGTTTTGGGCTTTTATAGGCTTTTTGGGCCTTTTAACGGTTTTCAATGGTTTTTTGGGATTTTGTGGGGACTTTTTAAGGGTCATAGGTGCGACTCCTTCCATCCATAACCCGTTTGTCATCATCGTCAAGGGTGGTGGCAAAATTTCAGTGTCTACAGAATGACTGTTGAATATGAAGCTTGGATGCAGTCTCATGGTGTGAGGAGTAAAAAAGGGTTAGGAGAAGGTTGACCAAGGAAAAGAAAGAATCTGAGTTCTTCAATCTCTAAGCGTTATAGAGAAGCTAACGAGGACAATGGTGCCATACTGATTCAATCCAAAGGTTGGTGTTCGTGTCAAGCTACGGTATGAGGAAGGTGTTAGACACCCTGGTCTACCTGGTAAAAACCGGACTTCTACCCTTGGGTGCATGTTATTTGATTGAACCTAAATTGGAAGGGGAAAATAAAAGGTGATTGGAAATCACATACACAAAATTATGAGAAGAGGGATGGAAGACATACCTGGATCCAGTTTTACTCTGCATGGTTAGTATACTAGAATTTAAAGCATACATGATATCATATAATAAATACATCTTATGCCAATCATGCTTAAAGCCATAAATACATGCTG
The DNA here is from genome assembly GCF_018873765.1 of Telopea speciosissima. Classification (NCBI taxonomy): domain Eukaryota; kingdom Viridiplantae; phylum Streptophyta; class Magnoliopsida; order Proteales; family Proteaceae; genus Telopea; species Telopea speciosissima. Next base: position 27,491,667 of record NC_057920.1, read on the forward strand.
GAAATTATAAAATTGCCACTCAAAGCATTAAAACATGGAAAGTAGGCAATATGGAGCATAGAGCATATGAAACTCATGGCAAGCATGGTGAACATAAAAATAAGCATGATAAACATGATGGAAAGCATATAATATCAGGAGTAATAAAATAAAATAGGGGAAATTTGTACATCTGAAATTACAAAAATACCCTTGGTGCTATTCTAGCCTAAAAGAGGTGAATCAAACTAAGTTAAAAAAATAGGATCAAAAGATCGAGACTCAGAAAAAGCGGTGAAAACTTTGGTTAAGCAAGAATAGAGAAACAAACCTATTCTCTATTAAAAAGAAAATCAGTAATACTAGCTAAATAATCCTGAAAGATCTACAGAAAGGATAGAAAAATATTCCTCACCTAGTGGGAAATAGAGTGTTAGACAGAATTCAAGAAGAAATAACTAAATCGGAATCATATAGCTATGCACAACACCACTGCCCCAAAGAGGGCAGTAGTAGCGTGTGCTCAGCAGAAAAATGATATAAATCCACAGGAAAATTGAAAAACTATAAAACCAAAGCCAAAAGGAAGAAGACATACCTGCCTACAACTTTCATGAAGGAAGGAAAATCGTTTGAGTGATTTAGACTCAGGTTAGAGAGGCTTCAAGTCAGAACAACTACTGCAGCACAACAATTTGAGCTCCAAAGCATATCGCAATCATGATAGAATGTGTCAAAACTTTCTCAATTCGTCAAAGTAATGTCGGAATTGTGTCAGGAATCCCCTAAAACATGTAAGGGTTTCCTATTATAGTGTGAAGGTCCCAAAACAAAGCATGGCATGGGGTTCTCAACTTCCAATTGAAGGGGATCGATCTTCTTTGGATGATGACAAACGGGTTACGGATAGGTGCGACTCCTACCATAAGAAGAAGGATTGATCTTGACTTTGGATGGAAGGGAATCACTTTGATCTACCAAAAGAAGGTTTCTAATGTCATGTGGAAGGTCTTTAGAGTCATAAAAGACGTCTAAGGTGGTGCTAAGGTCGAAGGTTTGGGAATCAAATCAAATCTCGCACAAAGATTGACAAGAAGCCTGGATTTTCGCCAAAACGGCATAGAGTGTCCTCTAGACAGCACCGGCTGAAGTGCATCGAGTGCCATTTGGATGACATTGAGTGTTATTTCTAGATAGGATGTACCTGGTCTATATGCAGCCCCAGGGGGTATTGTACCCGATTCTAAGCCTATTCCAGCTAGGGTCTGGTTCTATGGAGTCGATCTGGGTCTATCTAAATATGTCAAAACCATTGACCATTATTTTAAAAATCATTTTTGGATTCATTTAAGCCACCTATACCATCTTGGGAGTTGAAAATATGCCTGAGAGCAAGGTGGACATTTTGAACTATATCTAGGGAACCACTTCCATGCTTTAGGTAGACTCCAAGCTCATCATCGTCTAGGGCCACTCGGGGCGACAAAATTGGGTGTCTACATGTGTGCATGTCTATCTCCCTCTCTTGCCTTTACATCAAGCAAATTGTTAATATCCTCAATGGCACTATATTTGCTTGTTGATTATTTGTTTTCTATTTTATGCTATTATGTGATGTGGTTAGGATTAGGATTGGATTTATGTTTGATTAGTTATATTTTGTTTTATTTGATCACAACCCAATTCACCCCATCTTGGCATGCATTCGATCCTCCAAGATGAGCATTGAAACTCCTTAAACCTTCATTCCTATGTTGCTAATAGCTATCGAAGACAAGAAAGAGGTTGTTGAGCTCCATTAAAGCATTTGGTGAGCAAGAGGAGAGAGAGAGAAGGCAAAGAAGGTTCCAATCATTGAACACTTGAAGATTCATGTCTCCCCACTTGCAAGGGATCAATTGAAGATCCAAGTGAGCTACTGGGGATCATTGTCAAGCCATCTCAGATGTAATTACTCCATGGAGGTAATCACTCAGTTTTGCAAGTCCATTTATTGACCTAGGTATTTGTTGTAAACCTAAGGCATAGCATTGTAAGGATTGGACTTGTATTCATTTTGATCTATGTATTGTAACCTGTCAAGTAGGGGCTGGAAAGGAGTTGGGGTTGTAACCATAGTTGTCACGGCGTCTAGGCGACCCTAGGCGTCAGAGAGGATCCAAAAGCAAGCCAACACTAACTAGGCAACCAAGGCGCTTGAACACGTAGGCGACGCCTTGACAACTATGGTTGTAACCCTCTCTAAGTTGTAGCTTGGACTAAAGTAGGTGTTGTTGTACATGGACTGTTGTAGCAGTCAGAACTAAGTTGAACATAGGGTCATATATGAGCCCTTGGTTAGGGAATTGCTCCGTGGATGTAGGTAACTTGTTGAACCACGTATACTGTATGTAATGTGTATGTGATTGTAAGCTATGGATATTGGAGTATTGTGGATGTATGTAGGATGGGCATGCTTTGTTTGGTAGACCTGACCACTCTATGGTAACGGGGTAGACAAGCATACTATTAGTAAACTTGAGATCGACCCATCCAGTCCGAGTGAGTCAATAGGGAGTGCAAGCAGTGAGACAGTCAAGGTCAATGATTGGAAAGAAATTTTGGGAGACACTGCTCACCTCCCCCCCCCCCCCTGCCCCTCTCTCTCTCTCTCTCTCTCTCTCTCAATGTCCATCTGGAAACTTCATCCTTAATCTTGTGTTGAAGCATAAAAATGTGGGACCTACAACATTAACTTTCTATGCCTTATCAATGATATAACCCAACTCTAAGTATCCCTTTTATTTAGTTTTAGGGAGAATGTTCTCTGTGCCGTAGCGCATGCTGCGCCTAGGCACATGGGCAGCCTGTGTAGGAGGGCAGGGTGGTCATTGCACCACCCCCATGTGCTTGGGAGCAGCCTGCGCTGCGGCACAGAGAACAGCACCCCTTAGTTTTAAATCTGAAACAGGGACGATTCATTTCCATTGCTTAAATAAAAAACTAACCACCACTAGAGTGTGATCCGAGCCTATCATTGCATATTTATGTACTTATATAGAGTCAAAATTACATATTAAAGCATTATTCCTAAATGCCTTGTCAATATTTACCATTATTAATTCAAGGCCTTATCTTTTATTGAACAAGAAAAATTATCAAATCAAGGCCTTATCTTTAATTGGACAAGGAAAATGGAGGACCCAAGAAAGGGAATTCTAACAACCCATGTCTTGAAAAGCAGCATTAAGCTAATAATTGAGACAAAGGGCTTGAGCTACACCTAGATTTCTCTTCTGGTTTCTGAATTTCATTAAAGTTCCCCACGCACAAACTAGCCCCAATGATGGAATGCCCCGGTTGAGATAGCTCCCTCCACTAGATATGCCCCAAGTCATGTCTGGGCTCCCCATAGACAGAGGTGAGTTGAAGAGGAACACTTGAGAAAGTCGCAGAGATAGAAATGTCAAAATCCTATGCAACACAGACAACAACAAAAATAAATAAATAAAAACGAACCACAGAAATTCGTTCAAAACAAAGACATACTCAGAGACAAATCTAGGATTTTAAGTAATAGCTAGAAGAAAACCCCAACCTTCTCTTCAATTTATTTTGGTGAACCTGGTGTTACTTATATTAGTTTCCATAAGAAAGACTATACAGGGTCGGACCAAGACCCATAAACGCCCTAGATACTAAATTGTCAAGGGAGACCACAACCCTGATAATTCCAATTGTTAAATGGACATGGGCTTTGGGCCCAGTCCTAGCCACTCACATGGGCTGGCCGACTCAACCCGCTAGCATCGGGAGAGGGTTAAGTGGCTGACTCTCTACTCCCCACACCCCCCCCCCCCCACCCCCACCCCCACCCCACTTTTATTGATTTTTAGTGTGAGTCTAAAAAGGGGGCCTTAGGGTTTTGGTTATAAATAGAGAACCTCTAACCCTAAGGCCATACATTAGAAACCAAATTTTCCCTTTTTTACTCTCCAAGTATTTTTGTTCTTTGTGGGATTTCATCTTTTCCCAAGGATTTGTGGTGTGGAATTCTTTTGGAGAAACCTTTCAAGATATTTGAAGATTGTTTGAGTTCATGAAGCTTATAACCAAATCTGTACGAGATCCTCTTCCGCTGCGTTCCCATCTCCGTTTACGTAACACCCTAACGGGTGATGATTTATTTACACCAATGATCACTGAGGAGCCATTCACAAGGGAAGAGAGAGAGATACCATTTATGATAAGCACACATTTAGAAACAGGGGTCGACATCATTGAGAGCAAAAAGATACCATCAGAAGGAATAGTGGCATACTCTATTACAAGGTCCTCGAACTCACCAAGGAGACAAGTAGGCCCATCAAAAGCAACCATAGATAACTGGCCAACCAAAGACAGATGGCATAGACAATGGCCCAATAATCTCTAACTATATTGAACTCACATGAGGCCCAGAAGAAATTGGAGGCCCACAAAGAGAAGAGTCAATAGGATATGGGCCCCCATTCCCACTCAAATGGGCCAACCCATACGAGAGATGCAGCCCAGAATGTGAAATTGTTTCGAGTCTGGAAACTGCTCTCTTTGTGGAAAGCAAGGGTAAGGCTGTTTACATTATGACCAAGCAGACCTTGCAGTGGTGGGAGCCTCGTGCTCTGGGTACTCTCTTCCATAAGACCGTCTGCAAGTGACCCCCAAGAGATGCACTGAGCCACGGGAGAGGCCCGATTCTTAAAGCTCAGTCTTGGATCCAAATAATGAAGAACCTAACAACATAAGTAGGGGCCGCATTCTTTAACATAATTAAACCAGAGATCGCCTTAAAGACATAGAAACTTGACTTACTGGTTGTTCCATGCATGCATGGACCAAAAACTTAAAACGTAAATTGGACTTTTAGATGTAGCCCAAATCAGTGAAGGAAGCCCCTTAAAGAACAATATCTTTACCTATTATGTTTGGGATTTGAACATGCAGATTGATTGGGCCTGATAGGCAGCGTCAAATCCATGATGTAAGAAATGGTGAGAGACACCAAATTATTATTTACATAACAGATGACGGTGGTTCAGAGGGCGGATCTCGATGCAACGATAAGGTTGCTTCATTGCGATCTATTGATTACGGGTTCGAGTCAGGAAACAGCCTCTCTGCCAAGCGGGTGGTACACCTTTGTTGTTTGTTTTTAATATATAATAGATGATAGTGGTTTATGGGATGCATTAGAATGGACCTATATTGAATTGTTGAGGTCCAAAGAGAGGCCAGAGCCCACTTACCATCACGGCCCATTTTCTACTTGATGTTTATCCACAGGACCACAACATTATCAGTATCATCTAGCTTAGCAATTGACACCCCCCCCCTCCCAAAAAAAAAAATTTGATGCAGCTTAGCAAGAACCACAGTTAAGTAATCGCAATTCAATTCGAAATATGGGAAATCTTTTCTTCATCTTCGAGATTGCAATTTCTAGGGTTTCAGCTAATTTCAGCCAATTCTGATCAATTAGAAACTAATCCCATGTAAAGCGATGTTTAACAATACTTCTGATGCCCTTGAATGGTTCTCTTTTGAAGAACTTCTTTGATTCTCACAAGTAATTCTTATATAATAAGAAAATAATCACACTTAAGGATTTGCTAATTAACATAGTATTATGCATGGGAGAATTATTAAGATTTTTTTTTATTTTACTTTTCCTTTTTTAATTTATATCATTGATGATTCACCATGTAGACTATAGTTATCAAGGTGACAAGGCAAGGCGATCATGGTGTTGGAGAGATTCTAAAATTAAGGTACGTGATACCAATAAAACAGCAAAACACCTACCTAAGCGACCAAAGAGCTTTGACGCCTAAGCGTTGCCTTGATAACTATGATGTAGGCTATATATGATAAGTCAAGGTTTAATTATATTATACATATAAATTTATAGGTCTAGAAATAATTACACACACAAAAGAGCTTCTACCACATTGCACAATAAAAGTGTAATGAAATAGTAGAACTACAGGGACGAACAATCCGGTGTCACACTTGACCAACCCTTATCATTATCAACATTTGCCCTGGCCTGGAGTGTTTTTTTTATTTTTTATTTTATTTTTATATTTTTTAAAGGACCACATGTATGCATGATGAGTTGGAACATGTGACAGACATGTCCCAACTCTAAAGTCCTCCATCGTCCCCCCTAGCTAGCTATTTGTCTGATTCATATAGCTCCCATGTTCAATTCTAAGAACCCATCCAGATTCCAGTGACTTCCATGGATTTAAATACTTTTGAGCTCCTAGTCCTCTGCCAAATTTGTTCTCACTTGCTGCAAAATCTGATGGATCACACCAGAGGTATCAATCTATGTCTCTCTCTCTCCACTCTATATATATATATATATATATATGTGTCAAGAAATCTTTATTTGATGGTATGGTTTCTATACAAAAGTTTGGATCAATGGGAGATCACATCTGAATATCTACTCAGAGACAGAGGCATCATTTCATGGTGTCCTATGAAAGGACATACGAAACACCATCAAATAGAGATATTTTTCTTATAAATATATTTAGAGAGTGAGAGAGAGAGAGAGTGGTTAGATTTGTGTGATTGGATCAAGACACCCAATCTTGGGAACACTGAAGCAATAGAGAATTAATTAAGAGCAATTTAACCAGAACCATCATATATTCCACTGTCAATTAAGTCAGTCAATGCTATCTTGACTCTTGAGATGAGAAAGCATTGGTATAGTGGGTTGTCAAGTACTGATGAGAAAGATTAAAATCAAGTCCTCTCCAGACAGACCCCTCATGCTCATGCATGGTTGATAGAATGAGGAAACCCAAAAGAAGTAGAAGTGGTCAGGTGGCTATTATCTTAGAAACACTTGAATTACTTTCTATGTTATGAAGGTTGTTGAGGGGTATATTCAAGTAAGAGGGCCCTACCACCTTTGTGGGACTCCAAATGTACATACATTTATGTTTATCAATTCATTCAAACTCTGATACCTAATGGATTATCACTACATATATGCCCTTTATGCCCTACCTTTATAGCTACCAATCATGTTTTTTCACCAAAAATTTCACAAAAAAAAGACGTACCCAATGGAAAAGGCTCCCGTCACTAAGGCGTCTGGGAGGGTCATAATCTACAAAATCTTACCCCTGATTTCGCATGGAGACTATTTTTAGACTCGAATCCGTGATTACTTGGTCACAATAGAACAAAAAAATGAAAAAATTTCCTTCACCATGCAATGAAGTTCAGAACCCGTATAGAATTTTAGTATGTTTTTCAAAATACCCTCAAACTTCTATCTGAAACCTCCTATTCATAAGGAAAATTTGATTAAAAAATAAGTTATTTATTGTCTCAAATTTTCCAATTCCTTGTAAAGTTCTTTAGTCCTTATCAAGAAACTTCCCCAACTTCCCCACACTGGCTGCTGTTAATGGTCAAGCTATTTGGTTCATTTTCATTGTACCTGACATGACCCGACCCTTCTTCATCGCATGGTCATCCCACTAAATAATTCTTTTCTTTTATGACACCTCCACTGAACAATTCTTTTCTAAGTCGGCTAGTGGAAGCTGGAGCATTAAAAGCACAAGTTTTTGTTCAAAAGGTTAAATCCACATTGCACAATCAAGGTTTGAGGAAGTGGAATCATCGGTGGATAAATCGGCCAAAACCCTAGAAATTAGCTAATTAAATTTTTGAATCAAGAATCAAATCGAGTTAAATCTGATCCAATTCCGATTCCTTAAACAATGGAATACAACCGATGTCATGGATTCTTTGTTCAAAGCTTTTTTCTTGATTGATTTGCACCTTAATTGGATGTGATAGAATCCATCGATGCTAAATCCTCTCCAATTCCTTAAAGTTTGACAATGCAATAGTGCTAGGTGGAAATGTTGACGTCTGACAACTTTCGCATCCAACGGTCTGAATTCATCGCACTGCCACACTGTTGATTCCATTTGGTTGCAAAGGGAATTGAAAAAAAAAGAACTAAAAATTTTCAAACTTAAAAAATAAATTTTATTTTATATATAAAATTTCTTTTTTAAATTTAAAATTTTCACTTCCTTTACCTTTAATTCTCTTTGCAATTAAAGGGCGCCTTATAGGAATTTGAGAGGATCCCGGTCCGCATCCACCGGCCATCATACATGAATAAAGTGAAAGTATGGAAAGAAGAAAGAAATTGAGTGGGTGTGCTCTTAGGGTCAATATGAATAATAATAATCATCATCATAAATAATAAAATGATCACAAATCGCAGAATCCATTAATAGCTGTCCCAAATGAGGCCTTGTGAGAATCAATCTCACATTACACAATTAAAGTAGATCCTGTGGAAACTCAATAATCATGAAAGAGAGACTTTTCCACACAAGAAGAAAGAGAGAGATAAAGGGGTAGGTGGCCATGCACTTATATATCCCGGCGGTGATGATGATTCATAAGATATGGATATTATTCCTCCCATCCATGCCAAATTGACAATTGCCAAAAGAGTACCTTTGTGGTAAATATCTAAAAGAAGCCTAATGTTGGTTCAAGTCAGTTGAACCCCCATTGATCACTTGACAAATCTAAGTGGTCTGAGCCCATAGGGCCCACATCACAATATCCACATCGTTATCAAATTTTTTTCTTTTTTTTTAGGGTGGTGGGGATCCAGATTAGATGAGTAACAGAGGTATCGAATTCGAAATGCTGAAGATTAACACTAGCTTGAGAAGATTAGGTTCTACTACAATCGAGCCAATTATGCTAGCAGTTGTCTTCGTCACCATTATGTCTGAGAGTATGGCTTACACCAGCACTCTCATGGGTTTATCTCTTTCAAACGAAAAAACATTTCTACCCCTTATTTTGAGGAGGAGAGAGATAGACATACGCAGATAGAAAACTACTTCTCATGTAAATGGGAAGAGTTCTTTGGGAAGGAGTGTGGCCCCTATGCACGTACAAGAGCCGTGAGAGTACACACAGAAACATAAATAGGGTGAGCATTTCGGTCTTTCATGGGATAAGGTAGTCAGTCTTTCATGGGATAGGGTAGTCATTTCACCCCATCTATGTCTAAACACGGGCCACGCTTCCCCACAGAAATATAATATTATGTGTATGTGTTATATCATTGCATTGGTAGGTGGGAATCATCCATCAAGTGGGCTTTGCCATGCCACGACATGACATGACCCCATTTAACCGTAAAGGGGTGGAGAGGTTCTAGATTTGAGTGAGGAGGCTCACATCTTACAAAATTACAAACCCTCCACAAGTCTTTCTTTTCCCATATTAGACAGCCAAGAACTTGTGCTGTTGGACTGTATTATTGGAAGGAATGCTTAAATCTTATGAGCTGGCCTATGGGATATAAGGGACCCAACACATTAAAGTGGTAATTAATGGATTTTGTATTCAATGTCTTTTTTGTCTTGATCTCCTCCTTTGAAATGTCACTCGACACCATAGCTGCTAATGGTGGCTTTCATTCTATCAATCAATTGAAATGATAATAATAGAGATCTATTCCACCATCACAGCAACCTACCATTTAGAAGTGAAAGTAGATAACCTCAACATGAAGAATGCAGTTATCCAATGGAATAGTAATGATTATTTGATCAGAAATTAGGGATGTAAATAGATATTTGAAATTCGAATTTGATTTATATCTGTATTCGTTTAGGGATATTTGTATCCATTTAAAGATATTAAGAAGAAAAAAAATTCGAATAATTCAAAAAAAAATTTATTCAATTCGAATATATATCCAAACGATAATAAAAAATTAAAGGGAAGTAATTTTCTGTACGGGAGTGTGGCCTACACTAGCACTCCCATGTGTTTATCTCTCTCCTCCTTAAAACAAGGGAGTAGAGGTGTTTTTTCACATGAAGAGGAGAGAGATAGACTCATGGGAGTACTGGTGTAGGCCACACTCCCGGACAGAGAACTTTTTCTCAAAATTAAATATCTAATAATCTTGAGAGTTTTTGAAGATTCAACAAGTTCTAAGGAATGAAGTCTAAGAGACCTGGATTGAGAGTCAATTGTTTTTGAGGGAGGAAAGTCTGGATTACACAAGTAGGGATGTAATAACGGAATTTTTATCCTCTCAATTACACTGTCCATACTTGACGTCAAGTACATCTAATAGAGGACATAGAAATGACTATCCTACCCTTGTCCGAACACACTGCCCGAGATGGGGTCCACCTCCCTCTATTAGATGTACTTGACGTCAAGTATGAATAGTGCAATTGAAAGGATAAAGATCCATAATAACGAATAGTCGAAAAATCAGATTCAATTCACCTTTATATTCGATCATGAATTATTTAGATCCGATCCATATTCGATCCATTTACATTTCTATCAGAGAGCGGTGATGAATCAAAAAGTGGTCAATTTTATTTTGAGGATCCTTTGTCAAATGTGTTTTATTTTCATGTATAGATTTTTCAACAAGACTTTATAGGTTTTTAATGGTTTTCTTTGTTATTTCTTTAAGTATTTGGAGAAGGATTTACTTTTTCTTCTTTTCCCCACACTCTGAAGTCTGAAAAGCTACAGGTAAAGGAATATGCTTTACTCAAAGTGATCTAACTTTCCCTTTTCAAATTTTGATTTTAACGGCTTGTGAAAAAGAGAATCATCTTCTTAAAGGGGTCTTCTAAGATTATGATGTCGGCCAATTAGGGGACATGTGGCTGACCCTTTACTTATCCAAGTCGGCCACTTAAAAGACCTCTTTTTTATCACTGAAGATTTAAAGTCTATTTAAGTAAGAGTTGATAACTAAGTCTAATTAAGTAAGATTAACCGATTTAATTAAATTCAAAGAAACTAATGAACATAACGCTTTTAGGACATGTTTCATTTTCTCTCTCTTTCTTGACACTTTTTTTCCCCTTTATAATCGGTTGTGAGGAGACTCATTAATCATTAGTAGGTCAATTTTAAGAATGTGTTAAACATGTTTTTTGAATAATAAATCATCTGTTGTCACTTAATAACATTGGATTAATAGAACTTTAATGAACACGACAGATAAAATTAGATATTTTTGTCACCTTCACTTCTCAGTTTTTGAGTATGTGGTTTTCATCAAGCTTTCAAACCAGTTCTAACATAAGCCAAAAATCTCCCATCCACATGTCACACTGACCTCTAGTTCATGTCATGCCTAGTGTACATCTTGGTCATCCACATTTCAGTTGGCCCCACATGTCGACCAGTAGTTTTTTGTCTTCCTATCCTAATCAATCACAATTCCACAGGTGCCGACATGCAATAAACACACGTGTCTAGCTCTGATTGGCCCTGTCCTTAACATCACTTTTAGAGTTCTAGTACAACCCCTGGGAGACAAAGGTGACCCCTTTTCTTCTCTCTCTCTCTCTCTGTTACAACCACTGCCCTAGAAAACCATTCCCCTTTGTGTTTTTAACATGATACCTGGAGAAGATCAAGCTCTTATCTCCCTCTCTAAATTTATAAACCTCCAGTGATTTAGGGAAACTTACTTATTCTAATGAGGATAATTTAAGTAAGCTTTATCTTGGGGAACATTTAAGCACATTGTCCCCTGCAAAGGGTGAGAATTGTCCCCCCCCCCCCCCCCAAAGCAAAAAAATCAACTTAGAGAAATACTAGTTCTTTAGGATTAATTGATATTTTACTCTTATTTTTTAGTAAAACAGTAGAGTATCTGGGCCTTAAATCAATTTCATTAGTAAATTAATGACAGCTTCCCACTCAACACAGAATTACAATCTGTTCATCCCAACCATCCAATGGATTGGCAGTGTCTTTGGTAAGTATTTTCGGATTAGATTAGGAGTCTATCATACATGTTGAAGCGAGAAAATAGAGACGAATAGAATTCTATAATGCATTTTAAACCCAAAATCTATTCGGAGAATACATAACAAACACAACCTAAGTTTTCTTTTGACTCATTCAATTAATGTGGTATGATGTATTTTCAATATTATATTCATATCGATCGAAAACCGATTCAATACAAGTATCTCATACTGATATCATATCGAGTTTATTTGATACAATTCAGTATAGAAAATTTGGTAAAAAAATAGTTTCGATGTTCGATACTCGATACACATTGACACCCTTAAATTGATCTAAACGGTTAATTATTGAGAATTTAAGATATTAAGTTTGACCAAAAAACCTGACCCACACCCAGAAGAAAAGAGAAAAGTGGCATGGGAACCTGTCCAGTGGCCCATTACATAAAAATAAAAATTTATATTGTAAGTTTGGCAACTTTGACTAGAAAAAAAAAAAAAAAAGAAAAATTTTTTTTTTATCAAAAAGACAGACTAGAAAAAAAAAAAAAAAAAGAAAAGCAAAGGAGAAGTAATTTAAATTCCAGTTACATGCATTACAGCTTTCATGGTTGTTTTAAAAAGAATACGTACTAGATGATCTAAATGCATTGAATAATAAGAGGAGTGTAGAATCAATAAAATGTTCATGTCGCTTTTGGATTTGCAATGCACATGGGAATCATAATGCTTTGAAAATATAATAATAATAATAATAATAAAGGATAGATGGTTCTCCTTTGTATATGAGATGTTGATATCAAAGCTAGTATTAATGATATTCTAATAATTTAATATTTTTTTATCTGTCGTGTTAATGGTTATCTTATTATAAAAAATTACAATTTTTATGAATTATTGAACCTTACCAACCTGCATGTTCTCGAGAGAATGATCCAATTTATTTTTTTATTAATTAAAAAGCTGAAATTCTACTTCCGCATGTGCCCATCGCGTGCATCCGGTGATTAATGAATTTGTAAATTGCCTAGAGTGGGTAATTTTGGATCTTGCAAGCAAAGGAATGATTAATGAAAAGGAACGTCATTATATATTTTTTTGGGTAAGAGAACGCTAATCGATCGCGTGTCTTTGTTTTTTCAGGGAGAAGGCAGTCATTTTCAGGTGGTAGGGCGGTTTCTATGTCTAGGTGTGGGAGCCATGGTAGGCGTACAACCAATTAACGTTTTTTCTCCCTTTTTTATTTTTTTTTCTTAAATAGATAGAGGAGGGAGAGAAGATGAGAACCAAGAGGCTTGAACCCAAGACCTGATAGGGTTCGTTTTTATGCTCCACACTTCTACCAACTGCACTAAGCAGTTGTTCTCAAAGTCACACTTGGTACAAGCCCTAGATTATGCATGTCTTTCCTCATTTTAGGCCTATATCTTGTTCTTTTGACTGGTTCAATTGGGATCATTCACTCCTCTTTACTGGGGCGTCCATGGGCCTCCATTGAACATTATTGTATCACCTCAAACGACTTTTTCGAAGTTTGTCATTGATGGGGGCAACTCTGAAGTCAACTCCAATACACACATTCCTTACTTTATCCATCCTTGTTTTTTCACACATAAATCGTAGCATCCTCATCTCAGCTACACATAGCTTCTGAATATGACACGTCTTAACTACCCAATATTATGTCTCATACATCATAGTCAATTCTACAACAATCCTATAGAACTTTCCTTTAAGCTTTAATTCACATAGTACTCCGGATGCACCTCTCCACTTCATTCATTCCACTTTAATTATTTGTGAAACATCATCCTCTATATCACCTTCTTTATTTATGATTGATCCCAAATATCTAAGACAATCACTTTGCGGTATCTCTCTTTCCCCAATTCGCACCGAGTTAGTGTCCATAATGATATGACTAAAATTACACGTCATATACTCCATCTTCGATTTACTAATCTGAAGGCCTCTTGTTTCCAAGGTTGATCTCCAACTCTACAACTTAGCGTTTAACCCTGCTTTGGTCTAATCTACTAAAACGATGTCATTGACAAAGAGCATACACCACGGGACCTCTCCCCCCCCCCCCCCCCACACACACACGTACACAAGGTATGGGCATGCTCCTTGCTTACTTGCATGTAGGCGGATGGACCAATGGGGGCTCAAGCATGAGAGAAGCAGGGGTCTTTCCCAAGAGTAGGGGAGAGAGATAGACCCAGGTTGGGCAGCCCAATGCCATGGCGTGCCCAACCTTTATATATATAGCAAGACATCATTGACATGCTGTGTCCCCCATGCACCAACGTGGGGCCCATTAAGAGCACATGCAAGAGCATCAACATGGATGAGAATTTTTATTTTACAGGGGGTAGAGCGAAAATTTTGTGGGCTCTTGGTTCTAGATGCAAACTCCAAACATATATATAGGCAAAAGGAATGCTAATCGGTCACTGGGCGTGGTGTGTACTTGCATGCAAACACAGCCCAGCAACCGCCGTTGTAGGAGGGTGCGTCGGTATTTTCATGCTCGACTGTGTCTGGGCGCAGGTACACACCGTGCCATCGACCGATTATATATATATAGATAGATAGAGAGAGAGAGAGAGAGAGAGAGAGAGAGAGAGAGAGAGAGAGAGAGAGAGAGAGAGAGAGAGAGAGAGAGGTAGTAGTGGTCTTGTGCAGTAAGACCATAGTTGGAAAACCAGGTTTTGATTTGGGCAAGTCACTTGAGTCCAGTCAAAATTTTAAAAACTTGATCAAGAGTCATGTACATTCGGTCAGGGTGAAAAATGACAAGACTAAGTTACGAATCGTCCTAGTCAAATAAGACTCGATCTATTCATCCGAGTCATCATAAACTCAACGAGTTTAGTTATTTTATAAAATACATAGTTGACTACTTGATTGTGGATTAAATAAGTTAATAAATGTTTTATATATATATATATATATAGAGAGAGAGAGAGAGAGAAAGAGAGAGAGAGAGAGAGAGAGAGAGAGAGATGACATTAATATATATATATGAAAAAAGTTCTCTGTCCGAGAGTGTGGCCTACGTCAGTACTCCCATGTTTTAAGGAGGAGAGAGAAAGAGAGAGAGATGACATTAATATGTCTGACCTAGTGGGTAGAGAGAGAGAGAGAGATATGACATTAATATGTCTGACCTAGTGACCCACTAATTAACATAGTTATTAGTGTAAACAAGGTAGTAGTGGTTTTGTGCAGTAAGAGTGTAAGACATGAGAAGTTTTTAATATTGTGATCTTTAATTTTCTAATTATTATTCACCAAATTTTTTTTTCTTCTAATTATTAGTAGTTTTGAGTCTTTTGACCCACTTGTCTCTCCATGCATGAATCTCCCCAAGCTTGATGATAAGTTGGGAGCTGGCATTACAACAAACAAACGAATATGCTTCAATATTTGTTTTAGCTAGCAAATCTCTACCGTTTTGAAATTATAATCAATCACAAATGATATACTGACTAATAGTGATTCTGAGCAGCATTCTACCAAAAAAAAAAAAAAAAGGATTCTGAGCAGCATTAGCTGGTCTGACCGTGTGCAGCAATGGTTGGTAAAATGATGGGTGATCGATGCATCATCATGAGCTGTTCATTAACAAATATGCCCAATGTCCCAAATGCGTTATTGTTAGATTAATCATAGGGCTTGCATAGGTAATGGTGGCAATTCTGGATTGAATCAGTTAAAATCCGGACACAAATCAATTGTTGAAACAAGGTTGGATTTCGTTTTAATGCAATTGGTTTATATATATATGAATCCTTCATTCTCCAACTTGGATATGTATGTCCATCAAACCTAATTTAAATTGCTTGAAATAAATTAATTTGCGTTTTCATTTTATGTATGATAAATTGTCCCAAGGTTACATTTTAAAGTATTCACAATTAGGGATAGAATTGGACATTACGTTTATAGGGTTGTCATATTGTATATTTTGGAATTTGATTTCAAAATATAAATATATTTTTTTGATCGAGTTCCAAAATAAAAATATAAATATGAGTACTTATATTGTTTGTGTATCAAATTGAATCATCTAAGAATATTTCATGGACTGCCATTAGTTGTTTTAAGTAATGAGATTCTTTGCTAGTTATTGATTTCCATACATGAAGGGTTCTTACAGTTGCAATTGCATTTTATACGTTTTGGCGTACAAAATGTTGATGCCTCCTAGACTAGCTATATATCGTTTGTTGGGTTCACAATATTCATGTACGAATGACAAAAACACTTAATATGAACTCAACTTCTCGAATAAGATGAATATTCTGAAAAAATTATCTCAATGTGGTTGGATCGAATTCTGAGCTTAGTGGTAGTTTTATAAATTGTTTAAAATATATATTTAATTGAACAAAAATTTGCAAAAATTTTTATGTCCAATCTATTGTCACACCCCAAACCACCCCCTGGGAGGATTAGGTAGGCGACCCGAATTGCATAACGACAATCTGTCAAATCCCACGGATCTAGAAGTAGTTAATACATTCACGGACACACATCCATAACATTACCATAAGTAAAATTAGAGTGCTACAGATAATCTACAATTGTGAAGGAAGAAAGAGAAAGCGTAGCGATACGGGAAATGATTGTGATATATATATATATACATAAGTAAAGTTGTTCATTTCCCCCATACAACCCACAAACTAAATCGTAAGATCTGACATATACATAAGCGAAAATAAAGTAAATATATACACAGGGCGAGATAACTCAACCCCAAAAAAGAAAGAAGAAACTAAGACAAGTAACAAGAACGGGGTAAACTCCTGACAAAAATAAAAAAGGAGCCCCGAAGACAAAAAGCATTAAGAGCACCCCTCACGGGTCTTCATCAATAACCACTAAGAATGCTCGCATCATCAGCACGACCTCCGTCGGGGTCCATACCAATATCATCATAACCACAAGGGCTCTCCTCCTTGTAAGGAGCCTCCATGCCACAGTGGCATCTATCTGCACAATCATCTAATAGAAAGAAAAACATATATAACAGAGTGTGAGGCCCACTGAGCCCGTGAGTAAAACATATCATCATACATGCATATTCAACCACAATCCACATGATCCTACATGATATGCAAGTCCAGATTATTTATTAGCCACCTATCAATACAGCTAAGGCAGGTTAGTGCTACTACAATCCCCAATGCATGTATCCTTAGTGTGGGCTTGGTTACCCCTTCTCGCGATACACCCATTGAGTTGTCGGAGAGGACCAGTCAGCTCCAGTGCACTAATCCATGGTCAGTCCGAGTAGCCCTCTGTGATTAACCTGTGAGGTAACCGACTCAATATCATAATTCACCCTTTCGGTGCTTCCCGGCATGTAGCTCGAGGATCAACTTTGTTTGTCTTATAGCCATAAATCAACTATCAGTGCTTCCCAAGCATGTAGCTCGAGGCTTCTCAGCTTATAGCTCGAGGCATCCCAGCATATTACCGAGGCTTCCCGATGTATTCACCTGAGGTTTTATTGTAGTCCTCACAGGCATCCAACACCTTAACCCTTGTTGGCAAGGGTGCATAGCACGGGTGATGAATCTCTAGCCCCATGTCTATATGGCTTCGTATGAGTCAGGCGGTGTCAACCGTATCCCATTCTACGGGCTACCACAGGCCTCATTTCCAAGCCGGCTACGACATCTAGTCTATCAATCACAATCATCATGATATATTCAAACAGAATTGATCAACAATCACACGATGTGTAATAATTATGACATTGAATTTGATTAAGTAACACAGCATTATACTTATAGAATTAATTGCCGGCAGAAATAATATTGTTACACGTATATACACGATAACATTCACTCACCTGGGTCTGGTTCTATAAGATCAGTTGTTGTTTCAGTTCCGACTGCAGTCTGGCAATATACCTCAAGCGCGGGATCAAACCCTAAGTATAAATTAAAAATGTATTATTTAGTATTCCAAACTATTTTTGGATGTCCTAGGGTTGATCTAGGCTCATTGGTTTGACCCGGTGCACAATTGGACATCACTTGGAATTCTTTGGGCCTTGCATTAGGCCTTAGGCCTAAGTCCCGGTGCATCATCCGAAGATTATCGTCTAGGGGCAGAATGGTCATTTACCCCCACAATACATGGTTCAAGGTCATAATAGCCCTACAATACTGTCCCCAATTCAGCAGTGTTGCAGGACCAACACAGACAGGGTTTCCAAGCCCTACGGGGCCCACTTGGGCACCCAAGGTGTTCATAATTATGGATAGATGTGAGGAGGGGTATTTTGGTCATTTATCACCTCCTTACACTATTTATAGTCCATATGTGGAGGTCCCCAAAGCAGATCTACAAAATAACCTATTTTAATTCTCTGGGCGATGTCTCTGGGTGATGTCTGCATCGCCCAGAGCCTACTTAACATATGAACAGGCTCCAATTCCTATGTTTTGCACCATAGGCAGTGCCTTGATCAATCCTCCATGCATGTTAGGTCATCAGGGACCCAATGGGGTGTAGTTTGCACTAGTCTTCATGGATTTTTACTTGGGCCTACCTCTTGGCTGCCAGTAGCTGCCTAAACAACCCAGTGATTAGTAACCCAGTAGAGCTTCAGCTGCAGACCATGGATTTGGCTGCATGTAAGGGTTGATTCATGTGTATTAAGGTAATCTAAGGCTGCTGCAACTCATAGCTAGGCTGCATGCAGCCAGGGCACATAGATCAAAGCCCAGACTGCCTGTTCTTGGTGCAACAGTGCAGTGCAGTCTGGCACATGCATGGATTTCGGTCTCAGGTAGGTAACAACAACCAAAATCATGTCTCAAGGCTTAGATCTTCCATGCAACATGTTTGCATGTTAGATCTGAAGCCATACATGGCAGCCCCTTAGTGTTTTGGGCAAACCATGACCAAAACCCATCCAAAAACACAGAGATCAAAGGAGGTGAACAATAACAGCAATAAGGCAACATGTTTAAGGTATGATTTCATACCTTGATTGTGCAAAGAAATAGAACTGAGCTGATGTACAAGGGATGGCTTCCCTTCCTTCTCTCTTCTTCTTTCCCTTCCTTTCTTCTTCCTCTCCTTCTCTTTCTCTCTTTTCTCTCTTCTTTTTCTCTCCACGGTTTCAACAGTGTTTTAAAACTTCTAAAACTGAGCTGCGTCTTCTATTTATAGACCAACCCCCACTGAGGTCTGTTTGGCTGCTCAGGTCTCGTTTGAAAATGCATTTTTAAACTGATTTTCAATCATTCTGGGCACTCAAGTGGGGTCTACAGGGGTCCAAGGTTATGAGGTGGTCCCCCAGACTCCCCTCTACCTATGGAGGGTGCCCATGTCCAATATGGGTGGTCCCCACACATCTGCTGATTAAAATAATGCATTTTTCCACTTTAGGCGATGTCTCTAGGTGATGTGTGCATCGCCCAGTGCATCGCCCCGAGAATACAGTAAGGTTGTTTCACCTTGGGCTTGCACAAGGGTTTGACCCAGGGTTGGGGCCTTGCACCCACATGCCACTCAAGGCCCTTTGCACATATTTTTAGGTGTGGGACCCACATTCATGGAGAGGAGAGAGAATACCTGGAGTCCAAGCAGTACATTATGCTGTGGGCAGTGCAACTGCAGGGATCAGTAATCCATCTACTGACAGGTATGTAGGAGGACATTCTTGGGGGTTCTCCATTAAATTCAATCATTGGAGTGATACTCCACAGTGTGCTTGGATGCCATGTTAGGGGTTCCTGTCCTTCAATCAAAATTCCAGCCAGTCAGGGGCAGGTTTGACATCTATGGTTGAGATTCTCTGAATAAGATATTCCGATGGCTTAGGGTTTTTTTATGGTGATTCTTTTTATGCCGCTATATCTGTTATGTAACATTATTTAATGGAGGGATTTAAATGTAATTTTTTCTATCACTAAATAGGTTTTAGTTATTATCTTCTAAGAGTATACTTATTGATAAATAATTCAGAATTGTTTATGAGTGTGACTACCAGTTAATTACATTTGTTTACATATGTTGAGTTTCACTCTTATAAGAAAACTATAATTGGATTACCCAATAGGATCCTACCACTTGGCATGTGATCCCATTAGCAAATTAGGGCTCCCAGGTATATATTGAAAGCTTGGAGATCCGATTTCGATTCTTGAAACCATGATTCCAAGTTTAATTAGCATGATAGGAACTACACCCATTAGCAAAGTATCACTAGATTTAGATCCATGGTCCATGAGTCATAGCCAAGATAGTAGACTCTGATGAAAAATCAATACTGCGAGAAATATATTATGCCTTGAATAAGAAAAACAATAATATGTACTAGCCTCTCTCTCCCCTCCTACACTTTTTCTTCTTTGTGAGATTAGGGTTTTGAACCTTAGTGCATGAGGATTTATTCCATTGCTCAAGTTCTCGCTTAATCATTGAACGAAGGAATCCATTCATTTGTAAAGAGACGCGTGTTCAAGCACCATATTATACTTTGATTTGTAGTACAAAAAGGTGACCAACCCTACTTATTATTGTCGTGATTACCCTAATGTATACAAGGAAAAATTCATAATGAAATTTTTTATTTGGTGTTACCGCCACTAGCAAGTGGTATCAGACCCTCGTGCGCATTAGGTTTTCACTCTGTTGAATCCCTTTGATGGTTAATAGGCATTCCTTCATGTTAGAACAACATGCATACCATTCCATAAACATAGAGGTTTAGATCTTACCTGAACGGAATGGAGACGCAGTGGAAGGGATGACCAAACACGACTTACAGTTACATGCAGTTCACAATCTCTACAGGCTTCTCTATGCACAAGAGAACTCCACACCACAAAACCCTAGGCAATTGAATGGAAACCCTAGGAAAAATGCAGAACTTGAAAGATAGGGAGAGATCGGAAAGAGAGGGAGAGATCGGTTTCTCAACGAATGATTCCATCTAGGGTTAAGCCTAATGTCTTATTTATAGGCTACACCCTATGGGCACCCCCTAATCCGATTCCCACTGGGAATCTAAAGATAAGCTAGGCAGAGGAGGGATCGGTCACTTAAGTGATCGTCCCTCTCTCTCTCTCATTTTTAGCTCAGCCGGCCTGCCCCATGTGGGCTGACCAGCTGGGCCTTAGGCCCATCAACGATTTACATCTCCCACTTGCCCACATAGGGCGCATGAATCATGCATTCAAGTTTCTCTTATTCCGCGTTAACCTTAATATAGGTAATGGGGCGTGCGACCTGAAGAGATGGTAAAAGGTAGAAGTACTATATCAAACTTCCATCTAGCCAACATAGCACATCACTCTCAAAAGTCTCGAAATACCCCAAACGATCTACTTACACCTGATCTAACACTCTCGACCCCTCATGATGAGCACTGTTAATCCTTGGTATATAATGTACTCATGACTGCGCCGATCACAAATACGACACGTTGCCCGGGCAATAAGTCACATAACAAAGGTGTAATGTCCGATGGTTTTTCCCTGAGCCCCTCATGTCATTTAAATATCCCCAATAACTTTCCCAATTGCTTCCTGCTGTACCGCATCATCCATGATCGTAAGGAGAACGTCAAAGTAGCGTCATTGGGTGTCTTCTTCATGACATTGTCTCAGGTAACAAGGGTATTATGGGATTAATATAATCCACGTGGCTCACATAGTGACGAAGTAGGGATCCATTTAGTCACTCTCATAATCGATCGATATGAGCACATGCAGTATGATATGCATGCTATGGTGCAACTCCCACTAGGGTGGGAATGTCAATCGCAGTAAATAAGTGCCATACAGATCGTAGTCTAGTCGCTACCTCAAGCGTCTAACCTGAGTTTCTAGTACAGTTACCCTCATGGTTTCTACTTAGAACTTCACATCCGGCTTCTAACAGGCTACTTAGAAGTGCAGTATCTTCCAAGTTAGACCAGGTTATGGTCTCATCTTAGTTCTAACTAAGGCGCCATTGAGCACACATGCTCATGGGCTCATCTCGCTCAAGCGTCGAGGTGAATCACCCTTGTGAGTAGGTCGATTCAATTCTTGGTGACATCTTTACAAACAATGAATGTATACACACAAAATTGTTCAAACAAATATATACTCATTAATAAATGTAAGAGGAATACTAATAAATCTCCATCCATAAAAAGTGTTCCGAAAAATACACATCATATCTGCTTGAGTCCCAGGTTCCTAACATGAACTAGGAAAACATCTCTAGCAATGGGCTTTGTCAAAGGTTCAGCCAACATATTGCCAGTGGAGATGTGCTACAGAACATCTTCACCTTGCACGACCATATCTCGAATGTAGTGATACCGTATATCAATGTGCTTGGCTCTACCATGAAACTTGGGGTCCTTCGCAAATGTAAGCGCTGCCGTGCTGTCACAATGTATAAGCACTGCATCATCTAAGTGAGCAGAAACACTAAGTCTCTACAAGAACCTTCTGAGCCAAACAACCTCTTGAACTGCTGTTGAACATACAATGTACTTAGACTCCATCGTGGATAGGGCGATGCATGTCTGTTTCTTGCTACTCCAAGCAACAACTCCACCTCCTAGGACAAATGCATACCCCGAAGTGGACTTGCGTTCGTCTTTGTCACTAGCCCAATTAGCATCACTATAGCCTCTCAAGTCTAAACCACTAAAGGTGAGCGAGAGGTCTATAGTCCCACTTAGGTATCAGAGGATTCTCTTCACTGCCTGCCAATGAACTGGCCTAGAGTTACTCTGGTAACGGCTCACCATGCCAACGACAAAGCTAATATCTAGATGCGTGCACATCATCACGTACATCAAACTGCTTATTGCTGCACATAGGATATTTTGGACATTTGGTTTCTCTCTTCATCATTCTTAGGGCACTGGTCTAGGGTGAAAGTGCATGCCTTGTCCATTGAAGTGTCAATAGGTTTCGAGTTGCTCATATGACACTGCTCTAGGAATTTCTTTATGTAAGTCTGTCTCTTGAGATAAACTAAGAAGTCTCCTAGTGCGATCCCTCACAATCTTCATGCCCAACATAAAGTTGGCCTCACCCATGTTCATCTCAAAAGTAGAGGACAACCACTCTTTAGTGGCGACAATCATTTCAATGTCATTCCCAGCCAACAAGATGTCATCAACATATAAGGATAGAATAAGGAATCCTGCCTTGGACCGCTTAACATACACATAGTGGTCCTCTTCAATCATATCAAAACCCATAGAGGTAATGGCATGATGAAATCTAATGTACCACTGGCTGGACTACTGCTTAAGGCCATAGATGGAATGTTTGAGATGGCATACTTTACGCTCATGTCCCTTCTTCTCAAAGCCCACAGGCTAAGCCATAAAGATCTCTTCGTCTAGTTCTCCATTGAGAAAAGCAGTTTTAACGTCCATTTGGTAGAGTTCCAAATCCAACTTTGCAACAATGGCTAGAATGAGGTGTATCGAGGCCATTCTCACCACTGGGGAGAACGTCTCATCATAGTCTATACCATCTTTTTAGGTATATCCCTTTGCCACAAGATGTGTCTTATATTTGTCAATTGATCCATCTGCCTTTCGCTTGACCTTCAGAACTCAATTGTTCCCAATGGCCTTGCGCCTAGGCGGAAGTCAACTAACTCCTAGACTTGGTTCTTAGAGAAATCAACTAGTCTTCCATAGCAACTTGCCATATTTTCTTAGCTGGAGAAGAGAGTTCCTCACTTATTGAAGCTGGCTCATCCTCATCCCTCAAAACATAAACAAGGGTAGCATCCCCTTTAATCTCAAAATGACATCAAGGAACGGGTCCACGTGTGTTCCTACGAGCAGAGGGTTCTTGATCTTCAGGTTGTGCGCTATAAATGAGTGGTATACTCCCACTAGGCTGATGATCAGTCTCACCCTCTCTGGCGACCTCTTGATGAGTTATTAATTCCTTACCCTTGCCAAGAGTAAGTGAAACATTTTCATCAGTCTCTATCTCAAAGAGATCAAGATCTCTACTAGCGTTACTAATTTTGGGGAAATCGATTTCAATAAAATCCACATCACGGGACTTACTCTTTGTCATCCCTCCATCTTAATGTTCACCGTACACTATATAGCCTTTCAAGGTATCATAATACCTTATAAAGATACTATTTTTAACTCTAGAGTCAAGTTTTCCAAACTTATGGGAGGTACTATGAACATATCCTGCACAACCCCATGGTCGCATATGCCCCAAAGTTGGCTTTACACCTTTCCACAATTCATAGGGAGTGGAAGGAACTGACTGTGATGGCACGCGGTTAAGAACGTAGGCAGTAGTCAATATAGCATCCCCCCAGAAAGATATTGGGAGGTTGGTCGATCTAACTATATCTAAAAGCGTCCTATTCCTCCGCTCTGCTACACCATTTTGCTATGGGGTGTGGGGAATAGTGAGCTATCTGGTGATTCCTTTTCCCTCACATATCTCTTTAAATTGCTCTGACAAATATGTGCGTCCTTGGTCAGTGTATAGAGTTTTTAAACTCTTGCCTTGTTGATTCTTAACCTCTGGTACAAAGTGTTTGAAGCAATCTAGCACTTCGTAGAGGTAAGTGAGGTGGAAAGAGAAACATCACCAAGGTCAAGTGTTATAATTGCCAGAAGATGGGGCACTTCGCTCGTGAGACTGATCATCAGCTTAGTGGGAGTGCATCACTCAGTGACAGTGCACAACCAGAAGGTCAATAACCCTCTGTGCATAGGAGCACACGTCAACACGTTCCCTGACGTCGTTTTGAGATTGAAGGGGATGCTGCCTCGTTTGTGTTCCGAGGAATGAGGATGAGCTAGCTTCAATAAGTGAGGTGCTCTCTTCTCCAACTCACTAGCCACACTGGCGCTTGGTGGTTTTACACCCAGTTGGTGCAGCATTTTGAGCTTGGTTCTGATTCCCAGTGTTCCTCTATCTTTTACGTGTAGACCCATTCTTGCGCTGCCCCGCTTGGGCGATAAGGGTATGTGATTGGGTCATCTCTAGATGCTCTGCCTCTAGTTCGACATGAGCGGCAATGTCATTAAATGTCTTGATAGTGTCGTTATGTGTTAGAACTATCTTCATTTACCTCCAGGAATTGGGCAATGTCCTGATGACGATTTGTACTTGCTGCTCATCGATAAGGTGTACCCCAACATCATCTAATTTTCGGATCCTGTCTTTCACGACCCTAAGGTGTTCAACCATAGTGTGCTTGGGGTCTTTACGATACATCTCAAACTTCAAGTTTATGGACCTAAGTCTGGTAGTCGATGTACCAACACAGTTGAACTTAACCTGGTCCCACATGGACTTGGCTATCTCGCATTTCTCATACTGGCCGATGAGATCATCGTGCATCAACCTTAACATAACAAAGCGAGCAGTCTGATCTTTCTTAAACCAATTGTCGTAAGTCTCTTTGTCTTGACGGTGATGGGCGGTAGTACCCACTTTGGGTGGGGCCATCTCAGTGGTCAGGTGTTCTAGGTAATCTTGCTTATTAAGTAAGAACTTAATCTTATGGTGCCACATTTCATAGTTGGTGCCATCCAACTTATTGTCTTGGTTAAGGTCAGCAACAACTGTCTTGGTGGCCATCACTACAATGTGCAAAGGAGGACATTTAGAATACATTCATAAACAAATGTTCAAGAAACCCTAATTAAAATTAATGGTTCCTTTACCCACACGGTGAGACCAAAAACTTCGCTAAACTGGTAATCAAATCTCACATTGTGTGGGTTTGGGGACATATAACTTTAATTGATTTTGAACAAATATAGGAGGAAAGGGCATCTCCTAACCACAATTTAATGTGCTATACATCGGGTGCGCAAGGGACTCACACAAGAGACCCAAATTGGCACTTGAAGTAATATGCCAAGTTGGTACGGGGTTGTGATACGCAGTGCAGTAGCTCCCATTACATGGATTCTCAAAATAAAATATGAAAAAAATTACAACCAGTTCTTTACATTCAAGAATCTTACTACATCACTACTGGGGAGCACCACACTTTGTATCATGTCCAAGTACCAATTCTATTGCACATACATAAAAACATATCACTTGTAACAAGCACCAATCTTCCATCCCATAAAATACAAAATAAAATAAACATAGGTTGCAAGGGATGGGGTTTGACCTCTTACCCATATGGTGCGAGTCAAACAAAGTCCATACCGCCACGAGAGGGTAAAATTGCCAATTTAAATTGCAAGCACATAAAGCAAAAATTAAAACACTCAAGGACAATTAAAAAAAATTAGGCATATAAACACAATTATAGCCCAATAGGGAAAATGAAAGGGTGTGGGTGAAGGGATTCCCACTTCACCCATCTCCTTCCCAAAAACCCTAAAATCAAATCTTAAAAAAAAACGTGAATCTGCCCCCTTTTTGTTTTTATATATACAAATAGTCCGGCAGTGGGCATTGAGCCTACTGCTAAGGTCTTGGACAATCCTTTAATGACCCCATGGCCCCATGGCCCCACAGCCCCAACAAAAAACCATAAACGAATTTGCCTTCCTTTTTTAAAAAAAAAAAAATGCAATACAATCATTACAACTTTAATCAAGCAATGATTACATCTTTACACTATGGGTTTGCTTCTGTGAACATAACTTGTTTTCATTATTTTTAATAGAAAATAGAAGACAGCGAGAGAGATTCGTTTTGGGTAGATTAGGACTGGCTGCATGGTCCAAGCCACAGCAAAATAAAAAAATGCCGTACCAGGTAGCAGTAGGCCGCGGGTGCATGCCATAGGGTAGGCCATCCTCTAGGGTTCATTGGTGAGTGCCTTGCGCACAGCCGCGGCAGCGGCTGCCTTGTGCGCTGCTGCTACTGCTGTGTGCCTAAGGCCGCGGCCCTTGGGGAAACCGAAAGGGAGAGGGAAACAATGGGGATGAGAGAGAAATGATGGGGGGAGGGTCATGAGCCATGCCCTTATGGCAGTGGTCATGACCCTTCCCAAAAATAAATATCAAGCTTCTCTATTAAAAAAATAATCTCATCCCTAGGATGCGAACTATAAAACCAGCCGGCTCTGATACCACTGTTAGAACAACATGCATACCATTTTATAAACATAAAGGTTTAGATCTTACCTGAATGGAATGGAGACACAATAGAAGGGATGACCGAACACAGCTTGCAATTACGAGCAGTTCACAATCTCTACAGACTTCTCTACGCACAAGAGAACTCCACACCACAAAACCCTAGGTAGTTGAATGGGAACCCTAGGAAAAACGCAGAACTTGAAAGAGAGGGAGAGATCGGTTTCTCAATGAATGAATTCCATCTAGGGTTAAGCCTAATGTCTTATTTATAGGCTACACCCTATGGGCGCCCCCTAATCTGATTCCCACTAGGAATCTAAAGATAATCCAGGCAGTGGAGGGATCGGTCACTTAAGTGACCGTCCCTCTCTCTCTCTCTAGTTTTCAGCTCAGTCGGCCTGCCCCATGTGGGTGGACAGCTAGGCCTTAGGCCCATCAACGATTTACACTTCATGTTTCATGTAATTAAAAAAAATTTTTAGGGTTTCTATAATCGCCAAGTGGGAAGCCCGTAAGCTACCCATGCAAGGCCCTTCGCACCATCCTCTCACACGTAGCCTACCATCTTGCTTTGTAGGCCATGGCTAGCAAGCCTTCTCCCCTTCTTCGTACATCAGACCCCCTGCCCCTATTGGCTCCGCATGCGACAAAAGGGTGCAACTGGTCATGATTCACAAAACCCTCAGTAACCTCACAGCCATAGGCACCTATGGCCCTTGGTTGCAAGCTGCCAGTTGTTGCAACTGTAGGTAGCTCATGGACTTAAGCTACAAGCTAGATAGTGTGGTTTCTAATGGTGTTTCCTCCCACAAAAATTCATGACCTACAAAAAAAATTAAAAAAAAAATAAAGAAAAAAAAAAAAACAAAAAACAAAAAACAAAAAAGCGGAAAAGGCAAATGAAGTTGGGAAGGAGGAGATGGAGGTAGAAGAAGATAGGAGGTCCCTGTTTTGGTCCTTTAGGGTTATTTAACCCTAAGGGGCCATCACTTTTTTGGCTCTTTTTATAATTTCTTAAGCCCTTATTGGTTGAGTTATTATGTTTGGGATTGGGTGTTTAGGTCCGATAAGCTTAGGTTAGGCCACAAGGCCTAGCCCAGGCCAACCCTTGGGTTAACCCAAGTTAGCATGGCCAGACCAATAAAGCCCAACCAATAAGTCTATTTTTGGACCTATTTTGAAAAACTGCTTTGAGTCTATTATGAAGTAAATTCAATGAACCTTATATTAGATCATGTATGTGTAGACACTAAATTTTGCCCCTCTCCACCAAACCTCACAAATAAAAGTGATTGTACCCACTAAGAAGTACTGCCAAATAGCTCCCTTGCCAAGCATAACTTATCCCAGATATTGATACCATCATGTCATGTGCGAGAAAACCTTTCTGACAATTCCTGGATCATTAAATTCCAACAACCGGATTGGTAGATATTGCCCCTAGAAGTTTTCCCGTATAAATCGTGTGTAAATTACACACTAAGATACCAAAAATAAGGTGGTTCTATCACCGACAATACTCGCCGGTGCATAGGGTTGTGCACCGGCGCATATAACCCTTGTGTGCTAGCAAACTCACCTAATTCATTGGTTCACAAGCCCTTGTTCTACTAAATCACCCCCTACGCAAGGGCACTAACCCTGCTTCTCAACTACTATAAATAGTAGTCTAAAAAAAGAGTATAGTAGTCTAAAAAAAGGGAAAAATAAAGAAAAAGGGTAAAGGAAAAGAAGAGAGAGAGAGAGATAAGGCTGTGGGGTTTTTATCCCAAAAATCTCCAACAGACCTCGTACTCTAAGTCCTATAGAAATCCTCATAGAAGTGCTAGAACTTCTCCTAACTAGGTCAGGCCCTTTAAGGACCAAACAGGTAAGTCTCCTAATCCTAAACTCCCTTCATTTATATAGTAGTATAGATTTCTTTCAAGTAGTTTTCCAAAACTCCTATTTATGCCGTTATAATGATGAAATTGCCATAAAAAAAAGAATTTCCAAATCCCCTAGTCAGTGGAAGACCGGCAGCGAGACAACTATATTGCCCAACAAGGGTCTGGGAAGAGGCCGATGATGTCATATGAGTTTAGGGGACCTAGCAAGGTTCCTAGGTGACCTTATCTCAGCCCGACTCTAGTATAGTTCAGGAGGCCAGATTCAAGCCAGTCTTCCTAGTCATCCTGATCTATAGCTGCATCTCAGCAGTTTGGGCCAAACACTCGTTGCTACACTTGCAACCAGCTGGGGCATATTTCCAAGACCTTCCCACAGCGCAAGCCCGAGGATGCAGCATATTTTCTGCCTCCTCAAACACAATAGTCATAGTCTATCAGTCACCTCATGCAGTCACTATAAGCAACAGGCCCCAAGGACGGGTACACTCCGTGACTGCAAAAGATGCAGAGGTAAACCCAGGTGTGATGATAAGTATTTTACCTAACTCATCAATGCCTATGCATGCATCATTTGTTCTTAGTGTACTAATAGTATAAAAAAATAATTGTGTCAGGTACCTTATACATTTCCTTATTGCCTGCACATGTTTTATTCGACTCTAGAGTGTCGCATTCTTTTGTGTCACCCTCTTTTTCTAGTAGGATGGGAATTCCTCCAAAGAACTTAACACAAAACCTAGTAGTTAGAAACCCCATAGGAAGTGTTGTGGGATTGGATGTAGTGTACGAACCTTGTCTAATGCATATCAGTGGTTAGGACATGATAGCACAGTTAATTAAGCTTGATATGACCGACTTTGATGTGATCTTAAGCATGGAATGGTTGTCTGCCTACAAAGCTAGTGTGATATGTGCAGAGAAGAAGGTAGTTTTCAGACCATGAGATGGTGATGAGTTCACCTTTGTGGGAGACAAAGCAAAGAAGCCCAAGAAGGTCGTTATATCGGCTCTTCAAATGAAAAATTCTTGGACTAAGGATGTCAAGGGTGTTTGGCCTCCGTGAAGGATACTGAAGCTAAGATCAAACCTTGACAAAATTGGAAATAGTAAAGGACTACCCGGACATGTATCTAGATGACTTGACAGGGTTGCCACTAGACTGGAAAATGGAGTTTGTTATTGACTTACTTCCAGGATCGACACCAGTGTTAAAGGCACCGTATCGGATGGCGTCTATAGAATTGAAGGAGTTCTAAGACTTTTTGAAGAAGGGATTCATCAAGCCTAGTGTGTCTCCATGGGGAGCACCGGTACTATTCGTTAAGAAGGACGAAAGCATGAGGATGTGCATTGACTACCGGGAGCTCAATAATCTTACCATCAAGAATTGGTATCCACTGCCTAAGATTGATGATCTATTTGATCAATTGGGGGGTACAAAGGTATTTTGCAAGATTGATCTTAGATCGAGCTATCATCAGCTCAAGATCAACAAAGATGATATAAGTAAGATAACCTTCGGATCTCGGTATAGGCATTATAAGTTCTTGGTCATGTCTTTTGGGTTAACCAACGCATCAGCTGCATTTATAGAATTGATGAACATGTAATTTCAGGATGTGTTGGATAAGCATGTGTTAATCTTCATCGACGACATCTTGATATACTCTAAGAATACTGAAGATCATACCAGGCACTTAAGGTTAGTATTGCAATGTTTGAGGGAGAAGCAGTCATATGCAAAATTCAACAAGTGTGAATTCTGGCTTTCTTAGGTAGCATTTTTGGGACATATAGTCTCAGATAAGGGAATCAAATATGATTCGAGAAAGGTGTAGGCATTGATGGAATAGGACGCACTAAAAAATTTTGTAGAGATTCGCAATTTCCTGGGATTAGCTAGATGCTACCGGAGATTTATAGAGGAACTTTTCACACATTTCAGCCCCAATGACCTGAATGATACAAAAGGGTGTGAAATTTGAATGGTCCGATGCTTGTGAGAAGGGTTTTCAAGAGTTGAGACAAAGGTTGTGTCACACCCCAAACCACCCCCTGGGAGGATTTGGGCAAGTGACTCGGACATCCTACGACATCCGCTAATCCTCAAGGATCAAGAAGCAGTACTTATACCTCACAAACCACACAATGAGGGAAAAGATAATAAAAAAATATTAGAGTGCAATGGAAGATCGAACTACCCACAGATGATCTATATCACTTAAAATAAAATCCCAAATACCTATGTTATACCATATACATATCCATTTATGTTCAATGCATCTTGGTAATTACACTTCTTAAAAGAAAGAACCTTAAATCATAACAAAATCGTTGCTAAGCAACGAGATGAGGAAGATCTATAATTCCATTGATAGTTTCCTTGCCCATTGGCAAACCAGTGCCTGTAAAATCAGCTAAAAGAGAATATACAAGAGTGTGAGCTCCACCGAGCCCGTGAATGAAATATAAACCATGCATGCACATGCAAGCACAACCAAATGAGTCCTACATGAGGTGAAATTCATTTTATTTATTAGACACCTAACATCACAACTAAGGTGGGCTAGTGCTACTACAATCCCCAATACATGTATCCCTGGTGCGGGCCTCTAGCCCCTTACCGCGATACACCCATTGAGTTATCGGAGAAGACCAGTTGGCTCCCACATTCATTAGTAGGTCAACCCGACCAGCCCTTTGTGATTAACCTGTGAGGCAACCGTCAGCATTTAGCTCAATTCTTTTTCCTTTTTTTTTTTTTTTTTTGAATTATATTATGGCATAAAGCCCGGCATATAGCTCGTGATTGAATTGTGGCTTAAAGCCCAGTATATAGCTCATAATTGAATTATGGCTTAAAGCCCGACATATAGCTCATAATCACATTTCTTTTCTTTATTACGGTTTTAAGCCCGACATATAGCTCATAATTGAATTGTGGCTTAAAACCCAGCATATAGCTCAAGGATTATGCGGTCGCTCCCACAGGCATCCAACACCTTAACCCCTGTTGGCAAGGGTGCATAGCATGGGTGATGAAACTCTAGCCCCATGTCTATATGGTATCATATGAGTCAGGTGGTGTCAGTTGCATCCCACTCTATGGGCTACCACTGGCCTCATTTTCAAGCCGGCTACGACATCTAATCTAGCAATTCCATGTATAAGCATTATCATCCATTTCCAATTTCCATCAGATAAGATTCAGAATTCAAATGAGAATATAAAACAATTTAAAGTAATTAAAGATAGTTAATATTGTTGTTGTTGTTGTCATGACCCATCAGTCATGTTACACCTACACTCATGGTGTAATTTCACTCACCTTGGTTTGATCCTACTAGTTTAGTTGTTTGTTCAGTTCTGGCCAGTATCTAGCTGTGCACCTCGAGTACGGAATCAAATCCTAAAGTGTTAGATCAGACATGTGTTATTAACATTTAAAATTGTTCTTGGATGTCCTAGTGTTTATCTAGACTCATTGGTCTAACTCGGTGCTCAGTCCGAGATCACTTGGAATTCTCTGTGCCTTGCACTGAGCTTTAGGCTTATGTCCCGGTGCATCATCCGAAGAATGTGGCTTAGGGTCAGTAGGGTATTTTACCACTGTAGTACATGGTTCAAGGTCCCAACAGTCTTATAATATAGTCCCAAGGTCAGCAGTGCTGCTGGACCAACATAGACAGGGTTTCTAAGCCCTACGGGGCCCACTTGGGTACCCAAGGTATACATAATTGTGAACAAATGTGAGGAGGGGTATTTTGGTCATTTTCCACCTCCTTACGCTATTTATAGTCCATATGTGGAAGCCCCTTGGTCTGATCTACAAAACAGTCCTGGGTGATGTCTCTGGGTGATGTGTGCATCGCCCAGTGCTATCACCCAGAGAATGCTTAGAATGTGAATAGGCTCATTTTCTTGGGTTTTGCACCACAGGCAGTACCTTGATCGACCCTACATGCATGTTAGGTCAGTATGAACCTCATGTGGGGTATTTTGGCATGGTCCACTCGGATCTTGACCTGGGCCCACCACTTGGCTGCCAGAAGTGGCCCAGACAGCCCAGTAAATAGTAACTCAGCTGTGTTTCAGCATATGGGCATGGATTGGGCTGCATGCAAGGGCGGATTCACATGTATAATCATGGTAGTATGCTGTCCCTACCAAGATCCAAGCAAGGGCTAGCCTGTATGCACAGATCCGAGCCCAAACTGCCAGATCTGGGTGCAATAAGGCAGTGCAGTCCGACACAGGGACTGATTTCAGTTTCTAGTATAAAACAGCAGCAAAAACACCTAAATAATCCTCAGATCTTCCATGCAACATGTTTGCATGTTGGATCTGAGGCAGCTCATGGCTGCCCCCAGTTGTTCTGGGCTGCCCATGGCCAGAAAGTCATCCAAACAGCAGGGATCTAGGGAGATGAATAGTAACAACAGTACAACAGCACATGTAGGTATAGTTTTATACCTGAAATGATCTAAGATGGCTGCTAGGACAGATTAGATGCAAGGGTGAGCTCCTCCCCTTCTTCTCCTACGCTTTCCTTCTTCTTCTCCTTCTTCTCTCTCTTTTCTCTCTTCTCTTCTCTCCTACAGTTTCAGCAATGAAATAGGTTCTAAAACAGAGCTGGGGTCCTCTATTTATAGGCCAGCCCTCTACTAAGGCCTGTTTCCCTGCTTAGGCCTGTTTGAAGAATGTATTTTTAGACTGATTCTCAGCCATTCTGGGCACTCTAGTGGGGTCCACAAGGGTCCAGGGGTATGTGGTGGTGCCCAAGACTCCCTTAAACCTATGGAGGGTGTTCATGGCCAATATGGGTGGTCCCTACACATCTGCAGATTAAAATACTGCATTTTCCCACTCTGGGCGATGTCTCTGGGTGATGTGTGCATCGCCCAAAGAATTCATTTGCAGAATTTGTTTGGATTGAAATGAAATTTCAGTTCATTTAGAGACATAATTGGATCATGGTTCCTTCTAAGAAAATGAAGCTCTATGAATCTAGTTTCTAGAAAAACTAGAATCAAAGAAAATGGAGATTGGATTATGAAGTTATGTTATTGTTATTATACAAAGGTCAGTCTGTCAAGACAGCAGGATCCCATTTTGACAGCAACTTGAAAAGAAGTTTTAACTAACTTAGAGACATAACTAGGCAACAAAATGCAGCCCTATGAGTCTAGTTTCTAAAAAAATTGGAACCAACACAAATGGAGCTTGGGTGGTGGAGTTATATCATTTTAACTAAGAGAAGGTCAATCTGTAAATTAGCAGAATTTGTCATTTATGTTGGGACTTAAGATGTATGTATGAAATTGGGTTCTCATCATCAAATCAATCATGCAAATTTATGTTCGGGTCTAAAAATAATTTATCTAGAACATTTAAGGTGATGAGGGTCATCATTAGTTTAGACTAGAACTAGGATTAGGTCCAAGGGCCCTAAAATCAAGGGATGGTACCTTCCTTAGCCTATACATTTGGTGGTGAGCTGTACAGTCACAAGGAGTTGGTTCTTGCCTTCTTAATGGTATGTAAATCCTCATCAATAGGGATACCTCATTATGTTCAACCACAGGTTCAATGCACCACAGTGTACTAGTAGCTTTGACCTAGGGTTCCGGACTTCCAACAAAATTTCAAATTAGCTCGCATTTTTGGGCACGGGTTTAACAGGTTGGTCACAACCCCAGTGTTAACCATTTCGAGTGGTACAACCATACAGTTGGGATGGTAGTGTACAACGATGCATCCAAACTAGGATTGGGTTGTGTACTTATGCAAGATGGAAAAGTGGTTGCTTATGCTTTATGGTAGTTGAGGGACTATGAGAAGAATTACCCCACTTATGACTTAGAGTTGGTGGCTATAGTCTTTGCCTTGAAGATTTGATGACATTACCAATATGGTGACAAGTGTGAGATCTACAATGATCATAAGAGCCTGAAATAATTTTTCATCTAGTAGGTGTTCAATATGAGACAGAGGCGGTGGTTAGAGTTAATGAAGGACTATGATTGCACTATCAATTACCATCTAGGGAAGGCCAATGTTGTAGCTGATGCGCTTAGTAGGAAATCCCAAACATTGTCACTTGCATTAATGGCAGTCAATGAACAACTCGTCGAAGAGGCTAGAAGGTTGCACCTGGAGTTATTGATAGAGGGTGCCACCATATCATTGGCAACGTTGATGGTACAACCATCCCTTGTAGAGAGGATTATTGAAGTCCAATTGATGGAAGTGTCTTTGTAGAAATTGGCAAATGAAATTTTGGAAGGTAAACAATAGGATCAGGACTTTTCTCTATCTAAGGATGAAGTCCTCTAGTTTCAAGACAGGTTGTATGTGTCGTTTAATGAGGAACTAAGAAATTTCATATTAAACGAGGCACACAATTCCCCTTATTCAATACATCTAGAAAGTACCAAGATGTATAAAGACTTGAAGAGATCCTACTGGTGGAAAGGAATGAAAGCTGATGTAGCCACTCAAGTGTCCAAAAGCGTCACTTGTCAACAAGTCAAAGCTGAAAGGCAGAGACCGCATGGGTTGTTGCAGTCATTACCAATTCCAGAGAGGAAGTGTGAGAATGTGACCGGGGCTTTTGTCACTGGATTACCTTGCATCGCTAAGGCATGTGTGCCATTTGGATAATTGTAGACCGATTGACAAAGGCAATCACTTCATCCCTATACGGGTGACGTTCTCCATGGATAGGTTAGCAAGGTTTTATATAGATAGCATTATTCATCTCCATGGCATCCCAGCTAGTAACATATCTGATAGAGATCCCAGATTTACTTCTACATTCTGGGGAAATTTGCAGAAGGCCATGGGTACATAGCTGAATTTTAGTACAACTTTTCACCCTCAGACCGATGGGTAGTCAGAAAGGACAATTCAGACTCTGGAGGACATGCTTAGGGCCTATATTATTGAAATGAAGGGAAGCTGGAATGAGCACATTTCACTCATTGAGTTTGCCCATTATAAAAACTTATCAGGTTACCATTGGTATGGTACCATTTGAGGCACTGTATGGTTGAAAATGTCAGACACCTCTATACTGGGACGAGGTTGGAGAGCGGTGTATCTTGGGTCCAGAATTGATACGAGTCACATGTGAAAAAGTGGATGTGATCAAGGAGCAAATCAAGGTATCTCAGTCTAGACAAAAGATCTATGTAGATACAAGGCTGAAGGATCTGGAGTTTAGTGTTGGAGAGAAGGTATTTATCCAGGTTTCACCGACCAAGGGAGTAATGTGTTTCAACAAGAAAGGGAAGTTGAGTCTCAGGTTCATCAGATCGTATGAGATCTTAGTAAGGATCAGACTTGTGGCATATATGTTGGAACTGCCTCCAGCATTGGCAGGTGTTCACGATGTATTCCACTTGTCTATGTTGAGGAAGTACATTCCTAACTTGACACATGTTTTGACTTCCGAGTCATCCGAACCAGTGGCGAACTTGGCTTATGAAGAAGTTCGTGAAGAGATCCTCAACTGTAAGGACCACAGTCTTTGCAACTACACTATCTCCTTCATTAAGGTGCGGTGGAGAAATTGGAGAAATCACTTGAAGCAAGAGGCATCTTGGGAACGTGAAGAGGAGATGCAGCCGAAGTATCCTCACCTATTTGGCTTATCAGATATGCTGAATTTCATGGAAAAAATTTCTTAAAAGGTGGGGGGAGCAATGTTACATCCATACCTAAAATAGGTATAATTTGAACTGTTAATGATAGGTATTACTCCAACGACTATCGACACTAGTGACATATAGGTTGTATCAGTTAAGAAGTCAGGTGAGACTATTGAACTTTCCCCATGTGTGTGCATGGTATGAAGGAAGTAGGAGAAGACATTTGAATCCACTTCCGGATGATTGGTCGTAAGTAACCTAACCATGTTGCTTTAACTTTCTAATGCATGGTAGAATAGTTCCATATTACTATGCACAAACCCTCCTAAAACACCTCTGAGAGTGGGTATGAATACTGGAGAAAATCCAGTTAGATCAGTGTAAAAATGATCCATAGGTTGATCATACCTGTTCATCATTGATCTGCCTGTGACCTTCATCTGGAAGACTACTAAAATCCCTAGTGTGGAATTTCTATCTACGGGATCCAGTGTTTCAGATCAAGCCCTCCTTCACATGTCCCATCGTGTTATAGTATCCACGTAAAACATCATACCTAATAATATGAAGTCAAGGTGGTGGGCCAATAGGGTCCCACCGAGAAATTAATGCATTTGGTCAAGTTTAGGTGCGCAGGTAAATAGGCCCTAGCGGCCTTTATGTATATGTATGCGAGTTGAGCTTTGAAAGCTCACAACTCACCAATCTAAACCGGAAAAGGGAGAGAAAGGAAAGAAAAAAAAGGGAAAGAAGAAGGAGCTTAGATCTGTAGCAGATTGTTGTTTGCACCCAGTTCAGGTTCGAACACTGGTTCCCCATCTCCTCCTCTCCATTTCTGCTATTTTTGAACCTTAGGTTTGAGATTTTTTGCTGGGTTTCAGTTGAAACCCAGTGCTGAGCATTGAGGCCAGCTGGTGTGTAGTTGTTTGAGGGTATTAAACCCTCATGAATGCCCCCAACCCAGTGATAGGCTGAGTCCTAAGTGGTTTGGGTAAATACTATCCAAACCTAGGTTTTAGGGTTTCGAACGGAGATTTGATCGTATTTCTAGTATCACACAGTGAAAATTATTGCCGTTAGGCTCAAATAGAAGGCAGAGGAATCCTCCACAATCCCTACAGAACAAATATGACTTTAGCACTATGTTGGTTAGAACCTAATTGAAGATCAGTTCTCGAAGCTCTGATTGGTCGATCTAACCGGTCGATCATCATCAACTGGTGAGATTAACCGGTGACCAACTCCTAATTTTGGAGCTCACTAACTCACTGACTGGTCGACCTAACAGATCGATCATTATCAACTAGTAAGATCAACCGAAGGGTGATTGCCAAAAATCTATGACCCTGACTGTTCAATCGATGATCCATAGGTCGATCATTGATCAATCGGTGGACCCAAACTGTGTCATTCCCAGAACATTTTGGGAAAACTTCTTGGGTACTTTTTAGTGTCTTAATTTTTACGTTACCACACATATAAACTATGTCAAAGACAAGCATCTCAGTGAGGTCTATCGGGATTATGTTGGGTGATAAACACAGGATATATTCGCCAAGTCACTTGACGAGGTGAGTGGGTGTGGTTTGACTTAATTTAAGGAGTGTTTCTATTTTATAAATTATTGTATGATGCATGTGTTCATAAGTCTTGATTGTGTGCTTTATTTCTTATTATTTGAACTATGCATGCTAAGACTATGATTTCATTATGTATGCTTTAACTATCATAAATATATCTTGGTTGTATGATATAAGTTGGAAAGTTGGATTCGGTGTGCCTGAGGTGGATTTCGGTACTGTGATCGCCATACTAATGCTTGTTGTCATGTTGCATTAGTCTTACGCTTGGAAATGGGTTTACATTGTGGCCGATGGAATTTGGGTACGATATTCGCCATACTAACTATATTTTAATTCACTAACTGCTATAATAGAAACATATACTATTTAAGCTTGGAAATGGTTTGTGGTGTGGTCGATGGATGATTCTGGTACCGTATTCTCCATACTCGGTTGTATGTATATGTGTATGCTTGAGGAAACAGGAGGACAGTGTGGTCGACGTATGATTCCGGTACTGTGATCGTTGGCCTCAAGCACATATGTATATATAACATATTGCCATGTAGAGTGATATGAGATTAGGATCATTGAACTTTTGCTACGACCCCTTGCCAACAGGGAGAGATGTGTTGGATAACCCACCGTGGTAGGTCCAATGAGATTTTTTGGAATACCACTTCTACGGTACAATGTGATTGTCTCCAGAGGTGGATCGAGTCCGGATAACCGATGTATGACTCTGAAACCATGGTGCTAGGATGGAGTTATCGGGGCTTGCTGGGTGACCAACGATGCATTCCTAGACTGGCAGGCTCCCTTTTTGAAACTTGAGTTTGTATCGCTGGGTGACCGATGGACGATTCCAGGACCAGGGATACTACTTATTATGTTACAGTAGCACAATTACCTGACTTAAGCTTTTTGCTAGATGAATAATAATAAAATGAACTCATGCACCACATCATGGTCTATTTTTGTATGCTTGCATGTCCCCATCCCCACATTGAACTTAATGAAGCTCACACCATGTGTGTGCCTCTTTTAGATGTTGATGCAGATGTTGCTGTGTCAATGAGCAGATATACATCTCCATCTTCTGCTGATGCTAGTGGGGAGTGGTGGACTCCAGAGCCCGAGGAACATGATCCAGGTTATGTCTGTGATGACTGTGCATACGGTGCACTGTGATCGAGGATGTGGTGTTCTCCCTTTCTAAATTTTGATTAGATTATACTTTGATGAAATTATTATTATTTACGTTATGGTTAACTGTTAGAACAAGAATAAACTTAAAATATGTAATATTCTATCACATTTGGCTTCCCTGTATGAGAATCAATACTATGTACTTATTCTGCAACCTCTGATGTTATTTATGATTCTCAATGAATGACTATGAGATTAAGGTACTGCATCTGACATCTTAGCAGGTCGATTAGGATTTCAGTAAACATCCTAGTCACATCTCTAGTGCTCTAAGGAGTGGGGTGTGATATCCGCTGCTCATATTCTTTACTTACATAGCATGATTCCCATATGTTTAACCTCATTTTCATCCCTTTCACTATTTGCATTTTACTTTTACGTATACTAACCCTTACCGTGTAGCCAAACTGCCAGGTATGTCACCTTACCTTTCCCTATATTTCATGCTTCACTTTTTCTTCCTGTATTTTACTTATTTTCTCATTCAAAAGCATGTTATAACCCTACCTAGCCAAGTAATCGAAAGACTGGCAAGTCTGGGCAGACTGGGGTGCATAATACCTTCCCTGGGTCGTAACTTGACCAGTACCTAGACCAATGGGCCGATCAGTCCCGGAAAGGGCAAAGCATAAGAGTCATTACATTTGCACTCTGGGTCCTAGACCCTCCTCTAGGTGTCAACTCCCAACATTCAATCCACACATCTCTCTTCTCCCCAATGAGGAATGAGGTGGAGGACACGTGGTGGTTCCCCGCCATGTCATTGTCCTCACAGTGGTGACTCCACTGGAGAACTTGTAGTTATTTAATATAGGTCAGACTTTTGATGTGCTTCGCATATATGTTCTACTATTGTAACATGTTTTT
The DNA here is from genome assembly GCF_018873765.1 of Telopea speciosissima. Taxonomy (NCBI): domain Eukaryota; kingdom Viridiplantae; phylum Streptophyta; class Magnoliopsida; order Proteales; family Proteaceae; genus Telopea; species Telopea speciosissima. The sequence continues at coordinate 27,531,744 of NC_057920.1, forward strand.
TCTTTTATTGTATGTTTGGGATGCTAATTTTGGTGATTTCATGATTTGCATACACTATCACACACCATTGGTACTATTAACTACTGCATGGTTTAACCCCAAATTACACCTTGTGGCATAACCCTGGGCCTGATGTGTAGAAATGTAGCTTACCCTTGGTGAAACTACAACTCTTAGCACAGTACCTATGGGAATATAAAAGAGGCTTGTATCGTCGTACCGCTTGATCATCTTACTCGTAAGAGTGGTGAGAGGTATATAGGCGCACCTCGCTAAGGGAGCCCTTTATTGTCCTATTATCCTTTAACCAACATGCATCATGTAAGGATCTAGAGCCCAACACTTAGGTGACAACATACTAATTATAATATTGTATGAGAACTGAACCGGCATATTGTTGACCTTGTTCTTAACCAGCCTAGTTATTTATAATCTCATTTTGAGTCCGCCTCACTTTTGTATGGTCCTTGATGCATAGGCCAACCTAGAACTCAATCAACTTTACGCCCATTCTTACTAACCCTTGTTTGGGTATGGTGTGTTTGTTATGAAATTATTTGTGCATCATATGCATATCATATTTCCTAGAGGACAACGTATATAGGGTACGAGGTTCGCTTTAGGTCGAGGTTTTTCCTAAATCCCACTTGATCTAATCATGACCCTATTTTTACTAGGAACCATTACTTTGAGGCGGCAGGATACTGGTTTGACCACTAGTTGGACTAGAATTGGAACGAGAATAGTCTGAGTTTCTAGTCCGCCCGAATCAGAGATGAGTGACATAGAGAACAATCACACAGATATGGAAGATCTGAAGGCTCAGATGCAGCTTCTAGTCAGCCTAGGGACTAAGTTAGTACCAAGTGCTACTGTACTAGCTGCACCACAAGTCAGTACAGACCATAGTCGCACCTGTTGCATGGAGGGTCATCACATTACCCTAAAGACAATATTAGAGGAAGATGTCATTACTTTTGGACCACAACCTTTGGTCAAATCAATTGAGACCCGATTGTTGAGACAAAAGATAGAAAAACTAGAACATGCCATGAAGAATGTCAAGGGGGTCGAGGACCAGATGATCAACTATGAGGGATTATACTTTTTTCCCTAAAGCACGACTACTTGATGACTTTAAATGGAAGTCCAAAAAGTTTAATGGAATTGGTGACCCAAGGGCACACCTCAGGGTCTACATTTAACATATGGGGATAACAAACTTTGTAGAACAACAAATGGGCCAAGCATTTCAGATGTCTTTAAATTGGGCCCACTCTGAGATGGCTCATGTCCTTAAATTGTTCCCAAACGCGTACTTGGGATGATATAGTAAAAGTCTATAAGAGCTAATACTCATACAACACCGAGATGGAGTTGACCCGTTGAGACTTGAAACCACCAAAAAAGAGGTCAATGAGGGGTTCACCCAATATTTGATGAGATTCAGATCGAAGGCGGCACGAATATGGGACCATCTAACAGAAAAGGAACAAGTCAAAATGATTATTAAAAACTTGCAAATGGCTTACAAGACTCACTTGTTTGCATAACCCCTTAACTACCTTTGAGGCCTTATTCGAAGCGGGTCAACAAGTTGAGGATGCATTAAGCTCACTCGAATTAGTCCAAGGGAATCCCAAACAGACTAAGGACAAATCAATGAGCTGAGGTAGGAAAGAATCTTTATTGTATAAGCAGAATCTTTATTATGAGTACCATCAATAGAATGGGCATGCAACTGATGAGTGTTACCAATTTAAACATGTCATGCAAGATTTGCTAGATGAAGGAAAATTCGTGGACCAAATAAGTTAACCCTGTGTGCAGACCAACCCACTTCCATCCACAACCTTGAGAACAAGGATTGACCCACTAATTTACAAGTCTTGATCATGCCTGTTGAAGGTCAACATGATCCCCCTCATGTAGAGTATACTAAAGAGCTGCTCTATGCCCTAGCAGCTATTACCCTAGGGGAAGTGTTTTCTGTTGATGTTATCATGATACACATTGGAGATGATGAGGATGAAGAAACCCATAATGACAATTCAAGCATCGATTATTCAGATTAAGAGGACAGGATTGTCATTAACTCAACCCCAAAAACCTCTCAAGATGATGAAGACTTTGAAAATTACATCATAAACATAGTAGTCGATAAACATAATGACAATCGGATTGATAGTCTGGATAGTGGACTATTCGGAAGTGGTGATCCGATCAATCCAGTCCAAGAAAAGGATGAATTGGCATCTATTGTCCAGCAATTGAGAAACGTAATTATTGCACTTGGACATGATCATCAAGATAAATATGAAAGGCGATACACAAGCATTGAGGAAGTCTACCAAGTTATGCTAGAAGCCTACGAGCTTATCTGGACTTATGTCAAAACAAGTCCTAATCCATTCGGACCACATAGTCGAGGCGCATATGGGAAGTACATATGAGTAGAGGACATAAGATCCTTGCTAGGGATAATACAAGATCTCAAGAATGTAGCCCAATTTCTCAGAGGGCATGCTAGGGATATACTCAATAGACAAGGAGACTTGCTTGAGCGTAACTATCACGCTCCTATCCCATTAAGGAATACAATAAAATAAAAGGGGTGACTAGGATGACACACATTATCCCATTAAACTACTAGGATAAAAAATACAGTGTCCCAATTCACAGTCATTAACTAATATTAAAATGCATTAACATGAGGAAGCAGAGGAGGAAATATTGCATTCCATAATCATCAGAACTAAAGCGAAAGCGTATAAATAAATAGTAACAAAATGTTCACTAGCTAAATGATAAATAGTACTATAGTCACACATTTCCTTATGACTATCAAGTATCTATAAAAAAAATGGTATAACATTAACGTTTATACACGGGCATTAAGCCCCAAAAGAATCAAAAGGAACAAGTCCCAAGTAATCAAGGTGCTCCGTAAGCACAATCATCGCAGGGGCATCCATCGTCGTGCTCCTCAGTCACAGCCTCTAGATCCTCAGTGCCAATATCATCATATCCCGACATTTCAACCTCGAGTCCAACAAAGTAGCCACCACCTGTATCATCATCTAAAAAAGAGTGTATATGCGGGGGTTAGCTCCATTGAGCTAGTGAGGGGATGGGGATGCACGTACACACAAAACAAAGATAGTCCATGGTGCATGCTATTATTAACCATTTGTCACCTAACACACAATACTAAGTCAAGGGTATATGCTACTGTAATAACTCGGGAAACGTTGTGGGCCCTTCAATTCTCCCCACAAAGAACCTCAATTATTAACTTGGGACCCGCGCCGACCGTAGCCTCATACCACCAAGAGGCAGACCCCAATAACCATTACTACCCCTTGCCTGGCCTCTTTAACTTTTCATAGGCAGCAGGTGCTCTGGTTACCCAACACCTAACCCCTGTTGGTAAGGGTCATAGCATAGGGGACTGAACCTAACCACAAATATACTACATGGTTCATATCGTGTCGATAGGTACTCTGGGTGTATCAACATCCCATTCCATCTAACACCTTGGGTACTAGCACAACACGGAACATACAGGCAAGAATGACATGCAAGTTACAAGTTCACATAATCTAGGGTTTCGATACTGGTAATTCCCGGCACCATAACCCAACAAAGTCCACATAACCATATTCATCATTATCAACAATAAGAAGTAAATGAAAGTATGCAATCATGTTCATAATGATGCAAATAATCATTACATGTATAACTATAATTAAACAAACCCAAACCAATGCCCAAGACCTACTCACCAGAGATTCGTGTATAGTTTGTCATGTCGAGTACAGATTGCTTAAGCACACTTTTCTTGCACTATTTAGACAGTCTAGGGATGAGTGAACATAGGTTAGAACAGTGTAGGTGGGTCTCGCAGATGGTCCCCAAGTGCTGTCATTCAGAGCAACACAAAGAACTCGAACGGATTCTCGAATGGGGGCACACCCAGTGGATCCGTTGGTGAATCCATTCTCAGTAATGAAAACCCGAGAGGAAAGGGGTTAAATGAGCTGAACGGATTCTTGAACAGAGGCAGGACTCTGGGTCTGCTGGTGAATCTATTTAGGCCAAAATTCTAATTTTAAATCTTACAAGGCTGAACGGATTCTCGAACGGAGGCCCGATGCCTGGGTCAGTTGATGAATTTGTTCGATCCAACATACGAATTTCTTAAGCCATTCGATTTCTAAGCCAACTCCTTAGATATATTATGGTATTAAGGCCTGAAGAGGGTCATTGCAATGTCCATTAAGGTCAAGAGGAACTAGCCTAAGCTTGGTCTTAGGAATTTAAGAGTTGAGGTCGTCCCTAGGTTCATTTACATAAAATTAGGTCAAGAGTTCTTAAAACAATAAATAGGATTGCTTAATGAGAGTGTTCCAAGCTTGAGGTGGTAGATTATGGCCCAACCAATGGTTATTATAGGACTTTAAGTTCAGCCTTGGGTTCCAAGGGAACCCTAGGTCACAACCGATCCAAGGGAGGAGTCTTAAATGCAAAGTAGAGAAAGGAGAGAGAGAGAGAGAGAGAGAGAGAGAGAGAGAGAGAGAGAGAGAGAGAGAGTGAATGAGTGAGTACTTACCTTGTAAGGATGAAGCCCACTAGAAGCACTCCAAGTGGCAAACTCTCTCCTCTAATACCTTTTCGTCCTTCGTCTCTTCTTTCTTTCCTTCCCTTCTCTTTACTCCTCCATGATTTTGGTTGGTGTAGCTTAGTAAATGAGCCAATGAATGGCTTAAGTTGTCTATTTATAGCAAGTGGCCACTTAAGGCCTGTTTGGCTTGGGCCTTCTAAGTCTAGTTCTCATTAAAATAGATTTTGGGCCTCGTGGGCCCACATTCAAGGCCTGACATGGTGAGGGGGTTTAAAAGTGGGGTCCACCATGTCCAGGGACATGATCATTGTGTCTGGGACACGGGGACATGGGTCCCACAAAAGGAAACTCACCAATAAGCTTGACAGCACGAACAAATTATCGAACAGACTACCGAGAGGTGGGCCCGTTCGTGAATCCGTTGTAGCTAAAAGGGCCAAAATATAGGAAAAAGGTCTTGGGGCTTAAACCTGCACTTCTAGGTTATGGAGGGGAGTACAAACAATCATATCTAGAGTTCCCGTCGTCTATCACGGTGTGTCCCCCATTATCTCGAAGAGCTTCCTCACCACGATGCTAAGTTTATCACTAAGTGAAGTATCTAAATGGGGTGACACCGGGTGTGCCATCCGATATGCCTCACTCTTAGGACTTGTACTAGGAGGATAGTCGATGAAGTCACCATCGACAAATTTCCCCACCTCAGGTTGAGGAACCTTTCCTCGATGGGCAAACCTGTGTCGAGGTCAAAGATCTTTTAGCTAGGCTTGACCATCATGGTGAACAACTCACCAGCATATAAGGCAACACCATCTACACTTCACAAGAATAATAATAAAATATTAGGGTCTCGGGTGTGGGTATAATAGTAACAGACAAGGAAACAAGAATCCCCTAAAAGATAATCAAAGCCCAAAAACAACAAATTGAAACTCTCTAAAAGATAAACTGGGAAATGGATGAGCGATATTAGCGTTTGTGGGACCGACATATAGAGTGGTAAAACAATGTCCATGATCAAATCAATGCCCTTACTCAAATGGTTAAGGGAACCAATGCCTATCTTTGAAGGAATATAGCTGGAAGATTTAACCTAGGCATGAGACGGGATACTAGTCTCCCAGTTCCTACTCAGGAATATGACATTTTTGGACATTTCTAAGACCTCGATGAAGAAATCCGTACAATGAAGGCCTTAATATGGAATCTCTGTGACAAGTTGCAAGAACTTAGTGCAATTGAAACCTATAATGAACTTGCAATCAACATGATCCTCATAAGTGATGGGGAATCAGATGGTTCAGACTAAGACAATGACCATCTTCTAGCCCAATTTGACTTTAAACTATGCTTTCCGTCTGAAGAAGAGTGTAACAATGCCAATACCAGGAGTGGAAAGCATTTCAAGCCAGTCCAACTTAATGTTGATAACCCTGCAAAGTTGGCAAGACAAAAGGACCAAACCCTCACCGAGATTGAACTAGAAAATGAGGTTCTGAAACAACTCAAAAAGACTCAAGCCAACATCTTGATCTAGGGCTTACTGACTAGTTCTCAAGTTCATAGAGAGGTAGTCCTAAATGCATTGGCTAGTGTACATGTGCCAATCAAAATTGAACCATCTCAACTAGCCAACATATTAGGGGCCCTCTATGCGGTGAAGGTCATCATGTTCTCCAATATGGCCCTTCCATCCGAAGGACCCAATCATACTAAGGCTCTATACGACACCATCGATTATAATGGGAGTAGAATTCCTCTAGTCTTAGTTGACAACGGATCAGCTTTGAATGTATGTCCACTTTACTCTGTCAAGCATATAGGGTTCGATCTTGAGAAGTCACAGCCATCCACACAAGGAGTAAGAGCATACGAAAACTCAAGGAGGAATGTCATCAGAATTCTAAGTATAAAGATCACCATGGGCCCAACTAAGTGCAAAGTTGATCCCTTCATCTTTCAACATGCTCCTTGGAAGGTCATGGCTTCATGCTATAAGGGCAGTAGTGTCTTCTCTCCATCAGAAACTCAACTTTATAGTTGGTGATAAAGTTAACACTATTTTATCCGATCCTGAGGTGATTAATATGTTGGCTAATATGAAAGCCAATGACGAGGGGATAGGTCCTCAACTAGGAGGGTTTTAGTTTTACACAGTGTGTGCTACATACTTGGCACAATCCCTTCGAGAGAAGCTTCCTATCACATATTTGAATAGTCACAACACTGCAGCCCCTAATATGCCTAAGAGAATGGGATATTTTTTGGGTATGGGCCTAGAAAAACTCTTGGTACCTCTAGCCAATGAAGAATACTATGGTCTAGGTTATGTCCCTACCAGAGAAGATTTTCTCAAGCAGGCCCAGAAAGATAAACAGAGAAAGTGTAAGGCTTATCTAAAAAAGTTGTAAAAAAGAAGAGCCCCAAAAGTACAAGAGGGCGAGAAAATTTAAGGATATTCCAACTAAGGTAAATACCACCACACCTTACTCCTAAACTCTCAATGGATATTTCATCAAAGAAGGGGATACCCTTCCTTATTGTGGATTTAATGAACCATTGTACAATAAAATTTCCCAGAAACTAATGCCAGGTTTTGAAATCTTCTTTGCAGATGAAGTAGACAGGTTGGAGTTCTTTCAGGAAGATCGTATGGACTCCAACAAAGACTAGCAAGATGAAGCAACATCGTTCAACACTGAAGGCTTATTCGAAGGAGTAGTTGCCACATTAGGTGATGACGAAGATTGGAATCTAAACCCACAAACGACGATCTAGGCAGCTGAAGGAGCTATACCCAATTGGACCTAGTTTTTATAGTACCGCTTCTACGATCCGCCGACAGTTCCAGTTCTAATTCTAGTTTTAGTTTCATTTCTTCTAGTTCCAATACAGTCTGAGTCTGAGTTCATTTCCTTTTCTAGTTTTTCTAAGTTAAGTATGTCAGAGTCTGATCTAGATGATGATTTGATTTCAATGAATTACTTTCTTCTAGTTACATTGAGCCTCTTCTTTCTTACATCAATGAGGACAAAATATTCAATGATCTTCTTTGTGATCTCTTAAAATACAACAATCTGAAGAAAATAAAGCTCAACCTATTTTTGAGAGCTTTCAAATCATTAATTTGGGATCACCAGAATTGCCAAGAGAAATAAAAATAGGCTCAACATTGAACGAACAAGAGGCCCAATCTCTGATTGAAATTTTAAAGGAATTTATAGAGTTATTTGTATGGTCATGCGATCACATGCCTGGTATTGACACAAACATTGTCACTCACCATCTACCTTTATACCCTGGGATGGAACCAGTAAAGCAATAAGTAAAATGGATGAGACCAGAATTGATTCTAAAAATCAAGGAAGAAGTTACCAAACAACTAGAAGCAGGATTCTTGAAGTGATTGAATATCTTGAAGGTTGGCCAATGTTGTGCTGGTACCTAAGTAAGATGGACGAGTACAAATGTGTGTAGATTTTAGGAACCTAAACAAAGCTAGTCCAAAAGACGATTTTTCTCTACTTCACATCGATATACTGATAGACAATACTGCCAAACATGCCCTTCTATCTTTTATGGATGGGTTCTCAGGGTATAATCAGATTAATGGCACCTGAAGACATGCACAAGACATCCTTCATCACTCAATGGGGGACATACTGTTACAAGGTTATGGCATTCGGACTAAAAAATGTCGGGGCAACCTATCAAAGAGCGGCGACCACCATTTTGCATGACCTAATGTACAAAGAGGTCAAGGTCTATGTTGACAATATGATCATCAAGTCAAAAGAATGTGAGGGTCATGTCACGCCCCAAACCACCCCTAGGAGGATTGGGCAAGTGACCCGAAATGTATAACAACATCTACCAAATACCCAGGATCTAGAAGCAGTTAATATAACTCACAAACACACACACACCCATAATAATGGATAATAACTGAATATAGAGTGCTACGGAAGCTAAAGCTTTACATTACACATTTAAAAAAATATATACATCATTGTTCTATTCATAACCATTACTTGCTATGCAGTATATACAAATCTAACCGATATCTTTATATGTATACAAAAGAGGGCAAGAAACAGAAACCCAAGTAAGCTATACAAAAGAAGGGAAATTAGTAGATCCTATCTACCCAAAAGAATCCCTAAGGTTAGATTAAGTATGCTGCCCCATTCTCAAGGATCATCCTCAAGGGTCACCTTGATCACCCGTAGCTGAGGGATAACCTTCGTCGGGGTCCACACTCACATAGTCAAAATCAACATTGCTCTCTTACTCGTGATGATTCTCCCAACCATCGAGCTCTGCACATTACAATAGAATGCAATGGGAACCGAGTCCCTCAATGTTGGGATGGCCTTGGTTGCATTCAGTAGGAGTAATAGCCTTAAGCCTGCATCAGAAAATGAAATTCATCTATGAAGGGAAAATGATCACCATCTTTGGCGATCCAGAGATTGTCCTTTCCTTGACAAGCATCGAAGTAGATGGGGAAGCTCCTATAGATTTCCAAATGAGAGGATTTGAGATTGGGGCAATCATTGTAATGGCCTAAAAAATGAAGGAGGTAATTCCATCTAGTTACCCATCCGTATGGAGCAGAACAATTCTGAAGATGATGAACAACACAGGATATTTTTGGGGACATGGATTAGAAAGGAACCAATAAGGGATTCCACAATTCCCTGACTTTTTGATCTACAACAACCTAGCGGGGCTAAGATACAAAGCACCAAAGAAAGGAAGTTATCCTAAGCACATGAGACAAGAATGCGAGAAGGCCAGGAAACCATCTTCCTACTTCAAGACTTTGAATGGATATTTTGTCAGAGAAGGCGATGGCTTCCCTTATTGCAAAAATATTGAGCCTTGGTTCGATCATGACAATGGAAGTCTCCAGCCAAGTTTTGAAATCTTCTTTCCGGATGACATTGATTGGATCGACCTCGAAGTAGAACAGATGAAATTGAAAGCTACTGAAGAAGAACTGAACATTGGAGGACTATTTGAAATAGCTGTGAGCTCTGTGGGGGAGGAAGAAGGGCCAAAACCTTATCTATTAATTCACCCTATCCAAGAGCCAATTGTGAACTGGATTAGTGTCTTTAAAAGGTTTAGTAAGATAGGGTCTCAGGAGTGGTCAGCTTCGAGTTAGTCCTATTTGTCGATGAGTCTGTTGTAATTAAGGAGGGTAGTACCTTCCAGTCTGTCGAGTCTGCTTGTATTCCTGCTCTTATCATGTATGAAATCAACCATTCCAAGTATGTCTCCTCTCCATCTGATTCCTCTTTTGATTGTTCTTTCGATGACGAGGATATCCTCGAACATCATCATTAATAATGCCATTAAAACAAAGAAAATCCGAACATGTCTAAGAGGACGTATGCCCCATAAATTTGGAAACTGAAAATGCCTAGGAATGGTTAAAATGGTGCCTCGCTCAGCAAAGAGGAAGTTGGTCAAATGACAACCCTGTTAAAGGAATTTCAAGAAGTGTTTGCTTGGTCCTATAAAGATATGCTCGACATCAATCCAAAGATAGTGCAACACCAACTACCTACTACCTACTTATCCAGATGCACGGCTAGTCAAGCAAAGCCCAGAAGGATGCGACCTGAATGGAGTGAGAAGATCAAGGAAGAAGTCATAAAGCAAAGGAATGCAAAATTTCTATAAGTGATGCAATATCCTCAATGGTTGTCCAATATTGTCCCCGTACCCAAGAAAGACGGGAAGGTGAGAATGTGCGTGGATTTCTGAGACCTCAATAAAGTCAGTCCCAAAGAAGACTTTCCTTTGTCGCATATTGACATATTGGTCGACAACATAGCGAAACACGCCTTGTTATCATTCATGGATGGGTTCTCCGGATACAATCAAATCAGCATGTCTCCAAAAGATAGAGAAAAGAAATCATTTACCACACCATGGGGAACTTACTATTACAAGGTTATGCCCTTTTGTTTGAAGAATGCTAGAGCAACATATCAAAGGGCGGCAATGGCCATTCTCCATGACATGATACACTAAGAAGTGGAGGTGTATGTGGATTACATGATTGTCAAGTCAGTTACTCGACAGGGGCATTTTGCGGCATTGAGAAAGTTCTTTGAACGAATTAAAGAGTACAAGCTAGGGTTGAACCCTCAGAAGTGCGTGTTCAGAGCAACAGCAGGAAAACTCCTAGGATTTCTCGTTAGCGATAGAGGGATAGAAGTGGATCCCAACAAGATAAAGGCCATAATAGAAATGCCAGCACCAAAATAGAAAAAGAAATATAGGGTTTCTTAGGACGAATTCAATACATAAGTCGGTTCATAGCCCGGTTAACCACCGTATGTGAACCCATCTTCGAGCTCCTAAAGAAAGAAGAACCAAAGCAATGGAATGATAAGTGCCAAGAGGTGTTCGTAAGGATAAAAGAATACCTGATGAATCCACCCATCCTTGTTTCGCCAGTATTGGGCAAACCATTGCTATTGTACTTATCTGTTGGTGACACAACAATGGGGTCCATGATGGCACAACAAGATTAGAAGAGTGGGGAAGAACAAGCGGTTTACTACTTAAGCAAGAAACTGTTAAGAGTATGAAACTCGCTATACCCCATTAGAAAAGACATGCATTGCATTGGTTTGGGCAAACAAGAGGATGAGACATTATATGATCGCACATCAAATCAAGCTCATCTCAAGGATGGATCTGATTAAGTATCTCTTTGAGAATCCAGCATTGACAGGAAGGATAGCCAGATGGTTGTTGCTATTGTCAGAATTTGGCATAACATATGTCAACCAGAAATCCATAAAAGGACAAGCAATGTTGGACTATCTAGCTGCATACCCGACCGGGGTGGGTTCACAGCCTCTAGAAGACTCATTCTCAAATGAAGATTTGGTATATGTGGAGGAAGAAGACTGTGAAGACTAGTGGTAATTGTACTTTGATGGTGCAGCCAATCATTGAGGATATGGGGCAGGAATATTGTTGATAACCTCAAATGATCTGCCATCTGCATTTCCGATAGTTTCCCTTATACCAACAACATTGCAGAGTATGAAGCATGTGCAATCGGTCTCAAAGCCACTATGGCATTGGAGATCAAGAAGCTGAGAGTTTATGGGGATTTATCGATCGTGATTTATCAAACTCAAGGGAAGTGGAAGACAAAGGATGAAAAGCTGAAGCCTTACTAAGAACATGTGGAGAACTAGATCAAAAGCTTTAATGAAATCACCTTCGAATATTTCTTGGGGGACAATAACAGATTCGTCGATGCCCTAGCTACTTTGGCTTCAATGGTTGAATGCACTCCAGATACTCAAGTCTGCCCATTCTTGGATTCTTGGTAGATAGATGGCATGGACCAGCATATGAAGAGTTAGTAAATATTCTGAAAACTAATGGGAGGTCATTGTCTGCCCCCATCATTGACTTCATTAGGAAATATCCTCCGAATTCCATAGTCGGTGAATAGAAGAGGTTGCGAAAGCACGCTATGTAATTTGTACTTCAAGGCGACCTACTATACAAAAGGTCCTATGATGGTATACAACTACTATGCGTAAACGAGGAACAGGCTCAAGTCATCATGGAAGAAATCCACCAGGGTATTTGCGGGCTACATTTGAATGCCAAGATGCTAGCCAAGAAAATCCTCAAAATGGGATATTTTAGACAACCATGCAAGTTGACTGCGCGTCATTTGTGCAGAGATGTCACCAATGCCAGATATTTGCCAATATCATTCACATTCTTCCAATGGAAATCCATTCGTTAAACGCTCTTTGGCCATTTTCAACATGGGGCATTGATATAATTGGGAAAGTCACACCAAAGGCATCCAATGGACATGAGTTCATCCTTGTGGCCATAGCCTATTTCACCAAATGGATGGAGGTGCAATGCCAGATATTTGCCAATATCATTCACATTCATCCAACAGAGCTCCATTCATTAAATGCTCCCTGGCCATTTTCAGTGGGGCATTGATATAATTGGACAAATCACACCAAAGGCATCCAATGGACATGAGTTCATCCTTGTGGCCATAGACTATTTCACCAAATGGGTGGAGGCGCAATCCTATGCTGTCTTGACAGCGGCAAAGGTAGCAAAGTTCATCAAAGAAAGCCTCATATGCAGACATGGAGTGCCACATGCCCTCGTATCCGATAAAGGGGCACATTTCTGGGGAAAGGCGGACAAGTTCTACACCAAGTTTGATATCCAAAGGCATCGGTCTATGACTTATAGACCACAAACAAATGGGGCAGTGGAAGCAACCAACAAGAATGTTAAAGTCATATTGCAAAAATTGGCTGTTACCCATAAGGACTGGGTAGAAAAGCTCTCGTATGCGTTATGGGCCTATTGAACCTCAATTCGAACCTCTACTAGGGTAACTCCTTTTTCCTTGGTCTATGGGATGGAGGCAGTATTACCCGTAGAAATCCAAGTGTCGTTGCTTAGAGTATTGATGGACAGCAAGTTGCCTGCAGGAAAATGGATGCCAACAAGACATGATGAGGTTAACCTTCTTAATGAAAAGAGGACGAAAGCTATGGATCACTTCAAGAAATATCAACTCAGGATGGCAAGGGCATTCAATAAAGGAGTTCGCCCACGCAAGACCAAAGAAAGAGATTTGGTACTTCGAGAACAAAGAGCACCAGTTCATAACCCAAGGGGCAAGTTTCGGCTTAATTGGCGCAGACCTTATTATGTGAAGGAAATCTTGGCTGGGTAAGCAGTTCATCTTACTGACTTGAATGGAGAGGATCTAAAGGGCATTGTCAATATGGACCAACTTAAAAAATATTTCATGTAGCCATTTGGTTTACATGAACTACATTTGACTTGATTCTTTCCAAAGGATACATAGGCAACTTGGCATGCTCAAGTGCGGTCACAACAGCCAGTCCCCACCAGGGACATTGTTTTAATTCTGCCATCTGGCATTTCTATCATTTAAGAACCCCTTCCGCTAGTTCTGCCACTCAGCTCTTCTATTTGATAAAAAAAAATCTGCCATTTGACATTCTCCCATATGTTTCAAATAGGAGCTGACTAATCCCTGAGTCTAAAAAAAAGAAAAAAAAGAAAAAAAAGAGACTTGTTCTAGTTTGTTAAGGAAGTTCTTTGACTAAGTGCAGGTAACATGCGTTATCCACAGAAGGCAATCTCCCTCGAGGAGATCTTGCAAAAGTAGACCCTTAACATGAATTCTGGCGATCCAACTCATCTTGAAGATGTCTAATTACCAGTCCTAGGAAGGATTATGTGTATAGAGATTCATCACAACATGCTCCGACAAGTGCACCAATGTTGGGATCCAAAACTACATATTTTCAGATTTGGAGAAGTAAGGACAACACCCGCAATTGAAGAATTCTAAGCTTGCATGCTCTCACCACCACCAGGGAGACTCTTTTGCCCCCCTTACATAGTGACTACAAAGAAGTTTATAAGATTTGTTTGGATGGATCAAGAGGGAAGTCAAAGAAATCATGAATTACAGAATGGTGGATATTTTGAAGGTAGTAGGGACTTTCTCCAGGCAAAAAGGAGCTAGAGGAACTTAACAAAAGAACAGAAGGAGAGCATATCTCTTTTGCATGATTGGAAGATACTTGTTATGACGGACCTCATTTGGTAGCTCCTAGATGGGTGCGATATCGGCCCCACCATACTGGCAGAGACTTTCAATGGTTTGGATGAAATGAGTGCTTCCCGAAGATATGGAACGGATTATTGCGCAGGATCACCCACGATCTTGTAGATATGGTTGATGGAGAGATTGCGGTTGGGCAAACCTATAACTGATGCCAGGTTTCAGCCAAAGTATTTCCAAGTTTGAAGTGAGATGGAGGAATTCCATACAATTATGGACTGGAAGAAGTATTTGGAAGAAAGAACAGGCGAGCAAGTTCAATGGAATTGCCATTGGTGGGACATGAAAAAACCAATTCTCGAGACTCCAGGCTATAATGCTGTGAGGTTAACGGGCTTGACTCATACTACTATCTACTTGCTTTGACTAGTGCCAACACAATACCAGTCACTATTCAAGATGATGGAAGAGAAGATTCAGCCACCAGAAGAATTGATGCTTGAGATTGTGAATCTACTAGATACACTGTGGTGGAAATATGTAATTGTAGGGTGACATTATGGTCTATGTGTCAATTCCCCACCCTTTTTGTTTTTTCTTACCCCTCTATCGTTTCCATGCATGTAATGATCAAGGATTAAATTAAAAATATTTGGAATTGTGCATTGCAAAGGAAAAAGCAAGTGTCATAAGTAGATTAAAGTATTGTTCCCATTCCATAAAGCATAATACATAAAAAAAGAGGACATCGTTCAATCATTCCACCAACATTCCCACATTTAAAAACATAAAATTTAAGGAAAATGTATGTAATATGTAAGAAGGGAGACGAGACTAGTTCTCATGACTGGAGGATAAGGTCTTAGCATTTGGAACCACCTCATCCTCATCATCATCATCAGCAGCATAACCCTCATCATCACCACTCTCATCATCATGCAGTATGAATGGGGCAGGGGAGATTCCCGCGAATGCTAATTACCTCCTAAGATGTCTGTTCTCCTCAGTTTGATTATGGCTGTAGTTCTCATGGTAATCCGGGGATTCCCTCATATCACCAAGCTGGCTGCTCTGGATTGGTTTCATTTTGAAAAGATAAGGTCTAAAAGAAAAAAAACAAAAAGCATAGAAAAGAGAAGAGAGAAAACACTCACCAATTGTTAGACATAACAGGTCCGCTCGAAAAGCATTGCATCCATGCTTGCCTGCATCCAACGCATATTAGTATACTGCTCTGCGTTAATCTGTTATGACAAAAGAGTAGAGTTAGCATCAGGGGTGAAGAATCCAGTAAAAAAAGAAGAAGAAGAAGGTAACTTACCCCATCAAAGGGAAGAGGAAGTCCCAGATCATGATCATAAACTTTATAAGCAGGTAGAATAGTCTGAAGACTGGTATCAGAAAGAGAGAAGGTGGTCCATCCTCGATACCCTGGGATAAGGTCACTCATCCCAACAATGCAAAGATCGGCGTTAGAGCTCTGAGAAGGGCGGGAATCCACAATGTAGTTGTATGAGGGAAGCATCCCGTATGCACCAGGAACCAGGGGGTGACCTGGATACTGCAAAAGAAGAAAGCAAGTTATTAAGAATAAAAAAGAGAAGGACATAAAGTTAGGGAAAAATTCAGAAGAATACCACATGACCCTCTCAAGTGAGGTGAATGCATACTATCTCTCGAAAGGGAAATTCTTGATAATTTTGGTCAGCAAAAGTCAATCCTAGGGCAGGGATTCCAATCCTCAAATCTCCAATGTCGGAAGATAGAAGAACAGAATGCATATGGGAAGGAGGAGGATGAGGCACCAACTGGACGAATGCCACTGAAGAGTGACCTCTCTCCCAGATAAAGTTTGGCCCCGACCGACCCTTCCAAAATAATCCTTCTTTGGGTGAGCACAAGGGCGCAGTTGTAATCTTCCCGATCGTCCTCATCATCGATCTCCTCCTCGTCAAAGGGATGCTAATAGACCTGACAAATATGGTCAGAAAGTCAGTCATCATAATCAAAGAAATAATATGAGAAAAGTTTTTGATGTTCCCCGGTTGACTGTCAAGTCATTGAGTTGGAGGCGCACTTGCAGCTCGTCAATGATGGTGCACCTCGATGCCCCCAGCGTGTTGCTCTAGGAATGTGGGGGATGGTCGTGTCAGGAGAAAGGGGAACATGAATCCCTAGAAGTTTATAGCACCACACTAGTTAATAAAGGATGACATAAGGAAATGGTAGACAAAAAAAAGAAAGAAAAAAAATGGAGAAGACAGTGAACTGAAATGTACCCAAAGGACGTAGGCGCAGCCAGTGAGACTGGGTGACCCTAATGGAAGCCTATCCATCATCCCCAAGAAGTGGGCATAAGAAGATCCGCCCCAATCGAAGATCTTGGCCTCATCAAAGTCTGTGAAGAAATGAGTAAAGGAAGTGTCCACACGACCGTGTCCATCACAGAAAAGGACATTGGAGATCAAGTACAAGAGAAAGCTCCTAGCGGCCTGATCTAGTACTCATCAGAAGAATTATCATCTATCTCCTGCTTGTCCCATTTCTTTCTCAAGGAGGGTACAAGCATGACGCGCTCAGTCACCTTGAAGATCACTAATCTCTCTCAAAGTCCTCATCCGGTTAGATGGAGCCAACACAACAGTTCTTCGAGTGAAGGGAAGGCCAGTAATCATAAAGAAATCAAGAGGAGTAATGGTTACCTCCCCTACAAGCACATGGAAAGTATGGGTTGATGGCCACCAACGATTAGCTAAGGCTCAAATGATTGGGGTATCAAGCTTTGGGGGACCTACTTGGGCTGCTCGACCAAGCCCAGTGCAATCTACCCTCTCCCTCACAAAGGGATGAAGTTGCCAACACCACAACTGAACATCGTCCGCACGACAGTACTTCTTATAATGAGGGGCATAGAGATCCTACCAAATGAATAGCCAAAATGAAAAACTGAATCAAGCATATGCTATGAAAGAGAAAGAAGGCAAGAGTCACTACATTTGTGAGACCTTGACCCCAGATACTGCAGCACTTGTGATGAGCAGTATCCATCACCGTGGAACCGGTGTACCACTCTGCGTGTATGTTTCCCACTGTCCCTAAGGAAGGGCTCCCAGACCAAGCTTTCTTCGCAGACATGAAGAAGAAAGAAAGTGAGAAAAACATAAAGAGAAGGAAATACAAGAGAAAAAAGGGAGAAAAGGAGGCAGGGCAGAGCTCTAAGGAGAGAAACCCAAAAAAAAGAGAGGAGAGGAAGTGAGTAAGGAGAGAGACTCCCTCCCTTTATAGCCACAGGCCAAGGGGCGCTAGGCGGCACCCCGTGCTCTCGGCCTTGCACGGTGGTGCAGCACGTGGCCATTGGCCCAGCACATGTCCGTACAAAAAGAAAAACAAAAAAAAAAACAAATTTGGGACCTCCGTGCCATGATCCCTTGGGCTTTGTCGCCATACCCTAGGCTTTTCTTTTGAAAACACCTACGATTTCAAAATTTGGTCGCGATGCCATCTCATCTATCCAATTTCAAAATTTTTGGTCGTGATGCCGTCTCATTGATAAAATTTCAAAATTTGGTTGCGATGCCATCTCATCATTACAATTTCAAAATTTTGGATTGTGATGCCATCTCATCTTTACAATTTCAAAATTATTTGTCGCGTTACCATCTCATCGTTACAATTTCAAAGTTCGGTCGCAATGCCGTCTCATTGTTACACTTTTCAAAAATTCAGTCGCGATGTTGTCTCATCGTTACGTCTTTAAAAGTATAGTCGCGATGCCGTCTCATTGTTACAATTTCAAAATTTTCAATCGCGATGCCATCTCATCATTACACCTTTAGATATTTAATTGCGATGCCGTCTCATCGTTACACTTTTCAAAAATTTTGTCGCAATGCTGTCTCATCGTTAAACCTTTAAAATTTGATCGCGATGCCACCTCATCGTTACACTTCCAGAAATTCAGTTGTAATGTCGTCTCTTCGTTACAATTTTGAAATTCGGTTGCGATGCCGTCTCATCGGTACACCTTCAAAATTTTTGGCCACGATGCCGTCTCATCGTTACAATTTCAAAATTCAGTCGCGATGCAGTCTCATCAATACACCTTTAAAAATTTGGTCGCGATGCCCTCATTGTTACATTTTCAAAAATTTGGTCGTGATGCCGCCTCATCGTACACGATCATCACTCGATCGTGATGCTGTCTCATCATTACACCTTTAAAAATTCAGTCGCGATGCCATCTCATCGTTACATTTTCAAAAAATTGGTCGCGATACCGCCTCATCGTGCACGATCATCACTCGATCGCGATGATGTCTCATCATTACACCTTTAAAAATTTAGTCGCGATGCCATCTCATTGTTACATTTTCAAAAAATTAGTCGCGATGTCGCCTCATCGTACACGATCATCACTCGGTCGCGATGTCGTATCATCATTGTACTTTTAAAAAATTTGGTCGCGATGCTATCTTGTCGTTACACTTTCAAAATTTGAGGTCGCGATGCCATCTCATCGTTACAGTACTATCACATCACGAAGAGTACTGGTAAAGAAATGTTTGAACACCAGAAGGAAATCCGGCCAAGCAATGTTCAAAGATCGGAATCCCTATTGGAAAATGTTTAAACACCATGACGAAATCCAGCCAAGCAATGCCCAAAGATCAAGTTTCCACTAAGCAATGTTCAAATGGCAGGAGAAAATCCGGTTGAGCAATGCCCAAAGATCAGGTTCCCGCCAAGTAATGTTCGAACGCCAGGAGGAAATCCAGCTAAGCAATGTTCACAGATTAGAACCCCTGCAGGCAAATGTTCGAAAGCTAGGAAAAAACCCAGCCGAACAATGTTGCCCCATCAGGTAAGTACACACTCAAGTAATGCCATCTAAATCTTAAAAAGGATTTAACAAATGGTTTGCCAAAGTATTGTTTAAAAATCCGTCGCTCATGAGCAAAGTGATGGTAGTTTTCGCTCATTGAATGGTTTTTTCGAAACAAGGTTTTATCATTCAACTCCATCACCTATGAGCAAAGTGGCGGTGATGCATGCTCCTAGTGATAAAATTAGGGGATCTTTTATCTTCGCCCTTTGGTTGTTGGCATAGTCCGGCTAAAGAGGGGCAAACTGTAGACGCTGAATTTTGTCACCCCCCAGCGATGATGACAATCGGACGTAGAAGATTGGCAATGCCCCTGAAAACCAAATACAATACATTTCCTCCCATCCCGTAAAGCGTACATCATGCGCGTAACCCCCCCCACGCAACTCCATGAGGTGGTATCACAGTCGTAGCCCCATAAGGTAGTGCCTCGCATTGCGCAGCCCTGTGGGTGCCTAAAATTTGATTTTTCCTCTTTTTTTGCTCTACCGTGGCCTTGCCTTGTGGCCCTGCACCTTTTTCGCAACATCGTTGAACCTAAAATTTACCTATAAAAGGGGGTTACCCCACTCATTTGAACAATCAAAGTTTGTGGGAGAAGGGGCACCCCCAACGCTCCAATTTTCTAATTTTTCCTTGTTTTCCTATTTTGGGCCTCTTCCCTAATCTGATTTTGAGCCTTCGAGCCTCGTCCCTCTATCCGAAGTCCAAACTATCCAAGTCTAGCTTCCTTGACCCTTTCTTGCCCAAATCTGGACAACCTTCATGGCATAGCCACTTTGTCTGGTCTTTGAGCCCCTAGTTTCCAAAGCCTTGGAATATCGTTATTCTGTCCGAGATCGTAAGATTCGACACTTGCAAGCCGTTACTCTGTCCAACAAAGGGATAAAGCCAGTCTTTTGCCTCCACCTGAGCTTAGTGACACCATCCATTTTGCATAATTGCATTTATTTAAAGTGTACAGGTATACATTTCTTTCGTTAACTTTTAATTTCAATACAATGTAGTCCTTTCAAATATTCTCATGTAGTGTACAATAGTTAGTGTAACGTAGTTTAATTTAAATAAATAGTTTGTGCATCATTATTTAACCATACATGTGGGAATAGGAAATTCATAAAGGGAGAATATTCGAAAACAAACATCTAGTAGAAATACTGGTTCGTCCGGGTGAGGTGGGTGCCTAACACCTTCCCACTCTTGTAACCTGACCACTTACCCCGATTCTCTTACCAGACCAACCAAAGTCTCATACCCCTATTAGGGCTATACCAATGGGTCCTACGCCCTAACAATGGCGACTCCATTTCAGTTTGTTGTATGACCCCTATCCCCTGATAAATTGAACCATACTTTTGAGAAGACGCATTCCTTCTCCCTCCAAATAGAGGAGTAATTAATACCCTCTGTGCGCCACTAAGCGTCAGGGACAGATCCTCACACACACCACCCTGCGTAGGAATGGATCCTCACAGTGCTGACTCTGCTAGGGAAATGATGGTCAAGCTTTCAATACTAGATGCTACCATTGAAGCTATGAGTTTTCTCCCTTATGCATAGTTTGATTGATAACATGTTTGGCTAACCCCTTTTGTTGTACTAACTACATCATGCATCGTGTTCGAAGTGAAATCAAACGACGAAAGTACTCCCTATTATGCCTCTACCCCCTGGGAGGTGGGGCATATCATATTAAGTACTTTGTGATCGGATGATAGCTGCTTTCTGCACCACTATCAGGCACACAAACACACACACAAGACATGGGAACACATTTACCCCCATGGTGTAGTCATGGGTAATTCGCGGTAAAGCCATAGCCTTTGATATTTACTTTATGGGTTTAGAATCACAAGCAAGGGTACTCACTACTATACCGCGCAATATTTTTTGATATCCAAAAGGGACACTAGGTTGATTACTCTGAGATCGTGTGACCTATTCCCCAAGTATATTAAAAGAACCATGTAGCCACAGGTCTTGTAAAGCGATAGGTATATCGGCTCTATCAAAGGTAACCTTGTTCTGTCCTGTCAACCTCCCAATTGCATGCATCATATAGGAAATTAAACCATATAAGACTAGGTTACACCATAAACTAGCATTGTAATCTATTAAGGCCAAAAGCGAGAATCTTAGTACTGTACCCCTCTGAATATAGATTACCTGTTAAGGAAAGAGCTCTATCCATCCCTCAGATGTCCTTCGATAAAAGTCACATTATCTATTTGGATCAGTGCATCAAAAAAATGTAGCCTTGATTGTCCCTCGAAGAAAGATACACTTCCTAATATAGTACATTGATGATAGAGCTCAAATCATCTCATAATGGAAGGCACTCTATATTAGCAAGGGGTAGACCACCAAGAAGTTCTCAATAAAGCCTTTTCTATTTGTTGACGCATGGTAATTCGAATTTAACCTCAAAGAACCATCAAATGATCAAGGATTTATGGTAAGGTTACATTAATTCACAAGATTATAAAGTCTTCCCCTAAATACTCCCAAAATTCCGATGGAATTCCACCATCAATTACATGAGTAAGATTGAATCAAGAGGTTAAAGGCGAATTGTTACACGAACTAACTATGTTTGCAGATATTTGTTTATGTAAATAATATAATTTAATAAATAAACAAAAAAAAATCTTTCTTCTTCTCCTTGAATCCTAAAATAAAAATTTCTTGCCTTTTCAAGGCACAATTCCACGATAAAGAAGATCTCCATTACTTGCGTGGGCCCATCATGGCGGTTGGTTGACTCGGACTAATCTTCGCTAGGCTCCACCTTCTTCATCCGATAGGAACTCTAGTATTTCTCCTCCACTTTCCAACCCATCAAGAAAAAGTCCAATAAGGTCATTCCCCGATGTGAATATCATGGATCCGTCAGATGTTGGCCAGTCAGAAGGAGTATGGAATCAACGGATGGATAGTATGCAGCGAGAGATGGCAGACATGAAGCAGTTGGTCACACAGATGGTTTAAGCAATGCAAGGTCAATCTCAAGGGGACACAGCACCAGCCTCTGGAGAACCCAGGGTAGCCCTGATAATGTCCAGGGCACCACCCAGGATTGCAATAAAAGAAGAAGAGGATGTGGCAATCAATGCCCCTCAGAAATCTAGCCAAAACTGAGAGGGAAAGGTGGATGAGGGAAAAAGTGGAGAAGCTCGAAATGGCAATGATAGGCAAAACTGTTGAGAAACTAGAAGATGACTTCGTATTCTTTCTAGAAGGGAGAATACCTGAAGATTTCAAATGGAAACTTGATAAGTTTGACAGGACTGAAGATCCCAAGGCTCACCCGAAAATCTTTGTTACTGTGGCCAAAACATGAAATCTCATGGAGAATCAGATGGGTCAAGCATTCCTTTATTCACCGGTTGGATCAGCTTTGAGATGGCTCACTCAACTAGACCAAACTCAAACTCAGACATGGTCGACAGTTGTGAAGGCATTCACCAAGCAATATTCATACAAAACTAAAGTGGATATCACTTGGCATGAATTGGAGACCCTAAGGCAAGGAGCTAATGAGGGATTCTCTAACTTTATCATGAGGTTTCATGGAAAGGCATCCAAGATGTGGAACTCCTCAACTGAATTGGAGCAAGTTGAAATGATACTAGAGAACTTGTATGGGGAATACCATGATCGCCTCTATTGTCAGCATATCAAAAATTTTGAGGCACTTATGGTAATGGGCAAGAGCATTGAAGGCAAGCTATTCAAAGGAAAGCAAGCCCAGAGTTCGACTAAGGAAGCTTCCAAAACTTACTCAAGCAAGAATGTCACGCCCCTATCCCAAGCTTATGCCATAAGCACAGTAAGGAGGGTGATTAGGATGGCACGCGTCACCCTAATTCCTATCAGGATCAATGACATAGTGTCCCAAGCCATAGTCAACAACCAAGGACCTACCCAAATGATTACATTTGCGTAAATGAAAGGAATATTCCATTTAACATCAAGATAATAAGAGCGGAAGCAATACTTACATAGTAGTTACAATAT
Organism: Telopea speciosissima; assembly: GCF_018873765.1. Taxonomy (NCBI): domain Eukaryota; kingdom Viridiplantae; phylum Streptophyta; class Magnoliopsida; order Proteales; family Proteaceae; genus Telopea; species Telopea speciosissima. The sequence continues at coordinate 27,554,895 of NC_057920.1, forward strand.
GTTCAACTGGCTAAGTGATACAGTAATAGTTTAGAGTGGACCACCAACTGACCATGACATAACTACTCAAAATATTAGTAAATTATTACAAAAAGTGTTCATAATAGGCACAAGACCCCAAAAGAATCAAAAGTGGGGACAATCCCCAACAACATCAGTGCCCAAAAGCACAATCATCACAGGGGCAATCATCGCCGTGTTCATCAGACACAAACTCAGGCTCCTCAGCGCCAATACTATCATAATCTGTCGGCTGAACTTCTAAGACAACCAAGTAGACACCATCTGCATCAAAATCTAAAAATTGTGTACATAGGGGGTTAGCTCTACTGAGCTAGTGAGGGGAAAGGAGAGTGCACAAACACACAATCATACATAGTCCATGATGCATGTAATGTTAAATATGTTTTCTACCTAACAAACAGTCTAAGTAATGGTATATGCTACTGTGATAACTCGGGAGACAGTAAGGGTCACTTATCCTATCGCCCCAGTGAAATCTCAGTTATCACGAGGGAGCCTACGTCGATAAAAGCCATAGACCACCCAGTAGCAGACCTCGATAGCCCTCACTACCCCTGACCTGGCCTCTCCCACCTCCACAGGCAACATGTGCTCAGACTATCCAACACATAAACCCCTGTTGGCAAGGGTCGTAGCATAAGGGAGCATAAATTCTAGCCACAAATATACTACATGCAAGTCCTATCATTCCGAGAGGTATTCCGGGTGCATCAACGTCCCATTCCATCTAGTACCCAGATACCAACACAGCACGGCGCATATAGACTAGGATGGCAAGTAATGAATGTAATAAGAATTTTTGGGATTTCGACACTGGCATTCCCAGTATCGTAACCCAATATAATGAAGTAAAGTAAACATATCCATATTTCATCCATTCGTATCCAATAGGATTTTATATGCAAAGATGCAACATGATAAGAATGAATGCAAGCATAAACCATCATGTGATCTATATAATTATATTTTATATATCAATCCGAAACATCACCCAAAGCCCACTCATAGTTTGCTTGCTTGTTGTTCGGTGTGTTTAGTAAGGTCTGTCTTGGTACACGTACTCCCGTACAGATCCCAAAGTCCAAAGATGCTTGAGAACCATGTTAGAAGTGTATAGGTGGGTCCCATAAAGGGTCCCAACAATTTATTTAAAGTTTGGGTTAAGACAGCAGGGGCGGATATAGAAATGGAGGCAACCAAGTGAGTTCGATCGTGGATCCGTCTAGGCCAAACCCAAAAAATATATAGAACGGACTCATGGGCGGATGTGGAATATGGATCCGCTCGTGCATCCGTTCAAATCCTGAGACACACCCGAGAGTGAACTGAGCTACGGGCGGATTTACCAAGTGGGTCCGCTCGTGGCTCCGTCCAAGTTAAATGGCTAGGTTATACTAGATAGACTAATGGGTGGATGCATGAGCGGATTTACCAAGTGGATCCACTCGTTGATCCGTCGCCACTCATTTGAAATTCGTGAAGATCCCCACCTCCAGCCCTTCATCCATGGAACCACAAGGGTCCTAGGGTTGGGGAGGTGAGTCCAAACCTTCGTTGGAAGTCCAAAACACATAGTCCATTAAAGAACTTAAAAGATTTAAGGGATTGGATCCATCTCCAAGGTTCTTCCCAAACCTAAGCTAGGTTTCCAATGTTTGAACAGCAACTTAGTCACTAATTCATGAAGGCATTAAGGGAAGGGGAAGAGAGTCTCAAAGGGAGCATCCAATAGGGACTATTGGGTTTCTAAGAGAAACCCCAAGCTTGGAATCGATCCCAAGGGAATCTCCAAACCCAAAAATGGAAAAGAGAGGGGGAAGGGTGAGGGAATTTACCTCAAGGAGGCATTTATTTACCTCAAGGATGGATTAATGGATGATTTTCCACCTCCATAGCCCCTCCAAGCTCTTCTTCTCCAAAGCTTTCAATGCTCCTCACCTCCCAATTGTTTGGGTTGGTAGGAGAAGTAAGTGAGACTTGAAGGCCAAGTCTTGCATTTAAGACTAATCCCCACTTAGGGCATGTTTGGCTTGGGCTTTAAGAGCCAAAACTCATTTAAAAGCCCACTAGGCCAATGGATCCACCTATATGGCACACCCACAAGCCAAGGAGACCAAGGGTGAGGCCAACCTTGTCTAGGTGCCTAGATAAGATGTTCGGGGAGCGAGGTGTGGGTCCCACATAAGGAAAACTCCCAAAAGCCTTAAATAGTATGGGTAGACTAACGAACGGTAGCAGTCTTGGTGAGTGTACTCGTGCGTCTGTTGCTGCTGTAAAGGGCAGAACCCTAAGGAAATTGGTCGGGCTTTGGCCCACACTTCAAGGTCAACAAGGGGAGAGTACACTAACATTCATAAGGGCAATATCTTACCCCTCGACCACCACGACGTGTCCTTCATGATCCCGAAGAGTTTCCCAATCGCGATGATAAGCTCATTGCCAAAAGAGGTGTCTAAGTGTGGGGACACGGGGAATGGCTTTCGGTACTCTTCACTCCGAGGACTTGTGCTAGGAGGATGATCGACGAAGTCACCATCGATAAATCTTTCCTACTGTCGGTTAAGGAACCTCTCCTCCACAGGCAGGCCTATGAACTAGTCAACTATCTTGTGGCTAGGTTTGACCACAAGTGAAAATAGCTTACCAGCGTACATAGCAGCAGAATTTACACGTCACAAGGGAGAGAAATCATAATTAATAGTAAATCCAGGCGCGGGTGTAACATCCTCCCTACCTTACAAAAATTTCATCCCCGAAATTGTCTTACCTTATAGGAATCCAAGGGAAGGGTACTTTACTTGCATCTCTACCTCAGATTCCCAGGAAGCTTCTCCTTCCGTGTGGTTGCACCACTTCACTTTCACATAGTGAATAGGTCTATTATGGAGATTCACCACTTTTTTGCTCTTTATAAGACATATCCATTGCCAGCTCTGGTGGTTCCTGGGATAAAACATGACTGGAGTCATGCATGTACTTTTGCAACATAGACACGTGGAAGACATCGTGCACGCCATCCAAAGATGGTAGAAGCGCTAATCGATAAGCCACCGGTCTAATCTTTGCAAGAATCTCATAAGGCCTAATACATCTCGAGCTTAGTTTGCCCTTTTTACTGAACCGCATCACGCCCTTGGTAGGTGACACCTTAAGGAATACCTTATCACCAGTAAGGAATTCTAGATCCTTCAGCCTTTAGTCTGCATAGCCCTTCTGTCTAGACTGGGCAGCCTTAATTTACTCGCAGATCAAGTCCACCTTCTCACAAGTTGCTTGGATCAATTTTGGCCCAAGAATATGCTACTCACCTACTTCATCCCAGTACAATGGAGTATGACACTTCTTCCCATACTGAGCTTCAAATGGAGCCATTTCGATAGTAGCTTGATAACTGTTGTTGTAGGAAAATTCGATAAGCGAAATGTGCTCATCCCAATTGCCCTGCATATTAATGGCACAGGCTCAGAGCATGTCTTTCAATGTCTATATTGTACTCTCTGACTGTCCGTCAGTTTGTGGATGGAAGGCAATGCTAAAACTCAATAGGGTACCCATAGCTCTCTGGAATCTGCCCCAAAACTTGGATGTGAACCTGGGATCCCGATCCGAGATAATGCTAACTAGAACTCTGTGCAGGCGAACCATGTTATCAATGTACAAGCAGCCTAGCTTATCCATAGAATAGGTGACCTTGATTGGGATGAAATGAGCTATCTTCATCAATCTATCCACAATAACCCATAGAGCATCAACACCTCTGGGTATACGAGGTAGTCCTATGACGAAGTCCATGGTGACATGTTCCCACTTCCATTCTGGCATAGGCAATGACTGCAAAAGGCCATGGGGCCATTGTCTATCTGCCTTCACCTATTGGCAGGTGAGGCATCTAGCCATAAATTTAGCTACATCCCTTTTCATTCCACTCCACCAGTAATGTCCTTTCAGGTCCTTGTACATTTTTGTACTACCTAGATGAATTGAATAGGGACAATCATGTGCTTCTGACAATACTTCCTTTCTCAGATAATCATCTGTAGGAACACATAGGCGATCCCTAAACATGAGAACGCCACTATCTATCAATGTGAAATCTAGATCTCACTGTGTGTCACCCTGGATAGCTTCAATGATCTCCTAAAAGAGTTCATCTGAAGCCTGAGTTGATTGAATCCTTTCCACCAAGGTTGATTGCACAAATAAAGCTGCTAGAGATAGAGTAACACCCTCTACCAGTAACTCCAAATCCATCCTTCTAGCTTCTTCAACAAGTTCTTTACTGACAGCCAAGGATGCGATGGATAAGGTCTGGGATTTTTGACTAAGAGCATCCGCCATGACATTTACCTTACCCGAATGATAATGGATGGTGCAATCATAGTCCTTCATGAGTTCCAACCAATGCCTCTGCCTCATGTTGAGCTCCTTCTGAGTAAAGAAATATTTGAGGCTTTTATGGTCACGGTAGATCTCACTCTTCTCTTCATACAGATAGTGTCTCCAGATCTTCAGGGCAAAGACCATAGCCGCCAACTCTAAGTCATGAGTTGGGTAATTCCTCTCATATTCCTTCAACTGACAAGAAGCGTAGGCTACCACTTTTTCATCCTGCATCAAAACACAGTCGAGGTCCATCTTGGAAGCATCACAGTAAATTACCATCCCTCCGATACCATTTGGAATGGTAAATACTATAGCTGAAATCAACCGTTGCTTCAATTCCTGAAAGTTCTTCTCGCAGCTATCCGACCACTCGAACTGCACTTCCTTTCGGGTCAGTCGAGTCATAAGAGCAGAGATTTTTAAAAAGTTCTCGATAAATCTCCTATAATAGCCGGCTAGACCGAGGAAATTATGAATATATGCTAGATTCTTGGGTGTCTCCCAGTCAACTACTGACTGTACCTTACCGGGGTCTACTTCAATACCCTTTGCAGAAACCAAATGACCTAGGAAAGCTACTTGGTGTAACCAGAAATCACACTTGCTGAACTTAGCATATAATTGCTTTTCTCTCAAGTGCTGCAGCACAAAGCGAAGGTGATCAACATGTTCTTCCTCACTCTTGGAGTAGACTAGGATGTAGTCAATAAACACAATGATGTATTTGTCTAACACTTCATGAAACACCCTATTCATTAGCTCCATAAAAGCTGTCAGGGCATTGGTCAGCCCAAAGGACATAACCAGAAACTCGTAGTGTCCATATCATGATCTGAACACGGTCTTGCTGATGTCAATACCTCTGATCTTCAACTGATGATACCCAGAGAGGAGATCAATCAATCTTGGAAAATACCCTTACGCCTTGCAGTTGGTTGAACAGATCATCGATCCTAGGTAGCGGGTACCGATTCTTGATCGTAAGCTTGTTGAGTTCACGGTAGTCAATGCACATACGCATACTACCGTCCTTCTTTACAAAGAAAATAGGTGTACCCCATGGGGAAACACTTGGCCTGATAAAGCCCTTCTTCAACAGATCATTAAGTTGCTCTTAAAGTTCTTTCAACTCTGATGGGGCCATTTTATATGGGGCCTTAGATACTAAAGTAGCACTGGGCACCAAGTCAATCATGAATTTTGTTTCCTGATCTGGTGGTAACCGTGTGAGGTCTTCCGGAAAGACATCAGGAAAATCTCTCACTACACTTATCTCTTCCATAGGTGTAACCTTAGCATCGGTGTCTAGCACGGAGGCTAAATAACATTGACAACCTTGTGCTAAAAGCTTCTGAACTTGGAGAGATGAAATGATTGTCTTTCTAGGCATTTTACTTTTGTTGCCCTTGAACACAAATTTGTTGTCTTCTCCTGACTTGAAGAGTATCTTCTTCTTTGCACAGATTAGGCTAGCTCCATGAGTGGAAAACCAATCCATTCCTAGAATGATATTAAAGTCTCTCATATCTAGGATTATCAAACTAGCCTCAAGTCCATGGTCACTCACTCGAACAGGGCAAGAGTTTAAGGCTTGGTCAAGCTCGACCTTGCTTCCAGTTGGTGTACAAACTATTAGCTTTTATTCCGTACTAGCCAGTTCAATTCGTAATTTCTCGACAAAGGAAGGTGATATAAAGGAGTGCGATGCTCCAGAGTCAAATCACACATATGCAAGTAAGGAGCACACAGAAATCATGCCTGACAAACACCGAATAGCCAAACATGATAAACTCAACATAAGGAATTTTACTAAGGTGGTTGAGCACAATACTTGTGATGACACCAAGGTCAGACTGGGCTTCTTCATGAGTGACAGAATAAACTCACCCCTGAGTCTTACTTGCTGGAGAACTAAGTGGGTGAATAGCAACCTTTGCTTGCGGTGCCTTGGAAGTCGCAACTGGCCATGAACCTGGCTATCGAGGTTGTGGACAATCCTTGACCATATGGCCAGACTCCTTGCAATTGTAATAAACAAGAGTCTGGGTCCCATGATAAGGAGCAGATGTAACTTTAGACACTTGGGCCACATCAGGTCTACGGGACTGAATTGGAGCTACATTGGTGTAGGCCCCTCTCCTCTGGAACTTGTTAGGTCCCCTAGAGTCATGAGATAGCATTGGCCTCTTGCCCACTTGTATGGCCCTATAGTTCTCCCTCTGTTGATCTTCTATCAACTTGGCAGCTTCAACCACTTCTGCATAGGTGGGGTACTTGTGTAGTACCACAGACGTACTCAAGCTGGCTCTAAGACCCCTTTCGAATCTTCTTGCTTTCACATCCTCAGTTTTCAAGTGGGTCGGAGCAAAGTAGAAATAATCCTCAAAGATTTATTGATATTCAAGGACCAACTTGGATCCCTAACTGAGGCTCATGAATTCAATCTCTTTCTTCTCTCAAAAATTCCTTGGGAAGTAATTCTCGAAAAAGGCCTCTTTAAATTAAGCCCAAGTCGCATTTAGGTACTTGGCCCAGAAATGTTTCTTTGAGGAATGCCACCATGCATTAGCGTCACCTCGAAGTTGGAAAGTGGCACATCGAATCTTCTCAAGGTCACTATACAGTAGTACCTCAAAGATGCTTTCAAGATCCTGTATCTAGGTAGCTGGGAACATAGAGTCATCGATCAACTTATAAAAAATAGGTGGACGGTGCTTTTGGAACTTCTCAGAAAGTTTGGAGGCATCAGCCCATTCCGGTACAACATTTCTGACTGGCAAGGCAGCCGGAGCAGGAGGAGGTGGACTTTGGATTACTTGCACTGCAGGAACTTCATTTGCAGCTGGCCCAGAAGGAGGAATAATAGGAGTGGTGTCAGGTGCGGGATTAGGAACTTCGTGCACCAAAGGTGGCACTCTTGGTCCTTCCCGACCAACATTCTGAAGCTGGGCAGTCACATTTTCCATAAAAGTGCGCTGCTCATTCTGGGATTCCCAGTGTTCCCTTTGCATGCCAGGCAGAATGTTCCCTAGGAGTGCGGTAACATCCGCATTAGTGCTCACTGGAGGTGGTGTAGGTAAACTTTCCTCAAAAACATCACCGGCATCATCCCTAAGAGGGGAATGATTCTGGTTGTGAGTATTGACCATGATTTAGCACCTGTTATAAATAAGATGCCTCACATGTTAGCACAAGGGCATGGGAATTAAATGCAAGGTAAGGGACCTTAAGGGAAGCAAGCACAAAATTGTACACAAGGTCTGTGTGTCAACGCATAAGAGAAACTAGGGCCCTAAGAGTGAGGCTAAGCCAAAAATATAGGCCAATAGCCCTTTAGAACACGGGTGGATCCACGGATGGAACTAATTTTTTGAGTCTGTTCGTGACTTCATTGCAAAATTAGACTGGACGGACTAACGGACGGATGTGGAACGTGAGTCCGTTCGTTCATCCATTCTCAGGGTGTTCATTGGCCGAGAGGACTGAGCCGAACAGATCTACGAGCGGACCCTTAGATCGTGGTTCTGTTCGTTCGTCCGCACAGTTCAACAGACGAAAGGTCAGGGTTTTTATACTTAGTGGATTCACGGATGGATTCACGATAGTGAGTCTAGTCGTGCGTCCGCTCGAAAAATTTTAATAAGAATACTAACCGCGTAGTTCAGTTTCATTTTGGTATGGTTAGGGAAAGTGGAGACACATAGCAAGAGAAGCCCAAACTTCGTCCGCACGAGACTCCCAGCCCTAAGATCATGGATTTGAACTTCTTCAACCTCAAATCCAACCCTCTCACTTCAAGGTTTGGGATTCCTTTCCCATTTTGGTTACCTTGAGTTGATTTTTGATCTTCTTCTAGGGTTTTTAACTAGATTTTCTTCCCCTTTTTCTTAATGTTGGGTTTGATTGTTTGAAAGATGTTGAAATCTTGTTTTTCTTGTTCCTTTAAGTTTCAAATCTATTTGTGAACATGTTTAAACATGTATACACCCATCGATTAGGGCTAGGGTTTAGCCAACCTTTGCCAAAACCGAAAATCTCCCACTGTTTTGGTTAATTAATCTTATGGCATGGAATGCATTCTTTATTCTCCCCACCTTATATGAGTTTGTTGTAAATATTTTTTTATGTACTATTTCATGTTTGGCATCATTGTTAATGTCCCTATGGAAATTTGAAGAAATTCCCGATCCTTGGCATTTTAGAAGGAGATTTATTCTTAGTCTTGGGTATATATGTTACTTTCCTTTTAATTTCCTTTACAAGCATGTCGCTTTAATAATTTGTGTTTGATCCATTTTATTATATTAGTTCCATAGAGGGTTTATTGGAATTTTCTCCCTCAAATCCGGGTTTCAAGAGAATTATTTTCATACCAATTCCCTTTTTACTGTCCTAATGATTGTGGATCAATGGTTTGTTGTATTTTAGTTTTAAATTCCCATATTTTGTTAACATTGGAGTGATTAAACACTCACATTGTCTCCTTTGTTTCATTTGGTGTGTGTAGATTATTTAGGTGGAAAAATGGCTCGTAAAACTAGGGGAAGTAGGGCTCCTACAGCATCAACAACACCGGTTCCAGCCCCAGCCCCAGTCCTTTTTGATGCCAACTTCTTTGTGTCAGTGGAGGCGGAGGACCTATATACTAGAAAGCTTTACCGTAGAAAGATTGAGGTGGGAAAGGATGTCATAGTAGAGGAGTTGGTTGCCTTCAAAGTGGGGATGAGATTCGAGCACTTGGGGTGGTTTAACATGCTAGCCTTGCCTAGGTACTACTATACCAGGTTGATTGGGCATTTCTACTCCAACATGACAGTTATACAGGAGGATGCAGGGAGGCTTCGAATAAATTCTTTTGTGAAGGGAGTCAGAATTTCATTCAACGAGATTGAGTTGGGAGTCATTCTAGGGATTAGTTCTGTTGAGAACCGGGTGTACCATCTACCTGGGAGGGACCCTTTGACTTGTATGTCCAAGGCAGAGTACAAGCAGCTGTACAACACCATGACCAATGACAGGTATGAATACCGGGTAAATCTGAATGCTTTTGGCAATTCTCAGTGGATTTTGACTATGATCGCCAAGTCCAACCTAGTTCCTATTAAGGGGCACAACACTGAGCCTTCCCTCATGTTTGCAACTCTGGGGTATTGTCTACATCAGGGTATCCAAGTGAGTCTACCCTTTGTCATAGTTAAGCATATAGAGTAAGTTTTATTCAAGTCCACAATAGAGAAGACCCTGCCCTATGGGAGGCTTCTCACCCGCATCTTTGAGCATTTCCAGGTTAACCTGGAGGATGAGCCCACCATGTGAGAGCTACAAGGAACCATTTGGGAGAAATTCCCTGGCCCGCATGCAGATCAGAGGCAACACATACAGTGATGGGGAGCCAGTGGTCCCAGAGGGTGGTGGAGATGTGGGTGCAGAGGCAAGTGATGATGATGATGAGGGAGGAGTTCCAGTGCAGTTTGTAGCTGGAGCTTCCAATTCTGGAACCTTAGATATGGGTGCTGTTCTTGATGCATTGGGCTAGCTGAGCACCAACATGGCCAGGCTCAACTCAGATATGCTAGAGGGTTTTGTAGGTGTCCATGGATAGTTTGCCTCATACAACCATCGCTTCGAAAGGGTGGAGAAGGACATTCATGACATCAATGTATACCTGTATTACGAGGGCAGAGGGCAATGATGATGAGGATGAGGGCAGTGATGAGGAGATGGGGGACTAGGCCCCAAGCTATTGGAGTTTCTATTTTGACTTTCTCTAGTTATAATTTCTTTTTGTGGTTTGGTTGGGGGTGTTGATTTACAATATTTCATTTTGTCTTTTCCTTTTCATTTGTCTTTTCCTTTTCCTTTGTCTTTTCCTTCCTTTTCTTTTCTTTTCTTTTCTTTCTTTTTTTTGTTTTTTGTTTTTTTTTTTTTTTGAATATGTAATTATGGTTTCTCCGGCTATAATTTTGGAAACTTTCCTGTTGGGTTTGTGTGGAGTTTGCTTGCCTCCATAGGAGGTTAAGTAACATAACAATTGGATGTGTATGGAGCTTTCACTAATATATATGTATTAACTCTCTAAATTCTCATGTTGTCCCTATTATTTGCTATAGTTTCCGGATTTCTCCCTAGCTAGTCTTCTTCCTATGTTCTACACACATTCCAATTATGCCTGTTAAAGCTTTTAATTTAGACCCTATTGTGTAGAGTAAATCAAGAGCCCTTGGTGGACCATGTTTGGTGCAGAGCATCACACTTTGATACCACGCTATCACGCCCTTATCCCAAGCTTATGCCATAAGCACAGTCAAAAGGGTGATTAGCATGATGAGCGTCACCCCAATTCCTACCATAATTAACGACACAGTGTCCCAAGCCATAGTCAACAACCAAGGACCCACCCAAATGATTACATTTGCGTAAACGAAAGGAATATTCCATTTAACATCAGAGATAATAAGAGCGGAAGCAATACTTACATAGTAGTTACAATATGTTCAGCTGGCTAAGTGATACAGTAATAGTTTAGAGTTGACCACCAACTGACCATGACATAACTACTCAGAATATTAGTAAGTTATTATAAAAAGTGTTCATAATGGGCACAAGGCCCCAAAAGAATCAAAAGTGGGGACAATCCCCAACAACATTAGTGCTCGTAAGCACAATCATCATAGGGGCAACTGTCACCATGTTCATCATACACAAACTTAGGCTCCTCTATGCCAATACTGTCATACTCCGCCGGCTGAGCTTCTAAGCCAGCCAACTAGCCACCATCTGCATAAAAATCTAAAAATTGTGTACACAGGGGGTTAGCTCCACTGAGCTAGTGAGCGAAAAGGGGAGTGCACAAATACACAATCACACATAGTCCATGATGCATGTAATGTTAAATATGTTTTCCACCTAACAAACAATCTAAGTCATGGTATATGCTACTATGATAACTCGTGAGACACTGAGGGTCACTTATCCTATCGCCCTAGTGAAACCTCAGTTATCACGAGACAGTCTATGCCGGTAGAAGCCATAGACCACCCAGTGGTAGACCCCGATAGCCCTCACTACCTCTGACTTGGCCTCTCCCACCTCCACAGGCAACAGGTTCTCAGACTATCCAACACATAAACCCCTGTTGGCAAGGGTCGTACCATAAAAAAGCATAAATCCTAGCAACAGATATACTACATGCAAGTCCTATCGTCCCGAGAGGTATTCCAGGCGCATCAACATCCCATTCCATCTAGTACCCGGATACCAGCAAGGCACGGCGCATACAGACCAGGATGGCAAGCAATGAATGTAATAAGAATTTTTGGGGTTCCGACACCGGCATACCTGGCACCGTAACCTAATATAATGAAGTAAAGTAAATATATCCATATTTCATCCATTCGTATCCCACAGGGTTTTATGTACAAAGATGCAACATGATAAGAATGAATGCAAGCATAAACCATCATGTGATCTATATAATTATATTTTATATATCAAGCTCACTCATAGTTTGCTTTCTTGTCATTCGATGTGTTAGGTAAGATTTATCTTGGTACACGCACTCCCGTACAGATCCTAAAGTCTAAGGATGTGTGAAAACCATGTTAAAAGTGTATAGGTGGGTCCCATAAAGTGTCCCAACAATTTATTTAAAGTTTGGGTCAAGACAGAAGGGGCAGATGCAGGAACGGAGGTAGCTAGGTGAGTCCGGTGGTGGACCCGTCCAGGCCAAACCTAAAAAATATATCAAACGGACTCACAGGCGGATGTGGAACATGGATCCGCTCGTGCATCCATCCAAACCCTGAGACACACCCAATAGGGAATTGAGCTACGGGCAGATTTACCAAGTGGGTCCGCTCGTGGCTCCGTCCAAGTTAAGTGGGTAGGTTATACTGGACGGACTAACGGGTGAATGCATGACAGTGGATCCCCTCGTTGATTTGTCGCCACTCATTTGAAATCTGTGAAGATCCCTATCTCCAGCCCTTCATCCATGGAACCACAAGGGTCCTAGGGTTGGGGAGGTGAGTCCAAACCTTCGTTGGAGGTCCAAAACACATAGTCCATTAAAGAACTTAAAAGATTTAAGGGATTGGATCCATCTCCAAGGTTCTTCCCAAACCTAAACTAGGTTTTCAATGTTTGAACAGCAACTTAGGTCACTAATTCATGAAGGCATTAAGGGAAGGGGAAGAAAGTCTTGAAGGGAGCATCCAATAGGGACTATTGGGATTCCAACAGAAACCCCAAGCTTGGAATCGATCCAAGGGAATCTCCAAACCCAGAAATGGAAAAGAGAGGGGAAGGGTGAGGGCATTTACCTTAATGATGAATTAATGGATGATTTTCCACCTCTACAGCCCCTCTGAGCTCTTCTTCTCCAAAGCTTTCAATGATCCTCAGCTCCCAATCGTTTGGGTTGGTAGGAGAAGTAAATGAGACTTGAGGGCCAAGTCTTGCATTTAAGACTAATCCCCACTTAGGGCCTGTTTGGCTTTGGCTTTAGGAGCCAAAACTCATTTAAAAGCTCACTAGGCCAATGGGTCCACCTATATGGCACACCCACAAGCCAAGGAGACCAAGGGTGAGGCCAACCTTGTCTAGGTGCCTACATAGGATATCTGGGGTGCGGGGTGTGGGTCTCACACGAGGAAAACACCCAAAAGCCTTAAACACCACGGCCAGACTAACAGACAATAGCAGTCTTGGTGAGTCCGCACGTGCATCCGCTACTGTTGTAAAGGGTAAAACCCTAAGGAAATTGGTTGGACTATGGCCCACACTTCAAGGTCAACAAGGGGAGAGTACACTAACATTCAGAAGGGCAGTATCTTACCCCTCAACCATCACAACGTGTCCTTCGTGATCCCGAAGAGTTTCCCAAACGCGATGATAAGCTCATCGCCAAAAGAGGTGTCTAGGTGTGGGGACACGGGGAATGCCTTCTGGTACTTTTCACTCTAAGGTCTCGTACTAGGAGGATGATCGACGAAGTCACCATCAATAAATCTTCCCCATTGCTAGTAAAGTAACCTCTCCTCCATAGGCAGGCCCTTGAATTGGTCAACTATCTTGTGGCTAGGTTTGACCACAAGTGAAAACAGCTCACCAGCGTGCTGTAGTTATATTGTCATTACCACAACCAAAAAGATCATCTGATTGACAAGTGTATACACCTCAAGCATGCTATACAAGATCTGCTAGATGCAGGGAAGATTGAACTGAAGATGGGATAATAACCTAATGTAACCACCAACCCCTTGCCAACCCACGGGGTGAACATGTTGCAAGAGGACACCCTTTATAGAGACCCTACTGCTCTAATTCGACCTATGGTGTGAAAGAGGAAATTGATGAATGCTCAAGTCTATAGGGCTACACTGGTTGCCCAAATAAAGGAAAGCAAGAAGAAAGAGGGAAGAAAGAATCAACCTTTGATGATGAAGACGTCCCCGGAAGAACTTTCTCAAGAGGTGGACAGATCCGACTCACCCTTGAACCACCCTAAGTCGTATGGCCCTACGTGGGTGGATTATGAAGTCAATAGTCCAATAATCCTTCACGAGCCATCTAAAGAAGATGAGCCATATTCTCCAAGATCATCTATTGTGTCTGTAAATGCTTTGGAAGAAGAGACAATGGGTCTAGACCCTACATCTCTAATCCGACCTATAAAAGTCCCCCTAAGGGAGTTGAAGAGGATATGGAGAGACAAAGTGCATCTCATGTGCAAATGGATCTTCTCATAGAAGCGAGAGTAACCATCGATAAATTTATAAAGGAAATATACAAAGAAGAAATGGTGAAGAATCAATCAACACCATTCCACGATAAGAATTGGTACACTAGGAAGAGGTGGCCAAAAAGAATGATGGTATGTGCTTAATGTACAAGGGTGAACTACAATGGGAAATTCCAAGAAGGAGGACAACGATGAGACAGAGGGAAAGGCCTAGCCTCCATCGCCCGAATGAAGAGACTTGAGTTAGTAGAAGATGGTCTGGATAACCTTGGACTTGATGCATCCTCAAAAAAGTACAGGTTCACTGACTATGAGATCTGTCATATGACCTATGTGGAGGAATTAGAGGAGGAAAATGATATTGTCGACTCTACGGTTCGCATCTGGCCTATTGTGGAGGACCCGCTTGAAAGTGATGTTAGAATCATTGAAGAAATTACACCAATTCTGATCAAAGCCTTGTCCGCGCTAGCCATTGGTGAAGCCTTGTCAAAAGAAACTTTCCTCATTCAGATAGGGGGAGACACTGATGATAGTGAGGAAGAAGATGATGAACCAAATTGTAAATATGAGTTCTTCGTTGAATCTGCAATAAGGACTGCCAAATGGGTGAACCCTATCGGTTTGGATGATAATGAAATTAACCCAATTTTCCTCATTTAGCCTATCCCACTAGAAGATGATGAAGGGAGAAGCACCGATGAAGGGATAGGATCTCCAATAGATCCAAGAGCAATCAGGTTCGTTAAAGGGGAAGACTTTGATAAGTGGAACATGATTATCTTCTATCAAGTGCAGGATATCCTTGAGATAATAGCCATGACTCAAGACATCTTGTACAAACCTACCTCAGACTTTCCAGACATAGTGTGTAGCCACATTGCAGAGCAATATGAGAACATAGAATTGCCAACTGAAGGGGACTTTCTCCAGAGGATGTTACACGAGCTAAGAAACATGACCTGGTTAGCTCATGCCCTAGAAAAGGACTTCTTTAGGGAACCCCCTCAAGATCCCATGTTATATTCGAATATCTAGCCATATTTCAATCCCCCAAGGATGGTAGAAGAATGGGAAACCTTGGTGGGCAATATCAATACTGGAGACCCATACTTTGATTCAATAAAAGGAATCCACCCTATCAACAGCAATACAGAAGAGGGTGATGATTCAAGTGATGAAGCACTCAATGAACATTCAAATGAGGAAGCATCCAGTGAAAGTCTGAACAATGAAGCAATGGACACTAATAATAAAGCACCCAACAATGGCTCCGAAATGGAGATGGAACCTCCTATCAACAAGTATGAAGAAATCTGTGGACCGGGAGCCTGGTGCGTCCCATTTTAAGCAAAGAGAATTCTCAGAATGGTTGATAAGGTTCATCAAATGCTTTTTGAAGTAATCCCTTTAGATACAAGGTATCAAGAAGAATTGAGATAACAACACCCGGCAAATGAGAAATGGTCATTGCCATGAGCAATGCGAGAATTAGAAAATTCAGTGACACTAGTATTCGCCTTGGCAAAAGATCTGTGCAGGAGCCATCAGGCATCTCCAGACCGAGGGAGCAAAGAATATCATGTGTGGATGCAAGCACACGACCGATTCATCCTCAACAATATCAATGTGGATAAATACATAAGAGACCCGACAAAAGTATTCATCTAGTAATCTCTGAAGAAGAAGATTCGTCTGAAAGTACTGATTCAGAGAATGATCATGAGGCTGAACATTTCAGGTCCTTATTAGAGGCAATGGAATTTCAAAAATTGGCTAGCGAAACTTTTGAGATGATTCAACAGATGATACCAAAAAACCCACAAAATCCAGAGCATTATCAGCTTCTCAGGAAACTCGGCAAAAAGCAAGAAGCTTTATCCAAGAACCTGCGAAAAGCCAAAAATGTAATTACTATTTTGAAGGAAGAAGGAGAGGTTGCTGATCCAAGGAGTCCCATAGTTGGAGCTCTTGTGATAACAGAAGGTGACTTAAAAGATGAAGAGCTATGTCCAGTAGAGATTATCATCAAGGGAAAGAAACCTGAAGCCTAAAAGACTAGTAGAGAAAGGAATTTCAAAGACAAGGGGTTGATAGTAGAGAAACCCTCTATGCCAACTCAACCTCAGAACCATGTCAAGTATGAACTAGAGAATCAGGTGTTGAACTAGTTGAAGATGGTACAAACCAGTATCTCCATTTGGGGATTATTGATGGCCTCTCCCATGCATCGAGAAGCAGTTCTGACGGCCCTCACTAAAGTACAGGTGCCAATAGAAATGGGTGCAAAGGAACTCTCACACATTGTAGGGGCTGCCTATGCCATACACTCTCTATCTTTCACCAAGGATGATTTTCCACCTGGAGGAAAGGGCCACAACCGGGCCTTGTATGTCATGGTGGAATGCAATGTAAATCAAGTCCCTTAAGTCTTGATTGATATTGATCAGCCCTCAATGTCATGCCTCTCAAAGCTACAAACTGTATAGGGTTAGACCTTATTCAGATGTAGCCTTCTACCCAGACAATCAGGGCTTATGCAATACAAGAAGGAAAGTCACCATAGTTATCCAGATAGGGCCTGCTTGATTCTCTGTGGATTTCCAAGTAATTGATATTCAAGCCTTCTTCAACATGATTTTTGGACGACCATGGCTGCATCCTATAGCAATGATAGCCTCATGCCTGCATTAGAAGTTGAAGTTCATCTATGAAGGGAAAGTGATCACTATCTTTGGTGATCCAGAGATTGTTCATACCTTGGCAAACGTAGAAGTAGGTCGAGAAGCATCGCCGGATGTCCAATTAGGGGGATTTGAGATCGGGGCCATCAGTTTTGTGTCCTTAAAGGGAGAAGAAATAATTCCATCTAGATATCTGACAATGTGGAACAAAGAAGTCTTGAAAATGATTAATAACATGGAGTACTTCCCTGGGCTTGGATTGAGGAAAAATCATCAAGGGAGTCCAGAATTCCCCGACGTTCCAACCTATAGCAACTAGTATGGGCTGAGGTATGATCTACAAGAAAAGAAGACAAGCTTAAAAGAAAGAGCTAAGGGCACCAATACTTCAAAACTCTGAATGAACACTTCATTAAGTAGGGGGAAAAACTTCCCCTACTGCAGAAACATTGATCTTTGGTTTGATAATGCAATTGGGAGCGTCCAACTAGGATTCAAAATCTGCTTCCAAGATAATGTCAATTGGGTTGCCCTCGAAGTAGAGCAGATGAAGCTGAAGGCCGGGCAAGAAGATTTGGATATCCGCGGATTGTTTGAGATAGCCATTATTTTTGCTGAGGATGAGAAGCGACCAAAACCCCATCTGTTAATCCAACCTCTCTAAGAGCCGATCGTAAGCTGGATTAGTGTCTCTAAAAGATTTTGTGATGTAGAGTCTCAGGGAGTAGTTAGCTCCAAATTAGTTGCATTTGTTAGTGAGTCTGTCAAGGAGTCTATTTCAATCAAGGAAGTTAGTAACTTCTAGTCTATCGAGTCTACTTGTACTCCTTCTTTTACCATGAATGAAATAAACAATTCCGAGTATGTCTCTTATTCTTTTGATTCTTCTTCTGATGACGATAATACCCTTGAACATCATCATTTAATAAAGCAATTAAAACAAAGAAAAGTCAAACCTGTCTGGAAGGACGTATGTCCCATCAATTTGGGAACAGAACAATGCCCCCGAATGGTTAAAATTAGTTCCTCTCTCAATAAAGAGGAAGTTGGACAAACGACAACCCTATTAAAGGAATTCCAGGAAGTATTTGCTTGGTCCTACATAGACATGCCCAACATTGATCCAGAGATATTGCAACATCAATTGCCTACTTACTCGGATGCACGGCCTGTCAAGCAGAAGCCTAGAAAATTGTGACCTGAGTGGAGTGAGAAGATCAGGGAAGAAGTTATAAAGCAATAGAATGTAGGATTCCTCTAGGTGACACAATAACCCTAATGATTGTCCAATATTGTCCCTGTTCCCAGGAAAGATGGGAAGGTAAGGATGTGCGTAGATTTTTAGGACTCAACAAAGTTAGTCCCAAGGATGACTTTCCTTTTCCATATATCAACATATTGATCAACAATTCACAACAGGGCATGCTTTGTTGTCATTCATGGATGGATTTTTCGGATACAACCAAATCAATATGTGCCCAAGGGATAGGGAAAAGATAGTATTTACCACTCCATTGGGAACCTACTATTACAAGATAATGCCCTTCGATTTGAAAAATGTTGGGGCAACATATCAAATAGCAACAATAGCTATTCTCCATGACATGATACATACAGAAGTGGAAGTATATGTGTTTGACATGATAGTCAAGTCGGTCACTCATCAAGGGCATTTTACAGCATTAAGAAAGTTCTTCGAGCTGATCAAGGAATACAAGTTGAGGTTGAACCATCAGAAGTGTGTGTTCGATGCAACGACAGGGAAACTCCTAGGGTTCCTGGTCAGTGAAAGAGGGATAGAAGTAGATCCAGACAAAATAAAAGCCATAATGAAAATGACAGCACCAAAATAGAAAAAGAAATCCAAGGCTTCTTGGGTCGAATTCAATACATAAGCTGCTTCATAGCTCGTTTGACCGTAGTGTGCGAGCCTATTTTCATGCTCTTATAGAAGGAAGAACTAAGAGAGTGGAATAACAAGTGCCAAGAACCGTTCATAAAAATAAAATAATACCTAATGAATCCACCTATACTTGTTCCACCAGTATTGGGTGAACCCCTATTGTTATACCTGTCTATTGGGGAAACATCAATGGGGTCAATGATGGCACAGCAAGACTAGAAGAGTGGGGAGCAACATGCGATCTGCTACTTAAGCAAGAAACTACTAGAGTATGAAACTCATTACACCCCATTAGAAAAGAACTGCACTACTCTGGTTTGGGTAACCAGAAGATTAAGACATTACATGATCTCACATCCAATCTGACTCATTTTAGGGATGGATCCGATCAAGTACCTCTTTAAGAAGCCGGCATTAACAGGAAGAATGGCCAGGTGGTTGTTGCTGTTATTAGAGTTTGACATAACCTATGTCAACCAGAAGTCCATAAAAGGGTGAGCAATCTTAGACTGTCTAGCTGTGCACCCGGCTGAGTCAGATTTGCGACCATTGAAGTATTCATTCCCAGATGAAGACTTAGCATGCATAGAAAAAGGTCGTGACGATTGGTTGCAATTGTACTTTCATGGTGCGGCCAACTAGAGGGAATATGGGGGCAAGGATATTGTTAATAACCCCAGATGATCTCTATCTACCATCCACATTTCGGCTAGAGTTCCCATGTACCAACAACATCGTAAAATATGAAGCCTGTGTGATTAGCCTAGAAGCATCTTTGGCCATGGGAATCAAGAAGGTAAAATTTTATGGGATTCATCAATTGTGATCTGCCAAACTCAAGGGAAGTGGAAGACGAAGGATGAAAAGGTATATCCATACCAAGAACACTTGGAAGGACTGATCAAGAACTTTGAAGCAATTATCTTTGAATACTACCAAGAGTTAGCAACAGATTCGTAGATGCCTTAGCCACCTTGGCTTCAATGGTTGAATGCAATCCTGATACCCAGATCCGTCCGTTTCTGGTAGAGTCTTATGTCGTCTTGACAGTTGCAAAAGTATCAAAGTTCATCAAGTGCAATATCATATGCAGATATGGAGTCCCACATGCCCTCATATCTGATCAATGAGCACATCTCTAGGGAAAGACAGACAAATTTGCACCAAGTTTGGTATCCAAAGGCACCGGTCTATGACTTACAGGCCATAAACTAATGGAATAGTAGAAGCAGCTAACAAGAATGTCAAAGTCATATTGCAAAAGATAGCTGATACTCATAAGGATTGGGCAGATAAGCTCCCATATGCGTTATGGGCTTACCGAACATCAATTCGAACTTCTACAGGGGCAACCCCTCTTTCCTTGGTCTATAGGATGGAGGTTGTATCACCCATAGAAATTCAAGTACCATCTCTCAGGGTGCTCCTAGATAGAAAACTACTTAAAGGGGACTAGGTCCAAGAAAGGTATGATGAGCTCAACTTTTTGGATGAAAAGAGAATGAAAGCCATGGACAACCTCAAGAAATATCAACTCAGGATGGCAAGGCCATTCAATAAAAGAGTTCGCCCACGCAACATCGAAGGAGGAGATCTGGTTCTCCGAGAACAAAGAGTGCCTACCCATGACCCAAGGGGCAAGTTTAGACCTAATTGGAGTGGACCATACATAGTGAAAGAAATCCTAATGGGACAAGTTGTTTGTCTCATAGACCTGGACGGAGAGGATCTAAGGGGCCTTGTCAATATGAGAGGATCTAAGGGGCCTTGTCAATATGGACCAACTCAAGAAATATTACGTGTAGACATCTAGTTTACACAAACTTTGTTTGACCTGATTCCTTTTCAAATGATACGTATGAAACTTGACATGCTCAAGTGCAGTCTCAATAACCAATACCTATAGGGGGCATCTTTTCCCAAAATCCATTCGACTCTGTCACCCGGCATCACCATCATCCCAATCTAAAAACAAAAAAAAGAAAAAATCCTCCACTTGGCACTTTCTCAAGTCTTAAAGTTATGACTAATAGGTACTGACTATTCCCTGAGTCCAAAAACAAAAAACAAAAAAAAAAAAGAGAGAGAAAGAAACCTTGTTTAGTTTACTAATAAAAACTTGGTTGAGTGCAGGCAGCATGCATCTACCGAAGAAGGATACTCTCAATGAGATACTACGCAATTGGACCCTTAGCATGCATTTCGATGACCCGATGGTTTTGGAAGATGTCTAACTACCAGTTCTGGGAAGAATCATGTGTTTGGAAATTCATCATGATTTGCTTCAACAAGCACACTAATGTCAGGATCCAGAGCTGCACATTTTTAGATTAGGGAAGTAAAGACAACACCCATGATTGAAGAGTTTCGAGCTTGCATGCTCTCACCACCTCCAATGAGACTCTTTCTCCCTCCTTTGTGAAAGAATTATGAGGACACACAGCAAGAATTCTTTGGATGGATAAAGAAAGAAGTCAAAAGAGGCATGAACTATGGTAAAGTAGACATCTTGAAGGTAGCAAGGATCTTCTCTGAACAAAAAGGAATCAAAGGAATCCAATATGAGAATAGAAGGAAGGCTTATCTTTTCTGCATTATCGAAAGGGATTTGTTGAGGACTTTGAAGAGTGGTGTTCTCCTAGTGGTCGACCTTGTCCAACAACTCCAAGAAGGATGTGATATTGTCCCTACTATGCTGGCAGAAACTTTCAAAGGTTCAAACTTGATGAGTGCCTCTCAGAAATACGGAACAGATTATTGCATGGGATCACCTACGGTCTTCCAAATGTGGTTGATCAGGAGGTTACAATTAGTCAACCCCATATCTTACACAAGGCTTCAGCCGAAACACTTCCAAATTTGAAGGTAAACGAAAGAATTCCACAAAGTAAGGGATTGGAAGGCATATCTGGAAGAAAGAACAGTTGAAAAAAGAATCAATGGGATTGTCATTGGTGAAAGACAGAAATTCCAATCCTCAAAACTCAGGGATACAACTATGTAAGGTTAATGGGTCTCACTCATACTACCTTCTACTTTCCCAATCATGTACCTTTGCAGTACCAGTCACTTCCGAGAGCATCAGAAGCAAGTGTTCGACCACCAGAAGAGTTGACACTGAAAGTTGTAAACTTGTTGGACGGATTATGGGTGAAATATATAATTTTGGGGCAACATTACTAGACTATGTGTCTGCCTATTCCACCATCCCTTTCTTTACTATTTTTCACGTATGTAAGTGAGCAAAAATCAAATGAAAGTGTTTGGAATTGTGCATTGCAAAAGAATAGAAATCATGTCAATAAATGTTCCATACATCTAATAAACAACATTAATTTTCTCTCAAATAAAAAAAAGAGAGACCATCATCCCATAATTAATAAAACAAAGAAAAAAAATAAAGAAAATGTCTAGTCATCATCGAAGAATAAACTCTCCTCCTCGTCGTCATCACTATGGACCACGATAGATGGACCAAGGTTGTCTTCCGTAGACTCGATCTGCATGTGGAGCATCTCTATTTCTTTCTTATAAGCCTGATCGCGGTCGTCTAAGGCATCAGGAGCTATCCTCAGAGCACCCATCTTGCTACCCTAACAAAAAGGACATAAGTATTCTCTTCAGGTTATTGAATCCTAATGACCCAAAAAAGGGGGGAAGAACTCACCAACTCTTGAAGCATGCCTGTCCGCTCGGAAAGGATCACATGTGTACTTGCTTGCATCCGATGCATGTCGGCATAGCGTTCAATAATGATCTGCCACAATGAGGTAAAGTCATTTCAACAATTATGAAAGAAATTGATGGATCTAAAAGAAGTGTGACCTACCCCGTCATAAGGAAGAGAGAACCCCAAGTCCTGATCAGGAGTCTGGCATGTCAGGAGAGTAGTAGTGGCATGGGCATCCGTAATGGAAGGCATAGTCCACCCTTCGTACCTTGAGATATCATCACTCATGCTAGCAAACCACAAAGTAGGAACCCTACCATGAACAGGCCGAGAAGAGCCGATGCCACCCCTAGAAGGGAGGGCTAGCCCATGTACGCCTAGTATGAGACGATGACCCAGGTCATGTGAAAAGAAAAGAGAATTTCAAAAGCAAGGATTGATTAGGGAAATATTGAGAGATGAGAGGCATATAGGCATACCACAAGACCCTCTCGAGTCAAAGGGACATAAACTGTCTCCTGATAAAGGTAAGTGTAGTAGTGCTGGCCAGGTAGGGTCAGCTTGGAGGCATGAATCCTGACCATCAACTCCTTAAGATTAGGCGACAAAGGATGAGATGCATAAAAGGAAGAGGAGGCTGGGGCACTAACTAGACATCAGACCACTGAAGAGTAACCCGTTCCCCTAAATATAGAGCGCTCCTGTTCGGACCATCAAACAGAATGTGCCCCTGAGTAAGCGCGAGGACGTAGGCATACTCATCCATATCACCCTCCTTGGCTGCCTACTCTTCATTATAGGGCTGCCATTTGATCTAAAAGAAAAAATAAGGAGAGATTAGTCATGAATAGCATATAACCAATGAAAACAAGAAAAAAGAGATACTACCGACTAGACAGTCAGGGCGTCGAGCTGGAGGCCCAGCTGCTCCTCTGTGATGACAACGGTACTCCCCAACCCCCAGCATGTTGCTCTCGAAATGTATGGGCCTGCCGCATTTGGTGGAGTGGGAGTATGGATCCCCAACACCTCATAGCACCACACCTATCGAGAGGGATAGTATGAGGGAATGCCATAATAATTTAAAAATCCAAAAAAGAAAGGAGTGGGACATACCCAGAGAACGTAAGCACAACCGAGAGGCTGGGCACTCCTAGAGGAAGCCAATCCAACATCTCCAAGAAATGGGTTTAAGCTGATCCGCCACAATTGAAGGACATTGCATCGTCAAAGTCCATGAAGAAATGGACGAAGGAAGTATCTGTGTGCCCTAGACCATTGCAAAGGAGAACTTCTACGATCAGATAGAGAAGGAAGCTCTTGGCAGCCTAGTCTAAGAGCTCGAAAGAAGAATCGTCGGTCACCTCCCAACCATCCCATTGCCCCCTCAGGGTGGTATGAGAATGGAGCGCTCCTTCACCTCGAAGTTGTAAAGCTTGCTGATATCTACCAATGACCTCCCACGGTCTTCCTGGGATAAGAAGACAGGCCTCCCTCCAAACGAAAACCCCTTGATCATATGAAAGTCAAGAGGGGTAATGGTCACCTCTCTTGCAGGATGATGAAAGGTATGGGTGCCCAGCCACTGGCGATCAGTAAGAGTACGCACCACTGTATCCAACTTCGGAGTGATCAGCTAAGCAGTACAGATGAGCCTCGTCCAATCTACTATCTCCCTTACTAGGTCCGTACATCATTTGTATGGCAGTACTTCTTATAATGAGAACAATAGAGATCCTGGAAAACAAGACCCATGAATTATTATGTTGAGACATGCATCTCGATGAAAAGGACAAGAGGAAGATAGCTTACATCCTTGAGACCCTACCCCCAAGTGCAACAACATTTGTGGTGGGCCGTGTCCTTCAGAATGGTACCCGTATACAACACTGCCAGCATGTTACCCATGGCTCCCATTGGAGTTTCCTTGGCACGGCCCCTCTTCTTCAATGACATGGTTGAGAAAAGATGAAAAAGCAAAAGAAAAGAGAGAAAAAAGAGCAAGAGAAAGAAGAGAGAGAGAGAGAAGAGAGTGGAGCAGAAGAGAAAAAAGAGAGGAAAGAGAAGAAAGCAAAAGAGAGGAGAGATAAGAGAGCAAGAGAGATGAGAGAGAGAGAGGAGAGTGTGAGAAATGAGGGGGGATACCCCACAATTTATAGAGGGATGCCCTCGCAGTGCTGCGAAAAAAAAGGGGGTTTTGAAAAAGTTTTTTTTTACAAAAAGGGGGGTTTTGAAAAAGGTTTTTTATAAAAAGGAACCTTGGAAAAGATTTTTTTAAAAAGAACATGGAAAATATTTTTTATGAGAAAGGCCCTGGGAAAGGGATTTTTTATGAAAAGAACCTACAGAAGAATCCTAGCCGTGGTCTTTTCCCACTCTCTACCCTGGACTCCTCAACTTGGATATGTCCTTCTCTAAAAAGAAAATAGGATCAAAAGGTTTCTTGAAGAAGAAGATTGGCAAAAGAGAAGAAGTTTTCATGAACAGTCTTGATTCTTGCCCAACATAATATGTGATCGACACTAATCACATCTCTCCAGTAAGACATGACAACATTGACCATATCAACCTCAAGAATTAAGAATCTTGAATAAAGGCTTCATTCTCATTTAATATGACTTTCGATCGAGTGGTACCGCATTACCCTTACATGATAATGACTTTCGGCCAAGTGGTACCATATTATCCTCACATGATTATGATTTTTGATCGAGTGGTACTGCATTACCCTCACATGATTATGACTTTCGGTCGAGTGGTACCATATTACCCTTACATGATTATGACTTTCGGTCAAGTGGTACCATATTACCCTCACATGATTATGACTTTCGATCGAGTGATGTCGTCTCATCCTCACATGATTATGACTTTCAATAAAGAGGTGCCGCATTACCCTCACATGATTATGATTTTTGGAAGAGTGATGCCATCTCATCCCTCACAAGATTATGATTTTCGATCGAGTGGTACCGAATTACCCTCACATTATTATGACTTTCAGTCGAGTGGTACCGCATTACCGTCACATGATTATGACTTTCGGTCGAGTGGTACCGTAGTTCCCTCACATGATTATGACTTTCGATCGAGTGGTACCATATTACCCTCACATTATCAAGACTTTCGGTAGAGAGATGCCGTCTAATCCGCACATGATTATGATTTTTGATCGAGTGGTACCGTATTACCCTCACATGATTATGACTTTCAGTCGAGTGGTACCATATTATGCTCACATGATTAAGACTTTCGGTCCGGTGGTGCCGTCTCATCACAACAAGACTTTTGGTTGAGTGGTATCATATTACCCTCACATGATTATGACTTTCAGTTGAGTGGTACTGTATTACCCTCACATGATTATGACTTTCAATTGAGTGGTATTGCATTACTCTCACATGATTATGACTTTTGGTCAAGTGGTACCGCCTTACCCTCACAAGATTATGACTTTCGATCGAGTGGTACCACATTACCCTCACATGATTATGACTTTCGATCGAGTGGTACCGTATTACCCTCACATGATTATGATTTTTGGTCAAGTGGTACCACATTACCCTCACATGATTATGACTTTCGATTGAGTGATGTCATCTCATCCTCACATGATTACGACTTTCGACCGAGTGATGCTGTCTCATCCTCACATGATTATGACTTTTGATAGTGGTACCGCATTACCCTCACATGATTATGATTTTCAGTGGAGCGATGTCGTCTCATCCTCACATAATCAGGACTTTTTGTCAAATTTGATTTATTTTTCCAATGGTTTTTAGTCCATTATTAATTTGCCCATTGATTAGTGGTTTGTTGAGGAAAACTCCTTATAACACTCCAAGCCATGTTTTGATGATAACAAATAAAGTCTCTCTTTGACTAACATTTGTTTAGAAGTATTTAGATAAGGGCGTAGCACCAAGTGAGGGGGAGCATACACAAGAACAAACACAAGAGCGTATACAAGAATAATTGCTCAAAATGATTCCAAAGTCATGGAAGTCAAAAGTCAATACTTGAAGACCAAAAAGGCTATTGAAGATTGAAGATTTTTTGAAGGCTTTGTAATTTTGTAATCTTAAGTCACAAATTGATGTAATACACATACGCACGCATATATCCATTTAGAATGTCCTTAGGAGGTAATTTGACCCCTTAGACATGTGACTTTTTAGGTTTGAAACCCCCAAACCAAATCCTTATTGGAACTGGACTTATTTCCACTGAAATTTTCCAATCCGGCATACCGGATTAATGGGAATCTCAGGAAACTACTCACAGTAGCCTTCTGGTGTACGCTGGATAACCATTCGGCATACCAGATCCTTTTTGGCTTAGTTTTGCATTGATCCGGCATACTGGATGAGTATCCAGCATACCGGATCCTTAAAATCTCTATTTATTTTTTAACCGTTATTCCTCTGTTTTATAAGCAAGTTAGGTGATCCGGCATACCGGATTGACATCCAGCATACCGGATTATTTATGGCTTTTGGAATCCGATCCAAATCTAGATTCCTAATTAAATTGAGCCATTTATCCTATAAGTACCCACTTGTTTAAGGCTCTAAACACTTCTACTAATCACAATCAAGAGCCTCCAAGAACAAGTCACTCTCAAGTGAGAATTTAAGCACCAATCCAAGGCAATCAGTCTCACTTAGCTCCCTTCATTCATATTTGCATTAAAGTTTCATTGTTTAAAAGGTAGCATACCGTTACTAAGGTTTGAGGTAATTCTAAACTCCTTATTATCATTTTTACTTTATATAAGTAGGTTGAGTTCTCTTGCTTGGAATCAAGAGTAGGTTGAGTCCTCTTGCTCATTAACTCAAGATTAGTTGTTGTTAAGTTCTCTTGCTCATTTCTCAAGAGTTGTACGAGTCCTTTTGCTCTTACTTAAGATTTGACATAGTGAAATTCTCTCTAAGGTGAGAGGAGTGGACGTAGGCAAGTATTGGCCGAACCACTATAAATCTCTTGTGTCATTTTTTATTGCTTGTCATTATATTGGTAATTTGTTTTAATTTTCACATAAGTTTTTTTTTTTCAACCTTCACCTATTCACCCCCCCTCTAGGTGATTTCACATTTTGTATCAGAGCGGGAGCTCAAGACCATGATTTCTATAATCCAATTAAGAATTTAAGACCATGGAAATATCTGCCAATCATAAGATTGAAGGATATAACATTATCCGACCTCCCTTCTTTGAAGGTGAAGGATTCTCCTATTGGAAGAATCGCTTCAAGAACTTCATGTGTGCAAATAACATTGATGCATGAAGAGTAATTGAAAATGGACCAAATACCATAAACAAACTCAAAAAAGAGTGTACCCCAACTGAAAAAGCTAAGGTCCAACTCAATTTTGTTGCTATAAGTTATATTCAATGTGCTTTGGGAGAAAAGGAGTACAATAGAACTTGCATGTGTAACTCCACTAAGGATATGTTTGATAAGCTTATTGTTACCTATGAAGGTACGTCTTTAGTCAAACAATCTAAAATTGATATGTTAGTAAATAAATATGAGCTATTTAAAATGAAAAATGATGAAGATATAGATGCTATGTTCACTCATTTACTAACATTGTGAACAAGTTGAAAGGTTTAGGAAAGGTTTACTGCAACGGTGAAAACGTTCGAAAGATATTGAGATCTCTCTCAAAGGAATGGACACCCAAGATTACAGCAATAAAAGAATCAAAAGACATTGATAAGCTAAGCTTAGATGAGTTGTTGGGATCACTCCAAACTCATGAGATGGAACTCAAATAAGACATCAAGGAGGATGAACCAAAAGAACCAAAGAAGAAAGTTGTGGCTTTTAAATCTTATGAAATTAGCGATGATGATGAAGAACTCTCGAATGATGAGATTGCCTATCTATCCAAGAAGTTTTCAAGATTCTTGAAGAACAAGGGCAAAACTTCATTCAACAAGAAAAGATTTTTCAAGGATAAAAAAGGTAAGAATGCTTCTAAAGATAACACTGACTCTTCTTCAAAAGATATTGTGTGTTATGAATATAGGAAACCTGGATATTTTAGAGGAGATTGTCCTAAAATAAAGAAATACAAGAAGGTCTATAAAGTTGAACACACCTTTGATTCAAGTGATAAAGAAGATGATGAAGAAGCATCTCAAGAAGAAGAAGAACAAATTAATTTGGCACTCATGACTACTGAAGATGAAGAAACACAAAATGAGGTAAACCCCACTTCTCCATTTTATAAAGATAAGGATTTTTTAGAATTGGAAGAAGCTTTTGAAGACCTCTACCAAAGTAGCATGGAGCTAGCCACTACCAAAAAGAATCTCTTGAAAGAAATAAACACCCTTAAAGACCAAAACACAACTCTAGCTTCTCAAGTTAACATCTTAGAAGAAGAAAAAGAGAAATTGTGTAAAGCCTTAGAATCATTTACCAATGAAAAAAGAACTCTTGACATCTTACTTGGAAATGCCTCCAAAACACCTTGTAACAAAGAAGGGGTAAGCTATGATGTGAACAAAGGTTCAAATCAATCAAAGGAGCCAAGTACAAGTAAATAGCAAGTAAGAAAATAAAGAAAAAGTTTTGTAACTATTGTAAATTGAGGAGTGTTACTTAAGAAAGAAAAGTCCTCAATTTAGCAAATCCAATCCCAAAGGGAAGACCACGTATATCCCTCAAACTGTTGTATGCAATAATTGTAACAAGAAGGGACACACTGTTTGGAAATGCTATCATATGAAGCAACGTTTTCGCCCTCCTAGAAGACCCTTCAATGGTCAATCTCCTAAAAGATCTTTCAATGGTCAAAACAGGAGAAATCCACCTAAAGTGCAAAGACCACCTAAGAACCAAGGTTCATATAGAGTATCCCAAAACCAAAGACCTTGGAACCCCCAATCATACTCAAATTGGTATGAAAACCAAAAGATAAATGGTAACCAAATGGTTTGGAGACCAAGGGAAATGTATGATACTAACAATGACGGACCCAACATACAATGGGGATCAAAATTTTATTAAGTATCTTTGTTTTGTAGGATATGAGCAATTTGCAATGGTACATTGATAGTGGTTGCTTAAAGCACATGACATCCAACCCAAGGGTATTTTCGGAGCTCAAAAAGTAAAAAGGGGGATGCGTATCTTTTGGAGATAATAGCAAAAGAAGAATTATTGGAAACGGATCCATAAAATTTGGAGGTACAATCATTTTTAACGTTAGTTTAGTTGATAATCTTAAGTATAATTTACTTAGTGTGAGTTAATTATATAACATTGGTTATATTGTTAATTTTAATGCCTCTAAATGTGAGCTCAAAGACTTTAACGATAATATTATTCTTGAAGGAAGTAGAAAGAACAATATTTATACTTGTGTATTTAGTATAAATTCTCATAATGCATGTCTCTTTTTTAAATTTGATGATGCAACCCTATGACATAGGAAATTGGGACATATTAATCCTAAGATTATTAAATCCCTCTCTTCTAAGAACCTAATGAGAAATCTACCTAAGTTGAAATTTGATAAGCAACACACTTGTGGAGCATGTCAAAGAAGTAAACTTACAAAGGTAGCTCACAAAGCCATTAATTCTGTTGCTACTTCTAGACCTTTGCAATTACTTCATCTTGACCTTTTTGGATCAATTCAAATCACTAGCCTTGGAGGAAAGAAGTATACTTTCGTTATTGTAGACGACTACTCCCGTTTCACTTGGACCCTTTTCCTCAAGCATAAGAATGATGCATTCGAGGAGTTTGTAGCTCTTTGCAAGAGAATACAAAATCAAAAGGGTTACTTGATCACTTCTATAAAAAGTGATAATGGTGGTGAATTTGATAACATAGATAAATTTAATGAGTTTTGTCCAAAACAAGGTATAACTCATAACTTTTGGGCCCCTAAAACACCACAATCTAATGGTGTGGTTGAAAGGAAGAACAGAACTATCCAAGAAACTGCAAGGACAATGCTTAATGAGTATTTTTTGCCAAAGCATTTTTGGGTTGAAGCTGTTCACACAGCTTGTTATGTGTTTAACCGGATTTTGATAAGACCTATTTTGTTAAAGACCCCCTATGAACTTTTTCATAATAAGCCTCCTAAAGTTGATTATTTTAAAGTGTTTAGTTGTGCATGTTTTATTCTTAACACTAAAGACAACTTAGAAAAATTTGAAGAAAAGGCCGATGATGGTATCTTTCTAGACTATTTCACAAATAGTAGAGCCTATAGAGTATTTAATAAAAGAACTCTAGTTGTGGAAGAGTCTATGAATGTAAAATTTGATGAATCCATGGCCAAGGACAAGTATAAAGAGTTAGAAGAAGATGATGAAGATGAAGTACTTGAGATTAGGAAAAGAGTGGAAAATGTCTCTTTAGAAGAACCTAATAATCAAGTACATCAACTTCCTAAAGAGATTAAGACTGTTAAAGACCATCCTCTTGACTTTGTCATTGGAAATCTTGATAAAGGTATACAAACTAGGAGTAAAATCCAAAATATTTGTTCTAATGTAGCTTTTAGATCTACCATCGAACCCAAAAATGTAAAGGAAGCCCTTTTGGATAGTGATTGGATAATTGCTATGCAAGAAGAACTTAATCAATTTGAAAGAAATCAAGTTTGGGACTTAGTGCCAAAACCCTCTAACACCAAGATTATTGGGACTAGATGGGTATTTAGGAATAAACTTGATGAAGATGGTAACATAACTAGAAACAAAGCTAGGCTGATTGCTTAAGGATATAACCAATAGGAAGGTATTAACTTTGATGAATCATATGCACCTGTAGCTAGACTTGAGTCAATTAGAATGTTACTTGCTTTTGCCTGTCATAAAAATTTCAGGTTACACCAAATGGATGTCAAAAGTGCATTCTTGAATGGCTATATAAATAAAGAAGTTTACATCATTCAACCGCCTGGATTTGAAGATTCAAAGTTCCCTGACCATGTCTACAAGCTGAAAAAAGCCTTGTATGGCTTAAAATAAGCCCCAAGAGCATAGTACGACAGACTGAGTAAGTTTCTGGTTGATACCAATTTTTTCAATGGGTAAGATAGATACCACTCTGTTTGTTAAGCATGATAAGAATGATTCAATTTTAGTTCAGATATATGTCGATGATATTATTTTCGGTTCTACAAATGAATCACTCCGTCATGAATTTAGTAAATGTATGAGTAGTGAGTTTGAGATGAGTCTCATGGGAGAATTGAATTTCTTTTTAGAACTCCAAATAAAATAGACTCCTAATGGAATTTTCATCAGTCAAACTAAGTATCTTAAAGAATTATTAAAGAAGTTTGACATCAATGGATAGAAGTCATCTAGTACTCCAATGAGTATATCCATAACCTTGTCCAAGGATGAAGATGGAACCCCAGTTGACCCAACTAAGTATAGAGGTATGATAGGTAGTTTACTTTACCTAACAGTTAGTAGACCGGACATAATGTTTAGTGCCTGTGCTTGTGCTAGGTTTCAAGCCAAACCTATGCAATCCCATTTGAGTACTGTAAAGAGGATTTTTAAGTACTTAAAAGGAACTCCAAGCATTGGCCTATGGTACCCTATGGACAATGACTTTGACCTTATTAGCTTCTCTGACGCCGATTTTTCCGGTTGTCATGTTGATTGAAAAAGTACAAGTGGTACTTGTCACTTTCTTGGATCATGTTTGGTTTCGTGGTTTAGTAAAAAGTAAAACTCAGTTGCTCTTTCTACCACCGAAGCTGAATACATCGCTGCAGGACGATGTTGTGCACAAGTGCTATGGATGAGGCAGACCCTCCAAGACTACGGAGTTAAGTTTGACACTTCTTCTATCCAATGTGATAACGTAAGTGCAATAAATCTTAGCAAGAATCCGATTTTACACTCCAAAGCTAAACATACTGACATTCATCATCATTTTCTATATGATACAGCTCAAAGAAGTGAAATCCGACTTGATTATATTGAGACCGAGAAGCAACTTGCGGACATCTTCACAAAACCCTTAAGTGAAGAAAGATTCTGCTCTCTTAGAAGAGACCTTGGCATGTGTGATCCATTTTAATTATTTTTTTTTAAAAAAAAAGCTATTTTTTTCACTGTTTTTTTTGCTAAAATGGTATACCGGATTAGTAACTCTGGCTGTTTTTTTACCGTTACTACTTGAAACGGTATACCAGATCTTCAAACAGTATACCGGATTAATTGATTTTTGACCATTTTATAGCTGTTGCATTTGATTTCAAGCCTATATAAGTCTCTCTTTTTGTCATTTTCTTAATCATTGTTCACTCATTCTTCACTCTATACTTTAATTCTCAAGTGATACATAATTCCTCTTCATATTTCTTTCTCTCTTTCTTTCAAATATGAGTAGAAAAGGCAAGGATGTTGTGCCCGAAAGACAACAACCTTCCAAAAGGGGAAGAACCGGAAGCTCCTCAAGGCAACCTTATGCTCCAGGAGCAGATCATCTTTTTCGCTCTCCTGATTGCCATGCTAGTTGGCCCCTCTATCTCGCCCGAAAAATCGAGGATGGCCGTGAAGTTGATATCTTTTCTTTCAATAGTATTAGACTTGAAGAAAGGTTTAAAGTTGTTGGTGGGAACCCCTTCTCAACATAGCAGAACCTTGCTACCCTCATCTAGTCAAATACTTTTATGCCAATCTCTATTTCAGCTGGGCGGATGAATCCTTGAAACTCTAGTCTTATGTGAAGAGTGTTCACATAGAGCTTTCCATTGCCCATTTTGCTCGCCATCTTGGACTCTCTTGCGATGGGCCATGTATCTTTTGGACTCCAAAAAGCACTATTTTTAGAGACTTCATAAACCTTAAAGACGTTTACTCCTCCATCTTGAAGCAATATGATCCTCAGGCGGCAACCGTGGTAACTTGTAGACTTCGCCTCATCCCTCATGTCATTTCCTATATTATTCAACACAATTATATTCCTCGGGGAGGTGATCAAAATAAGTACCTCACCCCTCAAGCCTATCTCACTTTCTATGTTTATACCAATATACCCACTTGTCTTCCATATTTCATTATGCGATATATGGAATCGTGTGCTCACCCTCAAAGGCACACTAATCTTTCATATGGGTGGCTTCTCACTCTTCTCTTTCGAGCTTTTAGTATTGATCTTACTTGAGAGGAGGAATCCACCATCACCTTTCAACACATCACTCAAAATAGCTTCCACACCATTGCTATTCCTCCTCCTACCCATGTTTTCATTGAAGCAGATGAGATTTTGGATGATGAGGCTCCATCGGCTTGTCAACCACATGAAGAAATCCCTCCTTCTCTTCTTGATTGGGTCTCTAGCATCGATGATTACATGGACGAAGCAAATACATAGATCATGGAACTTAAATTCGATCAACAAAGAATTCAAGATGATGTTACTTCTCTTCACAACGATGTGAGGACCAGATTTGACTCTCTAAATGTGTGCCAGGCAAGATAAGATTCTTAATGCCGTGCATCAACTCTCTTTCAATCTTGGCTTTCTATCTCTTGACACACCGGGAGCTACTCCTCAAGGGATCACCTCTCAAGGAGTTAGACCACCATTTCCTGATGCCTCAAGCTCTATTCCACCTATTCCACCATTTGATCCTAATGCTTGATGTGTACTGCCCCTCTTTTTGACCATGATAAAGGGGGAGAATATTTGAGAATAAAATGTAACATTTTGATGTTTTGAAAATGGTGAATATATCTATGTTTTGGAATTTTTTTTTTATTGTGTATGCATGTATATTTGGAACTCTTTGCTTGTTTTGCATTTGCCTATATGTTTTTGCTCTATCATTATTTTTTATTCACTTGGATTATTTGTCATCATCAAAAAGGGGGAGATTGTCGAGGAAAACTCCTTATAACACTCCAAGCCATGTTTTGATGATAACAAATAAAGTCTCTCTTTGACTAACATTTGTTTAGAAGTATTTAGATGAGAGCGTAGCACCAAGTGAGGGGGAGCATACACAAGAACAAACATAAGAGCGTATACAAGAATAATTGCTCAAAATGATTCTAAAGTCATGGAAGTCAAAAGTCAATACTTGAAGACCAAAAAGCCTATTAAAGATTGAAGATTTTTTGAAGACTTTGTAATTTTGTAATCTTAAGTCACAAATTGATGTAATGCACATACGCACACATACATCCATTTAGAATGTCCTTAGGAGGTAATTTGACCCCTTAGACATGTGACTTTTTGGGTTTGAAACCCCCAAACCAAATCCTTATTGGGATTGGACTTATTTCCACTGAAAACTGCCCAATCCGGCATACTGGTTCCTGATCCTGCATACCAGATTAATGGGAATCTCAGGAAACTACTCACATTAGCCTTCCGGTGTATGCTGGATAACCATCCGGCATACCAGATCCTTTTTTACTTAGTTTTGCATTGATCTGGCATACCGGATGAGTATCCAGCATGCCGGATCCTTAAAATCTCTGTTTATTTTTTAACCGTTATTCCTTTGTTTAATAAGGAAGTTAGGTGATCTGGCATACCGGATTATTTATTGCTTTTGAAATCTGATCCTAATCTAGATTCCTAATTAAATTGAGCCATCTAGTCTATAAATACCCACTTGTTTAAGGCTCTAAATACCTCTACTAATCACAATCAAGAGTCTCCAAGAACAAGTCACTCTCAAGTCAGAATTTAAGCACCAATCCAAGGCATTCAATCTCACTTAGCTCCCTTCATTCATATTTGCATTAAAGCTTCATTGTTGGAAAGGTAGCACAACTTTACTAAGGTTTGAGGTAATTCTAAACTCCTTAGTATCATTTTTACTTTATATAAGTAGGTTGAGTTCTCTTGCTCGGAATCAAGAGTAGGTTGAGTCCTCTTGCTCAGTAACTCAAGATTAGTTGTTGTTGAGTTCTCTTGCTCGAAATCAAGAGTAGGTTGAGTCCTCTTGTTCATTAACTCAAGATTAGTTGTTGTTGAGTTCTCTTGCTCATTTCTCAAGAGTTATACGAGTCCTCTTGCTCTTACTTAAGATTTGACAAAGTGAAATTCTCTCTAAGGTGAGAGGAGTGGACGTAGGCAAATATTGGCCGAACCACTATAAATCTCTTGTGTCATTTTTTATTGCTTGTCATTATATTGGTAATTTGTTTTAATTTTCACATAAGTTTTTATTTTTCCAACCTTCACCTATTCACCCCCCCCTTTAGGTGATTTCACATGGTTTTATCGATAAACTCTGTCACCCATGAGCAAAGTAATGGCAGTACATGCTCTTAGTGACAAAATCAAGTGGTCTTTTGTCTTTGCCTTTCGGCTGTTGGAACAGGCCTCGGACAAAGAAGGGCAAATTGTAGACACTGAATTTTGTCATCTCCTGTGGCAATGATGACAATTAGACATGAATGACTGATGATGTCCCTCTATAAACATTTTCCCACTTTTAAACCCAAAATACATTGGCCCAAGCCATTGCAAAGCCACTACAACCCTTGAAGACAATATTTCACCATGGGAACCTCACAGCATCACAAAAGTGCCATGCACGGTAGTGCAATGCACTACCGCGGTGCCACGATGGGCAGGAATCCCTATAAATAGGGGTCTCTCCCTCATTTACAAAAAATTGCATTCGGATAAGAGACCCCTTGGGAAGAGCGCCCCAGAGCCTTTTTTCCCTTTTTTACCTTTCAAAGCCCCATTTTTTACTGTCTTGTGTCCGTTCCACCTCCAGTTCCGAATCCTCAAGCCTTATCCACTTGTCTGAAGTCTAGATTACTCAAATCTAATCTTCCCAACCTACTGTCTAAGATTCAAAGAGATAATATTTTCAAGTCATAACTCTATCCGACAAAGGTTAAATCAGTCATTTATCTCCACCTAAGCCGGGGGACGCTTTCCATCTTACATCGCATTGGTTTAGCATGCAGGTATACATTTCTATCATTAACCTTTGATTTTGGCACAATGTAGACTCTTATGTATTCATGTGTAGTGTACATAGTAGTTAGTATAATATAGTTTTGCTTTATTTGAACAATTTGTGCATCATCATTTAGCCATGCATGTTGGTATAGGTCATTGTATAAAGGGAGAACATTTAAAAACAAGCATCTAGTGGAACAACCTGTTTACTCGGGATAGATGGGTGCCTAACACCTTCCCAGTCTCGTAAGTTGACCACTTACCCCGAATCTCTGACCAGACCAAACGGGATCATGTAGCCCTTCATAGAGCTACACCAATCGGGTCCTAGACCCTAATGCTAGGTGGCGACTCCGTATGATTATATGACCCCCATCCCCCGATAATTGATATGAGACCCTTCTTTCCATCGAGGACTGTCAAACCCTGCCCCTGAGTGACTGGAATCTTGACTGAAGGACAGGAACCCCAGACATGGCAACCAAGCACACTGTGGAGTATCACTCCAGTGGTTGAAATTGATGAAGAAACTCTATGTAGGTCCTCCTACATACCTATCAGAAGATGGACAACTAACCCTTGCAACTGCATAGCTCATAGCATAATGTGCTGCCTAGACTCCAGGTATTCTCTCTCCTCTTCACAACTATGGGTCCCACTCCTAAAAATGTGTGTAAAAGACCCTAAATGGCATGTGGGTACAAGGCCCTGACCCTGGGTCAAACCCCTGTGCAAGCCCACAGAGTTTCAGCCTTGTTGAATTCTCTGGGCGATGTCTGGCAAAACAGCATTATTTTAATGATTTAATTTATGGGGACCACCCATATATAGGCATGGGCTCCCTCCATAGGTTGAAAGGAGTCTGAGGGACCACCTCATACCCCTGGATCACTATGGACCCCACCAAAGTGCACAGAATGGCTGAGAATGCAGTCAAAAATGCATTCTGAAAATGGACCTTAGAGCCAAACAGACCCTAGTCATGGGCTGGGCTATAAATAGGAGTACCTTAGGCTCATTTAGAGCTCTTGGTGCTGTTCAAATCGTGGGGGAAGGGAGAAGAAAGAAAAGAGAGGAAAGAGAGGAAGAAGAAGAAGAAAGAGAAGAAGGAAGAAGAGGAGAAGCAGCCCTGCACTTCAAGGCCCAGATTTCGTGCCTTCTCAGACCTGTGCAGGTATAAACACATATGCTCATACCTGCTGCTCCCTTTAATTCATATGTTTTGATGGTTTTTTGATCACTAGCAGCCCAGAACAGTTGGGAACTGCCAAGTACCACCTCAGATCTACTATGCAAACATGATGCATGGAAGATCTGAGTGTTTAATGGTGATATTCATACTTGTTTTACAAATTTTGAACCGAAACCAGGCGGTGCATGGCTGCATTGCTCTGTTACACTAAAAACAGGCTGTTTGGAGTCTTGACTTCTTGTTTTGGCTACATGGAACCTAACCCTAGGTAGCAATGGCCTTGGATTACCATTTTACACTTGAATCCAGCCTTGCATGTAGCCAAAACCAAGTTTTGAAGCTAGAGAAATCATAGGTTACTATTTACTGGGCTGTCTGGGTAGCCTCTGGCAGCCAAGTGGTGGGCCCAGTTGAAAATCCACAAGGACCAGTGTACAGATCACCCCTGGGGGTCCATGATGACCTAACATGCATGAGGGAATGATGTGGCCACTACCCATGGCCAGCAACCTTGGAAACTCAGCCAGATCATGTTTTGAAATCTCTGGGCGATGCAGACATCACCCAGAGACATCGCCCAGTAAATGGAATTTGGGAGTTTTGATGTTCTGACTTGGGGGACTTCACCCATTGGCCATGATACTGTGTAGGGAGGTGGAAAATGACCAGAATGTCCCTCCCCACATCTGTCCATATGTGGGAATGCTTTGGGAACCCAAGTGGGCCCCGCAGGACTTGGAAACCCTGCCTATGATTTGTCCTGCAGCACTGTTAAGTTAGGGACAGCACTGTAAGGCTAATATGACCTAGGATCATGTACCGATGCAATAAATGACCATTTTTCCCTAGGCCACCATCTCTGGATGATGCACCGGGACATAAGCCTAAGGCCTAGTGCAAGGCCCAAAGAATTTCAAGTGAAGACCAACTGTACCCCGGGTCAACCCAGTGAGCTTAGATCAACCCTAGGAGCTTCAAAAATAGCTTGGACTATTAAAATGATAATTTTTAATTTATATCTAGGATTTGATCCCGCGCTCGAGGCCTACAGCCAGACTGTAGCCGGAACTGAATTTGCAACTGAATTCTTAGAATCAGATCCAAGTGAGTGAAATATTATCATGTATGTATGTGTAACTGCATTATTATGTCGGCAGTTAAATTCTTAATTTATTAATGCCGTGTTATTTAAATTCTGTTCAAATACTCAAAATTACTACACATTGATTGTCTGTTGATCAACAATGTGATTCTTATCTGATGATTGTGAATGTTAGACTAGATGCCATAGTCGGCTTGAAAATGAGGCCGGTGGTAGACCGTAGTATGGGATACGATTGACACCACTTGACTCATACGATGCCATATAGACATGGGGCTAGAGTTTCATCACCCATGCTACGCACCCTTGCCACTAGGGGTTAAGGTGTTGGATAACTGTGAGGATTATCGTAAAACCCTAGAGGCATTTACGCCGGGAAGCCTCAGCACATCTGGGATGCCCCAGGGCAAATATGCTGGGAAGCCTCAGGCTACAAGCTTGGGAAGCATCGAAAGGTGAATTTTTGGCGGAATGCCACATATAATGATTTTGCACCAGTTTGGTGAATTGATATTGAGTCGGTTACCTCACAGGAGTTAGTTCAGAGGGCCGGTCGAGCTGACCTGGGTAGGGAGATGCTAGAGCCGGCTGGTCCTCTCCGACAACTCAATGGGTGTATCTCGGGAAGGGGTAGCCAAGCCCACACCAAGGATACATGTATTGGAGATTGTAGTAGCACTAACTTGACTTAGTTGTATTGTTAGGTGGCTAATGAATAATCTAGACTTGCATATCATGTAGGATCATGTGGATTGTGGCTGCATATGCAAGCATGATGATATGTTTTGCTCAAGAGTGCAATGGGGCTCACACTCTGTTATATATGTTTTTCTTCTAGATGATTCTGCAGGTGGATGCCGCTGTGGCATGGAGGCTCATTATGAGGAGGAGAGCCCTGGTTATTATGATTATATTGGTGTGGACCCCGACGGAGGTCGTGTCGATAATGCACACATTCTCGGTGGTCAATGATGAAGACTAGTGAGGACTGTACTTGATGCTTTTTGTCTTGGGGACTCCTTTTTGTTTTTGTTAGGAGTTTATCCCCGTCGTGCTTGTGGTGCAGTCTTAGTTTTCTTTTCTCTTGGGGTTGAGTGATCTTACCCTATATATGTATATGTATATATTTTATTTGACTTATGTTTCTGTCAGCTTCACTCTTCAGGTTGTGGGTGTATGCGGAATGTATCAGAATAAACTTATGTATGTATATATTATCGTCATTCCCATATCGCTATGCTTTCTCTTATGTTATTATAATTGTAGTTTATCTGCGACACTTTGATCTTGCTTATGGTAAAGTGATGAATGTGGGACCGTGAATGTAATAACTGCTTCTAGAATCGTGGGGTTTGGTGGATTGTCGTTATGCAATTCGGGTCACCTACCTAATCCTCCCAGGGGTGGTTTGGGGTGTGACAAGGACCGTGGATGACAGATCTATCCACAAACAAGAAAACCTTGCAGGAAAAACATACCACCCCATGTGGGAATGGACCTCACAAAACCCTAAAACCATGAACGGACATGACAAGCCTTCCAATAAAACCTAACCTTGAGAACTACAGAATCATCCCTAGGGAGTCCAATTATCATAAGGTCCAGAACCCCAAACATAATGGGTAATTGATAATAGCAAGGTATTTGGAACATGCATGGTTTCAGTTTGGATCATGATTAAGCATACAAATAGTCCAAAGTCGAACTAAGGTCATATAATATTAGCCAAGATAACTGCTTATATTACCCAAGGGTAGCTATCAACAACCATCCCCAGTGGATCGAGAGGCTAAAAGAAAAACCCAAAACAAATACAAAGAAAGGAAATTGCAAACCTATGAAGCATGGAACACAGACCACCACATAAATATGTACATTGTAAATCAGCACACTACCTCAAAGTAGGAAAAAGATGAACATTTCAAAGAACAAAAGCATTATAAATACAAGAAAATAAAGTCAATTTACTTGAGGTGGATCCCACACATTGTCACAGAGATGTGCGAGAGAATCATGGAGGATATGCCCCTCCTACTATGGCGCATGAATGGACTCCTCACAATCTCTAAGAATATCCTCATCAGTGTCTACGTCCAGACAGGTCGTAGTCTCACCGTCCCCACGCATCACAATACTCCCACTCTTAGGCCTCTTGGGAGGGGGATCCTTGTCACTAGGCAACATCGGTCTCTTACCTTTATCTCTCTCATACATCAAAGAGGTAGGTGAAGAGCACAAACAAGTAAAAAGAAGAAGAAACAAAGAAATTCAAGGAAGCCTTGGGTCTTCTCAAAAGTCTACTCGGATGGGAATGGAGAAGAGAAGGAGATGATCATTTCAAGCATAAGATTGAAGGATTCCGCTCACAAATGACCCCAAATGGGCTCAAAATACTGAAAAACCAACTTGGAAACCCTCAGAGCTCAAACATGCAAGAAATGAAATGAAAAAGGAAAGTGACTCTTCATATTTCTAAGGCTGAAATTGCACAGAATCGACATTGTATCAACCTTCTGTCGACATCGACACAGTGTCGATTTCTCAAGGTTAATGTCGTCTCAGGCTCTCAATGTTGATGATCCATTTTTCATTGTCCACCAATACGTTTTGGCACCAGATTCAAATTTGAACCAATGGGCCCACCTCCATGGTGACTTGGCACGACTAGCACCCTAGTACACACCTTCCATGTGGTCTATGACTCACACACATAACAATTACGACCCTCAAATTGCGTTTGTACAATCAATGATTACTAACTTTAGATGCCAACCAGTCTTACATCACGCTTGTACATAGGAAATTACTATACACGCCCACATAATGGCAAGATTCTCAGTCTGCCTTGAACCATGTCAAGAATTTCATTCACAACAAAAAGCTGCCCCTAACTATTCCCTAGCATGCCCAAATGGCAAAGTCTGTACCAAGACCCCTTTCCTAGTACGCCCATACTATAGTAGATATTGTATCTCCCGATGAAAGAGCCTGCACTATCGGCAATCTTGTCACCCAGGCAACGCAACCCATACTATTGGCCGCCATGACACCACTATTAGTTCATCCTATGGACCCGCCTACACAGGTATATTTCTATCCAAAGAAATTCAAGGAAGCCTTGGGTCTTCTCAAAAGTCTACTTGGATGGGAATGGAGAAGAGAAGGAGATGATCATTTCAAGCCTAAGATTGAAGGATTCTGCTCACAATTGACCACAAATGGGCTCAAAATACTGAAAAACCAACTTGGAAACCCTCAGAGCTCAAACATGCAAGAAATGAAATGAAAAAGGAAAGTGACTTCATATTTCTAAGGTTGAAATTGCACAGAATCGACATTGTATCAACCTTCTGTCGACATCGACCCAGTGTTGATTTCTCAAGGTTAATGTCATCTTAGGCTCTCAATGTCGATGATCCATTTTTCATTGTCCACCAATACGTTTTGGCACCAGATTCAAATTTGAACCAAAGGGCCAACCTCCATGGTGACTTGGCACGGCTAGCACGCCAGTACACACCTTCCATGTGGTCTATGACTCACACACATAACAATTACGACCCTCAAATTGTGCTTGTACAATCAATGATTACTAACTTTAGATGCCAACCAGTCTTACATCATGCTTGTACACAGGAAATTACTATACATGCCCGCATAATGGCAAGATTCTTAATCTGCCTTGAACCATGTCAAGAATTTCATTCACAACAAAAAGCTGCCCCTAACTATTCCCTAGCATGCCCAAATGGCAAAGTCTGTTCCAAGACCCCTTTCCTAGTACACCCATACTATAGTAGATATTGTATCTCCCGATGAAAGAGCCTGCACTATCGGCAATCTTGTCACCCAGGCAACGCAACCCATACTATTGGCCGCCATGACACCACTATCAGTTCATCCTATGGACCCGCCTACACAGGTATATTTCTATCCCCTCGCACTCTGGTGTCCCTGAGCAAAGCATTGGAAAGATTTCACTCAAGCCCCTAACATTTTGAAGTGTTCGATAAAATCACTTCTTTGTCTTACAACTATTTCACAATCTCAGTTAAAGAGGGGCAATTTGTCATTCCCCCCGATGGCCACCCGTGATGATGATAAGCATCCTCCAAGTCGTAGAGTCGATGTATCTGTATATGTAGAGCAAATGTACACTACCTGAGTCTGTCCACCAATCATTCAAACCACTACTGCAGCCTAAACTAGAACCCCAAAGCACCCCAAGATCCCTAGAAAGGCTAGCCCTGAGCCAGACCTTCTTAAAACTAGCCTAGCCCAGTATAAAACCAACCTAGATAGCCCAAAATTCTTTATTGACACCCAGAATAGGGCCGACATTGAAAGGCCCCCTGAGTCGACATCAATCATACCTTCTATCGACATCGACCCACCTCCTTTAACTATTAAATAGTGGTTGTTCATTGTCTATCCTTAATCGATATTTAGATTATTCATGCCAACATTGAAAAATACCCCCATCGATGTCGATAGCTATCCATAGCTAGTAGCTTGATGTCAACCTACCCCCTTCTCAATGTTGAATCGATCCCAGTTCACTATTGATTCTATGCAAATCTAAGAGACCCAAACTTGCCACGTTTAGCTTTGATTTCAATTCCTTTCACGCCCAAGATTATATTTGGAAACTTGGTTGTGAATATTATCTCTCTTAGGCCCCAAGTAACTCCTTTTGCAATAAACCATTTTCCCACACCCTATTGGCCCTTACTTTGACCAAACACCTATCGTCAATGCAAAGACACCCATTAGGGTGCTTCACCAACGATCTGGATCAAACCCAATATTCTAGCATGAATTTGGGAGTACACACATCCCTCTACTTCTATAAATACACCCCCTCTCATGTTGAAGAGGATCCCCACTTTTGATTCCTCATTGAATGCTTGGATTTTTGCTTAATTCCATAGCTTAGAAACACCCTCTTGGTGATTTTTTTACTCTGATGACGAAGTGGTGTCCAAAAGAGAGACAAAGTAGCTCGAACTATTTTTGATATTGTCTCCATACAACACTCCCCTGAGTTACAAAAGGAAAACCTCCACCTCCATTCAAGTTCAAGTTTTCTAACTAGATAAATACTATTTTTTTTATTTATTTTCTGTTATTTTTTCGATTTCTCTTTCAAATTTGTTTTGCATCTCTTAAGGGGTGTGTGGTCCTATCTCGTTATATGGTGATCACACACATGATCTTATTATTTTTCTAAATTTTATGTTTTCATTCCTGATCCCCATCCCTCGTAGTGTAAGACTCCCCTATTTTCATTTATTATGTATGCTTGCTGAATCTTTCATATGATTGTATGCCTTCCATATCTCCTTTTTTCATGCATCTTCTTAGCCTAGGATTTGAATGTCTTTTTATATCATAATTTTTCAATGTTGTCCAATGCATCTTTCATGTATCATGTTATATCTTCACAATATCCCATGGTTCAATACCTTGACTCTTTGCATGCATGCACCTAGATTAGGGTTTTTGTTCTTCTTCTGAATTCCTATTGTGCTTTGTATTCTTACCCTATTTTTATATTTTACTTGTATTTGGCCTAGTCTTGACATCCCTGATGCTCATATTCATTACTTACATAGCATGATTTTCATATACTTAACCTCATTTTCATCCCTTTCATTATTGCTTTTTACTTTTATGTATACTAACCCTTACCGTGCAACCGAACTTCCAGGTATGTCACCTTACCTTTCCTTGTATTACATGCTTCACTTTTTGTTCTTGTATTTTACTTATTTTCTCATCCAAAATCATGTTATAACCTTGCCTAGCCAAGTAATAGAAAACCCGAAAGTCTAGGTGGACTGGGGTGCCTAATACCTTCCTTGGACAGTAACTTGACTCGCACTCAGACCAATGTACTGATTAGTCCTGAAAAGGACATACCATGAAAGTCATTACATTTACACTCTAGGTCTTAGATCCTCCTCTACATGGCAACTCCCAACATTCAATTCACACCTCTCTCTTCTCCCCCAACAGGGATGAGGTGGACACCCCACCATGTCATTGTCCTCATAGCATGAACC
This sequence comes from Telopea speciosissima, assembly GCF_018873765.1. Classification (NCBI taxonomy): domain Eukaryota; kingdom Viridiplantae; phylum Streptophyta; class Magnoliopsida; order Proteales; family Proteaceae; genus Telopea; species Telopea speciosissima. The sequence continues at coordinate 27,599,593 of NC_057920.1, forward strand.
AGATTAACATAGAACCTTCCAAAGTGGTAGTGAACACTCTGGGTAAAATAGTGTGGCTTGCACCCGTTAGAGCCATCATAGCTTCAAAATCTGTCTAAATGCTCTTTTCGATCCGTTAAGGCATCATATAGCTTAATAACAAGCAATCTAAAGTTAGCTGAGAGAGGAAAAACTACAACTGCATCAGTAAAGCTGTCTTATTGGTGGGTTGATTCTATTGAGCCCATCGTTGCCTTTGTTCCTTTGTAGCTTTCTTCAGTCGTTCCTCCTGGCTGCAGGAGGGATGTTTCTCCATGATCTTGTCTGATTGTTGTCACAAGTTTTGCTTTCACCTCTGCCTTCCAAGAGGGTTCAAGCAATAGTTTTGTGACTTCCTCGAGCACACGCTTGTGGTGTCGAAGCAGTTTTATTTTGCTTGACATGGAGATCTGAATTGCTTCGGTGAGTAGTGGTATGGACCAGTCCGCATAAAGCCTCCGAGATGTTGTGGAAGCATTGGTCAAGTTGGTTAAACTCTGCACAAGTTATCAGAGTTTCATGGTTGGGAACAGAATGGATAGGAAAGGTTTCCGTATTATGGTTTTAATTTGCCTGAATTTCAACAGTGTTTTGGGTAACATGGTTAGGATCTCTCCCGGCTTGAGTGTTGTTAGTTTTCAGGAGGTTGCATGTTGCTCCCTATTGCAAGCCATTTTTGTCTCACTTTGATTTCTCAAAGTTTAAACAAAAAAAGGGCGGTTATATGGATGTGCCCCACGGTGGCTACCAAACTGATTTGGGTGAAAATGGGTGTGTAACGTAGGCTGTTGGATGCGCCAATCTACAAACAAGAAAAAGAACACAAGAGAGTGGCCGGATAAGACTTCTATGTACACCTCCAATGCCTAAGTCAATTTTCAGGGCAACCAATCAAGAGTTGAGAGACATAGGAACCAAGTCATGGACCCAGTTTGTGGTGCCCACCTGGGGCTGCCGCCACTTACCCACGAGAAGGAGAGGGAGAGAGGGCCGATCACTTTAAGTGACCGTCTCACCCTGCTCTCCTTCCCACTATGATTATGACTCTACAAAGGGGGGGATTGGGTGAGTTTATATAAACCCTCCTAAAACCCTAAGGCCATACACAACTCAAGTCTAATTCTCTGCTCTCACTCTTGATCTCCAAGTCTTTGTGTTCTCTATGGGATTTAATCTTTTCCCAAGGATTTTGTGGTGTGAAGTTCTCTATGGAGAAACCTTGCGAAGATCATTTGTGTCAGTGATGCTAGTAATCGAAATTTGGTTCTTGATCTCTTTCGTTGCCTTCCCATATCCATTCAGGTAAGATTCGAATTGTATCCACGGGATTATTAATTTATTTACATGGGAAGAGAGTGGGGAAGAGGAAGGGAGCATGGGCCACTTCCCTTTGCAAAGCCCATACGGCGACGATGATTTTCCAATGTCGTTTCCATCTCTGTTAATGGAAACCCTAAAATTTCAACTGCTCCAAAAAATAATCTCTTCCCAACACAAGACCAAACCAAAAACCTATGGCTTTGATACAAATGTAAAAAAATTAATATTCCCATAGATACAAATAGGATCTGTTTATATAACGTCACCTAAGCCCCCCACCCTTTGCAGTCATAATCAGAGTGGGAAGGAGAGGAGGGAGAGTCGGTCACTTAAAGTGACCGGCCCTCTCTCCCTCTCCTTCTCGCAGGTAGGGGGCAGCAACCCCGGGTGGGCACCACGAACTGGGTCCATGACCCATTTCCTATCAACATCTCCCACTCACCCACAGAGGGTGCACTAGTTGAATTATGCATCCAAGTTTCTCTAAATCGTGTTACTCTTCATATATGAAATGGGGCGTGCAACCTAAAGAGATAAGACAGGGTAGGAGTACTATATCAAAGCTCCATCTAACCAGTACCATCACTCACAAATAATATTGAAATACCCCAAAAAGATCCAACTATGCCAGATCTAGTACTCTCGATCCCTCATGATGAGAAGTACTAACCCCTTACATGTAATGTACTCATGACTACGTCGATCACAGATATGCAAGTTGCTCGAGGAATGATTCACAAAACAAAGGTGTAAATATAGACATTGAATTTTGTCAACCCCCAGCGATAATGACAATCGGACGCAGATGACTGGCAATGTCCCTGAAAACCAACTTGTCAAACACTATATAGCCCAAAAAACATCCTCACTCGCTCCCACGATGAGTGTACGTCTGCGGCGAACCAAAAGATTTGCCTATAAAAAGGGGTTCCCCCCCTCATTTGCATAATCCAAGTTTATGGGAGAGGGGGCACCCCCAGAGCTCCAATTTTCCAATTTTTCCTTGTTTCCTTGTTTCGGGGCTCTTCCCCAGCTTGATTCCGAACCTTCGAGCCTCGTCATTTTGTCTAAAGTCCGGGCTAACTGAGTTTGGCTTCCTCGACCCTTTTTGCCCAAATCTGGGAAATCTCCCGTGGCATAGCCACTCTGTCTGGCCTTTCAGCCCCTAATTTCCAAAGCCTTGGAATGCCGTTATTCTATCCGAGATCTTAAGATCCAGCACTCATAAGCCATTACTCTGTCCGATGAAGGGACAAAACAAGTATTTTGCCTCCACCTGAGCTGGGGGACACTGTCCATCTTGCATAATTGCATTTATTTAAAGCGTACAGGTATACATTTCTTTCATTAACTTTTAATTCTAGTGCAATGTAATCCTTTTAAATATTCTCGTGTAGTGTACAATAGTTAATGTAACATAGTTTAATTTAATTAAATAGTTTGTGCATCATTATTTAGCCGTACATATGGGTATAGAACATTCATAAAGGAAGAATATTCAAAAACAAGCATCTAATACAAAGACTAGTTTATCCGGGCGGTGCCTAACACTTTCCCACTCTAGTAACTTGACCACTTACCCCGCATCTCTGACCAGACCAACTGAAGTCTTGTAGCCCTTCTAGGGCTACACAAATGGGTCCTATGCCTTAATCCTAGGTGGCTACTCCATTTGATTTCATTGTATGACTCCCATCCCCTGAAAATCATGACCCTTGAGAAGACGCATTTCTTCTCTCTCCAACCGAGGAGACAATAACTGAAAAAACCCCCCGTACCCCAGAAAGAGCGGACAGATGGGAAAACTGGATCCTCACAGTAGCGACTCCGTTAGGGAATGATGGTCAAGCTTTCAATACTAGATGATACCGTTGAACGCAAGAATTTTCTCCCTTCTGCATTGATTGATTGAAACATGTTTGGCTAACCCCTTTTGTTGTACTAACTGCAACATGCATCGTGTTCAAAGTAAAATCAAACAATGAGGGTACTCCCTATTGTGCCTCTACCCCCGGGGAGGTGGGACACATCATACTAAGTACTTTGAGATCAGATGATAACCCCCTTCCTGCAGCACTATCATGCACACACAACACTTCATGGAAACACACAGCCCCGTGGTTAGTCAATGAACCCCATGTGTAGTCATGGGTAATCGCGATCGAAGCCACAACCCTTGATATTTACGGTACGGGTCTAGAATTATTGACGAGGGTATTCACTAGTGTGTCATAGGGTATTCTACTACTAAAAAAGGGCACTAGTTTGATTACTCTAAGATTGCGTGATCTATTCCCTAGGTATATCAAAAGAACCACATATCCGCAATTTGCTCTCACGGGCGATAGGTATATCGGTCCTATCAAGGGTGACCTTGTTTTGTCCTATCAGCCAACTTATTGCATGCATCATATAGGCAATTAGACCATATACGACTAGGATACGCCACAAACTAACCTCAGAACTTTTCTAGGCCAAAAGTGGAAATCTCAGTAGTATACTTTTTCTTAATGCAGAATACCAATCAGGGGAAGAATTCTATTTGTCCCTCGAATGTCCCTCGATGCACATCCTATATCCATTTAGATCAGTGTATCAAAAAATGTAGCCTCGATTATGCCTCGGAGAAAGATACATTGTCTAAATAATGTGACAATGGTAGAATTCTGATGAGAGGTGCTCTGTATTAGGAAAAGGTAGATCGTTGAGAAGTCCTTGATTAGATCTCCTTATGATTCAAATTTGATCTTCGAGAACTATTAAACAATGAAGGATCTATAGAAAGCTTGCATCATATCACAAGATTGCAAGGGTTATTCCTAAGCAGTCTTGAACATAGATGCAAAACTTACCATCGACTACCCGAGTAAAATAGAATCAAGAGAGTAAAAGCGAATTGTCACTTTGTTTGTATACATATATGCGTGTATATATTTGCTTGTAAACAAAAAAATATAAAATGTTAAAACAAGATAAAAAATGAATCTCCCCACTTGAGTCCTAAATTTGTTCCCTTTTACCTTTGCAAGGCACAATTCCACGACAAAGAAAATCCCTGTTTAGTGTGGAACCGTCATGATGGTCAATTGAACCGGTCCAATCTCCACCAGATTCCACCTTCTAAGCTTGTTGAAAATTCTAGTTCACCTCCCTTAACTTCTAGTCCCCCGACACAAAGTCCAACAAGGTCACCCCCTTTTCACGAGCACCATGGATCCACAGAGGCCAATTCTTCAGAGGAAGTATTGAGTTTGGAAATGGTTAACATGTGGAGGGAAATAACTGAGATGAAATAGCTAGTTACGCAGTTGGTCCAGTCAATGCAAGGTCAATCTTCAGCAGACAATGCACCAACCCCCAGTGAGCCAAGGGTGACCCCAGCGATGTCTAGGGCACAACCTAGGATCATAATAGAAGAAGAGGATATAGCCATCAATGTCCCTAAGACCCACCAAAAACAGAAAGGGAGAAAGTTGAGAAGCTCGAAATGGCAATGAAAGAAAAGGCTGTTGAGAAACCAGAAGAAGACATGGTCTACTTTGCTAGAGAAATACCCGAAGATTTCAAATGTAAGCTTGACAAGTTCGACGGGACAGGAGATCCCCAAGCTCACTTGAAGATTTTCATTATAGTGGCCAAGTCGTGGAATCTCACAGAAAATCAAATGGGACAAGCATTCCTTTACTCGTTAGCAAGATCAACTCTGAGGTGGCTAACCCAATTGGACCAAACTCAGGCTCAAACTTGGTCGGAAATTGTAAAGGCATTCGCCAAACAATACTCTTACAACACTAAAGTAGACATCACTCGGCGTGAGTTGGAAACCCTGAGGCATGAAGCTGATGAGGGATTTTCTAACTTCATCATAAGGTTCCGTGAAAAGGCATCCAAGATGTGGAACCACCCGAATGAATCAGAACAAGTTGAAATCATATTGGAAAGTCTACATGGAGAGTACAATGATCACCTCTACTGTCAGCACATGAAGACCTTTGAAGCACTCATAGCCATTGGAAAGCGCATTGAGGATAAGTTCTTCAAAGGGAAACAAGCCCAGACTTCAACCAAAGAGGCTTCCGGATCTTATTTTGGCAAGAACAACAGAGGAGGAAGAGGGAAAGCCCCCGAAGTGAATGCAATTACTACCGTTCAATGCACCGAGAAGAAAATTTCACCAACAGTTGCTCCTCCTGTAGTAATCTAGGCTGAGCAGTCAACCCCTCCCAAACAATTTACCTTTGGCAGTATGACACCTACTCGCCTTTTCTTCAAACTCAAGAAGGAAGGGATGTTAGATGTTGGACCACTGCAGCCCGTGAATACGGCTAATCCACCTCCAAGATATAACCTAGAGTGGCATTGTTATTACCATAATCAGAAAGGTCATCAGACAGACAGATGCATACACCTCAAACATGCAATCCAAGACTTGATAGATGTGGGGAAAATTGAATTGAAGACAGGTCAATAACCTAATATGACTACTAACCCTCTTCCAGATCATGGAGTAAATATGTTACAAGAGGATGTTCTCTTTAAGGACCCGATGGTCCTGATTCAACTTGTGAAGCCAGAGCAAAGGTCGATGGATGCTTGAATCTATAAGGCTATCCTAGCAGCCCAAAATGAGGAGAGTAAGAAGAAAAGGAAAGAATTGGAGGCACTAAGCCAAGAGCCGAATAAAGGATTCTCTGACTTCCCCAGAAGGTTCTATAAACAAGTCGAAAGGATACAACCCATCTAACGGAGGAAGGGCAAGTGGGGATAATCCTAGAGAATCTACATAGAGTGTATCATGAATATCTTTACCGTCAATGGTGTAAGATACTGAAAACATTCGCCACCTGAATGGGTCGCTTGATGAAGATGAACTTGATTCCCCAAGGTCGTCCATGGGATCTGTGAATGCTTTGGGAGAAGGGACAATGGGTTGGGACCCAACCACTCTAATTCACCCCGTAAAAGCACCTTTGGGGGAATTGAGAATAGTATGGAGGGACAAAGTGTGCCTTATGTGGTAGATGGATCTCCCTGCAAAAGCAAGAACCAATATCAATAACTTCTTGAAGGAAATGTATAAAGAAAAGATGATCAAAAGTCAGCCAATGCCATTTCGTGCTAGAGCATGACGATCGAAAAAGGAAAGCGAGAAGAATGACGGTATGTGCTTACTATGCGAGGACAAACTGCAATGGAAAGTTCAGAGGAGGTAGATAGTGTTATGACTAAGGGAAAGGCCTAGCCTCTGACCATTGGATGATGAAGCTTGAAATTTTAGAGAATGGACTCAATAGCCTCGGACCCAATGCGCAACTGAGAACATTCGGGTTCATCGATTATGAGATCAATCACATGGCATATGTGGAGAATTCGGAAGGTGAAGAAGATTTCATGGCTCATATTCAACCCATTGAAGAAGGGTCATCTGAAGACAGCATGAGAACAATTGAAGAGGTCACACCAAGTCTGATCAAAGTTGTATCTGCACTAGCCATTGCTGAAACTCTATCTGAAAACACTTTCCTTATCAAAATGGGAGGAGAGATCGACGATAGTGAAGAAGACTTTGAGCCACAATCTTAAGATGAGTTCTCTGTTGGAACCCTACAGTGGATAAATAGCATCGAAGTTGATGATGATGAAGCAGATCCAACAGACCTTATTCAGCCTATCCCTCAAGAAGACAAAGGAAGAAGCGGCAACGAAGAAGTAGCGTCTCCAATAAATCAAAGAAGGGTGTGGTTCGTCAAAGAGGAAGACTTTGACAAATGGAATATGAGCATCTTCTACTAAGTGCAAGACATCAGCTAATGTCCACAACTCATGACATCCTGTATAAGGCTACTTCCCACTTCCCAAACATGATGTGCAAACACTTCGTGGCACAATGCGAGAAGATAGAGTTGCCAACGAAAGAAGACTTTCCCCAGAGAACATTACATGAGTTAAAGAACATGACCTGGTTAAATCTCGCTTTGGTGAAAGATTTCTTTGGGAATCCTCCTCAATATCCCATGTTGTACTCAGACAACTGGCCATATTTTAGGCCCCCAAAGATGACAGAAGAATGGAAAACTTGGATCGGTAATAACAATACTAGAGATTCATACTTTGACCCAATAGAAGGAATCCACCCTGTTGATAGCAGTGGAGAAGAAGGGGATGATTCAAGTGAGGCCCTTGATGAACATTCAGATGAAGAAGCATTTGGTGAAAATTTGAATGATGAAGTAATGTTTGAAGACACTGGCAATGAATTATCCAATGAAGCATCTGAAATGGAAATAGAACCTCCTATCAACCAGTATGAGGAAATTTATGAACCAAGAGGAATCCTCAGAATGGTCGATAAGATTCATCGAATGCTCTTTGAGGTAGTACCTTCAAACAAAAGGTACCAAGAAGAACTACAACAACAATCGTCGGTAAATGAAAAATGGCCACTACCTTAAGTCATTAAAGAGTTGGAAGATGCTGTCACCCTGGTATTTACTTTGGCAAAAGATTTATGTGGAAGTCCTCCAGCATCTATAGACCATGGAAGTGAGGAGTATCACGAATAGGCAGGAGCATATGATAGGTTCTACCTCTATAACATCAATATGGAAGAGTCAATGAAAGATCCCACAGAAAAATTCACCCAATCATATCCAGTGATGAAGAGGGCTCATCAGAAGAGGGAGAACATTTTGGGTTTCTATCTGAAGCAATGAGATTCCAAAAATCAGCCAGCGAGATCTTTGAAATGATCCAACAGATGGTACCAGTAAGATCGCGAAGGCTGGACCATGACCAGCTCATCAAGCACCTCTATGAAAAGTAAGAAGCCTTGTCCAAAATTCTACAGAAGGCTCGAAAGATGATTACTGCCATGAAAGCAGAATGCGAAGTCACTAGCCCAAGAAGGAGGAGTCCCATAGTGGGAACCCTTGTGATAGCTGAAGGTGACTTGGAAGATGAAGAGTTGTGCCCAGTCGAACTCAACACAAAAGGGAAGGAGCCCAAGGTTTCGAAGACCCGAAGTGGAAAGAACTTCGAAGATAACAGATTGGTTATAGAAAATCCCTATGCATATGCTCCAAGTACAACCCAAAAAATCAGGTGTTGAGCTAGTTGAAAAAAGTACAAGCTAACATCTCTATCAGGAGATTATTGATGGCCTCCTCGTTGCATCAAGAAGCAATTTTGAAAGTACTCAACAAGGTTCAAGTACCAATAGAAATGAGTCTAGACGAACTCTCACACATTGTAGGGGCCACCTATGCCATGCAGTCTCTCTCCTTCTCGAAAAATGATCTCTCACCTGAAAGAAAGGACCATAATCGAGCTCCGCACATTACAATAGAGTGTAATGGGAACCGAGTCCCACAAGTTCTGATTGACAATGGGTCGGCTCTAAATGTCATACCTCTCAAGGGTACAAGTTGTATAGGGATGGATCTGACCAAAATGAAGCCCTCTGCTCAAACAATCCAGGCATATGGTAAAACAAGATGAAAGGTTCTAGGTTTTGACCATAGACATCTGAGTCAGACCTGCTCTATTCACTGTGGAATGTCAAGTGATTGACATCCAAGCATCATTCAACATGTTGTTGGGATGGCCTTGGCTCCATTCTGTAGGAGTAATAGCCTCAAGCCTGCATTAGAAAATGAAACTTATCTATGAAATAAAAATGATCACTATCTTTGGCGATCCAAAGATTGTCCATACCTTGGCAAGCATCAAAGTAGGTGGGGAAGCCTCGATAGAGATTCAATTAGGAGGATTTGAGATTGGGGCAATCAGTGTAATGGCCTCAGAAATGAAGGAGATAATTCCATCCAGTTACCCATCTGCATGGAGTGGAACAATTCTAAAGATGATGAACAACATAGGATATTTTTTGGGACCTGGATTAGCAATGAACCAATAAGGATTCCATAATTCCCTGACTTTCCTATCTATAACAACCATCGCGGGCTGGGATACATAGCACAAAAGAAGGGAAGTTATCCTGAGCGAATGAGCCAAGAATGTCAAAAGGCCAAGAAACCATCTCCATACTTCAAGACTTTAAATGGATATTTTCTCAAAGAAAGTGACAGCTTCCCTTACTGCGAAAATATTGAGCCTTGGTTTGATCATGACAATGGAAGTCTCCAGCCAGGGTTTGAAATCTTCTTTCTGGAGGACATCGATTGGATCGCCCTCGAAGTAGAACAGTTGAAACTTAAAACTACTGAAGAAGAACTGAACATCAGAGGACTATTTGAAATAGCCACGATCTCTGTAGGGGAGGAAGAAGGGCCAAAACCTTATCTGTTAATTCACCTTGTTCAAGAGCCAATTGTGAACTGGATTAGTGTCTCTGAAAGGTTTAATAAGATAGAATCTTAGGGAGTGGTCAGCTCTGAGTTAGTCCTATCTGACGATGAGTTTGTTGTAATCAAGGAGGGTAGTACCTTCTAGTCTGTTGAGTCTGCTTGTATTCCTGCTCTTATCATGAATGAAATCAACCATTCTGAGTATTTCTCCTCTTCGTCTGATTCCCCTTTTGGTTCTTCTTCCAATGATGAGGATATCCTCAAACATCATAATTTAATAAAACAATTAAAACAAAGAAAAGCCCAACATGTCCAAGAGGATGTATGCCCAAATTTGGGAATTGAACAATGCTCACGAATGGTTAAGATTGGTGCCTCCCTAAGCAAGGAGGAAGTCGGTCAAATGATAGCCCTGTTAAAGGAATTCCAAGAAGTGTTTGCTTGGTCCTACAAAGATATGCCCGACATCGATCTAAAGATAGTGTAACACCAACTGCCTACTTATCTAGATGCACGGCTGGTCAAGCAAAAGCCCAAAAGGATGCGACCTAAATGGAGTGAGAAGATCAGGGAAGAAGTCATAAAGCAATAGAATGCAGAATTTCTACAAGTGACACAGTACCCTCAGTGATTGTCCAATATTGTCCCCGTACCCAAGAAAGACAGGAAGGTGAGAATGTGCGTGGATTTCTGGGACCTCAACAAAGTCAGTCCCAAAGACGACTTTCCCTTGCCGTAAATTGACATATTGGTCAACAACACGACAAAACATGCCTTGTTATCATTCATGGACGGACTCTTTGGATACAACCAAATCAGCATGTGTCCAAAGGATAAAGAAAAAGATGGCATTTACCACACCATGGGGAACTTACTATTACAAGGTAATGCCCTTTGATTTGAAAAATGCTGGGGCAACATATCAAAGGGCAGCAACGACCATTTTCTATGACATGATACATAAAGAAGTGGAGGTGTACGTGGATGACGTGATTGTCAGGTCAGTCACTCGACAGGGGCATTTTATGGCATTGAGGAAGTTCTTTAAACAAATTAAGGAGTACAAGCTAAGGTTAAACCCTCAGAAGTGCATGTTCGGAGCCACAACAAGGAAACTCCTAGGATTTCTCATTAGTGAGAGAGGGATAGAGGTGGATCCCGATAAGATAATGGCCATAACAGAAATGCCAGCACCAAAAAATAGAAAAAGAAATCTAGGGTTTCTTAGGACGAATTCATTACATAAGTCGGTTCATAGCTCGGCTAACCACCGTATGTGAACCCATCTTCAACCTCCTAAAGAAAGAAGAACTAAAGCAATGGAATGATAAGTGTCAAGAGGCATTTTGTAAGGATCAAATAATACTTGATGAATCCACCTGTCCTTGTTTCGCTAGTATTGGGCAAACCACTGCTATTGTACTTATTTGTTGCCAAAACATCAATGGGATCTATGATGGCGTAACAAGATCAGAAGAGTGGGGAAGAACACGCAGTTTACTACTTAAGCAAGAAACTATTGGAGTACGAAACTCGTTACACCCCATTGGAAAAGACGTGCACTGCTTTGGTTTGGGCGACCAAGAGGCTGAGACATTACATGATTACACATCAAATCAAGCTCATCTCAAGGATGGATCCACTTAAATACCTCTTCGAGAAGCCAGCCTTGATAGGAAGGATGGCCAAATGGTTGTTGCTGTTGTCAGAATTTGACATAACATATGTTAACTAGAAATCCATACAAGGACAAGCAATCTCGGACGATCTAGCTGCATACCCAACCAGGGTAGGTTCACAGCTGCTATAAGACTCATTCCCAGATGAGGATTTGGCATATGTGGAGGAAGAAGACTATGAAGACAGGTTGTAATTGTGCTTTGATGGTGCAGCCAATCAGAGAGGATATGGGGCAGGAATATTGCCGATAACCCTAGATGATCTCTATCTACCATATGCATTCTGGCTAGAATTTCCTTACACCAACAGCATTTCAGAATATGAAGCATGTGTAGGTGGTGCTACGGTCCATGGGATCGTGGTGGTTCACCTTCGTAAACTAATAAATAAATTTTTCTGAGTTCCCAACTCTTGGGATCTCCAGGGTTGTCCCTAGGGAACCCTACCCTAATCTGGCTTGGGCATCCTATTTTAAATTTTAGGGTTTTTCATGAGCACCCATGGTGCCCTAAAGGGACCCTATTGGGGTTTGGTATGACAAACCAATGCCCAATTCGTCTCTTTGATGTCCCATAAAAATATTGGGATCCATGTCATAGAGAAAATCACCTCTCTATTTCATCTCATGGATAGAGAGATCCATCCTATACCTGAATGCGCAATGAAAAATAATCGATTTGGGTTACTTTCATATCCCATGAATAATCAATACAATTAAATCAACAGGAATTAACATAGAATTACTAACCTAATGAGCCTCAAGTGTTGCTCCTCCAATAGACAATGGTTCTTCCTCCAATGAGCACTCCAAGTGAACAGATCTGAATCTCTGATGGTGTAGCCAAGGTTCTTCAAGCCAATCCTAGATGCTCTTCAGTTCTTCAAGCATAGATTTGGGTTTCTAAAACCCTAACTCTCAAACACAGTATAGAGTAAGAAGAAGGAGAAGAAGAGATCACAAGAGAGAGAGGGGAACCAAAAATTCGTCTAGAGGGGGGCAGCCAAAAACGTGGAGCTCTATCCCCTTCTGTGATTTTTGGTGTTTTATAATGCTAAGGTTTCTAAAATCCTGGATGGGAAAAATCCCAATGAGAGTTTGACTCTCTCTCTCTCTCTCCTTGTTGGCTTTCTTGTCTAAACTCAAAGTGCTTCTCATTGGTGAAGAAGCATAATCTAATAGGGAATGATATAATTAATTAATTATTTTAATTTATGGATAATTATAATTAGTACCATATCCATTAATTAAATAAAGAACCAATTATTTTAGTAAATTCCAAATAATTCCCTATATGATAATAAATTATCATGTACAACCCCTCTACTAATCAACATCATCATTATGGAATCTAGGGCATGTACACTTGTACTGCCAAACCCCATTCCATAGTACATGTCCATATAAGAGTGTCTGTGTATTTGATCGGGTCCCACAAAACTCGATAAAATATTTTAATCAAATAACTGTATATAATCTATTATTTTATGTAAAATAGGTTTTGCAAAAATCATTTCCAAAATGGTACTGGATCCAGATTTTGAGCCGACCATACACAGACAACCTCAACCTCGATGTTCCCCAATCGAGCAGTGGTGACCATGTTGAGTAACTCCTTCACTCCCAAAGTGTTTGTGCTTTCCCAGAACACCAGCTTTGACTCACTTGAGCCTTAGTCATTGATGAACCAAAGAATGCGTTCACACTTTGCAGTGATAGGGTCCCCTCAGGTACAGGGCCTCGGTGACACTTGTATATCCCTTCCTACTTCTGGTAGTAATACATGAGGGAATCGACAAATTAGATTCTTCATCAATACACACATCGAACATGTGAGTATTCGCATTCGTACCCTGACATCACATGTTTAGGCATACCCAATGCGACGACCATATGATAAGGGTGCCTAGTCCAAACCCTAGCCGTGACTACCATTTTAAGTAATACTTATAGACATAATGCTCAAAAAGTTTATATCACATGTGATAATATTAAAACAAAATGTATAAAGGTTCAATACAAAGTAAAACCGGATTGAACTGGACCGAACCGGGTTTGATGAACACATAAATCTAACAATCTCCTTCTTGTACAGTAAAGCCAATTTCCCATGCATTTTAAACCCATGCCCTCCATGTGTTTTTCAAACACTCCAGGAGATAAACCCTTTGTCATGGCATCTGACACATTTTCAGTTGTGTTCACTTTGGAGATACTCACGTCGCCCTGCTGGATAATCTCTCTGATGAGCCCTAGGCTCCTTAGTTTGTGCAATGGCCCCTCTGTTGTCACATAACAGGGGAATAGGGCCCTTGACAAGGTCAGGGATAACCTCCAAATCTGATAGAAATTTTCTCAGCCAAACACTTTCTTTTACTGCATCACAAGCTATAAGGTATTCTGCTTCGGTAGTGGAATCGGCTGTAGATTTCTGTTTTGCACTTTGCCACACAATGGCACCTCCACCCATTAGATACACCATCTCAGACGTGGATTTTTTTTATCATCTTTGTCAGTTTAGAAATCTGAGTCTGTGTAACCCAGAACTGACAACTGATCAGATCTAAAAACCAAGAAATCGTCCGTAGTCCTTCTCATGTACTTGAGGATATTCTTGACAGCACTCCAATGCTCTCATCCAGGGTTAGACTGGTAGTGACTTACAATACCTATTGCATAGCAAATGTTCAGCCTCATACACAACATAGCATATATAAGATTCCCTACTATAGAGGCATAGGGAATCCTCTTCATCTCTTCAATATCTGTCTAAGACTGGGGACATTGAGATCTGGAAAGACTGAATCCATGTCGAAAAGGGATACTTCCCCTTTTGGAGTTCTCCATGCTAAATCTAGCCAGGACTTTGTCTATATAGGTAGCCTGTGACAAGCCTAGCATCCTTTTCTGGCAATCTCTTACGTGTTTGATCCCAAGGATATAGCTAGCTTCACCAAGGCCTTTCATCGAGAAAGTTGTGGACTGCCACTGTTTCACCGATGAAAGAAATCCTACATCGTTATCCATCAACAATATGTCATCTACGTATAAAACAAAAAACATACTACACTCCCTCTGATCTTCTTGTAAATTCATGATTCATCCATGTTTTGATCAAAACCAAAGGATTTGATTGATTGATCAAACTTGATGTTCCAGCTTCTAAAAGCCTACTTCAGTCCATAGATGGACCTCTGCAATTTGCATACCTTTCTTTCTTCCTCCAAGGAATAGAACCCCTCTGGTTGTTACATGTAGATTTCTTCTTGAAGAAATCCATTCAGAAATGCAGTTTGCATATCCATCTGCTAGATCTCATAATTAAAGTATACAGCGATAGCCAATAAAATGTTGATGGACTTCATCATTGCCACTGGTGAAAAGGTTTCCTCATAGTCTATACCCTCTATCTAGGTATAGCCCTTTGCCACCAGTCTCGCTTTGAATTTTTTGACCTTTCCATCTGTGCCCTTCTTCCTCTTGAAAATCCATTTACATCCAATCGGCTTAACGCCAAGTGGTGGATTGACCAGAGTCCAGACCTTGTTGGAATGCATCGAATTGATTTCAGAGCGCATTGCCTCCAACCACCTAGTGGCATCAACATCTTTCAGAGCCTCAGAGTATGTTATCGGATCATCATCCGATTCAACCGACACCATATGGAACTCTTCCACTGTTTTCTCTTCTTTTGTGAGGAAAGTAAACCTGGTGGGTGGTCTTATAGTCCTCCCACTGCATTGAGGTTCTTGAGGTATTGGTATTTCAGTGGCTATATCAATTGGTCTCACTTCTGGAAGTGAAGTTTCTGAGTTATCCAATAACTCTTTAATGACTATAGGTTTAGACCTCCTGGTCAACATTTCTTCCTCAAAAAATATGACATGTTTACTTACAATGACCTTTTGGTCAACTGGGTCATAGAAGTAGTAACCTATCATGCCTTTAGGATAGCCTAAGAAAAAGCATCTTGAAGTCCTAGATTCTAACTTGTCTGTCTGTTGCTTTCGCACATGTGCTATGCAACCCCATACCCTAAGGTATTGAATGCTGGGCTTATGCCCTTTCCACAACTCAAAGAGTGTCTTAGCTACAAACTTGGATGGAATCCTATTCAAAATATAAATAGCCATTTCTAAAGTGAACCCCCAGAAAGAGAGAGGTAGCTAGCTATAAGTGAGCATCGTCTAGACCATATCCAATATAGTCCGATTGCGTCGTTCGGATATACCATTTTGTTGTGGTGTTCCAAGATTAGTTAATTGACTAACTATCCCTTGTGATATGAGATGTTCATTAAATTCATCCGATAGATACTCCCCTCAATGATCTGATCATAAGGACTTGATGCGTTTATCGAGCTGTCTTTCAACCTCATCTTGGAACTCTTTGAATTTATCAAAGGCTTCTGATTTTCTATGCATTAAGTATATGTAACCATATCTTGAGTAATCATCGGTGAAAGTTATGAAATACTCAAATCCATACCTTGCTTGTATATTTACGGGCCCACACATAATAGTATGTATTAACTCTAACAGATATGTGGCTCTAGTACCTTTATTGCTAAAGGGTTTCTTGGTCATTTTCCTTGAAGGCATGACTCATAGGTAGGGAATGGTTCCACCCTCAGACACTGTAAGGGCCCATCCCTTACCAATCTACTGATTCGGTCCAAATTAATGTGACCTAATCTTAGATGCCATAGATATGTTGAGTTCACTGGAGCTGCTTCTCGTTTCAAATCAACATTCGCAATAATATTCATTCTAATAGGGCAATCTAGGAAATACAATATACTTTGTATGTATCCAAATGCAAAAAAAAAAAGGATTATTAAAATGAATAATCAATTTAGAATTAAAGGAAAAACTATACCCGTCCACAACTAGTTTTGAAACTGAAATAATCTTCCTCTTAAAAGAGGGTACATAGTAACAATCCTTTAAAGCTACATTAACAGAACTAAAATTCAAAATAAAAGTTCCCACAGCCATCACCATGATGTCAGCTCCAGTGCCCATCTGAAGATGCACCTCATTTCTTTTCAGATTCCTTATCTCCTTAAACCCCTACAAATCATTGCAAATGTGAATAGTAGAACCACTATCCACCAACCGAGAATTGATCGGTTCAAAGGACAAATTAGACTCATAAAGAATGTAAACATCACAAATACATTCTTTAGCAGCCTTAGTATCATCTAGCTTCTTGTCTTTCATAGTAGCCAGGAATGCACGACAGTTCCTTTTCCAATGACCTTCCTTCTTACAATAGAAACACTTGCCTTTAGCTTTCTTATTGCCAGACTTCCCACCCTTGGGTTTCAGGGGCTTACCCCTATTTCCCTTTTTCTTCTTCTTCCCATTTGAAGAAGGCTTCACATCAGTAGCATGGACCCTAGCCTTATCCTTTTTCAAGGTGGCCTCCGCTTCTACCAGTGCATTGGCAAGCTCAGTGAGCTCTAGCTCCTTATCTAACATCTTGTAGGACATCTTAAAGGAAGCATAGACAGAGGTGAGAGATGCTAAGATCAAATCAGTCTTGTACCGGAATTCAAACCTAGTCCCCATGGATTTCAGTTTCTCGAACAGATTAATCATTTTCATGACATGGTCCATCACTGGAGTCCCCTGGGACATCTTGTAGTTATGGATCTGACTCACTACATCAGAGTGTGCATGTGTCAGTTGCCTGTCGAACAATTCAACAAGTTTATCCATTTTACCGCCTGAGGTATGTATATCCTTGATTGAGTCCAATACTGACTCCTCCAATGATCCTAGGATATAAAGTGATGCCTAGGAGTCCCTGTTAAGGAAATCCTGCATCTCCTCATATGCCTCAAAATCATTCGGTCGGGTTGAGGAGGAACTTGCTCATCAAGAACTGTGCAAAGTCCTTCTACAGTTAGGAGCAATTTAATGCTCCGATACTAATCGAAATAATTTGTACCATTTAATTTGTATTCACTAATGAGTGTTAACATGTTAGAATTAACTATAGCCATTGAGTAATAATCTACACATGTACAAGTAAAAACACATGCATATTAATAACCATTGATTAAAATTGAGCATACACATCAATGATCTTTCATGATTTAGGTCTCCCTCATGACCCAAAAAATACATTGGATACCTACAACCCTTGTCTGAATAACTTACCCTGTCGGGAGTCATTATACACACAGTTGTAGTGTGGACTAATCTATCCGCCTCATGGGCTTCCAGTATTTTCGGCCACCTGGGTGTCATGCCCAGATCTTGTCGGTTGACATACACCCAAGTCATGCATTTACCTATTGCATTAGTTAGAATCATGAAATCATGAAAATTGGCCCACTGTCGCAGTGCCCTCTCACTATCTATAATCTAACGTATCTAGATAGAGGTAAATATAGATAACCATGTGATAACGAGCCTGGTAATGTCCTGTCGGCATATGCGGGGTCATATCACACAACCTCTACATTTACCTTTAATAGGAGGCCATGGACATGTCTACTAACTTATACTAGTCTATATCATACATGTATTATGATTAAAGAGGGATTAAGCAACTCTCACATACATATCATAAATGAAATCAAATAACATAATTAATCAACATTAATTAAAAGTAATTATGGGATGGCGGCATTTTTATCAGAAGTAATTAAAGAACCCTCCCAATAAAATAAAACTAATAACTTTCTTTTAATTATGGGTGCATCAATCATGCCATTGATGCCACGCCTCGATAATCTCCTCCGCCCGATCATGTCTTCAAAGTTGGTGACTTGCATCTCCATAAGCTTTGAGCGCCACATGTGGATCATCATCAACATGCCATAGGAGTCCTAACTCCTCTAAAATTACAATGGAAACCTAGGAAAGATATTCTATACACTTTCCTTTCCATAATAAATAAACCCCGCATAGAGAAACCAACCCACCATTTTGGGCTGCCCATAGGGTGGAGTATATTTATTTATAAAAAAGAAAGAGGGAGAGAGAGAAAGAGAGAGAAGCATCACATCCACCCATAATCCCAATGCATTACATATATCAATTTACTATAAAAAATATTAGATAGTCAATCCCATAATCACATAGGCAAGCAAAATTATGTATAGGGCCCACAATCATATAGATCATTCTAGAAAAATTAGCATCACATTTCATGTGAAAACATGTACCAAAAAATAACTTGTTCACAAGTGGGTGAAGGAAAGGATCTCTTCACCCATCATCTTTCTCCAATCCACAAAATCATTAAAAATAATTAAATATTTTGTTTAGAAAAATTGTTTTTTTTTTTATTTTTCTGGAGGAAAAAACACTGTCAAACACCCGGGGTAGCAATCGCACGCAAACGCACAGTGGGGTAGCAACACTGGGCGTGCGCAGCCTGCACAGGGGCAGACCGCAGGTGCGCGAGGCACAGGCCGTGGCCCTGCTGCTATTGCACACCACATGCGCTCTAGGGACAGGCTGTGGGCGTGCAGTGGCAGCAGGCCATGCGCAGTGAACCTAGGGTACAAAATTTTTTTTTTTATTTAATCTGGAATAATGGGATTTAACCCTATGATGGAATAAATTAAAATATTTACAAAATAAAAAATTCCATCATCATACATGGTCAAGGTTGTCACAACAACCATAACCACCCATATGCACATGGCAAGGTTGTTACATGAATAACTACCTTGTAACCACCCATGTGCATATGGGAAGGTTGTTACAATCATAGTAAAGGACATGTGCAACCATCCATAACCATATTCTATAATGAATATTCCATCAAAAAGATTGCATCCCTAACATGATAATTGCATACAATTAATTATATGATATCCATGGGTGAGAAAGGTGGTTCTGATACCACACTACAGGCGGTGCTACGGTCCATGAGATCATGGTGGTTCACCTTGGTAAACTAAGAAATAAATTTTTCCGAGTTCCCAAATCTTGGGATCTCTAGGGTTCTCCCTAGGGAACCCTAAGGTTGCCCTAGGGCACCCAAATCTGGCTTGGGCATCCTATTTTCAATTTTAGGATTTTCCATGGGCACCCATAGTGCCCTAGTGGAACCGTACTAGGGTTTGATATGAAAAACCAATGCCCAATCCGTCTCTTTGATGTCCCATAAATATATTGGGATCCATGTCATAGAGAAAATCACCTCTCTATTCCATCTCATAGATAAAGAGATCCATCCCATACCCGAATGTGTAGCGGAAAATAATCGATTCGGGTTACTTTCACATCTTGTGAATAATCAATATAATTAAATCAACAGGAATTAACATGTAATTGCTAACTTGATGAGCCTCAAGTGTTGCTCCTCCAATAGACAATGGTTCTTCCTCTAATGAGCACTCCAAGTAAATAGATCTGAACCTCCAATGGTGCAGCCAAGGTTCTTTAAGCCAATCCTAGATGTTCTTCAGTTCTTCAAGCATAGATCTAGGTTTCCAAAACCCTAACTCTCAAACAAGATAGAGAGCAAGAAGAAGGAGAAGAAGAAATCACAAGAGAGAGAGAGGGGAACCAAAAATTCGTCTAGAGGGGGTGCAGCCAAAAACGTGGAGCTCTACCGCCTTCTACAATTTTTTGGTGTTTTATAATGCTAGGGTTTCTAAAACCCTGGATGGGAAAAATCTCAGTGAGAGTCTGACTCTATCTCTCCGTGTTGGTTTTCCTGTTTAAACTCAAAGTGCTTATAATTGGTGAAGAAGCAGAATCTAATAAGAAATGATATAATTAATTAATTATTTTAATTTATGGATAATTACAATTAGCACCATATCCATTAATTAAATAAAGAACCAATTATTTTAAAAAATTCTAAATAACTCCCTACGTGATAATAAATTATCATGTACAACCCCTCCACTAATCAACACCATCATTATGGAATCTAGGGCATGTACACTTGTACTGCCAAACCCCATTCCATAGTACATGTCCATATAAGAGTGTCTGTGTATCTGATCAGGTCCCACAGAACTGGATAAAACACTTTAATCAACTGACTGTATATAATCTATTATTTTATGTAAAATAGGTTTGGCAAAAACCATTTCCAAAACGGTACTGGATCCAGATTTTGATCTGACTATACACAGACAACCTCAATCTCGGTGTTCCCCAATCGGGCAGTGGTGACCATGTTGAGTAACTCCTTCACTCACAAATTATTCGCGCATTCCCAAAACACCGACTTTGACTCACTTGAGCTTCAATCATTTATGAACCAAAGAATGCGGTTACACTTTGCAGTGATAGGGTCCCCACAGGTACAGGGCCTCGGTGACACATGTCTATCCCTTCCTACATCTAGCAGTAATACATGAGGGAATCGACAAAGTAGATTCTTCACCAATACACACATCGAACATGTGAGTACTCGCATTCGTACCCTGACGTCACACGTTTAGGCATACCCAATGCGAAGACCATATGATAAGGGTGTCCAACCCAAACCCTAGTCGTAACTACCATTTTAAGCAATACTTACAGGCACATAATGCTCAAAAAGTTTATATCGCATGTGATAATATTAAACCAAAGTGTATAAAGGTTCAATACAAAGTAAAACCGGATTGAATCGAACCGAACCGAGTTTGATGGACACATAAATCCAACAATCTCCCACTTGTACATTAAAGTCAATTTCCCATACATTTTAAACCCATGCCCTCCATGTGTTTTTCAAACAGTCCAGGAGACAAACCCATTGTCATGGCATCTGACACATTTTCAATTGTGTCCACTTTGGAGATACTCATGTCGCCCTACTGGATAATCTCTCTGATGAGGTGATACTTTCGTTGCATGTGGCTGTTCCTCTGATGAGCCCTAGGCTCCTTAGCTTGTGCAATGGCCCCTATGTTGTCATATAACAGGGGAATAGGACCCTTGACAAGGTCAGGGACAACCTCCAAATTCGATAGAAATTTTCTCTACCAAACACCTTCTTTTGCTGCATCATAAGCTGCAAGGTATTTTGCTTTGGTAGTGGAGAATCGGTTGTAGATTTCTATTTTGCACTCCGCCACACAATGACGCCTCCACCCTACACAATGACACCTCCACCCATTAGATACACCATCCCAGACGTGGATTTTTTGTCATCCTAGCTACTTTGACTTCAATAGTTGAATGCACTCCAGATACTCAAGTTCGCCCATTTTTTGGTAGATAGAAGGCATGGACGAGCATAGGAAGAGTTAGTAAATGCTCTGACAACTGATGGGAGGTTGTGGTCTACTCCTACCATTGAGTTTATCAGAGAAAGGAAATATCCTCTGAATTCCATAGCTAGTGAATAGAGGAGGTTGCGGAAGCACGCCATGCAGATTGTTCTTTAAGATGAACTGTTATACAAGAGGTCCTACGATGGCATACAATCATTGTGCCTAGACGAGGAATAGGACCAAGTCATCATGGAAGAAATCCATTAGGGAATTTGCGGGCCACACATGAATGCCAGGATGCTCGCTAAGAAAATCCTCAGAATCGAATATTATTGGGCAACCATGGAAGTTGATTGTGCATCATTCATGCAGAGATGTCACAGATGCCAGATATTTGCCAAAATCATTCACATTCCTCCAATGGAGCTCCATTCGTTAAACGCTCCCTGACCATTTTCAACATGGAGCATTGACATAATTGGGAAAGTCACGCCAAAGGCATCCAATGGACATGAATTCATCCTTATGGCCATAGACTATTTCACCAAATGGGTGGAGGCGCTGTCTTATGCTATCTTGACAGCTGCAAAGATAGCAAAGTTCATCAAAGACAACATTATATGCAGATATGGAATTCCACATGCCCTCATGTTTGAGTTGATAGAATACTTTAAATCAAATCCTTTAACTTATCCCATACTAGGCTAACCCAATCTAATGCCCCTACATTAGAGTAGGTCCCATTAAACACATAACATTCTCAAACCTTGTCAGATTTCTTTTAGACGAAATCTGATGAGGAATAATAATCAAAGCCGCTACCCATACCTCTTTTTGAGAAGAGTTCGACAGTTTTCCTTTTTCCACCATGAAAAAAGCTCCTGAAATCATAGCCAATGAAAGTTTACAATATTTAGAAACTCTGTCCACACAACACAGTTATTGTATAAGAGTATTTAAGGAAAATATGGTTCTGACTTTTGGAAGAATGACATCACAAGTGACATCTTGAGACAATAGGAGCTTTCCACTTCATAAGTTATCATTAGTGGGCAAGCAGTTATGGATCAGTCTCCACCGATCAAAGAGTATCTGGTCCAAACTAAAGAGGACCAGGGACCAAAAGCCTACTTCATCCGAATATTCTCCCAAGCTGATTTTATTGAAAAATCTCCTGATTGAGTTAGAGATCATACTCGGTTGGTAATTATGAACCAACATGATATGTTAGGGAAAGGAGCACATTTCTAGGGAAAAGCGGATAAGTTCTGCACCAAGTTTGGTATCCAAAGGCATCGTTCTACGACTTATAGACCACAGACTAATGGGTCAGTGGAAGCAGCTAACAAGAATGTCAAAGTCATATTGTAAAAAATGGTTGATACCTATGAGGATTGGGCAAAAAAGCTGCCATACGCGTTATGGGCTTATTAGACCTCAATTTGAATCTCTACTGGGGCAACTCCTTTTTCCTTGGTCTATGGGATGGAGGTAGTATTACCCGTAGAAATCCAAGTGTCGTTCCTCAGAGTATTAATGGAAAGAAAATTGCCTGAAGGAGAATGGATGCAAGCAAGACATGACGGACTTAACCTACTTGATGAAAAGAGGATGAAAGCTATGGATCACCTCAAGTGAAATATCAACTCAGGATGGCATGGGCATTCAATAAAAGGGTTCGCCCACACAACATTGAAGAAGGAGATTTGGTACTTCAAGAACAAAGAGCACCGGTTCATGACCCAAGGGGTAAGTTCAGACCTAATTGGAGCGGACCTTACTATGTGAAGGAAATCTTGGCCAGACAAGCAGTTCATCTTACTGACTTGGATGGAAAGGATCTAAAGGGCCTTGTCAATATGGACCAACTTAAAAAATATCTCTTGTAGCCATTTTGTCTACATGAAGTACGTTTCCTTTCCAAAGGATATGTAGGCAACTTGGCATGCTCAAGTGTGGCTTTAACAACCAACTCCCCACTAGGGACATTTCTCTAATTCTGCCACCCAACATCTTTGTCATTCAAGAACCCCTTCCACAAGATCCGCCACCTGGCACTTCTGTCTATTATAAAAAAAAAAATCCACCATTTGGCATTCTTCCTTGTATTTCTAATAAGAGCTAACTAATCCCTGAGTCTAAAAAAAAGAAAGAAAAAAAGAAAGGAAAGAGACCTTTTCCAATTTATTAAGGAAGTTCTTCGATTAAATGCAGTAACATGCCTCATCCACAGAAGGCAACCTCCCTCGATGAGATCTTGCGAAAATGGACCCTTAACATGAATTCTGACGATCCAACTCTTCTAGAAGACATCTGATTGCCAGTCCTAGGAAGGATCATGTGCCTAGAGATTCATCACGACATGCTCCGATAAGCACACCAATGTTGGGATCCAAAATGGCATGTTTTTAGATTTGGGGAAGTAAGGACAACACCCGCAATTGAAGAATTTTGAGCTTGCATGCTCTCACCACCACCAGGGAGACTCTATTGCCCCCCCTTGTGCAGAAATTATGAATAAATTTTACAAGATTTCTTTAGATGGACCAGGAGGGAAGTCAAAGAAATCATGAATTATAGAAAAGTGGATATTCTAGAAGTAGCAGGGATTTTCTCCAGACAAAAAGGAGTCAAAGGAAATCAACAGAAGAATAGAAGGAAGGCATATCTTTTTGCATGATCGGAAGATACTCATTACAAACTGCAAAGAGGGATGTTCCCCCTGTGGTTGCAGACCTCCTTTGACAGCTCCTAGATGGGTGAGACATCATCCCCACTATACTGGCGGAGACTTTCAAGGGTGCGTATGAAATGAGTGTTTCCCAGAGATATGGAACGGATTATTGCACAGGATCACCTATGGTCTTACAGATATGGTTGACGGAGAGATTACGATTGGTCAAACCTATAACTGATGCCAGATTTCAACCAAAGTATTTCCAAATTCGAAGAGAGACAGAGGAATTCCATGCAATCAAGGACTGGAAGAAGTATTTGGAAGATAGGACAGCCGAGCAGGTCCAATGGAACTGCCATTGGTGGGACATGAAAACCCCAGTTCTTGAAACTCCAGGATACAATGCTATAAGATTAATGGGTTAGACTTATACTACTTTCTACTTGCCTCATCTAGTGCCAACATAGTACCAGTCGCCACCTAAGATGATGGAAGTGAAGATTTAGCCACCAGAAGAATTGATTCAAAAAATTATGAATCTGCTGGATAAACTATAGTGGAAATATGTAATTGCAGGGTGACATGCTCTATGTTTCAATTCCCCACCTTTTTTGGTTTTCCTTACCCCTCTACCATTTCCATGCATATAATGATCAAGGATTAAATGAAAATATCTAGAAATTGTACATTGCAAAGGAAAAAAACAAGTGTCTCAAATAGATTAACATCTTGTTCCCATTCCATAAGCATAATAAAATAAATAAACAAAAAACATCATCCAACCATCATCAAACATTCCAATATTTAAAACATCTAAAGAAAATGTATGCGATAAGAAAGGAAGGAGATGAGACTAGTTCTCATCACTAAAGGATAAAGTCTCTGCATCCGGTACCTCCTCCTCATCATCACCATATCCCTCATCATCATCGGTCTCATCATCATGTGGCACGAACGGGGCAGGGGTAAGTCCTGTAGATGCCAACTGTCTCCTGAGATGTCTGTTCTCCTCATCTTGGTTATGGCCACAGTTCTCATGATAATCCCGAGAATCCCTCATATCTTCAAGTTGGCCACTCTAGATTGGTTTCATTTTGAAAAGATAAGGTCTTGAGAAAAAAAAGAGAGAAAAAGCGAAAACACAAGAAGAGGAAGAAAGCACCCACCAGTTGTTGGGCATAACATGTCCGCTCGAAAAGTACCGCATCCATGCTCGCCTGCATTCAGCGCATATCAGCGTATTGCTCGGCGTTAATCTGTTATGACAAAAGACTAGAGTTAGCACCAAGGTTGAGGAATTCAATGAAAGAGAAAAAAAAAGTGACATACCCCATTAAAGGGAAGAGGAAGTCCCAGGTCATGAAACTTTGCAGGTAGGATGAACAATTTGAAGACTAGTGTCAGAGAGAAAAAAGGTGGTCCATCCCCGGTACCCTAGGATGAGGTCAATCATCCCGACAATGTAAAGACCGATGCTAGTGCTCTGAGAAGGGCGGGAATCCACACCATAGCTATATGAGGGAAGCATCCCATATACACTATGAATCAGGGGATGACCTGGATACTACGAAAAGAAGAAAGCAAGATTGTCAAAACAAAGGAAAAAGAAGAACATAAAGTAAGGGCAAAATTTAGAAGAATACCATAGGGGCCTCTCGAGTTAGGGGAATCCTGATTGTCTCTCGGAATAGATATTCTTGATAGTCTGATCAGCCAAAGTCAACCCCAGGGCAGGGATTCCGACCCTCAACTCTCCAATATCAGGAGATAGAAGAACAGAATGCATATGGAAATGAGGAGGATGAGGTACCAGCTGGGCAGAATACCACTGAAGGGTGACCCTCTCTCCCAAATAAAGCTCAGCCCTATCCGCCTCTGGGTGAGCACACGGGCACATTTGTACTCAGTCTGATCGCCCTCATCATCAATCTCTTCGTCATCATAAGGATGCCAATGGACCTGATAGACATGATCAGAAAAATCAATCATAATATTTAAAGCAATAACATGAGAAAAGTATTAACATTACCGGTTGACTATCAAGTCATTGAGCTGGAGGTGCACTTGTAGCTCGTCAATGATGGTGCACCTCGATGTCCCCCAGCATGTCGCTCTAGGGATGTAGGGGACGGTTTCATCAGGAGAAGAGGGGACATGAATCCCCAGGACTTCATAGCACCACACCTGTTAATGAAGGATGACATGAGGAAATGGCAGAAAAGAAGAAAACTGGAAACGACAAGAAACTGTAGCGTACCCAAAGGACGTAGACACAGCCAGTGAGATTGGGTGACCCCAACGGTAATCTATCCATCATCCCTAAGAAGTGGGCATAAGCAAATCTGCCCCAATCAAAGGTCCTAGCATCCTCAAAGTCTATGAAGAAACAAGCAAAGGAGGTATCTACGTGACCTCGTTCATCACAAAAAAGGACATTGGAGATCATGTACAGGAGGAAGCTCCTAACAGGGAAGTATCATCTATCTCCTGGTCATCCCACTTCTTCTTCAAGGAGGGAACGAGCATGATGTGCTCAGTTACCTCGAAGCCGAGAAGATCACTAATCTCCCTCAGAGACCTCATCTGGTCTGATGGAGTCAATACAACGGGCCTCCTAGTGAAGGGAAGACCAGTAATCATAGAGAAATCTAGAGGAGTGATGGTTACCTCCCCTGAAGGCACATGAAAAGTGTGGGTCGATGGCCACCAGCGATCAACTAGAGCTCGAATGATTGGAGTGTCAAACTTTAGGGTGACTACTTGGGCAGTGCGACCAAGCCCAATGTGATCCACCCTCTCCCTCACAGTTGGGTGAAGCTGCCAATACCATGACTGAACATCATCGGTACGGCAGTATTTCTTATAACGAGGGGCATAGAGATCCTACAAAATGAATAGCTGAATGAAAACTGAACCAAGCATATGCTATGAAAGAGAAAGAAGGCAAGAGGCACTTACATTTGTGAGACCTTTACCCCAGATGATGCAGCATTTGTGATGGGCTGTGTCCATCATCGTGGAAGCAGTGTACCACTCCGCTTGCATGTCACCCACTGACCCTAAGGAAGGGCTCCTAGACTGGGCTTTCTTCGTAGACATGATGAAGAAGGAAAGCAAAAAAAATAAGAAAGAAGGAGAGAGAAATACAAAAGAGAAAAACAAAAAAGAGAGAGAGAGAGAGAGAGAGGAAAGAGGTAGAGATCCAAAGGGGGAAGCCTAAGAGAAGGAAGAGAGAAAACTAAGGAATGAGGGAGCCCCCCACCAAAAGGCATTGGGCACGCCTGGAGGCGCTATGCGGCCTGGCTGCTGCCCTGCACGGTGGTTCCGCACTGGTTCGCGCAAGAAAAGTAAAAAAATCCTAAGGCCTCAGTGCCCTTTCATCAATTTTCTTGGGCCTCAATGCCACTACTTCCCTTAGGCCTCTTTGCTATTACCATAAATTATTCTTTCAAAAATGTTTTTGGCCAGGAAATATCCTATATTTAAAAAATTCGTCTGCGATGCCTTCTCATCATTACACTTTAAAAAATTCGGTCACGATGCCATTTCATCGTTACACTTTTAAAAATTCGATCATGATGCCATCTAATTGTTACACTTTCAAAAGTTCGGTCGCGATGCCGTCTCATTGTTACACTTTAAAAAATTTGATCCTAATGCCGTCACATCATTACACTTCAAAATTCGGTCACGATGCCATCTCATGTTACACTTTCAAAAATTCGGTCGCAATGCTGTCTCATCGTTATACATTTAAAAATTCGATCGCGATGTCGTTTCATCGTTACACTTTCAAAAATTCAATCACGATGTTGTCTCATCGTTACACTTTCAAAAACTCGATCGTGGTGCTGTCTCATCTTTACACTTTAAAAAATTTGATCACGATGCCGTCTCATCGTTACACTTTTAAAAATTTAGTCATGCTACGCTTTCAAAATTTGATCGTGATGTCGTCTAATCGTATCACGTCTAATCGTATACTATCCTCACTCAGTCACAGTGCTATCACATTATCAGAAGAACAAGCGAGCAACGCCACCCCAAAGATCAGAATCCCAATATGCAATGTTTGAATGCCAAAAGGAAATCCGGCTCAGCAATGTTCAAAGATCAGAATCCCAGCAAGCAATGTTCGAACGCCAGGAGGAAATCCGACTGGGTAATGCTCAGAGATCAGAATCCCACCAAGCAATGTTCAAACTCCAGGAAAAACCCAGTCGGGCAATGTTCAAGGATCAGAATCCCGACGAGCAATGTTCAAATGCTATGAAGAAATCTGGCCAAGCAATGCTCAAAGATCAGAATCCTGCTGAGCAATGTTCAAACGCCAGAAAGAAATTCGGCCGAGCAATGCTGCCCCATTAGGTAAGAACACGCCCAGATAATGCCATCAGAACCTCAAAGGATTTATCGAACGGATTGCAAAAATGTGGTTTTATCATTCAAAAATCCATCACCCATAAGCAAAGTGACGGTAATTTTTACTCACCGAATGGTTTTGTCGAAACGTGATTTTATCATTCAACTCCGCCACCTATGAGCAAAGTGGCGGTAATGCATGCTCCTGGTGACAAAATCAAGCAGTCTTTTTTTGTCTTCGCCCTTCAGCTATTGGCACAAGCCTCGGCCAAAGAGAAGCAAACTGTAGATGTTGAATTTTGTCACCCCCCAGCGATGATGACAATTGGAAGTAGATGACTGGCAATGTCCCCGAAAATTAACTTATCAAACATTGTATAGCCCAAAAAACATCTCCACTCTACCCGCAGGATGTACATCGTACGTATGGTAACCCCACCAAATGGCCCTGCACAGCCTGTACAACCCCACAAGGCAGCACCACAGACGTGGCCCTGTAAGGCAGCGCTATGCACTAGGTGCGGCCCCGCATGGTAGTGTCACACACTGTGTGGCCCCGTAAGGCATTGCCGCACACACCTGCATGGCCCTGCCATGCGACGTCGTGGTCTGTGTTATGTAGCGCCGCACATGCGTCTATACGGCCCTACCGCGCGACGCGGTGCGATGTCGGGCTCGTACTGTGGCTCTGCCATGTGGCCCCGTGGGTACCCAAATCCAAATTTTTCCCTTTTTTTTCTCTGCCACGGCCCTACCATGCGGCCCCTCATATTTTTCATGGCATCGCCGAACCCAAGATTTGCCTATAAAAAGGGGGTTCCCCCTCTCATTTGCATAATCCAAGTTTATGGAAAAGGGGGCACCCCCAGAGCTCTGATTTTCCAGTTTTTCCTTGTTTCCTTATTTCGGGGCTCTTCCCGGTCTTGTTTCTGAACCTACGAGCCTCGTCATTCTGTCCGATGTCTGGGCTATTTGAGTTTGGCTTCCTTGACCCTTTTTGCCCAAATCTGGGAAACCTCTAGTGGCATAGCCACTTTGTTTGGCCTTTAAGCCCCTAGTTTCCAAGGCCTTCGAACATCGTTATTCTGTCCAAGATCTTAAGATCTGACACTCGCAAGCCATTACTTTGTCTGACGAAGGGACAAAGCCAGTCTTTTACCTTCACCTGAGCTGGGGGATGCTATCCGTCTTGGATAATTGCATTTATTTAAAGCGTACAGGTATACATTTCTTACGTTAACTTTTAATTCTAGTACAATGTAGTCCTTTATATTCTCGTGTAGTGTACAGTAGTTAGTGTAACATTGTTTATTTTAATTAAATAGTTTGTGCATCTTATTTAGCCATACATGTGGGTATAGGACATTCAAAAAGGGAGAATATTCGAAAACAAGCATCTAGTAGAAAGAACGATTTATCTGGACGAGGCGGGTGCCTAACACCTTCCCACTCTTATAACTTGACCACTTACCCAGCATCTTTGACCAGACCAACCGAAGTCTCGTAGCCATTCTAGGGTTACACCAATAGGTCCTAGGCCCTAACCCTAGGTGGTGACTCCATTTCATTTCATTGTACGACCCCCATCCCTTGAAAATCATGACCCTTGAGAAGATGCATTCCTTCTCTCTCCAATCGAGGAGACAATAATCGAAAAAATCCCTCGCCCCCGAAAAAGTGGACGGACGGGAAAATCGGATCCTCACAGTAAGGTCGAATGGTTTTCCCTAAGCCCCACATGGCAATTCGATGATCCCCAACAACTTTCCTAATCGTGTCTCGTTGGATCGCATCATCCATGATCCTAAGGAGTATGTTAAAGTAGTTTCATCAAGTATCCTCTTCATGACATTGTCTGAGGTAATAAGGGTATTGAAGGATTAAGTAAATATAATCCATGTGGCTCACACAATGACGAAGCAGGGAACCATTCAGTCACTCTCACTATCGGTTAGTACCAGCACATATAGTATGATATGTATGCTATGTAACTCCCACTGAAATGGGCATGTCACTCACAAAATAAATGCCATATGGATCTAAGTCTAGTCACTGCACCAAGTGTCTAACCTGAGTTTCTAGCACAGTCACCCTCATGGTTTCTGTCTAAAATCTCACATCCGGGTTCGCACAGGTAATGAAGAAGTGTGGTTTCTTCAATGTTCGACCATATAAGGTCACCACTAAGCATTACTGCTTGTAGGCTCATCTCGCTTGTTACCCTCAAACAGTAATGCAAATCAGCCTTTTAAGTGGGTCAACTCAATGCTTGGTGGCATCTTTTACAATAACAAATAAATGTGTATATACAATATCACTCAAGCAAATATATCTTATATATATATATATATATATATATATATATATATGGAAAGAGAGATACAAATAAATTTCCATCCAAGAAAGTGTCCCAAAGTAAAGAAAATTACATATCAAATCCGCTTCAATCCCAAGTTTCTATTGTGAACAAATAAAACATCTCTAGCTATGGGCATTGTCAAAGGATCAAACAACATATTGCTAGTGGAGATATACTTCAGGACCACTTCACCTTGTGCAATCATGTCTTGAATGTAATGATATTGTATTTCAATGTGTTTGGCCTTCCCATGAAACTAGGGGTCTTTCACAAAAGCCAGCACAATTGTGTTGTAACAATGTATAAGCACAGTGATGTCTGAGTGAGTAGAAACACTAAGTCTCTCCAAGAACCTCCTGAGCCAAATGGCCTCTTGAACTATTGTCGAGCATACGACATACTCCGACTCCTTCGTGGATAGGGCGATGCAGGTCTATTTCTTGCTACTCCAAGTAACAGCACCGCCTCCTAGGATAAATGCATACCCTGAGGTTAATTTGCGCTTGTCTCGGTCAATAGCCCAATCAACATCGCTATAGCCCCTCAGCTTCAAGTCTGAACTATTATAGGTGAGTATGAGGTCTTAAGTCCCATGTAGGTATCGAAGGATCCTCTTTATAGCTTGCCAATAAACTAGTCCTGGGTTACTCTGATAACGACTAACCATGCCAACTATGAAGCATATGCTTGGATGCATGCACATCATCGCGTATATCAGACTGCCTACTATAGTTGTATAGGGTACTTTGGACATTTGGTTTCTTTCTTTATCAGCCTTAGGGCACTAGTCTAGGCTCAAAGTGCATGCCTTGTCCATTGGAGTGTTTATGGGTTTCAAGTTATTCATATAGAATCGCTCCAGGACCTTTCTTTATGTAAGTCTCTTAAGACAAACTAAAGAATCTCCTAGTGTGATCCCTCACAATCTTCACGCCCAACACAAAGTTGGTCTCATCCATGTCCTTCATCTCAAAAGTAGAGGACAACCATTATAGTGGCGACGATCATCTCAATGTCATTCCCAGCCAATAAAATGTCATCAACATACAAGGATAAGATAAGGAATCCTTCCTTGGATGGTTTCATATACACGCAGTGATCCTCTTCTATCATTTCAAAACCAGTAGCGGTAATGACATGATGAAATCTAATGTACCACTGCCTAGACGATTGCTTAAGGCCATAGATGGAACATTTGAAATGATAGACTTTGTGCTCTTGTCCCTTGATCTCAAAACCCACTAGTTGAGCCATAAATATCTCCTCGTCCAATTCTCCATTGAGAAAAACAATTTTAACGTCCATTTGGTAGAGTTCCAAATCCAATTTTGCGACAATGGTTAGGATGAGGCAAATAGAGGCCACAATTAAGTTCTAAAATGATAAAGATTGCATATGTCCTATTTGTTCAGATGGTCAAATGGAACTATTCGACCTATGATCTATTACAAGATGATCATTAACTTGGTGTTTTTTAACTCGTTTATTTTATATTGCATGGCAAATCTAATCAAGTCAAGACCAGTTACACCCTCTGGAGTCAAGAGTCCATCCCAAGCACCGAAACTACCTCACTCCCCCCCCCCCCCCAAAATAAAGAAAGAAAAAGGTTAGTTATTCCAAAGGAAGTTACAAAGTTACCTGTCTATATTCCAGGTTAGGATTCTCTTGCTCACTATCATCTAGCTAGTTTGTTTTTTATATATCATGAATAGAGAGTGTCTGAATGACACCTTAGTTTTTTTTTTTCTTTGGTAGTGAAATGACACCTTAGGTCTATTAATTTAAAACTTGACACCTTCTTTTAATCGCCCTTTGTCTTATTCACCAAAGATGTATAAGATAAGAGTATAGAAAGATTTTCAAAAACAATTGAAAGTGACATATCTTTTTTTTTTTTCTTTCTTTCCTTTTTTTTATTTTTTGTCTAAATGTCAGCAAAAGTATAATTATAATAAAGAAAGATGTGCAGAATTATAGTCTAGGCATACCTGGACTGAAGAAAAGAAAAAAAAAAACACCTGTTTAGGCATAGATGAATTGAACAAAAGAAGAAAAAAAGAAAAAAGAAAAATTTATCATTCTACCTTTGGCATTGTTGGACAAGTGTGTGTCCATCAAACCCGGTTCGGTCCGGTTCAACCCGGTTCACCTTTGTATTGAACATTTATACATTTTAGTTTAATATTGTCACATGCGATATAAAATTTTTGAGCATTATGTGTCCGTAAGTTATACTTAAAATGGTAGTCACGACTAGGGTTTGGGCTGGGCACCCTTATCATATGGTCGTCGCATTGGGTATGCCTAGACATGTGATGTCAGGGTACGAATGCGAGTGCTCACATGTTTGATGTGTGCATTGGCGAAGAATCTACTTTGTCGATTCCCTCATGTATTACTGCCAGATGTAGGGAGGGATAGACATGTGTCACCGAACACCTGCACTGAGGGAACCCCTCACACGCAAAGTGTGATCGCATTCTTTGGTTCATCAATGACTGAGACTCAAGCGAGTCAAAGTCGGTGTTCTGGGAGTGCGTGAACACTTTGTGAGTGAAGGAGTTATCCAACACAGTCACCACTGTCCGATTGGGGAACACCAAGATAGAGACTGTCTATGCATGGTCGGATCAGAATCTGGATCCAGTACCGTTTTGGAAATGGTTTTGCAAAATTTATTTTACATAAAATGATACATTATTTATAGTTATTTCAAATAAAGTGTTTTATCGAGTTTTGCGGGACCCGATCGGATGCACAGACGCTCTTATATGGACATGTACTATGGATTGGGGTTTGGCAGTACATGTGTACATGCCCTAGATTCCATAATGATGGTGTTGATTAGTGGGGGGATTGTATATGATAAATTGTTATCATATAGGGAGTTATTTGGAATTTGCTAATTTAATTGGCTCTTTATTTAATTAATGGATTTGGTGCTAATTGTAATTATCCATTAATAATTAAATAAAGAATCTAATTAATACTTTCCCTATTAGATTCTGCTTCTTCACCTGTGTAGCACTTTGAGTTTAAACAGAACTGCCAGACTGAGAAAGAGAGAGTCAGACTCTCACTAGGGCTCTATTAAACCTATCTAGGATTTAATTAAACCCTATTATTATAAATAGGGGACCATAAAACGCAGAAGAAAGGAGCTCTCCACGTTTTTGGAGCAGACACTCTCTCTCCTACATTTTTGGTTTCTCTCTCTCCCTCTTGTGATCTCTCTTCTTCTTCTTGCTTCTCTCACCTGTGTTTGAGAGTTGGGGTTTATGAAACCCTAGATATGTGCTGAGGAGTTTGAGGGCATCTGGGATTGGCGTGTAGAACCTTAGTAGCACCATTGGAGGTTCAGATCTGTTTGCTTGGAGCGCTCACTGGAGGAAGAACCACTGTCTATTGGAGGAGCAACACTTGAGGCTCACCAGGTTAGCAGTCCTTTATTAATTCTTTCTGTTCATTGATTATTAATATTTATGGGATGCGAAAGAAACTCGAATCGATTAATTTTCGCTGCGCATTCAAGTATGGGATGGATTCCTCTTGCCATGTGATGGACTAGAGACGAATTTCTCCGTCCCTATTGTGATAATTAATTTTATGGGATGCAATAGGGAAGGAGAAACCCTAATAGGGATGCACCAGGGTTTCCATGGGAAACCATGGGACACCTTAAAATTAAAATGGGGCACCCATGGGACACCATGGGATAACCCAGGGCGTGCAATACCCTAATTGGTTTATAATTGGTTTCCCTACGGAACCATGGTTTGATCCCTGGACCGTTGTTTGACCAACAAGCATTACTATCAACAGATCAGAAGACTTGAAACTCTTATCTTATAGGTTCACCTTCGGCATTATCATCACCAAGAGCCCTCCAAAATAAAAGTAACACAATTAGAAACAAACGAATACATCAGCTCCCAAATCTGAATCTGGGACATCTCATTATGTCATCATCAAAAGATGTCATTACCTTGCATATTTTTCAATTACACGTGTACAACGACACTATTATTCTCATTAACAAAAAATTGTACATCATCCTAAGAGGACAAAAAAAAATTACAGGTTGCTTAACACATTGAGAGGTGTCAATAAGAAATCTTAGATATATAAAAAGTATTTGAGGTTAAATAATTCCAAATTGGATTTTAATTACGATTAAATTTGGCCAGACCCACTATTATCCTACAAGCCACAATTCACCTAGACACAACCATTTCAAGATACAAAGTAATATGAGAGAGAGAGAGACTTTAAGACGAATGAAGACCACCCATTTCCCATTTCTTTTTTTTCTGTAACTAACTGGCAAGTGTAAGACCACCTGTAGGAGAGTCGGAGGATGAGAGGCAAAAACAGTGACAAAAGATCACAGCAATCCTAGGATTTTAGTTTTAAATTCCAACCATCCAATCAAGAGACTCAAAATAACCTGACACTAACGGCATCTGATTCACTGAATTAAGTCCATCAAAAGAGGCTATTGCCCCAGGCCCACTCAACACCCTCAACAAAGTATACCCCAGAAGAGAAATGGATTCACAATCACAATACAGATCTCATCAATGCAGCAATAATGGTCGATTCCTATGCTACTCTCTACTCTTTAGGTATTTGGGTGTTCTCTGTTTTACCAACACAAGTAAATAAATAAATGAACCTCATTCTCTCCTCTTCTCTTCCCTTCTTCGGGTTTCGTGGTGGAAGCATCGTTTTGTTCTTGCTTTCTCTGGTTGTTTGTTCTGTTTGTTTATTTCGAATTAATTACTCCATTTTAATTTCAATTTTCAAAACCGGCCTTTTTTATATTACACAAATCCCGGAGTCTGCCAAAAGCATTAGAGAAGGAGAGAGAAGAAAAAAAAGTTGCACCAAATCCCCTGTGTGAAGTCCCCGTACTTAAAACAGCCGGGAAAGTTGCTTCTCTATCTCATCGGCCAGAGACCCTCCTTCATTATGATTAGAAAACAATTT
Organism: Telopea speciosissima; assembly: GCF_018873765.1. Lineage (NCBI taxonomy): Eukaryota > Viridiplantae > Streptophyta > Magnoliopsida > Proteales > Proteaceae > Telopea > Telopea speciosissima. The sequence goes on from NC_057920.1 coordinate 27,635,488, forward strand.
ATATTAGGGTAATTTATACGTACCACCCCTGAGGTTTGACGATATGATGATTTTATCTCCCAGTTTTGAAAAATTCTACGTACCCCCTGAGGTTTACAAATGCTAACAAATAAATCCATTTCGTCAGTGTATGACTAACACTGTTAAAATCAAAAGGTAAAGTGACAAAATTGTCCCTTCAAGAAAAAAAAAAAAAAAAAAAAACATGCAACTTATTTGCCCCAAATTGATTGTGGAAGATGAGTTACAGGTATCCCCATCGATTGCTCCATCCACTATATCAAGGTCTCTAAGAATTCTCTCTCTTTTATTCGTTGCGATCAATCATAGAATACTTTTAAACATCAATTAATATCTGATGATAAGTTGTTGTTCTCTTATGCAGATGGCAAAAACTCAAGTTCTGAACTTGAGTTGGTGTTCTAAACTATCACGAACTCCAGACTTGTCAGCAAATATAAATTTGGAGGAATTAATTCTTGAACACTGTGAAAATTTGGCTACAATGGACGCATCCATTGGTCATCTTACGAGGTTAATCAAATTGAAGATGAGGGGCTGTACGAGTCGAATGCATCTCCCAACCAGCATTTTTAAGTTGAGATCTCTCAAAATACTTGACATTAGAGATGCAAGAATCAGCCAGTTGCCAGAAACCTTGGGCCGCTTGGAGGCCTTAACGGAGCTAAACATTGACTTCTCTGAAACACGGTTACCTAGTACAATACGGTATCTAAAAAGCCTCAAAACTTAAGTGCTGAAAGTTTTTCAAGGGTCCAGGAATTGTCTATATATTCTCGTAGTAAAGGAATGTCTCATATGGACTTAGAGATGGATCTCCCAGAGCTTCCTCCAAGTTTGAAATATTTGGATGTTTCAGGATGCAAAATGAAATCACTCCCATTTCTGCCAAATTTGACAAATCTGGAGGTATTGCAACTGATCAATGGATAAGCAGTTGGAACTTTTCTTGATATATTTGCAGGAGATGAAGACCCAGGTGAAATTTTGTTCTTTCTGATGAAGAAGTAAAAGAAAAAGACGAAAGGAATCAAGATGTTCCATTAGAAGCCATGGATGGAGCAATCGATGGGGATACCTATAACTCATCTTCCCCAATCGATTTGGGGAAGATGAGTTGCAGGTTTTTTTTTTTTTTTTTTTTTTTTCTTGAAGGGGCCTTTTTGTCACTTTACTTTTTGATTTTAACAGTGTTAGTCATAAACTGACGGAATGGGTTTATTTGTTACCATTTGTAAACCTCAGGGGGGTACGTAGAATTTTCCAAAACTGGGGGGTAAAATCATCCTTTCGTCAAACCTCAGGGGTGGTACGTGTAAATTACCCTTTATATTAAGTACGGGTTGTACTTATCTTGAGCTTTGGTTTGGTTTTGGTCAAAGACTGAAAAAATATGCTTTGCCTTTGTTGACCAATAAACCGGAATTTCGGGGAAGGTTAATGGTTTGGGTGAAGTTCACCGGATAAATGTATTGGCAATAAAGGGTGTGGATTCAAAACTTATTAACCATGTGTTGCCCCTAAAATCTGACCTTGCTGATGTGGATGATCTGCAAAGAGGAACAAGTAGTGGAGTGATGAACTTGAGATTTACTCAAGGTTTATCTTTGATGATAAAGTCAGATCCAGGCAAGAGTTAAGTGAAGAGTGAAATTCGGTAAGAGTAATAAATGTGATTACCTACCTTTGATTGTCACTGTTTCTTTTATAGTCTGGGGCGATTGAATAGTCACGATCCATGTGGGTGGATGGTTAGCTGTAACAGTCTTACAATGGTGGGTTGGTTAGGATGACTTACCTGGTTGGAAGTGAGTAGAAGATTCAATACCCCAAGCACATTTAATGGCAATGGACCATTCACCGATTAGGACTTCCATGTCCCTCCTCCATGTGTTTATATAAAAGTGTGTTTTTTTGTGTATATCAGAAGCCCCCCTACATCCTTTGACATAGAAAGGGTATAAGGGAGTAAAACAAAGAACAAACAAGTTAATGTGCATTCGTCTTATCACTCCTTTTCTTCGAAAGTTGAACTGCAAACTCACGATAGAGAAAGCATTGGACAAATAAAGATATTTCTCTATTTTGAATTTTCAATTCATTTCCTTGAGTTAAAATCCGGTGTAGACACTGGATTTTTGCCACCAACCTCGACGATGATGACAACGGGACACGGATAGAAGGAATTGCACTCCGAACCCCATAAAACCTTAAAATTGAACCTTTGGAGGCCTGCCATAACCACGGCGCTGTGGTTTTCTTAAATTTGATGCCACGGGAAAAACTGCAACACCGCGGAGTGGCGGGAACCACATGCCAGCATCAGCCGAGTGATATCATGGCAGCGTCGTAAAAATATTTATCGCAGCGTCACGGTGTGTCCATGTGGCGCCACGAAATGAGGGGTTGCCCATATAAATAGGAGGGACCCCCCACCCTCAAAATAGGGGAGAAGAAGAGAGAGAAGGGAGGAGGAGAGACCTCTAGGCCCCATTTCCCTTTGTTTCCTCATTTTATCCCCTTGAATCCCTATTTTGGCTGAGTAAGTATGGGCAGATCCTTTGATTACCCCACTTAAAGTCGTCCCTCTGTCCGTGTGACAAAAAACCTCTGACGAAAGTCATCAATTGAAGGAAACCGGTTCCACCATCCGTCTTCACCTGAGCCGAGAGACAACCGACAAATAGAATATCTTCCATCACCATATAAAGGTATATTGTTTGCATTCCAGTTTTGCCACAATGTAGACCCTTAATGTACAACGTGTTAGTGTACATATCAGTATGATTCATGCATGATGTAAGTTCATTATCGTTAGATGCATATAGGTTTTGATAAATTTGTTTTCCTAAACACACATCGTTTTACCTAATATGGTAGTTTAGAATCATAGAAAGGGAGAATATTTGACACTCGACATCTAATAGAAAGACCAGTTCGATCAGGCAAGATGGGGTGCTAATACCTTCTCACACTCATAACCTGATCACTTACCCAGAATCTCTGACTAGATCATATGGAATCATGTAGTCCTTTCCCCTCATCCAGGATGGGGCTACACCCATTGGGTCCTAGGCCCGAATCCTAAGTGGCGAATCCATATAAAGCATGATCTCAACCCCTTGATGTTGATACATTGAAATGTGATGCCATCCATAACCCTTGGTACTAAGGGGCCACAGAATTGAAGGATCCCACCCGCAAGGCGGAGAGTTAACCCCGCATCTAAAGGTCGCGGTTCCTACACCCAGACATCAAGGTAGGTTGAAAAACATGACACCCCTGAACATCCTCGTTACCTAATACTTGGTTTGCATGTTGCAATATCAAAACAAGATGATCCAAGGATTTAGACCATCAGATGGAAATGAATGGCTTTTTTGCCGTGGCATTTGAGCAAAAATGAGCTGAGGATTCACATCCTTGCTAGGTAATGCCTGTGATGATCCGCTGCGGGATTTCCTCCCATGGGAACTGTCCCTCAATCTCCCTCTTGGGGGACCTGTATAAAGGACGGATGTTGATGTGCAATCATGGGGGGATTTGGACCATGCAACATATGAAATGGAGTCGCCACCTAGGATTAGGGCCTAGGACCCAATTGATGTAGCCCTGTGAAAGGCTATATGATTCCGTATAGTCTAGTCAAAGATGTTAGGCACCCACACCGCCTGGTTGAACAGGTCTTCCTACTAGATGCTAGATTTTGAATATTCTCCCATTATTCAATGTCCTATACCAACATGTACGGCTAAACCATGACACATAAACTATGCAAAATAGACTAAACTACATTATGCTAAGTACTTTTTGTATACTACACATTAACACCTAAGAGTCTACATTGTGTCAAAATCAAAGATTAACAATAGAAATATATACCTGAACGATAAATCAATACGATTGTGAAGAATAACAGCGTCATAGAAGATTTAGAAGCCAAATGCTTAATCTTCAGGTAGAACCACGCACTATATGGGAACCAAAGTCTTCAAAGGAATGATGTATGGAAATGGGTCAGGAAAGTTGGGTTCAGATGACCCAGATTTCATACAGGTTAACGGGACACAAGGTTTCAAAGTTGGAGGTAGGGGAACCCCGAAACAAGTGAAACATGGCTCTAGGGAGCAAAACAAGCGAAATGGAGCTCTGGGGCATGAATCCCAAGAAAAATCCGCTCTCCTCCAAATGAGGGAGGGGACTAGGCCGCTTCGCAGCACCGCAAAAGGCTTCCACAATGCTATGGAAAACCTTTTCTATGCGCAGCACCTCCATGATCCAAATTTTTAGCCGTAGCACCGCAGAAGCCTTGGCACAAGCTTCCACAATGGTTAATGTTGTCGGGCTGTCTTGGGTTTTTCCAAGAAGTTTTTTGGTCTACAAGATCCTTGTCCGATTGTCGTTATTGCCAGGGGGTGACAAAATTTAGTGTCTATAGTTTGTCCCTCTTTGGTTGAAGCTTGTGCGAACACACGAAGGGCGAACACAATAGATCACCTAATGTTGTAACCAAGAGCATGTACTGCCATTACTTTTCTCATAGGTAACGAAGTCAAACGATAAAGCCATTCTTTAGTATATCGATTGGTGAATCTTTATTGAAATCGATAATAGATTATGATTGGTAAAAACCGATAGTAAAAACCAAATTCGGTAAAAACCTACCATTCAATTATTATCAGTGAGGATTGTGAGGATGAGACGACATCACTCAACTGAAAATATTTTTGTGATGAGATAGCATCACGCAATCGAAAGTCTTTTCATGATGGGACGACATCTACCAATCAAAAGACTTTTTGTGATGAGACGGCATCATCCAACCGAAAGTCTTTTTGTGATGAGACGCCATCACGTGACCAAAAGTCTTTTTGTGATGAGATGGCATCACCAGACCGAAAGTATTTTTTGTGATAAGATGGCATCACCCAACCGAAAGTATTTTTGTGAGGAGACGACATCACTTGACCAAAAATCTTTTTGTGATGAGACGGCATCACCTGACCAAAATTCTTTTATTTTTGTGATGAGGCGGCATCAGCCAACCGAAAGTTTTTTTATGATGAGACAGCATCGCCCAACCAAAAGTCTTTTGTGATGAGATGGCATCACTTGACCAAAAGTTTTTTTTTTTTTTTGTAATGAGACGGCATCAGCCAACTGAAATCTTTTGTGATGAGACGGCATCACCCAACCGAAATTTTTTTGTGAGAGGGCATCACCTGATCGAAAGTCTTTTTGTGATGAAATAGCATCACCCAACCCAAAGACTTTTTGTGATGAGATGGCATCGCCCAACCGAAAGTCTTTTTGTAATGAGAGGGCATCAGCCAACCAAAAGTCTTTCTTTGATGAGACGATATCACCGGATCGAAAGTCTATTTGTAATGAGATGGCATCACCTAACCGACAAGTCTTTTTTGTGATGAGGGCATCACCGAATTGAAAGAATATTTGTAATGAGACGGCATCACCTGACCGAAAGTCTTTTTGGGATGAGATGACATCACCTGACCAAAAGTCTTTTTCTGATGAGATGGTATCATCTGACCAAAAGTCTTTTTGTGATGAGACGGCATCACCTGACCGAAAGTCTTCATGTGATGGCTTCTCAGAGCCCTCTCAGGGTCTTTTCCCAGGTTTTTGAGTTTTTCCCAAGCCTTTCGGAGCAAAAAATTCCCATGGAGTTCGGTGCCTATAGACACCTCATTTTATCTTTTCTGCTGGAGGTTTTCCATAAGGTGGATGTAGCGTTAGTGTGCACTACCCGAATCCGTATACTAATCATCCTTCCCCTTAGCCAGAGCCTAAACCAGAGCCTCCAAACCCTCTAAGAACCCCTGGAAAGGTTAGTCCTGACCCAAACCCCTTAGAACCAACCTGGCCTGGCCCAGAACTTGGACGAAATAGCCCTATCAACACTAGAACCTAGATCGACACTCAAAGGCCCCGAGTCAACACTGACCCTACCTTCCATCAACAATGAGCCATGCCCCCCACTGTCGAACATACCATTTCTACTGTCTATCCCACTTCGACATTCAGACAACGACAATCGAAACCAAAAAACACTAACCCTAGATGTCAAGTCCTGTTCATTCATAACCACTCGATGTCGACTGTACCTCACTTTAATGATGACTCGGGTAGTTTCAATGTCGAATATCTGCAAATCCAAGAAGCCCAAACTTGCCCTATTTTGCTTCGATTGCGTAACCCAGGCTACTTTTGGTACCTAGGACCCCAATCTTGGCTCCCTTAGGCCCCAAGAAATGTTCCCTAAGGCAACTAAACACTTAACACTCACCCATTGGTCCTTACTTTGACTTTACACCCTCCGTCAATGCAAAGACCCCCCCTATTTGGATGATCTGGATGAACCTAGCTACACCTACACGAATTTAGAAGTGCACACACCCCTCTACATCTAGAAATACACCCCCTCTCAAATGGAGGAGGGTTGGTCAGTCGTTACCTCCACCTTTTATGAGCTTTGCTTAAGCCAGTTACCCAAGCATAACCCCCCCATTCAAGAGCTTTGAGTAGAGTCTTTGGCCCCTCATTTGGCCTTAGCCTACCATTCCCTTCACCTCTTGAGCACTTCAACCCCACTTGAGACTTCGAGATCAAGGAGGAGACACCAATCTGGTAATCTTGGCTTGACAACAAAGTATTCGATTACAAGAGATAAGAGAAGCTTTTCAAGAGACAATACTTGATCAACGTACAAAACTTCTGAGTTACAAAAGGAAAACCTCCACACTTTTGTTTTGGGCTCCTACTAACAAATAGGCCTTTCTTATTTTTCATTTATACGATCCACGTGGTTTTTGCCCCATTTCGATTTACATCTCCAGAAGGGTATGATCTCATCTCTCTAGATGGTGATCACACATATTCCCTGACTTACTTATCATCTCATATAATTTCTCTCATTTTAATCTTTGCCTATGCATATTTGTATGAATGCCATGTCCTTAGCCTAAGATTCTCATGCTTGTAATCATATCATGAACATCTCGCATTTTCACATGTCATGCATACGTCTCTCACACTCCCTTGATTTCTGTCGCATATTCCCTCTCACCTATCCTATATCCCTTATGTCATGCATTTAGACTAGCATATTTCCTTAATCTCATGTATCCATAGCTCTATTATGTCAAACTAGTGTCATTCATGCTTAGGTTCCATAGTGTTGAGTCCTCTACTTCACATTCCTGTATACTAACCTTTGTTTTGCAACCGAACCTCCGGGTATGTACCTCTTTACTCCTTATATTTTGTACCTCCTTACATTTTCATACTTTACATTATCAATGAAAGCATGTTATCCATTCCATTATGCCTAGCAATAGAAAGACCGGTAAGTCCGGGCGGACTGGGGTGCTTAATACCTTCCCCAGACTGTAACTTGACCCTACCCAAATCAATGGACCATTCGTCCCCAAAAGGGCATTGCATGGAAGTCACTACATTACAATTTCTGGGACCTAGACCCTCCTCTAGGTGGCGACTTCATGACATGCACCACATCACATTCATTCTTTTCACCCCTTACTCTTCGAAGCCTCTAAAGATGGTGATGAGGTGGAGTACACGTGACGACCCCCGCCATTTCATTATCCTCACAGTGGCAACTCCACTGGGGATGGCTTTTACTTGTGTAAAATAGGTCAGACTTTTGATGTGCTTGGTAAATATGTACTGTTTTAACATGCTTTTTATTTTATTGTATGCTTTTGGATGCTAATTTCTATGCACTAACTAGCATCATCTTTGCATACACTATCACACACCATTTGTCATCCAACAACTTAAAGTTTAAACCCATTATTTACACCTCATAATGTAACCCAGGGGCCCGGTGTGTAGGCACGCGGCTTACCCTTGGTGAAACTATAACTTTTAGCACCGTACCATCTGGTATATTAAAGAGGTTTGCACCACTGTACCGCTTAATCATCTTACTCGTAGGAGTGGTGAGAGGTATATAGGAGCACCTTGCTAAGGGAACCCTTTTTCGATCCTATTATCCTTTAATCAGCACACATCATGTAGGGATCTAGAGCCCAATGCTTAGGTCACGACATACTATTTGTGTTATTGTTTGAAAACTAAACCGGCACTTTGCTGACCTTATTCTTAACCGACCTGATCAACTCCAATCTCGTCTTGGGCCCGCTTTGCCAATTTACGGTGCCTGATGTGTGGGCCAACCTAGAACTTGATCAACTTAGTGCCTACACTTACTAACCCTTGTTTGGGATTTGAGTGCTTGTTGTGAATTTTTTTGTGCAACATATTGCATATCATACTTTCCTTAGGGTGACACACCAGGGGTACGAGGTTCGTAATAGTCCTAGTTTCTTCCCAATACCCTACTTCTATCAAGAACCATTACTTTGGAATGGTAGGATACCGGTTCTACAACTAGTTGGACTAGGATCAGAAGAAGACTAGTTCACGTTTCAAGTCCCCTTGAACCAGAAATGGGTGACAAAGCCGTTCGTACAGATATTGAAGAATTGAAAGCCTAGATGTAACTTTTAATGGGCCTAGTGACTAAGTTGACAACAAGTGCACCTACTCCCGCTCTGCCACTAGTTAGCTCGGACCAAAGTCATACCTGACTTCATGGAGGGTCTTTGCAAAACCGCAATCTAGCCTTATAAGATGAGGTTATCACCTCTGGACTGCAACCTACAATTGGCTCGGTTGAAACCCGACTCCTGAAGCAAAAGGTCAAGAAACTAGAACATGCCATGAAAAATGTGAAAGGGATGGAAGACCAGATGATAGATTCTGAGGGATTATATTTCTTCCCTTAAGCACATTTACTCAAGGGTTTCAAGTGAAAATCTGAAAAATTTGATGGAACCGGTGACCCACGAGCCCATCCTAGGGTATACGTAGGCCAGATGAGAATCAAAAACTTTTCTGAATAGCAAATGGGCCAAGCATTTCAAATGTCCTTGACTGGGCCCGCCTTAAGATGGCTCATCCTTGGAATCTTCTCAAACCCGTATTTAGGTTGACATGGTGAAAAGCCTTTAAGAACCAATACTCATACAATAGTGAGATGGAACTGACCCGTCAGGATTTGGCGATTACTAAGCAAGAGGCTAATGAGAGGTTCACTCAGTACCTAATGAGGTTTAGATTCAAGACTGCATTAATGTGGGACCGGCCCATGGAGAAAGAACAAGTCAAAATGATCATTAAGAATCTCCAAATGTCTTACATGAGTCATTTTTTGCTTAGCCCTTGACCACTTTTGAGGCCTTGTTTGAAGCGGGCTAGCAAGTTGAGGATGCCTTGAACCCTCCTGATCTAATCCAAGGGAATCCTAAGCAAGGTGTAACTTTTAACAACCAGCGAAATGGGGCCGGTAAAAAGACCTTTCCAAGCAAGAATACTAAGGTGAATGTGGTGGCATCAGCCATAAAGGCCCCACTTCTGATTGAGAACAATGCCCTGAGGGGAGGGGCGAACTGGCCAAGAAGACAGTTCACAGATGTAGGCATGCCACTAAGCCTAGTCCTTAAGAAGTTAATCCAGAAAAACCTGACCAAGATCCAGCCGGCTAACTTGCGGAACCCATTACCAAAATGGTACATGCCCAATCTCTTTTGCGAGTACCATCAACAAAATGGACATTCGACTGATGAGTGTTACCAATTAAAGCATGCAGTCCAATATTTACTTGATGTGGGAAAATTTGTAGTCCAGTCGAACCAACCCAATGTTCAATCCAATCCCCTTCCGCCACACAATGGAAACTCTAAGTCCATTAAAAACCTTGAAGAGGAGGATCGACTTATTAGCCTACAAGCCCTGATCACACTGGTTGGGAACTAGTCAGATCCCCCTATTACCGAATGGACTGAAGAGCTGGTCTAAGCCCTAACTGCTCTCGTTCTAACGAAAGCCATACCTGACGACATCAGGGTTGACAGTGATGACGATTTGAAAGATCTTGACGAAGAACATCCCCATCAAGAGGAAGAGATTCCCATCGAGTCAATACCTGAAAGATACTTAGACGAAGAGGGCAAGGAAGGCTATTATGTTGATGTGACCACTAACGAGTAGTATTATGATCCACCCAACAGCCCGATTGAAGATAATCAGCCACTATATCATACCTAAGAAAGAGACAGGCTTGCCACAACGGGCTTGCCACAACCATTCAACAATTGAGACACGCGATCAAAGCACTTGGGCATGACCATCAGGAACAAGATGAAAGTCTGTACAACATCTTAGAGGAAACTTACCACATCATAAAGGAAGCTAACTCATCTCTCCGAGCTCACATTGCAAGAGGGCCTCACCCATTTGGGCATCATAGTCGCAGAGCATATTGGCAATACGGATGGGTGACATAAGGTCCTTATCTGGGATAGCACGAGAGCTTAAGAATCTGGCCCAATTCATTCAAGGGCATACTAGGGACATGGCCAATCATCAGCAACACATGCAAACATTTCTCAGAGAGCATCAAGATTAAGACAAAGATTTGTACCTCATGAGTCGGAACATAATAGCAGCCCAGAAATAACAAGTTGAAACTCTGCGAAACAAGCTTAAAAGATCAGATGAGCGATATTGGCAGATGTGGGGCAGGCACACAGACCTTTGGAATAGTGTTTGAGATCTAGTCAATGCCATCAATGAACTAATCTAAGGGTCCAATGCATACATTCGCAAAAATGTACCTGGAGGGCTCAACTTGAGCTCAAGACGACAAACTAGCTTGCCCTTTCCTTGCCACAAGGATGAGATCTTCGACCACCTTAAGGAATTAGATGAGGAGACCCAAACCATTACGGTTCTAGTGTGGGCACTATGCAATAAGCTGCAAGAACTCACCGTGACCACTGATGAACCTGAAATCAATAGGATCATCATAAGTGATGGGGAATCAGACGAGTCAGATCAGGATGTTGATCACCTTCTAGCCCAGTCTGATTCTAAACTCTATTTCCCATCTGATGAAGAGTGTAACAATGCAAACCCAAGGAGTGGGAAGAACTTTAAACTGGCCCAGCTCAATGTCGACAACCCCACCTAGTTGGCCAAGAACCTATACCAGAACTAGAACCATGCTACCATCGATCCAGAAAATGAGGTTCTTAAGCAACTCAAGAAAACCCAAGCCAATATCCCAATCTGTGGTTTATTAACCGATTCTTGAACTCATAAAGAGGCAGTCCTAAAAGCATTTAGCTAGTGTACATATGCCAATTGAGACCGAACCAACTCAGCTAGCCAACATAGTAGGAACCCTCTATACAGTCAAGGAGGTTATGTTCTCTGACAAGGATCTTCCACTTGAAGGACCAAACCACACAAAGGCACTCTATGTCACCATTGATTGCAATGGAGATCAGATCCCTCAAGTCTTAGTGGACAATGACACAGCCCTGAATGTCTGCCCACTATGAACTATCCAATATATAGGGATTGACCTATCCAAGCTATAGCCCTCCATACAAGGAGTGAGAGCCTATAACAATACTAGATGGAATGTCATTGGAATTCTGAATACTGACATCACTATGGGCCCAACCAAGTTCCAAGTCGAATTCCAAGTCATTGACATCCCTTCATCTTTCAATATGCTCCTTAGAAGGCCACGGCTTCATGCAGTCGGGGCAGTAACATCCTCTCTCCATCAAAAGCTCAAGTTCATAGTCAATAACAAGGTCATCATCATCTTGGCCGATCCGGAGGTGATAAGCATGCTTGCCAACATACAAGCTAGCAAGGAATCAAATTCTCAGCTAGCTGGTTTTCAATTTGACACCGTGTGTGCCACATATCCAGCACAACCCTTGAGGGAGAAGCTTCCCCTTACCCACCTGAACAATCGCAACATAGCAGTCCCAAATATGCTCAAGAAAATGGGATATTTTTTGGGTATGGGTCTTGGAAAGTTGCACCAAGGAATGTTAGAGCTCATATTACTCACTCACAACAAAGAATACTACTGTCTAGGCTATGCCCCGATCAAAGAGGATCTCGTCAAACGGGTCCAGAAAGAGAAACAGAAAATAAATGAAGCTTACATGAAGAAGCTATACAAAGAAGACCCCGAGAAGTATACGAGGGTAAAGAAGTCAAAGAGCCCACAAGCTAAGGTAAGCGTCACTACAACTTACCCCACAACTCTCACCGAATATTTCATCAAAGAAGGGGATACCCTCCCTTATTGTGGATTTAATGAACCATGGTACGATGAAATTTTCCAACAACCAATGCTAGGTCTTGAGATCTTCTTTGCAAATCAAATGGACTAGTTGGAGATCCTTCAAGAAGATCGTGTGGACTCCAACAAAGACTGGCAAGATGAAGCAACTTCTTTCCACATTGAATACCTATTCGAAGGAGTGATCGATGCATTAGGTGGCCCTAAAGATTAGGATCTAAATCTGTAAGCAATGATCTACCCAGCTGAAGGAGCTATACCCGATTGGACCCAATTTTTGGAGTATCATTTCTACGAAGGCATCGACAATTCTAGTCCTAGTCCTAGTTTACATTTCAGCTCTTCTAGTTCTAGTTTTGAGTCTGAGTTCAAGTCCGAGTCCAGTTCTTTTGAGTCCATGTCTGAGTCCAATGTAGACTTTGAGTTTGATTTCAATGAATTACTTTCTTCTGGTTACATTGTGCCTGTTCTTGCTTACATAAATGAGGATGAAATGTTCAATGATCCTCCACCTGATCTCCTAAAAATAATACAACAAAATGAAGAGAAAAGAACTCAACTAATTCCTGAGAGCTTTAAAATCATCAATTTAGGATCATCAGAATTGCCAAGAGAAATAAAAATCGGCTCAACTTTGAATGAATAAGAGGTCTAATCGCTGATTGAACTTTTAAAGGAATACATGGAAGTGTTAGCATGGTCATTCGATGGCATGCCCGAAATTGACACCTACATTGTTACACACCATCTACCTTTATACCCTAGGATGAAACCAGTAAAGCAAAAACTCAGACGGATGAGACCGAAATGGATATTGAAGATCAAAAAAGAAGTCACTAGACAACTTGAAGCAGGGTTCCTACAAGTGACGGAATACCCTGAATGGTTAGCTAACATTGTGTCAGTACCCAAGAAAGACGGACGAGTACGAATGTGTGAAGAGTTTAAGGACCTTAACAAAGTAAGCCCGAAGGATGACTTTCTCCTACCTCACATTGATATACTTGTAGACAATACGGTCAAGCACGCCCTTCTATCTTTTATGGATGGCTTCTCAGGGTACAACCAAATCAAGATGGCACCCGAAGACATGCCAAAGACATATTTCATAACTCAATAGGGAACATACTATTACAAGGTAATGCCATTTGGACTTAAGAATGCTGGGGCAACCTATCAAAGGGTGACAATCACCATTTTACATGACCTAATGCACAAAGAGGTTGAGGTCTATGTCGACGACATGATCATCAAGTCAAAAGAATGTGAGGGACATGTTGAAGCCTTAAGGAAATTCTTTGAAAGAATTAAGAGATACAAGTTAAAGCTAAACCTCCAAAAGTGCGTATTTGGAACCACGGCTAGAAAACTCTTAAGGTTCTTAGTCAGCCATAGGAGCATTGAGGTCGACCCCTCCAAGATTAAGGCAATAATAGATATGCCACCATCCAAAACCAAAAAAGAAATAAGAGGATTTCATGGAAGAATCCAATTCATTAGTCGGCTCATTTCTCAGTTAATCGTAGTGTGCGAACCAATCTTCAAGCTACTAAAAAAGAACGAACCAAAGGAGTGGAATGAGGAATGTCAGGCCACGTTCGAAACAATCAAAGAATACTTGGCTAACCCACCGGTATTAGGACCCTAGATATCTAACAAACCTTTTTTGCTATATTTTTTTTGTAACAGACACGGCCATGGGAGCAATGGTAGCACAACACCAAGAAGATGGCAAAACAGAACGAGCCAAATACTATTTGAGCTAGAAGTTTGTTGACTATGAGACTAGGTATACACCATTGGAGAAAGTCTGCATGGGTCTGATTTGGGCCACAAGGTGGTTAAGGCATTATATGATAGCCCACCAAGTGTTTTTTTATCTCAATGATGGATCCAATCAAGTACCTATTCGAGAAACTCGCCTTAACGGGTAGATTGGCACGATGGTTGCTCTTATTATCAGAATTTGACGTCAAACATATGACACAAAAATCAATTAAAGGATAAGCAATCGCTGATCATTTATCAACACATCCAACCCTTGAAACTAGACCATTGGAAGATGTATTTCCCGACAAGGATATTACATAATTGGAGCCAAAAAGACGCCCGCCAATAAGGTCTGACAGTTACTATTTGATTGAGCAGCCAATCACAAGGGTTACAAGGCCGGGATACTACTAATCACACCTGATGGAACCCATATAACCTAGGAGTTCAAGCTAAATTTTGAGTATACTAATAACATGGCTGAAAACGAAGCTTGCGCCATAGGACTTGAGGCCGCCTTATCAATAGGACTCAAGAAACTAGAAGTCTATGGTAATTTTTCCTTGGTCATATGCCAAATGTAAGAAAAATGGAAAACAAAGGATGAGAAGTTGATACCCTATCAGGAACACGTGGAGATACTATCTAGGGAATTCGAAGAAATCACCTTCTCCTACTTGCCAAGAGATAACAATCGGTTTGCCGATGCACTAGCAACTTTGGCATCCGTGGTTGAGATGGAATCCAAAATAAAGGTACATCCTTTCTCAATCAATCTAAGACATCAACCTATTAGGAAAAATGCAAATTGCCCTATACGCTCCATGTTTTGATGATAACAAATAAACCATCCTTGGACTAATGCTTGTGTTCTAAGTGTTTTAGAGTTAAAGCATAACACCAAGTGAGGGGGAGTGTATACAAGTGTACTAAGACCTTACTCAAGAAGATTGAAGCTTGGAAGTCAAAACTTGAAAGATTGAAGGCTTGAAGCTTGAAGCTTGAAGATTAAAGATTGAAGACTTTGTAATCTATATGTAATTTTTGAGTCACATGTGATGTAATGCATACACACACGCATGCATCCATCTAGAATGACCTTAGGAGGTTCTTTGACCCTTTAAATGGGTTTGAAATTCCCAAAACAAGCCCTAATGTAATTGGACCATATTTCCATTGAAATTGCCCAATCCGGCATACCGGATCAATAGGGAATCTCAGGAAAATAAGCCACATCAGCCCAGTTAAGTAAGCTGGATAAGGATCCAGCATACCGGATCCCTCTAAGCTACAGAATTGCCCTGATCCAACATACCGGATCCCCATCCAGCATACCGGATCTCTGCTAAATTGTGATAATATAGCCATTGCCTCTTTTCATATTTGGAAGTTAGGTAATCCGGCATACCGGATTCCCATCCAGCATACCAGATTATTTATAGACTGTGGAATCCGATCCTTATTTAGATTCCTAATTAATTCTAGCTTCTTTAGCTATAAATACCCTCTTAATCAAGGCTCTAAACACATCAATTAACAATTTTGAATCACAATCAAGAGCCCCCAAGTGAGATTACAAACACAAATTCAAGGAAGTTCAATCTCACATTGCTCCCTTCTTTTTCATTTGCATTCAAGCTGCATTGTTTGAAAAGTCGCATTCACTCTCACTAACATTTAAGGTAACACTAAACTCCTTAGTGCCTTTATTTTCACTTTACATTAGTGGATTGAGTCCTCTTGCTCGAAATCAAGAGTAGTTCAATTCTCTTGCTCATTATCTCAAGATTTGTTGAGTTCTCTTGCTCGGTTCTCAAAAGTACTTGTATGAGTCCTCTTGCTCATATTCAAGATTTTAATAGTGAAATTCTCTCTAAGTTAAGAGGAGTGGACGTAGGCATGAATTGGCCAACCACTATAAATCTTTATGTCTCTCTTCTTATATTTATCTTTACTGCTTGTCTTTATGTTTGGCATTTTGTGTTAATTTTTGCATTTATTTTTAATCTTCAAACCTTCACCTATTCACCCCCTGTAGGTTAATTCACATTTAGTATCAGAGCAGGAGCTCAAGACCATGATTTTTTAATCCAACTAAGAGTTTTAAGACTATGGGAACCTCTGCTAATCCTAAGTTTGAAGGTTATAACATTCCCCGACCTCCCTTCTTTGAAGGTGAAGGATTCTCCTATTGGAAGAATCGCTTCAAGAACTTCGTGTGCGCCAATAACATTGACGCGTGGGAAGTTATTGAAAATGGACCAAATACCATAGACAAGCCCTAAGAAGAATGGACCCCAGCTAAAAAAGCTAAGATGCAACTTAATTATGTAGCTATAAGCTATCTTCAATGTGTATTAGTAGAAAAGGAGTATAATAGGACATGCATGTGTGACTTCACTAAGGAGATGTTTGAAAAGTTTGTAGTGACCTATGAAGGTACCTCTGAAGTTAAGCAATCTAAAATTGATATGTTGATAAATAAGTATGAGCTTTTTAAAATGAAAAATGATGAAGATATATATGCTATGTTTACTCAGTTTACTAACATTGTGAACAAGTTAAAAGGTTTAGGAAAAATTTACTCTAATGGTGATAATGTTCGAAAGATTCTAAGATCCCTCTCTAAAGAATGGAGATCCAAGACTACAGCCATAAGGGAATCAAAAGACATTGATAAGCTGAGCCTAGATGAGCTATTGAGATCACTCCAAACTCATGAGATGGAGCTAAAGCAAGACACCAAGAAGGATGAGCCTAAAGAATCAAAGAAGAAGGTTGTTGCATTCAAAACCTATGATATCGGCAACGATGATGAAGAATTTTCGAGTGATGAAATTGCTTACTTGTCTAAGAAATTTTCAAGATTTTTTAAGAACAAGGGTAAAACATCATTCAACAGAAGAAGATTTTTCAAAGATAAAAAATGTAAGAATGTTTCTAAGCATAATACTAACTCTTCTTCAAAAGATATTGTGTGTTATGAATGTAGGAAATCTGGACATTTTAAAGGAGACTGTCCTAAGATGAAGAAATATAAGAAGGCCTAAAAAGCTGAACACACTTTCGACTCAAGTGATAAAGAAGAGGATAATAAAGAATCACAAGAAGAAGAGGAACAATCAAATTTGGCACTCATGGCTACTGAAGATGAAGAAACCCAAAATGAGGTAACTCCTACTTTTCCTTCTCATAAAGATAAAGACTACTTAGAATTAGAAGAAGCCTTTGAAGATTTATATCAAAGTAGCATAGAGTTAGCTACTACTAAGAAAAATCTCTTAAAGGAGATAAATATCCTCAAAGATCAAAACACAACTCTAACTTCCTAAGTAAATATCTTAGAAGAAGAAAAAGAGAAGTTGTGTAAAGCCTTAGAATCTTTTACAAATGATAAAAAAATACTTGATATCTTACTTAGAAATGCCTCCAAAGCATCCTTCAACAAGGAAGGAGTAGGCTATGATGTGAACAAGAATTCAAATCAAATCAATGAGGCAAGTTCAAGTAAAATAACAAGTAAGAAAGCTAAAAGGAAATTTAATAATTATTATAAAAAGAAAGGACATTCAATTGAGGAATGTTATGCTAGAAAGAAAACTTCTCAATCTAGTAAACCAAATCCCAAAAGAAAGGCTCCGTATAATCCTCAAATTGTTGGATGTAATAATTACAACAAAAAGGGGCATACTGTTTGGCAATGTCATCATATGAATCAACCTTTTCACAATCCTAGAAGACCTTATAATGGTCAAAATAGGAGGAGTCATCCAATGGCACCAAAACCAATTAGAACTCCAACCAAGGTACAAAGACCACCAAATAACCAAGGATCATATAGAAAATTTTAAAACCAAAGACCTTGAAACCCTCAATCATACACAAGTTGGTATGGAAACCAAAGGAAAAATAATCACCAAATGGTATGGAGACCAAGAGAAATGTATAATACTAACAATGATGGACCTAATACTCAATGGAGACCAAAGTTTTATTAAGCATTATTGTCTTGTAGGTAAACAACATGAAATGGTATATTGATAGTGGTTGCTCGAAGTATATGACATCTAACCCAAAAATATTTTTAAAACTCAGAAAACAAAAAGGAGGATGGGTGTCTTTCGGAGACAACAGCAAAGGAAGAATCATTGAAAATGGATCGATAAAGTTTAGAGGTACAATAATCTCCGTCAGTCTAGTTGATAATCTTAAGTACAATTTACTTAGTGTAAGTTAATTTTACAATAATGGCTATTATGTTAATTTTAATGCCTCCAAGTGTGAGATTAAGGATTCTGATGATAACATAATTCTTTAGGGTTATACGAAAAATAATGTCTATATTTGCACATTTAATATCAACTCTCATGCTGCTTGTCTCATATTTAAATTTGATGATGCAATCCTATGGCATAGGAAATTGGGACATATTAATCCTAAGATTATTAAATCCCTCTCTTCTAAAAACCTTGTGAGAAATCTTCCTAAGTTGAAATTTGATAAGCAACACTCTTGTGGAACATGTCAAAGAAGTAAACTTACAAAAGTTTTCCATAAGGCAATTAATTCTATTGCCACCTCAAGACCTCTACAATTACTTCACTTAGACTTATTTGGACCTATATAAATCACAAGCCTAGGAGGTAAAAAGTATACATTTGTTATTGTAGATGATTACTCCCGATTCACTTGGACCCTCTTTCTCAAGCACAAAAATGATGATTTTGACGATTTTATAGCTCTTTGCAAGAGAATACAAAATCAAAAAGATTACTTGATCACTTCCATAAAAAGTGACAATGGTGGTGAATTTGATAATATTAAGGAATTTGGTGAGTTTTGTCGAAAACAAGGTATAACACATAATTTCTCAGCCCCTAGAACACCACAATCAAATAGTGTAGTTGAAAGAAAGAATAGAACTATTCAAGAAATGGCTAAGACAATGCTAAATGAGTGTTCCTTGCCTAAATATCTTTGGGTTGAAGCTGTTCACATGGCTTGTTATGTGTTAAACCGGGTTTTGATAAGACATATTTTGTTCACGACCCCCTATGAATTGTTTCATAACAAATTACCTAAAGTTGATTATTTCAAAGTTTTTGGTTGTATTTGTTTCATTCTTAATACTAAGGATAACTTAGAAACATTTAAAGAAAAAGCAGATGATGGTATATTCCTAGGCTACTCCACAAATAGTAGAGCATATAGAGTGTTTAATAAAAGAACACTAGTTGTGAAAGAGTCTATGAATGTTAGATTTGATGAATCTATAGCAAAAGACAAGTATAAAGACCTTGAAGAAGATGATGAAGATGAAGTACTTGAAATTAGGAAAAGAGTTGAAAAAGTCATTCTAGATGAACCAAATGATCAAGTATATCAATTTCCTAAAGAGATTAGAACTATCAAAGACCATCCCCTTGACCTTGTCATTGGAAACCTAGATAAAGGTATACAAACTAGGAGTAAAATCCAAAATGTTTGCTCCAATGTGGCTTTCATATCTACCATTGAACCCAAGAATATTAAAGAAGTACTTTTGGATAGTAATTGGATAATTGCTATGCAAGAAGAACTTAACCAATTTGAAAGGAATCAAGTTTGGGATTTAGTGCCTAGACCATCGAATTCCAAAATTATTAGAACTAGATGGGTATTTAGAAATAAACTTGATGAAGATGGTAACATAATTAGAAATAAGCCTAGACTGGTTGTCCAAGGCTATAACCAACAGGAAGGCATTGACTTCGGTGAGACCTATACTCCTATAGCCAGACTTGAATCAATTAGAATGTTGTTTACATTTACTTGTCATAAGAATTTTAGGTTACACCAAATGGACGTGAAGAGCGCATTTTTAAATGGCTTCATCAATGAAGAAGTACACGTCATCCAACCACCTAGATTCGAAGATCCAAAATTTCCAGACCATGTCTACAAGTTGAAGAAAGCCTTGTATGGCTTAAAACAAGCTCCGAGAGCATAGTACGACAAACTAAGTAAGTTTTTTATCGATGATGGTTTTACTATGGGTAAGATAGATACAATTCTCTTTGTGAAACATAAGAATAATGACATAATTATTGTTCAAATATATGTAGATGATATTATTTTTGGATCTACAAATGAATCTGTTTGTCATGATTTTAGTAATAGTATGAGTAATGAATTTGAGATGAGTCTTATGGGTGAACTGAACTTCTTTTTAGGACTTCAAATAAAATAGACCCCTAAAGGGATTTTCATTAGTCAAACTAAATATCTTAAGGAATTATTAAAGAAGTTTGACATCAATGGACATAAGTCCTCTAGCACTCCAATGAGTACATCTGTAACTCTGTCCAAGGACGAAGATGGAATCCCAGTTGACCCGACCAAATATGAAGGTATGATAGGTAGTTTACTCTATCTAACGGCTAGTAGACCGGGCATAATGTTCAGTGTCTGTGCTTGTGCTAGGTTCCAAGCCAAACCTATGCAATCCCATTTGAGTACCGTGAAGAGAATCTTTAAGTAGTTGAAATGAACTCCAAGTATTGGCCTATGGTACCCCTTGGACAATGATTTTGACCTTATTAGCTTCTCTGACTCCGACTTTTCCGGTTGTCATGTTGATCGGAAAAGTACAAGTGGTACTTGTCATTTTCTTGGATCATGTTTGGTTTCGTGGTTTAGTAAGAACCAAAACTCAGTTGCTCTATCTACCACTGAAGCTGAATACATCGCCGCAGGACAATGTTGTGCACAAGTACTATGGATGAGGCAAACTCTCCAAGACTATGGAGTTAAGTTTGACACTTCCTCAATCCACTGCGATAACACAAGTGCAATTAATCTTAGTACGAATCTGATTTTACACTCTCGAGTTAAGCATATTGACATTCCTCATCACTTTCTACAAGATACAGCTCAAAGAGGTGAAATCCGACTCGACTATATTGAGACCGAGAAGCAAGTTGCAAACATCTTCACAAAACCCCTGAGTGAAGAAAGATTCGGCTCTCTTAAAAGAGACCTTGGCTTGTGTGACCCATTTAAATAACTGAAAAAATGTTTTTAAAAGAAAAATATTGTTTTTTTTTTTTCACTATTTTGCCTGAAACGGTATACCGGATCAGCTGTCTCTGGCAATTTTTAACCGTTTTTGCATAAAACGGTATACCGGATTTTTTTAAAAATCTGCCCGTTTTATAGCTGTTACAGTGTCTTTCAAGCCTATATAAAGACCCCATTTTGTCTCTTTCTGATTCACTGTTCACTCTACTCTCACTACCCTATCTCAAATCATCTAAATTCTTAAAACTTCTATTTCTCTCTCCTCAAAACTTTTCTTCAGAATGAGTCGAAGAGGCAAGGATGTTATGCCTGAGGGGCAACAACCATCCAAAAGAGGAAGAATCGAAAGCTCCTTGAGACAACAATATGCTCCCGGAGAAGATCGTCTCTTTCGTTCTTCTGAATGCCATGCAAATTGGCCTCTTTACCTCGCCCAGAAAATTGAAGAAGGCCGTGAAGTTGACATCTTCTCTTTCAACAGTATTCGACTTGAGGGCATGTTCAAAGACATCGGTTGGGACCCTCTCCTCAACATGGATGACCCCTGCTACCCTCAACTTGTCAAGTATTTCTACACCAATTTGTATTTCAGCGGGGCGGATGAATCCTTGAAGCTTCACTCTTATGTGAAGAGTGTTCACATAGCGCTATCTATCGCCAACTTTGCTAATCTTCTTTGAATTTTGTGCGATGACCCTTGCATCTTTTGGACCCCCAAGAGCACCATCTTTAGAGATTTCATCAACCACGAAGAAGTCTATTCTTCTATTTTAAAACAATATGATTCTCAAGCGGCCACCATTATAATTGGTAGACTTCGTCTCATTCCCCATGTGATTTCCTACATCATTCAACACAATTTCATTCCTAGGGGCGGCGATCAAAACAAGTGTCTCACTCCCCAAGCCTACCTCACATATTGTGTGTATACCACTACACCCCTTTGTCTTTCATACTTCATCATGCGGTATATAAAATCTTGTGCTCACCCCGAAAAGCACACTAATCTTCCATATGGACGTCTTCTTACTCGTCTCTTCTGAGTCTTTGACATTGATCTCACTCGTGAAGAAGAATCAACTGTGAAATTTCAACACATCACCCGAAATAGCTTTCACACCATTGCTATTCCTCCTCCATCCGATGTGTATGTTGAAGAAGAAGAAGATCTTGATGCAACTATGCCCCCTCCTCGTCAAGATCAAGAAGACATTTTGGCTTCCTTACGAGATTAGGTGTCAAGCATCGATGAGTACATGGACGAAGCAAATACTCGTATACTGGAACTTGAATTTGGTCAACAGCGGATTCAAGATGATGTGGCATCCATCCGTGATGATGTGAAGTCTGGATTTGATAACTTAAATGTGCGCCAAGACAAGATTCTTAATGCAATTCATTCTCTAGCTTTCAACCTTGGCCATCTCTCTCTTGACACACCAGGAGCCACTCCACAAGGAGTTCGACCACCTTTTCCCGGTGCCTCAAGTTCTATTCCACCTCTTCCACCCTTTGATCCTGTTGCTTAAAGTGTCATTCCCCTCTTTTTGATAATGTCAAAGGGGGAGAAGTATTATGGGCTTGGAATAGACTGTAATAGATATATGGAACTTTACTTTATGGAACCTTTTATGCTTATTGTAATAAACATGCTTTATTGAATAATAAAATTGTTATTACATCTTTTACTATTTGCTCTCCATTATTTATTTTTTGTGGATTATTTGTCATCATCAAAAAGGGGGAGATTGTTAGGGAAAATGCAAATTTTCCTATACCCTCCATGTTTTGATGATAACAAATGAACCATCCTTGGACTAATGCTTGTGTTCTAAGTGTTTTAGAGTTAAAGTATAGCACCAAGTGAGGGGGAGCGTATACAAGTGTACAAAGACCTTACTCGGGAAGATTGAAGCTTGGAAGTCAAAACTTGAAAGATTGAAGACTTTGTAATCTATATGTAATTTTTGAGTCACATGTGATATAATGCACACACACATGCATACATCCATCTAGAATGACCTTAGGAGGTTATTTGACCCTTTAAACAAGTGATCAAATGGGTTTGAAATTCCCAAAACAAGCCCTAATGTAATTGGACCATATTTCCACTGAAATTGCCCAATCCGGCATACCAGTTCTCAATCCGGTATACCAGATCAATAGGGAATCTCAGGAAAATAAGCCACAGCAGCCCAGTTAAGTAAGCTGGATAAGGATCCAGCATACCGGATCCCTCTAAGCTGCAGAATTCCCTGATCTGGCATACCAGATCCCCATCCGGTATACCGAATCTCTACTAAACTGTTATAATATAGCCGTTGCCTCTTTTCGTATTTGGAAGTTAGGTAATCCGGCATACCGGATTCCCATCTAGCATACTGGATTATTTATAGACTGTGGAATCCGATCCTTAATTGGATTCCTAATTAATTCTAGCTTCTTTGGCTATAAATACCCTCTTGATCAAGGCTCTAAACACATCAATTAACAACTTTGAATCACAATCAAGAGCCTCCATGATCAAGATACTCCCAAGTGAGATTACAAATACAAATTTAAGAAAGTTCAATCTCACATTGCTCCCTTCTTTTTCATTTGCATTCAAGCTGCATTGTTTGAAAGGTAGCATTCACTCTCACTAAGGTTTAAGATAACACTAAACTCCTTAGTGCTTTTATTTTCACTTTACATTAGTGGATTGAGTCCTCTTGCTTGAAATCAAGAGTAGTTGAGTTCTCTTACTCATTATCTCAAGAGTAGTTGAGTTCTCTTGCTCGGTTCTCAAGAGTAGTTGTACGAGTCCTCTTGCTCATATTCAAGATTTTAATAGTGAAATTCTCTCTAAGTTGAGAGGAGTGGACGTAGGTATGAATTGGCCGAACCACTATAAATCTTTGTGTCTCTCTTCTTATATTTATCTTTACTGCTTGTCTTTACGTTTGGTATTTTGTGTTAATCTCCGCATTTATTTTTAATCTTCAAACCTTCACCTATTCACCCCCCTCTCTAGGTGAATTCACACAACCGACATACATTAATCATATCCATGCCTTGATGGTTGATGGAAGGCCATGGTATACAAATGTAGTGGATTTCATCAGGGAAGGACGATACCCTAAAGATGCTACAACCAAGGAGAAGCGTTTCTTAAGGAGATACGCTACACAATTCGTCCTAGTAGAGGACATTCTATACAAGAGATCATATGATGGAATCCAACTACTATATGTTGATGAAGAACAATCAAAGCTAGTAATAGATCGAATCCACCAAGACATATGTGGATGTCACATGAATGCAAGGATGATGGCCAAAAAGATCCTCAGACTAGGGCATTATTGAAACACTATGGAAGCTAATTGTGCGCAATACGTGAGGAAGTGTCACAAATGTTAGATATTCGACAATCTCATACATATACCGCCCTCAGAGTTACACACTCTAAGCTCACCCTAGCCATTTACCACTTAGGGCATTGATGTCATTGGCCAAGTGATCCCTAAATCTTCTAATGGTCATGAGTAGATTTTAGTAGCCATCGACTACTTCACCAAGTGGGTGGAAGCACAATCTTATGCCAAACTAATGGCAGCCAAGGTGGCTAAATTCACTAGCAACAACATCATGTGCCGATATGGAGTCCCTCATGAGCTCATATCAGATCAAGGATCCAACTTCAGAGGAGAAGTTAAGAAGTTATGCGATAAAATGAACATTTAAAGGCATACATCATCACCCTACAGACCTCAAACTAATAGTGCAGTGAAAGCCGCCAACAAGAACATCAAGAGGTTAATACAAAAGATGATCGACAAACATAATGATTAGGCCAACAAGCTGCCCTATGCACTTTGGGCCTATAGAACATCCATCCGAACTTCAACTAGGGCAACGCCCTACTCACTAGTCTATGGAATGGAAGCAGTCCTTCCAGTCGAATTAGAGATACCCTCTCTTCGGGTTATGATGGATAGTAAAATTCCAGAAGTGAAAGGGATCAAAATAAGATTCCAAAAGTTGAATCTAATTGACGAGAAAAGGATGCGTGCCATCGACAACATGAAAAAGTACCAACAAAGGATGATACAAACATTTAATATGAAGGTTGTCCCACGCTACCTATCCGTTTGAGATTTGGTACTTAAGGAGTAATGAGCACCCATACACGATCCACGAGGTAAATTCAGGCCCAATTGGAACGACCCTTATATGACCAAAGAAATACTACCTAGCCAAGCAATTTGAGTGGTGGATCTAGATGGGATCGAGCTCCCTTACTTGACAAACATGGATCACCTGAATAAGTACTATGTCTAAAGTTTCCTAAACAACGGAACTACGTTCGACTTGATCACTCAAAAACTTGAGGATACGTAGGCAACTTGGTGAAATAAACATTAAGGCCGATCACACAAAAAATAAATCAAATAAAAAGTCATCATTCAATCAAGTTCAAAGTTCAATCACAAATTTAAAGTTCAAAGCTTAACAAAGAAAAAAAAACATAACGTAATAATTCAGAACAAAAAGAAAAATACTCTTGGCAATCAAAAAAAAAAATTCCTAATAACTTAAATCTTCCACCTTCTTCTGCAACTTTGTAATCCTAGCCTTCAGAATGATCGAGTCATCCTTGTCTTCACCATCATCTTCTTTTACTTCCCTGGAACGCTTGGAACTTGAAGAGCTTGAAGTTTCCTTCCGCTCCCATGTTAACCTCCTCCTTACAGTCTTCTCTTGCTTCTTTCCTTGGGTCTTTACCCAACCTTTATACTTAGTAGTCATCCCACCATCATCAACAACTCCCACAGTCTTCAGTATCCTCTTGGATCACCACAAACTCGCAATCCTTCCTACCAACTCCTTGTCCAACTGTTCCAGTGGATAAAAAGTCACCAATTCCCCTGGCACATCCTGAGTCAGTTTGTATTATCGACGCAGTCGATTAGGTATATAGAAAGAAGTATGACCCAACCCCATCAGACGCATGTAGCTACACCCTATAGAGTTCAATATTAGGGCATCAACAACCCACCATGAGCACCACCAATGGATGTCATTAGAAGAGATACGGGATAGAGCACGCTCCCAAGCGTCCCAATGGTGATACTCCATCACTACCGAACAGAGATGATAGTGTTTAATTTTGAAGGCTCCTCTCATCGATTTTACAAATTGTAGCCTCTCACAAAGCCAAACCTACCATACATATAGAAGCAAGGGTAGTTCTAAACACATGGCAGAGAAAGAAAAAGAAAAATACTAGGAAAAAGGAAAGTACCTGAAACAAGTATGGGCTACCAGAAAAATCTTCACTATGAGGAGTATGACTCTCACTCAAGATATCCAACCCCCTCATTCTTTCCGCCAAGACGGTTGGAACAATATCACCACCTCGCTAGATTTGCTTGACAACTTCCATCAGCACAGGGGAAGCCCCATGAGCACCGAAATGAAGAAGGGATTGGGCAATGACACAATACAGAAAGGCTCTCTTCCTACACTCCATAAAACCATGGTCACTCCTACCCTGACCTGCAAAAAGGTGAATAATCACCAGGACATCAATACGGTGACCATGCATAAAGTGGGGAAGACGTCCCTTTTCTAAATCAAAGAAGGACATGATATCTTTGGAATAGTCGTCCTTCAAAAGGGGACGTATCATAGCACCATGACAAGGAGAGAGAAAGTATGCACAAAATTCTTCATAAGTCGGACATACCTCAGCTGTACCAAATTGGAACATGTGTACTTTCAAGATCCAGTAGCGAGAAGCACCTTAAAGCAAGTCCCATGTGAGTGTCTTGTTCTTTATACCCACCAAAGGCTGAAGATGCACTCTTCCCAAGGCTTCACAATCATCTTACAGCATAGAATCCATCCATGAACTCAAAGCCTTATCCATTGCTTGGGAAAACCAAGGGAAACAGCAAGCAAGGAGAAAGGGAAAGAGAGAAACCCCTAAGAGAACACCTCAATATCAAAGAGAGAAAGAGTAAGGAGTTTCTACACTCCTCAGGCCCCTAAATATAGCTCCAAGGACGAGTAAGGCCTCAAGAAGGGAAGAAGAATAGAAGGATCTTGCAACAAGGCATTCCGAAAGGGAAACAAATCGGAATTGGAAACATAGGGTCAACAGTGAAACACCCCGATTCGACAGCGAACCATGGCTCCCTCCACATCGACACACTGTCAAAGATTTCACTTCGATGTCGATCCTAGTCGTCTCACTGTCGGGCAGAGCACTTTTACTATCTAAGTTGGTTCGACAGTTAATTAATGGTACTCGACACTCAAAATATCAAATTCGATGTCGAGGGATACTCTTTCACTGTCAATCGATAGTTGTTCGATGTCGATACTATAATTTTTCAGCCTAAGTTGATTCCAAACATTTTGGGCAGTCCGCACTGCATTAGTGGGTCCCTGCCATCCCAACACGACATCCTACACCCTAGGGTCATGATAGACCGCCCCACATCAACACATCTCATTTTGACCTTTTAATCCACACAATTGATCAAAAACCCTAAAAATGGATTGAAACATCAGTGAATTAAAACCATTTCAAAATATTTATAGGGCTTAGAGGCCCGAAACTGTTCAATCCTCCAAGTTTCAGAAGAAGAAAAAACAAACTACTATCTGCCACTATCCTTGTCTTCTCTGGACCCCTTTCCATCACCATCACCATCCTCATCGTCCTCAAACTCCTCGTTTTCCTTGTCTTCTTCACTTTCTTCCTGCTCCTCGTTGGCCCTACCGCCTTAACCATCGACAAGGTCATCAATCTGAATTAGCAGCGACCCAGATGCCGGAACCTCCGCAGTTGGGGCAGACTAAGTAGCTAAGGCCTCATTCCTCTCCTTCTGAAGCCGATTGGTAGTCGCCTTGTACCCCAAACTATTGCCCTCCTACATGACATGTTAAGTATCAGCATTCATACATTTTTATTGCATATACTAACCATGAAAACATCAATATAACACACAACTTACCAACTAGAGGATCCTCTCGCTCTGTGAGGTAGCAAGCTCCTTTAAACTGACAACCATCCTTAATAGATCATTATATCTATAACTAGGGACCTACACCAACACCGATAGCCAACCATTACATGAGAAGGAAAATGTAAATCCAAAGCAAAATTAAGGCACTTACAAAGTCGAAGCCGTACAGAAAGCTGGCAATGGATGAAGAAGGATGAGGGATAGGCACCTCCTTGCCCTGATAGATGAAGGACCACCCCGGCACCGGGAAGAAGGCATTTGGTACCTTGTGTGAACATGAAAGCACCAACGACGATCTAGCACCAGTATTTCCAGCAGGGGAAGGTGTCATCCTAGGAGTAGATTTGAATGAGGTGACCCCACGAGCTGAGACACCAACAGTAGCAGCAGCAGCACCAGTAGCCTCCCTAGCCTCGTAAGGCTCGATACTAGTCGAGGCCTGAACATACAAAGAGATAGTTTGCAACCAATAGGGCAAATTGGAAAGAATGAGAAGCAAAGGAATTTGAAACTTACTTGTAGACCCAAAGGAGTAAGTCAAACACACATCAACTCCTTCGCCCTATACCTGCGGCAACATCCCCACGAGTTAGGCTCGACGAAGGGCCACGCATTGATGCCCTTCATCAACCAGTTCATCTCCTTCTTAGAGAGTCTCTCTGGTTAGAGCATGAAGAAAGGAGGCCTCATGGTAGTACAAGGACTCTCGATGCCGGGTCATTGCCTATAAGCTTGATCCCCCAGGTACCAGGCATACCCAGATGGACTGGCAAAGACCATACACCATGGCACGAGCCTCCTAGCACCCTCCAGTAGAGCCTACACACCCAGCTTGAGAGACTCGAACAGCTACCATACAACCTGTCAACACAGATACATCCAAGATAATCACAATCAAAATCAAGTCAAGTACAAAGCAACAACACAAGCGAACAAGAATAGGTCTTTACCTCCTGTGGGGATAGTCGGTCCAACATCCCCCTCACCACTGACACTGAAACCATTCTTTCCCTTGGGACGAGTGTTATCAGCCAACCACATCCTCACCCTAGGAAAGTACATGTCATCTCTAGATATCAACCTGGGAGCCCGCAGCCCCAAGTGATCGTAGCACTAGCACTGCAATCAAATCAACAGACATCACTATAAGCAATATACCAAATACAATTATAATTCAAAGCAAAATACAAGAAAGGAATGATGGATTACCTCTAGTACGAACTAAGTGCCGCCGACACATTGGGTGTGCGGCATGGCTGAGGAATCCAACATCCTCAACATATGGGCATAGCCCGCCCCAGCCAGGTCAATGGTTTTTACCTTCGACAGATCCTGGAGGTACCACACCATGGAGATATGGATCCTCATACCGCTGGTGCTAAATAAGGCATTCCCCAAAAAGTACAGGATGAAACACCTTGCCATCCGATCCAGCTTCTCATGGTTGGAAGAGTTGGTCACCGTCTTCTTCTCCTACTCATGATGGACCCACTGCACTGTCATGTTTGAATCAGGGGGAAGGGATCCAAGCAGCCTCTTTAGCTCATCATCATCATACTCCCACGAGCCAGGGCGCCCTGTCATAGCCTCGCCGCCAAAAGAGAGGCCCGTGTATAAGAAGTAGCAGTCGGGCATGATCGTCATCTCACCCACAAGCAGGTGGAAGGTATGGTTTGTGGCCACCACCTCTCAGCCAAGGCCTGTGGTAAGTGTAAGATAACCTAGAGGAGGGTGAATAGGTTATCACTAGTGAAATATTAACCTTTTTTAAATTTTCTTTGATTGAAACAGAGTAAATGTAAATAAATGCTCAAAAAGAAGAACACACAAGATTTATAGTGGTTCGGCTAACCCAGCCTACATCCACTCCTCTCAATCTTGAGAGAATTTCACTAGTATCTTCCGTTCAATACAATAGGTAGGAAGAACACCATACAATCTTTTTCCCAAGATAAGAGGATCCTTAATCTTTTTACTAGGATAAGAGAATCCTAAATCTTTTAAGGATAAGAAGATCCCTTACACCACCTAAGTACAGTTTATCTCTGGATATCATCAGCTGAGGATCAAGAGTAGCGACATTCACAAGACGACGTTCAGAACCCAATACGGGCATTATGAATTCCTAGTGTTGTTGTTCAGGTTAACCAATGCTCCAGCAGCGTTTATGGACTTGATGAACAAAGTATTCCATGATGTATTAAACAAGTGTGTCATCGTATTTATCGATGACATTCTAGTCTACTCCAAAAGTGAAGAAGAGCATGCCCAACACCTAAGGTTCGTGTTGCAGTGGTTGAGAGAACATCAACTGTTTGCCAAATTCAGTAAGTGCAAATTTTAGCTCCACCATAATGGGTTTCTGGGACATATCATCATCGAGGCAGGCATTAAAGTGGACCTAGACAAGGTAAAGGCGGTTCTCGAATGAGAGACCCCAAAGAATGCCATAAAAATCCATAGTTTTCTTGGACTAGTCAGGTATAGACTTCTCCCGTATATCAGCACCGATGACAAAGCTAACAAATAAGGGGGCAAAGTTTGAATACACCGAAGCATGCAAGAAGAGCCTCCAAGAATTGAGAGATCGGTTGGTGTCAGCACCAGTATTAACTATTCCATATGGTACCGATAGCATGGTAGTGTACGTGGATGCGTCCCGAGTAGGGCTGGGTATCATATTAATGCAAACAGGGAAAGTGGTTGCCTACACCTCCAGACATCTGAAGGAACACGAGAAGAACTACCCTACCCATGACCTGGAGTTAGCCGCGATGGTATTTGTCTTAAAAATCTGGCGACACTATCTATATAGAGAAAGGACCAAAATCTTTAGTGATCATAAGAGCCTGAAGTATTTCTTCACCCAAAAGGAGCTAAACATGAGACAGAGGAGGTGGTTGGAATTGGTAAAGGATTACGATGCCATATCCAATACCACTTGGGCAAGGTCAACATCGTTGCTGATGCACTTAGCAGTCTCAAACTGCATCCCTTGCATCACTGGTCGTTAGTGAATGGCTAATAAAAGAACCTAGGGAGTTTGACCTGGAACTTGTAACTGAAGGAACGATCGCTCTAAGGGAGCAATGGACATGCAACCATCGATCAGGGAGGAAATTATTAAAAAATAGGCTAGAGACCCTGAGCTGGTGAGGATTATCTGGGAAATTGGATAAGGAACTCGCAGGGATCCAGACTCTCGATCTCCAACGATGGAGCACTAAAGTTCAGAGACAGATTATGCGTACTAGCCGATTTTGATGTGCAAAATTGAATCCTTAGGGAAGCGCATAATTCACCTTACTCAATATACCCTGGCGGCACCAAAATGTATAAGGATCTGAAGAAATACTATTGGTGGATCAGGATGAATCAAACCTTAGCACTGTACATATTAGAATGCCACACTTGCCAGTAGATAAAGGCGGAGAGGCACAGACCCTATGGGTTGTTGCAACCACTCCCGATTCCAGAATGGAAATGGGAAAGGATTACCAAGGATTTCGTGATCGGTTTGCCAAATATGTGGAAGGGAATGAATGCAATCTGGGTAAAAGTCGATGGGTTGACAAAAGCAACTCACTTTATTCCCATTAAGATAACTTACTCCATGGAAAAGCTCAACCAACTCTACATTGAAAATGTGGTCCGACTACATGGCATGCCCGTGAGCATTGTATCCGATAAGGATCCTTGATCCACATCAAGATTTTGGAAAAGTCTACAACAGGCCTTGGGATCCCAGCTAAATCTTAGCACAGCTTTCCATCCCCAGACGGATGGACAATCCGAAAGAACCATCCAGACCTTGGAAGACATGCTCAGAGCTTGTGTGTTAGAGATGAAGGATAGTTGGGATGCCCATATTCCCTTGGTGGAGTTTGCCTATAATAATAGTTACCACTCCACCATTGGCATGGCACCATACGAGGCCCTGTATGGCAGAATGTGCTGCATGCCATTATATTGGGATGAAGTTGGAGAACGGAAGTATCTGGGTCCCAAAATGATACAAGTAGCTTGTGAGAAGGTGGACGCGATCAGAGAAAAGATCAGAGCGGCTCAATCCAGACAAAAGAGTTACGCCGACAACCGGAGGAAGGACATCAAGTTTGGGGTTGGCGAAAAGGTATTCCTCTGGGTTTCTCCAGTAAAAGGCCTCCTGCAGTTTAACAAGAAGGGGAAACAAGCCCAAGGTACATTGGTTCATATGAAATTTTAAAGGGGATTGGACTAGTAGCATACCGATTGGCCCTACCGCCATCTTTGGAGGGAGTCCACGACATATTCCATTTGTCGATGTTAAAGAAATACATTAACAACCCGATAAATATACTCTCAGCAAAATCGAAGCAACTTGATGTCGACATAACTTATGAGGAGCAGTCATCGGAGATATTGGAGAGAAAGGAACATGACCTCCGTAACCGCACAATTGCGTTTGTTAAAGTTAGATGGGAAACCACCCGCTCGAAGAAGCATCTTGGGAGCAGGAGGAAGAAATACGTGAAAAATATCCTCAAATCTTTGGACAATAAGGTACGTCAATTTTGAGGATGAAATTTATGTTAGGAGGGGAGAATGTTAAACTTGCCCCAAACTGACTGGAACCTTGCTTATAGGATCAGAGTCTGAGGTCACTCACTTAAGCACCTTGTGGTATATCACTCCGATGATTATGATCAGTGAGGACCCCAACTGGTGGTATCCTACTTACCAGTAAGAAGATGGGTACCATCACTATGCAACTGCTCTGTGCATCATCAGATCTACAACTCCCACACCAGGTAATCACTCCGTAATAAATTCCAGGGTCCCATGCCCATATTCATGTTGGGAAAATTCTTCCCTCCCTCTATATATGTTTTGATGATAACAACCAAGTTGGAAAGTCTTTATGTTCTATTGTGTCAACAGGTCTAATGCAATAATAAAGAACGGGTCAAGGCTCAATTCATAAGGAAGTTCAAGACAAAGAGACAAAACCTACTCGAATAAAGAGATCAAGCCTATAAAGAATTTCCAAGATAAATAGTTCTTGAAGATTGAAGATCATCTTGTAAAGAAGAAATCAAGTTGAAGATGATGCTCCTATGCACATTCACACACTTGCATAATTGTAATAGCATACATATAAATAAAATTGCATATGCATCATATAGACTCTAGGAAGATACTTAAAGACCCCAGAAGTCCTTAGCATTTGTTGGGAAAAGACTGGATAAAAAATAGGCTAATAAAATGCCTAAAATCCCCTGCTAGTCAGACAACTGGTCGACCGACTACAGAGCCAAATCAACCGCTAGAAACAGTGAGCAACTGGTTTCAATCGGTTCTCCCAAATGGTAGCCCAACACCTGCTAGTTGTTCAATCGGTCGACCGGCTATTGATCACTTTGCCTTAAGAGTCCTAACGGCTCTATTTTCCCCAACGGCTATATCGAGCGGTCGACCAGCAAAACCAGGAGGTCGATCGATTGAGCCAAAAACTAGCCGTTTTATAGCTATTGGATGAATTTTGACACATGATTTTTTAGCATTAAATGATGCCTATAAATACCAATCGTGTCAAACCTTTTGACCATCACTCTAGTCCAAAAGAATACTTTACTGAGAAGTGAAAATATTAAGTCAGGCTCCTAATGCTAGTATATGAAGTCACGAAGAAAGCTTAGTTACTCAAGCTCATCATCATCATTCGAAGATTTATCTTCTTCCAGTTTAAAGCTCAAGCATCTTCATACTTGTCATTGCATATTCACATTTGCACTGCGTGAATTGAGTTGGAACACTTTCACTTAGGTAACACTTTAATTTTCATCTCTCTCATTAATTGCTTTCTTACTCTTAAGTTAGGTTGACACTAGATGAGTAAGGCATGCTTACATTTTTTTAGACTGTACTTAGGTTTTGTAAGGGATTCTCTTATCCTTAAAAGATTGTCGGATTCTCTTATCCTTAAAAGATTGTAGGATTCTCTTATCCTGGTAAAAAGATTTGTAAAGGTATTTTCCCCACCTATTGTACTAAAAAGAAAAGATTAATGGAATTCTCTCAAGGTTGAGAGGAGTGGACGTAGACTCAAGGTTGAGTCAAACCACTATAAATGCTTGTGTTTCTCTTGTTTTAATATGCTTTGAATTACATTATCTTGAAACTTGGGTATATTTTTAAAAAAAATAAAAATTTCACTAATGTAACCTATTCACCCCCCTCTAGGTTATCCAATAATTCATACTTGATATACCTTGGTAAATGTGTGGGGAAAAGTGCCCATTTGAAAGCCCCAACCCTTATGTTGAGCTAATGCAAAATCAGCAAAAGCTGTACTCTCTGGGTGATGCACCCAAACGCCCAGTGCAAGTCCCAGAGTTGCTGGAACCTATATTTTTCATTCTAGACTTGTGGGAACCATGTGCTTGGCTATTGAACTCCTTCAAAACATCCCTTAGGACATATAGGAGTGTTCCCCCAGCCTTAGAACCATATGGGCCCCATCTACATAGAGTTCAATAGAGAGAAGTGAAAAATGCATTTTCATTGGGGGCAGCCTTTATCACACCCTTATCCTAATAAGGGATGAAATATTATAAAAGGACTATGACAAAGATGCTCCCCAACATCCTAATCACCACTAGGATCTCGATGCAGTGGCTTACCTCATAGCCACACAGTCAAGAATCAGGACTAATATCAGAGTAGCGGAAGACTCAAAATAAATACCATTGATTCTCATTTAGGAAAATAATTATAGTAATATTACATGTACAAAAGATTATCTTTGAGTATAATACTTAATCTAAAAGATACTACATTAAGAGATGATTTGAATTGGAAAGAAAAAGAAAACATTAGATCAAAATGCAGCAACACATGCAGCAGGAAATAAAGAGAACAGTTAAAATATCAACATCCATAATCCAGCTTTCGCCTTTGAATCATCTAGGTCCTCCATCACACCTCAATATAGTACTACCTGCATCACAATCTAAAAAGAAGGGTTCCCCGAGGGGCGAGTTTTCACTAGCCCAATGAGCAGAAAGTTGAACCACACACGCACAACAAATATGAAACTGCAAGCCAAACCTGATGAGCAAACATCCTTGACATCCTATACCACCAATGATGACTCGCACATCAAGTCCAATTTACAGTCATGCAACATATGCAATAATATGATATGTAATATCAATAATGATGATGATGAGATGTAATATATGCATGAATGCTATGCAGTGTAGAGTACTGGAATTGTATATGATCATTCCCCCGCCTCCATTCTTTTGAAATCTAAGAAGATTTCCACCTTTAGCCTTTCGTCCATGGAACCACAAAGATCCTAGGGTTAGGGAAGTGAGTCCAATCCTTCGTTGGAGGTCCAAAATACATAGTCTTTTATATGACTTAGAGGATTTAAGGGATTGGATCCAACTCCAAGGTTTTCTTCAAGTGTTACTATTATTAAGTTTGCCAAAATACAACACAAACTTCTTAAGTCAATCACTTTCAATCTTCACCCATATAGGTGTTATAGCTTTTAGGACCCTAAAAGGATCACTTCAAGGTCCAACAAGATCACCAAGCCTAGTCTAAGCATTAGTCTTGGGATTCATGGGTTTGGAATCACTTTTGGACTTTTCCATTTCTAGGTTGAGATCACAAGTCCCTTAGGACAGCAAGGGGTTTTGATGGCATCAAGGGTAGACATTGGCATCACAATAAGTCACTTGATTAGTATCTTTAGGGGGGTACTTTAGATGATAATTAACCCCTATTAAGATTTATTAAGTCTTACACAAGCAACCACAGTGTGGGCGAAGTTACCGATTACAATCATGTTCCTAAGTTGCTGGCAAAATATATCATATGGCATTAGACCTACTTTTTAGGGTCTTTTATTTGGATTGGATCCATGATTTCCTCAAATAAAATGTATCTCTTTGAGTCTATTTTACAATGCAACTTTAATCACATCAATACGATATGTATAGTCAAAGTTATGGCCAAAATACTGAATAGTGGTCATGTTGTAAACTGAGGGCGGATCCACGAACGGATTCTGTTTGTGTGAGTCTGCCTGTGCGTTCGATCGAACCTTGAGACACACCCAAGGGGGCGGATCCATGGGAGGATGCACGATGGTGAGTCTGGTCCTTAGTCCGCTCCCAGCAGGAATGGATTTTTCAAGCCCGAACTTCATCCAAACTGATCCCCAATGCCCCCAATGGCTTCAAGGGCTTGTAGGGATAACTTCCAAGGTTTATTAGGGTCCCAAATATCCAAATGGCACAATACATCAAGCCATCTATGGTCTATATCCAATTCCTAAACCCAAACTTGGGTTTTTGGGTGAAATCCCTAAGTTTTCATGGCTTGGGTTGTATAGTACCCTATTAGGAGGATTTAGGGTATGCAATGGCATTCAAAGGGACGAGGATCATGTCCTCAACAAGAACATTGGGTCCTAAGTGGAACCCAAGTCAAATCCAAACTCCAAAATCCAAAACCTAACTAGAAATTAGAGAAATAGAGAAATGGAGGAGGAGAGATAGCTTACCTTTAAGGGAGACAGCATGCACAGGGCTAGGTGAGCCTTCTTTAACCTTCTTCCTTCTACTTCTCCTTCTCCTCTTCTTCCTTTCCTTTCCTTTTCTTCTTCTCCTTCTTCCTTTCCTTTTCTTTCCTTTCTCCTTTCTCTATCCGGACAGCAAGAGGGGAGGAAGAGAATGTGAGTGACGGAGTTGAGTTCTCCTTCCCCTTCTCTCCTTCTTCTCTTTCTTCTTCTTCTTCTTCCTTCTTTCTTCTTCTTCTTCTTCTCCTCTTCTACGGTTTGGGAAAATGGGAGAAATGGGAAAAAGCTTAAGGGATTCCTCTTCTTTTACCCACCTTTAAGGCTAAAATAAATAATAAAAGTAAACTCCCTAAACTACCCTTAACTTTATTCTCTATTTCCTACAACAAGCCATAGTCCAACTATTGGGCTAAGGTTAAACCCATGGTCCTTGAACCAATCTAACTTCTCAAACCTAAAAAGAACCTATTGGCTATTAAAATGAAATGGGCCTTAGGGTTAGTTAGGTTGGCAACCCAAATCTCCAAAAATCCATTTTATCTTAAGCTAGGTCTTAGGGTCAATTTGGCTATGGTTCTTAGGTCCAATTGGTTAGGTTATGTTTGGTTTAGCTTAAGGCCCAAAAATATATTTTAGTCTAGGGCTTTTTTGGCTTGGTCCAATTAAAAGAAAAAATCATTATTTGTTTTAGTTAAGCCATGTGGGCCCCACAACATTGTAAAATCAACATTCGAAGATCAAGGGTGAGGTCCACCATGTCTAGGGGCATAGCCCGGAGGTTCGGGACACAGGGACGTGGGCCCCACACAAGAAAACAATAAAAACCAGCATGACAGCATGGATGGATTATCGGCCGGATTCATCAGCTGTGGATCCGATCGTGGGTCCGTTCCTGCTGTCAAGGCCGAAATCAACAATAGGGATGTGGGGCTTTGGCCCACATATCC
The DNA here is from genome assembly GCF_018873765.1 of Telopea speciosissima. Classification (NCBI taxonomy): domain Eukaryota; kingdom Viridiplantae; phylum Streptophyta; class Magnoliopsida; order Proteales; family Proteaceae; genus Telopea; species Telopea speciosissima. Next base: position 27,673,090 of record NC_057920.1, read on the forward strand.
AGGACTTCGAGGGGACACTTATAATAATATTTTAAGTTCATGGTCATAGGTGATGACCATTGCCACCATGGCATTACCCTTTGGGTAAGGCCTAAATTGCCCCGGGGTATTAGGGTATATTTCGGGTGCGGGTGTAACATCCCCCCAACCTTATTAAAAATTTTGTCCTCAAAATTTGACGTGTCTGGGGATCTGAATAGATGAGGATGCTTCGGCCATTTCATCTTCTCATCACCCGGACACTCCTTTTTTCGAATGATTACACCACTTCACCTTCACATAGTGGATGGGTCGGTTGCGAAGGTGTAAAATCTAACCATCCAGAATCTTCTCGGGCAGTTCCTTGTAGGACATATCTGTTGCGAGCTCCGACAGTTCCTGAGATAGAACATGGCTTGGGTCATGGACGTACTTTTGCAACATGAACACATGGAAGACGTCATGCACACCATCCAAGGATGGCAAGAGTGCCAACCGGTAAGCCACCAGCCTGATTCCTTACAAGGATCTCATATGGCCCAATAATTCTCTGGCTCAACTTGCCCCTTCTTGCTAATCTGCATAACCCTTTCGTCTAGATTGGTCTGCCTTAATTTGCTCACAAGTCAAATCCACCTTCTTACTTGTTGACTGGATTAACCCAGGACTAAGGATACGACATTCATCCACCTCATCCCAGTATAGAGGTGTCCGACATTTCTTCCCACACTAAACTTCGAACGGTGCCATCCCAACTGCCTTGCATGTTAATAGCGCAGGCCCTAAGCATATCTTCCAAGGTCTGAATGGTTCTCTTCGACTGTCTGTTTGTCTGAGGGTGGAAAACCGTACTAAAACTCAACAAGGTACCCATTGCCTTCCGTAACCCACTCCAGAATTTTGATGAAATTTTGGGATCATGGTCAAAGATGATACTAACTGGTACTATATGTAGTCAAATCACATTGTTAATATACAAGCAAGCTGGCTTGTCCATCGATTAAGTGATCCTAACAGGGATGAAATGAGCTGCCTTCATCAACCTGTCATCTACCACTCACATGGCATCAACGTCTCTAGGTGTACGGGGTAACCCAGTGACAAAATCCATGGTAACATGCTTCCACTTCCACTCTAAAATAGCAACGGCTGTAAAAGGCCATGAGGTCGCTGCCTATCCGCCTTCATCTACTGACATGTGAGACATTTTGCCACAAGTTCAGCTACATCTCTCTTCATCCCACGTCACCAATAGTGCTCTTTCAAGTCTCGGTAGCTACCTGGGTGAATTGGATAAAGAGAATCGTGGGCTTCAGATAACACTCCCTTCCTCAACTGAGCATCACTAGGTATGCACAGCCGATCTCTAAACATGAGAACATCATTCTCAGTCAAAGTGAAGTCCAGTTCTCATTGCATGTCTTCTTTGATTGCCTTACTTAATCTTTGAAACTGCTTAATAGATATCTGGGCCTACTTGATCCTTTCCACTAGTGTCGACTAAACTGCTAAGGCTACCATAGACAAGTTAACACCCTCTACCAATAATTCTAGGTCCTTTCTTCCTGTAGTGATATAACTCTTTTATCTAGTTTGAGCTCCCTGGACTTAGGTTTCTAGCAACATGCACCACTAACGATGTAGTTTAAGACGATCCTGGGACCTGTGGGTTATAGGTCAATGCACATAAGAGCCCAAGAGGTTCGATCTTTGGACAAAACCATAAGGAAATAAAAGGTCCAACTAATCCTCTGGATCATGCCTAAAGTCATACTTCCATTATTTGGGTTGCAAGGTTAGATTTATACTACTTTCTTACAAGGCTTTTGTTCTGAAAACTTTCACTTCCGGTTCTCCAATACCTAACTCAACTTTAGAATGAATTGGAATATTGATGGATCCCATGCTGTTCGCTCCCAATAATGGAGGGGACATTCGGTGACCCATTACTCCACTCATATCTATTGTTGAGTAAAGTTTTGTTAAATCCTTCAGCTCCTATTTCCATTCCAACCTCGACAGAACTAACTATGCTAACACAAAATAAACACTCAACCACGCAAAACACCGACTATACTACTCACACGAAACATCACCAAAACATGCACAGAAAGAAAGAAAGAAAGAAATAATAATAACAATAATAATAATCATAACCTATAAGCAAATAAGCCAACTAACACATAATTAATTAAATCTTATGCTACGCAGGTAAGGGAGCAAAAACACAAGCATGAACAGGTATGGTGAGTCATGTGATATACCTGCCATCATGATTGGGTTTATCCTTGTGGGCAGCTCCTGGACTTATGACCCAGTTGATTACAGTTGTGGCAGCATATGGTCAGTCGGGATCGCACGTATGGTGTATCCACAGGCTCGCCTTGCGGACAACTCCTGAACATATGCCCCCCACTCGTGGCAAGTGTAGCAACGAATGTTCAGTCCATATAGCAACAATGTCACCATGGGTGGGGATGACTGAAATGTCGAGTCCACTTCTGCTGTGCTGATCTATATTGAAGTTGAGCGGCCTGGACCACTTCTGCATAAGTGGGGAGATTGTGCAACACCACAGATGTGATAATATTGGGTTTCAGCCCCCTCTCAAATTTTTTGGCCTTGACGACATCAGGCTTCATATGCACAGGAGTAAAATAGAATAGCTCTTCAAAAATCTGCTAGTACTCAAGGACTGACTTGGGTCCTTGGGTCAAGCTTATGAACTCAACCTCCTTCTAATCCCGAAAGCTCGGAGGAAAGTAGTTTCCCAGGAAGATCTCTGTGAACTAACCCCATGTAGGGTTGGGATACAGTTGCCTGAAGTTATCTTTAGTGGACTGCCACCAAGAATCAGCCTCGCCTCTAAATTGGAAGGCAGCACACCTGATCTTATCTTCATCTACACATGGAAGTACCTTGAAGATTCTCTCCATATCCCTTATCCATCATGTCGGATAGAGCAGATCAGTGGTCATCCTTGTAAAAGTGGAGGGGTTAAGTTTCTAGAACCTCTCAATTAACTTTGAGGCATCAACCCACTGGTGTTGGTGGTACTGGTTGCCTTTCTCTCTCTTGCACAACAGTCAGTAACTGAGTACCCTAGGCTTGCATGAATGCCCAATTCTCTTGCTGTATATTTTACAGTAAGTCTCACAATACCATTGCCCCGTCTGAATTGGCTTGGGAAATAGGGACATCCAGTCGAGCTATGTCTGAAGGGTCAGCATTATGCTCGCTCGGGGGAGACAGACTCCTACTTGAATGCGTGTGAGCCATAGCAAAAATCTTGTCAAAAAAAATTTATACCAATAAATAAGTATAACATATATCATAGATTATAGCATGCATAGAAGAAGTACCTATGCAATGGAGTGGTGGTGTCACTCGGGTCTCTAGTTACACTAATGCTTTATGCTTTTTTCTGTATGTATTTCTTTGTTTCTAACAAGGTTTTAGTTGTACTTTTCTTATTGTCCTTATTGTAAGTTTACACTCAAAGTAGTAAAACCTATGTTTGTTGCTATAATGTAAGCAACCACATCACTTCAAGCAAGGTGCAGTTTTATACATATTGTTCCTATTGTCTTTACTATTGTTTAAATTTGTTGTTAAGACTTTTAATATAAACCAGTACACCTAAGGTTCAGCCGGACTGTGAGTTAAGCAAGAACATCAATGCTCTGATACCATGTTTGTCACACTCTTATCCTAATAAGGGATAAAATATTATAAAAGGGGTATGACTAAGATGCTCCCCAACATCCTAATCACCACCAGGATCTCGATGCAGTGGCTTACCTCACAGCCACATGGTCGAGAATTAGAACTAATATCAGAGTAGCGAAAAACTCAAAATAAATGCCGCTGATTCTCATTTAGGGAAATAACTACAGTGATATTACATATACAAAAGGTTATCTTTGAGTACAATACTTAATCTAAAAGATACAACATGAAGAGATGATTTGAATTGCAAAGAAAAAGAAAACATTACATCAAAATGCAGCAACACATGCAGCAGGAAATAAAGAGAACAGTTAAAATATCAACATCCATAATCTAGCTTTCGCCTCTGAATCGTCCAAGTCCTTCATCACACCTCAATATAGCACTACCTGCATCACAATCTAAAAAGAAGGGTTCCCTGAGGGGTGAGTTTCCACTAGCCCTATGAGCAAAAAGTTGAACCACACACACACAACAAATATGAAACTGCAAGCCAAACCTGATGGGTAAACATCCTTGACGTCCTATACCACTAATGATGACTCGCACATCAGGTTTGAATTACAGCCATGCAACATATGCAATAATATGATATGTAACATGAATAATGATGATGATGATGATGATGATGAGATGTAATATATGCATAAATGCTATGTAATGTAGAGTACTGGAATTGTATCCCTGGTACCGGAATTTACCCTCGATCCCCAGCAATACAACACCATTAGTCTACAACATAGTAGAGCCATATCCCCGGTACCAGAACTTACCCTCAATCCCCACGATATAACCCTAACTATGTCAGTGGAAGCCTGCCGGTCCCAAAACATACCATCGGTCTCCCAGCAAACCTCCGATAATCTCAACCACGGTACCAGAACTTACCCTTGATCCCCGGGTTGAATTATCAATAAGGCGATCACTGTGTATGAACTTACACATCTACCACCCATGTCCCTTTAACACAAAATTACAAATGCAATATTATGTAAAATACAATATGAATCTATCGTGTCGAGAGGTATTTTGGGTGCATCAACGTCTCATTCCATCTATCACCCGGGTACCAGCACGACACGGCACATAACAGGCCAAATTTAATACATGATGAGAATCATGAAACAATCACATTATCATTTCATCCATTTTCAATACAATCACCACATATAGCCATCAACTAACATTCACACAATCATAACCATAGATAAATAATGCAAATATGCGTTATGAATGAAGTATGACAAGTAAAGTGATTGCAAATGAAACATAGCATTTAAACATAGAATCATTCAATAATCAAACAAAGTCCAACCCCCACTCACGGTTTGCTCGCTTGTCGTTCGACGTGTTTGGTAAGATTTGCCTTAGTGTACGTACTCCCGTACCAGTTACAAAGTCTGAGGATGTGTGAGAATATTATTAGAAGTGTATAGGTGGGTCCTATAAAGGATCCCAATAATTTAATTTAAGTTTGGATCAAGATAGTAGGGGCAGATGAAGGAACGGAGTAAGCCAGGTGAGTCCGGTCGTTCCCCCGCCTCCATTCTTTTGAAATCTAAGAAGATTTCCACCTTTACCCTTTCGTCAATGGAACCACAAAGGTCCTAGGGTTAGGGACGTGAGTCCAATCCTTCGTTGGAGGTCCAAAATATATAGTCCTTTATAGGACTTAGAGGATTTAAGGGATTGGATCCAACTCCAAGGTTTTCCCCAAGTGTTACTATTGTTGAGTTTGACAAAATACAACACAAACGTCCTAAGTCCATCACTTTCAATCTTTACCCCTATAGGTGTTATATCTTTTAGGACCTTAAAAGGATCACTTCAAGGTCCAACAAGACCACTAAGGCCTAGTTTAAGCATTAGTCTTGGGATTCATGGGTTTGGAATCACTTTTGGGCTTTTTCATTTCTAGGTTGAGATCACAAGTCCCTTAGGATAGCAAGGGGTTTTGATGGCATTAAGGGTCGACCTTGGCATCACAATAAGTCACTTGATTAGTATTTTTAGGGGGAGTACTTTAGGTGGTAATTAACCCCTATTAAGATTTATTAAGTCTTACACAAGCAGCCATAGTGTGGGCGAAGTTATCGATTACAATCATATTCCTAAGTTGCTGCCAAAATATATCATCTAAGTTTAGACCCACTTTTGAGGGTCTTTTATTTGGATTGGGTCCACGGTTTCTTCATAGAAAATGTATTCCTTTGAGTCTATTTTACAACACAATGTGAATCACATCAATACAATATGTATAGACAAAGTTATGATCAAAATACTGAATAGTGATCATGCTATAAACTGCGGGCGGATCCACGAACGGATTCTGTTTGTGTGAGTCCGCCCGTGCATCTGGTTGAATCCTGAGACACACCCGAGACACACTCAAGGGGGCGGATTCATGGGAGGATGCACGATTGTGAATCTAGTCCTTAGTCCGCTCATAGTAGGAATGGATTTTTCAAGTCTGAACTTCATCCAAATTGATCCCCAATGCCCCCAATGGTTTCAAGGGCTTGTAGGGATGACTTCCAAGGTTTATTAGGGTCCCAAATATCCAAATGGCACAATACATCAAGCCATCTATGGTCTATATCCAATTTCTAAATCCAAACTTGGGTTTTTGGGTGAAATCCCTAAGTTTTCATGGCTTGGGTTGTATAGTACCCTATTGGGCGGATTTAGGGTGTGCAATGGCACCCAAAGGAACTTGAATCATGCCCCCAACAAGAAAATTGGGTCCCAAGTGGAACCCAAGTCAAATCCAAACTCCAAAATCTAAAGCCTAACTAGAAATTAGAGAAATAGAGAAATGGAGGAGGAGAGATAGCTTACCTTCAAGAGAGACAGCAAGCACAAGCCTAGGTGAGCCTTCTTTAACCTTCTTCCTTCTACTTCTACTTCTCCTTCTCCTTCTCCTCTTCTTCCTTTCCTTTTCTTTTCTTCTTCTCCTTCTTCCTTTCCTTTTCTTTCCTTTCTCCTTTCCCTATCTAGACAGCAAGAGGGGAGGAAGAGAATGTGAGTGAGGGAGTTGAGTTCTCCTTCCCCTTCTCTCCTTCTTCTTCTCCTTCTTCTTCTTTCTTCTTCTTTCTTCTTCTTCTTCCTTCTTTCTTCTTCTTCTTCTTCTCCTCTTCTACGATTTGGGAAAATGGAAGAAATGGGAAAAGCTTAAGGGATTCCTCTTCTTTTACCCCCCTTTTAAGGCTAAAATAAACAATAAAAGTAAACTCCCTAAACTACCCTTAACTTTATTCCTTATTTCCTACAACAAGCCATGGTCCAACTATTGGGCTAAGGTTAAACCCGTGGTCCTTGAACCAACCCAACTTCTCAAACCTAAAAAGAACCTATTGGCTATTAAAATGAAATGGGCCTTAGGGTCAGTTTGGTTGGCAGCCTAAATCTCCAAAAATCCATTTTATCTTAAGTTGGGTCTTAGAGTCAATTTGGCTAAGGTTCTTAGGTCCAATTGGTTAGGTTATGTTTGGCTTAGCTTAAGGCCCAAAAATGTGTTTTAGCCTAGGGCTTGTTTGGCTTGGTCCAATTAAAAGAAAAAATCATTATTTGTTTTAGTTAAGCCATGTGGACCCCACAACATAGCAAAATCAAAATTCAAAGATCAGGGTGGGGTCCACCATGTCTAGGGACATGGGTCCCACACAAGAAAATAGTAAAAACCAGTATGACAGCACGGATGGATTATCGATCGGATTCACCAGCAGTGGATCTGATCGTGGGTCCGTTCCTGTTGTCAAGGCCAAAATCAACAATAGGGATGTGGGGCTTTGGCCCACATATCCAGGACTTCGAGGGGACACTAATAATAATATTTTAAGTTCATGGTCATAGGTGTTGACCATTACCACCATGGCATTACCCTTTGGGTAAGGTCTAAATTGCCCTGGGGTATTAGGGTATATTTCGGGTGCGGGTGTAACAGCCTTGGCCAAACAGGCCTTAGTTACTCAAGGCCTATAAATAGATTGCACATTTTTAGATTTCATCTCCTACTGTTCAAAATGTTGGAGAGGGAAAGAGAAAGAAGGAAAGAGAGGGAGAAGGAAAGAGAAGAAGAAGAGAAGGGGAGTGAAGCCTAGGAGTCTTTGTTGGATTCTCTAAGCTTGAAGGTAACCACCATAGAACCTAACCTACCCCCCTTCATGCTTCCCAGATTCTGTTCCCTGTATGTGAATTCCAAAAACTTAACCATATAGCCATATCCTACCATGTTCCTTGTGTAGAATCATGTAGAGTGCATAGCTGAGCCATGGATCATTGCATGCAAGCCTTCTTGCATATATTTTCCTCCCCTTTTACACTGTTACAAGCTGTAGGAGCATAGATTTCCTATTCCAACCATATGTATAAAGTAGTCTCATCTCATGCTTGATCATGTATATGTCACACAAATGATATAATAGAGACCTAGATTCTTGCATACATGTTGTGGTTATTACTGTATAGCTTAGAATTGCTACTGTAATAGGTAAATATAACCTAAATTCATGTTGTTTATATGAATTAATGATGCCTATAAGTCTGATTATAGCCTTACTAGCTTGACCCTTTGTTGCTTGAACCCAATCCAACACCCAAATGGCTAACCATGATTAGGACCCCATAAACCCATTGCCCCTACCCAATTATATGTATCACATACCCCTAGGAGTCATCCCTAGTCGAATTGGGGTGGAACCTGCAGGCAAATCCTGCTTTGGAATAAAAAATCTTGTGTTAAACAGGGACTAGGCGATGCACTGGGTATTACACCCAAATGCCCAATGAAACGCCCAGTGTTACTGCTTATGGTCAAAGTTGATCCTAGCCTTTTGGATCTGCACCCACAGCCCTAGAACAGCATGGGGGATATGAAAATCATCTTAAAACCCTACCCCATACACCCTTGTTGATATCCATACCCTGGGTACACCAATGGACCTAAAAGGGGTCAGGAACCAACACTGAATTATAGACCAACCCTGGGGGGATCTTGCCATCAATTCCCAAGACTGCTGGGACTAAGAGTAAGTGAACCCTGTGGAAAAATCCATAAAATTTATGTATTTTGCATCTCTGGATGATGCACTAGTTCATTTCTCCCTAAGGCCTAGTGCAACTCCCAGAGTTGCTAACTTAACTTTGTGGCATCCAAATCTAAACCCAACCAACCCTAGGACTCTAACCCTTTCCAAATAGTATGTAACATGTTCTAATGGTCCCATTAACATAGGTTATAGCCCCGGGTACGATGTTCTATGTTAGAATCCAACTGGAACCGGGCAGACCGAAGGACAAATAGAAGTTAAGCAAGGTGAGTAGAATTACACCATACGTGTAGATGTAACATGACTGATGAGTCATAATAACAACAATAATTTACTTTACTATCTTACTTATTTAATTTATTTCACTGTCTTTACATATTCTTATTCTTTTCTGATGGATATTGGAAATTGATGTTATTGCCTAAATATAAAATTGCTGGTTTAGATGGCGTAGCCAGCTTGGAAACAAGGTTGGTGGTGGCCCATAGAATAGGATGCGGGGCACCACCTAACTCGTACTATGTTATACAGAATGCATATGGTTAGGGTATCATCAACCATGCTATGAACCCTTGCCAACAGGGGTTAAGGTGTTGGATGTCAGTGAGAGAACTAATACCACAGGTATATTTCAGTTGGGTATCCGTCTTCAAGAAAGATGATATCACAAACCAATCATAAAGGGCTGGTCGGGCTGACCATGGAGAGGATGCTGGAGCCGACTAGTTTTCTCCAACAACTCAATGGGTGTATTGCGGGAAGGGGTTAAAGGCCCGCACCAGGGATACATGTATTGGGGATTGTAGTAGCACTATACCTGACTTAGTCTGATTGTTAGGAGGCTTAATAACAATGAACATCATGCATATAGTCTCATGGTTGTGCTTGTATGTGCATGAATGATTATATTTCATTCACAGGCTCGGTGGGGCTCACACTCTTATATATTTTATTTTAGATGATACTACAGGTGGATATCTCGATGGCTTGGAGAATCATCATGAGTAAGAGGGCGATGTTGATTTTGACTGTGTGGGTCTGGACCCCGGCGGAGGTTATCCCTCTGGTGCGGGTGATCAGGGTGACCCTTGAGGATGATCCTTGAGGGATGGGGCATCTTACTTAATCTAACCTTAGGGAATTCTTTTGGGTAGATAGGATCTACTAATTTCCCTTCTTTTGTATAGCTTACTTGGGCTTCTGTTTCTTACCCTCTTTTGTATACATGTAAAACTATTAGTTGAAGATGTATAGACTGCCTAGCAAGTAATGGTTGAGAACAAAACAATGAAGTACATATTTCTTTAAAGGTTTAACGATAAGCTTTTAGCTTTTGTGGCACTCTGTATTCTATTTTTCCATTGTTGTGGGTGTGTGTGTTTGTGAGTGATATTAACTGCTTCAGGATCCTAGAGATTTAGCAGATTGTCATCATACATTCTGGGTCACTGGTCCAATCCTCCTGGAGCTGGTTTAGGGCATGACATACTCCCTTTGAGGTCTATTTTTCCTTTGGGAAGTGTATTGGAAAGCATGATGGTTTTGAGTTTTATACCTTTGATTATTTCTTCCTTTGTTTCTTGAGGGAGGTGCATGAAAAGTTGACGTTTAACCTTGTTTTGCTCTCTCCTCTTCTATGTACACCACCTTTTCTTTTCCTTTGGCATGGTATGGTATTCTCCTATTGTAACCAAGTCCTTCTTTGTCTTGTGGTGTCTTTTGTGGTGTACCAAGTAGAGCATCTAAGGACTTTTGCCCTTTAGTGAAGGTAAGCAAAGTCGACATCAATTTTTCTTTTTCCTCTTTCAAGTTTGACAATATAGGGATGTAAATCATCTACTTTATTATGTAAACCTATGACTTCCTTTTCTAGTATAGAATTTGAAGCCTCTAGTTTATGACTTGCCTCATAGAGAGCCTCAAATACTTTTTCAATATCATTCTCATCTATATCATCAGTGTCTATATCATTAAGTGAGTCACTATTTCTAGAAGTAGAACTAAGATAGACTGAACGTACCTCCATATCATCTTTAAGTTCCATAAGAGCTAAGTTTATGGTTTTTTCATTGGATCCCTCTTCTTCTTCTACACTTGAGTCCCATGTAGTTTCAGCAGCACATGCTTTCTTTTTGTCTTGACTTTTTGGGAACTCAGTCTTGAAGTGGCCGAGTTTTTAGCATTCATAGCATACAATATCTTTCTTAGAAGAATAAGGTTTATCTTTAGAGAAATTTTTACCTTTATTCTCCTTTGATGCTTGTCCCTTATTGAAGTATTTTCCTCCTTTCTTTTTGAGAAATTTTTTAAACTTCTTGGTAATTAGAGACATCTCCTTTTCCAAGAAAGTGAGATTTTCTTCTTCATCGCTCTCATCATCAGATATGCTTGTAGTCTTGAGTGCAATTGTTTTCTTCTTTGGCTCTTTAGTTTATATCCATTTATCATCTTCATTTAACTCGACTTCATGTGTGAGAAGAGATCCAAGTAGCTCATCCATGCTAACTTTGTCAAGATCCTTTGCCTCCTTTATAGCTATTACCTTTGGTCTCCATTTGGGAGGAAGTGACCTGAGAATCTTTCACACATTTTTAGACTTGGTATATGTTTTACTTAAGCCCTTCAACTTGTTTATAATGTTAGTAAATCTCAAAAATATATTGAAAATATTTTTATTTTTTAATATTCTTAATAATTCATATTCATAAACTAGTTTATCAGTCTTGAATTTTTTTTACTTGTGAGGTTCCTTCATAGGAAACCACAAGTGTATCTCAAATTTCTTTTGTCGTTTCACACATGGCTATCTTGTTAAATTCAGAATCACTTAAAGTATATTGCAAGAATGTGATAGCCTTAAATTGTGTTGAATTTTTTTCTTTTCAATAGAAGTCAATTCAGACGTGTCATTGGGCATGCTTTCACCATCTACAATTTTGGTGGAGTATGGTCCATATTCAATTACACGCTATACGTCAAGATTGTGGGCACAAGTGAAGTTCTTGAATCTAATTTTTCAGTATAGAAAGTTATGTCCATTGAACAAGGTCGGTCTAGAGACATTTAGTCCCTTAAGTGCATTAGGATGGTGTGATACCATGAATCTTATAGCCTCAAGTCTTGAGCTCTTACTCTGATACCAATTGTGAGATAACCTAGAGGGGGTGAATAGGTTATCACTAGTGAAATATTTATCTTTTTTAAATTTTCTTTGATTGAAACAAAGTAAATGTAAATAAATACTCAAAAAGAAGAACACACAAGATTTATAGTGGTTCGGCTAACCCTGTCACACCCCAAACCACCCCCTGGGAGGATTAGGTAGGTGACCTGAATTACGTAATGGCAATCCGCCAAACCCCACGGATCTAGAAGCGGTTAATACACTCACAAACACACATCCATATCATTACCACAAGTAGAATCAGAGTGCTGCAGATAATCTATATTTGTAAAGGAAAAAAGAAGAAAGCGTAGCGATACAGGATATGATTTATATATATATATATATATATAGTAAACAACCGCTAGCTCGGTTGACTGGAGGCATTGCAAGTTGGTGCATGCCCCCCAGGAGGTCAAGGGTTCGACTCTCCTGGATTGCATATTGTGCCAAAAAAAAGGGCACCTTTCTCCCCCTCCCCCCTCCCCCCTTAGTTGTAGATTGTGGGCTTGTCTTAGCCCTCCCCCCAAGACAAAAAGCATCAAGAGCACCCTTCACGGTTCATCTTCAGTAACATTAAGAATGCTCGCATCAACGGCACGACCTCCGTCAGGGTCCATACCAATATCATCATAACCACCATGGCTCTCCTCCATGTAATGAGCCTTGCCGCCACAGTGGCATCCACCTGTACAATCATCTAATAGAAAAGCATATATAACAGAGTGTGAGCCCCACTGAGCTCGTGAGTAAAACATATCCTCATGCATGGATATGCAACCACATTCCACATGATCCTACATGATATGCAGGTCCAGTTATTTATTAGCCACCTATCAATACAACTAAGGCAGGTTAGTGCTACTACAATCCCCAATACATGTATCCCTGGTGCAGGCTTTTAACCCCTTCCCGCGATACACCCATTGAGTTGTCAGAGAGGACCAGCCGGCTCCAGCATTCTTTTCCTTGGTCAGCCCGACCAACCCTCTGTGATTAACCTATGAGGTAACCGTCTTTTATTTTTTTCTTTTTTTTTTTTTGTTTGGCTTATAGCCATAATTCACCTTTTCGGTGTTATAATATTTCTTTTCATCCCGGCATATTGCTCGAGGCTTCCCGACATATTGCTCAAGGTTTTATGGTAGCCCTCATAGGCATCCAACACCTTAACCCCTGTTGGCAAGGGTGCGTAGCACAGTGATGAAACTCTAACCCCATGTCTATATGGCATCGTATGAGTTGGGTGGTGTCAACCGCATCCCATTCTACGGGCTACCACAGGCCTCATTTTCAAGCCAACTATGGCATCTAGTCTAGCATACACAATCATCATAGAATATTCAAGCAGACTTGATCAACAGTCAACACAATGTTGTATTGTATTTATAAGACTTGAATTAAACATGAATCATATTATCAATGCTTATGAAAACTAGATTCAACATGATATTCATGTTACACGTACATACATGATGACATTTCACTCACCTAGGTCTGGTTCTATGAGATCAGTTGTTGTTTCAGTTCCAACTGCGGTCTGGCAGTGTACCTTGAGCGCAGGATCAAATCCTAAGTATAAATCAGAAGTATGTCATTTAGTATTCCAAACTATTTTTGGATGTCCTAGTGTTGATCTAGGCTCACTGGTTTAATTTGGTGCACAATCGAACATTACTTGGAATTCTCTGGGCCTTGCACTGGGCTTTAGGCCTATGTCCCGGTGCATCATCCGGGGAATGTGCTCTAGGGGCAGAATGGTAACTCACCACTGTAGTACATGATTCTAGGTCACAACAGTCTTACAACATAGTCCCCAAGTCAGCAGTGCTGAAGGACCAACACATACAGGGTTTCCAAGCCCTGCGGGGCCCACTTGGGTACCCAAAGTGTTCATAATTATGGACAGATGTGGGGAGGGGTATTTTGGTCATTTACCACCTCCTTACACTATTTACAATCCATATGTGAAGGTCCCAAACCCAGATCTACAATAGCAGCCATTTTAATTCTCTAGGTGATGTCTCAGGGTCATGTGTGCATCGCCTAGTGCTATCACCCAGAGCCTGTATAGAACGTGAATAGGCTCCAATTCCAAGGTTTTGCACCATAGGTAGTGCCTTGATCGACCCCACATGCATGTTAGGCCATTGTGGACCTCATGTGGTGTAGTTTGCACTAGTCCACACAGATCTTGACTCTTGGCTGCCAGGAGCTGCCCAGACAGCCCAGTGAATAGTAACCCAGCTGAGTTCCAGCTGCAGGTCACGATTTGGGTTGCATGCAAGGCTGTTCCTACATGGAGTAGGGTGGTCTAGGGCCGCTGCAACACATGGCTAAGCTGGATGCAGCCTGTGTGCACAGATCTAAGCCCAGACTGCCTGTTCTTGGTGCAATAGTGTAGTGCAATCTGGCACATGCAAGGATTTCAGTCCACAGAGCAAAACGGCAGCAAAACTTCATAAACAAAGCTCAGATCCTCCATGCAATCGGTTTGCATGTTGGATCTGAAGCAGCACATGGCATCCCCTTAGTGTTTTGGGCAAACCATGACCAAAAATACATCAAAACTGCAGGGATCCATAAAGATAAGTAGTAATAGCAATACAACAGCATAACAGGTGTGGTTTTATACCTGGAACGATCAAGGATGGCTGCTGGAGCTGAGCTTGATGCATAGGTATGCCTTCCCTTCTTCTTCTTCCTCTTCTTCCTTCTTCTTCTCCTTCCTTCTCTTTCTCTCTTTTCCCTCTTCTCTTCTCTCCTACGGTTTCAGCAGGGAACTAGAGCTCTAAAATGAGCTAAGGGTCCTCTATTTATAAGCCAACCCTCTACTAAGGCCTGTTTGGCTGCTTAGGCCACTTTTCAAAATGTGTTTTTAGATTGATTCTCAGTCATTCCGGGCACTCTGGTGGGGTCCATAGGGGTTCAAGGGTATGAGGTGGTTTCCTAGACTCCCATCAACCTATGGAGGGTGCCCATGGCCAGTATGGGCGGTCCCCACACATCTGTAGATTAAAATACTGATTTTTCCCACTCTGGGTGATGCACTAGGTGATGCACACATCGCCCAGTGCATCACCCAGAGAATACAGCAAGGCTGTATCACTTTGGGCTTGCACAGGGGTTTGGCCCAGGGTGTTGGCCTTACACCTACACCTCACCTAGGGTCAAATGCACCTATTTTTAGGTGTGGGCCACACATTTATGGAGAGGAGAGAGAATACCTGGAGTCCATACAGCACATTATGCTATGGGCAGTCCAACTACAACGGTCTGCAATCCATCTTCTGACAGATATGTAGGAGGACATCCTCAGGGGTTCTCCATTAAATTCAGTCACTGGAGTGATACTACACAATGTGCTTGGATGCCATGTCAGGGGTTCCTGTCCTTCAATCAAATTCCCAACCAGTTAGGGACAGGTTTGACAAACCCAGCCTACATCCACTCCTCTGAACCTTGAGAGAATTTCACTAGTATCTTTCTTTCAATACAATAGGTGGGAAGAATACCTTTATAATCTTTTTCTCAAGATAAGATGATCCTTAATCTTTTTACCAGGATAAGAGAATCCTAAATCTATTAAGGATAAGAGGATCCCTTGCAACACCTAAGTACAGTCTAGGTTAATGCAAGAACAATCTTTTTACCAGGAAAAGAGAATCCTAATCTTTTAAGGATAAGTCTTGTACAACCTAAGTACAGTCTAGGCTAATGCAAGAACAATAAATAATTACAAATTAAAAGGATAAGAGTCACCTAGGAAAGGAGTGTGACATTGTACTCCTTGTAAGTGTCAAATGATGTGAAATGAATTTATATGACCTTTGACTTTCTTTAGAACTTCTCTTTAGAACCAAAGCTTATGAAGGTCTTGAATGTTGAAGTCAACCTTGGATGATCTTAATGGAGACTACTAGATTTCAATCAACAGAACTTTAGAATGACTTTTCATCATTTACAAAAGTAGTATTTTGGACTGTAGTAAATGGGTGAATAGCTCACACATGTTATTTATATATATGCTCATTTAAGGCTCTAAAAACATGTGCAAAATGTGCTCTAACGGATCTATTTTTAATCCATCCGATCGACCTAAAGAATGATCCGGTTGACCGAATGATATAGCCGTTGGAGAAATATAATCATTAAAGAGCCGTTGGAGAGCAGCATAGGCATCCGATCGGTATCCAGTCGACCAGATGATCGTCCAATTTGATCCGATCGATCGAATCAAATGACTGGTATATACCAGAAGTACTGCCAGCATCCAGATGAAATGGCCAATGATCCAGTCGACCAGATCATGGTCTAGTCAGCTTGTTTGGCTTATTTTCATCGATTTAACTGGGGGGACTTTGCTCCAACCGTTTTCCAACTTAAGCTAAAGTCATGAGAGGTTTTAATCAACCTCCTAAGGTCTCTGCATAATGCATATGATCTATAATTAAATATGCAATTACAAGTATGCAAGTGTATATGTGCACACGAGCATCTTCATGTAGATCTTCAACTTCATTTCTTTAAGAGATGTTCTTCAATCTTCAAAATTTCTCCTTAAGTGCTTTTTGTTTGAGTATCTTGGTAAGTCTTCAAAGTCATGTTCATTCCAAGCTTTATCTTGAATTCTCCATTCTTTCCTTGTGCTTTATGTCCTTCAAGACTTGGCTTGTTGTTCTTTATTCTATCATCAATCTTGTTGACACCATCAATCTTGTTGACATAATAATACACAATGGCTTGTACCAATATGTTTGCTATCATCAAAACAATCATGGAGGGAGGGAAGTGTTTTCCCAACACTAAGGACGTGTTGAAGGACTTAGTCTGGAGAAGAGCTAGATCCTCAAAGCCAGCCGCCATGACCCATTGCCAGACAATCCCACATAGCTGGCCATACCAACTCAGAACAGTGGTGCGTGACCTATATTTATGGTAGGTTATAGGATCCTTCACACCAAAACAAGGCAAAACTCAAGATCAGCTCTAAATCCCTAGTGGGTCAAATTAAGCAACAATTTTAAAATGGATCAATCCTATATAGTATTGGAATCCATAAAATAAACCTGAGATGAGGACGCCTTTCCCCAACGGATCCCAAAGGCCTAAAATCAGTTAATTCTATATTAGATAAATATCAAAAGAAACTCACACAGTTGGGCATACAGTCAGGAATTACCATCATGACAAGAAAATCAGTCAAGAAATTCCTTTGGTTTAGCATCGAAATGGGTCATCAACACATGGAGATCCATAAAGCCAACCTACCTTACGAATCCCTATGTGAACCCAAAGTCCCAAATATGGCAGTCCCGAACAAGAATCACAACAAGCAACAGGGATCCAACCATAGCCATACAATATTGGGTATCACTAGTAATAGAGGATTACAAGGAATCCTAATCAATCCCCAGTAGGCCCCAACAGGTCAATACAAGTGCAACAGAGCCAAAAAACAATTGATAAGTTCAAATGGATCAACGCATGGAAATTTTCTATGGCATTACAAGAACACATCCAGAAAAGAATTCATATGCAAGGCAAACAACACGGCGTTCCAAATCACAATCCAAGACTCAAGGAAATTCGGATGTTTACCTTAGGCAGCTTCCAGGCGTTATCCCTGAGCAATCTACCCTCGTACCATGGAGCCCTAGATGTCTCCTCACAGTCACTTAATGTATCCTCATCTGGATCGACCTCCGAACGGCGAGCGGGATCACCTCCTTCCCGTATCACAATACTCGAGCTTTGCGGCCTCTTAAGAGGAGGAGTACCACCGGGCACCATGGGCCTCTTGCCCCTATCTCGCTAAGACATAATGAAGAAAAATAACAATAAAGAAACGAGAAAATAAAGAAATCCAAAGAAACCCCCGCTTCTTTCACAATTCCACTTGGATAGGAATGGATAGGAAGACACCACGATTAATCCAAGCCCAAGAATACGTGATTTGATCCAGATTAGGTCTCACACGACCTAAAATGGTGGAAAACCGCTTCGGAAACCCTAAGAGCTCGCAATGGCAAGAATTTGAAATGGATTCAAAAAGTGACTCTTCGTATTCATAATAGCATTTTTTTCCCAAAATTGACATTGAACCACTGTCGAATAAAGCATTTCGATGTCGACACAGGCTCTCACTATTGAAGAAGCCTTTTTTCACTGTCGAGCTACACATTTTGCCACCAAATTTCAAGTTTGAGCAAGTGGGTCCACCCCCATAGTGACTTGGCACCCCTAGCACGCCAATGCTCACCTTACACATGGCCCGTACTTGTAATCAAGTAAGATTCCCAATCTCCAATCACACCTGCACAATTGGTGATTACTAACTTAGGATCTCAACCAGTATATCCCGCATTCCCTCACACCGATAAAATTACCAGGCTACCCTAACTATGGCCAGAATTGTACAACCACCCACAACAATTATAAGACTACCCCTTCACCTCGCCCTATCAACGATAACCCTTTACAAAGCACCACACCCCATTAACGGCGAGTTACTCCCCAAAGCGCCTAAACAATTTGCCATCATTTACAACTGCACCCATGCCCTATCAATGGAAAATTTTCCTAGTACACCCGCACCATGGCAGATACTATTTATAACCCCCGATCAAAGTGCTAGCATCATCGGCCAGTCTCGTCACCCCAGCTAGCGTAGCCCAAACTATTGGCAGCTAGAGCATCACTACAAGTTCAATGGATGGAGCCACCTGCGCAGGTATGCCTCTATCGCCCACACTCTAGTATCCTTGAGTAAGGCACATGCGAGTTTTTGCTCAATCCGACGAGATGAAGTGTTCGCAAAATCACTTTTTTGACCTACAACTATTGCATAGTCTTAGTCAAAGAGGGGCATTCTGTAGACACCTCATTTTATCTTTTCCCCTAGAGGTTTCCCGTAACGATGATGAATACCCTCCAAGGCCTAGAGGCAGTGTATCTATGGATGTAGTGCCAGTGTGCACTGTCCGAATCTATGTACCAATCATCCTTCCCCCTTACCGGAGCCTAAACTAGAGCCTCCATGCCCTCTAAGAAGCCCTGGAAAGGTTGGCCCTGACCTAAACCCCTTGGAACCACTCTAGCCTGGCCTGGACCCTGGCCCAAACAGCCCAAACTAGCCCTATCAACACTAGAACCTAGATCTACACTCAAAGGCTGCAAGTCGACACCGAGCCTACCTTCCATCGACATCGAGCCATGCCCTCCCACTGTCGAACATACCATTTCTACTATCTATTCCAATTCGACATTCAAACAACAATAATCGACACTAAAACACCAACCCTCGATGTCGAGTCTTGTTCTTCGACAGCCACATGATGTCAACTGTACCTCACTTCGATGTCAACTCAGGAAGTTTCAATGTCGAATATTTACAAATTCGAGAAGCCCAAACTTGCCCTATGTTGCTTCGATTGTGATTCCTTTCATGACCCAGCCTATTTTTGGCACTTTGGATCCCAATTTTGGCTCCCTTAGGCCCCAAGAAATGTTTCCTAAGGTAACTAAGCACTTGACACTCACCCATGGGTCCTTACCTTGACTTTACACCCACCATCGATGCAAAGACCCCCCATTTAGATGATCTGGATGAACCCTGCTACACCCACATGAATTTGGGAGTGCCCATACCCCTCTACTATTAGAGCTGACAGAAGTGATGGGATTCTTATGTTGTCAAACCCTACTCCTGACTGGCTAAAATTTTGATTGAAGGACAGGAACCCTTGATCAGGTAACCAAGAACACTATGGAGTATCACTCTAGTGATTTGGATTGATGAGGAAACCTTGTGTAGATCATCCTATATGCCTGTCAGTAGGTGGATAGCAGACCCCTGCAAATGCATAGCTCATAGCATGATGTATGGTCTGGACTCCAAGTAACCTCTCTCCTCTCCATAACTGTGGGACCCACCCTTGGAAAAGTGTGTAAAAACCTCTAGATGGCATGTGGGGACAATGCCCTGACCAAGGGTCAAACCCTTGTGCAAGCCCCACTGAGATTCAGCTTTGCTGCAATCTCTGGGCGATGGCACTGGGCGATGCAGACAAGGCCCAGAGACATCGCCCAATGAGTGAAACAACATATTTAAATGGATTTTAATTATGGGGACCACCCAACATGGACATGGGTACCCTCCATAGATAGAGGGGAGTCTGAGGGACCACCTCATACTCCTAGTTCAGTGTGGACCCCACTACAGAGCCCAGAATGGTTGTGAATAGGGTTAAAAATGCATTTTGGAAAAAGGGACTTAATGGCCAAACAGACCCTAGTTGGGCTTGGCCTATAAATAGGTGGCCTTGGGCTCATTTTAGAACCCTTAGCCACTGTTCAATTCATGGGAGAGAAGAGACTAAAGAAAGGAGAGAAAGAAGAGAGAAAGAAGAGAAAGAAGAAGAAGGAAGAGGAAGAAGGTGAGGCTGCCACCCCATCCAAGGTTGGATTGAGCTTCTCAGACCTAGGTAGGTATAACCAACACTGTTCCTACCTGCTGTTGCCTTTGGATGCATATGTTTAGTTGTGTTTCTACTCTCTGGGTAGTCCAGAATAGCTAGAATTTACCCTGGACAGCCTCAGATCTGCCATATAAGCATAGAGCATGGGAGAACTGAGATTTTTGTTAAAATTTATAAGTCTGGGTTGTTGTTTATGAGAGCCAAATCTGGCTGTGCATGGCAGTACTACCCAGATCCACTATTGGCCTATTGTTTGGAACCCTAGATCCAAGCTATGGCTACACAGACCTAACCCTAGGTAATTGCAGCCATGAACCACCGTATTGCATCTGTTTCCAGCCTTGCATGTGGCTGAAACTAAGATTCATGCCTAGAGAAAACCCTGTGATACTATTCACTAGGCTGTCTGGGCAGCTTCTGGCAGCCACATGGTGGGCCCGATGGAGAATCAATCTGGACCAAAATAGATATCATCCTTAGGTCTACCTAACCCCCTAACATGCATGGGGTGATGTTAAGAGCACTGCCTATGAAGCCCAACCTTGGAATCTTAGCCCTTTGTCGACTTGCAGACTCTGGGCGATGCACTCAATGTCTAGAGCCATCGCCCAGTGAAGGATTTGCTACAGTTTTTGCAATCTGACCTTGGGGACCTCACCCATTGACCATGTGACAGCGTGGGAAGATGGGAAATGACCAAAATGCCCTTTTCCACATCTATCCTTAAGAAGGATTGGCTTTGGAACTCAAGTGGGCCCCGCAAGTGAAGGAAACCCTGTTGTGCTTGGTCCTACAGTATAGACAAGCTATGGATAGCACTATGAACCTAATCTGGCCTAGGGTTAGGTACAGTTATGAAGAATGACTATTTTACCCCTAGACCACCATCTCTGGATGATGCACCGGGATATAGACCTAAGGCCCAGTTCAAGTCCCAAAGGATTCCAGGTGAGAACCAACTGAACAACCAGGTCAACCCAGTAAGCTTAGGTTAACCCTAGGGCTACCAAAGATAGATTGGAAACTCAACATCACAATTTCTGATTTATATTTAGGATTTGATCCAGCGCTTGAGGTCAACAACCAGACTGCTATTGGAACTAAGTTTGTGATCGAGGTCTTAGAACCAATCTCAGGTGAGTGAAATATTATCATATATGTATATGTAATCTGTGATGCAGTGCCAACAATTAAATTCAAATATTAATGCTGTGTTTATTGAATTTAATTCAATTATTCAAACTATTACTCATTGACCGTCTATTGATCAACACTGTGAATCTTATACAATGATTGTGATTCTTAGACTAGATGTCGTAGTCGGCTTGGAAATGAGGCCTGTGGTAGCCCGTAGAATGGGATGCAGTTGACACCACCCGACTCATACGATGCCATATAGACATGGGGTTAGAGTTTCATCACCCGTGCTACGCACCCTTGCCAACAGGGGTTTAGGTGTTGGATGCTTGTGAGGGTGACCATATGTGTAGAAGAGAAAAGAAATGTGTTTGCACTAGAATGGTGATTTTGAGCTATATACCAGGCTATATGCCAGAAAAGAAAAGAAATGAGAAAATGTGATGGATTACCCTACAGGTTAATCACAGAGGGCTGGTCGGGCTGACCTTAGTGAACGAATGCAGGAGCTGACTAGTCCTCTCTGACAACTCAATGGGTGTATCGCAGGAAGGGGTTAGAAGCCCGCACCAGGGATACATGTATTGGGGATTGTAGTAGCATAAACCTGACTTAGTTGTATTCCTAGGTGGCTAATAATTAATCTGGACTTACATATCATGTAGGATCATGTGGATTGTGGTTGTAAGTGCATGCATGATGATATTTTTGCTCACGAGCTCAGTGGGACTCACACTCTGTTATATATGTTTTTTTTTTTTAAATGATTTTGCTAATCAATGCCACTGTGGCATGGAGGCTCATTACGAGGAGGAGTGCCCTGGTTATTATGATGATCTTGGTATGGACCCCAATGGAGGTCATGCCGATGATGCGTGCATTCTTGGTGGTCATTGATGAAGACCGTTGAAGAGCGCACTTGATGCTTTTTGTCTTGGGGACTCCTTTTTATTTTTGTTAGGAGTTTATCCCCGTTCTGACTGTGGTTCTGTTGTAGTCTTCTTACTTTCGTTTTCGGGTTGAGTTAGCTCACCCTGTATATATTTATGTATGTATTTTTCTTGGTTTTGTTTCTTGTCAGTCTTACTTTACAGTTTGTGGGTAGTTGGGAAATGTATCAGAATAAACTTATCTATGTATATATTATCATCGTTTCCCGTATTGCTACGCTTTCTATTTGTTATTGCAATTGTAGTTTATCTGCAGCACTCTGATCTTGCTTATGGTAAAGTGATGAATGTGGTTCCCTGAATATAATAACTGCTTCTAGATCCGTGGGATTTGGCGGATTGTCGTTACGCAATTCGGGTCACCTACCTAATCCTCCCAAGGGGTGGTTTGGGGTGTGGCACATGTAATCACAAAATTTTATGAGCATGCAAGGATCTCAATAAATACTTTAATTTACTAACCTCAAGGGGAGAGCAAGGTCACCTAGAACACTCAAATGGTGTGTTCCTCTAAAGGAATGCAACATTTGAAGAAGATCTCCCAAGCTTGCTTCACCTCTAATAGCCAATAGTACTTAAGGAAGAAGAAGACTCTTTTTCTCTCTCTAAGCTCTCTCATAATTTTGTGCAAATTGTTCTAATGATTTTTTCTCTATCATCAATCAATCATCTTTGGCCTTAGGTCTCTATAAAGAGACCTAACTGAGGAGGTAGCAAACTTACAGTCCAGATCTAACCAAGTGGTGTGATCCTAAAGGGTAGCCCATAAGATTATCCTAAATTGCATATAAGGATAAAACTTATCTAAAATCACAATAAAAGACGATCCTACTAGGGCGTAACCTGAAAAACCCCTTGTGATAAGTAATTTTATTACATTTTCTCCCCACACTACTAACACCTATAATGGGCCATTGCAACCATGGATTAAATGTCACCGCCACAATTTCGGTCCATTATAATTTATCACGAGAGAATGGAAGACTTTGATTGGCCATAAAACTCTTTAAAAACTATTTTCCAAACTACATTTAATTTAATATTAATAAAATAAAATACTCTTTGCAAACACTTTACAAAATTCCAAGGCCTTGGATTTGGCACAATCAAATTCGTTCACTCTCCTTTTGGTATTCTCCCTTTACGGGTAGTGAAAACTTTATTGAGCATCACATCCATAACTATTTACATTGTGCACACCAAGCGGCCGATATTTAGTCAGTCCTTTCGGTAGACATCAACCATTGACACACCACAAATGTATAGAACATAAATAAAATGGCAAGTGTCT
This sequence comes from Telopea speciosissima, assembly GCF_018873765.1. NCBI lineage: Eukaryota > Viridiplantae > Streptophyta > Magnoliopsida > Proteales > Proteaceae > Telopea > Telopea speciosissima. The sequence goes on from NC_057920.1 coordinate 27,696,867, forward strand.
CTCAAGTACAGAGAAAATAACTACCGAAGATTCCCATTTCAACTACAACTTGACAGTGAATAATTCAGAAATCCCTATGGATCATGTTCAATACGAAATGTGCATATATTTACATTTTGGTCCAATCACTATTCTACGAATGTAAAATATAGCAACCATAGAACAGATTGCCCAAATCTATCCGTAGTTGTGAACAAAAAGGTTTGAATTGGGCAGATGCAATATACAATTATGACAAGCACATAATTAAATAAAACTAAATTAATTAATTTAATCAAATTAGATTGGGTTTGATGGACACATAAATGTTACATACAACATCTACATCTATAAATACACCCCCTCTCACGTGGAGGAGGGTTGGTCAGTCCTTAGATGCACCTTTTATGAGCATTGTTTAAGCGAATTACCCAAGCATAACCCCCCCATTGAAGAGCTTTGAGTATAGTCTTTGGCCCTTCACTTATTCTTAGCCTACCACTCCCTTCACCTTTTGAGCACTACAATCCCACTTGAGACTTCAAGATCAAGGCTTGAAGACACCAATCTGGTTGTCTCCGCTTGACAACGAAGTGTTCGATTATAAGAGATAAGAGAAGCTCTTCAAGTGACAATACTTGCTCAATGTACAAAACTCCTAAGCTACAAAAGGGAAACCTCCACAGTTTTGTTTTGGACTCCTTCTAATAGGTAGGCCTTTCTTATTTCCCATTTATACGATTCACGTGATTTTCGACCCATTTCATTTTGCATCTTTAGAAGGGCATGATCCCATCTCTCTAGATGGTGATCATGCATATTTCCTGACTTACTTATCATCTCATTTAATTTCTCTCTTTTTAATCTTTGCCTATGAATATTTGTATGAATGCCATGTCCTTAGCCTAAGATTCTCATGCTTGTATTCATATCATAAACATCTCGCATTTTCACAAGTGATACATAAGTCTCTCACACTCCCTTGATTTCTGTCGCATATTCACTCTCACCTATCTCATACCCCTTATGCCATGCATTTAGACTAGAATATTTCCTTAATCTCATGTATTCATAGCTCCATCATGTCAAACTAGTATCATTCATGCTTAGGTTCCATAGTGTTGAGTCCTCTACCTTACATTTTTGTATACTAACCTTTGTTTTGCAGCTGAACCTCCAAATATGTACCTCTTTACTCCTTGTATTTTATATCTCCTTACATTTTCATACTTTACATTATTATTGAAAGCATGTTATCCATTCCATTATGCCTAGCAATAGAAAGATTGGTAAGTCCGGATGGACTGGGGTGCCTAATACCTTCCCTAGACCATAACTTGACCCGTACCCAGACCAAAGGGCCATTCGTCCCCAAAAGGGCATTGCATGGAAGTCATTATATTACAATTTCTAGGTCCTAGTCCCTCCTCTAGGTGGCGACTTTATGACATGCACCATGTCACATTCATTCTTTTCACCCCTCACTCTTTGAAGCCTTCAAAGAGGGTGATGAGGTGGAGTTCATGTGGTGACCCCCCGCCATGCCATTGTCCTCACAGTGGCACTGTGGTCCCTTAGGCACTCGCGGTTCATTACACACTCACTCTACAACATCATGGAGGAGAAATCCTCTATAATTGGAGGGTTCTCCTCCATAGTTTGTCATTTCTCTCTTCTGATTTCTCTTCTTCTTCTCTGCTTTCTCTCTGATTTTTTGTGTCGAGGATGATTTTCAAGAAGAGAGGTCATGCAGAGGAGTCCCTGATGGGGACCGTGGGTGATGCTCGGACGACATGGTACCCGGGTACCATTTTGGAGGATACCTCCCACCATAAATGTTGCTGCGTGTTGGGGTAGGGCATCAAGGAGGTAAGTGATTTCTTCTTTCATCTCTTATTGTGATATCTTTGGGTAGATCTTAAATAGGCATTAATCTTCGCTTCTTATCTTGTAAGAGCTTTACTGTCCCCACTACAACAAGTATTGCCGTATAGATAATGTGTCAGAGTTGTACCTACAACTCTACCCTTCGGTGAGGGCGAGGGTCAATCGAATTTGGCTAGTCCGTACAGCCCAAATGATTGCACGGGGGATGGATACGCCAGTGGTGCGTGCTTTGGCCGAGCGCTGGTGGCCTGGCATGCATGCCTTCCACATCTCGGTGGGGGAGGTGACTATCACCCCGCTCGACTTCTATATGATTACGAGACTGCCCTTTGGTTGGGTACCTGTATGCTTGTCCAAGGAGGACCACATGAGGAAGTTGGAGGACCTCAGTGACCTCCTTAAAGTTGTGCTAATGGAGCATTCAATCTGTCTTACTACTCTAAGGAGATATTGGGAGGTTGAGGACGTGACCAATGACTCCCCTCCAGAGTGTTTGGACTAGGCTGTCAGGAGTTTTCTCCTATACTTGATTGCTGAGGTCCTTTTTTATGATGTCTGAGGATATGCAAACAGCTACTTCGCCCCTTTCTTCATAGATTTTGACCAAGAGAGGTCCTTTGACTGGGGAGGGTTGATATATGGCCACTTCTTGGGGATGCTGGACTTGATCCCCATAGGCGTCCTCGGCTTCACAGGCTGTGCCTACATCCTTTGGGTATGTCTCTTCCTCCTTTGCTTGATTCTTTCATTCATTATGACATCTTCTTACATTCTTATTGTCCTTTGACATGTGTGGTTCTATGAGGTGTTGGTGGGGGTCCATGCTCCCAGACTGACAAATGCGAAAGCTCTCCCTTTTCCAAGAGCTATGCCATGGGATCCGAGGAGGACCGAGAGGGGTGTTACTACTTTAGAGGAGTAGTTGCGGCTCCAGCTTGACACTCTGACCATTGAGACAGTACCACTCTTCACTCTTTCTTACCGTTTGCTCATTTATTTATTGTTCATGACTGATGTTACATCTGTAACCAACCCTATCCTATTTTTACCTTGTGTGTAGGGGTGGAACTCTCCTATGTTGGTGATCTCTGGACTATTACCATGAAGCCAACATACAAGATCTTCAGGAGGTCGGATGGCAACCCAGTTGAGGAAAGGTTCCATGATAGAACCTGAGGAAGGCTCATCAATAACTCCAGACTTGTCAACCTCCCTCCATGCTCTTGCCAAAGATGTGAAGAATATCGTAGGAAATACCTGAGTCCACCCTCCTCGAATGGTTGAAGGTAATGCATTTTGTACTTTTAAGTTTCAATTACACCCTTGAGTAGTTTAGTGTGTCAACCTTTTGAGTTATGCCCACTACTGCCCCCCATCACTGGTATTGACCCCTCGTGGAAGCCTCATAAAATTTTGACCCCCAAAAGTCACATTTTGGACCTGGCGGCTAATACAACAGGTAGATGATGCATGAGCCGCTAGCACATCATCCACCAAGTACGAAGTGTGTCTCTGTGAAGGTAAATTTGACCTGGTTTGACCCTAACCCAGCCTAAGGTTTAACCCTCACCTAAAATAGACCTTTTGGGACCCAAATGACTTAGCTAAACCCTAAGACCATTAGCCTATGACCTATTTTGGTTCCACCATGTGCCAAACCCATTTTGGGCCTTAAATCAACCCCAAACCAAACAAGGCCTATGGTCCCTAGCTAAACTAGGAAGGAATCCAACCTCTCCTCATTTCTCTCATCTCACAACCCTAGAGAGGATTGAAAACGTGGAGAGCAAACTAGGGGAGAATAAGAAGTAAGGAGAAGGAGCAAGAGAGAAGAAAAGGAGGAGGGGAGGCCCCAACCTCCATTGGAGCTACCCGCAAGCTCACAAGACCATCCACCTACTGTTGTGCACCTTTGAGAAGCTTGGATTTCGTGGGATCTGAGGAGTTGAGCCCTACTTCAGCCTTGGAGCTTGCCCCCTTGATTGTTCTAGCTTGTTCTTGGGTAAATCCTCTAGCCTATGTGAATTTCTAGCTAATTCCTAGTTTGATTTGATTAGAATCCACCCAATTCCTCACCAAACCATTGGGCTTTTAGTTTAACTAGTTTATACATCTAATTGGATGCTTGGAGCATTAAATGATGATCTGGAATGTCCCATTCATTTGCCTTTGGCTTGAATGCTATGAAACCCCTTGATGGCCCTCCATTTTTTTGGAACCTTAGCTTTTGGAAACCAATCCTTGCTTGTGGAACTTGATTGGACTAAACTGTTTGCAAGAAATAATAATTGCAAGCATACAGATCAATCGTAGCTACGGGTCAAACTCAAGGAGATGTACGCCACTCTATCGTACTCATTTTAAAGCAATGCAAAGTGAACCAAATTAAAGTATTAGATTAAACTAATGATAATTAAATTAACGCATCCTAACTCACAAGCATCTAGCGAAATTACGCATCTAACGAATTGAATTGGCATCCTAACGCATAAGCATCTAACCTATCAATACTAATGCGGATTTAAAGAAATAAATCGCAGCTACACACCACAATCACATAACAAATAAATAAAAGAAGAATGAGACTAAGAGATTAAAGAGGTGAAACCCGAAGGTGCTTGAACCGGACTGAAATCACTTGCTTCTTCTAACACACTTGAAATGGCGCTACCAAATCTAAAATTAAAACAAAAAGAATCAAATTAAAATTCTAACATAATGCATGGCATGATAATGATGGCGAATAAAAATAAAATTGCATAAGCATGGAAGAGTTAGAGAGGTAGAGAATGAGAATGAAAATAAAAAGTGAAGAATTAAGGTCCTACTAGAATGGAGGGATTAGAGGAGATGAGGATACTAATAAAATCAAAATAATAGAAGAAGAAGGAGGTAGAGAATAAGAAGAAGAAATTAGAAACTAGAAGAATTATGAAGAAGAAGACAATAAAAAATAAAATTAAGAACTAATACTCCCTTCTACCAATGTTGAAAGTGCATGAATTAATTAAGCTTTGCATGAATGTAGTTGAAGAAGCTTGAACACCTGAATAATCCTTGCATGGCTTCCTCTTCCAAATCCTCCAAGTCTTCTCACAAACTTAGGAGCTTAGACTAGAAAGCTTTAAAACTAAACTAGAATTAAGAAATTACAACCATATTGAAGACATAAATTGAAATTAAAGCTTGCATAAACCTATTACAACCATGAACTAAGCTCATAAAATTAAACTAGAACTAGAGAAATCACAAATTAGAAGGAGAATAAGAAGAAAACTCATGAAAAACTGAACTAAAATTGCATTGAAATTTAACTCATTATAGCCCCAACGCATGGGTATTTATAGGAGAAGGAGAGGAGAAGAGAGAAGAAGAGAGGAGAGGGAGAGAGGCCTCCACGATTTTGGGGGCTTCTCTCCTTCTAAAACTGTGGAGGGGAGAGAGAAGAGAATCTCCAAATAAAAATATTCCACTCTCCTTCCTTTACAATAAGGTTTGAACCCCAAGAAAAAAGAAAAAATAAAAAGTGGGAGAGATAAAAATCTTAGCTACAATTTTTCAAAAAGTGGACTTTCTATTTCTATTCTTGTTCTTCCTTTTCTTTACAGGTGTCTTCTCCAAGTAATGAGATCAAGGCATCTTTGACTTTTCAACCTTCCAAGGATGAGAGAATCTTCTCCAAAAGATATCTATCCATAGTCAAAACCCAAAAATACCCTTAGAGAGTTGGAGGAGAGAGAGAGTGATGACTAGGATAGTGATGACTAGGATCCCACTCACTCAAAAGATATTAGTTAAATCTCCACTATATCCTCTAAAAAACATGGAGCCTTGGTGCTCCAAAAAAATCGTGGAGGGCTTGTGGCAGTGTGGGTCCCCCCATGTGGATGGCAGCTCTTCTCTCTCTTCAAGATTGGAAAATTACCAAAATGATCCTGTACTTGCAGTAGATCTCCACCATTGATTATAAATGCCTTCTTTTATGTCAAAAGTACCCTTGGGAAGTGGTAGAATGGCTATGGGCTTGCATTACAGCTCATTTCTGACCCATTATTCTTTCTTGGCCTAAAAAGAATAATCGACTGTATAGAGGCCTAAACAAATGCGTAACTGAATTCTGTCATGTCCATCTTGCTCAAAACTTAGTCTTCTTTACAGCCATGCAAAAACATTGGATAGCTTTGTATGTAAATTTGGACATACAGCTCCCGATAGTCCTGAATAGCAATAAATAGCTCAAAAACCCGAAAAGCACAAGAAAGCACCAAGTAACTCTGTCCAATGTGGTAAAATGCATGCTTTATGCCCTAAGATTTTACACATAAATGTGCTCATCAGATTCCCCCACACTTGAACGTTACTTGTCCTCAAGTAAACAAAAACAAAAAAACTAATCTAGAATGCAAAAAATCCTAACTCACTTTCATAGGAATCACGGTTGCACTTAGCATGTGCAACAAGCCTTTGAACCGCTAGGTTACCCCTAGTGGACGAGTTGTGTCTCGTGGATGTTTGCAGTCAATGTACACCCAAAATTCAATAAGGAAAAGAATGCTGTAAATTTTAATCATGGCATAAGTAGGATAGTGCACACAAGCTCTAAAGGTGCTCAACTAAAGATCAAGGAGCCAAAGGTTCCCCCACACTTGAATTTTATCACCCCACATCAATTCAAGTAACAAGCATACATTAAGATTAAGGGATCTCCTCATATTTTCTGAACACTACTCACCTTCAAGTAAACCACTCATAGCATCGATGGAACCAAAGACTAAGGCTTTGAGTATTTTTTTACCATACTTTCTTTTCAGACATTAAGGCAGAAACACTTTTCTTTCTTAACAGCAAACTCTTTTCTACTCCACTACTGTTCTCTGAATGACATGGTGGAGCATACACCAGACACCCAAATACTTGGTAGCTTCGCTTTTTGCATATATCCATAAAGACTTTGAGACATTGATGCAATAGTTTTTTTTTGAGTTTCCTCCAAGGAATTTCAAACAAGTCACCCTGCTTCCTGAGGCAACAGTGCCCTGTCTAGTCCCAAGGAATTCCACTTTCCTTTCTTGTTCTTTTTTTTTTTTTTTTTCTTTTTTCTTTTCACTTTCATGCATTGCCTTGCCAGAAACAAATTGGTCTCAACTACTAGCCAAAAGATCAAAGGGTCCATAAAACACAGAGGAATCTAGCCATCAAATGAAATAATGCTCATATTTTCCAACTCAGTCCCTCTCACCGGATACATACCCATTACCGTCCTTGAAAAGGGATTTCTTATTATTTCGCATGCTAGGGCACCTAATTTCCTCTTTCTCTCGCTGCGCAATCAAAGAAACGTATGCACAACACCAAAACTACTGCCATAATCAAAATTCACAAAATTAAGTCCAACACACCCCCCCCCCACACTAAATTCATGTAGTGTCCTCAATGCATGCAGAAAAGAAAAAATAAGGACAAGGGAGGGGTTGAGGGGGCTTACCAGATATAATCAACAAAGAGGATCATGAAGAGTCATGAGCTCTACAACAGGTACTATGAGTATCAACAGAAATCTCAATCCATGGCCGATAAGTGTAAAAAGAGCTTCAGAACTAAAAAATACTCGACCATGAATTTTAGTAAAGCGAGAAATAACATGAAAGTTAAGCACAAATGATAAATACCCAACCAAATAATCTGTCCACATGGGACAGTGAGAAATGAAGGCAGTAAGAAATAGCCCATGTAGACCAATCCTCCCATTCCCTCTCATGGTCAATGCAGAATGCATGTCATTATCGTAAAAACCAACCTAGAATGGATCGCAGTAAGTATCAAAAGGATCATGAATATCAGTGACCTCATCAAGATAATCATAAAAAATGGGAGGTTCACTCAAATCAATCCTAGCAATAAACTATCCGCCCCTTGTGTAACTTGGTTTGTCAAATAAGGATCACGATAATACTCTTGAAGAGCATCATGACTAACATTGTCCTCCTCAATAAAATCATCAAACCTAGGAGGTTTGGACCAATCAACATACTGGACAATCGTGGGGGAATCCATAATGGAGGGTCTAGGAATAGAGGTGGATAGTGGTCCAAGGGGCTCCATTGGTGGTTGGATGCTCCGGACCTTAGATAAGGTGGTATCATCAACACCCTCAAATTCTTTCATACATTCTTGAGATCCCAAATCAAAATCAATCTCAAAGAAAGTCTCAACATCATCGGGGAATCCCTAAAGCATATGTACCTCTTCATCAATATCAGACTGCCTGCCCAACCTAAACACATTAAAGTCCATAGAGGTATTGCCAAAAGATAATTTTATGAGACCATTCCTGCAATTGATTAAAGCATTACTGGTAGCAAGGAAGGGTCCACCCAAGATAATTGGGATTTGGTCCTTAAAATTGGCAGTAGGTTGGGTATCTAAGACAATAAAATCCACAGGAAAGATAAATCCCCCAACCTTTAGTAGGACATCCTCAACCATCCCCTTAGAAACTTTAACCGACCTGTCTGCAAGTTGAAGAGTAATTTTGGTGGGTTTCAGTTCTCCCAATCCCAGTTGTTGGTAGACATGAAAGGGTAACAAGTTCACATTTGCACCAAGGTCCAATAAGGCATGATCAATAGTGGTGTGGCCTATAGTGCAAGAGATGGAGGGGCTTCTAGGGTCCTTATGCTTGGCTGCTATTGGCTATGCAAAGAGAGAGCTAATGTTAGCAGCCAAGAATGCCTTTTTGGATACATTGGTGGTCCGCTTTTGGGTACATAAGTCTTTAAGGACTTTAGCATAAGCGGGGACCTGGGCTATAGCATCCAGTAAAGGAATGTTCACCTAAACCTGCTTAAAAACATCCAGTATTTTCTCCACAGAAGGAGACTTCTTGCTAACCAACATATTTGGGAATGAGGCAGGTGGGGTATATACTCTTTCAGGGGTGGTCCTTTTCACTTTCTCAACACAATCATCTTTGGTTTCCTCAACCAAATCATCTGGAATTTCTTCAGGTTCATCAGATGAATCAGGAACAGAAGGCACTAGAACGGCCTTATCAGAAGGGGGAGAATTAACAGGAGTATGAGATGATAAAGATAGATGGATACTAACCTGTTGATACTCACGGCCACTCCGCAAAGCATATATTGCATTAATCTGGCTAGAGGGCCCTTGATGCTGTTGGCCTTGTACAAAATTAAGCAGAGGAGCTTGGGTACCTTGCTGATTTAGAGCCTAATGTCTAGGATTTGGCTAGGTAACTTCCCTTTTTCCCTCTCATGCATGATTGTAACAAGCTAGGTGAGCTATTTCTCCATATTATTGTGGCTTATCGTGAGTAGGGCTATGTGTTTCTCTAACTCACTTATTCTTGTTGCCTCTCCTGTATTGGTAAACCTTGGGGGTTGCTGATAAGGTGCAAGGAGAGGTGGTCTAGCAGAATTCATAAGAGGTCCTAAATGAGGACGAAGGGGGAAGGGGGAAGGGGTGAGGAGACATACCTTGGCTTTGTGGTGCAAAGTTGGGCCTTTAGAGACCAAGCTGGCCTTGATTGTGAAAGTTGGATGGGCCTGCTTGGTTCCCTTGATTCCAGGAGAAATTGAGGTGAGTTCTCCATCCTGGATTATAAGTGTTACTATATGGATCATTTTGGTAGAGAGCACTTACATTCATAGTGTTGGAATTACCCACAAAGGTGTTGGGGCATTCCTCCAAAAGATGTCCAGGTGTATGGCACCAACTGCATATTGACACATGATTGACCTGGTTAATCGGTATAGGCTCTTTAAGGACAATGGACTCTAACCTCTTGATGAGGCTATCCAGTTTGGCTTCCTTGGCTGACACACCCTTAATGAGGTAACCCTTAGTGGTCCTTTCAGCCTCTTAGGAGGATTCCCACTCCCTAGTCTTTTCAGCCAAGTTAGTCAAGAATGTCCAGGCCTCATTCTCATCAGTAAAAGAGGTAAAGCCTATAGGATACATGGATTCTAAAAGCTACTTGGTCTGAAAGTCTATGCCCTCATAAATAATTTGGCAAAGCTACCACAAGTCAATACCATGGTGAGGGCATTCTAATAGGAGGTCCTTGAATCTTTCCATGAACCTAGAGAAGGACTCATGTGGTTTCTGCCTGAATTGGAGGATGTCACTCTTGAGTTTATTTGTCTTGTGAAGAGGAAAAGATTTTCTCAAGAAGACAATGGTGAACTCATCCCATGTATTCATGGAATTAGTTGGCAGTCTATAGAGCCACTTCTTGGCATAGTCCTTCAGGGAAAAGGTTTTAAACCAAAGCCTCATTGCATCATTAGTTAAATTTTGAACCTTAATTAGAACACAGACCTCCTCAAATTCCCTAAGGAAAATATAGGCATCTTCATTGGCCATCCCATAGAAGTGGGGTAGCATACTAATGAAGTGGGTCTTGAGTTCATAATTATTCCCTGTAGCAATTGGCAGATTGATGCAAGAAGGTTGTGTAGCCCTGGTAGGGTAAAACCTATCCTTAAGAGTCTTGGGTTGTTGGTCACCCATGGTCAAAGGTGGGATCAAAGGTGGTGAAGAAGGTGGTATCCTAATAAGACGATTGCTTGAATCACGGGTCCACATTGTAGCCACCTAGACAGATATGCGGTCTCCTTTAGAAAAATTAAAGAAAAAAATAAAAGACTAGAGAAAATCACCAAAAACAAGAGGGAGTCCAAGGTAGATAGTGCATCTGTCCCTCAAGAAATGAAATAGTGGTTCCAAAGCTGTAAGGTTGTCATACAGGTTGACAGCAAGAGAACCCGTATAGTCTTTAATAGCCACCTACGGGCGACTCTAAGTGGATTCTAATGTAGAGTGGAGGACTACTATACGTTTCTATTTCCAATAGCACTCACTATGTAGCTTTCCTGTTATCAAAGTTGGTCACCTCCAAAGATAAGTCACATGCCAATCCACCCAACCAAGTTAAGATGCAACGTCATAGGTAACTTAATCATATAAGGGACACCAAAAGAGGTAGGGTTTGGACATATGAAAGACTTAGATTGGGTGCACAGTCTTTGAAACAGAAGAGAAACAGGATGAGGTTTTCAAAAACTATTCTTTTTTTTTTTTCTGAAAAAGAAAAGAAGGAAAAGAAAGTAAAGCACTTCGAATTACTTAAAAATCAGAAAAATAAAGTGGACAATAATCTCCCCGGTAATGGCGCCAAAAAATTGTTTGTAAGAAATAATAACCGCAAGAGTATGGATCAATCGTAGCTACGGATCGAACTCAAGGAGATGTATGCCACTCTATCTTACTAACTTTAAAGCAATGTAAAGTGAACCAAATTAAAGTATTAGATTAAACTAATGATAATTAAATTAACGCATCCTAACTCACAAGCATCTAGTGAAATTACATATCTAATGAATTGAATTGGCGTCCTAACACACAAGCATCTAACCTATCAATACTAACGCGGATTTGAAGAAATAAATCACAGCCACACACCACAACCACATGAAAAAAAAAACAAAAGAAGAATGAGACTAAGAGATTAAAGAGGTGAAACCCGAAGGTGCTTGAACCGGACTGAAATTACTTGCTTCTTCTAACACACTTGAAATAGCGCTACCAAATCTGAAATTAAAATAAAAAGAATTAAATTAAAATCCTAACATAATACATGGCATGATAATGATGGCGAATAAAAATAAAATTGCATAAGTGTTTGAGTTAAAATAAAACCGCAAGCGTACGGGTCAATCGTAGCTACGGGTCGAACACGAGGAGATATACGCCACTCTATTTAACTAACTTAAAAGTAATGCAAAATGAACCAAATTAAAGTATTAAATTAAACTAATTAAACTAACGAAAATCAATGCATCCTAACTCATAAGCATCTAACAAAATTAAGGGATTAAATCGGCGTCCTAACACATGAGCATCTAACCTATCAAACTAAAGCGAATTGAAAGGAATAAAAATACAGCCACACATACTAACCACATAAAAAGAAATAAGGGAACAAAAATGCATCCATAAACCACAACCATATAAAATTAAAATAAAAGAAATAGAGGGGGAAGAAGAAGAAGATAGAGAGAGATAGAGGAGATGGAGAATGAGATTGAGAGTTTAGATAGTAAAACCTGGATGTGCTTGCATGAATGTAAATGAAAAGCTTGAATACTTGCATAAACTTACCATAGCCTCCTCTTCTAAATCTTCAAGTCTTATCATCAACTTAAGAACTTAGACTAGAAGGCTTAAAACCTAAACTAGAATTAAGAAATTACAACCCAATTGAAGACTTAAATTGAAATTAAAGCATAAACTAAACCTATTATAAGCATTAACTAAAAATTATAAAAGCAAACTAGAACTTAGAAAAGCCAAAAATCACAAATTAGAAGGAGAAGAAGAGAAGAAATTTCACTAAGTGAATGAGCCAATTTTTACAAGAGAGGTAGGGGGTATTTATAGGTGGAAGAGAGGAGAAGAGAGAAGATGGAAGTGTAGGAGAAATATTCCCTAAGAAAAGAGAATATTCTCTTCTCTTTCCTCTTTTACAATGCCTTGAATCCTAAAAAAAAAGAAAAAAATAGAAAGAAGAAGAAGAGAAGATTATTTACATAGACCTTCTATTTCAAGAAAAATAAACTTCCAATTCTAACAAGTGCTTCATTTTCTTTGTAGATATCTTCTCCAAGCAATAAAATCAAAGCATCTTTGATTTTTCAACCTTCCATAGATGAGAAAATATAAATCTATCCCAAGTAGAATTCCAGAAGTGCCCTTGAGAAGTTGGAGGAGAGAGAGAGTAAGGGTGATGACTAGGATTCCTTCAAGAATAAATAAAATACCCATTCTATCCTTCAGAAAACGTGGAGCATGGGGTGCTTATATAGGTCTCACCATTGTGTTCCTTACGAAAAATCACACAAAATAGACCCAAATTTCATCCAATTCGGAGTTGGGGAGCCCAAGATATCTCAAGTTGAAGTTAGACTGTCCAGAGCCTTCCAAATGGAATCTTTCGGGTACAGTAAAGTAACTTCTGATAATTGCATTAAGGTTCCTAAAATCCGAACTTCCGCTTCACTTTGTCCCCATCCGACTGTCAATAATTATAAATATACCCCTGCAGACCATTTTCACGCGTCGTTACGAAAACGACCATAACTTCTTCGTTTCAACTCGGAATTAAGTGCCGTTTGAACCATTGTGAAGCTGACTCGATGGGCTATGCATCCATTTACATTTCTAAAAAGCTTAAAAACATCTCCTTAGCATCATCTCCTTCATTTTCACAGGAATTCACCTAAACCCTGAAAAGCACAAGAAAGCACCGAGTAACTCTGTCCAATGTGGTAAAATGTATAATTTATTCCCTAAAATTTCACACATAAATGTGCTCATCAGATTCCCCCACACTTGAACGTTACTTGTCCTCAAGTAAAGAAAAAACAAAAACTAACTTAGAATGCAGAAAATCCTAACTCACTTTCGTAGGAATCACGGTTGCACTTAGCATGTGCAACAAGCCTTTAAACCCCTAGGTTACCCCTAGTGGACGAGTTGTGTCTCGTGGGTGTTTGCAGTGAATATACACCCAAAATTCAATTGTAAATAAATGCTGCAAATTTTAATCATGGCATAAGTAGGACAGTGTACATAATCCCAAAAAGTGTTCAACTAATGATCAAGGAGCCAAAGGTTCCCCCACACTTGAATTTTATCACCCCACATCAATTCATGTAACAAGCATGCATCAAGTTCAAGGGATCTCCTCATATTTTCTGAACACTACTCATCTTCAAGTAAACCCCCCATAGCATCGATGGAACCAAAGACTTAGGCATTGAGTATTGTTGACCATACTTTTTTTTTTTTTTTTCAGGCATTAAGGCAAAAGTTTTTTTTCTTTCTCAACCACAAACTCTATTTCTACTCCACTACTGTTCTTTGAATGACATGGTGGAGCATACACCCGGACACCCAAATACTTGGTAGCTTCGCTTTTTGCATATATCCATAAGACATTGAGACATTGATGCAAGAGTTTTTTTTTTTTTTTTGAGTTTTCTTCCAAGGAATTTCGATCAAGTCACCCTGCTTCATGAGGCACAGTGCCCTGTCTAGTCCTAAGGAATTCCACTTTCTTTTCTGTTCCTTGTTTTTTTTCTTTTTCTTTTTTTTTCATTCACTTCCACTTTCATGCCTTGCCTTGCCACAAACAAATTGGTCTCAACTACTAGCCAAAAGATTAAAGGGGTCCATAAACACATAGAGGAATCTAACCATCACATGAAGTAGCACTCATATTTTCAAACTCAATCCCCATCACCGGATACAAACCAACTACCATCCTTGAAAATGGATTTTTTTATTATTTCGCATGCTAGGAGGGCACCTAATTCCCTCTCAGTCTCGCTTTGCAAATCGAAGAGACTTATGCACATACCTAAAAACTATCTCCACAATCAAAATTCATAAAATTCAAAATTCATAAAATTCACAATTAAAGTCCAACACACACCCCCACACTTAATTCATGCAGTGTCCTCAATGCATGCAGAAAAGAAAGAATAAGGACAAGGGAGGGGATACATACCAGGATATCAGGGGTCAAGGTAAAGAGGCTCATGGAGATTCATGACCTCTTCGTCAACTGGAGTAGGCATCTCTATGTACGGTTTCAATCTTTGGCCATTGACCTTGAAAGTAGCTCCTGTACTTGGATTGAGGACTTCAACAACCCCATGAGGATAAACTTTTTGAACAATATAGGGCCCATCCCATCTAGAACGCAGCTTACCTGGAAAGATATACAAACGAGAATTATACAACAAAACATTCTGGCCTACCTCAAAAGATTTTCTCAAAATGTGCCTATCATGGAAAGCCTTGGTTTTTTCCTTGTAAATTCGGGCATTCTCATATGCCTCATTCCTAAGCTCTTCCAACTCAGATAGTTGGAGTTTCCTATGGGCACCTGCAGTGCGTAGGTCAAAGTTAAGCTTCTTGATAGCCCAAAAGGCCTTGTGCTCAATCTCTACAGGTAAGTGACATGCTTTTCCATACACCAGACGGTACAGAGATTGACCAAGATCAGTCTTGAAGGCTGTCCTATGGGCCCACAACGCATCTACCAATCGGTTAGACCAATCCTTGTGGTTCGGGTTGATGGTTTTCTCAAGAATTTGCTTGATCTGCCTATTTGAAACCTCAACCTGGCCACTGGTCTGGGGATGGTAGGGTGTAGCCAACTTATGGACGACACCATACTTTTTCATGAGGGCCTCAAAAGGCCGATTACAAAAATGCTTGCCCCGATCACTAATGAGAGTCCGGGGAGTACCAAAACGGGAGAAGATGTTCTCCTTCAGAAATTTCACAACCACCTTGTGGTCATTGGTCTTACAAGCAACTGCCTCAATCCATTTGGACACATAGTCCATAGCAAGTAATATGTACAGGTTACCAAAAGAGTTAGGGAAAGGCCCCATGAAATCAATACCCCATACATCAAACATCTCAACCACCAGAATTAGGTTGAGGGGCATCATATTTCTCTTAGTAAGACGCCCTAAGGATTGGCATGAAGAACATGCCCTGCAATAAGTAAAAGCGTCTTTAAACAGACTAGGCCAATAAAATTCACACTGTAAAACTTTGGCCGCAGTCTTATTAGGCCCAAAATGGCCTCCACAAGCCTGATCATGGCAAAAAGATAAGACAGATTATTGTTCATGATCAGGGACACATCTCCGGATTACTTGATCCGGGCAGGTCTTAAAAAGATAAGGATCATCCCAAAAGAAATACTTAACTTGTGAAAAAAAGCGATTCTTATCTTGGGTGGACCAATGTGCGGTGTCACACCAGTAACCGGATAATTAACAATGTCGGCAAACCAAGGTTCACTAGACACGCCATCGGATACTCATCGGAAAATTCTCGTTGATGGAGAATCACATCAAGGAATTAGGCAGCGGATAGATGGTCGCAACCAAATTTTCACACCCTTTCTTATCCCTAATTTCAAGATCAAATTCTTGTAACAAAAGGACCCACCTAATGAGGCAAGCCTTGGCATCTTTCTTCTGCACAAGATATTTGATAGCTGCATGGTCAGTATAAACAATCACATGTGATCCAACCAAGTAGGGCCTAAACTTCTCTAAAGCAAACACAACAGCTAAAAATTCTTTCTCAGTGGTGGTATAATTAAGCTGTGCATCATTAAGAGTCCTACTTGCATAATAAATCAAATAGGGCAATTTATTGATTCTTTGCCCAAGAACAGCCCCTATAGCAAAATCAGAGGCATCACACATAAGTTCAAATGAAACTGTCCAAATTGGAGCTTGAATAATGGGGGCTGAAGTCAACGCTCTTTTCAATTGCTCAAAACTATCATGACACTCATAAGAGAAATCAAATGGGCAGTCCTTTGCCAAAAGAGAGGTGAGAGGTCTAGCTATCTGGCTAAAGTCCTTGATGAATCTCCTGTAAAAACCTGCATGACCAAGAAAAGATCTAATGTCCTTCACACTCTTGGGTGGCTGTAAATTGGCAATAAGGTCCACCTTAGATCTATCAACCTTGATCCCTTCTTTGGACACAATGTGACCAAGAACTATACCTTGCTTTACCATGAAGTGGTACTTCTCCCAATTCAGGACCAAGTTCTTTTCTATGCATCTTTTAAGAACCAAAGAGAGATTATGCAAGCAATTAGAAAAAGTAGAGCCGTGAATAGAAAAATCATCCATAAACACCTCTAGGAAGTGCTCTACCATATCAGAAAAGATACTCATCATGCACCTTTGGAATGTAGCAGGGACATTGCAAAGCCCAAAAGGCATACGCCGGTAAGCAAAGGTTCCATAAGGGCATGTGAAAGTGGTCTTGTGTTGATCCTCTAGAGCAATAAAAATTTGGTTATATCCTGCATAACCATCAAGAAAATAATAATATTCATGGCTAGCTAGTCTCTCTAACATCTGATCAATAAAAGGTAAGGGGAAGTGGTCCTTCCAAGTTGCCGTATTCAATTTCCTATAGTCAATGCACACTCTCCATCCCGTTTGGATACGGGTTGGAATCAACTCATTATTAGCATTCTCAACTATAGTGACTCCTCCTTTCTTAGGCACAACCTGCACAGGACTCACCCATTGGCTATCAGAAATAGGATAAATGATGCCATGATCTAAGCATTTTAGGATCTCTTTCTTGATTGCCTCTTTCATCACAGGATTAGCCCTCCTTTGGGGTTCCCTAGAAGGTTTGGAACTCTCCATCAGATGTATATGATGTTGAACAGTAGAGGGGCTAATACCTTTGATGTCAGACATGGTCCAACCTATGGCTTCCTTATTGTCCTTTAGAAGCTTAATCAACTCTTCTTCCTGAATAGAAGTCAAATCAGAAGCAATAATAACAGGAAGAGTATGATCATGTCCTAAGAAGACATACTTGAGGTTGGAGGGCAATGCCTTCAACTCTAATGTAGGGGGCTCAATAATAGAGGATTTGGGAATGGAAGTGGATAGGGGTCCAAGGGGCTCCAAAGGTGGTTGGATGCTCCAGACCTCAGATAAGGGAGTATCATCAACACCCTCCAATTCTTGCATACATTCTTGAAATCCCGAATCAAAATCAATCTCAAAGAACATATTAATATCATCGGGAAATCCTTGAAGCATATGCACCTCTTCATCCATGTCAGGCTGCTTGCCCAACCTAAACACATTGAAGTCAACAGAAGTATTGCCAAAAGATAATTTCATGAGACCATTCCTGCAATTGATTAAAGCATTACTGGTAGCTAGGAATGGTCTACCCAATATGATTGGGATTTGGTCCTTGAAGTTGGCAGTGGGTTGGGTATCTAAAACAATAAAATCTATAGGAAAAATAAATTCTCCAACCTTCAACAGGACATCCTCAATCATTCCCTTAGGAACTTTAACCGATCGATCTGCAAGTTGAAGAGTAATTTTGGTCGGTTTCAGTTCTCCCAATCCCAGTTGTTGGTAGACATGAAAGGGTAAGAGGTTCACACTTGCACCAAGGTCCAATAAGGCATGATCAATAGTAGTATGGCCTATAGTGCAAGAGATGGTGGGGCTTCCCGGATCCTTATGCTTGGCACTCTGGGTGAGATTAGAGAACTAATGTTAGCAGCCAAGAATGCCTTTTTGGGCACATTGGTGGTCCGCTTTTGGGTGCATAAGTCTTTGAGGACTTTAGCATAAGCGGGGATCTGGGCAATAGCATCCAACAAGGGGATATTCACCTGAACCTGTTTGAACACATCCAATATCTTCTCCATAGAAGGAGACTTCTTGCTAACCAACCTATTTGGGAAAGGGGCAGGTGGGGTATAAATTCTTTCAAGGTTGGTCTTTTTAACTTCCTCAACAGAATCCTCTTTGGTTTCCTCAACCAAATCATCTGGTATATCTTTAGGTTCATCAGACGAACCTGAAACTATAGGCACTTCAATGGCCTCTTCAGAAGGGGGAGAGTCAACAGGAGTATGAGATGATAAAGACTGAGGTGCACTAGCCTGTTGATACTCACGACTACTCCTTAAAGCATAAACAACATTTACCTGTCTGGAGGGCCCTTGGTGCTGTTGGCCTTGTGCAACATTGGTTGGAGGAGCTTGGGTACCTTGCTGAATATGAACCTGATGCCTAAGATTTGGCTCAGGCTGGCTAGGTAACTTTCCTGTTTCCCTCTCATGCAGGATTGTGACAAGCTGGGTGAGTTGTTTTTCCATGTTATTGTGGCTTGTCATGAGAAGAGCTATCTTGTTGTCCATCTCATTCAGTCTTGTTGCCTCTCCTATATTGGTAAACCCTGGGGGTTGCTGATAGGGTGCAAGGAGAGGAGGCCTAGCAGAATTAATAGAAGGTCCTGGATGAGGACGAGGGGGAAAGGGGTTAGGAGACATTCCTTGGCTTTGTGGTGCATAGTTGGTCCTTTGGGCACCAACCTGGCCTTGATGGTTAAAGTTGGATGGGCCTGCTTGGTTCCCTTGATTCCATGAGAAATTGGGGTGATTTCTCCATCCTGGATTGTAAGTATTGCTAAATGGGTTATTTTGGTAGAGAGCACTTACATTCTCAGTGCTAGAATTGCCCACCAAGGTGTTGGGGCATTCCTCAGAAAGGTGTCCAGGGGTTTGGCACCAATTGCATATCGACATATGGTTGACCTGGTTGACCGGATTAACTGGTATAGACTCTTTAAGAACTATGGACTCCAACCGTTTTATGAGGCTATCAAGTTTGGCCTCCTTGGCTGGCATACCCTCAATGAGATACCCCTTAGTGGTCCTTTCAGCCTCTTGGGAAGATTCCCATTCCCTAGTCTTATCAGCCAAGTTGGGTAAGAATGTCCATGCATCATTCTCCTCAGAAAAAGAAGTAAAGCCTGCTGGACACATAGACTCTACAAGTTGCTTGGTCTGATAATCAATACCCTCATAAATAATTTGGCATAGCTGCCACAAGTCAAAACCATGGTGATGGCATTCTAAGAGGAGGTCCTTGAATCTTTCCATGAATTTAGAAAAGGACTCATGTGGTTTCTGCCTGAACTGGAGGATGTCACTTTTAAGCTTATTGGTCTTGTGAAGAGGGAAGAATTTTCTCAAAAAGACAATGGTGAACTCATCCCATGTATTAATGGAGTTTGTTGGCAGTCCATAGAGCCACTTCTTGGCCTGGTCTTTCAGGGCAAAGGGTATAAACCTAAGCCTAACTGCATCATCAGTCAAATTCTGGACCTTAATTAGAACACAGACCTCCTCAAATTCCCTAAGGGATATGCATCCTCATTAGCCATCCCATGGAAATGGGGTAGCATGCTGATGAAGTTGGTCTTGAGTTCATAGTTATTCCCTGTAACAACAGGCAGACTAATGCATGAGGGCTGTGCAGCCCTGGTGGGGTAAAATCTATCCTTAAGAGTTTTGGGTTGTTGGTCACCCATGGTCAAAGGTGGTAGAGAAGGTGGTCTTCTAATAAGACGATTACTTGAATCACGAGTCCACACCTTGCCACCTAAATAGATATGAGGTCTCCTTTAGAAAAATTAAAGAAAAAAAAAACAATTAAAAAAAAAAAACTGGAAACAAGAGGGACCCCAAGGTAGATAGTGCATCTCTATCCCTTAAAAATCGAAACAATGGTTCAAAAGCTGTAAGGATGCCATATAAGTTGACAGCAAGGGAACCCGTATAGTCTTCTATAGCCACATACGTGTGACTCCAACATGGATTCTGATGTAGAATGGAGGTCTACTATACGTTTATGCTTCCAACACTCTCACTATGTCGCTTTCCTGTTATCAAGAGTGGTCACCTCCAAAGATAAGTCACATGTCAATCCACCCAACCAAGTCAAGATGTAGCGTCATAGGTAACTTAATCCTATGAGGGACACCAAAAGATGGAGGGTTGAAGCATAGGAAGGACTTTAGATTGGGCGCACACTATTTGAAACAGAAGAGAAACAAGAAGAGGTTTTCAAAAACTGATTTTTTTTTTTTTTTTCAAAAAAAAAAAAAGAGAAAATAATAAACTAAAACACTTGAACTACTTAAAAATCAGATAAATAAAATGGACAATAATCTCCAACAGGCGCCAAAAACTTGTTTGAGTTAAAATAAAATCGCAAGCGTACGGGTCAATCGTAGTTACGGGTCGAACACGAGGAGATATACGCCACTCTATTTAACTAACTTAAAAGTAATGCAAAATGAACCAAATTAAAGTGTTAAATTAAACTAATTAAACTAACGAAAATCAATGCATCCTAACTCATAAGCATCTAACAAAATTAAGGGATTAAATCGGCGTCCTAACACATGAGCATCTAACCTATCAAACTAAAGCGAATTGAAAGGAATTAAAATACAGCCACACATACTAACCACATAAAAAGAAATAAGGGAATAAAAATGCATCCATAAACCACAACCATATAAAATTAAAATAAAAGAAATAGAGGGGGAAGAAGAAGAAGATAGAGAGAGATAGAGGAGATGGAGAATGAGATTGAGAGTTTAGATAGTAAAACCTGGATGTGCTTGCATGAATGTAAATGAAAAGCTTGAATACTTGCATAAACTTACCATAGCCTCCTCTTCTAAATCTTCAAGTCTTGTCATCAACTTAAGAACTTAGACTAGAAGGCTTAAAACCTAAACTAGAATTAAGAAATTACAACCCAATTGAAGACTTAAATTGAAATTAAAGCATAAACTAAACCTACTATAAGCATTAACTAAAAATTATAAAAGCAAACTAAAACTTAGAAAAGCCAAAAATCACAAATTAGAAGGAGAAGAAGAGAAGAAATTTCACTAAGTGAATGAGCCAATTTTTACAAGAGAGGTAGGGGGTATTTATAGGTGGAAGAGAGGAGAAGAGAGAAGATGGAAGTGTAGGAGAAATATTCCCTAAGAAAAGAGAATATTCTCTTCTCTTTCCTCTTTTACAATGCCTTGAATCCTAAGAAAAAAGAAAAAAATAGAAAGAAGAAGAAGAGAAGATTGTTTACATAGACCTTCTATTTCTAGAAAAATAAACTTCCAATTCTAACAAGTGCTTCATTTTCTTTGTAGATATCTTCTCCAAGCAATAAAATCGAAGCATCTTTGATTTTTCAACCTTCCATAGATGAGAAAATATAAATCTATCCCAAGTAGAATTCCAGAAGTGCCCTTGAGAAGTTGGAGGAGAGAGAGAGTAAGGGTGATGACTAGGATTCCTTCAAGAATAAATAAAATACCCATTCTATCCTTCAGAAAACGTGGAGCATGGGGTGCTTATATAGGTCTCATCATTGTGTTCCTTACGAAAAATCACACAAAATAGACCCAAATTTCATCCAATTCGGAGTTGGGGAGCCCAAGATATCTCAAGTTGAAGTTAGACTGTCCAGAGCCTTCCAAATGGAATCTTTCGGGTACAGTAAAGTAACTTCTGATAATTGCATTAAGGCTCCTAAAATCCGAACTTCCGCTTCACTTTGTCCCCATCCGACTGTCAATAATTATAAATAAACCCCTGCAGACCATTTTCACGCGTCGTTACGGAAACGACCATAACTTCTTCGTTTCAACTCGGAATTAAGTGCCGTTTGAACCATTGTGAAGCTGACTCGATGGGCTATGCATCCATTTACACTTCTAAAAAGCTTAAAAACATCTCCTTAGCATCATCTCCTTCATTTTCACAGGAATTCACCTAAACCCTGAAAAGCACAAGAAAACACCGAGTAACTCTGTCCAATGTGGTAAAATGTATAATTTATGCCCTAAAATTTCACACATAAATGTGCTCATCAATAAGCATGGAAGAGTTAGAGAGGTAGAGAATGAGAATAAAAATAAAAAGTGGAGAATTAGGGTCCTATTGGAATGAAGGGATTAGAGGAGATGAGAATACTAATAAAATCAAAATAATAGAAGAAGAAAGAGGTAGATAATAAGAAGAAGAAGAAATTAGAAACTAGAAGAATTACGAAGAAGAAAACAATAAAACAAAATTAAGAACTAATACTCCCTTCTACCAATATGGAAAGTGCAAGAATTAATTAGGCTTTGCATGAATGTAGTTGAAGAAGCTTGAACACTTGAATAATCCTCGAAGTCTTCTCACAAACTTAAGAACTTAGACTAGAAAGTTTTAAAATTAAACTAAAATTAAGAAATTACAACCATATTGAAGACATAAATTGAAATTAAAGCTTGCATAAACCTATTACAACCCTGAACTAAGCTCATAAAATTAAACTAGAACTAGAGAAATCACAAATTAGAAGGAGAATAAGAAGAAAACTCATGAAAAACTGAACTGAAATAGCATTGAAATTCAACTCATTACAGCCCCAAAGCATGGGTATTTATAGGAGTTGAGGAGAAGAGAGGAGAAGAGAGGAGAAGAGGAGAGGGAGAGAGGCCTCCATGGTTTTGGGGGCTTCTCTCCTTCTAAAACCGTGGAGGGGAGAGAGAAGAGAATCTCCAAATAAAAATATTCCCCTCTCCTTCCTTTACAATATGGCTTGAACCCCAAGAAAAAAGAAAAAATAAAAAGTGGGAGAAATAAAAATCTTAGTTACAATTTTTCAAAAAGTGAAATTTCTACTTCTATTCTTGTGCTTCCTTTTCTTTGCAGGTGTCTTCTCCAAGCAATAAGATCAAGGCATCTTTGACTTTTCAACCTTCCAAGGATGAGAGAATCTTCTCCAAAAGATATCTATCCATAGTCAAAATCCAAAAATACCCTTGGAGAGTTGGAGGAGAGAGAGAGTGATGACTAGGGTCCCACTCACTCAAAAGATATTAATTAAATCCCCTCTAAAAAACATGGAGCCTTGGTGCTCCAAAAAAATCATGGAAGGTTGGCAAAATCGTGGAGGGCTTATGGCAGTGTGGGTCCCCCCATGTGGATGGCAGCTCTTCTCTACCTTCAAGATTGGAAAATCAACAACACGGTCCTGTACTTACAGTAGATCTCCATCATTGATTATAAATGTCTTCTTTAATGTTAAAAGTACCCTTGGGAAGTGGCAGAATGGCTATGAGCTTGCATTACTGCTCATTTCTAACCCATTATTCTTTCTTGGCCTGAAAAGAATAATCGATTGCATGGAGGCCTTAATGAATGCATAACTAAATTCCGTCACGTCCATCTTGCTCAAAATTTAGTCCTCTTTACAGCCATACAAAAACATTGGACAGGTTTACGTGTAAATTTGAACATGCAGCTCCCGATAGTCCAGAATAGCAATAAATAACCCAAAAACCTAAAAAGCACAAGAAAGCACCGAATAAATCTATCCAATGTGGTAAAATGAATGCTTTATGCCCTAAGATTTCACATGTAAATGTGCTCATTATAAACCTTGGTGCTTGCAACTTCCCTTGGGGTCATTAACACTTCCCCATGGACCCTTGTTGGCCCCATAGCCATTGGCCAAAGTTTGGAAACAAACCAGGCCATTTCCTGCATTCTTGGGCCTAGGCAAACGATACAGCAGGAGGCTAATGTCATGAGCCGCCTGGGATACAGAGCATCATTTGCCTAGTGCAATTTGTTGCTATTTTAGAGTTTTGGCTCCAGACCTTCAACTAGGCACCCTCTCACCTATTATACATCTGTATATCAACATGTTAGGCTAGCGTACGCGTACAAGAGGAGCGTGTATTATACAAGAGTAAAGATCACCTATGCTCCAACTTCTATGAGTGGATTAAACATTTGGGCTATTTTATGGCGTGTTTCTCATTAGGCATCAATCTAAGTTATGCATGTTAATGTGTGTGAGTAGTATGTATGATGAGTTATTTTACATCTCCTATTATTATGAATTGGTACGAAGTGCGATGAATTACCATCACGTATGAATGATGCTATATATGGAAGTGGAATGTGGTTAGTGTATAGTATTATAAATGTGGAAACATTTATGATATATATATTCGATGGATTGGATTCGGGTGGTGACCGACTGACCGTTACTTTGGTATCACACCCGTCGTAACTATACCTGTGTGTGTGTAAGCTAGAGGGGCGAGAGGATAGCCGGCCTCCGGTTAAGGCACTATGGACTCAACCGCTAGGCTACAAGCTCATTCGTATATATATATGCATCTCAATAATTGTTTGCTGACTAGGATGTAATTTACCCAATACTACGAACCTTACCGACGACAGGGGTTTAGGTGTCGGCAAAATCCATGGGTCCCGACTGTATTATAGGATAGCTCACCGAGAAGTTTAGGCACCGACAGTGTATCAGACTGGACACCAGGACGGGGTTTGTATCGGGGGCTTGAGGATAACTCGGTGAGGGGGTCCGGTCTCACAAGTTTCCATTATAGCATGGGTTTGTCATGGTCAGAATGCCATCCGATTTATGGCACCGTTGCCGACGATGCTGTTATTGTAGTACTTGACCCGACTTAGAATCTCAATGTTAGGGGGAAAATGAACAAATGCATTCATGTGTCATATGTGATGAGCATACTTTAGCATGCATTGAACATGCATTCTCTATTATATGATTGTGTATGGTTTAATCGCTCACTGGGCTTGTGGAAGCTCATCCCTCGGGAATCGTTGTTTTTCTTTAGATATGGATACTGGGATGGCCGATCCAACTGAGATTGATCCAACGTACCATGGTGGGGAGGAATACAAGGCTTAGGGTGCCCAGCCAGAGATGGAGCAAGGACTCGATTACCTTTGCGATGAGTGTTCTCATTATGCACAATAGTACGGGCTAGAGGTCCAGTGACTTGAACTTTATTTTGTCTTATGCATTGAGGATGAATGTAACCAATAACTTTTGAGATTGATTTATCTTCTTAATACTCAATATTTAGTATTTGGTTTATGTTGACAACTTGACTATTTGGAATAAAATGCCACACATATAAATATGATATCATTTAGAGCTCCTAATTACTTGAATTTATATTCTTTACTAATATCCGTTGTACCTCTTATTTCTTTCTTATTTCTTGAATGAGAAACTGGGTAATGTACATGGCACAACAAAATATTGATCCTGTAGATTTGTGTGGAATACAAGGGTATTCCCATCACAATACCCTAAACTAGAGATGGGGATATAATAACTGATCTCTCTTTATCTTTCATTTCAGGTCTTGTGGCAGCCCTTCAATGAGGAGGATGTTGGAGATGGGGAGGAGACGCTTACACCCTCGAGCTTTTCCAGAGGAGGGTACTCTTTGAGGGACCGAGTGATAGCGTTCTTTATCTGGGAAAGTAGGTCACTCTTCAATGGTCTGGATCTCAGCTGGTGCCCCAGCCTCCTCTAGCCATCATGCATAATATTGGTTTGGCCCCTAATCTTGAGGAGCTGAGGGCAAGGATCGTTGCCTCTGGGTTGGTCTTGTGCAACTAGTCTTACCAGGCCTTCCTTCATAAGGAGACAGTTTGCGTCCGCTTGACCAGAGAGGGTCCCTTGGTATGCTTTCATTTCAAATCCTTGGTGTTTCCGTTATTGATCCTTATTTCTGACATCGTAGCCTTCTTTTGCAATACCCAGGTCGTCCCCTTGTTCCAAGAGTATATGGGTTGGTGACCTCTACTGGGGCTAGGGCCGACACCTCTCATCTTGTCCCTGGTGGGGTTCCCACTCCGTGGCTAGTAGGCATGAGGGACCACATCTCCATGTATCAGGGGTGGACCATGCACTCTCTGGTGGACAATCACTCCACCCTCTCTCTCCCAATGTGGTCGACCCCTGACAATGACCAGGGGCTTCCCCTTACCTATGACGAAGTAAGTTATCCGACATTCGGACCCATTCTGAATTTACTTGCATGACCATGGTACTAATTAGCAATGTTGTGGTAGATTGTCTAGGCAATGCTACGGTTCATGGGATCATGGTGGTTCACCTTGGTAAACTAATGAAATTATATTTTCGAGTTCCCAACTCTTGGGATCTCCAAGGTTGTCCCTAGGGAACCCTAGGGTTGCCCTAGGGAACCCTAGGGTTTCCCTAGGGCACCCTAAACTAGCTTGGACATCCTATTTTCAATTTTTAGGATTTTCCATGGTCACCCATGGTGCCCTATTGGAACCCTATTAGGGTTTGGTATGACAAACCAATGCCCAGTCCATCTCTTTGACGTCCCATAAAATTAATGGGATCTATGTCATAGAGAAAACACATCTCTATTCCATCCCATGGAAAGAGGGATCCATCCCATACCCGAATGCGCAGTGGAAAACAATCGATTCGGGTTACTTTCACATCCCATGAATGATTATAAAATTAAAACAATAGGAATTAACATAAATTTGCTAACCTGATGAGTCTCAAGTGTTGCTCCTCCAACAGACAATGGTTCTTCCTCCAATGAGCACTCCATGAAAATAGATCTGAACTCCAATGGTGCAACCAAGGTTCTTCAAGCCAATCCTAGATCCTCTTCAATTCTTCAAGCATAGATCTGGGTTTCCAAAACCCTAACTCCCAAACAATAGAGAGCAAGAAGAAGGAGAAAGAAGATATCACAAGAGAGTGAGAGGGAGAACCAAATTCGTCCAAAGGGGGGGGAGGCAGCCAAATTCGTCTAAGGCTGCCAAAACCATGGGCTGCCCCCTCCCCTTGGTGTGATTATATAGTAGGGTTTCTAAAACCCTACTTGGATCAATCCCAGTGAGAGTCTGACACTCTCTCTCCTTGTTGGCTTTTCTGTTTAAACTCAAAGTGCTTCTAATTGATGAAGATGTAGAATCTAATAGGGAATGATATAATTAATTAATTATTTTAATTTATGGATGATTACATTTAGCACCATATCCATTAATTAAATAAATAACCAATTATTTTAATAAATTTTAAATAACTCCTTACATGATAATAAATTATCATGTACAACCCCTCGACTAATCAACACCATCATTATGGAATCCAGTGCCAAACCCCATTCCATAGTACATGTCCATACAAGAGTGTCTGTGTATCTAATCGGGTCCCGCAAAACTCAACAAAACACTTTAATCAAATAACTATATTTAATCTATTATTTTATGTAAAATAGGTTTTGCAAAAACCATTTCCAAAACGGCATTGGATCCAGATTCCAATTCAACCATTCACAAACAATCTCAATCTTGGTGTTCCCCAATCGGGCAGTGGTGACTATGTTGAGTAACTCCTTCACTCACAAAGTGTTCGTGCATTCCCAGAACACCGGCTTTAACTCACTTGAGTCTCAGTCATTGATGAACCAAAGAATGCGGTCACACTTTGCAGTGACAAGGCCCCCTCAGGTACAGGTTCTCAGTGACTCATGTCTATCCCTTCCTACATCTGGTAGTAATACATGAGGGAATCGACAAAGTAGATTCTTTGCCAATACACACATCGAACATGTGAGTACTCGCATTCGTACCCTGACATCACATGTCTAGGCATACCCAATGTGACAACCATATGATAAGGGTGCCCAACCCAAACCCTAGTCGTGACAACCATTTTATGTAATACTTACGGACACATAATGCTCAAAAAGTTTATATTGCATGTGATAATATTAAACCAAAATGTATAAAGGTTCAATACAAAGTAAAATCGGATTGAACCGAACCAAACCGGGTTTGATGGACACATAAATCTGATAGATTGGCGCCAAGAGATATGCAAATATGCATCGGATGCAGGGAAGCATGGACATGATCTTCTCCGAGCGGTCGCGTATGGTTCGAGATTTGGTGAGTACTCTCTTTATTTTGGTCATTTGGACATTGCACTTTAAAAGAAATACTTCTGTCACTTTTCCTTTTGATAGGGTCTCCAACTGGGTACCATGAGGACCTCTCTCGATGCTTCAAAAAGCAGCAGGCAGGTTTATAAGATGGAGATTGAGAGACTCCAGAGACAGGTTGCATACCCCACTCCTTCACACTAGGTGGTGTGACTAGGATACACCATTGTATCCTACACCAGCTCTAGGATCTGCATTTCCAGTACCATGTTCACCAACCCAACATTATAATTACAATCAGACTAATAGTAGAAGCATATATTATTATACATAATTATAGAATGTGGAAACTAATAACATGATAATATACATATATATATGTATGGTGGTAATCTCAACATCACATGGTTTGTCCAAACATACTAAGTATATACAAATGTTAAACAATTTGAAGAAAGTAAAATTGTATTTAATTACAACCTGAAATCAAAGTAATAATCAAAGTTCAATGGGCCTCATGCCCAACACTATAGTGCCCTGTAGGCACAGCCTCATAAGTGTAATCTGGACCGTGCTCCTCTCACTGGGAGCACCGCAAATATCAAGACCGTCAGTATACAGATAGGGAGAATCCATATTTTCCACCACAACATCATCTACATCCACAACTAAAAAGAGAGGACCCTCAAAGGATGAGCTTCACTAAGCCCAGCAAGCAATTAGATCATGCAAACATACACAGATATTCATGAATGCACATATCACAAGGACATAAACCATACATGATAGACGAATCCTGTAACGACCCAACCCCTCTATTGGCATGATATTGTCCTCTCTAGCCCATTGGGCCTCAAGGCTTTAAAACACGTCATGTCATGTAGTGGAGGCTACTCTTTATCAATAGCTCAGGATCTTTCTCCCTAGCTGATGTGGGACTAAGTTTGCACCCCCTCACCGATCTCCCAAATTCCTTGGTAGTCAGCCATGTCTTGGTGGGGACATCTCAACGATCTCCCAGGAGGGTCAGTACTAGGCCGTATTCTTGGGGCATTACAAATCCCATAGCGTCCCATACCACCAGGATAATTTGTACCTCATATTTGGTTTACAATCATGTACATGTAAGCAAGAATGAGTTCATTTTATTATTCTCCACCTAACAATGAAATACCTAAGTCTTTGGTAATCGTACTACTGTAACACCTTAGGCAGCACCCCTGATCCCAAACATGGTGGAACCCAACGATGTCAAACCCGAGTTATGGTTGGAAACTTGTCGGTCCTAGTACCTCATTCGGCCACACTGGTTTATCCAGCGAACCCCTTATAGTTAACCCTCTTACCATGGTCCTGGTACCTCATTCGGCCACGTCGATCGCCTGGGCGGATTATCCAACACGTAGACCCCTGTTGGCAAAGGTAGTAGCATGGGGTAATCATCCTAGCCATCATGCATCTATATGAATGAAGGTGCATGCATATGTATATGCCAAAGGGTGAGTCCATAGTGCTAAAATACCGATCGACTCAACAATCCTCTCACCCCCTCTAGCTTACACATACACATACAAGAGTATGGAAAATGTGATACCGAAGTCACGGTCAGTCGGTCACATACCCTTTTCCATCCTAAAATAGCAGATATTTCTAATACAAATTATCTCTATATGAGCATACAGTAAAAATCACTTGGCGATCCCAAGTCCGGCACCTACCCACGGCACTTGGATCCCATCATCCACATTGATCTTATAACCATCACATATCCATCACATAGTCATTATTCACATTCATATCTCATCGCATCCTCAGTATTCACAATCACATTTGATCCATAACAGTTCAAGTATAAGCATAAGATCCAAAGCATCTAGCATTCAACTTGATAAGCATCCTAGCATATCTATCCCTAATCTAGCATTTATTAAGGAGTCGAATATAAGTTAACATTCATAGTGAGTATAGCACATCAACATGTTAGCCACATCATATGCATGAATGGCATTTGTTTGAGTTAAAATAATACCGTAAGCGTACGGATCAATCGTAGCTACTGGTCGAACATGAGGAGATATACGCCGCCCTATTTTACTCACTTTAAAGTAATGCAAAGTGAACCAAATAAAGTGTTAAATTAAACTAATTAAACTAACAAATTAACACATCCTAACTCACAAGCATCTAACAAATTAAATTGGCATCCTAACACATATCCATCTAACCTATCAAACTAAGGCGGATTGAAAGGGATAAATTGCAGCCAAATACCACAACCACATAAAAAAATAAAAGAAGAAGAAGAGAGGGAGAATGAGTTTAAAAGGTTAGAGAGTAAAAACCTGGATGTGCTTGCATGAATGTAGTTGAAGAGCTTGAATACTTGAACAAACCTTGCATGGCTTCCTCTTCTAAATCTCCAAGTCTTGTCATCAACTTAGGAACTTAGACTAGAAAGCTTGAAACTAAACTAGAATTATTACAACCATATTGAAGACATAAAATTAAAGAATGAATCAAAAGCATTACAACCATGGAATTGAAAGCATGAAATCAAACTAGAACTTAGAAAGCCAAAAACTAGAAGAAGAGAAGAAGAAATTTCACTAATTAATTGAACTAAAAACTGAATAAAAACTAAACTAAAACTAACTTAAAAACTGAACTAGAACTAACTTGTTACAACCCAAAGGGCAAGGGGTATTTATAGGGGGAAGGGAGAAGAGAGAAGAGGGAAGTGGTAGGAGAAATATTTCCTAAGAAAAGAGAATATTCTCTTCTCCTTCCTCCTTTACAATGCCTTGAATCCCAAGAAAAAAAAGAAAAAAAATAGAAAGAGAGAGAGAAAAGAATTCTAGATACATAAACCTTCTATTTATTAAAAAGTAACTTTCTAATTCTAACTTGTGCTTCCTTTTCTTTGTAGGTGTCTTCTCCAAGCAATGAGATGAAGGCATCTTTGACTTTTCAACCTTCCATAAATGAGAGAATATCTTTTAAAAGAAATCTATCCTAAGTAGAATTCCAAAAGTACCCTTGAAAAGTTAGAGGAGAGAGAGAGCAAGGGTGATGACTAGGATTCTACTCACAATTAATGAAATGTCAAATCTGTCCTTCAAAAAACGTAGAGCATGGGATGCTTATATGGGCCCACTGTTGTATTCCTTATGAAAAATCACCCAAAATAGACCCAAATTTCGTCCAATTTGGAGTTCGAGAGCCCAAGATATCTCAAGTTGAAGTTGGACTGCTCCAGAGCCTTCCAAATGGAATCTTTCGGCTGACAGAAAGATAACTTTTGATAATTACACTAATGCCCCTGGAATTCGAACTTCTACTTTACTTCCGATTGTCAATAATTATAAATAAACCCCTATCGACGAAAACGGCCGTAACTTCTTCGTTTCAACTTGAAATCAAGTGTCGTTTGAACAGTTGCGAAGCTGACTCGATGGGCTACGCATCCATACTATTAACACCTCAAAATTATGCTAAGGGACCCATTATAATCATATTCAAATTTGATTGATTGGCATGATTCTTTCAGTGCTCAATCCAAACTTTATTTTCTCGACTCTTGGGCGCTTCCGGCTATTCCTAGCATCTTTTGCTCTATTTTCACAAGAATTCAACTAAAACCTAAAAAGCACAAGAAAGCATCGAAGTAACTCTGTCCAATGTGGTAAAATGTATGCTTTATGCCCTAAGATTTCACACATAAATGTGCTCATCAGCATTCACAAGACAATGAGAGAAATAATCCAAAATTCTTGTATTAAAAGACCTTTGGTTTTAATACACTTATATGTCCTTACAACTAGTAGAAGTTACTCTAAAAGTCAGGTCAAGTGTGTACATCAGTCGGGAAAGGTTTGGGTTCAAACCCAAAGTCAAAACACCTTGAACAACACATTATATGCCTATGCGGTCGATGGTGTGGTCTATGAAACCCATCGTCTGCATAGGTACGGTCTGTGCAGGCAACAACCTAAATTCTACAGATTCTATTTGTGTGGTTTGTCTATACGGTCGATGGACCATCATCCGCACCCATCAACCGCACAAGACATTTTTGTTGATTTTTCAGCAATGGCTTGGGTTGTGGGTGGTCTTCGAGTATGGGACCTACAGGGGATCAAATGGGGATATCTCCTAATATTCTAGGTTTGCAAATGGTCATTGGTTTATGCCCCCAATTAGGGCTCTACGCTTGAATTGGATTCCAATCCAAGAATTCCCCAAATTCTAAGTGTATAAATGGGGGGGTTTAATGGTGGTTTGGCTATTGGGCAGGGAATTGATCAATTGTAGATTACAATAGCCATCTCCAGCAACAAATTAAGTAATCCAATCATGGGAAATGAAAAAGCCTCATGGTTTGAGCTAGGATTGATCGATCTATCACCTAAACCTAAGAGGAAATAATGAAATTAGAGAGGGAAGGCACTGCTCACAATGGGGGGATAAATGGAAGCAACAAAAAGGGGTGTATCAGGGCTACAATGAGCTCAATCTTCCTCCTCTCCATGAGCTCCCTGGTTGAGCTAAGATTCAGGTGTGCTGAAAAAAAAAGTGGAGCTCAAAAATGGTTCAAGAATGGAGTTGGGACAGCAAGCTAATGATCCTCTTCCTTCTTCCTCCTGCTTTCTCCTTCTGCTTCCTTCTTCTTCCTTCTTCTTCCTCCTCTAGTTCTCCACGTTTTCTTCTCTCTCTAGGGTTGGGAAATGAGTGAAATGAGAGGGAGGCTAGGGTTTTACCAATTATAGAATGGGTGAACTAAGGGTTGTTTGGTTGGGCTTTTCAAAATGACGTAAATGCATTAAAATTGCGCTTGGGATTAATTGAGTAATAATCTAAGTGTTTTAGTGATTAGGATAGGTTAATTAGGTTAAATGCAACTTAGAAATAGAAGGGTCAATCCCCAAGTTCAAGTATGTGAGGTCCACACTCGAGATTCTAAGTTTTTTGGGCAATTAAGCATGTGCAGTTGATTTGTGCGATTTGTGTATTCGATCGACCGCATGATCATTTGCATGAACCACACAAGCTATAAATTGATGATTTTAAGTTTGAATGATATGGGGTTTTCTCCGAGGTGTTCTTACATGCGAGGGCTCTTTGTTGAGATGGTTTATATGACCTAAATACACATGTTGCAAAATATTGGTCATGGTTAGACTTACCCTTAGACTTCCGGAAGTAAACTTGGTCTTAAGGTCTAGTCACTCCGTTTTCGATCCTACATGCAAAATTCAAATTAGACCTGGATTTTGGGCACGGATGTAACACAGGTTGAATCCCTGGGAGGTGATCCTAGCCCTTCAGTCGTAGAGGGCACTGATGACAAGGAGTATTTATTTGGAGATGATGATGACTAGACTTTTTATTTTTTAATATTTCTTTCTTCTTGTGTATTTTTGGATTATTATTTGGTACAAATTTCTCTTTTTGCAATGCACAATTCCAAATATTTTTGTTCAATTGTCCTCCATTACATGCATTTCATTTTTGGATAACAAAAGGGTGGAATGAAGGGAAATACAAAGTCCAATACGGTCATCACAAAATTACATATTTCAACCATAACTCATCCAATAGGTTCACCACCTTAGGTGTCAATTCTTTCGGAGGCCAAACACTTGCTTCTTCTGATGGTGCTTCCAGAGATGACTGATATTGCAGGGGTATCCAATTAGGCAAATAGAAAGTGGTATGAGTCAGACCCATTACCCTTACATAGTTGCAACCCTGAGTCTTGAAGACGGGAGCTTCTGTCTTCCACCAGTGACAATTCCATTGGATCTTTTCAACTACCCTTTCATCCAAATATTTCTTCCAATCACTTACTTTACGAAATTCTTCTGTCTCCCTTCTAATTTGGAAGTGCATTGGCCGAAGTTGTGTGCTAGGAATGGGCTTGACCAACCGTAGTCTCTCCATCAACCACATTTGGAAGACCGCAAGCAACCCCATGCATTGATGTGTTCCATATTTCTGGGAGATATTCATCACGTCTAAACCTTTGAATGTTGCTGCTAGCATAGTGAGAACAATGTCACACCCATCTTGGAGCTATTGGACAAGATCCGCTATTATTGGGAGAATACCTCTTTTTGGAGTCCTCAACAAGTAGCTTCCAACCATGCAAAAGAGGCAAGCTTTCCTTTTGTTGTTGTGTCGAATTCCTTCGACTCCTTTTTGCTTATAGAAAATCTTTGCCACCTTTAAGATATCCACTTTGTCATAGTTCATGACTTGTTTGACTTCCTGTTTAGTCCAGCCAAATAATTCTTGTAGCATTTCCTCATAATTTCTTTGCAAAGGAGGACGGAAGAGTCTTTCTGGAGGTGAGGAGAGCATATAAGCCCAAAATTCCTTGATCGTAGACATTGTCTTGACTTCCCCAAATTTGGAGACATGCAGCTTTAAATCTTAACACTGATGTACCTGCCGAAGCAAGTCATGATGAATCTCTAAACACATGATTCTTTTGAGAATTGGCAGTCAGACATCTTCCAAGGCTGTTAAGTCCTAGGTATGTATACTGAGAGTACACTCATATAGTATCTTATTGAGAGTTTTCTTCTTTGGTGGACACATGATGCCTGTATTCAGCCAAACCTTTATTAGTAATCTGGAAAAGGTCTCTTCTTTTTTTTTTCTAAAAAGGGAATAGTTAGCTCCTATTAATTACAACTCAAATAGTACTTTAGGAAGGTACCAAGTGGAGGGATTTTCTGAATAGATGGTGATGTCGGATGGCAAAGTTGGATGGGTCTTAGGCCCCTTTAGAAAAAAGTATGCCCCCTATGAGTATTGGTTATTGAGACCGCACTTGAGCATGTCAAGTTGCCTATGTATCTTTTAAGAAGGAATCAGGTGAAACCTAGTTCGTGTAAACCAAGTGTGAACATGTAATTTTTCTTGAGTTGGTTCATATTGACAAGGCCCTTTAGATCCTCTCCATCTAGGTCTGTGAGACGAACAGCTTGTCCTGGAAGGATATCCTTTACCATATAAGGTTCACTCCAATTAGGCCTAAACTTACCCCTTAAGTCATGTATTGGTGCACTTTGTTCTCGAAGAACCAAATCCCCTGCCTCAATATTACGAAGGCAGACTCCTTTGTTGAATGCCTTTACCATCCTGAGTTGATACTTCTTAAGGTTGTCCATGGCCTTCATTATCTTTTCATCCAAAAGATTGAGTTCATCATATCTTATCTGTACCAATTCTCCTTCGGGTAACTTGCTATTTAGAAGTACTCTGAGAGATGGCACTTGAATCTCTATGGGTAACATAGTCTTCATCCCATAGACCAAAGAGTAAGGGGTTACCCCTATTGAAATATTGATCAATGTTCGATAAGCTCATAATGCATCGAAGCTCATCTGCTCAATCCTTGTGAGTGCCATCTTTTGTAGTATGACTTTAACATTCTTGTTAGCTGCTTCTACTGCTCCATTAGTTTGTAGCCAATAGGTTGTAGACCTGTGCCTTTAGATGCCGAGCTTGGTGCAGACTTCATCTGCCTTTCCCCAAAAAATGAGCTCTTTGATCAGATATGAGATCATGTGGTACCCTATATCTGCATATGATATTCTCCTTGATGAACTTTGCCACTTTTGCAACTATCAAGATGGCATAAGACTGTGCTTCCACCACTTAGTTAAGTAATCTATGGCGACGAGGATGAATTCATGCCCATTGGATGCCTTCAAGGTTACTTTCCCTATTACATCAATGCCCCATGTTAAAAATGGCCAAGGAGCGTTCAATGAGTGAAGTTCCGTCGAGGGATGTGAATAATATTGGAAAATATCTGGCATTTGTGGCCTTTTTTTACGAAGGCTACACAATCTACCTCCATAGTTGCCCAATAATACCCTAGCCTCAGTATCTTCTTGGCTAGCATCCTTGCATTCATGTGCGGCCCACAAATCCCCTGATGAATTTCTTTCATGATTGCTTGAGCTTGTTCTTTATCTACACACAATAATCGTATGCCGTCATATGACCTTTTGTAGAGTAAATCATCTTAGAGTACAAACTGTGTGGCATATTTTCTCAGTCGCTTCCTTTCTCCTATGGTGGAATCTATGGGATGTTTTCTATCTCAAATAAAATCAATGATAGGTGTGAACCACAATCTTCCATCAGCTATTAAAGCATTCACCGGTTCTCCATCTGTTGGGTTGCATCTTTTGTCCACCAAGAATGGGCTGATTTGAGTTTCAAGATCACACTCAACCATTGAAGCCAAGGTGGCTAAGGCATTCATGAATCCGTTGTTGACTCTGGGTAGATACTAAAATGTGATTTCTTTAAAATTCTTGACCATACCTTCCAAATGCTCTTGGTATGGATTCAACTTTTCATCCTTCGTCTTCCACTTCCCTTGAGTTTGGCAAATTACAATTGAAGAATCCCCATAGACTTTCACCTTCTTGATTACCATGGCCAAGGCTACTTCTAAGCTGATTATGCAGGCTTCATATTTTCACGATGTTGTTGGTGCACAGAAACTCCAATCGGAATGCAGATGGTAGATAGAGATCATCTGGGGTTACCAATATTACTCCAGCCCCATACCCTCTTTAGTTGGCTGGACCATCAAAATACAACTACCACCAATCTTTATGGTCGTCTTCCTCCATGTATGCTAAATCTTCATGCGGAAACGAGTCTTTTCCAAGGGTCGCAAATCCAACTCTATCGGGTGCGCAATGAGATGATCAGAGATCACCCTCCCTTTGATGGATTTTTGGTTGGCATATGTTATGTCAAATCTGATAACAGCAATAACCATCTGGCCATTTTTCCTGTTAACGTTGGATTCTTTAAGAGATACTTGATTGGATCCAACCGGGAGATGAGACAAATTAGATGTGAGACCACGTAGAGCCTCAATCTCTTGGTTGCCCATACCAGAGCAGTGCAGTACTTTTCCAGTGGGGTGTAGCGAGTTTCGTACTCCAGCAATTTCTTGCTTTAATAAATCGCATATTCTTCCATGCTTCTTTTATCCTGTTGTGCCATTGTTGATCCCATTGATGTTTCTCCAACAAACAGATACAATAATAGAGGTTCTCCTAATATTGGCGGAACAAGGATAGGTGGACTCATCAGATATTCTTTTATCTTATGAATGCTTCCTGGCACCTAGGATTCCATTCTTTTGGCTCTTCCTTTTTTAGAAGTTTGGAAATGGGTTCACATACCATGGTTAGTCGAGCTATTAACTGGCTTATGTACTGTATTCGAACTAGAAAGCCTCAGATTTTTTTCTATTTTTCGTGCCTTCATTTCTATTATTGCTTTTATCTTATCTGGATCCACTTTTATTCCTCTTTCACTAACCAGGAATCCTATGAGTTTCTATGCTGTTGCACCAAATACACATATTTGAGCAGCTTTTATTCCTTAATTCTCTCGAATAACTTTCTCAATTTTGCAAAATGACCTTGGTGACTGATTAATTTGACTATCATGTCATCGACGTACACTTCCACTTCTTTTTGTATCATGTCATGGAGGGTGGCTGTGGCTGCTCTTTGATAGGTTGCCCCGCTGTTTTTCAACCCAAAGGGCATCATCTTGTAATAGTAGGTTCCCCATGGAGTAGTAAATGTTGTCTTCTCTCTGTCCTTAGGGCACATGCTGATTTGGTTATATCCAGAAACCCCATCCATGAACGAAAATAAGGCATGTCCTGCTGTGTTGTTGACCAAGATGTCGATATGAGGCAAGAGAAAGTCATCTTTGGGACTAACTTTGTTGAGGTCACAGAAATCCATGCACATCCTTACTTTCCCATCTTTCTTGGGCACAAGGATGATATTGGATAACCATTGGGGATATTGTGTCACCTGAAGGAATCCTGCATTCCACTGCTTTATGATTTCTTCTCTGATTTTCTCACTCCACTCAAGCCATATCTGGGCTTTTGTTTGATAGGTTGGGCATCTAGAAAAGTGGGCAATCAGGGTAGACCTATCTCTGGATCTATGCCAGGCATATCTTTGTAAGACCAACCGAACACTTCCTGGAATTCTTTGAATAGGTCTATCATTTGGCCAAGTTCTTCTTCTTTAAGAGAGGAACTAATTTTAACCATTCGAGGGTATTGTTTTGTTCCCAAATTTATGGGGCACACGTCCTCCCAGACAGGTTGGGTCATTCTTTACTTTAATTGCTTTATTAAATGATGGTATTCAATAACATAATCATTATCAGAAGAATTAGAAGAAGAAGAGACATACTCGGAATCATTAATTTCATTCATGATAAGAGATGGAGTATAAGCACACATGACAGACTGAAGTTGCTAAATTCCTTGATTGAAACAGAACTATTGGCAGACTCGCTAGCAGACACAACTAACTCGGAGTTGCCTACTCTTTGAGACTATACATCTTGAAACTTTTCAGAGACACTTATCCAGTTTACAATTGCTTTTGGAGAGGATGGATCAACAGATGGGACATTGGTCCCTTCACATCCTTACTGGAAGTCATGGCTATCTCAAATAAACCTCTGATGTTCAGATCCTCTTGAGCGGACTTCAGCTTCAATTGTTCTATCTCGAGCGCAACCCAGTCGACATTGTCTTAGAAGAAGATCTCGAATCCTGGCTAGAAGCTCCTTGTGCTATCATCGAACCAAGGGTCAGTATGTCCATAGTATGTGAAGTCTGCTCCCTCCTTGACAAAGTATCCATTCAGGTTTTTGAAGTAAGGGGAAGCTTCTCCATCATTCTGGTGAAAGTTCATTGATTCTTGGTGCTCCTGACCTCCTCTTTTAGGCTTGCATTTCTTTTTCGGTAGAATATACCTCAATCCACAATTGTTGTTGTAGGTTAGAATATCCAAAAATTGTGGAATCCTCTACTGATTCTTCCCCAATCCAAGCCCAGGGAAATTCTCCATATTATTCATCATCCTGAGGATTGCCTTATCTCTTATTGTCTGATATCCAGTCAAAATTATTTCTACTTCCTCTAAGGATACAAAACTGATAGCCCCAATCTCAAACCCTCTTAATTGGAAATCCGGTGGCATTTCTCCACCCGCCTCAAAGTTTGCTAGGGTGTGAACGATCTCTAGATCACCAAAAATAGTGATCACTTTCCCTTCATGGATGAATTTTGACTTTTGATGTAAGCTAGATGCCACTACTTCTATGGGATGAAGCCAAGGTTATCCCAATATCATATTAAAGGAAACTTGAATATCAATCACTTGAAAATCCATAGTGAACCTGAAAAGCCCTTTCTGGATGATTGTGGTCAGTATTCCCAGAACTTTCCTCCTAGTATTGTCATAGGCTCTAATTGTCTGAGTCGAAGGCTTCATCTGAGCAAGGTCTAACCCTATACAGTTCGCAGCTTTGACATGCATGTCATTGAGGGCTGATCCATTGTCAATCAAGACTTGAGGTACTTGATTGCCGTTGCACTCTATCGTGACATACAAGGTTTGGTTATGGTTCTTCCCTCCAGGTGGTAGATCATCATCGGAGAAGAGGAGAGATTGAACTACATAAGTGTCACCCACGATATGTGAGAGTTCCTCTGTACCCATCTCTATTGGTACTTGAACCTTGGTGAGGGACTTTAGAATTGCTTCCCTATGTGTTGGAGAGGCCATTAGCAATCCCCAAATGGAGATATTGGCTTGCACCTTCAAGTACTTGATTTTCTGGATCATACTTGACATTGCTCTGAAATTGAGTTGAGGTAGAGGGTTTCTCCATAATTAGTCCCTTCTCTTTGAAATTCCTTCTACTTCGGGTCTTGGACACTTCAGGTTCTTTTCCCTTGATGATAAGTTCCACCGGACATAGATCTTCATCTTCCAGATCACTCTTTGTGATTACAAGAGCCCCTACCATGGGATTCCTCCTTCCTATGTTAGGAACCGAAGATCTTGTGTAGGCATTCTCTCTTTTCCCTCTTAAGGCAGAAATCATGTCCTAAGTCCTTTACAGGATCCTAGATAAAGCCTCTTGGTT
The DNA here is from genome assembly GCF_018873765.1 of Telopea speciosissima. Lineage (NCBI taxonomy): Eukaryota > Viridiplantae > Streptophyta > Magnoliopsida > Proteales > Proteaceae > Telopea > Telopea speciosissima. The sequence goes on from NC_057920.1 coordinate 27,737,001, forward strand.
CTCGTTGAGTTACCTAAGAAAGTGGTAATGCCCTGGATACTTCGAATATGTTGGTTTCATCTGTTGGATCATTTTGAGGGTCTCCTTTCCTAGCCTCTGCACTTCAACTGCTTTGGACAAGGACCCAAAATGTTCAGCCTCGTGGTCATTCCCTGAACCAATGCTTACAGTTGATCTTCCTCATCTTCACTGGAGATTACCGGGTGGATATTCAGTAGGATCTCTAATTTGTTCATCCAAATTGACATTGTGGAGGATGAATCGGTCATGCTATTGGACCCATTCATAATATTCTTCACTGCGTCAGTCTAGAGATTTTGGGGGCTTCCGCACAAATCTCGTGCTAAAGCAAACACTAATGTGACCGAATTTTCCAATTCACACATTGGCCGTGACAAAGGGCCATGTCTCATTTATTGGGTCCAATTGCTACAGTTCTTCTTGATACTTTGCATCTAAAGGGACTACTTCCAAGAGCATTTTCTGGACCCTGTCAACAACCTTGTGGATCCTTTCACATGAAATGGAAGATTCCATGCCTCCAGTCCATAAATCTCCTCATATTTGTTGGTAGGACCCTCTATCTCTATTTTAGATTCATTGCTAGATGCTTCATCGTCTGCATCCTCACCAAATGCTCCATCATTTAAATTTTTGTCAGATTCTTCATTATTCGAACTTCCATCGAATGCTCCATCACTTGAGTTATCGTCTCCATCTCCATTACTGTCGATGGGGTGGATTCCTTCAGTTGGGTCCAAATATGGGTCCCCGGTGTTGATGTTGTTCACCAAGGTTTCCCACTCTTCTACCATCTTCAGGGGTCTGGAATATGGTTGGATATTCGAATACAACATTGGGCCTTGAGGAGGTTTCCTAAATAGATCCTTTGCTAGGGCATGAGCTAGACAGTTCATGTTCCTTAGCTAGTGCGATGACCTCAAAAGGAAATCTTCTTCATCTGCCAGATCTATCTTTTCACATTGTTCTGCAAAGTGGCTACACCATATCTGGAAATTTGGAGGTAGCCTTGTACAGGATATCTTGAGTCATGGAAGCTATCTTGAGGACATCTTGTACTTGATAGAAGATTCTCATGTTCCATTTGACGAAATCTTCCCCTTTGATGTACCAGATTCCTCTCGGATCTATTGAAGACCCTATTTCTTCGTCACTACTCCTTCCTTCATCATTTTCTAGTGGAATAGGCTGAATGAGGCCAGTCGAGTCAATCTAATCATCATTTATACCCATGTTTACCCACTCGATGGTTTTCGCTACAAATTCAATGGAGAATTCATCTTAAGAATCTGATTCTTCACTTTCTCCTTCGCTATCATCTGTGTCTCCCCCCTATTTGGATAAGGAAAGTCTCTTCTGATAGGGCTTCACCAATGGCTAGTGCAATTAAGGCCTTAATTAGGCTTGGTGTGATTTCTTCAATAATTCTGACATCATCCTCAAGTGGAACCTCCTCGATAGGTCGGATGTGAACCGTAGAGTCAATGGCATCATCTTCCTCATCTGAGTTTTCGACATAGGTCATTGATGAGCACATTTATGTGTGAAATCTTAGAGCATAAAGCATACATTTTACCACATTGGACAGAGTTACTCGGTGCTTTCTTGTGCTTTTCAGGTTTTAGGTGAATTCTTGTGAAAATGGAGGAGATGATGCTAAGGAAATGTTTTTAAGCTGTTTAAAGGTGTTAATGGCTTGGATGCGTAGCCCATCGAGTCAGCTTCGTAACGGTTCAAACGGCACTTGATTCCGAGTTAAAACGAAGAAGTTACGGCCGTTTTCGTAACGAAGCGCGAAAATGGTCTGTAGGGGTTTATTTGCAATTATTGACAGTCGGCCGGAGACAAAGTGAAGCGAAAGTTCGGATTCTAGGGGCCTTAACGCAATAACCAGAAGTTATATTTCCTGTACCCGAAAGATTCCATTTGGAGGGCTCTGGACAGTCCAACTTCAACTTGAGATATCTTCGGCTCCCGAACTCCAAATTGGACGAAATTTGGGTCTATTTTGAGTGATTTTTCGTAAGGAACACAATGGTGAGGCCTATATAAGCACCCCATGCTCCACGTTTTCTGAAGGACAGAATGGGTATTTTATTTATTCTTGAAGGAATCCTAGTCATCACCCTTACTCTCTCTCTCCTCCAACTTATCAAGGGCACTTCGGAATTCTACTTGGGATAGATTTATTTTGAAAGATATTCTCTCACCTATGGAAAGTTGAAAAATCAAAGATGCTTTGATTTTATTGCTTGGAGAAGATATCTACAAAGAAAAGGAAGCACTTGTTAGAATTGGAAATTTACTTTTCTAGAAATAGAAGGTCTATGTAAACAATCTTTTCTTCTTCTTCTTTCTATTTTTTTCTTTTTTCTTAGGATTCAAGGCATTGTAAAAGAGGAAGGAGAAGAGAATATTCTCTTTTCTTAGGGAATATTTCTCCTACACTTCCCTCTTCTCTCTTCTCCTCTCTTCCTCTTATAAATACCCCTTGCCCTTTGGGTTGTAGTTAGTAGTTTTTTAGTTCAGTTTTTTAGTTAGTTTCTAGTTCAATTTTAATTCAGTTTTTTAGTGTAATTTTTACTTCATTCACTTAGTGAAATTTTCTCTTCTTTTCCTATTTTTGGCTTAAGTTCTTAGTTTTGATTTCAAGTTCTTAGTTTTGATTTCATAAGTCTAGTTTAATGGTTGTAATAGTTATAGTTTAAAGCTTCCTAGTCTAAGTTCCTATGTTGATGACAAGACATGGAGATTTAGAAGAGGAAGCCATGGTGAGTTTATTCAAGTATTCAAGCACATCAAGGTATCTCATTCTCTAAACCCTTAATCTCATTTTCCCTTTCCTCTATCTCTCTCTATCTTCTTCTTCTTCTCCCTCTATTTCTTTTATTTTTTTTATATGGTTGTGGTATGTGGATGCATTTTTATTCCCTTATTTCTTTTTATGTGATTATGAAGTGTGGCTACGTTTTTATTATTCCTTTCAATTCGCTTTAGTTTGATAGGTTAGATGCTCATGTGTTAGGACGCCAATTTAATCCCTTAATTTGGTTAGATGCTTATGAGTTAGGATGCATTAATTTTTATTAGTTTAATTAGTTTAATTTAACACTTTAATTTGGTCCACTTTGCATTACTTTTAAGTTAATTAAATAGAGTGGCGTATATCTCCTCGTGTTCGACCCGTAACTACGATTGACCCGTACGCTTGCGGTATTATTTTAACTCAAACAAGTTTTTGGCGCCGCTGCCGGGGAGATTATTTACCACTTTATTTTTTTGATTTTTAAGTAATTCGAAGTGCTTTAGTTTCTTCTCTTTCTCCTCTTTCTCCTCTTTCTTTTAAAAAAAAAAAAAAAAAAAGTTTTTGAAAACCTTTTCTTGTTACTCTTCTGTTTCAAATAGTGTGCGCCCAATCTAAAGTCCTTCATATGCCCAAACCCAGCCAATCTTGGTGCCTCTTGATTCGTTGGGTGGTTTGGATTGGCATGTGACTTATCTTTGGAGGTGACCACTCTTGATAACAGGAAAGCAACATAGTGAGAGTTTTGGAAACATAAACGTATAGTAGTCCTCCACCCTACATCAGAATCCATTTGGAGTCGCCCGTAGGTGGCTCGTGAAGACTATACGGGTTCCCTTACTGTCAACCTATATGGCAACCTTGCAGCTTTGGAACCATTGTTTCGATTTCTGAGGGATAGATGCATTACCTACCTTGGGCTCCCTCTTGTTTTTAGTATTTTTTTTTCTAGTCTTTTATTTTTCTTTAAACTTTTTTTTTTTATGGGAGACCTCAATTTGGGATAGGTGGTTAATTTAGAATAATGGGAGATACACTTCCATATAAGACTTTGGGGGAAAGATGGACCTATGCTAAGGCAACCATGATTTTGGAGGAAATGTTTAAACAGGTTAGGGAAGCCAAAAGTGGTGAGATAAAGAACAATTTTGCACCACCCCAATACAATTTTGCTCCCCAACCCAACTATGGGCTTTTGGGAAATTTTGATTGGTCACTTCCCCAGACAATCTATGTTATGGAAGGATGCCCTAATCTTTATGTGGGTAGCTATGGTGATGAGAATGTGAGTCCTCAATTTCAATACAATTCTTTTGGCACTTACAACCAGGGGTGGAGTGATCATCCCGATTTTTTGTGGGATCAATGGAATAACCAAGCTGGACCACCCAATTTCCAATATCATGGTCAGTTTAGTCCTCCAATGCCCAACCCTCCATTAAATCTCAATGGGCCACCTCTCCTTAAACCATATCACCAACCCCTTGAGTTTCAAAACATGGGTGAGGAGGCCAGACTGAATGAGCTTGAGAAATACATAGACCTTCTCACAACAAGCCAAAATACCATGGAGAAACAACTCTCTCAACTGATAACCATGGTGCAAGAGGAGGAAACTGGTACATTACCTAGTCAGCCTGAACCGCCCCATCCCCAGTTTAATGATATTGAAAGTCCACCACCCCAATTTGAGGTTAATGAGAGTCACTCCCAACAAGATGCTTTTGACGAAAATTTATTTGTTGAGATTGAGTCTCCTAAAGATATTAGTGAAGTGAGGTTTGATGAGCTACCTGGGGAAGTCCACTTTTTGCCTGAAATTTCTGATTTTAGTGAGCCTAGTGAATTTATTGATTTAGAATCAGATTTTCATGATAACATAGAAACCAAGGAACTTCGATCTCCCCCTCTCTCTTTGGAAAACTTAGATAATTGTCATTTTGAGGATTTCATTGTCTCACATGTTGATTTGTCCAAACCTCCTAGGTTTGACGATTTTATTGAGGAGGACAATGTTAGTCATAATGCCTTTCAAGGTTATTTCCATGATCCTTATTTGGCAAACCAAGTTATGCAAAGAGCGGATAGTTGTATTACCAGGATTGATTTGAGTAAACCTCCAATTTTTGATGATTATTTAGATGAGGTTATTCATAATCATTTTTATGCTTATTGTGATCCATTTTTGATTGGTTTTTCAAAGAATGATAGGTGTTCTATATTGCAAGCGGGAGAGGAGGGACGGATTTATGGCACGAGTTTTAATGCCTTCATTTTCCACTTGTCCCATGAGGATAGATTTTTCTATTGGATATTTCTCAGTTGTTCTTAACTTCCATATTATTTCTCGCTTTACTAAAATTCATGGTCGAGTGTTTTAAGGGTCGAAGCTATTTCTCCATTTCTTGGCCATGGATTGAGATTTCGTTCTGCTCCTAGTACTTTTTGTAGAGCTCATGACTCTTCATGATCCTCTTTGTTGATTATATCCGGTAAGCCCCTTCATCTCCTCCCTTATCCTTATTCTTTCTTTTATGCATGCATTGAGGACACTGCATGAATTAAGTGTGGGGGGGATGTTGGGCTTAATTGGTGAATTTTGATTATGACAATAGTTTGGTTTTGTGCATATGTCTCTTTGATTGCAAAGCGAGAGAAAGAGGGAATTAGGTGTCCTAGCATGCGAAATAATAAAAAATCCCTTTTCAAGGACGGTAATTGGTTTGTATCCGGTGAGAGGGATTGAATTGAAAAATATAAGCGTTATTTCATTTGATGGCTAGATTCCTCTCTGTGTTTTATGGACCCTTTGATCTTTTGGCTAGTAGTTGAGACCAATTTGTTTGTGGCAAGGCAAGGCATGAAAGTGGAAGTGAATGAAAAAAGAAAAAGAAAAAAACAAGGAACAGAAAAGAAAGTGGAATTCCTTGGGACTAGACAGGCACTTGTGCCTCATGAAGGGGTGACTTGATCGAAATTCCTTGGAAGAAAACTCAAAAAAAAAAAATCTTGCATCAATGTCTCAATGTCTTATGGATATATGCAAAAGCGAAGCTACCAAGTATTGGGTGTCTGGTGTATGCTCCACCATGTCATTCGAGAGAAAGTAGTGGAGTAGAAATAGAGTTTGTGGTTGAGAAAGAAAAAACTTTTGCCTTAATGCCTAAAAAAAAAAAAAAAAGTATGGTCAACAATACTCAATGCCTAAGTCTTTGGTTCCATCGATGCTATGGGGGGTTTACTTGAAGGTGAGTAGTGTTCAGAAAATATAAGGAGATCCCTTGAACTTGATGCATACTTGTTACTTAAATTGATGTGGGGTGATAAAATTCAAGTGTGGGGGAACCTTTGGCTCCTTGATCTTTAGTTGAACACTTTTTGGGATTATGTACACTGTCCTACTTATGTTATGATTAAAATTTGCAGCATTCATTTACAATTGAATTTTGGGTGTATATTCACTGCAAACACCCACGAGACACAACTCGTCCACTAGGGGTAACCTAGGGGTTCAAAGGCTTGTTGCACATGCTAAGTGCAACCGTGATTCCTACGAAAGTGAGTTAGGATTTTCTGCATTCTAGATTAGTTTTTCTTTTGCTTTACTTGAGGACAAGTAACGTTCAAGTGTGGGGGAATCTGATGAGCACATTTATGTGTGAAATCTTAGAGCATAAAGCATACATTTTACCACATTGGACAGAGTTACTCGGTGCTTTCTTGTGCTTTTCAGGTTTTAGGTGAATTCTTGTGAAAATGGAGGAGATGATGCTAAGGAAATGTTTTTAAGCTGTTTAAAGGTGTTAATGGCTTGGATGCGTAGCCCATCGAGTCAGCTTCGTAACGGTTCAAACGGCACTTGATTCCGAGTTAAAACGAAGAAGTTACGGCCGTTTTCGTAACGAAGCGCGAAAATGGTCTGTAGGGGTTTATTTGCAATTATTGACAGTCGGCCGGAGACAAAGTGAAGCGAAAGTTCGGATTCTAGGGGCCTTAACGCAATAACCAGAAGTTATATTTCCTGTACCCGAAAGATTCCATTTGGAGGGCTCTGGACAGTCCAACTTCAACTTGAGATATCTTCGGCTCCCGAACTCCAAATTGGACGAAATTTAGGTCTATTTTGAGTGATTTTTCGTAAGGAACACAATGGTGAGGCCTATATAAGCACCCCATGCTCCACGTTTTCTGAAGGACAGAATGGGTATTTTATTTATTCTTGAAGGAATCCTAGTCATCACCCTTACTCTCTCTCTCCTCCAACTTATCAAGGGCACTTCTGGAATTCTACTTGGGATAGATTTATTTTGAAAGATATTCTCTCACCTATGGAAAGTTGAAAAATCAAAGATGCTTTGATTTTATTGCTTGGAGAAGATATCTACAAAGAAAAGGAAGCACTTGTTAGAATTGGAAATTTACTTTTCTAGAAATAGAAGGTCTATGTAAACAATCTTTTCTTCTTCTTCTTTCTATTTTTTTCTTTTTTCTTAGGATTCAAGGCATTGTAAAAGAGGAAGGAGAAGAGAATATTCTCTTTTCTTAGGGAATATTTCTCCTACACTTCCCTCTTCTCTCTTCTCCTCTCTTCCTCTTATAAATACCCCTTGCCCTTTGGGTTGTAGTTAGTAGTTTTTTAGTTCAGTTTTTTAGTTAGTTTCTAGTTCAATTTTAATTCAGTTTTTTAGTGTAATTTTTACTTCATTCACTTAGTGAAATTTTCTCTTCTTTTCCTATTTTTGGCTTAAGTTCTTAGTTTTGATTTCAAGTTCTTAGTTTTGATTTCATAAGTCTAGTTTAATGGTTGTAATAGTTATAGTTTAAAGCTTCCTAGTCTAAGTTCCTATGTTGATGACAAGACATGGAGATTTAGAAGAGGAAGCCATGGTGAGTTTATTCAAGTATTCAAGCACATCAAGGTATCTCATTCTCTAAACCCTTAATCTCATTTTCCCTTTCCTCTATCTCTCTCTATCTTCTTCTTCTTCTCCCTCTATTTCTTTTATTTTTTTTATATGGTTGTGGTATGTGGATGCATTTTTATTCCCTTATTTCTTTTTATGTGATTATGAAGTGTGGCTGCGTTTTTATTATTCCTTTCAATTCGCTTTAGTTTGATAGGTTAGATGCTCATGTGTTAGGACGCCAATTTAATCCCTTAATTTTGTTAGATGCTTATGAGTTAGGATGCATTAATTTTTATTAGTTTAATTAGTTTAATTTAATACTTTAATTTGGTCCACTTTGCATTACTTTTAAGTTAATTAAATAGAGTGGCGTATATCTCCTCGTGTTCGACCCGTAACTACGATTGACCCGTACGCTTGCGGTATTATTTTAACTCAAACAGTCATATGACTAATTTTATAGTTAGTAAACCCGTATTTCCTTAACGACGCATCTAGCCTAAGAATGTCCGGACCGTTTTCCAAAAATTCAAGCTTCTTTAGTCATCCATTGGAGGCCAAACCTCTACCTCGGTCACACCAATGTCCTCCTTGTTGGACTTTCCCGTTACAGTTCACCCTTGTACAGTAAGCACACACCATCATCCTTTAGGCTCTTCTTTTCCTAGCATATCGGCTCTTGCCACGGAATGGTGTTGGTTGGTTCTTCCTCATTTCTTCTTTGTATATTTCTTTCAAGAAATTCCCAATGTTTATTTTTATTTCCGCAAGGAGATCCATCTGCCACATGAGATGCACTTTGTCTCTCCATATTTTCCTCAGTTCTCAAAGAGACATCTTTATAGGCCGGATTAGAGATGTCAGGTCTAAGCTTGGTGTTTATTCTTCCAAAGCATTCATGGATCCAGTGGATGATCTTAGGAATATGGTTCGACTTCCATGGATGGCCCATCCAAGGTCATTCGACTATTTACTTCATAATCTACCCATGCAGTATCGTACGACCTGGGGTGGTAGAAAGTCGAGTCTGGCCTATGTACCTTTTGGGATAATTCTTCTGGATACGTCTTCATTATCAGAGGCTGGTTCTTCCTTCCTTTTTTCTTCTTACTCTCCTCCAGAGTGCCTGTAGACTTGAGCATTCATCAATTTCCTCTTTTTTCGTATAGGTCGGATCAAAGCAGTGGGATCCCTGGAAAGAGCATCTCCTTGTAACATGTTCAGCCATAAGCTGGCAAGGGGTTGGTGGTTACATTAGGTTGTTGCCCTATCTTTAGTTCGATCTTCCTTGCATCTATCAGATCCTATATCGTGTGCTTGAGGGGTATGCACTTGTCGGCCTGATGACCCTTGTGGTTATGGTAATGAAAATACATATCTGGCTTGTACCGGGGGGTAGATTAGCCATATACATATACCGAGGTGGCACTACATTCAACATCCCTTCCTTCCTTGAAGAAAAGGCGAGTGGGTGTCATATTTTCGAAAGTGAATTCCCTTAGAGGGCTTGCTGTTCAACTTGAATCACCAAAGGAGGAGCAACAGTTGTCTTGACTTGTCTCTCAGTGTATTGGAACTAACTGCGTTCACTTCTGGACCATTTCCTTTCCCTCTTTCGCGCTTTTGCCTGAGTAAGTCTCGGAAGCATCCTTCACCGTACTCTGGGCTTGCTTCCCTTTGAATCAATTAACTTCGATGTGCTTGCCTGTGGCCATAAGCCCTTCAAAAGTCTTGATATGTTGACAGTAAAAGCAGTCTTGGTACTCTTCGTGCAAGTTTTTGAGTATCATTTCTACTTGCTCTGACTATGTTGGGCTCTTCCATATCCTTGATGCCTTTTCCTAAAATCTCATGATAAAGTTAGAGAATCCCTCATCGGCTCCTTGCCTTAGGGTTTCTAATTCTCACCGAGTAATATCTACCTCAATGTTGTACAAGTAGTGCTTAGTGAATGCCTTCACAACTGCCGACCAAGTCTGAGTTTGAGTTTGGTCTATTTGTGTAAGCCATCTCAAAGCCGATTTAACCAGTGAATAGAGAAATGCATGACCCATCTGACTCCTGTCAGAGTCCAGATCTTGGCCACAATAACAAAGATCTTCAGGTGAGCCTTAGGGTCTCCAATCCCATCAAACTTATCAAGCTTCCATTTGAAGTCATCGTTATTCTCCCTTCTGGAAAGAAGACCAAGTTATCTTCTGGTTTCTCGATGGCCTTTCCTTTCATTGCAATCTCAAGTTTTTCAACTTTTTCTCTCATCTGCCATTCTCTCTCAGTTTCAGGCAGATTATGGGGGGGCATTGATTGCTACATCCTCCTCTTCTTCTATCACAATCTTGGGTAGTGCCCTAGATGTCTTCGAGGCTGCCATAGGTTCTCCGAAAGTCGGTGTTTTATCCACTTGAGACTGACCTTGCACTGCTTGAATCATCTATGCAACTAATTATTTTATTTCTATCATCTCTCGCTACACATGATCCATCTGTTGGTTCCATACTTCTTCTAACAGACCGATATCTGACGGATCCATGGTGCATATGCTAGGTGATAACCTTACTGGACTTTGTCTTGATGGGTTGAATGGTGGAGGAGAGACACTGGAATTCCTATTAGAAGGGGAAGGTAGAGTCTGCGGAGACTAGTCCAAGTCAACTGGCTGCCATGATGGGTCCACGCAGGTAATGGGGATCTTCTTTGTCGTGGAATTGTGCCTTGCAAAGGCGAGAAAAAAATTATTTTATGACTCGAGAAGAGAAAGAAAAAGAGAGATTTATGATTACTATTTTTTATTTACATATATATATATATATATATTTTTTTTTCTTATTTATGCAAACAAGTATTATGCATACAAATATATACAAACAAGGTTAGTTTGTGCAACGATTCGCCTTTAACCCTTTGATCACATCTTAGTCAAGTAATCAATGGTGTAATTTCATTGAGATTTAGGATTAATCAGGGAATAACCACAAAAATTGATGTAATCATACTATAGATCCTTCGTTGTTCGACGATTCTTTTAGGTTAAACTCGAATTGCAACACGTCAACAAACAGAACAACCTAATTGAGAATTTCTCAATAGTCTACCCTATGCTAATATAGAGTGTCATTCATCATAGGAAAATTAGAGCACCGTTATTGACATACTACACTAGATAGTGTATCATTCTTCATGGGTTAATCCGGGCTACGCTTATCGATACACTAATCTAGATAGATATATCACTCTACCGAGTGATATCGAGGGATGGATAGAGCTCTTTTCCATGATCGGCAACCTACATTAGGAGGGGTACACCATTGAGAATCTCGCTTTTAGCCCTAAACAGACTATGATCTTAGTTTATGGTGTATCCTAGTCATGTATGGTCTAATTTTCTACATGATGCATGCAATAGGTAGGCTAATAGGATAGAACAAGGTCACTCTTGACAGGACCGATATACCTGTCACTTTACGCGAGTTGTGGGTACTTGGTCATTTTGATATATCTGGGGAATAGGTCACATGATCTCAGAGTAATCAATCCAATGTCCTTTTAGGTATTGAAAATACCCCACAGCAGACTAGTGAATACCCTTGCCAGTGATTCTAAACCTGTAAAGTAAATATCAAGGGTTGTGGCTTTGCCACGAATTACCCATGACTATACATGGGGTCCAACGACTAACCACGGGGTTGAGTGTTCCTATGTCGTGTCCACGAATTACCCATAACTACACATGGGGTCCAACGACTAACCACGGGGTTGAGTATTCTTATGTCGTGTGTGTATGCATGAAAGTGGTGCAGGAAGTAGCTATCATCCGATCTTAGAGTACTTAGTATGATGTGCCCCACCTCCTTGGGAGTAGAGGCACAGCAGGGAGTGCCCTCGTCGTCTGATTTTACTTTAAACACGATGCATGATGCAGTTAATACAACAAAAAGAGTTAGCCAAACATAATATCATACAAATAATGCATAAGGGAGAAAATTCTTACGTTTAATGGTAGCATCTCATATTAAAAGCTTGACCATAAACTATCCCCAGCGGAGTTGCCACTTTGAGGATCCGTCGTAAGATTTCCTCCCGTGGGAACAGTCCCTCCCTCTCCCTCTTGGGGAACAAGTAGAAAGGATGGATGTTGATGTGCAATCATGGGGGGATAGGGATCATACAACATATGAAATGGAGCCACCACCTAAGATTAGGTCCTAGGACCCAATTGGTGTATCCTGTAAAGGGCTACAAGATTCTTTATGGTCTGGTCAGAGATGCCGGGTAAGTAGTCAGACTACGAGAGTGGGAAGATGTTAGGCACCCACCTTACCCGGTTGAACCAGTCTTCCTACTAGATGTTGGATTTTGAATATTCTCCCATTATAAGATGTCTTATACCAACATGAACGGCTAAACCATGATGCATAAACTATGCAAAAAAGACTAAACTATATTACACTAAGTACTATGTACACTATACATGAACAACTAAGAGTCTACATTGTACCAAATCACAGATTAACAATAGAAATGTATACCTGCATGATAAATCAATACGATTATGAAGAATGCAAGATCGAAAGCGTCCCCCGGCTCAGGTGGAGACAAATGACTAATTTATCCTTTGTCAAGCAGAGTAATAGCTTACAAAGGTTGAGTTTCGTACCAAGATTCTTGGGCAGAATAACAACATCACGAGTTCTTGGGAGCCAGATGCTCGATCCTCAAATAGAATAACGACGTCACAGAAGATTCAGAACCCAAATGTTGATCTTCGAGCAGGACCACCGCGCTATATGGGATCCAAAGTCTTCAAAGGAATGATGTGTGGAAATGGGTCGAGAAAGTCGGGTTCGAATGATCCGGAGTTCAGATAGGGTAACGGGGCCCAAAGTTTTGAAGCTAGAGATGGGGGAACCTCGAAACAAGTGGGAAAGGGCTTTGGGGAGCAAAACAAGAGAAAATGGGGCTCTGGGGCACAAATCCCGAGAAGATCCGCTCTCTACTGCCAAGAAGCTACCTGCCATCATCCTGGCCAGGTCTATGAGGATGACACGTGGCATTATTACAATCCAACGATCAACTTTAAAATAATTCAAAAGTCATCTGCCTATCTGGTTTATTCTCAGATCAAACCCAAGCCGACCGACTACCATAGATCAAAATCGACCAATCGGCTTGGGTTTCAAAACAAAACATAACTTAGGTTTTGATTAGAGGTGTGATGAAACCTTGAAACCTAGTCGTCTTCTTCATCTCCCCATCATCGCCGCTGCCGCCACGGCACCATCTTCCCCCACCCCCACTCCCACCTACAAGACCCCTCCCTCTGCCGCTCTAACTCTCCCCTCCCTGCAACTTTCCGCCCATCCTCATCTTCAACCCCGCCCCACCCCTCTTCCCTCCTTCTCCAATACCCTCTGCAACTTGCGCCCCTCCCCATGATCTCTTTCTTTGTTGATTGTCGATTAGCTATTGGCACATTGTACTGAGTATTTAGTGACCAGCCTTCACTCAAGGATTGTACTTCTCGGATAGTCGGATTAGCAATTGAAACTGTATACATTTCAGTGTTTTTTTTCAAAAAAAAAAAGCTTTAATACTCTATTTTGGTTGCGAAGGTGTAATCCAGCCCTTCCTCTTTTGTTCCATAGATAGCAAACATGTTCGCACCAAATCCCTTCCTAATACAAGAAGAAAAAAAGGAATGAACACACACACACACACACACACACACACACACACACACACACACACACACACACACACACACATATATATATATATATATATAGAGAGAGAGAGAGAGAGAGAGAGAGAGAGAGAGAGAGAGAGAAGAGAAGAAACCCTCTAATGGAGATGGAAAAAACAGGATTAAATTCACCATCAAAAAATAATAACAAAGAAAAAATTACCCAATCTCGATATATCTAGTCTTTTTTTCTATACAAACATGTGAAAGAATCTCCATGAATGTTAGAAGAAAAACTATCTGAACTTCTGGTTACAATGAATAATACAAAGTAGACGAATATCAATTACTAGTTATCGTTGTTGCTTTTGAAGGTCTGTATAGGTCCTAAGGCTCCCACAACAAATCAAGAGGGCACGACTTCATTGCATTGTCTCGCCCATGGTTTCCCCTTACCACTCAATGTAGCAAACTCATGCTGCCAGGATGTAAAGTTCACTAACTGCACACCATATTATCCCTGCCGAGAACCCGAGACCATGATGGTTCAAGTTTGGTCAATAGGCTCAACATCTCCAGCAAAAATCAGCAAGAATTGAGGAAGCGAATCCAACTCGTTTATGAGAACCTAGAATCTTCGTTTGAGATTGAAAAATTATGTAGGGGTTTAGGGTACCAAGTCCGCATATGGGGTGGGGCAAGGGTTGCTAAGAGAATGGTGGAGCGGGGGAGATTGGAGGGTCGGCGGGGTTGTACGGAGGGGAGAGTCAAAGCAGGAGAGGGAGGGGGTGTTGTAGGGATGGGGGAAGATGGTGCCGTGGCAGCGGTGGCGACAACGACGGTGGGGAGATGAAGAAGACGACTGGCTTTCACGGTTACATCTCACCTCTCATCAAAACCTAAGTTATGTTTTGTTTTGAAACCAAGTCGACCTGTTGGTTCTGATCTATTGTGGCCTGTCGGCTTGGGTTTGATTTGAGAATATACCAGATAGGCAAGTGCCTTTTGAATTATTTTAAAGTTGACCGTTGGATTGTAATAATACCATGTGTCATCCTCATAGACCTGGGAAGGACAATGGCAGGTAACTTCTTAGCAGTAGAGGATCTGAATCCTTCACTTCCCTTTTCTTTAAGTTTCCTTGTAACCAAACGAAGCTTTAAACAATTTTAGTATGTGAAGATCTTAAAACAAGATGAGTCTCTTATTAGCATTGAACATCAATTGGCCAATCGAGCCAGAGAACAAAATTAGTACTACTATTTTGCGAAGAGTGTTGGACCCTATGTTAGATTTTTTTTTGTTTTTTTGGAGTAAAGAGAGATTATATTAGATAGATAAAAGAATAGGGAAATTGACATCCTAAAGAATTTCTTCCCATTGGCATCATCCCTTATAAGAGAGGATAGGGCCTCAGGGAGACTATCTGTACATAAATGAATTTCTTGACAAGAATAGAGGAAACTAGCTGAAAAATCAGCACGACAGTTGATCACCCTCACATGGTGGGTGAAAATGCAACTTTGAAATCGATCACATAACTCGTGAATGTCGCCTATTAATCCAATAGCAACCCATGGAGTAGGAACCTTGCCCATGATTACTTGTATCACCACAAGAGAGTCCGATTTGACCGGGATTTGAGAGAGATTCAAGTCCATGACTTTCAAGAGACCGCACTTGATCGCCATCAATTCAACACGTAAAATTCTCTCTTAGCGCTCCAGCAATTGCAAAGATTGGGCGTCCAGCTTCCTCATGGCCAATTGTGCCATAGCCACCCAACTCCCCTCGAATTGATACTTCACAATTAACTGCGACCCATCCAGGCGGAGAGGTTGGCCATGTATTGAGTTTTGGATTACGGTGAGAGAAGGCGACACGAATCTTCCAACGGTTAAAAAGTCCCTGTTGTTGCTAGAGTCTTGAACCTTAGTCACCAACTCCGAGAACCGAGCTCTTCTATCCTGAATGATGCGATGGAGGATGCAACCAGATCTGTTGGCTTGTTGTCGATCTAGAGGCTCTGTTGTTCCTTTCTTGCCATAGACGATAAATTGCAGCGATTATGCTGAATCTCCATACCTGGTTGATAAGGGAATCGCCTCTAAAATGCAGCACCATCCATGTTACCACCTCATTCCTTGAACTCAAGTGGCCTCTCACCTATCCATTCAATTGGAGAACTTCCTTCCATACAACTGTAGAGAAAGGACATTGGAAGAACAAATGGTCCAAATTCTCCGATCCTCTCTAGCATAGGAAACATGTGGTGTCAGTGCATACGTACTCCCATGTCGCCAATCTACAACGGTCGCTCAATTTTTGCTGACGAGCGAGCCAAGCAATGAAGGAGAACCGTGGTTAAGATGTGGAAAACCATACAAGGTTGTGCCATGCTACTTTGTTCCCTTGTTTATGCACAATGTTCCAAGCGGATTTAAGAGAAAATCTGTCGTTGGAAGTTGGAGTCCAAACCGTCATATTCTCCTACAACCGAGGTTGGAACCTGGTGTTACAGATTTCGTTCCATCTACCCCCAATAGCTGGGTCATTCGGGGGGATCATCCCAACCTTCTTCATCAGACCAAAGAACAACAACACTGTCAAAGGTATTCCGACCCAATGCTTCAACAATTAGTAACAAATGGTCAAACCAAAGTAGCTTGAGAAGATAGAGAATACAACCAGTTGCAACCTTGCGCATCCTTAAGATGGATTTGAGAGTTGATGAGCGAAGAGACCAAATGGAGTGCTTACGCAGCCACCTTTGTTTTACAAATAAAACCTAGCAGTTGTTGGCGTTAGAGGCAATGTTCCATACTGCCGCATCAAAGCAGCCCTGTTCCAGTCATCCAACCGTCTCAAGCCAAGACTGTCCTCGTCTTTTTGTATACAAACTGCTGCCCACGGAACCTTGTAAGAGCCTGATTCTGAGTTACCCCACCACAGAAACTTCGCCATAATCCCTTCTAGCTTATTGAAAACGGTGCTTGGAATATGTGTTCAACCAATATGCAATAGAGCCCATAAGAACCCATGTTAGATTAATTATTACTTAAATCTTTAATTAATTTCCTTCTTTTAAAGAAAAAAATAAAAAATAAAAAACACTCTTTTGTATCTCTTTCGTTGGAGAGAACGAGAAAGGGCTCATTTGGGAAAGTGCAGCAAAAACCGCTTGACCCTTCGCCACATTTTTACATGAGTTTTTTTTAGATTTAGATAAGAAAGGGTAGAAGAACAGAAGTGCGTGTCTGAAGAAGGGTGAAAAACAAAAGGGGGGAGCCGGGAGAGGGTGTTCTGTCTGGGGATGTAGGGCGGGAAAGGGGGCAGTGCTGAGGCATTTGGTCTGCGGAGAACTTAACAAACCCTCCCTCTTTTTCCCCCCTTTCTCTCTTCCGGTCTTTCTCTTGTCGGCGACTTTTCCGGCGTCTCACCACCCCCCACAGTACCTCGATTCCCGTCTTCTTGCTCTTCTCTTTGTCTTCTTCCTTCCTTCCGCTGAAGACTTCGCCGGAAAATTTACCACCCAGAAGTTGCAGAGCTTCCAGAGCCATCCGTTCTTCGAATCAAGTGTCCTTTGCTCCTGACTGGGACGGTGGAGAAGTCGATGATTTGGGGTGTTTCGCTCTTCAAGTGATTGATCTTGCAACCTGTGTCTCTTAAATTTTTTCTTATTACAGTTTGGAAGAGCTACTTTGAGTTGTTGCGAGTTTGGGTTTTCAGTTTTGGTTGTTATTGACGAATAAAACTATAGATGAGGTCCAGAATTGGTTCCTTTCCTCTGTTAAATTGTGAAATGATTAGTTGAAACTCTCAAATTTCTTCAGTTAAGTGAGCCGTTGAGGAAGGTAGATATTCCGGAATCCTCTCATAATGAAGTCGACGGCGAATGGTGCAGCGGCACCGGCGACTACCAACTCATGCGAAGGTGTCTCTCTTAAATTATTATTATTTTCCCTTTTTCTTCTTCTCTTTTTTATTCCGTTAATTAATATTATGAGGTTTATATATTTGATTTATCCGACATTTTCGGGACCAAAAAATGTCAATGCTTTATAGTGAATCACGTATTGCCACGTAACATGACAGGAGAGAGAAAGAGCATCAACCCTGAGCTATGGCACGCATGCGCCGGGCCGCTCGTCACGTTGCCGCCGGTGGGCAGTCTCGTGGTGTACTTCCCTCAGGGTCACAGCGAGCAGGTGAGTTAGGGTTTCTGCTACCGTGCGCCATATTTGATGACACTTTAACCGTCTCCCCCCCCCCCCCCTCCCTAATCGGCTTTGAACTTCGAAGTGAATGGTGATCGGAGGAAGCTGCGGAAAATTTACTAAATTAAACTGATATTTCCACATTGTGGAAGAAAAATAAAAACAGATAAATTGTAGGAAAAAATAAAAGGAAATTGAACATTGTGCTAGCGTGCGCCGTTGGTGCCGAAAGTTGTGGTCGAGGTGAACCTTTTCGCTCGTGTACGTGAAGTGGGCCAATGGCTGCTAGCTTGAAGAAAAAGAAGCAGATGAAACAAAAGTAATTTTTGGGTAGTATGTTGCTATTTTGCGCCGTAGTGGTGACTGGTGCTACTCTTGAATGTCAAGATTTTTGAATTTTGAAATTACCATTTTGCCCTATTATTTGTTAAAATTTTCATATTATGTAGTTTTCATTTAAGTATTTTTCTTAAAAAATTTCAAGTTTTTATTTTTTCTTTTTTTTTTCTTCAAATTTTTTCAAACGTTCAGTTATCTATGCTGTCCCCCCCCCCCCCTTCCTCAGTGGATCTCATTAATCTATTTATTTATTTTTTTAAAATTTTTCCTTTGATCTTTGTTTCAACTCACAGATATTACATCAAAGTATTTTCTTTTTGTTTTGTAATGATAATGATGGTTATGTAGAATACCTGTAGTAATCCAGTGTAAGGTTCTTCCTTTGAGAATTATCATGCATGGTACAACTTTTGTAATTTTTTCTTACAGATTTGCCATTGATCCAATTTAGTATTCACTTTGAAATGTTGAATGAACTGTCTGGATTTATCATTTTCTGTTATTAGTTATCTATCCCCCCTAAAAATATTTTCTGTTATTAGTCATTCCATGTTGTCATAAGATTTGAATATATTGTTTGAGTTTTTTTTTTTTTTGTTTTTTTAGATTTGTCAGAAATTTTAAAGTTCAAGTTAGTGTGTTTGATCACTCTCAGTAGTGACATTTGTTGATCACGATACAATCATTCATTTGATTCATGCAGGCTTCCCCATCTAATTTTAGTGAATTAGATTTTGGCTTCTGAATGATGTTAAGATGAATCTGAAAGTTGGAAAAGGGGAGGCTTGAAAGCATTCTTGATACTCTTTTCTTTTCTAAGTATATGAGTCATTAGTTGGAAACTTGATTTTGCATCTTCGTCTAGATTCATTTATTGCAAAGCTCTGAGGAGAAAAGCCAATCTATCTTCAGGTTGCAGCATCAATGCAAAAGGATATGGATGCACAAATCCCAAACTACCCGAATCTGCCTTCAAAGCTGATATGCCTGCTTCACAATGTTACATTGCATGTATGGAACTAACTTTTTATCTGTTCGTCTTTTTGTTCCTTGAAGATAAATATATTTTGATATCGATGGGTTTTTGAGCTTCCATTTATCAATTATTTTATTTTATTGTGTTGGATTTTCTAGGCAGATCTAGAAACAGATGAAGTTTATGCCCAGATGACACTACAGCCTGTTTCCTCTGTAAGTATACCTTTTCAAATTGTTCAAGGATCATTATTTCTAAACTGCACTATATTTTAGGCAATCCCATGCATTTATCAATTCGCATGCATATTCTTGTGGTTGAAAACTGATATGAAAATTATAAGAAACCAAATAAAATTACATAGCAATCACAAACGAAGTATCATCTTTGCAACAAAATATATCGAGATTCTGGCAAGAAAGGGGGGGGGGGTTGGGAATCCAATGTACATAGGCTGCAGTTTTTGAATTTGTAGGATAAATTCTGAATCTGACTTGCTTTGCACCTCTGTTAACCTGACACTGAGTCTCCATTTCTGTAATCTATCTGTCCCTCTCTCTCTTGCCTAATGCTGTGTCTATGTACTTAACATGCAGGCTTATGCGCATGTATATAATGAGCCCATGAAGCACTTAAGAGTTTCCATAAACATATGCTATTTATCTTGCATATTGCTGTTGTAATGGGTTGAGCATGTCAAGGAATATAATCAGTTAAACCAACCGGATGCAGTCACAATTCTCTTGTTCTAGTATGCAGTATAGGTCTTGTTTTCTTATTCCAAGTTTCCGTCTATGTTTTTTGTTCCTTTAAATTCCTCAGTTCCTTTCTTCTGTTTGAAATTTTGAATGCAGTATGATAAGGAGGCATTATTGACTTCAGATCTTGCTCTTAAACAAAATAAGCCACAAACAGAATTCTTCTGTAAGACTTTGACTGCTAGTGATACAAGTACTCATGGAGGTTTCTCTGTGCCCCGCCGTGCAGCAGAGAAGATCTTCCCTCCCCTTGTGAGCAAATCCCCCTATCAAAGTATTTGCTGCATGAATTTGAATTTCTATCAGGATTTTACCCATTCTTTTGTCATATATATAGGATCTCAAACAGCAGCCACCTGCTCAAGAATTAAGAGCCAGAGACTTGCATGATAATGTATGGACATTCCGACATATCTACAGAGGTAGGCTGGTTTTGCCACTTTTTAGTTCGCTTACCAGTACAGTTCTAGTTCAGGTTTTTTTTTTTTTTTTTTTTTGGGGGGGGGGGGGGTTTCATTTTCTCTTTCTCAGCCACAGCCAGTCTGTAGTTCCCCTTTCATTTTGTGGGTAATCCTGATCCTTTTGCTGGGTAAAACTTGCCCCTCATCACATATCTGTTTCTTTTTGTACCCAGGCCAACCCAAAAGGCACCTGCTTACAACTGGTTGGAGCCTATTTGTAAGTGGAAAGAGGCTCTTTGCTGGTGACTCTGTCTTATTTATTAGGTAATCTATGCTCAATAAGTGAAACAGTTTTGTTTGAATCTTTTGGCTGGTTGATACTTGTCATGAGTTTCTGGTTAGTTGTGCTTTTCTCTAAACCCTTTGGATGGATTTTTACATTATCGTGGTGTGACCAGAGATGAAAAACAGCAGCTACTCTTGGGTATTAGACGGGCCAACAGGCAACCTACAAATATATCTTCATCAGTATTATCAAGTGATAGCATGCATATTGGCATCCTAGCAGCTGCCGCCCATGCAGCTGCAAACCACAGCCCATTCACTGTGTTTTACAATCCACGGTAATTTTTTATTTTTATTTTGTATATATATATTTTTTGTTATTTTTGCCTACACTAGTTTTAGAATTTAACTTTTAGCTGTCCTGTTCTGAGTTATATTGTGGAACCATATATGAGATTGATTTGTATATTCTGAACTGAAATATTAACTATGATCAGTCTAATATATTCCTCGTTTCTGCAGGGCTAGTCCATCAGAATTTGTGGTTCCTTTAGCCAAGTACTACAAGGCTGTGTACGGAAACCATATATCCTTGGGTATGCGATTTCGGATGATGTTTGAAACTGAGGAGTCAAGCACCAGAAGGTGATTTTATTAGGACTTGTGTCTCTCTATTGTCAAGTTAAAAAATTTTGGATTTCAGTAATTTTGGTACCGAAATGTTGTCAGTTTCGTTGGCCGCAACCTAAAATTTTACCCTGAAACTTTAGGGAGTGCCTATTTAAGCATGTTTACACATGTTCGAATAATTAGATTTGAAGCTATGCTGACTTGAAATGCATGGTGTCACCACCTATTTCACTGAAAGGGCCAGTTTCACCAATATTTTTTTTATCCTCAAATCCGAAGAACTTTATTGTTTTTGCATTTCTGGGTGGTTTGTGTGCCTGTGTGGATCACTGTAAGCCTAAGAAACTTTGTACTACTATTTGAAAGCAGACCCAAGAAAATAAAAAAAAATCTAGTTTAGTTTTCGGGATTTAATCAGCATAGAGACCAAACATTTAAAATTTATAACTTGAACCCTATTTTAAGTTTGACCTAGGTGTGACACAACATTGGGATTTCATGTTCTTAAACCTTATTTGCATTTTGCCCTTTCGATGTTTCGTCCCTCTTCACCCGAGAGCTCCAAAACTACTAGAAAACTTCAATTTTTTTAGCAAAATTCTTCATTTTGCTACTGAATCAAGGTTTGATGGTCAAGTGTGGAGCATCCACTTCAATATTTGGGAGGATTTGAAGAATCACTTGCCCAAATTTCACATCTATAAGGCTGCTTTGATGGACTTTGAGACATTTTCAGGCAGAGAATGACATGGCCATGATATGTCATAGGGTCTGAAGCCAAACTACCATTTTGGGTGTTTTTTTTAACTAATCTGCTTTATTCCCTCCCCCCCCCCCCCCCCACCCGCAAAAAAAAAAAAAAATCAGAAGAAAGGGCGTACCGGGTGCACGAGGCTCCTGCCACTGTAGGGTCTGGGGAGGGTCATAATGTATGCAGCCTTACCCCTGCTTCCGCAGAGAAGCTGTTTCTAGACTGGATCACTTGCTAGTACTGCCTCTATAATGTTAAGGGCAGCCCTCATAGAAACCTTTTAATAAATGAAGTTAATCCTCAAATCTTCACCAAGTTAAATAAATCCAGTCATTTGAGCGGGCTTACATATAGTGAAGGATTTTCTGCTGCAGGTATATGGGCACAATAACAGGAATCAGCGATCTTGATCCAGTAAGGTGGAAGAACTCACAATGGCGTAATTTGCAAGTAATTTTGTGATCTCTTTTTATGTTTTGCATAATTTTTTAATATTTTAATGTCAATCATAATCAGGCAACTACTACATTATGTTTTTTTATCCATGTCATGAAATATCATTGTCATCATCGACATCTCCTTGAATAGGTTGGCTGGGATGAGTCCACAGCCGGGGAAAGGCGCAACCGGGTCTCAATATGGGAGATTGAACCTGTGGCAGCTCCATTTTTCATTTGTCCGCCACCTTTTCTCAGATCCAAGCGGCCAAGGCAGCCAGGAATGCTAGGTAAGTCATGTAAAATTGTCAGTTGAAGTTTTATTTCTTTGTATGAGGGAGGAAGAGAGAGAGATGCATGTCCTTGGATTCCAGACTACAGTTGGCCCTTGGATTCAAGATTACCGCTGGGTTGACTGGGCCAACTAGTATATTTCCCAGGATAAAAATAAAAATTGGACTGACTAGATAATCATAAAGCTGGAAAAATTTAAACGTCGACCTTCAAGATACCCATGGCGGATCCTACTAACCTAGCTGAGCACCTTGCAAGGCATTCTTCCCTTTTCCAAATGTCCAATTATCAGCAGCAGTTGTTGATATGCTACAATAATCTGTCATAGCTTGTGAATTTTGTTAATGGATATCTGACTTGACGATGATTTGGATTGGCTTTGCAGATGACGAGTCTGATCTAGAGAGCCTTTTCAAGAGAACAGTGCCTTGGCTTGGTGATGATATCTGCATAAAGGATCCACAATCCCAGGATGCTGTAATGCCTGGCCTGAGCTTAGTCCAGTGGATGAATATGCAACAGAATCCTTCTCTCAGTAACTCGCCTTTGCAACCTGACTACATGAGTACTCTAACTGGACCTGTTCTCCAGAACCTTGCTGCAGCAGATCTTTCCCGTCAGGTGGGCCTGCCAGGATCACAGATCTTGCAGCAAAACAACTTACAGCTTAATGTTCAGAGACTGACTCAGCAAGCACCACAGCTTGATCAGATGGTAAAGTTACCAAGCATATTGAACCAATTAGGCTCAGATATGCAGCCACAGCAACAGATGGAAGACATTAGTCAGCAGCCTAGACAGAACTTAATCAATCAGGGACTTCTGTCAAATCAAACTCCGGCACAATTATTACAGTCTCAAGTTCTGATGCAGAGCCATAATGTTCATCAACAACCACTTGTCCAGAACCATCAACTTCATGCTAACCTTCCTCAGAATCCCCAACAGCAGCAGCAGCAGCAGCAGCAACAGCCACCACCTCCACCACAACTGCAGCCGCAGCAGCAGCAACAACCACCTCCACCACAACTGCAGCAGCAATCAGCTAACCAAAACCAGCAGCAGAACCGTTTGGCAGCTCAGCTGTCACAAGTTAACCAACAGTTACAGATGTCAGAACGTCAGATTCATTTGCAACTGATACAAAAGCTTCATCAACAACAGCAGTCACTCTTGTTGCAGCAATCTATGCAGCCACAGCTTCCACAGCTGACCCAACTCCAAGAGCAGCAGAGGCAGCTGTTGGAAGTGCCTCAAAATTTGTCGACTGTATCTACCTCAAACCTGCATTCTCAGCCACAAATGATCTCCCAACAGACAACAAGGAATAACAGCCAACCAAGTGTTCGGTTCTCTCATCCGACCCAGCAGAATCAACATCAACCAAAGCTTCAGCAGCAGCAACCAGGCATGCTGGCAGAGTTGCCTGGACAGATGGTACTTCCTTCGGCCCCTACTGCAAATCTTCTCTCAACTGCAGGCAGCGGTGTACTGACAGCCACTGCAGGTGGAGCACAGTCAGGTCTTACTGATGACATTCCATCTTGTTCCATGTCCCCTTCCACAAACAACTGTCCCAATGTAGCCCAACCGATCACATGCAGTAAAACCCAATGCAGCCAAGCATTGCCAGAGGAAATGGCCCACTCTGCAGCAACAGTCTTGAATAATTTTACCTTGGAATCCATGTCACCAATCCCCAACTTAGTAGTCAAAGAGTTGCAGCAGAAACCTGATATCAAGCATTCTGCATCAGCATTGCATGTATCTAAGAGTCGGGCTCAAGGGGTTGTTGCCCCACAGACGTATGTTAACGCTGCAGCCCAGATGGATTACTTGGACTCATCGTCTTCTGCAACTTCAGTTTGCCTTTCTCAGAATGATGGTTCCTTACAGCAGAACTTCCAAATGTCTTCTTTCAATCCCCAGTCAGTATTGTTCAGGGACACTAGTCAGGATGGGGAAGTTCAGGCGGATCCAAGGAATAATGTTCTATTTGGGGTGAACATTGAGGGTCCAATGGGAATGCCTTCAACTCCTGATCCGTTGCTGGTGAGGTGCATGGAGTCTGGCCCAAATCCTGTATCTTCACATGACATGCTTGCCAACTATGGAAACTCCAAAGATGCTCAACAGGAGCTGTCATCTTCAATTATTTCTCAATCATTTGGGGTTCCGGATATGCCATTCAATTCAATTGATTCGACCATCAATGACAATGGCTTCTTAGGCAGGAGTCCATGGGCTCCTCCACCACCTCAATTCCAGCGGATGCGAACATTCACCAAGGTTTGATGCTTCTTTTACAATCTCCAATAATGCTGTTTTTTTTTTCATTTTATTTTCTCCTCTTTTACTCACCAAGAGCCTGACCTAATTGTCCCTAATGTGCAGGTTTACAAGCGTGGAGCTGTTGGAAGATCTATTGATATTACTCGTTATTCAGACTATGAAGAACTGAAACAAGATTTGGCACGTAGATTTGGGATAGAAGGCCAGCTTGAGGATCGACAGAGAATAGGCTGGAAACTGGTCTATGTAGACCATGAGAATGATGTTCTGCTAGTAGGGGATGATCCATGGGAGTAAGCTCTCTCTCTCTCGCTATAATTAGTGGGTATAGCTAGTTTTGTCAATCCTAAACTCTTTTCTGGGTGAAGATCAGGGTGTCATTGGTTGAAGACCAACCACACCAGTTCCAGCCCCTTCTCCCTCCCTCCCTCCCCCCCCCCCCCCTCTTCTGCCATAAGAAAAAAGGAGGAGAATGAAAAGAATAATTCCTTTTGGGCAA
Organism: Telopea speciosissima; assembly: GCF_018873765.1. Taxonomy (NCBI): domain Eukaryota; kingdom Viridiplantae; phylum Streptophyta; class Magnoliopsida; order Proteales; family Proteaceae; genus Telopea; species Telopea speciosissima. Next base: position 27,762,291 of record NC_057920.1, read on the forward strand.
TGAATTAATCACTACAGTTAAAGTAATTACACATGCTTGATTTTAATTTAGAGGGTGGACTCACGGACTCAAGTCAGGAAACAGCCTCTACGCGAAGCGGGAATAAGGCTGCATATATTATGACCCTGCATATATTATGACCCTCCACAGACCCCGCAGTGGCTGGAGCCTCAAGCACTGGGTCCGCCCTTTTTATACTTGATTTGAATTTGAATTGTTACGTTCTGGTGATTTGCAGGGAGTTTGTTAATTGTGTTCGTAGCATCAAGATATTGTCACCTCAAGAAGTTCAGCAGATGAGTTTGGATGGGGATCTTGGGAATGGTGCCCTTCCAAATCAGGCCTGCAGCAGCTCTGATGGTGTAAATGCATGGAGAAGTGGTAACTGCGACCAGAATTCTGGCAACCCTTCTGCAGGGTCGTTTGACCACTGAATTGTGGTTGAAATCAATACAGCTTATAAGAATAAGAAGTGTGGATCAGTGCATGATTAGGGTGACCAGCCAGACAATTGTTTTATGTAGGTTCTCTCAGTGGCTGTTTTTTCGCCTTGAGCCCTACAGTATGTAGTTCATGGAAGGCGTGAACAGTTACAAATGAATCAGGATGTAAAGAAGTCCCTTGTGCAGTGGTCTTGATTAGTTCAAGCATAGAAATTGAAGGCAACACAACTGATTTATTAGTAGGTAAAGTGGCCCAATTTTTTTTTTTTTTTTTTTTGGGAGGGTGGGGGTGGTCTGCTAGTTTGAGGTTTTCAATAGTTAGTACAGTGCCCATGTAGACGGCTGATATGGCGATAGGTAGTATTGGTTGTAAGATCAATTTTCCTCCCTTCTAGATGTATTGCAGGAAGTAGAAGTGCACAATTTGTACTGCTTGGTTTCTAATGTATAAATGTGTAAAAATGTATTTTGCCTTATCCTTACATCTATAAAATGCTTTCATAAAGTTCCACGCAATGAGAATGGATATTGAGAATGGATATAGAACAGTAGGGTGTTTGTGAATCAAACAATAGAGTTACAAACATATCTTACAATGGAGTGTAACACTTACACCCATCACCACTTGATGGCTGAAGTATCAGGTTTTCAGGTCAATGCCTAAATATTGCTAAAACCTGGGTGAACTATAGTCCTAATGATCCTGCTTTCATATTACTCCTACCTCTAGCATGGATATATATCTTGGTCTCCCTCAATTCACAGGAAAGCTCAGAAAATCCCAATGTTGCAAGTTACTAGAGCGAGTAAATAATAAGCTTCAAAATTGGAAGACCCAAGTTTTTAAGTGTAGCAGGGAACCAAACCTTGATCCAGTCTACCCTCTCTGCAATCCCTTTACACTATTTGTCTTGCTTTCGATTACTAGTTGTAGTTCATGGGGAACTAGACTTGTTATGCCAAAATTTTTGGAGCAAAGGAGAGAAATCCTTGATGCCCAAGGTAAGTTGGAACATCTGTCAAGCAAAACGTAGAGGCCTCAACATCTAGCGCTTGGATCATATGAACACTAATTTGCTTACAAAAAAGGCATGGGAACTGCTTCATCCATACAAGTCCTTGTGGGGGCGTATTATGAAGCAATCATATTTTTATAGAAAAGAGTTTGTGAATCCCAGGTGCCATAGAGAGGGGGGTGAATCAGTGGATCTCAATAATTTTTCTTCCAATCTCAAGCAAACAACTTACTGGCGACGCTTCACCTATTGCAATTCAAGATAGCTGAGGCGGTCCCGTAATTACTAATCACACAGACATGTCTACCACACACCACAATGTGGTTGGGTGTACCAGATAGTGTCCCACCACTCTGCACAACAATCACTTCAAGTATGTGTTGAAAATAAAAGCAATGCAACGACACCAGATATTCGTGGTTCGGCCAAAGTGTCTACGTCCACGGAGGAATACCCGTAAAGGGTTTCGTATTTCTCCAATACAGTACTCAAATTATGATCGTCACAACGATCCAGGTACAACAACAGCCTGCTTCTGACTATGCACCTACACAATCTAGGGCTACAAGCCCAAAGCCAATCAAGCCCCAACTTGATTGGTATTACAATGTTAAATTGAAAATCAATTACAAGTCCTTCCCCAATACATGAACAAAACTAGGGTTGTTTTCAAGACATAAGCAAACCCAAAAAAAATAATAGGACTTGTAAAATAAAAGAATACCTCTCTCCTGTGAATTCTAGAGATCAATCTACTATTGTAGCCCTTTGAGAGTCGATGCACACATCCGAATGTTCGTTGTAGCTTCACAGATTGATCCATTAAAGTATTCTATGCATAAAACTTTTTTCCTCTACATTTTCTACCTCTGAAAGTGACTCCATTGGATAGATCTCAAAAAAACACGTAGTTTCAAAATAAATTTCCCCCCATTTGGACTCTGGATGGCTAAGATACGGCCTTCCAAAGTTGGATGCTCCAAAATTGGTAACCAGGGGTAGAATCATAATTAAATAGATTCTTCGTGACAATACCATGTGTAACGAAGACACATGTCAGAGAAATTCACAATGCCATCTTCGTTAAAAATAGGAGGTGACGTCCGGCTGATGTCACACTCCACTACCAAATCCCTTATTTCCTTTCTCTCTTCCTTCTTATTTTTAAAAAGAAACTTGCATCAATCGGCGATGTCCAAGAGGAATCTTGCACTAGATGCTGATCCGACGCTCATGGAGATTCTAAAACTTTATCAAATTAAAGGGAAACGACTGTCTACAGAATGGTCATTAAATTTAAGCCAAAAAATTTGGCTAAGTATGGAGAAAACATCCTTCTCTAGATTCGCTAAATTTTTGCGCAACGACACGAAAAACTCCATAACTTCTTCGTTTGACATCGAAAATAAGTGAAACAAATTGTGTTCAAACCAAGACTAGACGAACTGAAATTCTTGTGAAGAGTTCTTTGCCCAGTTCAGCCATTAAGGCTTCCAAAAATAGCTTCAAAGTAGACCCCATTGTGCGATCCTATGAAATCGCAAATTTTGATGTATGAAACCTTCACTTGCTGCTACGGGCCTTTGCCAAACACTTTTTAGGGACCCAAAATACTGCCAATACATCCTCCATGTTCGGATGCCACTGTAACCCTGCCAAATGATCAAATTGCCCTTTACACTGTGTAGAGGCCCGTTTGACCATTCCAACTTTGCCAAATCACCAGTAGCTATTACCACCACACCAAAATGACTAAATATGTTGCCAACAATGACAAAAACACTCCGCACACTCCAATGGACCAACAATCTCTCCTTTTGGAATTGTTGGCAACTTCCATCAACACTCATTGCACTTCTCTCCCCCTTTGACAACATGTCCAAAGGGCTACCCCCCTGCATAGAGACTCCCCCTACATAGGTGCTAACTACTGTGCAATTGGAGTCATAACTCCAAGTTTGTCTCGGAGCAGCTCAAAATTCTCCTTGGTAATAGGTTTTGTGAAAAAATTTGCCACTTGTTCTGATGTAGGGACAAAGTCTAATCTCACCTCATTATCTGTCACCTTCTCCTTCAAAAAGTTATATTGAATGTCAATATGCTTTGTCCTTGAGTGTTGCACTGGATTCTTGGAAATGTTGATGGCACTTATATTATCACACACAATAGGAGCTGGTTCATTATTGATGATGCCAGTCTGCAACTTGCCTCTTCATCCATATCAACTGAGTGCAACAAGCTACCACTGCTATACATTCGGCCTCTACCGTAGATAGTGAAACTGATTCTTGCTTCTTACTATGCCATGCCACCAAACTCTGCCCCAGATAGAAAGCACCGCCACTAAAACTTTTCCTATCATCAATGTTGTCTACCCAATCCGCATCCAAAAATGCCGTGAGAGTGAATTTATCAGTTCTGGAGTACCATAATCCATAATCAACTATACCCCTAAGATATCTAAAAATTCGTTTGACTGCTAAAAGATGTGTCTCCTTTGGGCTTACTTGAAATCTAGCCACCAAACATACTGCTTATAGAATATTAGGTCATGACGCTGTCAAGTATAACAGACTGCCAATCATTAACCTATAACATGTCTGGTCAACTAAGGGGGATTCATCATCAGTACTCAATTTGCATCCCACTACCATGGGTGTACCCACTGGTTTACTGTCTTCCATCTGAAACTTCTTTAATATTTCTTTTGTGTATTTCATCTGAGAGATAAAAATACCTTTTTGACATTAACTTACTTGTAAATCAAGAAAGTATGAGAGTTCACCAAGCATTGACATCTCAAACTCAGATTTCATCTTCTCCGCAAACTGTTTGTATAGGTCATCGCAATTACCTCCAAAGATGATATCATCAACGTACACAATAACAATAAGTTTACTGCTATCTTCTGTCATAACATATAAGTTGTTGTCCACCATACCTTTGTGAAGCCCCAACTGATGTAAGTATGTATCTAACCTTGAGTACCATGACCATGGTGCTTGCTTTAAGTCATATAATGCTTTCTTCAGTCTACATACCATATTAGGGTCATCACTAAGCTGAAATCCATCAAATTGTTCAATGTATACCTCTTCTTCAAGATTGCCATTCAAAAAGGCTGATTTCACGTCCATCTGGTATACCTTAAACCCCTTGTACACTGCTAATACCAAAAACATCCAAATAAATTCAAGCTTTGCAACTGGTGCAAAAGTCTCATCAAAATCGATTCCTTCAACCTATGCATATCCTTTGCAAAACAATCTGGCCTTGTTTCTGACAACTTTACCGTCTTCATTCAACTTGTTCCTATAGACCCACTTTATGCCAATTGCATTTTGTTTGCAGGCCTTGGAACTAACTCCCATGTTTTGTTCTTCTTTATTTGATCTAACTCTTTATTCATTGCCTTTACCCAATTTTCATCTTTACTTGCCTCATCAACTGTCTTGGGCTCAACTTGTGACAACAAAGAAAACATTTGCTTGAGCTTCTTTATTTTTCTTGTTTGAATTCCAACACTCGAGTCACCAATGATCTGTTGAGGAGGATGGTTCTTCTGTATTAGAGTGTCTTTAGGTCTGTCATCTCTCTCAGTCTCTATGTCAATGACCTAACCATCTAAGCCATCATCGTCATGCATCTAAACTTCTAAGTGGTTGTCTGGCTGCTTCTCAACATCAACTGCCTCATCATCAAAATCATCATCTTCAAACACTGTACCTTATGGCTGCACTTGTTTGGAAGATCATATCCGTTCATCAATCTTAACATCAAATCTTACCAGACCTTTTGTTATAGCATTGATAAGCTTTGCTTTTAGAAGAGTAGCCTAAGAAGATCCCTTCATCTGCTCTGTCATCGAATTTCCCAAGGTTATCTTCCTTTCTTTTGATGAAGCATTTGCTACCAAAAACTCTAAAATGTTTCACTATGGCTCTTTTCTTAAACCATAGTTCATAAGGAGTCTTGGATTCTTTTGGTCTCAATAGGCACCTGTTACATGTGTAGATAGCTGTGTAGATGCCTTCCCTTAAAAAATGCTTTGCAACATTATTTTCTATTAACATGGCCCTAGCCATTTCTTGAACTGTTCTGTTTTTCCTCTCAACTACCCCATTTTGTTGTGGGGTTTTTATTGCTAAATGTTGAATCCTGATGCCATGATCATTACAAAAGCTTAAGAAAGCACTCCATGTGAACTCTCCTTTCCTTGGTCAGACCTGATGCACTTGATTGTCCTGCCAGTTTCATTCTCAACCCTTTTCTTGAATACCTTGAAACAGTCCAAGGCCTCAGTTTTATCCTTGAGAAACAAAACCCATGTCATCCTAGAGAACTCATCCACAAAAAACATAAAGTATCTCTCACCTCCTAGTGGTTGAGTCCTCATCGGTCCACACAAATCAGTATGAATTAAGTCCAAAGTCATACTTGAGTGATGCTCCTTTGACTTATAGATAGCTCTTATTTGCTTCCCCTTTTGACATGGTCCACAAACATGATTTGTTGAATTCTTTATTCTTGGAAGATCTCTTACTACCCTGTTCTTGCTTAACTTGGCTAAATTTTTTAAGTTGATATGTCCAAGTCTTCTGTGCCATAGATTATTTTCATCTTCTTGACTAATCATGCATTTGTCTTCCACACTCTCTGAGAGAACATACAAATTTTCAGGTGTCCTAAAACCATGAGCCACAGTTCTTCCATTTTTTATCCTCTTGATTACACAACCTTCCTTTTGTAAATACAACCTCATCTCCCTAGTCACATATCTGGCTAACACTAAGAAGGTTATGCTTCAACCCACTCACATACAATACATTGTTAGATTTGATTTTTCCTTGGTCCAAGTTAACTGTTCCCCTGCCTTCAATCTTGGCATCATCTTTGTTCCCAAACCGAACTGAGCCACCTTCAATCTTGTCAAGATTAGAGAATATGCCATTATCACCAGTCATATGTGTAGAACACCCGCTGTCAAGAATCCTAGGAGATGAATTGTTATTTACCTTGAAAGTTGTTTGAACAATCAATGAGCTATTGATGTCCTTTCTCTTTTTCTTCTCAATCTAAACTGCTTTTTCAGTAACAGTGATGGGTTTTCTTGCCTTCTCTTCAATTACCATCTTCTTTTTCTTATGTTGCCTATTTGGGGGGGGGTTGCTTTTGACTTCTCATGGCTTGTCTTTAAGATGGAAGTAAAGTCTTGCAGTTCCTTGCTAGATGACCAATCTTTCTACACCTATAGCACTCAATGCTATCATCCACAAGAGTTGCAAATCTATTCTTGCTTAAAATATTTGTAGGTTTTTCATTCCTTCTACACTCTGCCACAAGGTGCCCAAACATGTTGCAACCATAGCAATACCCATTGACCCTCTGTATCTGCCATGAGTTCTTGTTGTAGCCATTTGACCTATGATGATTGACTGCAGTGAATCCATCCTTATCAACCTTCCTTTTATTTGAATTTTTAGACTCAGAGCTATTTTTCTTTCTTTTCTCCCCAACAAATCGAACTGGATTTTGTGTCATGCTTTGTCCTTTGGTTTTCACACCACTAGAAACTCCTTTCTCATACCCAAGACCAGATTTGTCAATACTAGGTCTTTGGGCATAAGTATCTCATCCAAGATAGTACTCTCATGAACTTCATGATGATCTTCCTCAGGTGTTTGTACACTCACTTCTTTGCCTTTTGAACTTGACACTGTAACTGTTGGAGTTGAGGTAACAGCTGCCCGATAGTCAGCATTTTTCAACAATTCACATTCAGCTGTCAAAGTGACAATTTCTTCTTCAAGTTGGGTGCATTCGTCAATCTTGGAGGATAAGCTAAAGCTTATATCTTCATTGATCTTCTTCGTTTCTTCTATGATAAGTGACAACTGACTGATCTTCTCACTTTCTTCTGCAAGTTGAGTCTTAAGAGTTTTTATCTTCTTTCTTTCTACCTTGAGTTTCTTCAAGGCGGTGTATAGCTCTATTTGAATATCATACTTATCTTCTAATTGCTCTTCTTCCTTACCTGATTTTTCTCCTTCCTCATGTATATCATTGGTTGAGGTAGCCATGAACAAAGTCTTAAAGTTTTCATCATCAGACTCCTCATCCTCAGATGACTCATCTGTGGTAGTATTATCCTTGTGTGTAATCAAACTCTTGTTCTTGTAGTTATTTTTCTTCTTGGGAAAGGACTTTTTTTTCTTCAAACTTGATTTCTTCACTTGTGGGTCTTCATCATTTGATTCATCAATTTTTCCCTTCTTTGGACACTTAGAGGCAAAGTGCCCTATGCCACCACAGTTGAAGCACTTCAAGGGAAGTTTTCCCTTGTTCCTTTTCCACTCTTGAGCTTCCTGGCTAGGTATGCAATTAATTCATCTTCAGAGTCTTCATCACCATTTTCCTGTTTTATCTTGTGTTTCTTCATAGCTTTAATAGCGGCTTCTTTCTCTGTGGGCTTAGTTTTCACCATTCTCATCTCGTAGGCAGTTAAAGAATCGTGTAACTCATCTAGATTCAACTCATTCAAGTCTTTGGACTCTTCTATGGTCGACACCTTTGGATTGAACATATCAGTTAAGGATCAGAGGATCTTCTTAACTACCATTGCATCTTTGAGAGTTTCACCACGTCCTCTAATTACATTTATAACCTCATTCACCTTGCTCATGTAATGATCAATTGAATCTCCATCTAACATCTTCAAGCTTTCAAACTGTGCCCTAAAGTGTTGCAGCTTGGCTTCTTTGATTTTCTCATCACCTTCATGAATGCTTTGCAGCTTGTCCCAAACTTCTTTTGCAGTCTCACAACCTATAGCTCTAGCAAACTCTGTATTGATTAACGCACTTAGTAGAGCATTCTTAGCCTTTGAATCATTCTCATACTTCCTCAGTTCAATTGCATCTGTGATATCTATTGTGGGGATTATGTAACCATTCTTTACCGACATCCAAACTTCATAACCAAGGGATTTCAGATACGTTTCCATCCTGATGCGCCAGAAAGACTAGTTTGACCCGTCAAACGGTGGAACCTTGTTGTTGCTATGAGCACTGTTGCCTTTGCCTGAAGCCATTGCACTATCCCTCAGTAATTTCTCAAAGTTGTTAAACTCTGTAATCGGATAACCTGGTGTGCTCTGATACCACTTGTAAATCCCAGGTGCCACTGAGAGGGGGTGAATACATGGATCTCAATAATTTTTTTTTCAATCTCAAGCAAATAACTTACTGGCGATGCTTCACCTATTGCAATTCAAGATTGACCGGGGTGATCTCGTAATTACTAATCACACATTGACACGTCCACCACACACCACAATGTGGTTGGGTCTACCAGATAGTGTCCCACAACTTTGCACAACAATCACTTCAAGTATGTGTTAAAAATAAAAGCAATGCAACGACACCAGATATACGTGGTTCGGCCAAAGTGCCTACGTCCATGGAGGAATACCCATAAAGGGCATCATATTTTCCCAATAATACTACCCAAATTATGATCGCCACAACGATTCAGGTGCAACAACACCTGCTTCTGACTGTGCACCTACATAGTCTAGGGCTACAACCCCAAAGCCAATCAAGCCCTAATTTGATTGATATTACAATGTTAAATTGAAAATCAATTACAAGTCCTTCCCCAATACATGAACAAAACTAGGGTTATTTTCAACACATGAGCAAACAAAAAAAAATAATAGGACTTGTAAAATAAAAGAATACATCTCTCCTATGTATTCTAGAGATCAATCTACTGCAGTACCCCTTCGAGAGTCGATGCACACATCCAAATGTTCATTGCAACTTCACAGAACAATCCATTAAAGTATTCCGTGCATAAACCATTTTTCTTTTACGTTTTCTGCCTCTGAAAGTGGCTCCAATTGATAGATCTAAGAATAATAACGCAGTTTCAAAAAAAAATTTCGTCCCATTTGGACTCCGGATGGCCAAGATTCGGCCTTCCAAAGTTGAATGCTCCAAAATTGGTAACCAGGGGCAGAATCATAATTAAATAGATTATTCATGACAAAACCATGTGTAACGAGGACACATGTCTGAGAAATTCACAATGCCATCTTCGTTAGAAATAGGAGGTGACATCATGCTGATGTCACACTCCAGTACCAAATCCCTTATTTCTTTTCTCTCTTCCTTCTTTTTAAAAAAAAACTTGCATCAATCCGCGGCGACATCCAAGCGGAATCTTGCACTAGATTCTGATCCAATGTTCGTGGAGAGTTTGGAACTTTATCAAATTAAAGGGAAACGACTGTCTACAGAATGGTCATTAAATTTAAGCCAAAAAATTTGGCTAAGTATGGAGAAAATGTCCTTCTCCAGATTCGCTTAGTTTTCGTGCAACAACATAAAAAACTCCATAACTTCTTCATTTGACATAAAAAATAAGTGAAACAAATTGCGTTGGAACCAAGACTCAACGAACTGAAATTCTTGTGAAGACTTCTTTGCCCAGTTTAGCAATTTAGGCTTCCACAAATAGCTTCAAAGTGGACCCCATTGTGCGATCCTATGAAATCAAAGATTTTGATGTATGAAACCTTCACCTGCTGCTTCGGGCCTTTGCCAAACACTTTTTAGGGACAAAAAATACTGTAAATATACATCCTCCATGCTCAAATGCCACTATAACCTTGCCAAATGACCAAATTGCCCTTGACACTGTGTAGAGGCCCGTTTGACCATTCTAACTTTGCCAAATCACCAGTAGCTACTACCACAACACCAAAATGACTAAATATGTTGCCAACAATGACAACAACACTCCACACACTCCAGTGGACCAAGAGAGTTCCTTCAAGCTTCCAACCCCGTATATGCATCTTGGGCTTGGAAATCTATTTAGAGTGTTGTTCTGATACTTAAGAGGGGCTTGTTTATCTAGGTCGGAAATGGTGTCTCAATTAATCCATGGAGTGACTTTTGGATCCCAAATAAGCCTCCTTTGATGGCCCCTTTCCCTCTTAAACTTAAAGCTCCATCATCAGTTGCTCATCTTATTGACCCGATTGCAAGAAGGTGGAAGACGAAAATCATATTTCATTGTTGGGATCTTGAGATGGCCTTGGATATTATCTCGATCCCCCTTCCTCTCTTCTCACTGGAGGATTGTTTCATTTGGCTTCCGACTGCGAATGGTATGTTTTCCGTTGCCTCCGCTTACCGTCTTGCTCTAGATGATGGCTTAAATCTGTCAAATAAGATGTGGCTACAGTTATGGCATACATCTACAGCCCCACAGGTCAAGATTTTCCTTTGGAAACTGTTGTTGGGTCTCCTTCCTACGGCCTCACTTCTTCGTAACTGGGGTTTGAATGTACCTCCAGCCTGCTTAGTTTGTAACAGTGGATCTTTGGATCCTAATCACCTCTTTCAAAAGTTGTCAACGAGCTGCTGCCGTTTGGATTCACGTAAATCTTCAATGTATTAGTTTTGCATCTGACATCAAAGAACACGTGCTCCATGTTTGATGTACACAAAATTACAACGACTATTAGTATTCTTTGGTACTTGTGGACCTCTTACATGAGCTTCATCCATGGAGAAGATCTACAACCTGAGAATTATATTCCTTTCAAAGGCCTCCAGTTTGCAAAGGAGTTTTTTGAAGGCAAGAAGATTCATTCTCGGCTTCCTAATTTCAGTCATATTTCCCAGTCCCATCCTCTATTGAACACAATTAAGATAAATGACGATGGCTCCAGTCAAGGCAATTTGGGGTATGCGGCTATAGGATTTGTTAGTAGAGACCACATGGGAAACTTCCTCTTTGGATTCATAACTAACGTGGGAAGCACTTTTGCCTGTGTAGCAGAGGCTTTAGCAGTTCCATGTGCCCTATGCTATTGTATCCTTGGACACAATAGTTCTATTCTATGGCGTATCACGCACATTATTACTGACTGTAAAAGAACAGCCTCTATGATTCCCCACTTTGAGTTCTCTCACACCCTAAGAAAAGGCAACTTTGCGGCTAATGCTCTGACAACTTTTGGGGTCAACTGTATGGACTTTAACTTTTGGACTTCTTCCCCCCCCCCCCCCCTTCTTGATGGTTAAGTTTTTTTATGATGTAACTTGTACCCGCCTCCCTAGAGGCTGTCTTCAATAGATTCTCTTATAATAAAATAAAATATATTGATTACCCTATCAGCTTGCCTGCTACAAATAATTGTATTGTCATTATAGGTGGTGATTGGGACCACTTTTCAAAAAGGGCTAGGGAGGGCTCAATTGTTATTTATCACACTCAATTTTGTACTTTAAGATGAATCTTGGTGTGCCAGGAAGCAAGGTGGAAGTTGAAGTCAAGAGACTACCTAAAGGTATCCATGGAGCAATATCAATAGGTTTAGTATGCATTCTAGGTCGATTTTGTATTCTTAGGCGTTAAAAATAGTTGTTTTTATCGTTCGAGAATGGGAAATCGACTTGGAGTGCATACCATACACTGCCTTAATTTTGTTGATGTGAATGTACAATCTAATGTATTTATAAGTTGGGGATGTAGTCTAGCCAGGAAGGCTAAATTAGAGCACGGTAATCTTAGAACTTATGATAGGGATGCTATACGTGCTTTTGTAAGTAATTTTAACTAATTTTATTTCTTTTTATTTTCATTAAAAAAATATAAAAAAACAAATGACACAACTTAAGTGGAGAGCATTAATAAAACAAGCACATAAGCTATTAGAGATTTCTCTTTTTTTCCCGGTAACGACGTATTGCATCGACCACCAGCGAAAGTATAAGAGATTGACTCTTTTGATTCTGCTTGAGCTCTTTTGAGACTGAATATTGCCAGTTCCACACTCTGTGCCAAATAAAGCTAAGAAGAAGATGAAACGAAAGAGGAACTTTCCCCTTTTTGAACCAGAATGAGAACCATCCATCGTCTCAAGTACTCGTTCAAACTTCTGCGGATTCCTGAGGTTCTCAGGTTACTCAGTCGGCTAACTTAGATTACTACAAAAATCACTTACTCATTCAATGACATGTCTGTATTCAATAAATTTTGATTTCACATTCAAATCGACGAAGAACCAACAAATTCAACTACCGATACTTTGAACACTGCCATTGGATTGGAAATAAATCGCCACTATGAGAACTCACTGGAAACCCTAAAATGATGAAAAAATCTTAATCAAACGGCTGAAATGATAAAAGAAAAGTTAAGACGATAGAGTTAAATTATAAAACCCAATTGTACAGACAAAAGACAAAAGGTAAAAATAAACAACAACATTTATCTAAGAAAAATGACATAAGAGTCCATTAATATATCATAGCAATTAGGGAAGCAGTTTTTTGTATAGGAGTGTGGCCTACGCCACACTCCCATGTGTCTATCTCTCTCTTCCTTAAAACAAGGGGCAGAGGTATCTTTTCACATGGGGAGGAGAGAGATAGACTCATGGGAGTGCTGGCGTAGGCCACACTCCCAGACATAGATCTTTTTCCCTAGCTATTAATATTTACTTTCTTCTACAAAAAATAATACAATTTTTGCAAGATAACGATACAAAGGGGTAAGTATAGTTAAGCTATTTTACAGGAGGCAAATCAAATGCATTTGAACCTATTAGCAGAGAGTTGAAGTCAAGGGACTACTTCAAGGTGTCCACGGAGCAATATTAATGGGTAATGGATACCTAGAGGTGTGAACCGGCCTAGAGGATGTGTTCCAACTTCTACCCTAGCAAATAGATTGGGTTTGACCTAGGGAATACTTTGATCTTATTAAACATGATCTTTTTAATGAACAATTTTAGGTTGTGTTTGGTATATATTCTTGGAATGGATTCTAGGTCGATTTTACATTCTTGGGCGAATGCAAAATCTACTTGGAATGCATACCAAACACTGCCTTAATTTTGTTGATGTGAATGCACAATCTAATGTATTTATAAGTTGGGGATGTAGTCTAGTCAGGAAGGCTAAATTAGAGCAGGTTAATCTTAGGACTTATGATAGGGATGCTATACGTGCTTTTGTAAGTAATTTTAACTAATTTTATTCCTTTTGTTTTCAGTAAAAAATTAATAAAAAAAACAAATGACTCTATTTAAGTGGAAAGCATTAATAAAACAAGCATATAAGCTATTAGAGACTTCTCTTTTTTTTCCAGTAAATGACGCATTGCATCGACCACCAGCGAAGGTATAAGAAACCGACTCTTTTGATTCTACTTGTGCTCATATTGAAACTGAAGATTGCTAGTTCCAAACTTTATGCCAAATAAAGCTAAGAAGAAGCTGAAACCAAAGAGGAACTTTCCCTTTTTGAACTAGAATGAGAACCATCCATCGTTTCAATTACTTGTTCAAACTTCTGCGGATTCCTGAGATTCTCAGGTTACTCAGTCGACTGAGTTAGACTGCTACCAAAATCACTCACTCATTCAATAACACGTCTATATCTAATAAATTGTGATTTGACATTCAAATCATCGAAGAACCAACAAATCCAACTGCAGATAGGGGTGTAAATGAATAGCCAAAATCTATTTCCGTATCCGTGTTCGTATTCGATTAGCACTATTCGAATCTGTCCGAAAGCTAAACGGATGCGGATACGGATAGGCTATAGGTATTGAACACTGCCGTTGGATTGGGAATAAATTGCCACTATGAGAACTCATAGGAAACCTTAAAATGATGAAAAACCTTAATCAAATGGCTGAACTGATAAAGAAAGCCTAGACAATAGAGATAAAATTATAAAACCCATTTGTACATACAAAAGACAAAAGTTAAAAAATAAAAAAAAAACAACAAAATTTATCTATGAAAAATTACATAAGAGTCCATTAATATATCATATCTATTAGAGAAGCAGTTTTCTCTCCCATGTGTCTATCTCTCTCCTCCTTAAAACAAGGGGCAGAGATGTCTGTTCACATGGGGAGGAGAGAGATAGACTCATGGGAGTGCTTGCGTGGGCCACTCTCCCGGACAAAGATCTTTTTCCCTAGCTATTTATATATACTTTCTTATACAAAAATAATACAATTTTTGCAAGATAACGATACAAAGGGGTAAGTATAGTTAAACTATTTTACAAGAGGCAATTCAAATGCATTTGAACGTATTAGTAGAGAGTTGAAGTCAAGGGACTACTTCAAGGTATCCATGGAGCAATATCAATGCACAATGGATACCTAGAGATGTGAACAGGTATAAAGGATGTGTTGCAATTTCTAACCAAGCAAATAGATTGGGTTTGGCCTAGGGAATACTTTGATGTCTTATTAAACATCATCTTTTTGATGAACAATTTTAGGTTGTGTTTGTTATGCATTCTTGGAATGCATTTTAGGTCAATTTTACAATCTTGGGCGAATGCAAAATCTGCTTGGAATGCATACCAAACACTGCCTTAATTTTGTTGATGTGAAGCTACAATCTAATGTATTTATAAGTTGGGGATGTAGTCTAGCCAGGAAGGCTAGATTAGATTTTTTTTTAACCCCGAAAACTATTTAGGACCCGAGGGAGGCCCCTAAAACTTTATTAATCAAAGTGGAATTAAATGGCAAGTACAAGGGGGGGACATAGCCGCCTTACCCCAACCCAAAGGAGAACAAGCTCTCAAGCACTAAAAAAAATAAGACCCAAAGTCCTTACATTAGAAGATTAAAGAAAAGAAATAAAAAGCAAACCAATTTCCTAAGAACTGGTAAACCTGTTTTGGCTTCCCAAAGAATTCGCCGAAGGCCCCCTGGGGGATCTACCCCATAGTGGAAGGCATTATTGGAAGCTGTTTCACAGGCAAATTTTGCAAGCCAATCGGCCGCTCTATTACTTTCCCGGAAAGCAAAAGTGATCGCAGGCCCGTTGGAGTTACATGCACATGATTTTCTAGAACCAATACCACCCCTTCCAAAGGTTACATTTTTTTTGGTTAACTATTCTAACTGTCGTGGCCGAGTCAGAGTTAACCATAAAGTCTGTAAAGCCCAGGTCCGAGCACATTTTCAACCCATCTCGCAATGCTCTTAATTCTGCCATCGAATTAGTGCATTCCCCATAAAAATTAGAGAAAGCCATCAGAACTATACCATCCTGGTTTCTAATAATTCCTCCTCCACCACCTAAACCTGGATAACCTTTACAAGCACCATCCACATTTAGTTTGACAGAGACAAAAGGCGGACACCAATAAACTAGAATGGGGGGTTTCTGCTTAGGAGGAATATCCTTTAAGCCAAAGCAGTTTAAAATTAAAAACTCACTTGAGGTAGCCGATTGCTTAAACTTAAAAAGGATAAGGAATACTGTTCACCCAATTCTTGATTTTTCCAATAATTGTTCCTGCGGTGCTATAGGACTCACCATGTCTTCTATTATTCCTTTCTCGCCAAAGCTCCCAAACAATAAGAAAAGGTAACAAGCCAGTTTTGACGCCACATAGGCTTTTAAGGCTAGTCAAATTCTGCCAGGATAAAATTCTGCTTCTCTAACGTCACATCAAATAATTTAGAAAAGTCAATCCATACCTTTGTTGTGGTCCCTCCCGCTACCAAGTAGTGGGTTGTCATATCCCTCTTTGGGTTGCAGCAACAAAGACATTTGGATGCTAGGGGAACGTCAATGGACATTAAAGAGTCATCAGTGGGGATCTTTTCGTTAAGGATATGCCAAGTGAAACCTACCTACGTGGGTAGGGATTGGTTCCAAATCCACTTTGCATAGGGGATCAAAGGCGCTTGTTACCTCACTTCATTCCAGGCAGATTTAGTGGTGAACTGCCCATCACTAGAAGGAATCCAAACCAAACTGTCGTTCTTATTTGTAATAACAAAGTTACCATTGGTGATGTTGTCCCTCACCTCTGTCGAATCAACTTGGTTTAAAACAGACGGATCCCACATACCATTCTCATTCATGACATCCTTGACACACAGAGAAAGGTCTACATGTAGGGCATTATCCACAAAGTCGATAAGGGGGTCCACCCTAGCCAGTTATCAAGCCAAAAGCAAACATCACTTGAACCAAGCAGCCACTTGGATCTGGCTAAAAAAAAATCCTTGTAGACTAGAGCGCTTTCTTCAAGATTTTGACCCAAGTCTAATCAGCTCGGCCAAAACAGCATGAGCATTTTTAAAGAATTTTGCTTTGAAAAAAGCACTCCATAGGGACTTTTCAGATAGAATACGCCATAGACCCTTTAACCTCAGGGAAAGGCTAACATCTTCCAAAAGTCTCACTCCCAGCCCTCCTTCCTTCACTAGCCTACACACTTTTTCCTAGTTCACCCAGTGGTGACGTTTACCCCATTCCAAACTTCCCCAAAGAAAAGCAGCACAGATTCCATAAAATTTACCAATGACCGCTTTTGGCAGATCCAAAGTGGCAAAACCATGGAATGACATAGAAGCAAGCACATGTTTTAGAAGAGTTACACGACCACCTGCTGACAGTAGATTCCCCTTCTAGCCTACTACCTTATTTTTTACTTTCCCCTATAAGCCATTAAAGAAACAAATTTTTAGCCTTTCGTAAAAAGTGGCACCCCCCAGGTAGGTCAGTGGGAGGAAATTCCTGGCAAAACCAGTAATATTCCCTACCATGCATGCCTTAGACTTGGAAGCCTTGTCACTCATAATGAAACAACTTTTCTATTTATTAACCAATTGCCCAGAAAAGCCTTCATATCTACCAATAAAACCCAATATCTGCTTCAAAGAGTTTTTCAAACCCTTGGTGAAACTAATGGTATCATCTACGAATAAGGAGTGAGAAATGCCCGGGCAGCCTCTAGGAAGTTGAAAGTAAGTAGCTTGACCAACCATAAAAAGATTTTTAATGCCTCTAGTAAAGACCTCTTCCGCTAGAATGAATAATGTAGGAGAAAGGGGATCACCTTGATGCAACCCCCTAGTAGACTTGAAAAAACCCGTTGGACCACCTCCCAAATTATTGAAAACTAACAGTTTCCATGGTTTTCTTTATTAAATCAATCCAAGTGTCCGCAAAGCCAAATTTTGACAGCACCAAGTAGAGAAAGTTCCATTCCAATCGGTCATAACCCTTAGCCATATCTAGCTTAAGGATTACATTACCTCCTCTAGTTTTTCTATTCAAATCTTGCACCACTTCTTGGACTATAGCAATATTGTCATGAACATAGTTGTCATGGCGTCGCCATGGCGTCCTGGCGCTGGAGAAATGTGCATATTGACCTACACCATGGCGTCCTGTCTCTCTTTCCCTCTTCAATTTCTTCTTTAATTTTTTGTTTCTTCCCTAACCTTAAACCCACTCCTTGTTTCCCCTAATCTCCTATTTTAGCCTTGGTTTCTGAATTTTTTCTTTCTGGGTGGTGCTAACAAATTCTGGAAAAACATCATAGGTTCCTTACACAAACATCGACTGGTTCTGAGATTTGATCCATAAGTTCTTTTCTCTTGAGCGATCCATACTTGGAAGTTTCATATCCAAAAGTCTCTCTTTCTGTGAGATTCAATCTTTTGAAGTAACTTGCAACTAAGACATCCGCCAGATCTGATTTCAGATCTCACCATGCGGTTGCCAGCACAATTTTGGGGCTCTTTCTTTTTTGGAAGAAGGGAATTTATATTAAATAAAAGAATAGGGGGATTTACATCCTATAATATTTTCTCCTTTTGGCATCCTCCTGTACTAGGGTAAAGAGGGTCTCAGGAAGGGCAACTACACAGAAGTGGATCTCCTG
Organism: Telopea speciosissima; assembly: GCF_018873765.1. NCBI lineage: Eukaryota > Viridiplantae > Streptophyta > Magnoliopsida > Proteales > Proteaceae > Telopea > Telopea speciosissima. Next base: position 27,780,489 of record NC_057920.1, read on the forward strand.
ACATGAGCTAAGGAAACCAGCTAAGTAATCTGCATAGAAATTAGTCTCCCGAACATGGTGCGCAAAAGTGCAATCCTGGAACCAGTTGGCAAGATCAAGAATATTGCCAACCAGGCTAAGGACGCTCCAAGGAGTCTTGTACTTCCCCATAAGCAACTGTACTGCCACCAACGAATCAGATCTGACTTGAATACAAGACCAACAATGCAAGGCTCTAGCCTTCCATGGTCCCTGTTTGATTGCCATTAACTCCATCTGTAAAACATTTGTGTCTCGAGTAGCCCCTGCCAGTGAAAGAACAACATCACCCCTTGGGCCACGATCGATCGCGCCGTAACCCCCCACCTCCCCTCTGACTGAGCCATCACAGTTGAGGGCGAGCCAGCCAAGTGGGGGATGAGGCCATACATAAGCAACAGGCTCTGGGAGGAGGAGGAGAGTGGTCTTGATATCCCAATGCTACAAAAATTCCTTGTTGCTGCTCGAGTCCAAGAGTTTAGACGTCGAGTTCAAGAAGCAACCTCTGGTTTCACGTACAATCTGGAGTAGCACACCCGAAGAGCTGCATTCCTGCTGTTGAAAGGCTCAAACATTCCGTTCACCCTAGATGCGATAGATAGTAGCAACCAGACTGAATTTTTTAATGTGGGTTGATGAGCGCATTTCTGTGTGAAATCTTTGGGCCATAGAGCATGCATTTTTATACTTAGAATGGAGCTACTCGAGGTTTTTGTTTGTGTTTTCAGGTTTTAGGTGAATTCTTGTGAAAATGGAGCAAATGATGCTAAGAAAACATTTTTAAGTTGTTTAGTGGTGTTTGGCAGTAGCCGAAAGCGCCGCACCCAGGAGTCAAGAAAATCAACTTTGGATTGAGCACTGAAAGAATCACGCCAATAAGTCAAATTTGAACGTGATTATAGTGGGCCTCTTAGCATAATTTTGAGGTGTTAATAGTATGGATGCGTAGCCCATCGAGTCAGCTTCGCAACGGTTCAAACGGCACTTGATTTCAAGTTGAAACAAAGAAGTTACGGCCATTTCTGTAACGATGCGCGAAAATGGCATGCCACTATTTTCAATTTTTATGATAGGGGTTTGTTTGTAATTATCAAAAATTAGCCAGAGACAAAGTATAGCGGAAGTTCGGATTCGACAGGCTTTAGTGCAATTATCAGAAGTTATCTTTCCTATTAACCGAAAGATTCCATTTGGAAGGCTCTGGAGCAGTCCAACTTCAACTTGAGATATCTTGGGCTCCCGAACTCCAAATTGGACGGAATTTGGGTCTATTTTGAGTGATTTTTCGCAAGGAGTGCAATAGTGAGGCCTATATAAGCACCCCATGCTCCACGTTTTTTGAAGGACAGAATGGATATTTTATTTGTTGATGGAAGCCTAGTCATCACTTTCTCTCTCCTCCAACTTTCCAAGGGCACTTTTAGAATTTTACTATAGATAGATTTCTTTTGAAAAATATTTTCTCATCCATGGAAAGTTGAAAAGTCAAAGATGCCTTGATCTCATTGCTTGGAGAAGACACCTACAAAAAAAAGAAGCACAAGTTTAGAATTAGAAAATTACTTTTTGAAAAATAGAAGGTTTATGTAGCTAGGATTTTTATCTCTCTTAGTTTCTATTTTTCTCTTTTTTCTTGGGATTCAAGTCATGTAAAGAAGGAAGGAGAAGAGAAGAGAATAAGAAAATATTCTCTTCTCTTAGGGAATATTTCTCCTACCTCTTCTGTCTTCCCTCTTCTCCTCTTCCCCCTATAAATACCCCTTGCCCTTTGGGTTGTAACTAGTCAATTTTTAGTTAGTTCTAGTTAGTTTTAGTTTTAGTTTTTAGTTCAATTAATTAGTGAAATTTCTTCTTCTCTTCTTCTAGTTTTTGGCTTTCTAAGTTCTAGTTTGATTTCATGCTTTCAATTCCATGGTTGTAATGCTTTTGATTCATGCTTTAATTTTATGTCTTCAATATGGTTGTAATAATTCTAGTTTAGTTTCAAGCTTTCTAGTCTAAGTTCCTAAGTTGATGACAAGACTTGGAGATTTAGAAGAGGAAGCCAAGCAAGGTTTGTTCAAGTATTCAAGCTCTTCAATTACATTCATGCAAGCAATTTTAGTCTGTGTCAAGCACATCCAGATTTTTACTCTCTAAACTCTTAAACTCATTCTCCCTCTCTTCTATCTCATTCTCTCTTCTTTTATCTCATTCTCCTTCTTCTTCTTTTGTTTTTTTTTTTTTTATGTGGTTGTGGTGTATGGCTGCAATTTATCCTTTCCAATCCGCGTTAGTTTGATAGGTTAGATGGATATGTGTTAGGACGCCAATTTAATTCATGCCAATTTAATTCGTTAGATGCTTGTGAGTTAGGACGCATTAATTTGTTAGTTTAATTAGTTTAATTTAACACTTTAATTGGGTTCACTTTGCATTACTTTAAAGTGAGTAAAATAGGATGGCGTATATCTCCTTGAGTTCGACCCGTAGCTACGATTGATCCGTACGCTTGCGATTTTTATTTTGTGCAAACAAGGGTAATAAGGGAGGCGCCCTGGAGGCGGAGGGATAACCAATTTGCCACCCCTCCAAGAGTCACCATAGTACTTGGTATAGCCCCACAGCTGTAGGATACCAGTCCAAATGGTCACCGAGTATGGACACTGGAAAAATAGGTGGTCCAGGGATTCTGCTACCATTCTACACAGGTAGCATGTTGTGTCAATGCCCATACCCCAGCTTGCCAATCTATCCTTCATAGACAAACGACCATGAAACGCAAGCCATCTGATGAAAGAGAACCTCAGCTGTGTTGTGGGGAACCAAACCAAGCTATGCTAGGCAACCTTGGTGCCCTGAGATCTTACCATATCCTAAGCAGAACTCAAGGTAAACAAGCCATTAGAAGTGAGAGACCAAATTGGAGTATCATTCGGCAGCCTTTTATGGAGTTTTGTAGTTGAGATCTCCCCCAATGCTCCATTAGCATAATGTCACTGATTCCTGGGTCCCATTCCTCCTCAGGGGTGAGCAAGGAGTTAACCCCGGCAAAGTTGTCACGTCCAAGAGCTTTAGACACCAACACCCCTTTCTTATAAATTGGCCCATTTGGAAGCCAAGGATCATACCATAACAGCGTAGAGGAACCCGATTTAATGCGGTAGCGGATGCACTTCGATGCCCACGTTCGAGTCCGTAGAATGGCTTTAAAAGAACTAGAATAGTGGGAAGGGCAATCCAGCGACCAAATGGAATTCTGGCGGGGCCAACGATGTTTAACAGATTGCACCCAACAGTTCGACAGATTAGAAGCAATGTTCCACACCTGTCTCATCAAAGCAGCATGGTTCTAGTCCTCCAGGCACCTAAGCCCCAGCCTACCCTCCTCCTTTGTCATGCACACCAAGCTCCATGCCACCTTGTAAGCCCCCGTTTCATTATTCCCCCACCATAGAAACCGGGCCATAAGCCTTTCTAACCTTTGTAGAGTGACCTTGGGGACCCAGAAGACATTCAACAAGTTGGCTAGAACACCCATAATCACCGATTTAAGAAAAACCAAACGAACAACGTATGAGAGTGACCTGGCTTTCCAAGAATTCAGTCTCCCTTCCACCTTTTCAACCAAAGCAGCACAGTCGTGACTTCTCAGCCCCTTGGAGGACAATGGCACGCCCAGGTACCTGATTGGTACAATGCCCAGGGCAATGTCAAGGGCCCGAGCAAAGTGGCCTTGAACCTCTGTTGGGCAATTCGCATAAAATATGTTTGACTTCCCACTATGGATGGTGACCCCGAAAGCGCAGAGAACTGATGAAGGAGTCTCTCTAGATAGGATGCATTTGAGGCACTGGCCCTGTCAAAAATTAACAAATCATTGGCAAAGCAGATGGAGGTGAGTTTGGGTTTCTCACAGCCCTGGTGAAAAGAAAAGGCACCCCTCTTTGCTGAGGCCGTGATAGAGTCAGTGAAGATCTGCAACACAATATTGAAAAGGAAGGGGGACATAGGACACCCTTGTCATAAACCCCTGTTGGTAGAAAACCTCGGTGATTGGTCTTCGTTAAGAAAAATCACATTGCCCGGACTGAGCATACATTGAGTGACCCAAGAAATAAAGGTAGGAGGGAAGTTGAGTTTATATAGAAGGGTAAACAAGAAACTCCATTTAACAGAGTCATAGGCCTTCTTAAGATCAAGCTTTGCAGCAAAGCGAGGCATACCTTTGTTGATATGATAATCATGAAGCAGCTCCTGGCATAACAACACATTATCCAAAATTTGTCTCCCCTCCATGAAGGCAGTTTGATTGACCCCGACCAGCTTGTGCATCACTGTCTTGATCCTATTAGTTAGGAGCTCGGCAATGAAATGATACAATAAGGAGCTCACAGCGATACGCCGGTAATCATTGAAAGAGGTTTGGGAGGAGCCTTTGGGAACAAGAGTCAACTTGGACGTCTTCACCTGGTCTGGTAGATGGAGGTTGTGGAAAAAATCCCAAAGAGCTTCACAGAGGTCGGGACCAATGATCTCCCACGTGCGTTTGTACAAACAAGCACCGAACCCATCGATGCCAGGTGCACTGTCATCATCCATGGCAAAGACGACAACCTTAATGTCTTCGACAGAGAAAGGCCGAGAAAGGGAAGAGCTCTCCTCCCCCGACAAAACCCGATCAATTGGAAGATCAAAATGGGTACAAACAACTTGGGGGGAGCCCATATACGCCTCAGAGAAAAACCTTGCCGCTTCAACCCGGATTGCCTCATCGTCAGAGATCCATACACCATTTGAATCTTAGATGGAAGAGATCTTGTTCCTGGCTCGACGCAACTTGAGAGATCTGTGAAAAAATTCAGTATTGCTATCCCCTTGATCGAGCCATTTCACCCTAGCTTTTTTTCTTAACTCGACCTCCTTAGCCGACAAGATGCGATGGAGTTTAGAAACCTCCTCCCTCTCACGAAGGATAAGATCATCACTATGGTCACCACTATTAATCATTGACTAAAGAACATCCACCAAAGACCGAGCCATCTCTACTTGCTTATCCAGGTCATGAAAGAGAGCCTTACTCTAGCCCTTGAGCTTATCCTTGAGGGCATTAAGCTTTTGTACCAGGTAGAAAATTGGAGTGCCAGTGAAATTCTGCTTCCAAATCTCCTGGACCAGTAGCATAAACTCCTCGTGATCAACTAAAAGTTGTAGAAATAAAACTGTTTACCCTGTGCCTAGGGTGAGAACCTATGGAAACCACCATTGGAGAGTGATCCGAAACACCTGGGTTGTGGAAGTGCACTGAGGACATTGGGAAGGCATGAAACCAGTCACTATTGACAAGAACCCGGTTAATCTTGGAAGCAATACGTTTAGGGCCACACCCCTGATTGCTCCAAGTGAGATGGCATCCTGACCATTTGAGATCAAACACCCCCAGATCAGACACAACATCCGTTAAAGCCTTAGTCATGTTCACCACAGGTCTGCCCCCCCCCCCACCTTCTCAGATGATGATTTAATTGAGTTAAAGTCACCCAACAAAACCCACGGTTGAGAACTAGAAGGAACAAGGTGTCGAAGGTCTCCCCACAGTAGCTCTCTATCTGGTGCAAAGTTGTTCCCATAAATCAGGGACACCAGGGTCGTCTGATGCATCTCCTTGAAGGTAATCACACCATGGATGAGCTGAGGTGTGGTGTGCAGGCATTGAAAATTAACCTACCCCATGGATGAGCTAAGGCGTGGTGTGCAGGCATTGAAAATCAACCTGATCCTCGTCCCACAGGAACCAGATTCTTCCCGCCTCAGAGGCATCATAATTCGCATGACATCTCCATTTAGACTGGAACATACGATAGGAGTTATAGAAATTCCCTCGCTTCACCCTTGTTTCCAAGAGTCCAAAGAAAACAAAACCATTGGCCATGGCCCAATCCCTGATAGCCCACCGTCTGCCTGGGCCATTAAGACCCCTGGTGTTCTAAGCTCCAAACTTAATCATTGGGAGGAGGGGGGGTTGAGGCATGGCACAGGGTTACCTCGGCCCGGACTTCTATCACGCACTCTGGCATTGCCAGTAGTAGTCTCCAACTCTTTCTCCGCCAGAACCTGTTCTTCTGCATCATCCAATACATTGAAACGGCTACCACCCAGCTTCAGGCGAGTTGTCGCATCTGTTCGCCCATTCCGGTGATTGAGGGACTGTACCCTAGCCCGAACAATTACGTGGTGGGGGGGGGGGGGCTGGGAACTCAGGGTTGTACCATCATGGTGTAATTTGCTATGTCTCACATCTTTCTGAATGGATTGGGGTGCCACATCCTTCCCCTTAGCAAAAGGAGAGTGATTAGGGGCCACAATCCCACTACCCGAGATATTAGGCAACTAGGGTGGGGTATGTGGTAGGACTGTAGGTTGACCAGGAGTTATCATGGGGGAGTCCTGGTGGAGTGGGGTCATCACACTTGCCACGTTCTCTACACCGTTACCCTGAAGCCCATTGAGTTCGTGCGCTGAGGTAACCAACATCTCCATGTCCACATTCACCGCCTTCTCCCCCAGGATTTGAGGAGTCACTCGCACCATTGCAGCAGGGCCAGAAGATGTGGGGGAGTGCATCATTGCAGTTGGGGGTTGACTCAAGCCTGACGGCTGGGATTCCATTGCCGGAGCATCCTTGGCCGGCAAGGATGGGGGGGCCCGGGGCAGGCTCGACTGGCATCGTCCTCTTCCTCTTATTTCTACGTCTGACCACTGACCGCCATTGCTCCACCTCCATGGCACCCTTCTGCCCATCACCCACATGTTTAGAGGCACTCGCCGCAATTGATGCCATAGGGCAAGCCTTGTTAGTGTGACCAAAGACTTTGCAAGTATGACAAATCAAAGCTTTCCAATCGTAGACGACGGCCTGTTCAATGATTAACCCGTCATCCTGCATGATGGGTACAGTCAATGGAAGACCATCTACAGCGCTAACATCAACACCAAAATGGGCAAAGGATAAATGTTCACGTTGAGAAGTTCTCCTATCTACGCATATGGGTCTCCCGAGGACACTAGCAATTTGGCCCAGGCTTTGGCTCCCCCAAAAATGCAGATTAAGCCTGTACAAGCGAACCCACAGTGGAAGGTGGGACTCCTCCTTATTAGTGAGTGACAAGTCAGGTGACCATGGTCGAAGCACCAGCGGCCGTGAGCCCAAGGACCCTCATCAAGCACCTGCCTACTCATATCAACGCCCTGAAAGTCGAAAATAAAAATTCGACTCTCTAATTCATACACCTCCACAGCCCATACGTGTGCCCACTTCTCAAGAGCAAAACACTTCATCGTAGCGTACGTAGGGCGAGGCCCAAAAACATACCCCACCAGGCAGGACTCCCATCAATCCTTTTCATCTGCAAGCTCCTCACCGTTACAACAGGCTACTTTTTCCCCCATTAACCAGTACTGGTTCAATGAACAGGATAGAATCCTCCGAATCACGAAACCTACCACCACCAAAACGCCCAGCCCACGAGCAAGACCGCTGTCCATCCTTACTACTTCTTTCCTTCCAGGTTACAGCCCCAGAAGGTTGGGTGGAGGGCTCGTGGGCCACCAGAAAGACACCCTCGGTGGCCATGAACAGCTACAAAGATGATACTCGGAAGCAGAAACCGCCAAAGAAGAAAAATCGCTAGAGCACCCCCGAAAAATTGCAAGAAGTTTTTCTTGGGGCTTTTTCTTGTTAGGATTGGCAGACCTTGGTGCTGTGATTTTGTTCTAGAAATTGCAGGGAGAATCGTCTTCATAAGAAGGAGTTTCCTCTGCTAGAACTACTCCAATTCATCGCCTCTCTGCCTCTCTTTCTATTGTGTTATTGCAAGGTTGAAGAAGACATTAAGTCTTTAAAATTGCAAGTAAGGACAACTTATATTATTTAAATAAAACCCCCTATATTCTCTATTGCAATTCTGTTTAGCCCATTCACTTTTCTCTTTAACTCCAGTCAATTATACTTCTGCCACTCCTTTACAACTTCAGATTAATTACAATTCTGCCATTGCTCTTATAAATCTTGATTTATCTACTAGTTTGCCATTTAACTTTGGATTTAATTACAATTCTGCCATTGCTCTTATAAATCTTGATTTATCTACTAGTTTGCCATTTAACTTTGCCATTCAACTTTGGGTTTAATTACAATTCTACCATGGTCGACATGATTGCCATGGCAACACCATGACAGGCGACGTGTCGATATATCGATCAGACACCCCTCCACCGACTTGGATCACCGTGACACCGTGACAACTATGGTCATGAATGCATCTGCCCTAAACAAAAACTCCCTTCTCTTCTGCAATCAATGAAGGTAAAAGACTAATGGGGCGAAAGTCTGACATTATCTCAAGGTTCTCTTTTTTTAGAATGAGCACTAGATTAGCTGAAGTATAGTTCTTTGGTAGGAAGCCTCCTGAGAAAAAATCCATGACCGCTGCCTAGACACCACTTCCAACAATCTCCCAACAGAAAGTTAAAAAAAAAACAACCCAGAGAAACCGTCCGGATCCGGCGCACTGTTACTGGAGAGAGAGAAGATCGTTTCTTTCACCTCTTCTATAGAAGGGGAGAGCAGGAGAGCGGTGTTATATTCTTTAGTCACCAAATGGGGAATAGAATTAAGTAGGAAGGCTAGATTAGAGCAGGTTAATCTTAGGACTTATGATAGGGATGTTATGCGTGCTTTTGTAAATAATTTTAACTAATTTTATTTTCTTTTGTTTTCATTAAAAAAAAAAAAATGACACAGCTTCAGTGGAGAGCATTAATAAAACAAGCATATAAGCTATTAGAGACTTGTCTTTTTCGTCGGTAATGGCAAATTGCATCAACCACTAGCAAAGGTATAAGAGACTGACTCTTTTGATTCTACTTGGGCTCAATTGAGACTGAAGATTGCCAGTTACACACTCTGTGCCAAATAAAGCTAAGAAGAAGATGAAATGATAGAGGAACTTTCCACTTTATGTTCAAGTACTCGTTCAAACTTCTGCGGATTTCTGAGGTTCTTAGGTTACTTAGTTGGCTAAGTTAGACTGCTATCAAAATCACTCACTCATTCAATAACACGTCTATATTCAATAAATTAAGATTTGACATTCAAATCGATGAAGAACCAACAAATCCAATTACAGATACTTTGAACACTGCCGTTGGATTGGGAATAAATTGTCATTTTGAGAACCCACTAGAAACCCTAAAATGGTAACTTAATCAAATGGCTGAACTGATAAAAGAAAAGCCAAGACGATAGAGTTAAAATTATAAAACCAAATTGTACAGACAAAAGACAAAAAAAAAAACATATATCTAAGCAAAATTACATAACAGTCCATTAATATATCATAGCTATTAGGAAGCAGTTTTCTGTACGGGAGTGTGGCCTACGCCAACACTCCCATGTGTCTATCTCTCTCCTTAAAACAAAGAGGTAGAGGTGTGTTTTCACATGGGGAGGAGAGAGATAGACTCCTGGGAGTGTTGGCGTAGGCCATACTTCCGGACAGAGATTTTTCCCTTGCTATTAATATATACTTTCTTCTATAAAAATAATACAATTTTTGCAAGATAGCAATACAAAGGGGAAAGTATAGTTAAGCTATTTTACAAGAGGCAATTCAAATGCATTTGAACCTATTAGCAGAGAGTTGAAGTCAAGGGACCACTTCAAGGTATCCATAAAGCAATATCAATGCATAATGGATACCTAGAGGTGTGAACGGGTATAGAGGATGTGTTCCAACTTCTACCCTAGCAAATAGATTGGGTTTGGCCTAGGGAATACTTTGATGTTTTATTAAACATCATCTTTTTTGTGAACAATTTTAGGTTATATTTGGTATGCATTCTAGGTCGATTTTGCATTCGGGCGAATGCGGAATTTACTTGGAAGGCATACCAAGCACTGCCTTAATTGTGTTGATGTGAAGGTACAATCTAATGTATTTATAAGTTGGGAATGTAGTCTAGTCAGGAAGGCTAGATTAGAGAAAGTTAATCTTAGGACTTATGATAGGGATGATATACACGTTTTTGTAAGTAATTTTAACTAATTTTATTTCCTTTTATTTTCATTAAAAATTAATAAAAAAAAATGATGCAGCTTAAATAGAGATAATTAATAAAACAAGTATATAAGCAATATCACTAATTATATGCAAGCACTTCTAAAGAATTTTTTTTTCGATCCTCACCCCCCCCCCAAAAAAAATATGGGCTTCAAATGGAAAGAATTTTAATCCATCAAATGACATAGATTCTCACTAGGTTGAGTGCAATCGAATTATGCTTACCTCTCTTCCCCACCCATGAAAATCCAAATATAATTAATTATATGTTTTTTTGGATTATTAATGCATTAAAGATCACTCACCAACGAGATTCAAACTCATGTTAAATGATTAAGTATCCAATTCTACCTTAGCTGTTGATCATAGGATTCATGCCTTATGTTTGGGTGATGAAACAACCAAGTAGATGATGGTAGTTTGGGATTACTAACATATGTTGGGATTACTAACATATGTTTGTAAGTGAAAGGTCTAATCAATCTCATAAGAATTTTGGCATAAAAAAAGGTTATTTGTGTGTATACAAGCATCAAGGAGCAAAAGACAATGAAAGCCTTAAGTTTAACTGGAAAGCTTCACCAAGACCCAAAGTGAAGAAGCTAAGTCTTGGAAACATCATGAAGAAAAAGACCCCATTAGAAATAGGTTTTTCTTTGAGTTTAATTTGCAATATTTGTAACCCAATGTTCTTTTTTAGATGAAGTTAAAGAAAATAAAATTTGCAAAAAAGGGATATAAACATACTCATAATCCAACATTGTAATGTCTCTAATAATTTTAAAGTCCTCTAAAACCCATTAAAGTCCTAAATGGTTTTATCCCTACACTTAGGTGGCTAGAAATTTAGGCTAAAATATATCCTGACAATATTTTTGCTATCTGTAGTCGTTTTGTGTACCGAAGCCAATGTTAGGCTGAAATTGGGTCTTTGAGTCAGAGTACTCACAACAAGATGCAGACATTCTATCACGGGCCTGACCCAACCACCCCAAAAGATGCATATGTTAGAAGGAGGAACCATCCTAATATATATGCCCAAGATCTTCCCCATAAGTGGGCAATGCAGGACTATTGGGAAGGAAGTTTGAGATTATGTTGGATTTTTATTTGTCTTTAAAATTAAATATTCAAAATATTTAAAGGATTATGTCATTTCCTAATAGGCACCTAAATGACCAACAGGTGTGACTATTGGACAACTTGTTTGAATGGTCAACAAACAAGCATTTTGGCAAAAGGCATGGTGTTAGGGTATGTCTCTCGGAGATACCCCCTAGTGGTGTCTCTTCCTATCCTACATATAGAGAGGGAGTGTTGCCTATTGCTCTAACATTTTTGTGTGTGGAGACAATTGTTTTTCGGCTGCATTAAATTCATTTTTCTAAACCATCTAGTGAGCTTAACATTACTCTCCCTTATAACCGAAGTCTTTGTGCATAAGACCAAGGTTCGGTGATTGATTTATCTTGGAGGTAAAACACAAGGAACCCCGGTTGCACTAATATAAGGGGCGTTTCAAACCTTAAGGAGAGTGTCTTCATTGATGCGATTAAACCAAAATTGTTAGTTCGTGATTGGTTCGTGGCTATCAACAACAACGAGTTTGTGGCTATCAACAACATCTCATTCTTATTTTCTCAAACCGGGTACTTGTTTACAACAATCTTAAGGTTTGACTTTTAGAGAGTATAAGACTGTAGATATGCATGATTATTTGCATTTATGATTACTTATTTGGCGAACCCGTTAAGAGGTATGAGAAACAAAGTGATTGCAGCCAATTCATGTGGTCTGCATAGTTGAGCCAAAGGTGCCCTCGTACTCTCTATAATGGGTTCGTGAGGAAACAAGTGAGATATGGAAGGATACGTTTTCTCAAGATGTCTTACTCTGATAGAGTAATAATTTTATGTTGATTGGTTCTGCCCATATTGTTATTTAGGCTTGTTGATTGGTTACACGGATGATAGGTAATATGATTTCGAGATGGGCATGTGAACTGAATCTTGGGATAATCCAATTGTTTCATACATATCTCAACTAGAAAGTGTGAGAGGGATGAGCCGTAAGCTTCTTCACTAAAGACATGTGTGAGATTGAACAAACTTGAGTATGAATGTTTGAGACTATCATGTTGAATAGAGAGAGAGAGGAGTATTGTGACTTCATCCCATGAAATTAAAAAATCTGGAGATCGGCTTAGAAGGTGCATGGGTAGAGTTTTATTTTTGAATTTTTCATATGGTCGTTTTATATCGATTTGCAACGGTTGGATTTGGAATCCATTCTTCTTTCGACGAGTCATATGAAGAGATTCAAGATACATGTGTGGGAATCCTTCCATGGATCCTTATGCATGGGATAAAAGATATTATGTGAAACCCGGTCAAATTTCCGAATAAATTTGAACTTTTGGAACCCGGGTGATTTCAGATTTTGGTTCAATATTTCCCATGCTAACCTCAAGCTATAGGCAGCATCACATGTTTTTCCTGTGCTTGGCATGCTGGTTTGATGGCCTGCGAAGCCTGTCTCTGTCTTTAGGCCGAATCCCAGGTAAGAATCCCATTTTATATGTATATATGTTGTATTTTTAATTAATTAGTGTATTAGGGGCAGAATAGTAATTTTTATCATGTGGGACCCCGCACTAGAGCTATCTAAGTCAGGTCTGCTGGCTGGACAGGCTGCAGGACCTCCCCCTTAATTAAACTCAATGTAAGTATAATTTAAAATATATTTATATAATGTTTTGTACAACCAAATAGAGTTAGAAAGGTATTTTAGTAAAATTGACCATGTGGGACCCACTTTCCTAGTAGGCAATGCTGTCCCCGATAGTTACCCGTACTCGGATGACCTTTAATATCTCTCGGCATCGAATTATGGATAGAATAGTGTATTAAATACAAATTTTAGATATATAAACTGTTATAGAAATTGATTTAAATCTAATTTCAGTCAAAAAGACTGAAATGCCCTTTAGTGCTTCAATGCCATTACCATATATAAATATATATATATATATATATATATATATATATATATATATATATATATATATATATATATATATATATATATATATATATATATATATATATATATATATAACCTTCTCTTTACTATTACAATCACAACAAACTAAAGGGGCTGAGAGAAACGAATTCTCTCTTGAAAGAACCAGAAAGCAAGAAGGAAAAATAGAGAAGAAAGGAAAAGAAGAAGAAGAACCTTACAACCTACCTTCTACTTCTGAAATTGAACTTAGAGACTCCATTAAAAGGCTGTTGTACCTTGTTTCCTGCTCCTATATTAAGGTAAGCCTTGAATACTTGTTGTCTCCCTCTTTATTTCACTTCTTCTCCATCTCTAGTTCATCTATTAGGAAATTCTACCATTAAAGCTTGAAGACCAAGCATGGGATTTAGAGATTGAGCATGTTTGGACTAATTGGAAACAATTTCTGTCCCTATGAGACCTGAAATTCAGTAATTCATCAAGTCTGCAGTCGTATTGCTATTTTTAATAGTATTTCATAAACCCTAATCTAGTTAATTAGGTTTAATTCTTGAAATTATCAAAATTAGGAAGTTGTTTATGAAATTGAACCCCTATGTAGGTAGACCCACCTTAATATGGTGTTAAAACACCAAGATTTACCCTTGCATGTAAGGATCTGCCCAAAAATAGGAAAAACCCCAAATTCAGACACAATCCCGGATGGAGTTGTAAGCCCAGAGGAGGTCGACTGGCTCCTTTGGAGTTTGCATCCGGTTGGTCATTTTTTATGCCTTTAATGCTCTGTTATGTTGGGGTTTGCCCTGATACTTCATGGACCTAATAAACACTGTTTTGTCATGATATTTAGGTCTATTTCTCTGCTGTCTTTGTGTGCTTTGCTGATCTATTGGAGAACTCCCTAGTTGAACTAGACTCCAATACAGGTAAGGGGATTCGACCTTAATTTCCTGCATGTTTATCACATTAACTTTAACTTTATGCTGAATGCCATGCTCATGCATCATTACCTCTATACCTGGAGCATGTAGTTTTCTAGCTTTTATTTAATGCATTAGACTGCATGTAAAATAGGTTGCACAAAGACATACTGCATTGCATTTGCATTGATTATTTATATGATGTGAATTTATGATGATGGAATTCGATAATTTATAACTCAGATCATGCTTGCCTCATCATGTTTAGACTGCACTGGGCTAGGTTGATATTCATTACCCAGTACTGCGCCCCTTACCAATAGGGGGAAAGGTGTTGGACAACCCGTGGCAGAGACCGATGTGTTAGTTTCGGGATGCCATCTTCTGTCCCATGTTAGCGGGTTCCTACTTCTGCTGTGGGAATAAACAGGCAAGGTTGGTCATTTGGGGGTCTGTCGGGGTCCGATGTGTTAGTTTCGGAACTAGCGGGTCCTCACCATGGTAGAATGGTTTCGCTCGGGTGACCGAAGGGTTAGTTTCGGGACCGAGGTTAGTATCTACCACTAGTAATAGTACTTATACCTCATGAGACTTAGTATCTGTGCTAGGAATATGTTAGTTTAGCACATGCATCATGGATTTATTGTGTTTGTATGCTTGTACCCCCCCTTACTGGGCTCAGTTAAGAGCTCACCCCTGTGGATATCCTTATTTTTCAGGTGATTTAGTTACTTCTAATGTTGGATTTGCGGCGCTGGAGTTTGAAGTGTACGATAGTTTGTGCGCACGTGATGATTGCGTAACCTCCTGATCTTGGCCTGATAGTCCAGGCTACCTCCCCACTCTTTTATGCTTTATAAATGCTTTATATAGTTATAGTATAGTTTCTTGTATACTTTTACTCTGTGGTACCTTTGAGAACTGTATAATTGTATCACAAGCCTTATCCTTTATATAAATGAAATATCACTTAGACTTCTCTTACTAATGATGTTATCTCTATTAATTAAATTATTTTCGCTGCCTCTGATTACTGTATCTGTGAGCAATGATTGTGAATAGAGTACTGTACTTGTGATTCTTGGGGATTGGTTGGATGTCAGAGACATCCCGTCACACTTGGCCCTTAATAACCGGACCGGGGTGTGACATTTAAGTGGTATCAGAGCCTTTGTGCTCTACTCCTATTTACAATCAAGTTCACAGTACAGTAGTTCTTAGGCTCATTGATCTGAAGATGAGTCTACTTCGGATAAATAAAAGCTTCAACTAAAAGCTACAACTAAAAAATAAATAAATAAATAAATAAAATAAAATAAAATAAAAATTGATTGTACAACACAAGAGATATTAAATAGAAAATTAAAAACTTCATAAATAAGCTAAGTCTTTAATACAATGGTCACAACTTTTTACAGACCTTAAGTACAAGGTTCAACAAAGAACAACTGAGGAAAGTAAAGTAAAAGCTAGACTAGGATGCATAAGTCATCACTGCCGTGGTGGTGGTGGTGGTGGGCCCATAACCCACAGGTCCCACGATTTCCACTGGCCCAATCTCCACTACCTAGACACAGCTGCTAACATGAGTGAAGTCTCTCCTCATGTTATCAAATCCCTATGCCATGGATCTCTCTAAGCCCTCAAACCGGCTAAAGAGCTGTCCCTAGGGAGTACCATCTGCAGGAATAGCTGCAATAAACAAGGAAGAAGCACCCGCATGACCATATGAAGGGTGTCGAGGAGGAGGAAGTGGATCTCTGCGTGCCTCTGTATGTCCTCTCTCTGTAGTATCCTCAGCATCAGTAGTCTGTACCATGTCGGTGCAGTCAGGATGACCAAGCTCTGGAGAAAAAGGTAGAAGTTCTATACCCATCTTCACTCGGGTAATCCAGTTGATATTCGGAGACTTCACCCCCGAAGCCTCCTCATTTAAAAGGTTTACACCAAACCTGGGAAATACTTTGGTGAGTAGCCTCCCCAGTAACAGATTTCCACGCCCTGGGTTATCATGCAGGTGTGCTATGGTACGCATGATGGCATTAAGAAGGCAGATCTGGTATCCTGTATAGAGACAGCAAGTGGCAAGGATCTGTATTGTGGACAACTCAGTCCGGTGACCACTTTTTTGGACTACATTATGTCCACAAATCCTAGATAAAACACGGGCTGATGGAAGCAAGTCCAACTCAGATTTCATCTTCTCATAAAACTTGCCATTACTGAATATAACCATTCCTGTTCTTCATCAGCCAGGAACTTAGATGCATCAGTACTTGGAGGGCAGTACCTCCACTCCCCTTCATATGATATCTTCTGAATATTAGCTAATCGGGCTGTGCTGAAAGAGATGGGTATGTCTTTCACATAAGAGTTGATGATGAACTCTTTTCCTTCATACCAGTAAGATTGATTGCTCAAAAAGAATCGCATCAACCGAGGGTAGTAATGTGTCTCCGATTGTAGCATGGATAACTACCCTAGTTTCTCAAATCTTTCTTGGACCTTGAATGGGATAAGGTCAGCCAAAACTACATTCCTTTCTTCTTCTACTTTCAGGAAGATCTTTGGGTTGATTTCAGCTGGAACCGTAGCTGCACCTCTACGTCTCCCTCCACGGCCTTGAGTTGCAGTCATTTATGGTAAATGCTGCAAATTTAAGAAGAAAATTATTTAGGTAAAGTCTAGGACAGCAACAAAACTTAACATAAGATTGTTAAACCTACAAAGTACTAAGGTAGGAAGCCTATCAATATGTCTAGGTAAACTAATTATATAGGAATACATTATGAATAAATAAAATCTGTTTAGATTCCAATATAAGTATAAATAGATGCAAACACAAAAAAAATAGGGTAGTATAAGGAGAGAAGGTAATTATATAAGAATCATAGTACATTAATATAGCATTAGATAGAACACGTGCAAAACATAAAGTAAACTTTAAAAACTTAATAAGAAAATATTACGAACTAGGTAATCTTATGATTAACACTGTACTATGTTTAAAATGAACAAAAATAATACCTAATATTAAGACCTAACACATTCACAATGATAGATAAGAATCAACAATGTACCTTAGCTAAAACCTAAGATGAAAGGAAGAAAATATAAGAAATGCATAAAATCCAATAAAGAAAAAAAGAAATACGTGTTAATGGAGTAAAAGAGTAAATATTTACCTAAAATCTAGAAAAATGATGAGCCATAGTTAGGTTTTGAAAAGAAGAACAAAAAAATGTACAAATTTCTAAGTTTAGAACACTTACTTTAGATGTGGAGGAGTGGATCTTATGATTTAAGCTCTTATTAGTGTTATAGGAACCCTAGAATAACCTTAGGAGAAGTTAGAAAGGGTTAGGGAAGAGAAAGAAATGAAGTTTGATGTGTTTTGAGTGGGTTTTATAAAGCCTGTTTTGCCTGGCGGACGATCCGATTGGATGGTGTCTGAATTCGGCTCTTCCATCCGGCTGATCCAAAAATCTTATGAAGCTACTGCTTTGATAGGCGGTCGTCCGGCCCATTAGATGCTTGAATCCGGTTGTGTGCATCCGGCTTGGTTAAAACAGAAAATAAAATTAAAATAAAATATAGTAAATTACATACATATTATACACTATATATATATATTAATTAAAATAGTAATAATAGGTATATAATACAATAAATAAATAGAACCTGTGTTTCATCAAAATAATGAAATATATAAAAAATAAAATAAGATTAAATATGCATATTGTATATAAATGTGTATATATATATGTATTAAAAGTATATATATTAATGTAGTAAGTGTGAATAGAGAAAGAAACTAAATACATTATGACACTAAGATGTGCATTCTTGTGTTATCATTATTTATAATGAATATAGTGTACGATTTGGTTGCTTATGTAATTGTAATATATGTAAAGTACTATATGATGCTCATGTTTCTTTTTAGGCACTCGCTATGATAGTTTGTCATGCCTTTGCATCTCAATAACGAGTTATATATTGAGTATCTAGGGTAAGTAAGCAAAAATAAAAGACCTAGGAATGCTAGTTTAGGCAGCCAGTCAAACACCTTGTAGGCATTAGAATAATAAGCTCTTCCTAAAATTTTTGATACATATATATATACACATTTTTTATACATATGTAAAAATACACATTTTACTTATATAAGAATCATAGTACATTAAATAAAAGACCTAGGAATGCTAGTGTATGATTTGGTTGCTTATGTAATTGTATTATATGTAAAGTACTATATGATGCTAATGTTTCTTTTTTGGAATTTGCCATGATAGCTTGTCATGCCTTTGCCTCTCAATAACGAGTTATATATTGAGTACCTAGGGTAAGTAAGCAAAAGTAAAAGACTTGAAAGAAATATAAAAGACTAAGAAACACAACCTGGGATCAAGAAAGGTGAAAATGTTGAAAAAAAAAATTTTGAGGAGAAAAATTGAGATTGTACAACTTCCTTATAGATTAGGAAGGTATATCTTAGGATTCAATGCCCCAAAATGTGTTGGAAGTCTTCTAGGAGAATTCTTGAAAGAATTAGAGAGTAAAAAAAAAAGAAAGAATAATGCTACATTGCTTAGACTAAGTAAACAAAAAATAATAATAATAACTGAGAACGGAGAGAAATTGGAACTGAAAGATGTGTCAACACTTTGCTCAATAATAAATATGAATGGAGCAATGGGTCACCGAATGTTCCCTCCATTTGGAGTGAACACCAGGGATTCCATCAATATTCCAAGTCATCCTACAGTTGAATTAGGTATTGCATAACCAGAAGGGAAAGTCTTCATAATAGAAAAACCCTATAAGTAAAAAAAAAAAATTGTACATACCTACACACTACAACCCAAACCTTGAAAATATAGATAAAATATAATAATTGCATTATATGAAAAGACCATGAACATAATAGAATTTAGATAAAAGAAGCAAAGAAATGAACACTAAAGAATAAGAATATTTTCCTTGTATTTTTAGGTTTAGATACTTTGTCGATATGGTAAGTGAGCCTGGTAATGAATTGTTCCCAAGTTACCTTAGATACTCTAGGACCCCCCGTTGTTTATTCTTGTGTATTTAGGGAAAGAATAGGAGAGTTTTGGAAAAGAGGATAATGTCTTTGGTCGGTTTAGAATACTGTCTGACCCAAAATCGATCAACAAAAGCCATCGATCGGTAGATTGTACGATACCCAAAATAAGAAACAACTTAAGAGAGTATAAGTCATGATGCTGTTGAAGTAACCTCAACTGATCGGATTATCTCCTGCAACAAATTTTGAGGACGAAATTCTTATAAGGTTGGGAGAATGTGAAACCCTGCCAAATTCCCGAATAAATTTGAACTTTTGGAACCCGGGTGATTTCAGATTTTGGTTCAATCTTTCCCATGCTAACCTCAAGCTATGGGCAGCATCACATCTTTTTCCTGTGCTTGGCATGCTGGTTTGATGGCCTGCGAAGCCTCTCTCTGTCTTTAGGTTAAATCCCAGGTAAGAATCCCATTTTATATGTATATATGTTGTATTTTTAATTAATTAGTGTATTAGGGGCAGAATAGTAATTTTTACCATGTGGGACCCCGCACTAGAGCTACCTAAGTCGGGTCTGCTGGCTGGACAGACTGCAGGACCTCCCCCTTAATTAAACTCAATGTAAGTATAATTTAAAATATACTTATATAATGTTTTGTACAACCAAATAGAGTTAGAAATGTATTTTAGTAAAATTGACCATGTGGGACCCACTTTCCCAGTAGGCAATGCTGTCCCCGATAGTTACCCGTACTCGGATGACCTTTAATGTCGCCCGACATCGAATTATGGATAGAATAGTGTATTAAATACAAATTTCAGATATATAAACTGTTATAGAAATTGATTTAAATCTAATTTCAATCAAAAAGACTGAAATGCCCTTTAGTGCTTAAATGCCATTACCATATATATATATATATATAACCTTCTCTTTACTATTACAATCACAACAAACTAAAGGGGCTGAGAGAAACAAATTCTCTCTTGGAAGAACCAGAAAGCAAGAAGGAAAAATAGAGAAGAAAGGAAAAGAAGAAGAAGAACCCTACAACCTACCTTCTACTTCTGAAATTGAACTTAGAGACTCCATTAGAAGGCTGTTGTACCTTGTTTCCTGCTCCCATATTAAGGTAAGCCTTGAATACTTGTTGTTTACCTCTTTATTTCACTTCTTCTCCATCTCTAGTTCATCTATTAGGAAATTCTACCATTAAAGCTTGAAGACCAAGCATGGGATTTAGAGATTGAGCATGTTTGGACTAATTGGAAACAATTTCTGTCCCTATGAGACCTGAAATTCAGTAATTCATCAAGTCTGCAGGCTGTATTGCTATTTTTAATAGTATTTCATAAACCCTAATCTAGTTAATTAAGTTTAATTCTTGAAATTATCAAAATTAGGAAGTTGTTTATGAAATTGAACCCCTATGTAGGTAGACCCACCTTAATATGGTGTTAAAACACAAATATTTACCCTTGCATGTAAGGATCTGCCCAAAAATAGGAAAAACCCTAAATTCAGACACTCCCGGATGGAGTTGCAGGCCCAGAGGAGGTCGACCGGGTCCTTTAGAGTTTGCATCCGGCTGGTCATTTTTGATGCCTTTGATACTCTGTTATGTTGGGGTTTGCCCTGACACTTCATGGACCTAATAAACACTGTTTTGTCATGATATTTATGTTTATTTCTCTGCTGTCTTTGTGTGCTTTACTGATCTATTGGAGAACTCCCTAGTTGAACTAGACTCCAATACAGGTAAGGGGATTCGACCTTAATTTCCTGCGTGTTTATCACATTAATTTCAACTTTATGCCGAATGCCATGCTTATGCATCATTACCTCTATACTTGGAGCATGTAGTTTTCTAGCATTTATTTAATGCATTAGACTGTATGTAAAATAGGTTGCACAAAGACATACTGCATTGCATTTGCATTGATTATTTATATGATGTGAATTTAAGATGATGGAATTCGGTAATTTATAACTCAGATCATGCTTGCCTCATCATGTTTAGACTGCACTGGGCTAGGTTGGTATTTATTACCCAATACTGTGCCCCTTACCAACAGGGGGAAAGGTGTTGGACAACCCATGGCAGAGACCGATGTGTTAGTTCCGGGATGCCATCTTCTGTCCCATGTTAGCGGGTCCCTATTTTCGCTGTGGGAATAATCAGGCAGGGTTGGTCATTTGGGGGTCTGTCGGGGTCCAATGTGTTAGTTCCGAAACTGGCGGGTCCTCACCGTGGTAGAATGGTTTCGCTCGGGTGACCGAAGGGTTAGTTCCGGGACCGAGGTTAGCATCTACCACTAGTAGTAGTACTTATACCCCCATAAGACTTAGTATCTGTGCTAGGAACATGTTAGTTTAGCACATGCATCATGGATTTATTGTGTTTGTATGCTTGTACCCCCCCCCTTACTGGGCTCAGTTGAGAGCTCACCCTTGTGGATATCCTTATTTTTCAGGTGATTTAGTTACTTCTAATGTTGGATTTGCGGCGCTAGAGTTTGAAGTGCACGATACTTCGTGCGCACGTGATGATTGCGTAACCTCCTGATCTTGGCCTGATAGTCCAGGCTACCTCCCCACTCTTTTATGCTTTATAAATGCTTTATGTAGTTATAGTATAGTTTCTTGTATACTTTTACTTTGTGGTACCTTTGAGAACTGTATAGTTGTATCACAAGCCTTATCCTTTATATAAATGAAATATCACTTAGACTTCTCTTATTAATAATGTTATCTCTATTAATTAAATTATTTCCACTGTCTCTGATTACTGTATCTATGAGCAATGATTGTGAATAGAATACTACACTTGTGATCCTTGGGGATTGGTTGGATGTCAGAGACATCCTGCCACACTTGGCCCTTAATAACCGGGCCGGGGTGTGACATATTATGTTTCATACAATATCTCAATGATTCAGTGTATTGAAGTTCTGCTTCTTTCATAGAAAGAAGGTTGTAAGAAAAGAGTTTTGTGGGCAGATTAGTTGCTTCCTTGAGGGCTCTATTTTGACATGAATAGAGAGGCATCATATAAAACAAAAGAACAGAATTTTTTAGACAAAATAAAGCATGCTTTGGTGGAAGCCGAAGATGCGCAGTTATTTGAGATGCTTTGAAATTAACCGCAAAAATTATGAATGCAGTTGATGTTCACCTGCAACTCTTCTTCTTTGCTCTTATTCTATTGGTTCATACCAACCGATCGAATAC
Organism: Telopea speciosissima; assembly: GCF_018873765.1. NCBI lineage: Eukaryota > Viridiplantae > Streptophyta > Magnoliopsida > Proteales > Proteaceae > Telopea > Telopea speciosissima. The sequence goes on from NC_057920.1 coordinate 27,802,833, forward strand.
AAACACCATACACTACAGTGTCAGAATGTTTCATTCTATGGAACGAATGAAACCGCTTCATGGTTCATAGAATAATATCTTGAAATGAGGTGTCTTTTTATTGGAGACTTTTCATGTTGTTTGGTAGCTCTTGAGATATAAGACACATGCTTATGTGTGGTTTGCCTCAGTTACAATTGTTCGCTGTAAATTGCACTCGTTCACGATGGAGTTGGGCTCAAGTTCTAGTACGTACGAACGTGAACCTGTCTCGGTGGGTACGTTGTGTCTTCCTATATTTTATCCATTTAATGATTTTTATGACTTATATCTTATACGGGACGTGATAGTATATGAATAACATTTGTTTCTATGTGGGGATAGGTGGCGTTGACCTTGTGGCCGTTTCGTTTAATCATCATCATGGTATTCGTTGACCAGTTTCTTTTATATAATAGTACAAAGTAATTACAAACCCAACAATGGGATAAGTGTTCCTTATTAATTTTAGGACATGTGGACTGTATAAGACCATTTATCGAACTAGTCACAAGTGGACTACACATTATATATCTTATTTGAGGATTTGGATCTAGTCAAAATATAGTTTTGGATCATGATTAGATTATGTATTACGTATTGGTTCTTTTTACAAGACATATTGTATTTCTGTGATGATTTTTTCATACTTTATATGTATGGTGCTATATGAATAGACAACATGTTTATAATGCATAATTTAAGGTATTTCCATGTGAATCATATGTTGTATGGCTAAGTTAAATGTTTGATTCTTGTATTTGAAGATGGTTATGTTTATAGGATGTTAATGTCTGATTGGATTACGTTAAATCCAAAGTTGGCCAAACCAGGTGTCCATTAGAGTGATGTGGCATTGTATAATACATGTTGGTCGAATGCTTAATCTATTATGTATTTGTGAATTGCATGGGAGCATGAATCTTTGTTTCAATGTCATGTTATATTTGATATGCAAGTAAAGTTACATGGGTAAATTAATATGGAAGTGTGGGGGTTATAGTTTTCTCATAAGGACATTCTTATATTATTTTGGCTTATATCTCCAAATGTGATAAACCCAAAATGTGGGGGTCATTATGAGAATGCATATATTTACATGTTGAGTCTCTTCTTAAGAGATAAATAAAGCCAAGTAGAATAATTAATCTCTATTTGGAAATTGAATGTACTAGATATGTTTAGATTCGATTATGTAAATATTTGGAACAATACCTTGGTTTAAAGGTAACATGTACAAACATGTATTGGTGGGGCGATTCATGGAATCAGTAATATAAATCTATATTATAGGTTCCACCCATGGTTTTATTCTTATGGCTTTATAAGAATGTCAGATATAGAGTCACAAAGCAAGGATATAAAAGATATATATAAATATATATAGATAGATATAGATATAGATATATATAGTGATGACCAAAGCCAAATTTACATAAGTGTTGTCATGAAATACAAATGGCATGGTCAGTAGAGAAATAAAGACTAATATGTCTTTGTTACTTATATCTAGTGAGGCTAAGAAAGGTAGCACTATCAACTCAGTACAATCAGGACAAAAATGACTAATACTATTATATAGCCTCTGACCACTATTGTGGTATACATATAAAGGGATGAGCCCTTAAGGCCTGAGTCATAGGTCATGTGATGGGCATCCAACCTATGTGAAGATGAACAATCCTTGAATTAGGTTCAAAGGGTACAAACAAAGTCACTAGGAGACCTGTCTAGTACTACCAAGTGTTTGCTCATTCTGGTCAGATGAGAAAGTAGTACCACTATAATGAAAGGAATATGAGTTTTAGACTCTTAATTAGCCGAATCCTACGAAATGTGGGAGTGTGTTAACTGTGGTGCATACTGGTTGACCAAAGTGGATGTAGGAGGTGTGACCGCCTACCGATGAGAATTTTATAGGCGAATTCTCTAAACATCTATGAATCCAAGATAGGGGACAAGGCCCGTTTTTTAAAGAAAAAAATGCTCATATTTAAAAGGGATTGATTGCTAAGGTCGACCGGTAAGATATGGCTGGTGAGCTAGTCGGCTACGTCGATTAGGAAAGGTTCAAGAAGTCTGACTTCACCCATACTCTGTAGCGTAATTCATTAGACCTACTGTAGGTTCAAGTCATGAAAACACCTGCAACGACGTGTCCTGTTGTGTCTAATATGCTCATTAAACTCATTCATGTTTTATTGACATTGTGAATCTTGTGGGGGATTGTTAGATTTTTATTTGTCTTTAAAATTAAAGATTCAAAATATTTAGAAGAATATGTTGTTTCCTAATAGGCACCTAAATGACCAATAGGCGTGACTATTGGACAACTTGTTTGAATGGTCAACAAACAAGTATTTTGGGAAAAGGCATGGTGTTAGAGCATGTCTCTTGAAGATCGATACCCCTTAGTTATGTCTCTTCTTCTCCTATATATAGAGATGGGGTGTTGTCTATTTCTCTAACATTTTTGTGTGTGGAGACAATGGTTTTTCGGTTGCATTAAATTCATTTTTCTAAACCATCTAGTGAGCCTAACTTTGTTTACCCTTATAACCGAAGTCTTTGTGCATAAGACCAATGTTCGGTGGTTGATTTATCTTGGAGGTAAAATGCAAGGAACCTCGGTTGCACTAATACAGGGGGTGTTTCAGACCTTAAGGAGAGTGTCTTCATTGATGCGACTCAATCACAATTGCTAGTTCATGATTGATTCATAGCTATCAACAATAACGAGTTTGTGGCTATCAACAACTTCTTAGTCTTATTTTCTCAAACCGGGTATTTGTTTACAACAAGTTATAACACTCAATAGTTCACTCTCTTAAGGAGATGTCCACTTATTCACACATACGCATAATAACTGACTCTCAGACATGTTTGAGGTCCCACAATCTGACAGATGTCTATGATCCTTCGCAGATGTCTAATCTGACTGATGCAAACGCTTGTGTACATGTACGAATGCCTACATGGTAGAAATTCAATGGTAATATTTCTAACTATTGAAAGCCCAATGGTTATATTTTGGTTTGTTGGAGGTCAGCAGTCTTCCACGTCACCCGAGCAGCCGTTTGTGGTGTGTTTTTGTTTGAATCTGAGGTTTTTACTTCACAACACTTTTAGCCTATATAAAAGGAATTTTTGGATATTCAAAACATAACTATTACAACAAGGTTGATGTTTTAGTGTTTTTTTTTTTTAGGAAAGAAAGATTAGCATTTTTACTTTGCGATTCACCTTCTTAAAGGTTGTAACCATTCTTCTCTCACTTTGTAAAAAAGTTGTGTTTCTTGTGTGGAGATTTGAACTACACAAGAAGTATCACAGAGTGACATTGTCATTGGTTTTGATGTGATTCTATAAAACACCTTTGGGTTTGTAATGAGCCGTGGAAAAATTATATGTTATAAAGGTTTAATTGCTACCTAAAAACACAACTGAAAGTATTGTGTAACATTGGTAGTGGACATAGAGAAGTTGCTCGAACCACTCTAAAATCTTTGTCTCCCTTTTGTCATTTCTCGTATTTCAATTACTACTTCTTGAGTGCAAGTGAGAGTTTAATACTTGGTAGCTTTCACATGTTGGATTTTTTGGTTGGCTTTTATCTAGACCGGTTGATGGTTTGGTTCAATGGTCTAGTTTTGGTCATCCATTTGAATATGAGGTGAAGATTCTTCAAGTGTTGGAGTTTTCAAGAAGGTGAAATCTTCAAGAGGTGAAATTTTCTAGTAAATGGAGGAATTCAGTCTTTAACAATGTTGGAACTTCTAAGAAAGTGGAAGTGGTTTTGATAGTTGAAGATATTATCCTTGGTGGAGTCTTCCACGAGTCCCTTTGGAAGAAGTGTGAGTGGGCTTTCTCTAAGGATAGCGAAAGTCAAATCTTCTCCAACAAGTAAGAGGAGAGAGAATTAGTGGCTTTTATCTAAGGAGAGATAAAATGCCAAGAAGAATAAAGTGAAGAGATAGAGGTGTAGAGACACCAAGGGGAATAAGTGTGAAGTAAGAAAGAGGAGGTGAGTGAGTGTCTAAGGGAGAAGAGGGAAGAGAGAAAGGGTGTACAAGGGAATTGGGTTTGGGTATCAAATTGCAAAGGTTGTACTATTATTTTTCTTCACTTGTTCTTAATGGAAGATCGATCACTCCGTGGATGTAGGCGGTATTGCCAAACCACGTAAATCGTTTGTCTCTTGTGTGATTGTTTTCTTTTTCTTTTCTTCTGTTTGTTCTTGTTGATCTTGCGTATACCGGTTTCATCTGTTTCTCATATTGCAAAGAGAAGGTTGTTTTCACAACCCCCAACAAGTGGTATCAGAGTCGACGATTGGTGACCAAGTTTGAGGTCGGCGGTCTTGGTAGACAGTGAGCACATATGGTATTTCGAGAAGGTTGATTTAAGATCAACAAAGTTTGAGGTGTAGAAATTTGATGGCAAGAACAATTTTGGCTTATGACAGAGCACAGTCAAAAACATCTTGGTGCAACAAGGCTTAATCAAACCGTTGATTGGAGAGAAGCCAGAAAAGATCTAAGTTGAGGACTGGGAAGAGATGGAGATGAAAACGGTAAGCACCATTCGCTTGTGTCTTGTAAATAAGATAAAGTATACTGTTTTGAATGAAACCTCTGTTACTAAGTAGTGAAAAAATTTAGAGCAAAGGTATATATCGAAGTCCCTCACAAATAAGTTGTTTCTGAAGAAGAAATTATATCAACTGGGAATGAAGGATGGATCAAATATTGTTGATCATATCAATGAGTTTAACAAAATTGTCACCCAGTTCATGAGTTTAGATGTGAAAATAGAAGAGGAGGACAAGGCCTTATTTCTATTGTCTTCTCTTCCAATTGTTTATGATACGCTTGTCACTACACTTCTTGTTGGAAAGGACACATTAAAGATTGATGAAGTTACTGCAGCTCTTCTGGATACAAAGACGTTCAAGAGACCCAATAATGGTTCAGATTCACAAGCATTGGCGATGAATGGTGATGGAAACCAACAGAGGGGAAGGAATAATGACAGAAGATTTGCAAGGAAAAGAGACTCGTGGTCCAAGTCAAGAGGTAAAAATATTGATGAGATTATATGTTTTTGGTGTGACAAGGTAGGACACATAAAAAAGGATTGTCCGGAGAGGAAAAAATATTTGGAAGAAAAAGGAAATGAGGAGAGGACTCATGATGATACGAATCAAACAAGTGTGACTGAAACTTGTTCCTATTTTAATAGTGATGAGATCCTTGTCACAGTTTGTGGCAAGCACAATTCAAAATCGAAGGTGAAAAAAAACACATACGTTGCTATAAGTGCAGAAAATTTGGACAGATGAAGAGGGAGTGTCTAAAACAAGGAAAGAAGAATGCACATTCTTCCAAAAGTATGCATATTGTTTCTTGTGATGAATGGATTTTAGATTCTGGAAGTTCTTTTTATGTTTGCTCCAAAAGGAAATATTTGACAAATTCTAAGAGACCAAAGGAAGTGTGTCACTTGGTGATGGTTCTACTTGTGATATCAAGGGTGTGGGAATGGTGAAAATAAAAATGTTTGATGGAATAGTTCACACTTTTGGTGATGTTAAGTATATTCCAAAAATGCGTAGGAATCTAATTTCAATTAGTCGATTGGACTCCAAGCGTTTTAAGACTTCATTTGTAGGTGGAGCAATGAAGATCTCAAGTGGAGGTCTAGTCATGATGAAAGGTGAAGAATGTAAAGGGTTGTATCGATTGTTGGGAAGTACAATGGTTGACGATACTCCTATAACCCCAATGAGTGATTGGAAACGGAGTGCACAAGTTGGAAGAAACATGTGCAAGGTTTCTTTTGTTGATAATATTGAGAAGTGAGTTCATGTTCAACAAGTCTCCAGGTGGCTATGATAAAAGCCAAGGTGTAGATTGTTGGGTTTTTGTATGCTTTTATCTAGACCGGTTGATGGGTTGGCTCAATGGTCTAGTTTTGATCATCCATTTAAATGTGAAGTGAAGATTCAAGTGTTGGAGTTTTCAAGAAAATGAAGTCTTCAAGGGATGAGTCTTCTAGTAAATTGAAGAGTTGAATTTTCAATAATGTTGGAACTTCCAAAAAAGTGGAAGTGGTTATGGTGATTGAAGATATCATGTTTGGTGGAGTCTTCCAAGAGTCTCTTTGGAAGAAATGTGATTGGGCTTTCTCTAAGGAGAGAGAAAGTCAAATCTTCTCTAACAAGTTAGAGGAGAGAGAATTAGTGGGTTTCTCTAAGAAGAAAGAAAATGCCAAGAAGAATAAAGTGAAGAGATAGAGGTATAGAAACACCAAGGGGAACAAGTGTGAAACAAGAAAGAGGAGGTGAGTGTCCAAGTGAGAAGAGGGAAGAAAGAAAGGGTGTACAAGGGACTTGGCTTTGGGTATAAAATTGCAAGGATTGTACTATTGTTTTTCTTCTCTTGTTCTTAGTGGAAGATCGATCACTCCGTGGATGTAGGCGGTATTGCCGAACCATATAAATCGCTTGTCTCTTATGTGATTGTTTTCTTTTTTTTTTTCTTTTGTCTATTCTTGTTGATTTTGCGCTTATCGATTTCGTGCGTCGCTCACATTGCAAAGAAAAGGTTGTTTTCACAACCCCAACATCACATTCATTCCTTAGAAAAGTTTGGACACACTAAAAATTCCAATTCACCCTCTTTTGGGAGCTCTCTGATCCTTGCATCAGCCACCATCTAGAGTAGAAAAAGGGTTGTAACCTGGTGCATGCTCAACTTTAGCACTAAATTTTATTTTATATATAGGTTACTAAAGACCAACTTTAGCACCAGAGTTTATTTTATATTAATTGATCAAAACCTTGGTTCACATATTTTCAAAGATGTCATTCCGAATGTCATTGACCTGCACCAGAGGAGTCAAGGATGCATTTGTTGTTTCCTCCAACATTTTTGATGAAAGAAATGTTGGGAGCAGTAAAGGACAACCCAACTTCAAATTATAAGTCAAGGTGAAAGACAATCAAAAAGCAAAGCTATTAGATGCTGAACTACAAGGTTCCGTCAACCACGGAGTAGAATTAGGCCAAATTTTCCTGCTCGGAACAGACAGAGCCTTCTAGCTAAGGAGTCAACTACAGTGTTGATCTCCTTAGAGATAAAATGGAAACTACATTCCAAAAAGTACAATGATGGTACTAATTATTGAACAAGCAATTTCTTTCTGTTTGATTGGCACATGGAACATCAACTAAAAGCAGCATTCCGTCCAAAGCAAACATCCCCCTTGCTCTCCCCCTTTCATGCTGACTTGCTACCTCCTTAAGGATTTACTAATAAGAGGAGCCACATCAAGGCATGTTGGGCTTCTCGTCAGCCGGCTGATAGAAGGATTCATACGTTTCCACCCTTGTTTTCGATTCAGGTTGCTCTAGTTCTTCCAGGAAACCAACGGTCATCTTGAGAAAATCATTAAAGTGCATTTTCTTCCATTCCTTGGAAATTATGAAGGAAAAGAATGTATTAGAGGAAGCTATTTTCAAAATGGATTACATAATTTGACATGTACACAATCCAAGCAGTGCTCTATGTATCAAATGGTTGGACGGACCATATCTGCCCTCCACGTGCCTTAAACATGTGCAGGAGAAAAGCATTATTATCATCATCATCATCATACTTATTGTTAGAGGTATTCCCTTTTTTCTTCTTTATTTTACCCCTAGAACTAGTGACATGTGTAGAGTTGAATTTATGACATAATTTAGTTGCAGTTCAATAACTCACAGTACATTTTAGTCCACATTATATTCTGTTGTTGGTTGCAGCCAGGAAAGAAAAGCATTGTGATTCTAATAAGTAATTAGTTCAATTGGTTGATCAGCAGAAAATCAGGCACAAACTGAAAATTTGAAAATGTGGAAAGGCGAGAAGGTTACCTGAAAATCCCATTCCCCATACAAATTTGGATCATTTTTGTTTCCCCAAACATAGGCGTAGACTTGTAATCTCTTAGAATTTTCCTGCAAACAACCCATACTCTTGTAATTAGTACCCACACAATCTAGGAAATAGTGGCTCTATATTACCACAGCAATTCACAAGGAGAGGGGTTTATGTCAACCTATGTTGTGATTTTTATTCAGGGACTTTAAAATTTAAATAAGACAAATCCAGTGAATCTCTTACATTCATTTATAACACCCAGTAGCAGAGGTTTCTTATTGCAAGTGTGACAGTAATATTTACAGGTCCATCATACCACGTATAAGAAGATGCACAATAGAAGGTTATAGTTACAAATTTAGTTTCTTTTTTTCCAAAATTCCGTTGATGTCATTCCATGCCTCCCCAAAGTTGCTTCACTCAAGATCCTTTAGATTCCAAGAGGCAATAGCTCAATCAAGCATTAGAAAGAGCATCCGTCTGAACCAATTCTTGGTAGAATTTGGGATTTTATCTTTGAAAGTAAGAAACTATTTTTCCTGTCACTGCTAAACAAATTACAGTTATAAAAATGTATTGAACCTCCAGTACACCCCCTCCACCATACAATAATGTATATATCCGTTGCCACCAGTACTTTAAGATCCTTCTAGTTGAACATGTTGACCTATCACCTAGTCCTCATAATTGTGGATCAACCTCTTACCTTTTTATCCTAAACTTATTGACTAGTCAACTACTCATCCAAACCAGGCAATTGAACTGCTAAACTGGAATAGTTCATCCACATTGACCCCTGAACAGGACCAACTTTTTGTATGTAGGTATTTAATTTAAGTGTCAATAATGCACCATTTATTGCTTGAGCAATGGAAAACTAGAAATGATAAAAGAAAAAGGTCTGGTGATTTAGGAGAGGCTCCACTAGGAGATAAACTGAAGGAGAGTTGTTTGAGGTGGTTTGGGCATCTGAAACAAACACCATTTAGTGCACCACTAAGGAGGAGTGGCATGGTATGGATTGGGGGAGCTAATTGACTAAGGAGAAATGTTGACAATGAAGGGCTTTGAGTTGATAACAAAAGAGGCATTAACTTAAGGTTGAATTGTGAAATAGGATCCAAAGCCCAAAACTTATAATTCCCACAACAGGGCACCACAGTGACCCACGACAGTGTTGCCAATATAGAAAATAAAGAAAATAACAAGAAGAAAACAATCCAATACTGATCAACAAATGTAAAAGACCATCATCTCATTAACAATCATAGAAAATAACATGAAGAAAACAATCCAACACTGATCGACAAATGGAAAAGACCATCATGTCATTAACAATCCTTGCTTCCAATGGAACAAGCTATCAAAATTCAGTTTCATTACACAGTCCAGAGGAGTCCATAACTCAACTCTTTGGTCTGTAGGTATGTTCTCATTGATTACATTTTTCTAATTTGTGAACAGAAAAACAAATGAACATCTGAGAGATTGGTTTAGTCATTGCCCAATGAGCTCTATCCTCATCATGATCCACTCAATGATCAGCAATTCCGATGAGAATGTTTTCCTCTTCTCCCACAAAGGTCTTAACACAACCAATGAATTGCCTTCCAAAAAAATCCTCCCTTTCACACCAACTGAAGTAATATGCAAAAACCAGATCAACCCCAATATGTCCTTTGGAGGAATCCAATCCAGATTTGAATATTGTTACGAAGTGGACACAAAGATGGTAAAATGGGATCCATGTATCCGACCCAATTTAGTTGGGATTAGATTTTGAGTTCAATATAGAAGGATTGAAACTCCGACCTCCAAAATACTGTTCAAATAGAACTTACTAGTGTCACAATCTCAGTCATGCTACAGAAAGACTTTATTTATATATATATATATATATATATGTGTGTGTGTGTGTGTGTGTGTATGTGTGTGTGTCAATGGGGTGTTTAGTTTCCTTACACAAAAACCATTTGACCCGGTGATTGACTGCTTGACCTTCACAATGGGTTGGAGGGAGGACCATATTTCAGAACATTGGTTTCCACCTTGCAATGAAGAAACAAATCATTTGCACTCTCCTCAAACAAGGTGCACCTATTTGCCAATTGGAAACCTAATACTGTTTCAGTGATCGATCCTCCAGGAGCATTTGTCATACATGTGCACCATGTGAAAGATGTCATCATAGCCATGGTTTAAAGTATCGACCGATACGATACATACCGATACGTCTCCCTTTTTTTTTTAAATGAATTGCCTCGAATTGTATCGAAATGTATCGACCGATACGGGCCGATACCATCGATACGTCCAGTAAAGGGTTCTGTGGGTGGTTTAATACGTATTGGTCGATACGACTCGATACATACCGATACATTACCGATATATACCGATACGCACCGATACATACCGATACCATCGATACATTCCATAAAAAAGCCATTTTCACTCACAGACTAGATACAACTCTTAATCTAACGAAAAAATAAAGGCAAACTCTCAACCAAGAGTCTAAAATCTTGCATTTAATCTTGGTTTTTCACACTTTTAAACTAAAAAAATGAATCAAAAAGTGCTACAACATCATCCTTTGCATCATCCAATACTCTTCTTGGCTATAGACGATTACACATGTAAGGAACCTCATCTTTTATAACAATTTCAATTTAATGCACTTGTTTGGTTATACATTATTCACCATTTTAGGATTTATGCATGACACTTATTATGTATTGCTTATTTATATTGTTTTTTGTTCTCAAAGTGTATTTCAATGTGTATATTGATAATTTTTATGCATCTATATTGTTCGATACGTATCTCCGAAACGATACGATACGTCTCTTAAAATCACCCGACCGATATGATACCCGATACCGATACTTTAAACCTTGATCATAGCTCCATTTAGAGCTCTAATGCTACAATCTGATAAAGGACAGCCCAAGATTCTTAGAGTCGATCAAACATGCTCTAAAGTTCCAATAGGACCCTGAATTCATATGTATTTTTTTTTTAATCTTTTTAAGAATTAGCGAGAGTAATGTAAGCCTGAATTGATGACTCAAACCAGTACCAATAACAAGATCTTTAACTCAAAGAAAATTCAGAATATAGGGGCCAATCCTTGAAGATCTAAGAGAAGGATAATTTGGTCATAAACCAACAAACAAGAACAGAAAATAGGGTAGTCAACCTATACTGAATTGTTATGAAATGGGAATTAAACAGAACCTGATATCAGTATTCGATCAAGTAAAAAACAGTAATTAAGACTAGAGGTAAAACAGTAATTCAACTAAGGAAATTAAAGATCCGAGATTAGGTTTCGAACTAATAATCAATTCTGCTTATGGATCTGATATCAGTAAATAAAATAGAACAAGAAATCAGAATCAACATCAGTATATCCAGGTATAAAACAGTGGCTTAAGAAGAAACAGGGGCAAAATTGGAAAATAGGAATAATTCCATATCGACAAGTTAGAATCTTTCCAAAATTGAATCGAGTTCTTCTTTAGGATTGAAGAACATTAGGTCAAAATATGGGAAAATTCTAACAGCTAGATTCTTCTATTCAGAATTCGTGCAAAAAATGGCCTTATATATGAATTCTGGATAGAACAGAAGTTGCAGAAAATTTCAAAACTCAACTTACTTGTTAATGGCAGAATAATAAGTAGAAACCAACAAATCCAGATAAAATAATCCATCCGGGCTTCACACCGCAAGGTGTTCGATTGGATCAGACACCAATCTACCTTGATCACACACAAGGGGTTTATTGATCAAACACACCTAAATGGGCTTATTTTACTGGAAATAAGCTTTGGTTGGGTTATATATGTGTTGGGCCTTTGACCCATGTGTTTTCATTGTAATGAGCCACTTTAACGGGCCTATAATATGGGTAGAGACTAGGCACACAGGATTAGTTAAGTTAGTGTCTTTATTTCTTTGTTATTTCAGTTTCCTAGTCAGTTTAGGTTACCTTATTAGTTAAGTGCCTTTCCTTTTTGGTGTAAGAGTCACTTTTTGAGTCTTCTACATAAGTTTGTAAGGGAGCCGGTAATGTACATGAATTTTGATTGTTGAAAAAGCTTTTGCAGCTCTCTTCTCCATTGAAGATCTCTTGTATGTGATCAATAAACCCCTTGGGTGTGATCAAGGTAGATTGGTGTCTAATCCAATCGAACACCTTGCAATGTGAAGCATGGGTGGACTGTTTTATTGCTGGATTTATTGATTCTTCTACTTATTATTCTGCCATTAACAAGTAAGTTGAGTTTTGAAATTTTCTGCAACTTCTGTTCTATCCAGAATTCATATATAAGGCTATTTTTTGGCACAAATTCTGAATAGAAGAATGTAGCTGTTAGAATCTGCCCACATTTTGACCTAATGTTCTTCAATCCTAAAGAAGAACTTGATTCAATTTTGGAAAGATTCTGACTTGTCGATATGGAATTATCCCTATTTTTCAATTCTGCCCTTGTTTCTTCTTAAGCTACTGTTTTATATCCTGATATACTGCTATCGATTCTGATTTGATATTCTATTTATTTACTAATATCAGATTCATATGCAGACTCGATTGGTAGTTCTGTTAGACTTATTGGCAGTTGGCAGTGTGTACAGACTGATGGATGTGTTGTCATTGTTGGCAACAGTTCAGAGATGTTGTGGAGCAGTTTGGAAAGGTTTGGCAATGTCAGTGCTGAGCAGAAAGTGTAATGGTTTATTTGGCAGTGTTTAGGCTTATTTGACAGCTTTTAGCACCATCTGGCAGTGATTAGCAGTGTTTTGGGGTGTTTGGTAGAGTTTGGTAGTATGTGGTGCAGTGGTCATGAGCATTCAGTGGCATTTATGAAGGTTCATGCAGATGGGGTAATTTCGGAGCCAATTTCAGCAGTCCAAATGGCAGAATTGGAAGATGACATGAACTATGGAGTTGTAGAACAATGAGTCATCTTTCCAAAGCAACTGGAATCACGTCAATCCGAGTCCGTATGATGAAGTTACAGACATTTCCATATCATTGCGCAAAAATGGCTCAAAATGGAGTGGAGTTGTTGGTGATGTGGCACATTAGTTGATATTAAAAAAATAATAAAAATATATTGCCATGTGGCATGCCATATGGCATGGCCAACAGCATCCCACAGCAGCATGGGGGGCCAAGGTTCGCACCATGGCACATGGCTCAGCAAGCCCACAGCCATGGGCCACACAGATGTCTGGCATAGCACTCAGGCCACGCACAGCACCGGCATGGGCAGCAGGGCAGCTTGGCTACACAGTTGCCAACAGCCACAAATGACACACATGGAGGCCATGGCAAGGCACAAGCACAGGGGCAGGATCCCCACGCGATGGGCGCATGCCCGCAGAGGTTCTCACGCACGGGTGTGCCCAGCCAAGCTAGCATGCCAGGCCTCAATGCCACGGTTTGAAGGTTTTGAAAATTTTCTAAGTGTCAGATCGCAAATAAGCTATTCGACGACTTGCTTCAAAGAATGGGAAATTTGCATTGCTCTCAGGAAGTTATTCCGTGAGAATGCATTTTAGTGTGACACATGGCTGTTCCAGAGGCTTGTAGACCATAGATGTGGCATCTGAAGGGCTAGATGCCAATCCAAAAGCGTGTGGGAGTCCAGACACAGAAGAATCTGGCGCTCATGAGTTGATTGGGCCATGCACAGAACTCCCGTACACTGGAGTTTCACGGAAATGTGAGAAGAATGAGGGTCATTTGATCGGGTTCTGAATCGGAGGTGGCAATCTAACAGAGAGGGAGATTAGTGTTGTAGCTTCCATCGGGCATCCTTAGAGTGGTTGAATGCATGGTATTCAGTGAGCCGCAACGCATTGGAATACTTTGCCTAAGCGACTTCATTTCGGTGTTGTGTAGGTGTTTGATGCGGACAGGAAAATTTTCATTTTGTAGGATGAGAAGTGTCGGTTTCTCTGCTAACATAACTCACGATCCAAGAGCCCAGAATCCACGCGCCAATTAGATCCTTGATCTGATGGTCCGTAGGCAAGCCAACCAGGGTCATGACGTGCTGACACAGCACATCGACGGTTAGTGAGATGCGGAATGTCATGATATTTTCCAGAAATGCCTCTGATTCGTATTTTGGCCATAACTTGGCCATTTTAGCTCCAAATTGAGTGATCCAAGTTGTTGTGTGCTCACAAAAACGAGAGGAACATTGCTGTGGAGCTAGTGTGACCTGAAGACAACCCAAAATCCCAGAAATTGATGAAGAAGATGGGCATACAAAATGGGAACATTGGGAATGCTTCAAGGTGATTGGGGAGCATGCACTGAGGTCGTGTGGAGGTATGAATGTGTTTGTGCTGCTGGTTTGGTGGAGTTTTCCAAGTGATTGATACACTTTGGTAAACCTTAATCCCCCTTGTGTATTTGACTAGTTATAGTTGAAATGTTCTGTAATACCTAGTTATGGTTTGTAAATGAGTGGGGGGTTACAATTTATATCATTTTATCATTGTAAGGGACCTTGGAGTTGGGGCTCACAAGGTGTTTGATAACTTTTCTAGTAGAGAGCTAGACACAGTTGTGGCTGTGAGTGTTGGGATTTGTAGCTCCTTGTTTTTGTATGATCAAGGACAGAAGAGGGAGGAGTCCTAGCTGTAGTGGCAGTTGAAACTCGTAGAGTATTGAGCAAGTACGAAACCCCAAGGGGGTATTGTTCCGTGGATGTAGGCAATTTGTCGAACCTGATCACTTTTGGTTGAAGCCTTGAAGGTGGGAGTACATGTGAACTGTAGCTGGCAAAATTGGACAGCTCCAGCCAATGGTGTTTTCAGCTTGAGTGCCAGACTTGCACAGTGACAATGTTGGAACAGGGATACAGCTTTGGGATAAAATTTGAAAAACACTGATTCAACCCCATCCCCAGTGTGTTGAAGCCAGTTCAAACCCTAATTTGATCTTTAATTTCCTTAGTTAAATTACTATTTTACCTCTGGGCTTAATTATGTTTTAATTCCTATTTCATAACAGAATTCAGTATAGGTCGACTACCCTATTTTCTGTTCTTGTTTGTTGGTTTATTACCAAAGTAATGAAAGTACCATCCTTCTCTCGATCTGCTAGGATTAACCCCTATATTCTGAATTATTCTTTGATTTGCAAGTCGTGTTATTGGTACTGTTTGAGTCGTCAACTCAGTCCTACATTAAGTGTTATCAGAGCATGGCAGAGAGTAATTCACCAAGGCTTCTCGGTCCACCCGGGCTTCACACCACAAGGTATTCGATTGGATCAGACACCAATCTACCTTGATCACACATAAGGGGTTTCTTGATCAAACACGAGAGATTTTCAATGGAGAGAGAGGAGCAAAAGCTTTTCATTAATCAGAATTCGTGTACAATGCTGGCCTTCCTTACAAACTTATACAGAAGACTCAAAAACTAACTCCTTCATTGAAAAGGAAAGGCGTAACTCAATCCTTAACTAATAAGGTAATCTAAACTAACTAGGAAATTGAAATAACAAAAAAATAAAGACACTAACTTAACTAATCCTATATACCTAGCCTCTACCCTTATTATAGGCCCATTAAAGTGGTCAATTACAATGAAAACACATGGGATCAAAGGCTCAACACATACATAACCCAACCCAAAGCTTATTTCCGATAGAATAAGCTCATTGAGGTAATTTAACTGCATCATTCAGCTTGAAAAACTTGACCTTGAGTTTGTAGTGACAAGGGGAACAACATATGAGTAGCAGCTTTAACCATTCCAAGCAAAATTCTGGTGACAAAGGGAGGTTAGGAATAAAGTCTTCAACCCTGGGAGTTTTCTCTTTAAAATAGTGAGGTGGAATCACAAACTCAATAAATTCTCCGATGATAGAAATATCATCTAGAGTGTTGACAGCTTCGTGTGGAGTCTACTTGAAGTCTTCTTTAATCACGTCCTAACCTAGTACTGCTTCTTTAACTGTGTCTTCACGAACATTTGTAATGCAATCCTGAACTATGGTAACCTTCTCATCAAAGACTTGAGGTACAAGCTCTACCTCTTCAAAATTAGCATCATGAATGTCCATGATTTTTAGTAGAGTGTTCTTGATTACTACCTCATCTTTCACTGTTACAGTTTTGTCCACTTTGATATCTTCAAAGTAGACCTATCCAGTAGAATTTTCTACTTGTTGACCTTCTATCTTTAAGCTTCAAGCACTGCCTCTTCTTTATCACCATAGTTTACTGTGATCACTTCAATTCAGGCTCATTTTCTTTAACTGGTAATCTATCAAATTTCTTTGGCAATGTAAAAATTTGAATTCAGCCTTTGCCTTAACATTGTTGGACAGATTTCCAACAATACTCAACTTGCGAAATGAACTTTATATACAACTACTTCAAAATCTCTTCATCTTTAAATGCCTGTTGGTGGTAATCTTGTCTAAGGATGAGCTTTCTTTGGATATGCTCTGTTCGGTGCTTGTCCTTCAACTCCTGCTTCATGTCTTCCCAAGTCCTAGGTTCATGTCTTCTAACTCTGAGCCTTCCTTCATAGGATATCCACCAATTTCTTGCAGTCAATCGCATATAAACAAATCTAAGCTTCCACTCCTCTATCAAGTTGTACCAGTCAAAATATTCCTCCAGAGAATCTCACCAA
The DNA here is from genome assembly GCF_018873765.1 of Telopea speciosissima. NCBI lineage: Eukaryota > Viridiplantae > Streptophyta > Magnoliopsida > Proteales > Proteaceae > Telopea > Telopea speciosissima. Next base: position 27,819,449 of record NC_057920.1, read on the forward strand.
TCAAGGAATAGTCGTGTCTGTCTACCAAAGTAAGGAACTTCTGGCTTCACCTTCCTTGTAGTAATATCAGTCCTATAGTAGGTTTTGCTTCAGATGTTCTCCCTCTTTGAACTCTCATGATATTATTTACAATTAAACCAAGAGGTGGTTTTTTTTATCAACTCCATGATTTTCAAAAGGTGTATGGAAAGTGTAAGACCTCTGTAGACCTCTATCCATGAACCTTTGAGTATTGTTGTTTGTTGTAGAGTGTGTTGGATGCCTTGCCTCACCTTCAGGAGGTGCGTAACTACCCCTTGTATAGGGGCAGGAGTTCAATTTTTCATTGCTGTCAATAGATTATTCATTCTACTTTTCTAATTAGGAGTTAACTGCAATAATATCTCCAACATCGTAGCCATAGGATTAGGTGGGTTTGGAGTTCTTGAACTATTCTCTGCCATATCTCTGATACCACTTAATGTAGGACTGAATTGATGACTCAAATAGTTCCAAAAACAAGATCTTTAAATCAAAGAATAATTCAGAATATAGGGGTTCAATCCTACCAGATCTAGGAGAAGGGTACTTTGGTAATAAAGTAATAAACCAACAAACAAGAACAGAAAATAAGCCAGTCGACCTATACTGAATTCTGCTATGAAAAAGGAATTAAACAGAACCTAAAATCAGTATTCGGTCAAATAATAAACAGTAATTAAAACCCGGGGTAAAAGAGTAAAGAAATTAAAGATCAGAAATTGAGGTTTGAACTATCCATCGATATCAGAAATCTGCATATGAATCTGATATCAGAAAATAAAATAGAACAGAAAGTCAGAATCAATATCAGTATATCAGGGTATAAAACACTAGCTAAAGAAGAAACAGGGGCAGAATTGGAAAACAGGGATAATTTCAGATCAACAAGTTAGAATCTTGCCAAAATTGAATCGAGTTCTTCTTTTGGATTGAAGAACATTATGTCAAGATAGGGGTAGATCCTAACGGCTAGTTTCTTCTATTCAGAATTCGTGCAAAGAAAAAAAGCCTAGCATGTGAAATTCTGGATAGAAGTTGCAGAAAAATTCAGAACTCAACTTACTTGTTAATGGTATAATAATAAGTAAAAGAATCAACAAATCCAGCAATAGAATAATCCACCTGGGCTTCAAACCGCAAGATATTCGATTGGATCAGACACCAATCTACTTTGATCACACATAAGGGGTTTCTTGATCAAACAAGAGAGATTTTCAATGGAGAGAGAGGAGCAAAAGCTTTTCATTAACCAAAATTCGTGTATAATGCTGACCTTTCTTATAAACTTATATAGAAGACTCAAAAACTGACTCCTACACTGAAAAGGAAAGGCCTAACTCAATCCTTAACTAATAAGGTAATCTAAACTAACTAGGAAATTGAAATAACAAAGAAATAAAGACACTAACTTAACTAATCCTGTATGCCTAGCCTCTACCCTTATTATAGGCCCGTTAAAGTGGTCAATTACAATGAAAACATATGGGATCAAAGGCTCAACACATACATAACCTAACCCAAAGCTTATTTCCAATAAAATAAGCCCATTTATGTGCAGGTGAAGGTAGTTTTGATTAATTTTGAAGATCTTCCTTGTCCAAAGAGACCTCAGGTGTCCTTTAAACAAAAGCTACAGTTTTTTTCTTTTTGTGAGAGTGCTCAATGTATATAAAAGATTATTTTTGTTGTACTTACTATCAAAGAGACATCAACAGTGCTCCTTTCATACTCAACATCCTCAAAAGAATCAAAAACATGTAACTCAGGATCTGTGATACCAAAGAGCACCTACAGCATGAACAAAATGTGTGATACAGTCAGTGATGGATGCTTTCCATTATAGTAGAAAAGAATAGGAACAAATTTCATCAATAAAATCAATTGAAAAATTAAATTTTCCCTTGCCAACTAGAATATGAATTAAGGATTCAAGCTCAAAAATAGATCCATGAAATGGTTTAGAATAAGTTCAAAGCCTCAATGGAGCCCAAATATCTTTCAAAATCATTCAGTAATCAGAGTAACTTATACAGCTGTATAACCAGATCGAAGGGATATCATTATAAGAACTCTGCAATGATGAGAAATAACTTAACTTACGAAACCCTTCCCCAACTCAAATACAAGGTTTTTTGTTTGATGGCAGCTTAAAGGAAGAAAACATTTATAGTTTTTATAACAAGAGGTATCCCATGTGAAATTTTATCTTTCACATCTGATGTAGGATGGATTGGGAAAAACTCCAAATCCTATGGTTGTAATGGGCTATAAGGGGAATATTAGCAAGTACGTGATAAGAAAGATATAAGGAGAGGGATTAGAAAGAAAGAAGGAAAACTTCTGATCTAAAACTTAGAATCACAATTGCATAAGGAATAGGGACAACAGAATTAAAAAATAAGAGCAATTCCTAGAAAGGAAGCAAAAGAGTGGAATAGAATTGATATGAGAGAAAACAAAGAGAATCACTAACAGATTTGCTTAGTTTGGGTCTTGTGCCAAGTATGACCTCAGATAGAGCCTTTTGGAGGACAAGGATCCACGTTAGCGACATGTAGCTGAGATTTTCCTGTTTTCCCGGGCTATACTCTTTCGTCTTACTTTCATTTTTCATTTTTCATTTTCCATTACTTGCTTTTTTATCCGATTTCATCTTATTTTAATCTTCATTCCTCTTACTTTGTTTTTGAAAGGATCCATGTAGCCGACCCCATTTAGTTGGGATAAGGCTGACTTCTTGTTGTTTGTTGTTATCAGAATACTAATCTCTAACAGTTCAAAATAGGTAACAAAGGCATAGTATGTTTCATGAAAGGGTTAATGATGAAGAGAACAAACTAAAATTGACCTGCTGAGAGTTGATTTACTGTGTAGTGCTATCTTGACCTGCAAATCTGAATCTGAAGTAGGAGAAGAGAAAGAAGGATAGGAGTATAGAGAGAGAGAAAGAAGAAGAAGAAGAAGGAAGGTAGTTTACACCCAATTTTCGCTCTATTTCGGTCAGCAGAAAAATAGACCGAAGTTTATTTCAGTCAAGACTGACTTGTCAGTCAGTGACCGGAAAAGAAAAGGGTCAGCGACTGACAGATTGCAAATGATCGACAAATGGTCAGTGACCGACGAATTGTGTGTGACCGACAAACGGTCAGAGATTGACGAATTATGTGTGACCGACGAACGGTCAAAGATTGACGAATTGTGTGTGACCGATGGACGGTCAGCAGGGTAGTTATAACCAATTCTCAAAGAAATGAGTAGTTTCATAACTACCTAGTAACTACAAAAACTACCCCACGGATGCTTATAAAATAGGATTCCAACTACAGAGGAGAAGATCCCCGGATCAACTACACAACACTCTAGAGGAGTCTTTATTTTATCTGTCTTTTTATCTTTCGAGATGTAGAAGATCTTTATCTCTCATCTTTTCCTGTAATTTTTGCTGGAGTTGGGTTTCAGCCACCAATGTCGCATTGGCCCGTGTTTCATGAAGCATTCATGTAGGTCTTGCTTGGAGAATAACTCCAACAATTTGTCTTTTGCCCCATGTTTCAAAGGACAATGTTTGTAATCAGAGTCAACCTTTTGTTATCAATATATATATATATATGAATATATTATCATTTTTCTATTCTTCTTCTTGGCATTATGATTCTCATCATTAAAAGTCCTTGGAGCGATCAAGGCAATGGAAAGATCCCACTCTTTCCTGGTTAGAAGTCGGATAATCTATTCGATCCTCTTTCGAGTCTTTGTGACTCTGGCACACCCGCGCATCTTCAACTCACGCCGTCGATGCCGAAAAAAGAGGTAAACAATTTGGCACGCCCGGTGGGACACCAGAAATTGAATCTTACACCAAGAAGAAAGAAATGCTGATGAAGGGAACCCAATTCCGAGAAAGGCACTGAAAGGTGCCGTAACCCATCGACAAGGGGCACGGTTTACGTCCAACAGAGCTGTGATGGTTTGAGAAAGAAGAAATGCTCTATGCAAGTTTGAGAGAAAGGAGAAACTAACAAGAAGACCTGGTCAACATCAACCAGGGGCAAGTTTTAAGGGAAGTTTCTGTTCGAGACATTCGACTTGGTCGCCACCAAGAAAGAGGAAAATTTTAAGGGAAGGTTCTGTTCGTCACCAATTGGTTTTCAATTATTAATTTACGTGTTACACAGTTCTTCTCTTGACTGGGTTTCTAGCAACCATTCTCATGCGAGCACTTGGTTTTGACTAAAATGGTGTGATTTAGTCATTAATAATGATTCTGCCCAACGTTTCAAATGGCAAAAAAAGAAACAATTGAAGAAATGGAACAAACTTGGGATGATGGCAAAGATGAAAGCGAGAACATGATGATGAAACAGATGTAAAAGAGGTAAAAAAAAAATGTGCGCAAGGTAGAGCTGTTCACATCAGATCAAAACGTTGAAGCAGTTCTTGATCAAGTCAGATTGATATGTCTCTCATGTATGGCTTCGGTCAACAAGCGACGAGCATCGACGAAGACATGCCAAGGACGGTTACAAACGGTTTTAAGCCCGAGTTTGTGACGGTTACCACTGGTTTAGCAAATAAACTGTTTTGATTTGCCAAGAACAGTTATGAGTGTTTATGAGCAATTTTAAAATAATAAGTGCTCATTTTTCTGAAATGTAGTGTTGCATACTACTTGGGTTCTAGGATAGGCCAATAAATGGAAGCTTCGTTAATGGTGAAGACTGAAGGGAAGGCTATCAGAAACGATTTGAGTACCACCTACAGTTGTGTAGGGGCATAGTAGAAAGACTGAATTGAGATCATTGCCAACGACCAAGGCAACAGATCACTCCCTCCTATATTGTTTTTAGAAAACGAAAAGGAGAGGAAGAAGGGTTGTTAAAGGTAGGTATGGAGACGGTGGACAACGACGTACCAGATCTTTTTCCTCCTCCTCATTTCCTCAACAACCTCATAACCTGAGCCTTTTGTTGAAGCTCCAGCTTTCAGGTCGCCATTGATGTTGTTCGCACCTCTGGTAGACTCACTGCCGCTCCCACCACTGCCAACGTTGTGCACAAGTGGAGAACATGCTGACCAACATGATGCAGATAGGGGCTGGCGCTTGATTACGTGGACTTGTCTATCTTCATATTTCAAGGCTGTAAACAATCAAGATATTGATCTACAAATGTTTTTTATCAGAATGATTGACCCGATGACAAACGAGATTGTATTCTATCACCTGATTCATGTATAACAGCGAAGGAAGAAAAGAAAAGTTCAAAACTTCAAAGCTTTCATGGCAACTATGGTGACACAGAAGATGACTTCATTACCATGGACATCTTCTTCATTTGTAACACCACCAATTACATTTCTGATCCCTTGGCTGAGCCATTCTCAGATCGGCTGGACTATTTCTGGTTCTAAGGGCCAGAAACATTCTTCCTTATACTTGGGACCGTTCAAGACTTCAAAGGCACCAGCTTTTCACGATCACCATGATCTCTTCCACTTCGGTCATGTTCGCTGCCTTGAACAGACAAGAAAGTATTGCCAAATACCGACTTGTTGGATGTTGCAATGGTGAGACTTGAGAGCACTCATAAGTATAAAGGTAAAACTATCATGACCAAATACAACATTTAAATAAAATCTTGAGGTGTTTGCCATTCTCAAACAGGTCCGTTCCTTTATGGCAATATGAGAGACCCTTGGGATGATCTTGATGGTGGGAACCCATCCGTTGATGAGTTCTCCTTGATATTCTTAGATTTGCAAAGGGTTTAACCTAACTTGATTTACACAACTGTTTGCATTGGAATCATTTCCTTGAAATACACTGATAGAGTTGGTGAGGATGGGCTGCATAACCATAAAGAGGTTGCTATACGGTTTGTTCCAGATTTATTAGATTGTTTACCCGAGAGACCAATGGATGTTACACAGGCAGTCCTTGACTGAGAAAGAGACTCAACTTGCTTTGCAAACAAAGAAGAAATCAAAATAAGACCGATCAAAAGCCTGTCAACAATTCCATTTGAACTCATGTGATTCCGTTCAAAGGAATCGTGAGGGGCATTGTTTACACCCAATTTTTCGCTCTATTTCGGTCAACAGAGAAATAGACCGAAATCTATTTCAGTCAAGACTGACCTGTCAGTCAGTGACCGGAAAAGAAAAGGTTCAGTGACAGAGACTGATAAACGGTCAGTGACCGACAGACTGTGACTAACCGACAAATGGTGTGTGACCGACGAACAGTCAGAGATTGACTAATTGTGTGTGACTGATGGACAATCAGCAAGTTGGTTATAACTTATAACCAATTCTCAAAGAAATTAGTAGTTTCATAACTACCTAGTAACTACAAAAACTACCCCAAGGATGATTATAAAAGAGGATTCCAGCCACAGAGGAGAAGATCCCTGGATCAACAACACAACACTCTACAAAGGTCTTTATTTTATCTTTGTCTTTTATCTTTCAAGATGTAGAAGATCTTTATCTCTCACCTTTTCCTGCAAATTTTGCTGGAGTTAGGTTTCAGCCACCAATGTCTCATTGGCCTGTGTTTCAAGAGGCATTCATGTAGGTCTTGCTTGGAGAATAACTCCAACAATTTGTCTTTTGGCCCATGTTTCAGAGGACAATGTTTGTAATCAGAGTCGACATTTTGTTATCAATATATATAGGGAGAATGTTCTCTATGCCGCAGCGTAGCCTGCTCCCAGGCACATGGGACTGCCACTCAGGGGGGCAGGGTGGTCATTGCACCCATCCCCATGTACCTGGGCGCAGCCTATGCTGCGGCACAAAGAACAACGCCCATATATATATATATATATATTATCATTTTTCTATCCTTCTTCTTATTGGCATTATGATTCTCATCATTAAAAGTCCTTGGAGCAATCAAGGCAATGGAAAGATCCCACTCTTTCCTGGTTAGAAGTTGGATAATCCATTCTGTCATCTTTCGAGTCTTTCTGACGCTGGCACGCCCGCGCATCTTCAACTCACACTGTCGATACCGAAAAAAGAGGTAAACAAAGGTATGAAGGGATCAGCTCCCTAGAGGCTCAAGTGAGATTCTCACAAAATGCAAATATTTCATTCTTATATATCTCAAAAAAAAAAAACTGAGCATTACGTAGGTAATTATAGAGTTATAAGTAACTAATCCCTTGTGCTATAAGTAACTAGTTTCTTGCATTTTAAGTAACCACGTACTTATGGGTCAAATAACTAGAGACTTATCCATAAAGAGACTAGAAACGTCATCCCTGAATATAATTACAAAATTACTCTCCTCTAGAGCTACTAATTACAATCACGTTGCGGATCGGCCATAACCCACATATGAACCAGCCAAAAATACCTTAATACTTCTAATTAGACAAACCTAAAGGCTACTAAATGCAACTCTTACACAAAATAAGGATACCAAGTACAGAAAATACCACAATGAGTTCTAAATTCATTAATCCCTTGCAGCCAAAATTGTTGCAGCAAGCCCCAATAATTCCTCTTGTGAAGCTCACATCCCCCCCCTTCTTAATCCATCATCATTTTTTTCTCCTTGGTTCCCCCCCCTCCTTTTTATTCCTTCCTTATCATCTTCTCCTTCTCTGGTTTTCCCCTTAGTATATGGACAAAAAGATCTTATTCTTCTCTGGTTTTATGTTTTTTTTTTTTTGTTTTTTTTGGTTTTTCTGTCTCTGTTTTTCTTTTCTTTTTTTCTCTCTCTTCTCTGTTAACTTTTAATTATGGTTGCCTATAGAATTTCGTACATTCATATATTTCTTACATGCTTTTGAGCAAGGTTTAAAATCTCGTTTCGTTTCGGTATTTCGGTCGAAATATTGTATTTTTTCTACAAGGTTTCGGTAGGTCATTTCGGTGGGTTTTCGGCCAAGTTAAGGCCTGACACTTCTTGGAAACCCTATTTTCGGCTATATAAACACATGTAAATGTTCAAATTGCAAAAATAGTTACCCAAAGTGGTGTTTTGGAATTGCACCATTGATTGGCAGTATACGGTCGAATCCTAATGTATAACTTGATTAATTACACGTACACATTGTTTAAGACTTTAAGTACTAGAGGATATAATAACTAATAAGCAATTCAAACAAGTAAATTCACTTGGAAACATAAATTCAATGACTCATAAGTCATAATATTAAGTACAATAAGCTAATAACATCAATATCCCACATTTCCAATACAAGTCAAGTAGTCATCAAGTGACTCAAATGTCTACTAATAATAATTACTCCGCCATCCAAGATTGACCCCACTCATAGTCCGATGGAGCCGACGTGCATTGTTCTCCGACTGTAGGACATATGAATGCCATGTCATAGTCTGGGAGAAAAAACAAGTGTAGTCATCTACAGTTGCCATGTAAATAGCATCATCAACAACATGCTGAAGTTAACCTATCCTAGGATTGGCAAATGGTGTCTAACATATATTTAATTGATCCCCATACAATGTACATAAACCCTATTTTTTTAAAAATTTTGTTGTAGGAAAATCAAAATTTTGAAGCAGAAAAAATTTTAAAAAATAATATATACAGAAAAAAAATTTCGACACCGTGACGTTGTAGATCAGCCTCCGGTATCTGACATATATTAATTTCATCACAAACAAACATGTATTGATCATGATTTTTTCAAAAAAAAACATTTCCGGAGAAAATGGTTTGACCAAAAATAGTGGAAAGGCTTCACAGATGTGCTAAGAAGGTTCAATCCTATATTCTCCAAGTGCTTCTGGCGTAGATGCGGCGAAGATTCGAAGGCCTGTTCAAAAATCACCAAAGAGAAGTGAAGAAGGAAGAAATGGGTGGAAGAAAATGAAAAAAGCAAGCCTTGTGAGTCTCGGTCGAAATTTCAACCGAGACTCACAAGATTTTGACATTTTATAACTTGGGTTTGTAACATCTTGCCAACAACAGCAAGATGTTACAAAGTACCGAAATTTTGCAAAATGACTGAAATCTCGATTGAGTTATTGTATTTTTTCATTTCGAAGTGGTGTTTCGTTTCGGTCAAACCTAGATACTCAAGATTCTCGAAATCTCGATCAAGTTTTAACGAGTTTTTGTACTATGCTTTTGAGAATGAGAGAAAATTGGAGGAACTTGTTTTGTCATCATAGAGGTAAGAATAGCATACTACATCCTTAAATATTTATATGCTTTATGATTCTTCTTCTTAATTATATGATATTATACTTTTTAGTTTATTGCTTATATTTATAAATATGTGCTTCTTTATATCTTATACTTTGATCATCATTTGTTGATTTTTTTTCATTCAAGCTGTAATTATATCATTTTGCATTGATATCGCTTTGCTGTTGATTCTTGTCACTTGATGTTGCTTAGAGTGTTGATTCTTGATGTAGCATATAATGCATATTATATCATTGCTATACTAGATATAATGGATATATCAAAACAAGCCTACATCTAGGCGTCTTAAGGCCTCGGTGGACTTGCACAAGCTTGATGTTATTGGAGTGGCTGAGCCAAAGGCACATTTCTCTAAAGCCAGGAAAATTATGAGGCGGATTGGCATGGATGCAGTATGCTCTAATGGCACACCTTATGGGGATCGGATCTGGGTTTTCTGGAAGAGCTCGTTCCAGGTTAACATTGTTGAGGAGAGCAGTCAATTTATCACGGTGGAATGCTCTGAGGCTGCAAGGGCAGTGCACTTTCTGCTAACATTTGTACATGGGTCCTGCTTATTAGTGGAGAGGAGGGATCTGTGGGAGAGATTGGATCGGTTCTCCAGGACATGCTCGCTTCCCTGGGCCGTTGGGGGTGATTTTAATGCGGTTCTTTCCCCCTCAAAGAAGGTGGGGGGACGGCCTGCTTGCTCTATCTCCTTGGAGGAGTTTGGTGGCTTTGTTCATAGTGCAGGGCTGATGGATGGGGGTCATGTTGGCAACGCTTTCACCTGGACGAACAATCAGCAGGGGGGGCGTCTTGTTTTGGCCCGTTTGGATCGTTTCTTCATTAATCATGCATGGGTGGCAGCCTACCAGTCTAGTCGGGTTACCCATTTGAACCGGGTTTGTTCTGATCATTCCCCGCTCTGGTTGAATGTGGAGAAAGCTAGTGCTCCAGTTTACTCGCCATTCAAGTTCCAACAAATGTGGTTGCACCACCAGCACTTTCATGAATTTGTCAAAGAACAGTGGTCCAAGCCATGTTTTGGTTCCCTGCTTTATGTCCTGTATATGAAGCTTAAGCTGTTACGCAGTAGTCTTCGAACTTAGAACAAGGAGGTTTTTGGGGATGTCCACCAGAATGTTAGGAATGCAGAGGATGTGGTCTGTAGGGCCGAGGTTGGCTGCGATCAGTTGGGTACCCCACAGGCTATAGAGGCCTTGGTGGTGGCCAGGGAAAGCTTGCAGAGGACACTGTTACAGGAGGAGATTTTTTGGAGGCAGAAATCAAGAGTTACTTGGCTTAAGGAGGGGGACAGGAATACCAAGTTCTTTCATGCCACCGCCACAGTGAGAAGGAGGATTGCCACAGTTAGCACCATCAGAATGGGGAATGGGGAATGGGGTTTGGACCGGTGAGCCGGAGGAGGTTAAGGCAGAAGCAGTCAGGCATTTCTCAAATATTTTTTTTTATGGGGGTAGCACGGTGGATGAGGATCTGCTTGACAGTATCCCTCGGTTGGTTAACAATGAAGATAATACATGCCTGCTGCTACCCCCAATCGATGTCGAGGTGAAGGAGGCGGTCTTCTCGCTCTCCAGTGATAGTGCACCGGGTATTTCTTTACTGCCTGCTGGGATTGGATTGCGGATGACGTTAGTGCTGCGGTAAAGGATTTTTTTGCAAGTGGCTTTGTCCCTAGGAGCTACACTTCAGCGAACCTGGTGCTCATACCCAAGAAGGACAACCCTAAGGTGATTTCAGATTTTCGCCCTATTAGCCCTTGCAATTTTTCTTTTAAAATTATTGCAAAGATTATTTCTTCGAGATTGGCAGTTATCTTGCCCAGGTTGATTGCAGAGGAGTAAGGGGCTTTTGTGCAGGGGCGATGTATCCACGACAATATTGCTCTAGTGCAGGAAGTGGTGCAAGACCTTAACAGGAAAACTAGAGGAGGGAATGTAATCCTCAAGTTAGACATGGCCAAGGCATACGACAGGATGGAGTAGAGGTTTCTCTATCTAGTTTTGGCACGGTTTGGTTTTGCAGATGCTTGGATTGACCTGATTAAAAAGACCGTGGAGAACAATTGGTTTTCTGTTGTTTGGGGAGGGGCTCCCACGGGTTACTTTAAGTCCACTCGTTGGCTGAGACAAGGCGACCCTCTTTCACCGGCGCTGTTCATTCTTGCAGAAGAAGTTCTGAACAGAGGTTTGAGGAAGCTTTTTGAGGAGGGATGGGCGGCTTACTTTCATTTGCTGAGGGGGTATCCTAGCATCTCCCATTCTTTGTTTGCAGACGACACCATTATTTTTACCAAGGGTTTGAAGCGCTCGTTGAAGCAAATCCTTGGATTTATAGGCAGATATGAGGGTTTCTCAGGGCAGTTGGTTAACAAACAGAAGAGCTGCTACATTATGAGTCATAAGACCTCAGAAGCTAGAGCTCGTATGGTTGGATGTATTTCTGGCTTTAGCAGGCGAACGCTCCCCATCATTTACCTAGGGGTTCCTATCTTTACTGGAAGAGCGCAGGCAACGTTTTTTGATGAGCTTTTGAGTAAGATAAGGAATAAGATTGCGGGGTGGCAAGGGAGGCTATTATCTTCAGGAGGACGTTTCACTCTTCTAAGACATGTTTTGGCATCCATGCCAATACATTTGATTGCTTTGGTGGACTTGCCCAAAACAGTTATTCGTAGCTTTAATGGAACCTAGGATTTCTTATGGGGGAATTCGGACTGGGGCAAACGACATCATTGGGTGAGCTGGAGGAAAGTTTGTAGGCCTCTGTCGGAAGGTGGGTTGGGTATAAGGTGCTTAGATGATGTAGGGCTGGCTCTCCGGTTGAAGGGCTTATGGCGAATCCTTTCCGAGACCTCGCTATGGAGCAATTTCTTTAAGGCGAAGTTCTTCAAGAACGTTCACTTTGTTTTAGTTGGATCAAGCGGGGTTGGGTCCAGGTCTCGGAGAAGAGCTTTGGCACATAAAGAGTTTATCCTTGACAGGTCTAGGCGGTTGATTGGCTCAGGCGATGTAAGCTTCTAGCTTGATGACTGGGTGGGGGTGGGTCCATTAATTGACTTTGTGGACAACGCATTGCAGACGGATCTCTCTCTATGTGTCAAGGATGTGCTCGACATGAATGGTGAGTGGGATTGGGCTGTAGTGAACCAAATTGACTCAGTGTCGGTCAAGGAGTGCATTGCCACGGGGAATTTCCATAGAACTACTAAATAGGACAGGCTCATCTGGACACCCTCCTCTGATGGTATTTTTTCAATTAAATCAGCCTGGAACGAGTTGAGGCAGCAGGCCGCTACAACTCCCTACACGAGATGGATATGGAATCACTCCATCCCTACGAAGATTGGGTTTTTCATATGGCAGGTTCTGAACAGTAAAATCCCCACTGATGATTCTTTGATGGCCCTTGGAATCCCCCTGGCGTCAAGATGTGTTTGTTGTGGCAATCCAAAGTGTGATACGGCCATCCATTGCCTGGTTGAAGGGGTAACGGCAGCTAAGGTGTGGCATTATTTTGCTGGGATTTTTGACATTGCTGTGGCTCACAACCAGGATCTAAGGAGTAAATTTTTGCTTTGGCTCAATGCGGCAAATTATCAAAGCATGTGTGGACAGATCACGGGTTTCATTCCCTCATTAATCATGTGGGAGCTGTGGCGCGAAAGGAACAATAGGAGGCATGGGGAAAATCCAAGGACGGCTGGTACTATTATTTGGAAAATCAAGGAGTGGATACACAACCTCCCCTTCCCCTCCAAAAACAGGCACAGGTCGAGTCTCAGGGAGGAGTTAATTTTGCAGTGCTTTGGTTTGAAGGGGCACAACCCGGTGGGGAAACCACCAATCCCGATTTGCTGGCGGCCGCCGGCTAGGACTATAAAGCTAAACGTTAATGGTGCATGTAAGGGGAATCCAGGCATAAGAGGAGGGGGAGGGGTAGTAAGAGATAGGGAAGGTAAGGTCCTTTGGGCGTTCTCCAACTTCTATGGGCATTGTACTAGTTCTGAGGCTGAGTTAAGGGCCCTTCGAGATGGGCTGTTAATCTGCAAGGAGCTGGACTATGTTGCTTTTGATGTGAATTCTGACTCAGCCATGATGGTGCAAATGGTTAACCAGAGGAAATGTCAACTTTGGAAAGGGTGGTACTGGTTCGAGGACATCATGAAGATCAGCTGCTCTTGTCAACTTGCAGTCTCTTTTGCCTACAGAGAAAGCAATAGAGCAGCGGATTGGCTAGCCAATTTGGCTTGTGAAACAGGCGGCAATAGCGTTTACTACTCTGACTCTGCACTCCCAAGAGGCTTTCAGCAAATTCTCTGGGAGGACAGGGTGGGGCTGCCAGTTTTAAGGAAATAGGAGGTCTTTGATGGTCAACAATGTAAGGGCTGGGGCCTCAATGAAAGTTTGAGAGATTATATATCACTTGGGCCAGGGGTAAGGCGGGTATGTCCCCCCCTCTGTATTTGATTTTTTAAAATAACTTTCAATAAAATTCTAAGGGCCTCCCCCGGGTCCTAGATAATATTCGGGGTTTAAAAAAAAAAAATGGATATATCAAAAAGATACTTGGGCGCCTTGTTGACTAAACGCTTAGGCAGCCCTCCAAGACCTATAATCACCTAGGCACCGTGACGACTATATCAACAACAAATTAAAAACAAGGCTTCTTGCTGAAAGTCAAAAATGATATTTCATGAACTTCCTCCTATTTGAGTTCCATAGGAAAAAAAAAGGCTCCTTACAGAACAGTCTAGCCTTCTAATACCATACTCAACCCATGTCTCTTTGGACCTTAGTTACCAGGGCTGGAAGGCGACCATGGCGTTTTAGAGGGTAAAGAAACAAGGTGACACCGCCATGGTGGCAAGGCGCCCGCCATGGCGTCCAAGGCGACCAAGGAGTTTGGACGCCATGGCGACACCTTGATAACTATGCTTTGGACTGCCCAACTCTGATAAGTAAGCTAGTGCATCAAAATGTTTCTGAGAAATTTCTCCATTTCTGACGTGTTTTCCAGCTCCACCCCAAAAATAATACATGATCCATCAATATACTGCAAGTGTATGATCATGGAGCACCATCTAACGCCATTGAGACCTGGAGACTTCCAAACTTCAAGGCCTTTTGATTGTGCCAAACATCTTTTTCAAACTCAGTTTCTAGCCACTTTTTACTCATCTTTGAGAGCCTTTGGAAAGCCAGATTATCAAATGGAGGCCTTCTCACCTCATCGAAAGAATATAACTTCTTAGAACATCCCAATATAGCATCTTCAATGGTTTCTTCATCAACATGCAAGCCATCATCCATCCTTAAACTTAATATGTGAATTATCTTTCTTCAACAGTACACCCAAGTGATGGAAGATTTTGGTACATTTTTCTTTCAGCTTCAACCATATTACCCTCGATTTTTTAAATCAGGATGTGATGAGTTCTAGTAAATCAAAATAAGATTTTAAGAACACAAACAGCCACTGGACAGAACCACAGTTAACTAGCTTAAGTAGCTAACACAGCAAATACCAGGTTGGATATCTTCCAATCCAGCCAACCGATTGGGCTGAAATTTGTTAGAAGTCATGCAATAGGGGTAGTTTAGGAACTAGTCTCATTACTAGTTGTCTTATTATGTAATTCTGTTCTTTCTTCTTTATTTCCCTTGTACCTCCCTAGGGAGGTGGATGTAATTCTCTCCTTATTATGTTTGAAGTAATATAGGTGTATGGAGAAGTCTCTCCAACACAACCGATTCACAACCTAACATATTCTCTTCTCTCTTCTCTTGTCTCCTTCTTCTTCCTCCAACTTCTTCCTCCTTTCTTACTTATCTCCCTAACCTAAATCTAACTTGGTATCAGAGCCTAAGGGTTTGAGAGTCGAATCTATCTCCTTGTTCCCATTCTTTTCTTCTCTTTGAAACCCTAGGGAACAAAGGGTTTCAAGGAGAAGCTCCATATATAAGAAACCTGTTGAAAGGAGAATGAAATAGGTTTAGTACAACCTATTCTCAGGTTTGCAACTGCTATTTGAGCTTGGAGGAAGCTCCTTGGATGTTTTGAAGCTTCTCTAGCCACTGCTAGAGTTACCGCCTGCTCCACCTTGGAGTTTCTGTCTCTCTCTATCTCGGCATGGTTTTGGAGCTTGGACTATGTCACTAGAATCGCCCAAGGGTGCTGGTGAAGACCCTTGTGCTCCTTCTTGCTACTTGGAGACTCCATAAGAGTACAATCCTTTTTTCGTGGAGCTCTGTTTTCTGCCCAGGTAAAGCCGAGATTGTTCAACTTCTGGTTTTCTCATATTTGGACTGTAATACCCTATCTCCTTTGGTGAGTGACGCTTGTGCACAGCTTTTGTGAAGCAGTTTGAACTTGTTTGAGATTAATGCTATCTATTGGAATGTATTAGGGTGCAGTTTTTTCAAGGCTGCCTCTGTTTTTTCCTTGTATTTGGTTCTCTTTGGGTTGAGTGTGTACTCCCCACTTGGATTGGTACCCTAGTATATGGTCAAGTACCATTTCCCTTACATGATGGTTGGTACAGAGTCTTCTGAGCTTGGTTCGGCTGATTCACAGCCCCCTTCAACAGCTCCTCAGTTGGTTTATGAGAGTACTCACCAACAGATTTCCTTTGTGAAGCTTGATGGTACCAATTACTTGGATTGGTCACATTCAATGAGACTTTCCCTTAGAAGTAGAGGAAAACTTGGATATATCATAGGTACTATCAAGGCTCCAGAATTTGGTTCACCTACTTTTGATAAATGGGAGACTGAAAATTCTACAGTTATGACATGGTTGATCTTCTCCATGAAGCCCGTGATTGGGAGAAGGTTTATGAGGAAAGAAACTGCCAAAGCTATCTGGGATAGTGTCTCTGAGGCCTTTGACAGAGCATGTGACTCTGCCAAGGTCTATCAGCTCCATCAAAAAATTCACTCAATGAAGCAAGGTGACAGAACTATTTCTGAGTACTATAGTGCTTTTTTTAGTCTTTTGGAAGAGTATGACCACTACAGGGACCTTCATTTGACCAACCCAGAGGATGAAGCAAAGGTGTGTCGGACTCTTGAAAAGGAGCATGTCTTCTCTTTACTTGGTGGTTTGAACCCTAACTATGAGCCAGTTAGACTCTAGCTGTTAGGCCGGTCTCCCCTTCCCTATCTTAGTGAGGTCTGTAGTCACTTACAGAGTGAGGAGACTCGGCGGCTTACTATGGAACTACCACCAGCATCATCTCATGAGAGGTCAGCCCTCAATTTCAGCTCTTTTCGGGACACCCATGGAGGTAGTAGAGGCCAAGGGCCTAACCGTGAGGAAGCCAGTGTCGTGGAGACAGTTGGTGCCAGTGGAGTTGGCTGAGACAGATTTAAATGTGATCATTGTGGATGAACTAGACACACCAAGGATAGGTGTTGGTCTCTTCATGGTCGTCCTCCTAGTACACATGGTCGTGGTGGCCGTAGAGGGGGAGCTCGAGCTCATTCCGCGACGACTGAGGCTAATGCTCCACAGGATGACTCCACCTTTATGGATGCAGTGGTTCACAGGGACGTGTCACAGTTGAGCACATCTTCTACATCTAGTGTGGCTGGCTCCTCATCATCCTTAGCTTTACAGTCTCCACCTCGCTTCTATCGCCGCCCGTCTTGGGTCATTGACTGTGCCAGTGCACCACAGACCTGGTAGTGCGTCTCATTATTATGATTCCTATACCATTTGCTCCGGTAAGGATAAGGTTAGGGTAGCTGATGGTTCCCTTTCCTCCATATCTGGTAAGGGTAATATCGCTGTGACATCATCTATTTCCCTCACTTCTGTTCTTCATGTTCCTAACCTTACATTGAACCTTTTATCTATGAGTCATCTGACTAAATCTCTCAACTATTGTGTCACATTTTTTCCTTCTCACTGTCTTTTTCAGGATTTGGTGACAAAGAGGATTATTGGTAGTGGACGTGAGGAGCAAGGCCTCTACCTTTTTTACCCTTTTTTGCCCACGGCTCAATCCTATGTGGGTGGCCATAATGATAATAGTTCTGTGGATTCTGTTATGTTATGGCATCGTCGTCTTGGCCATCCATCTTTTGTTGTAATGAGGAAACAATTACCTCACTTATTTTCTTCTATTGCCTATTCTCATGTTTTTCAATGTGAACCATGTATGTCTGCCAAACATTGTCGGCCTTCATATCCTTATCATGGTAATAGAACTGTTGCACCTTTCCATATTATGCATGCTGATGTTTGGGGTCCTTTCCCTAATCCCTACTACTTCTGTATTTGGCTATCGTTACTTTGTGTCATTTGTTGATGATTTTTCACGTGCTACATGGACTGTTCTTCTGAAGCATAAAAGTGATTTTTGTGATGCCTTTCAGAATTTTTATCAAATGATTCTTACTCAATTTGAGACTCAGATCAAAATTGTTCGATCTGATAGAGGGGGAGAGTACATGTTTGGTAGCCTTCAAACCTTCTTTACTACTCATGGCATTATCCATCAGCTAGCATGCGTTGACACGTCCCAACAAAATGGGGTTGTTGAGAGGAAAAATCGTCATCTATTGGAGGTCACCCGTAGTCTCTTGTTTGGCATGCATGTCCCCAAGACCTTCTGGTCCATGGCTCTTCTCACTGCCTCCTTTCTCATCAATCGTGTGCCTACCAAGCTTCTTGATTTCAAATCTCCCTTGGACATCATATCTCCCAAGGCCTCTGCTTTTTCTCTTCCCCCTAGAGTCTTTGACTGTGTTTGTTATGTGCATGTAAACAAATCTGCTCGTACTAAATTTGACCCCAAAGCTCTCAAGTGTCTCTTCCTTGAGTACTCTTCTACAACCAAGGGTTACAAGTGTTATCACCCCTCTTCCCGCAGATGTATCATTTCCAAGGATGTTACCTTTCTTGAGTCTGTTCCTTTCTTTGTCCCTTCTCAGCATCCTCTTCAGGGAAATTGTGGGAGTGAACAGGCTACTGATGATTTCTTCATTTCTCCTCTACCTACATCTCCTTTTATGCTTGACATTGGAAAGCACAGGACTGTAGATGTGGTTGAGGCTGATGCTCAACCAGGGGGGAATACAGAATTGGTTGTTGGAAGTGGTTCTGGTAAAGAGAAGGTTTACCACATTACATACAAAAGAGGTGAAGGCTTGCATAATATAGAAAAGAAGACCTACCAAGAGTCCTCCTCAGATCCAGATCCACATCCTGAGATTCATTCTTCTCAATCAGGTGACATTCCTTGTCCTCCATCTGATTTGAACCTTCCTATTGCTGTTAGGAAAGGGAAAAGAGCTTGTACTAATCCTATATCCCAGTTTGTTTCCTATGATGCACTTTCTCCTACAGGTCTTGCCTTTATTACTGCTCTCTCTACTGCTTCCATTCCCAAGAATGTCATTGATGCTATGTCTGACCCAAACTGGAGACAAGCCATGTCTGAGGAGATGATGGCACTTGAGAAGAATGGTACTTGGCAACTTGTGGACCTCCCCAAGGGACGTGTCCCAGTTGGATGCAAATGGGTCTACACAATCAAGTATAAATCTGATGGCAGTGTTGAGAGATACAAAGCAGGGTTGGTGGCCAAGGGGTACAGTCAAGTCTATGGAATTGACTACCAGGAGACATTTGCCCCTGTGGCCAAGCATAACTCAATAAGAGTTCTTTTATCTTTGGTTGCCAATAAAGATTGGCCTTTATATCAGTTGGATGTGAAGAATGCCTTCCTTCATGATGACTTGGAAGAGGAAGTGTATATGCAAACCCCACCAGGGTTCAAGATGCCTTTAGTTGAAGGAAAAGTGTGCCTCCTTAAGAAGGTTCTATATGGTCTCAAACAGTCACCAAAGGCATGGTTTGAGCGCTTCCGACAGGTTATTCTGAAGAATGGATATTCCTAGAGCCAAAAGAGTGCTGATGATATCGTGGTCACAGGAGATGATATAACTGAGATAGGTAAATTGAAGAGCTACTTGGCACAGCAATTTGAGATCAAAGATCTGGGTCCCTTGAAGTACTTCTTAGGAATTAAAGTATCAAGGACCAAGAAACGAATCAACATATGTCAAAGGAAGTTCATTCTTAATTTGTTGACAGAGACAAGGATGTTAGGCTATGTAAAGAATCCCAAAACCTATAACCAACGCCTGGCAAAGAGAAGAGAGAAGAGAGAACGAGATGGAGAAGAAGAGAGAACAATGGGAGAAAAGGGTTGTGCGATAGAATATGTATTCTACCGTACCAGCCAACATATATTTATATTAAACCAAAACAGAATTACAAAAGGAATATAACTCTTACCTAATTAAGCCTAAAGCCTAAAACAAGAAACTTACTTCGATTAGGAAACTAACAATTAAAGACATAAACTAATAAAGAAAACCACGATAGGAGGACTCCCCCTATCGTGTTACATATCTCTTAACACTCCCCCTCAAGCTGGAGTATACACATATCAGAAGAAAGCTCCAGCTTGGACCAACAAGATCAAAAATAAAAGGCAGCACTAGTCTTGAACACATGTAGCCATAGATGCCAGCGAGCTCAAAGCAGCACTCCAATCAATAAATCCATCAACAATAGTAGGCCAAACAAATCCAATCAACAACAGCAACACGCCAACACCAAAAGCTCTTCCCAAGGAAGTCAACAAAATGCAGCACTCAACAGCTACACCAAACATCCTTCCCAATGAAGGCAATAAAATGCAAGTAGTAACCTGCTCCAACAAAGACAAACAAAAGTGCAACTCCAATGGTGACACAAAATCCCATAAAAGTGCAACTCCAATGACTACACAAAAGTCCATCTCGAGGAAGGCACTCCAACAACAATCAAACTCACTCGAGTCCTGAACTAAAAAAAAAGAGTCTCATGCTTGCAGTAGACACCTTCACAGATAGTAGACATCTTCAATCTCCCCCTCACGTGTAGCATTACATGTGAACATCTCAACAAATCTTATAAGCAAGACCACCAGCAAATAAGATCCCAATAAATTATTCAATCAAGAGTAGCTACATATAATCACTAATAAAAGAAACACCCCTCTCACGATAATAACTAAAATCCCAAACCAATGCAATCTGGGGTCCACCAAAGCAAGATAATGGCAAATTTGTAATTAATCTATCAATCCCAATATAATCCCAATCTTAAAATCCAACTATTGATCCACCCAAGATAGGTAAAACACAAATACAAGGAAGTAGTGGCAATCTGGTAATTAACCAGAATTTTCAAGTGGCTCTTGGGTAGATAAATAGGGGAATGGCAAAATGGTCAATAACTCAAAGTTGAAAAAAAAGGAATCTCATAGCTGTAATTAACCAAATAGTGGAGCGTCAAATGAAGGAATTAGTATTCATAGATACTTAGAAGGCATGGTAAAATATGGACATAAGGAGATAAGTAAAGAAGCGAGGGGCAAAAGAGGAAAACTTACTTAAAAAAAAGATATGGACAGGAGACAAGAAGGTAACGTGACTGTCTTCTTCTCCTTGACAGTCACGCAACCACCAAAGCAAACAAATGGCAAGAAAACAAACTCAAAGAAAGAAACCCATTCGTAATAGAAAACCTGAAAATCGAAGAATAGCAGTGGTCTCCCATCTTCAGCTTGAACCAGAGGCGGAACCTGGGGATTGATCATACCAATATCACTTCAGAAGGCTCTGGTAGGTCATATCGAACCAAGAATCCAAGCAAACAACAACCAATCGAAGCATACAACCAATCCCAATCGCAATTCCAGCAAGACCAGAAGCAAATCGAAAAGGGATTTAGAAGCCACATCTTTATCCTTCAAGAGACGCAAGCTATCGAGAACCAATACCTTTCCAGATGCAAGCTCAATTCCAAAAACCCCTAGACAGTAACCCACAAATTCTCCATCCAAGCACGAAGCAGCAAAAGTATGGCAGCAAAATCGATTCAAGATCAGCAAATCAATTCAACCATAGCACATATTGAAACACTTAGCAACAAGATTAGTGGTGTTGCTATCGAATCAGATCGAAGAAACACTTAGCAGAACCTAGCAGCAGAACAACCTTCAGTCTACAAACGATAGTAGCATATTTTCAATCGTCTCAATATACGAAACCCTTGTTCAGGAACAGTAGAAATACTTGATCACTCTCAATAGCAGTAGCAGCAACAAATCGATAGGCACATGCTTCATCATACAAGAATCTTCATTGAAACCAAACGAATCTAAAAACGACTCTCAAACCGGCAACTGGTTATAGCTTTGATACCATGTAAAGAATCCCAGAACCTGTAACCAGCGCCTGGCAAAGAGAAGAGAGAAGAGAGAACGAGATGGAGAAGAAGAGAGAACAATGGGAGAAAAGGGTTGTGCGATAGAATATGTATTCTACCGTACCAGCCAACATATATTTATATTAAACCAAAACAGAATTACAAAAGGAATATAACTCTTACCTAATTAAGCCTAAAGCCTAAAACAAGAAACTTACTTCGATTAGGAAACTAACAATTAAAGACATACACTAATAAAGGAAACCACGATAGGAGGACTCCCCCTATCGTGTTACATATCTCTTAACAGGCTGCAAACCAGCAAGCTCTCCTATTAAGCAGAATCACAAACTAGGAGAGAATTGTGGTCCTTCTCTTGTTGATGCGAGGAAGTATCAAAGGCTAGTGGGGAAGCTTATCTATCTCTCTATGACTCGGCCAGATATCTCCTATGCAGTGGGAATGGTCAGCCAATTCATGCATGCTCCCAAGAGTGGCCACTTGGATGCTGCGTATCGCATTCTAAGGTATTTGAAGTCTTCTCTAGGGAAAGGACTGTTGTATGCAAGGCACAATCACTTGAGAGTGGAAGGTTTCACAATGCCGATTGGGCTGGTTCCATTACAGACAGGAGATCTACCTTCGGCTATTGTACCTTTGTGGGAGGTAACTTAGTCACATGGAGGAGTAAAAAACAGCATGTTGTAGCCAGATCTAGTGCAGAGGCAGAATTTAGAGCTATGGCATATGGAGTGTGTGAACTCATCTAGTTAAAAAGACTTGTTTAGGAACTGGGATTTGACACTGAAGGACCCATGAGGCTATACTATGACAACAAGGCTGCCATCAGTATTGCTCACAACCCTGTTCAACATGACCAAACTAAGCACATTGTGGTTGATAGGCACTTCATCAAGGAGAAGATAGACTTTGGCTGTATTTGTACTCCTTTTGTGAAGACTGGTGATCAGTTGGCAGATATCTTCACCAAGGCTCTTGCCTCTTCTCAGTTTAGTACTCTCCTAAGCAAGCTGGGAGTGCATGATATATATTCTCCGGCTTGAGGGGGAGTGTTAGAAGTCATATAATAGGGGTAGTTTAGGAACTAGTCTCATTACTAGTTGCCTTATTATGTAATTCTGTTCTTTCTTCTTTATTTCCCTTGTACCTCCCTAGGGAGGTGGATGTAATTCTCTCCTTATTATGTTTGAAGGAATATAGGTGAATGGAGAAGTCTCTCCAACACAACCAATTCACAAGTCACAACCTAACATATTCTCTTCTCTCTTCTCTCTTCTCTCTTCTCTCTTCTCTTGTCTCCTTCTTCTTCCTCCAACTTCTTCCTCCTTTCCTACTTATCTCCCTAACCTAAATCTAACTAAATTATTGTCAAAGACTCAAAGGTTAGCCCAAATCTGCTGGTCTAGTGTCTAAATATCACAGATCCAAGGGTTAGATAGGAAGTAATGGCGGTGAACAGGAATTGGAAACTAAATGAAAACAGAAAATGGCAAGTTAATAAAACGTGTAGATCTCCCAAATTCCAGATCTGGTGATGCTGCAGTTCTGGAAAGATGTAGTCCTATTAGGGAGGAACATCATATCCAAAATTGGGCTCAATCAGATGGTCGGATGGACTGGAATCTTTGAGAGAAGACTAAGAACACAAGTGAGCAGAACTGATATGCAGGAACAGAAACTTAGGAAGAAGATTAGTAGTAGATCATACAGAGAATAAAACAAAAACAGAGAATGGATACAAGGAAGATGGATTCAGTTTACCTTGTTAGACATCCACACACTCACCTTGTAGCTTGCTGAAACTAAGAACAAGATGAAGAGAAGAGAGGGGATAAGACCTGGCTTCACAACCAAGGCCCGTGGGAGGCTTCACCACCTACGGGTGCTGCTGATTCACCACAGCAGCATGCATCTCACATAGAGGAGGACACAAGTTCTTCAATAGACAAAATCGTGGGAGGGTCTTCCTTTCTTCTATTTATAAATTCCAGCATAAGACATTACATAACTAAACCCTCCATGCGTGGAAGGGCTTTAGCAACATAGAATCTCCTAAGATGTTATTACAATGACGGAAAATCTACTCTCTAAAAAGGAAACTGAAAATAGAAACTCCTACTTGGTAAAGACTTAGTAACTAAGAATCTAAGAATGGCCCCAGAATAGAAACTAATTAGATCCTTCATTCAGAAGCAATCCAATAATATCCTATAGAAACATTTTCCATGCAAGGCACCAATATGGGGCCCACACAATCTGCCCAAGAATCTCCATCAAACTATGCTGATTATATCTACAAAGAGGGCCCACGCAATCTTCTAGAAATTGCAGATCGCAGGCCATTTTATGGGGCAGAATATGGGCTTTAGATGGGACTGGTTTAAAATCATGGGGGAGCCTGGTTGAGCTGGCTCTTCTTCCTCCTACACTGATACTGTTGGAGCTCTACATCAGTATGCCTCCTCCTTCAGTACAGTTGCCACTCTTTCTTTAATGCTTCCTTCCTCATTGTTAAATTGTATGGTGTATACCGTAGGGGGTATATGGGTACTTTTCTATGTATTTTTTCCTTTTATTCATAGTAAGGGTACCAGTGTAAGTCGCCTCTTTGAGGCCTCTATTATTAATAGAAGCTTGGGTTGTCTAATAGAACAACCAAGCATTTCAGTCCCAAACTCTTTCTCTCATCCTCCAAACATTCTCTCATCTTCTAACATGGTATCAGAGCAGTAAATCTGATCTAGTTTTTTTTTTTTTTTTTTTTTTTTTTTTTGAGCCCTTCTTCCTTCATTCTACTGCAAACCCTCTCTTCAGCCCTTCTTCTTCCACCTTCTCTTTCCCTTTTGTTCTTCTAAACCATGACAGGGCAGCAATAATGAGGTGATTCTTATGAATCTAGTTGCTGCCCTACACCCACCTCGATGAGATAAACATTATTCAAATTTTCTGCAAGAATCGATTGGAGAGCTTCCACCTTTTGCGATTTTTTGATTATTCCTTTTTCAATGGAGTTGAGTCTACATCAACATTGAAGATCATAGTATCATACTCCTCTACTTGAAGATCAAGCCCTGCACCTGTGGAAGCATCCATCATTGCTTGCAAGAGTGAAGCTCATCTTTCGATTTCAGATTTCTGGGTTTTGTTCAAAAACCCTAACTCCATCGATTTCAGCTGTTCCCTTCTCTGATCAGGCCTATTTTTTGAGGAGTTCTTCAGCATCAAAAAAGGGGAACTCGATCATAGTTTCAGCCATTTATGCCCAGTTTATTTGGTGTGAACCTTCTTCCTATATTTAGGGTTTCTCCCAAAACCCTGGGCAGATTAATCTCTCTTCCCTCATCAACCACAGCTGGTCTTTGGAGGAGTGTTTCACCTCAACAATAGGAGCACTCGATCCAGAATTAAGCTCCTCCTACCGGATATTTTTGGAGTTACAGCTGTGATTTTTTTCAGAAATTTCCTGTGCTGCTACTGGTTCTGCAGAATTTTTTGGGCCATCATTGTGAAAACCACTAAAAATTGAAACTTTGGAACTTGTGTGATTTCAGGTTCCAGTTCTGTGTCTATGGTTGCCTTGATGCTGTGGGCTGCATCTGTCGAGGACATAGATCAATCCCTCAACACACCTATGGAGGATACCAGGGAATCTTCCCAACTTGCTCTTCTGGAGTCAGAGGACCCTGCCGGTACCCTGCACCTGAGCTACCTATGTCGGATCTGCTGGCTGGACAGCATGCAGAACCTTTCTATCAATTAAACCTATTGTAAGTACTATTTACTTGTATTTTATATTGGATTATATTGATCAATAAGAATTATAGGGGCAGATTAGTAAATTATCTCTGTGGGACCCGCATCCCCAGTGGGGAATCCAATTCCCAGTAGTTACCCGTGCTTGGATTACCCCTGATGTCATGTGACATCAATTTATAATTAAAAGAAGATAATTAGTGCAAAATTCTAATTAGAATCAATTTAAAGAAGTAGTTTAGAAATCAGCTTTTGGATTAATTAAACAAACACCCCCTAGTTAAACATCTATATAATCAAAACTCATTTTACTATTCACTATTCCTAAAACTAAAGAGACCAAAATCGATTCAGCCTTGAGGAAGCTTAGAAAAGAAATAAAAAGAAGGAGAAAAGAGAAGAAGAAGAAGAGAAGAGATAGGCTACATGATGGGACCTTGTTTCTCTACCTAATTTGGAGCTTTTGGACATTCTTTGGAGTCCTTGCTGCACAATACTAAGGCTGCCTTCCTCCCTTCTCACTGCTGAACGTAGGTAAGCTGAAATTTCTGCTGTTCCCATCTTCTTCTCCTAATTTCTCCATCCCTAATTGAGTTTATGATAAAATCTGCCATTAAACCTTAGCATTTATAGGTCTAATAGACCGAGACCCATCTTTAACCTTTAAATTGGACCCAATTGTGTTCAGATGTGGCTGCAAGCAGTGAATTACATGCTGTTCTTCAAATTACAGCTGAATCATGGAATTATTATTAAACCCTAAATGGGTAATTGTGATTAATTGACAAAAAACCCCCAAAGTGATTGTGGTTTTTGAAATTAAACCATAAATTTGTATTGACCCACCTTAGGTTAGTATGAAAATCTGAAATTTAGACCTTGCATGTGAAGATCCATGAAATTTGGACAAAAACCCCAAATCTGACTTGGCAGCCGAATGGAGTTGCAGGCCTAGGGCCGGTCTTCCAGCCCTCTGGCAGTCTAAATCCGGCTGCCCATTTTGGTGTGTTGGTCGAGCTGGTCTCTTAGGGTTTGACTTAGGACTCTTTCAAAACCTGATATTTGTTATTTGTTTGATAATTAGGGTTGTATACCCTGTTCTTTGTCTGTTTTGCCTGGATCATTGGAGTGTTATTAGCTTAGGCTAGTCTACGGTACCAGGTAAGGGAATCTGACTTAATTCCTGGCGTGTTTATTAACTTAATTATATCTTGTTCAGTATGCCATGTCACGCATCATAATTATGACTCAGTTCATGTAGTTTTATAGCTTTATATATTCTTTGCATTAGTTGCATGTGAATTAGGATGCATCAGCATACTGCATTGCGTTGTTACTTACTTTGGAATTATATGAATAGTGTTGATATGTTGGTTAACTTGCAATTATTCTATCTGATACATATGCCATCATGATAGACTGCATTGGGTTAGAATTTTCATTGCCCAGTACTACGTCCCTTACCAACAGGGGAAGAGGTGTTGGATAACCCCTTGTAGGTCCGAAGGGTAAATTCCAGAATGCCATTCACTGTCCCATATTAGCGAAGAACACTCCGCTGTGGGAATAAATAGTAAGGTTAGTCACTGGGGGTCCGTTAGCGTCAGATGTTTGATGCCTGAGCTGCCGGGTCCCCACCGTAGTAGAATGCTTTTGCTAGGGTGACCGACGTCTGGTTATGTGTTTCCGGGACTAAGGCTAGTATTCTATTACAGTAGTACTTATACTTCATGTGACCTAGTATCCATGTTATAAGCATGTTTGCCTAGGGTATTCATCATAGACTATTTGTATGTGTTTGCATGCTTTTCCTTACTAGGCTCAGTAGAGCTCACCCCCGTGGATCCTCATATTTTTCAGATGATACTGATGCTGGTTCTGTGGGAGTTTCTTCTGCTCAAGACACTCCTTCAGCTTATGGAGTTGACACTCCTCTGGTGGTGGAGCACAATGCTTCGTGCTCGTGCGACGACTGCGCTTTCTCCTGAGTTGTTTGCTAGATTAGGCTTCCTCCTTTTTATTATATACTTTTGTACTCGACTTGTGTAAATATGTCTTTTGTTCCTTACTACTGTGGTGTGGTGTTGTAACTCACTTTCTCTTCACTTTTATATATATATAACAACTTATCACTAGTTTTCCTTATTTACTGCCTTAATTCTATATTTAATTGCTTCCACTGCATTAAAATTCTGTATTTGTGAATATGATTGTGAATAGAGTACTGCACTTGCGATCCTGGTGGGTTGGTTGGATGTTAGAGACATCCAGTCACACTTGGCCCTTATAAACCGGGCCGGGGTGTGACAATCATGACTAGTTCAAACCTCACCTCTTCTACCTCTGGTTCTGATGGACAACCTCAGAGTCATTATCTTCATTATGCAGCTGCAATTAAGCTCGACAATACCAACTACTCGATGTGGTCTAGATCTACCTACTTGACTATTGCAGGTCAAGACTTCACTGGACACATCACTGGCACTACTGTGAAACCAACTGAGGAAGGTCCTACTCAGAAAAGATGGATTGCAAGTGGCCATGGCGATGTCCTTCTTACTCAACTCTATGCAGTCTGATATCTCTAGTAGGTACTTGTTACTCGATACTGCTGCCCAGATCTGGGCTGGTGCAAAGGAGACATATGGTCAGGTTGGGAATGATGCCCAAGTATATGTCTCTCAATACTAGGCTATCCTTCGAAGCTTATGGCAGAAACTTGATCATTATTCTGACTAGCAGCCTACCAATGCTGCGGACATTGCTTCATACCGCAAGCATGTGGACAAGATTCGAGTGTATGATTTCCTTGCTGGTCTCAATGTCGAGTATGATCAGATTCGGGTTCAAGTTTTGAGCAGATTTCCTTTTCCTTCCTTGGAGCAGTCTTATGCATTGGTCTATACAGAGGAGAGTCGCCGAGCTGCTACGCTGCACACTCCTACTATTGATTGATCAGCCCTCCAGGTTAGGGCCAGCCCTACTCCCACTACTGATAGTTCCTCTCATTTGGGTGCTTCTTCGAAAGAGGTTGTTCGATGTGATCATTGCAACAAGCCATTCCATACAAAGGTTATTTGCAGGAAGCTCCATGGGAAGCTTGCTAACTTTGAAGCCAAACGTGCTGCCAAGGATAAACCCAAGACCAAGGCTCATCACATAGAGACTGTTGCCACTTCACCCCCTACCGAATTAGGTCTTTCTCCGGAGGAGCTACAGACCTTTCGCGGCATGCTGAGGGCCTCACTGCTTCTGCTACATCCTCTACTGCCTCTACTCCGGCCTCTTCATGTTCCCATTATGCTCAGTCAGGTATTCCTTTCGGTGGTCATTGTGCATCGGTTGTTTCCACTCCGTGGATCATTAACTCCGGTGCCACTGACCACATGACAGGTTCCTTCAACTTATTTCACAAATATACCCCTTCATCTGGAAAAGACAAAGTTCGAGTAGCAGATGGCTTTCTCTCCTCTGTATCTAGGAAGGGTTCCATAAGCTGCTCTCCTTCTCTTACATTGTTTTTTGTACTACATATTCCTAATTTTACTACTAATCTTCTCTCCATTAGTAGTTTGACTCGAGATTTGAATTGTAAAATAACATTTTCCCCTAATTATTGTATTTTCTAGGATCTGTAGCAGGGGAGGACAATTGGATGGGGTAGGGTGCATGGTGGTCTCTACTTGCTTGAGGGCGCTTCTACATCAACAGCCTTGCCTTCTCAGCTTCATTCGGTTCCTCCTCAGCTTCATTCTGCTTCTTTTACTACTTTGTATCAATGGTATTGCCGCTTAGGCCATCCCCCTCTTGGGATCTTGTCTCTTTTATTTCCTAAACTTGTTAAAGAATATAATCGAACTGAGTTTTTTTGTGAGGCAAGTGTTATGGCCAAACAAATTCGGTCTACTTATTCTCCAGTTAATCAAAGAAGCATGTTGTTTTTCATTTGGTTCATACTGATGTATGGGGTCCCTCTTGTCGTACTTCCATTTCTGGTCACCGTTGGATTGTTACTTTCATAGATTGCCATTCTCGTATCACTTTGGTTTATATGATGCAACATAAGAGTGAAGTATTCCGTTGTTTCCAACTATTTCATAAAATGGTTCAGACCCAGTATCAAGCTACCATTAAAATTCTTAGGAGTGATATTGGTACTGAATACACTGAGGGCCAGTTCCAGAAATATCTAGTTGATCATGAAATCATTCACCAGACCAGTTGTGTTAACACTCCTGCCCAAAATGGGGTGGCCGAAAGAAAGAACCGCCATCTTTTGGAAGTCGCTCGTGCACTCATGTTTGCTCATCATGTTCCTTCACAATACTGGAGTAATGCCGTCCTTACTGCTGCTTATCTGATAACCCGAATGCCTACTTGGTTCTTGAGTGCTCACTCTCCTATTGAGGTTTTGGAGGGCTCTTCCTCTTTTGTTGTCCCTCCGCACACTTTTGGTTGTGTATGTTATGTCCGTGACACACATTCCCCTGGCAAATTCGAACCTCGTGGTCTATGGTGTATATTCCTTGGGTATTCTCCTACACAGAAGGGTTATCAGTATTACTTTCCCCATGGTCTTCGTACTGTGGTTAGTATGGATGTTGTCTTTCATGAGTCAGTTCCCTATTATTCCTCGCCACCTCTTCAAGGGGAGTGTAATAGCGAAGATGTGGCTGTCCAGGAACCTTTTCTCCCTATTTGTGTTCCTTCACCTTCACCCTTGCCTGTCACTGAGCCTGTCACTGACATTTCAACACAGGGGGAGCCTACTTCTCAGTAAAAAGGCTGAGGCTGATTAATGTTCCCAACCTTAAAGTCTTTCACAAAAAGCAGTCAAAGAAAAAGCAAGTTGAGATCTCCACCACAACAGCACCTGAACCTGTTCAGTTGGAGTCCCCTGAGCCAGATCCGAGCTCTACTGGTAATCCCTCTTCTCCTCAACCTTCTCTTAATCTTGAATTACCTATTGCTCACCGTAAGGGAACTAGGTCTTGCACTCAGCACCCCATATCTCATGTTGTCTCTTATGATGCATTATCTACTTCCTATCGTACCTTTGTTTCTTCCCATTCCTTTGTATTCCACACAATTGGCAGGAGGCTTTTGCAGATGCAAAGTGGAAAGCAGCCATGGTAGAAGAAATGAAGGCTTTAAAGAAAAATAGCACATGGTGTATTGTAGTTCTTCCTCCAAGAAAGAAACCAGTTGGGTGCAAGTGAGTATTTATGGTCAAACAGAAAGTTGATGGTAGTATAGACAGATATAAGGCAAGACTTGTGGCTAAAGGGTTCACTCAAACCTATGGAATTGATTACTAGGAAACCTTTGCCCCAGCTGCCAAGCTAAATACAGTGAGAGTTCTGTTGTCTTGTGCTGTGAACCTAGGGTGGGATCTATAACAACTTGATGCGAAGAATGCTTTCCTTCATGGAGAGATTGATGAAGAGGTGTCTGGCATCTCATCTGACACAACCAATGGCAAAGTATGCAAGTTGAAGCGTGCTCTATATGGTCACAAACAGTCCGCTAGAGCTTGGTTTGGCAGATTTCATCAGGCTATGACCTCTGTGGGGTTCAAACAGAGCAATGCTAATCATACTTTATTCATCAAGCGCCATGACAACAATGTTACAATTCTTATTATATATGTTGATGACATAGTTTTGACTAGGAATGACAGATAAGAGATGAATCGTCTCAAGGAGTTTCTCGGACATGAGTTTGAGATTAAGGATCTAGGACAGCTAAAGCATTTTCTAGGGATTGAAGTTGTCAGATCATCAAAAGGCATATATCTTTCCCAGAGAAAATACATCCTGGACCTTTTATCAGAGACAGGGTTGCTGGGTTGTCATCCTAGTGAAACCCCTTTAGAGGCTAACACTAGGCTGGAGGAATGTGATGGAGAACCAGTTGACAAAGGTCGTTATTAGAAGTTGGTAGGTAAGCTGATCTACCTATCTCACACACGACCAAACATTGCCTTTGCTGTGAGCCTGGTAAGCCAATTCATGCATGATCCATATTCCACTCATATGGAGGGTGTTCTTTGCATTCTTCGATACTTGAAGTCAGCACCAGGAAAGGGAATTCTCCTATCCCCACATGATCACTTTCGAGTTGAAGCCTATACGAATTCTGATTGGGCTGGCTCTTCTGATCGCAAGTCTATTACAAGGTATTGTACTTTTGTTGGTGGCAACCTAGTCACATGGCGCAGCAAGAAGCAAAATATGGTGGCTAGATCAAGTGCCGAGGCTGAATTTCGTGCAATGGCCCAAGGCATTTGTGAGTTATTATGGCCTCGGGGGCTACTTCGAGATATTGTGTTCCTATTTCTCTTCCCATGATGCTATACTGTGACAACAAGGCTGCAATCAGCATAGTCCACAACCCAGTCCAGCATAATTGTACTAAACATGTGGAGATTGACAGACATTTTATCAAAGAAAAGCATAAGAGTGGCCTAGTATGTATTCCCTTCGTGAAGTCTGAAGACCAGCTCGCTGATGTGTTCACTGAGGGGTTGAGTGGAAAACTGTTTCATCCTTTTGTATCCAAGTTGGGCATGATAGATATCTATGCTCCAACTTAAGGGGGAGTGTTAAATTACCGTGGGGGGTATATGGGTACTTTTCTATGTATTTTTTCCTTTTATTCATAATAAGGGTACCAGTGTAATTTGCCTCTTTAAGGCCTCTATTATAAATAGAAGCTTGGGTTGTATAATAGAACAACCAAGCATTTCAGTCCCAAACTCTCTCTCATCCTCCAAACATTCTCTCATCTTCTAACACTTATC
This sequence comes from Telopea speciosissima, assembly GCF_018873765.1. NCBI lineage: Eukaryota > Viridiplantae > Streptophyta > Magnoliopsida > Proteales > Proteaceae > Telopea > Telopea speciosissima. The sequence goes on from NC_057920.1 coordinate 27,851,509, forward strand.
AACTCCTCTTCAGAGCCTGCCATCATTTCATCAGATTGTTTAGTCTGGATCAAAACAATACCAAGGAATTGGTCCTATATCGTGATTCTGTCATTGTGCTCAAAGAAGCAAACGACCAATTTTCTGTGGAGGAACATTGTCTTCACTACCCTTTGGAGACTAATAGAAGAGGGAATGCATCAGGAATTTTTGGGATTGCTACAGGTCAGCATCAAGTGTGAAGAGAATATCTCTATCAGAGTAGCTCAATGGCAACCATTATCCAGAAATTAAGGGGTGTCCTCTTTGAGTCTAGCATGCGCAACTGGCCAGTCTTCTGCTATATGTATTACTGGTTCTGGGAAATTGCTCTTCTACGTACTCCAGCTTTGTGCAGCAAGAAGGTCAATTTTGATGAACATTTTTTGTGGAACCCAGAGCCATCTGGTGTGGGTGGATCTCTTTAAAGATGGACATATGGATAGTACAAGTGTTTGTTGGGCTGGTCTTGGGCATGTCTGGAGGCAAGTGGGGGATGCAGATTCAAATGGAGCTGAGTTTTTGTCTCTAGCTAAGGGTCTCATGATGGCTCTGACAAAGAGCTAAAGCCTGTAGTTGTACAGTACAATTAAGCCAGTGGTTATTGGCTGGATGAAACAAGAGGCAGGAAGTCCAAGGGGATTTTCTCCCTGGTTTGGGTAGATCAAGTTTTCCAATATGAACGTCTCTCATTCCTGTGGAGACTAAGATCTGCAAAAGCCACTGCACACAATATTCTGAAACTGGGAATGGCCAAACGTTTTGTTTTTTTTTTTGGAGGGGGGAGGGGGGGGGATTTCATCCTATTGTAACTTATATGGCGATGGGCTTCTACCTTAAATCTTCGTTCTCTTTTTCTTTTCTTTCACTTACTTTTAGATAGGAAACAAAGAGGGAGGAGGAAAAGAAACATAGGCACATGCATATGCATTTCATAATACTTTTTTCATCGTTGAGGTATAGTAAAGATCACCACCCTTAAATGTTTGAAAATAGAGTTAATTCAAAAAATAAATAAATAATAATTATTCAACCTACTTTTAAGATATAAAAAGCAAAATAGAAATGGTTAACTTACCCTTCCTGTAACTTTTGTATTCTCCACAGGTAGAATTGCAGGATAAACACGTTCTTTTATGCTAAACCTATGGCTGCAAAATAATTACAAACACTATCATTGAAGTTCAAATTAGAGAATCTGAACAGTTCAGGCTAGGTTTACTAAAAGAGAACAACTGGAAAATAAAATGCTACAACAATGTAAAGTTTGACATCTGCAAAAGTAATACAAATATTTTTCTAAAGCCAACCATGCAAAGATCTTCATGCCGTCCTTATTGACATACAAAGCATATGATTATGGTACCCAAAAGATCATCTCTTGGGCTTCGGAAGATAACATATTAACACATAACTGAGGATATATGTGGAGCTGTAACTAGTGTTAGAAGAGGAGAAAGCATGATGTTCATGTATTAATGATACACATGGAGCAGTATGTAATGCATAGTTCAAAAACTCACCGAAATCTTGGAGAAATTTCAAGTGTCACTCGTTTCAACATGGCCGAAACGAAACAGGAGGCGAATCACAATATCAGCATTGTTTTGCTCCAAATTTTGGTGTTTCGCCAAACTTTCTCCGTCAAGAACAAAAAACTAGATTTTCGGCGATAGTTGAAATTTTCAACTTTGCTAGGGTTTTTCTCAAATCTAAAAATTCCATAAATCTTGTCATGACAAAACATCACTAAAAACCAAAACAACGGCAAAATAATCATTTGTTTTGATATCTAAAAATTTATTTTCATTCAGAGCTGACTTTAACAGCATTCACGCACACCAAATAAAGTTTAACTGGAACATAACTCCTTCAATATAAATCAGATTTAAGCAATCTTGGATTTGTTGAAAAGTTTTCAACAAATTCAAGATTGCTTAAGAAAAACTATCCAACAAATCCAAGATTACTTAAATTTGATTTATATTGAAGGAGTTATGTTCTGGTCAAACCTTATTTGGTGTGTGCGAATGCTATCAAAATCTCTCTGAGTGATAATTTTACCGTTCTTTTGGTTTTTAATCATGTTTAATCATAATAAGATTTATGGAATTTTAAATTTGAGCAAAACCCCAACATTAGAAAGTTGAAAATTTCAATTACGACCGACAATCCAGTTTTTGTTTTTCAACTGGGGGGGGTTGACCTTTTATCCTTTTGGAATTTGATTTTCTAACTATTTTACTGGATTCAAAGGGGGGGTATTTGCTTATGTATACTTAAATGATATTTAGCATAAATATGGTGATTCAACCAGGTTCAGGTCAAAAGTCCCAGGTTTCATCAAGTTTCAATGGGGATAACTGAATTTATATAGGAGGTTTAGGTCGAAATTTGCGAAATTACCGAAATATGACCGAAACATGTCGACACCTGGTCGAAACCAGGTACAAAGTGGTATCGCATTAAAGTTTCGTCCATAGTTGTCACAGCGTCTAGGTGACCCAAGGCATTGGAGAGGGTCCAAAATCAAGACGACACCAATTAGGCAACTAAGGCGTCCAAGGCGCCTGGACGCCTAGGCGATGCCTTGACAACTATGGTTTCATCTCGGTTTATTGTGAAACCGAGATATCTGCAGTTACGACCGAGATTTAGAACCATGGATTATAGTTTCTGGTTGGAGAAGACTGAACACACTTTGCGGTTCACTGGACTGAGTTCTCTCCTAGAGAAAATTCGAGGCCCAAGATCTTCCAATCTACCCATCGGTTGCTGCCCAATTTTGAGGATCAAATCAATACCCCAGCCCTGCTGTTTGATGGTAATTTTAGAGCCATCCGATGGTTCAACAACCCTGTGGTAACTAGTTATTAAATCTGGCCCTTACTGTCTATTTCTGGGACCTTCAAATATCTCAGCATCTAGCCATTGTTTTGGGCTGAGATTTGGAGGATTTATTCAACCCTATTAGACCCCCACTCGATGGGAATATAAGGCCCATCCAACATGTGTAGCTACTGTTTCTGGATATGGTTATTTTCCTTCTTGTTTGGTGTTGTTCCTGACCTGTGATAGACCTATTATGATTGCTGGTTGATTTTCTCTTTGGCAGGGATCATTCTAAGTCCTTTGCTAATTGTTATTATAGTTGTGGGGTTGATATAGTCTACATGATTCATGGTTTTTCCTCAACTCAACAATAACTCCTCCCTTGCATCTTAGGTTGTTCAATTTCTAGGAGAGGGTGGACCAGTACAACCAGGTTTGTGCATCCATTGTTAGGTGATTGTTTGATGCAGTGTTGCTGAGATTGGTGTAGAGTGTTCTGTTTACTTGTGATTGGGATCGTGCTTGGGGGTTAGGTCACTTGTGAGTTGTGACTTAGCCTTACATTAGGGAAATAAATAAAAGGGAGTATGGGCTAGAGGGGCTTAATCCTAAATAACTGGAATTATATCTCAGTAGCAAACAGAAGAACATGATTTCTTCTTCATGATAGAGCACCAGGCAGTAGACCAGGGATCACTTCGAAAGGGAAATCTCGATCACCAGGGCAGCGCTTGACCTTAGGGTTTCTGTGGAGGTCGATGACTTCAGGTGGCGTTATCCCCAACAGATAAGCAGTCCAAACAACAGCTAAGAGATGAAGATGTGATCCCTACAACTTAGTCCAGGCAGTAAATAAGAACTAGCTCTGGACTTCAATATGATCCCTTCGATTCGAACCATAGTACTATATCTCGCGATATATCGGTATCTCGGGCCTACCGAGATATCCGAAATATCCGAGATATCGCGAAATATGCCCGAGATATTGCATTTTTTCTGCAATATTTCGGGGGTTCATCTCGGGGGGTATTTGGCCATATCTAGGCCTGAAACTTCGTGGACAGCCTTATTTAAGCTTAATAAACACATTTAAACCATAAAATTGTAAAAATGTGAATTCAAATTGGTGTTTTGGGCTTGCACCCTTGATTGACATACGGTCGCCGACCCTAATGTATAAATAGTTAAATACACATGGATTAATGAAATCACAACTTAAGTTACAAATTACGAGTGCTAAACTGCTAATAGTAGTTGCTGTGCCTCCCTGGATCAATCCCACTCATGCCTCGCTGGAGTCGACGTCCATTGCTCTCTGTTTGAAGGACATATGTGGACCACGGTATAGAATTGGAGAAGAAACGAGTGTAGTCATCCACAAGTGTCACGTAAATGGAATCATCAACATACTGTAGGTAACCTATCCTAGGATATAAACTAGGGTTACCAATCGATCCAGTCCGTGAAGAAGATGATCCACTATGATATGATGTTGGCGCCGGCGCAAGAGGCGATGGCATTGGCTGCATGTATGGCTGGTGAGGTTGGTAGCTAGGTCCGCTAGGGTATGCAAAGATGTTGTCTACAAAAGATGATCCAGTATGTCCCTGGGACTGGGACTGGTAGTCATAGTCCCCTACCCCACTAAACTGCCCATATGATGATGATCCATATCCATATCCACCGTAAGGTTGTGATGCACCATAATCCGATGCCAATGGAGTGGCATGTACGTCAAAAGATGGGGCACGCCAATGTCCAGTCGGTCCTCCCTCCCTATCACCCACACTCAAACCACCAACAGAGCTAGATAGGTTATCAATGTCCATGTGATCAGGTTGCAACTGTGTTTGTCGACCCCTACGCTTCCTGTTGTATGTATGTAGGGGGCCTCTCGAGGGTGGGGGTGCGGGGGCACGTGCTCCGTGGTCCGTATCTTGTGTGGCATGATCAAACTGTGTCTCTCCAGTGAATCGGAGTGGCTCTACAGGTGTCATATCCTGGGCCTCCTGGCCTACCACATAACGCTCTCGCATCTGTCAAATTCTTCACCAAAGATCACCACCACCAACATCACCACCACCAAGATTACCACCACCAAGATCACCATCACCACCACCAAGATCACCATCATCACCATCATCATCATCATCATTTAAGGACTTAGACCAGTCTTCATCATCGCAACATTGCCACCGTGGGTGGAATGGTATGGGTGAGGCTTCCTCGCATGTATCCGACCCTCGTCGCCATATACTCGCCCACATCAGCACCAATCTCGGGTTATCATCGGGGTCGGGCCTACCTCCCTCCTCATCCAACACTGGCTCACCTCTATCCTCACCCAATCCACAATAGGGTCCTCATCGTCGAGTCAACTTGAAAGATGTCGGCTAGATCAATGGTGCCCCTCTTGTCCCACATGTCCCATGCGTATGTGTTGCGTTTCAACCTCAAGTCAGAGGCACATACACCATGTCGGATAAACGTTGAGACCCCAACTGCTGCGCCTCTTGGAGTGGATGAGTGCAAAGGTACTCCAGTTCCTCTCACAACCGATGCGAACATGTTTGGGCAAGGACTTTAATTGCTATTCTTCTTAAGTTTTCAGCCGATTCCCATACAACACCCACCATTCAATTGCATTACAAGTTTACAAAAAAAGACATGTGTCAAATGTTGTTTCAACTTTCAACTTTCAAATTTCAATACATATGTAATTTAAAACTTAAAAGAATTACCAAGATCACCACGTGCTCGCCTCAGATCGCACCTCGGCCCAAAACTTCCCAATGCATCCCTAAATACCTCGATCTACACCCACGTGGAAAATTAGTAAGTACTTCTTCACTACTTATTTGAAAGCATGAATAAGTTGAATTTCCAAATGAACTCACTTCATTGTTGCAAATTGCTTCAGAGCGCACCATCCGGCTCCAACTTCTTCACTACTTGTTTCACAAAGATCAATAAGTTAAGTTTCCAACCCAAGCCTATTGTTATATTGATACTTAGGGTTCAAGTAGTATCTTGAAATATGACATATAGAATAGAGGTATTGTCAAATGCATAGGTAATTAGTAAATAATAATACTATGAATTAGTAAACATAAAACAAATTTACTCACCAGCCTTATGCAGTGGATGCATAAGTTGATTCTCCCAGCGAGCATTTATGATATCTAAGAAGTGTTTGCTACTGTGAGGAGCCACACTATAGACACTATCTTTCATTAAGTCTATTGCAGCATATAGGACTGGCATGGTTGGGCCCTTCAGAGCGGAGTCAGCAACGTGTAGAACTTTAACTACTGGCTCTAAAACTTTCACCACTTTGCTTAGTTTGGTCCAGAAGTCCTCAGATGACATCGTTGTTTGTGCTTCCCTCCCATTTGCAGTCTTGGAACCCTTCCATTCAAACCACTCCTCAGAAGCAAACATGCTTCTCAGCCCGGCCTTCTTTGTCTCAATGCTTTTGAGAGCAATGTAGTTGGTGGCAAATCTTGTGATGCCAGGCCTAACCAAGTCACCCCCACATTTTTCCCTCAATAGATTGAGTGCATAGGAGTGGTTGTATACAAAGTTGGTGACTTGTCTTGCACTTTCAACCACAGTCTTCACCAACTTTAACTTTCCCATATCTTTTAGCATTAAGTCAATGCAATGGGCTGCACAAGGAGTCCGAAGAGCCGTACTTACTATTGTTCATCATCTTCTCACCGCCAGCTGAAGTTACTTCCATGTCGTATAACGGACAACATTCTCAATACCCACATCTTTTTCCACTACTTCCTTTAACAATCAGAATATATTTTGCATCCTTTATCTCTTTGGATGCATCCACGATTGAGGAACACCGCCCTCCCATCACAATAAACCATGAAATTGATGATGGACTTTCTTGTAGGCCCAGTCCATCCATCTCGCCATTATAGTCACCCCATATGTTTCCCACATATTCCTCATCTCACTAATGTACTCATCAATCTCACTCTTTTGTTGAGGTAGATAAACATTCATTACCTCATATGGGGTGGGGCCCTTGAATCCTGGGCCAGCCTCTGCAATGGTATCTATCATGGTATCATAATGGGGGCCTTGTGCAGTGTTTGCTGGGATGGTATGGTATAGCATCCACTTAGCTATTGATTCTTTAACCAATCCCTTCATCCCCTTCCATGCTCCTTTGATTCTGGGTCGATCGCTTCCTTTCTTCTTATGCAATTTAGGATCGATGTTGATGGTGGTACTGATCTGGTAGAGGTGTTGGGGTTGCCTCACACTTTGTGATCTTTTAAAAGGATTCAAAGTTCTAGGACCTCCAGAACTGCCAGCTCCTCCACTACCACTACCCCTACTCTTTGTCTCTTGATCATCTTGAAAACTTACTCGCTCCTTGAAACATCCACTTAAAATCCCTAGCCTCCTCTGCTTGTTTGTATGTCATCATGCGCAATGTCATCATCATCGAGGAGTCATCATCATCATCATCATCATCATCATTGTATCGTCTTCCTCCTCCCATCGAACTCCTCACTGTATCCTCAAGTTGTTCTCTTATCCTTTGCTTGTCAGCCTTCCTCTTCTTTCTTCCCCTCAAACTATCACCAATCTCCCTGGCTACTTCAGGAGGGACCATATGACAACCTACAACATCTTTAGATCCTCCAGTCAGATGTTGTTTAAGTCTACTGGACCCACCTCCCATAAATTGCATGTGACAATAGTTACATATAGATTTTCTCTTATCCCCATTAATGGGAGTACCATGTAACCATGCAATGTCACCCCTATCTTTGGCTGGCTGGTCTCTCTTGTTCCTCTGTTCTCTTTGTTCCCTCCGCCCCTTTGTTGACTACTTTCCCCACCTTTTGCTTGCCCTTCGCATGTTGTCTATCACGATCCGCCATAATGATACTTGTTTATCGAATGTAAGTAACACAAATAATTAAAAAACTTAATGTAGATGCACTTCAATTGACACTTTTAGGTTACTAATACACTTGTATAGTTATTTAATATTTTTCCCCTAACCCTTATATTTTTCACATAATTAAAACCAATTTTTTATATATAATGTTAATATAAGTATTGACCTAACACAACAAAACCAAAAATTAGTAAACATAATATACATGTAATGCATCTCAAAACATATAGAAATAACTTTCATATTTTTTCATTATTTTTTAAACTTAAAACTCATATTTTTCCTTATTTATTTCTGTTTTTTTAATTTTTTATATATTTTTCTTAATTTTCGAAAATTAAAAGAATTATTTAAGAGCAGAAAAATAAATCCGACACTGTGAAGCCGTAGATCGGCCATTGGTGTCTAACATATATTTAATTCATTACCATCTAAGTCATATTACCCCTAATTATTTCCTATTTTAGTTGTAGGAAAATGAATTTTTAAAACCAGAAAAAAAAAAAAAAAAAATACATATGGGAAAAAAATTTCGACACCGTGAGGCTGTAGATCGGCCTCCGGTGTCTAACATATATTAATATCATCAACATCCAACAACATTTGTACAAAATTTTTAAAAAAAAAATAGTTTTAGAGAAATAGAATTTACCTTAAATAATGAAAATAGGCTTGGATGATGAGCTTAGATGACCCTCCGACGTCTTCCCGGCGACAAGGAGCTTCAACAATGCTTGGATGAGGCTTGGAAGGGAGGAAGAAGAGAGAAAATTTGAATTTCAGCAGCTCTCGGTCGAAATATCGACCAAGAGCTGCGAAATATGGAATTATAAGGCTCTTAATGTGACACTATTTGTCACTTTTACAATATCTCGCGATATATCGTGAGATCTCGCGATATATCGTGAGATCCACGATATATCGTCGATATATCACGATATATCGACGAGATATTGTATTTTTATGTTTCGGAAGTGTTTCGTATCTCGGACATATCGAGATTCATGAAATATGGCGATATATCGCCGATATTTCGCGAGATTTTATACCATGATTCGAACAATGGTTTCACCAAAGTAATTGCAGGTTGGTTTGCCCTAGAGTTATGAAGGGTTTCCCAAAGTTATAGAGGGAAAGAAGGTGATGAAGGAAATCAAACTCAAATTTGAGGCTGTTACTGCTGGAAAACAGAGTATGGTGAAGAAGAATTAAGAAACTCAGGTAGAAGAGAAGATAGGAAGAAGAAGGTGAAGAAAGGAATAGAGGAAGATGGAAAAACAGTACCCAACTGTGAGAGGTAAAACCCAACTCAAGCTTCTTTCAATATTCCATACCAAATCTCAGAATCATTGGCTTACATCATGTATATAAAGAAGCAAACAAAGAAGTCCTAATCCAATCCTAAAAATGAAACAGAATTTGACCCCAACTCTAACTCTATCTACAAACCCATCAATAGGAATAAAAGAAAACTACAAAATAACTCAAACTCAACTTCCTACTAACCCCTATCGTTGACTCACTCCAACAAGAGAAAATTATAATTACAATTTACATTGATAACCCTAATTAACCCAACGTCTAAATGCATTGACTCTCCCGGTCTTTAAATGAACTCGATTCCGTAGTGTTAGGTTGTGAACCCAAGATACCCTTGTAATTATCTTGATGTTAGAGTGGTGTGTATCTAGGGAAAATGGTTGAACTGCAACTCTAGAAGGTGATCCATATCTGGAGGAAGAGACTGTCGCCAACGAGGCATGTCTGATAATGCGTGTGGCAACATCAAGTATATATGGCCTCCTAGTTTTATCTTGATGGTATTCCGTGCACCATCGTAGAGAATAGAAGCTTGTCGTTGATAAGGTCACCCTAGAAGAATGTCACAATGCACCAAAGGGGTGACTAAGCAACGCACATGGTACTGTAATCGTCCAAACTGCTATTGTACTTGAGCTACTACACTGGCTTCTTCTCGAGCTGTAGGTCCAAAACCTTGCACATGAATCTTCTTGAAGAGTTGTTTCTGCGGACGGTTGTGTGCTCGAACAAATTCAGCAGCTTGTCGTTGCTAAGGTCCCCCTAGAAGAATGTCACAATGCACCAACAGGGCGACTAAGCAACGCACATGATACTGTAATCGTCCAAACTGCTATTGTACTTGTGCTACTACACTGGCTTCTTCTCGAGCTGTAGGTCCAAAACCTTGCACATGAATCTTCTTGAAGAGTTGTTTCTGTGGAAAGTTGTGTGCTCGAACAAATTCAGCAGATATAAAATTTGCTTCAGCCCCGGCATCAACGACTGAAGATTTGTAGAATCAGAACCATGCAGAAGATTACCCTTCTGTCTGAAAAGGAGAGCCTAATCAACTAGTTTGTTTGAGAATGATGTAAGACTAATCAAGTGAGCTTCAAATTCGTCGTCATCATAATCAATACTGGGGTCAACATCTTGCTTAGGAGGAAGAGCATCATCAATCTCCAAATCCTCCTTGTTCACATTGGCCAACAACTGCTCCAGCCCAACCATAGTCAGGGGATAGGTATTTTTAGGACACTTTCTGGCAAAATGACCTTTCTTGCCACTTACTACTTCTGATAACCTCTGGCTTGCTTGCTTCCAATCTTCCTGATTCAAGCTTTTTCTCTTCGATCCGTGGTAGAGGTCTAGAAGTTGAAGGAATTTTGAGCAGCTATCTTCGCATAAGCAGCTTCCACATCAACGGACCTGAAATCACTGTTAGCCAACTCTAGTTGAATCTTAGTACTCAACCCACTGATATATCGCAGAACCCGTTGCTGGTCTCTCTCCTGAAGTCGGTACCTCAAAGACAATGTGTGGAATTCTATCGTGTAGGAATCCATGTCCTTGCTGCCTTGGTGCATTCCTGACCTGACTTGGTATTCTCTTCAGTCGGAGAAGACTGGCCACCTACATTAAGTTGAGAGGATAGCATAAGCTAAGCAGCAAAGGAAGCCGTTTCCTTTTTTAACCCGAATATTACCTAGGACCCGGGCCAGCCCCTAAAATTTTATTAAAATCAAATCACTTGGAAAAAGAATACAAGGGGGGGACGTCCCGCCTTACCCCAACCCGAAAAACATGTCTCTCATTAACCACTGGGCCCAAACCCATACAAAAAAGAAAGAAAAGAAAGACTAATTTCTGAGTACAGGCAAACCAGCACTGACTTCCCACAGACTACGCTGCAGGTCCCCCGGTGGATGGCTGCCATAGTGGAAAACAATAGAAGCCCTGGTATCACAAGCTAAGTTGGCAAGCCAATCGGCTGCCCTGTTGCTTTCCCTATAAGCAAAGGATAAGAGAGGCCAAGCAGATCGCAATAGAGCCATCGTCTCATGGAAGCAGTACCAACCTCTCCAAAGATTACACCTCTCTTGATTAATCATTCTTACAATGGTAGACGAATCTGAATTGACCACAAAATCTGCGAGACCCAAATCTTGGCACAGCTTCAAGCCATCTCTTAAAGCTCTCAACTCAGCCACCGAATTAGTGCAATCACCATAGTAGCTGGAGAAGGCAGCCACAACACTACCCTCCTTATCTCTGATAATCCCTCCACCCCCTCCTACGCCTGGATTGCCCTTACAAGCACCATCCACATTGAGTTTAACCGTGGTAAAGGTGGGACACCAATAAATGGGGAGAGGGCGTTTCAACCTGATAAGGGGATCCGAAAGGCCCAAGCATTAAAGAATTAACCCTTCTTTGTGAGAGCCCGAGCTCCTAAACTTGGAAGGATACGGAATGTCCTTCACCCAAGCTTTAATGCTCTCAATAACAGAACCAGCAGCCCGCCTTTTTTCTCTATGCCTTCTGTTGTTCCTTTCTTTCCAGAGCTCCCACACTACCAGAGAGGGAAGCAATCCTGTAATGTAGGCACAGAGACTTTTACCAATCGCCACCCCTTGCCACATCAGGATCCGACTCCTGGCATCTTGTGAAGGGATTACACCAATATCAAATACTTGTGAGAAAAAATCCCAAACCTTCTTCGCAGTGCCTCCAGCTAACCGGCAATGATCTGTTGTATCTCTCCTGGGATTTCTGCAACAGTTACATTTGGATGCCAGGGGGATCCCCACAGCCATCAAGGAATCATCAATGGGAATTTTTCCATTGAGGAGCTGCCATGTAAAAAAGGCAATCTTCGTGGGCAGAGATTGGTTCCAGACCCATTTAGAGTAGGAAAGCTCAGGTGATCTATTCCACATTTCATTCCAGGCTGATTTGGTAGAGAACTGACCGTCACTAGAAGGAGTCCAAACCAGCACATCATCCCTTTCACCTAAGGCAAAATTGCCACATATGATGCTAAGCGTGACCACATCCAAGTCAATCAGGTCCAGAATGGACTGTTTCCACCAGCCATCCTCCTCCAGAGCATCCTTGACCTGCAAAGCCATGTCAACCTGTAGCGCATTATCCACGTAGTCAATCAACAGGCCAACCCCTACCCAATTATCCAACCAGAATAAAATATTGCCAACGCCAAATCAACCATCTTGACTTCGCAAGGATGATGTCCTTATGCACCAGAGCGTTTCTCCAAGACTTCGAGCCTATCCCGCTCGGATCAGCCAACACAATATGATTGTTTTTAAGGAATTTAGCCCTGAAGAACCCACTCCACAGAGAGTGATCAGCCAGGACCCTCATAAACCTTTAAGCCTTAAGGAAAGGCCGACATCCTCCAGAAGCCTAATTCCCAACCCCCCTTCATGTAAAGGCCTACAAATCTTCTCCCAACTCACCCAATGTCTGCGCTTCCCCCACTTCGAGCTTCCCCATAAGAAATCAGCAAAAATTCCATATATCCGTCCTAGGACTGCCTTTGGCTGATCTAAAGTAGCAAGCAAATGGATGGGGATAGATGATAGCACATGTTTCAAGAGCGTAACACGTCCCCCAGACGACAAAAGCTTACCTTTCCAACCTCCACCTTGTTCCTTATTTTTCCAACTAAGTCATCAAATAAACAAATTTTTAATCTTCCAGAATGGAGAGGGGCCCCCAGACAAGTAATTGGAGTGCCTTTCTAGTGAACCCTGTAACAGATCCCATCATCCGAGCTCTAGCCGTAGAGACCTTGTCCCCTAACAAAAAGCAACTTTTTTGTTTATTGCCAATTGGCCAGAGAAGCCTTTGTATCTGCTTAGGAAGCCCAAAATCTGTTTCAAAGATTGCTTCAACCCCTTGGAAAAAATAATGGTGTCATCTGCAAATAAACAATGCGAAACACCAAGACACCCTCTAGGAAGCTGAAAGTAAGCAGTACGGCCCTCTACAAAATGATTTTTAATTCCCCTGCTCAGGACTTTTTCTGCTAAAATAAACAAGGCAGGAGATAAGGGGTCCCCTTGTCTCAATCCCCTAGTTGATTTGAAGAACCCTGAAGAGCTGCCTCCCAAAACAATAGAGAACTAGCAATTCTCAGTAGTTCTCCTGATTAAGTTGATCCATGCATCAGCAAAACCAAACCTTGAAAGGACCAAATAGAGAAAATTCCATTCAAAGCGATCATATGCCTTTGCCATGTCCAGCTTAAGGATCACATTACTGCCCCTTGTCTTCCTGTTTAAATCCTGAGTGACCTCTTGAACAATAGATATATTGTCATGGATATACCTGCCGTGAACAAAAGCATCCTGCTCTTCTGCTATCAAGGAAGGCAGCAACCCAGCCAGCCTAGCAATAATAATTTTGGCAATAATTTTATAGGCAAAGTTACAGAGCTTAATGGGACGAAAATCAAACATTACCTCAGGGTTGTCCTTTTTAGGAATAAGCACCAGGTCCTGAGGTGAAGCTCCTAGGGAGAAAGCCCCCTCCAAAGAAATCATTAATATAAGCCCAGACATCATCCTTCATAATCTCCCAGCAAGCTGTGAAAAAATGTCCAGAGAAGCCATCAGGCCCCGGAGCCCTGTTACAAGACAGAGAGAAAACCGCCTCCTTTACTTCCTCCAAAGAAGGGAAAACCAAAAGGGAAACATTGATTTCCTCTGTCACCACCCAGGGAATATGAGCCAGCAGATCCTCATCAACCAAACACCCTTGGGAGGTGAAAATATCCGAGAAATGCTTCACCGCCGCAGCCTGCACCCCTTCTTGGTCAGTGATCCACTCTCCCTCCTCAGACTTTATTCCATGGACACCACTCTGCTTATGCCTAATGTTAACCATGGAATTAAAGAATTTTGTATTCCGATCCCCCTCCTTGAGCCAGGTAACTCTGGATTTTTGTCTCCAAAAAATTTCTTCTTGCAAAAGCACCCCTTGAAGCATCTCCCTGGCCTCCGCCAAGGTTCGAGAACTCGCGAGATCTCGCCGAGTTTCTCGGATTTTTGAAATCTCGAGACGAGATTGCCTGCGAGTCTCAAAAGTGCAATATCTCGGCGAGATCTCAGATCTCGGTTGGATCTCGGTTGGATCTTAGTTTCAACCCATTATTTTAACCCACCTACCACTCAAATACCTTACCTAATTGGACAAAACTCGACATATCTTGGTGAGATCTCGGATCTTGGGTTGACCCAAAGTTGAGGCTTCGAGTTGAAAAAAAAAAAATGCACCAACTCGGCGAGATCTCGCCAAGATCTCGACTCGTCTAGGTTTTTCCAAGAGTCGAGTTGGCACCGAGACTCGAGTTTTAGTACCTTGGCCTCCGCTAGATTCCCCAAAGACTCAACGCTAGCAAGCTGGTCATAATCCGCCTCCGCCTTACTAACCGCATCCTCTGCATCTCTGACTTTCTGGTGTATATTGCCAAAAACCTCTCTGTTCTACGTACGGAGCGCACTCCGAAGACGTTTCAGCTTCATAAACAAAACAAAAAGAGACGAGCCAAAGATAGGCATCTCCCACTGACTCTTAATAAAATCTTGAAAATTAGGATGCAACAACCACATCTACCGGAATTTAAAGGCTGAGATGAATCTGTTGCCATGGTTGGAAACAGCTAAAAAGATTGGAGCATGATCCGAGCAAGTTCTATTTAAATGTCACCTCAAAACTGGGAAAAGCAGTGACCCAAGCTGGATTTACCAAAAACCGATCCAGACTAGCCATGACCTCCCCGCACCCTGCTGGTTATTAGACCAGGTAAACATATTACCTACATACCCCACATCAATAAGGCCAGTGCAGTTCACAAAGTTGCCAAACTCATCCAAAGATAAAGTGCAAGCCGGCCTGCCACCTATCTTCTCCAATGGGGAGAAAACAGCATTAAAGTCGCCCCCTACCGCCCACGGAAGAGAGGACGACCCAGAGAAACAAATTAAGGCCTCCCACAGCTCCCTCCTCTCAACCACCAAGCAAAGCTCATGGACAAAAGAAAAATGACACTTTACCCCATTGGCTGCCAAGCACTCCAAAGTGATATACTGGCAATGCTCCTCCACCACTTTTACTTACAAAGAATCCCTCCAAAAAATCCATAACCTCTCCAAAGTAAAAACATGATCCAAGCCAACCCTTCTCATAACCACAGCCGCCTTAGAAAGTTGTGCTTTAGGCTCCGCAATCGCCACAATGTCCAGCTTATGCAACTTTATCATCGCTTTCAACCGCCTAGAAGTAGGCTTATTTCCAATTCCTCATGCATTCCAAAATAAGCAATTCATTTGAAACCATTAAAGTTAACATCCACAAGCCTTATTGACCTTGTAATACACCTCTCGATCCCCTCCTTGGAATGGCATTTCCGCTTCAATTTCTTTCTCTTGTAAACATGGGCAGCAGTGAAGGAAGCAGACTTGACAGACACCCGTTCAGGCAAGGGAACAACCACCGGCCTAGCTCCCCTACCCTCTTCACCCAACCTTGCAAAAGTTCTTCGCAGCCTCTCATCAGGAGAAGCATTAAAAGCCTTGAAGCTGTCCAGAAGAGTACCACAATCCAACCCAACAGAATCCAAATCCGTAGTCCTCGAGTCATCACGAACACAGGGACGCCCCACCTTGTCACCGAGATACGGCGAAGGAGAACCACCCACCGAAAGCGACCCTGCCGCCACCACAGCACTACCAAACTCAACAGAACTGCCCACCTCGCAAGAAACCTCCACAACACTGTCCACCTCGGCTGCAAGAGAGTCCCTCACCATCTGGCCAGTAAAAGACGCCGTCTCTACCAGAGAGGCCACAACAGGGACCTCACCTTCATCCTCAACCACATAAGCCACCACCGCCTTCTCCACAGGACCAACCATCACCTTCTCTACCAAAGAGACCATAGCAGCACCCCCAACCACCCTAGCCTGAGCCACCACCTGCCCTTCCACAGCCTTTCCAATCGTAGCATAACCCCCGATTGCATCCACAACTCCACAACCAGGAACGCCAGGTACAGCAACACCAACAGAGCAATCAACCGAAGGGACTCCAAGCACAGATGCCCTCTGAGCTGAAGGTCGCTAACGACCACCTCGTTTCTTCGCAATCAGCCCAGATGAAGAGTTCCCCAGACCTGGCGCAACAGCAGCACCTCGCAAAGACCCCTCCCCCGATGGAATAAAAACCCCATCCTTGTTACGGTTAGCTTCCACTTCACCCACAGCCAAAGCAATGGCCTTCTCCGACCCGAGAGTACCCTCCTTCTTGCCTTGCGCAGAAATTCCCCCTCGAACCTTGTTCAAACAAGATTGTCTGCAACTCTCTCTGGGGTACCCAAGCTTCGAGCAAAAGTCACAGTAATAGGGTAGCCGTTCAAAGACAACTTTCTAGTAAAAACCATCAGCCCCACAACCAATCCAAACCTTCGAAGGAAGCGAAGAACGAAGATCAACTTCAACACAGACACGAGCCGCCATGATGCGTGTACAATTAGATGTAGCACAACCAATCTTCAAAACCCTGCCAATCGCACCAGCAATAGAAACCAAAAAATTGCCTTGGTAGAAATTTACTAGCAGACCAGGTAGGGAAACCCAAACCGGGGCAATGGGCGATTCCCATCCTGTTACAAAATCAAAAGTCCATTTCATGAAATGCAGAAGAAACCCCTAGATGTGAATAACTTCCTTCAACCACACCTTAACAAAGTCCGCCTGGACAGCAAACCCGAGTAACACATGCCTCTGATCCAAAGTCGAGACGACGACATCCCCTTGAAGAAAGGGAGTCTTCTCCAAGCATTCCTTGATAAAAAACAGCGAAGGTCTTCCATAGCTGCACTTAGCAATCAAGGAGGAATCGAAAGACCATTCCGAGAGCTCCACCTCTTCCCTGGAGAAAAGAACAGTAGGTTCCCCGAAAAAACGATGAAGGTTTTTTTAAATCCACCTCAACAGGTGGCAAGGCAAGAGAGCGAGAGACCACCGAAGCAAAGGAGGCATGACCGACCCCAGCAGCAACAGATCCATGGCGAGGATCGGGGGGGTGATCCTCCCGAGGAGGAAGAATCGCCATCAACAGGCCCCACGAAAACCCTAACTAACGTGCGCCTACAAAGCCACTAGTCGCGAACTTGCGCCACTAAACGGGTCAGATCTAAGGTAGCCGTCTCCTTATTCACGAGACTTTCAGTAAAACAATGACTATTGCTGCCCGGGTTATAAGGAAAAGACTCTATCAACAGATGACAGAGCGAACTTGGACAGCTTGAAGGACAAGTTTTAATCCAAAAAAAAGAGTTTGATCTTTTCTTTCGTAAGTAACGGGTCGTAGTCATCTGACAAGCCTTAAATGTAGTACGTCATCCCACCATGAACATGCATAACTAGTAAATTTAGTGAGCATGAGTTCGCACTTATTTTCAACTGGGAAGGACTTGTAAGCATGGTGCAAGATTTCGCGATATATCGGCAATATATCGGAATATTTCGTATATTTTGATCCTACCGAGACGAAATGGTAGCTCGAAATGAAAAAGTATCAAATCTCAACGATATTTCGTGAGATTTCGACGATTTTTCGTGAGTCCATGAAATATCGTCGAAATACTTTTTTTTGACTTAAAGTATCACGTGACACTTGTTTTAAATGCCATATTTCGCAAGTCTCAGTCGATATATCGACTGAGACCTGCTAAAAGCTCAAAGTTCTTCACTTTTTGCTCTTCTTCCTCTCTTCCAAGCATCATCCAAGCCTTGTTGAAGCTCATTTTTTACGGATTGTCACCGGAAACATGTCGGAGCCTCATCTAAGCACATCCTCCAAGGGTTTTTCACTATTTAAGGTAAATCCTTTTTCTTTAAAACTATTTTTTTTGAAATTACTATGTTCAAGAGTAGTTGGATGATGATGAAATATTTCTATGTTAGACACCAGAGGCCGATCTACAACTTCACGATGTCGAAATTTTTTTTACATATGTATTTTATATTTTTTATTTTCTGGTTTTAAAAATTGATTTTCCTACAACTAAAATAGGAAAAAATTAGGAGTTCTATAACTTAGATGGGGATCAATTAAATATATGTTGGACACCAATGGCCGATCTACGGCTTCACGGTGCCGAAAGTTGTGATTTGTGAACTTGTGACTTTGGGTATTGAGTTATTGACTATTGAGTCTTTGACTATTATGGAGTTTATGAATTATGATTTATGACTTATGTCTTATGAGTTTTCATTAGTTTTTTAAATTTCTTTTATGTCTTTTACTGCCTAATCAATGTCTATTTAACTATTTATACATTAGGGTCGGCGACTGTATACTGTCAATCAAGGGTGCAAACCCAAAACACCACTTTAAGTTCTTTTTTTTCGCAATATGAAGGTTTAAATGTGTTTATTTAGCTTAAATAAGGGTGTCCATGAAGTATCAGCCCTTGATATGGCCAAAAACCCACCGAGATGGACTGCCGAAATATGGCAGAAAAAATGCAGTATTTCGGCAAAATTTCAGAAATTTCGGGATATTTCAGATATCTCGGTAGGCCCAAGATACCGATATATCGCGAAATCTTATACTACGCTTGTAAGTGAAAATCCTTTTGACTTTAGTTAGTCAAAAAAATCTTCAACCCCCTTCTCGCCATCGAACTTTGGAACCTCAATCTTGATGCCATAGTTCTTATCTGAAAATTGTCATGTAACATCCTGGGGTATAGCCGGATCGGGTTGCCATCTCTATGTTGTATCTTCGATCTCTAAGACCCCAAACTGAACTGGCGTAGACGGTCCAACTTCTTGTTCGACTGCCCTTCTCATACAATCATGAAACTATATAAAGAGGTTATGTGTTTCTTCTATGAACTTATCAAGCTTGGCCTAAAAATTCTGTTGATTCTCAACCAGTTCCCTATATAAATTGTGCAACTCGGTAGTAGTGATGTGAGATTGACCTGTCATGGTTAGTAACTGCAAGAAAATTCGGCTCTGATACCAATTGATGTAATCCCGTGACCCAATTTGAGTCACTTATGGACCCACCCAAGTATTAAACAATTCAAATATGCAATTCTATAAATATATGGAAGTATAGGCCTTGAATATGAAGAAAACAGAATCTGGACCTAATGGGAAATAAATTTTGAAGAGGGATGCTATGGAAATTCAAACATTAAAGGCTAGAGGGGCTTGATAGCAAATAACTGGAACCATACCTTAATAGAAATAGAAGAAGAGAATTTCTTCTTCTTCACGATAGAGCACCAGGCGGTAGACCAGGGAGCACTTCAAAAGGGAGATCTCAATCACCAGGGCAGCGCTCGACCTGAGGTTTTAATGGAAGTCAATGACTTCAGGTGGCGTTATCCCCAACAGATAAGCACACCAAACAATAGCTAGGAGATCAATATGTGATCCCTGCAACTCAATCCCGGCGGTAAATAAAAACCAGCTTTGGACTTCAATTTGGGCCTTTCGATTCCAATAAGGGTTTCAGCAAAGAAATCGCAGGTAGGGTCGCCATAGAGTGAAGGGTTTCCCAAAGTTATAGAGAGATAAATAAGGTGATGAAGGAAATCAACCTCAAATTTGAGGCTGTTACTACCGCTGGAAAACAGAGCATGGTGAAGAAGATTTAAGAAACTCAGGTAGAAGAGAAGATAGGAAGAAGGAGGAGAAGAAAGGAATAGAGGAAGATGGAAGAACAGTCACGTACCCAACCGTGAGAGGTAAAACCCAACTCAAGCTTCTTTCAATATTCCATTCCAAATCTCAGAATCGTTGGCTTACATATGTGTATATTAAGAAGCAAATAAAGAAGTCCTAATCCAATCCTAAAACTGAAACAGAATTTGACTCTAACTCTAACTCTATCTATGACCCCATCAACAAGAATAAAAGAAAATTACAAAATAACTCAAAATCAACTTCCTACTAACCCTTATTGTTGTTAACTCCAACAAGATAAATTTAAAATTACAATTTACATAGATAACCCTAATTAACTCAACATCTAACTGCATCAGGTTTACACCCGCAGTCAACATTGAACATAGCAACCTCAATATAAGTTATAAACAAATTGACTGCATATATAAATTATGCATCCAATAGTGAATGTTGTCTGCCAATGAAATAGTTTTGATTGACAAGACTAGAGGGAATAGATATCATGTCAGAATAATGGAGAGTTGCTCTAACATTAAAAGGTTTAAGATAAGTTGGACTAAGACAAATATAAGTACTGCAACTTTAGTGAAAATATGAGTATAATTGAAGAATTAGTTAACACCAATAACCCAAAGATATCCTAGAGCACACATTTTCATTACCTTGCTTCAATCATAAGAATTTTCCCAGGCAAGTGGACAAAGTGGGGAGGAGCTAGAGTGTTGAATGGTTGGATGTGTGTTGCATTTGAAAATAAAGAGTAACTTTTCGATGATGAAAGGCCCAGCAGTAAATGAACAACTAATTAACAACACAGCTGAGATCTGAATATTGGATTGGATACGTGATAAGACCATAAAGGATATAATAAAATATGGAAAGAATTTGAGGAAGGCGACGGTAAGTTGGCTGGGCTAGTTCATCTGTATACAATAAATGCACCAACAGGAGAGTGGTCTGATGCAAACTGGAGGTGTTAGAGCAGCAAAGGGAAGGCCATAAATGAGTTAACTAAAGTCGGGAGAAAAGAGATTAATGCTGATGAGATAACAATAGTAGATGAGCCTAAGGAGACTGTAAGGGCAAAACAGGATTTGTATAACTACTAGAGCTCAGAAATCCCATAGATGATGAATGGCCGGCACTCATGAAGCTATACTATCTACTTGGAAACTCTTCGAATAGTAAAGAACGAAGAATATGATCCATGAATTCCTGGTTAGAGTAGAAGTACACTCCCACTGCAACCAAGGTGCAAAGAATTGTTTTATTAAACTAAATCTGAATTCATTAAGGAAATTTATTTAATCCCTATTGTTCTAAGGATTTGAAGGACCAATACAAGCAGGAACTATCAAAATCAAGGCTAAGTGACTGTCAAATAAAGTAATATACGAGGAGAATATTCTTACGTGTACGCAGAATTAGGACAGTTGTAACAATTATAAGATCTTCAATTTCTATCTATAAATCAAGCAGGGGAAAAAACCTGAAAGACAATTCACTCTAAAAAAAAAAGGAAAGAGAAGACCAGAGATATATGCCACGGCTGTCCCTGTTTTGTGGGTCCCGTGATTGAATATTCAGCCAAGCAGCCCATTTTTCCCATCTTCTTCTTGAGCCTAGAGATGGAAATCTTCCATTATTCGGTGTCACTTTTAGTTGACCACCATTCCTTCCCCTTCTAAACAATTAACAATTCACTAAAATGCAATCGAAGTGAATAAAATTGTAACAAACCAGGATCTGTACCCAGTAACTGCAAATAGGAGAGAGAGAAGGGAGAAGAACAGAATTGCTGAGAACCATGATAGATTCAGTCTACTTGTCTATCATGGGCTGTTCCTTTATTTATAATACCTGTCCAACATAGTTATTGTATTTGTAGTAGGATTCCTACTAGGAATACAATACTGATTACGACTAAATAAGGAAATTAAATAAACATAAAACACTAAAGACATATCATGATAGGGACAACTCCCCCTATCATGATCACTAACAAGGAACTATGCCGCCAACAGTACATAATAGGGCTGCAACAGGGTCGGGTTGGGCCGGGCTTTATAGAACCCTAGCCCAACCCTAAGTCCCCTTAGCTGGGCCCAGGCCCGACCCGACCCTGACTCAGGGCCAGAAAAATCCAACCCTGACCCGCCCTCAGTGTCACACCCCGGCCCGGTTATTAAGGGCCAAGTGTGGCGGGATGTCTCTGACATCCAACCAATCCCCAAGGATCACAAGTGCAGTACCCTATTCACAATCATTGTTCACAGATACAGTAATCAGAGGCAGCGGAAACAATTTAATTAATAGAGATAACATCATTAGTAAGAGAAGTCTAAATGATATTTCATTTATATAAATGATAAGGCTTGTGATACAACTATACAGTTCTCAAAGGTAGCACAGAGTAAAAGTATACAAGAAACTATTCTATAACTATAAAAAACATTTATAAAGCATAAAAGAGTGGGGAGGTAGCCTGGACTATCAGGCCAAGATCAGGAGGTTGCCCAATCATCACGTGCACACGAAGTATCGTGCACTTCAAACTCCAGCGCCGTAAATCCAACATTAGAAGTAACTAAATCACCTGAAAAATAAGGATATCCACAGGGGTGAGCTCTCAACTGAGCCCAGTAAAGGGGGTACAAGCATACAAACACAATAAATCCATGATGCATGTGCTAAACTAACATGTTCCTAGCACAGACACTAAGTCTCATGGGGTATAAGTACTACTACTAGTGGTAGATGCTAACCTCGGTCCCGGAACTAACCCTTCGGTCACCCGAGCGAAACCATTCTACCACGGTGAGGACCCGCCGTTCGGAACTAACACATCGGACCCCGACAGACCCCCAAATGACCAACCCGCTGTTTATTCCCACAGCGGAAATAGGGACCCGCTAACATGGGACAGAAGATGGCATCCCGGAACTAACACATCGGTCTCTGCCACGGGTTGTCCAACACCTTTCCCCCTGTTGGTAAGGGACGCAGTACTGGGTAATGAATATCATCCTAGCCCAGTGCAGTCTAAACATGATGAGGCAAGCATGATCTGAGTTATATTTACCGAATTCCATCATCATAAATTCACATCATATAAATAATCAATGCAAATGCAATGCAGTATGTCTTTGTGCAACCTATTTTACATGCAGTTTAATGCATTAAATAAAAGCTAGAAAACTACATGCTCCAGGTATAGAGGTAATGATGCATGAGCATGGCATTCAGCATAAAGTTGAAATTAATGTGATAAACACGCAGAAATTAAGGTCGAATCCCTTACTGTAATTGTAGCTAGCCTAGGTGAATAAATTCCAATAAGGCAAGAATGGACAAGACATCCTAAATATGAGACAAGAATATTATAGATTAGTTATGAAGGAATCCTAGTCGCTTACCCACCAACAATCCAACAAACCGACTAGAAAGTGAGAAACATTACCTAAACAACATACCAAACACCACGCAATAGGTTCGGGATGGTCCAAGGTCAAGTCCCAAGGGTATAGGTCATAAGGGCACAAAAATAGAGAGCCGGATGCGAGACTTCAGGAGCGTCAACCGCCCCTGGGCTCGCAACAAGATCCGGTCGGTGTCCGAATTTGGGGGTTTTGCTCCATGCATGGATCCTCGCACGCAAGGCCCTAATTTGATGATTTAGCACCAATTGAGGTGGGTCGATCTATTTGGGGCTCGATTTCATATTTGGCTTCCTAATGTAGGGATTTCATAATTTAAACCTAAATTAGTTGACTTAGGGTTTATGGTTTCCCATTAGAAATAGCAACGTGTCTTGATTAGAAGTACAACCATAAAGATTCAGGCATACTGAACCTAAAAAGACTAAACAGAAGAAATTAGGTGGAACTTCCACTTTTTAAGCTTGGATTAAAAGCTTTAATGGCGAAATCTATTTAGGCATAGTCTAGGCATAAATTAGATCAAATTTAGAGGAGGAGGAGATGGAAACAGCAAGGATTCACCAAGGCTTACCTGAAACTGTAATTGCAGCCTTCTAATGGAAGCTTTAAGCACGAAATTAGGTGCAAGAGATAAGCCTTCAAGAACAGCCTCTAATCCTTCTTCTTCTCTTCTCTTTTCCCTTTTCTTTCTTCCTTCTCCAAGCTGGAACGATTCTGGTTCCTCTTCTCTTTGTTGGTGAATAATGATTAGTGTAAAGAGGGTTATATTTATAGAAACTTAAGCACTAAGGGGCAGAATGGTCATTTGGTTATAAATTATTTCTAAAATTGATTCTTTTGTATTTATTACCTTATTCCAGCTACAGAATGATGTCATGCGACATCAGGGATGATCCAGATACGGGTAACTGTTCGGAATTACAGTCTCCACTGGGGAACTGGGTCCCACAGAGTCAATTTTACTAAAATACCCTCCTAACCCTATTTGGTCGTACAAAACATTATATAAATATATTTTAAATTATACTTACATTGAGTTTAATTAAGGGGGAGGTCCTGCAACTTGTCTAGCCAGCAGACCCGACACAGGTAGCTCTGGTGCGGGGTCCCACAAGGTAAAAATTACTATTCTGCCCCTAATACACTAATTAATTAAAAATACAACATATATACATATAAAATGGGATTCTTACCTGAGATTCGGCTTAAGACAGAGAGAGGCTTCGCAGGCCATCAATCTAGCATGCCAAGCTTATGTGTTGTCTTCCGCTAGACACCTCAGACTCATTTAAGGCCACGATAATTGGCCGATCGGAATGCCTTTACAGACGAGTCATGAGATAGGTCTGAATTTCTTAATCAAGACGGCCCACAAATTAGAGGCTAGTATGGGCAAAGTTGAACCAGAACTTGAAATCACATAGATTCCAAAAGTTCAAATTTATTATGAAATTTGACCGGGTTTCACACTCAGGGTCGGGTCGGGCCGACCCTGATTGGCCCTGATCATGGGGAGGGGGAAAGAAATGCATGGGCTGGAAAGAACATTATTAATTTTACATAAAATAACAATATAATAAATTATATTATAACACTTATTGTCTTCATATATAATATATTATATAAAGAAATGTGGGTGAAATTTAAAGTTTATAATGTATAAATTTTGTCAATATATATTTTATAGTATAACTTAAATCAGGGTCGGGCCGGGCCGGGCCAAGCTTAGCTCGAGGCCTCAACCCTAACCCGACCTGACCCTAACTCAGGGCCAGAAATTTCTAGCCTTGACCCACCCTCAGGGCCAAATATCTCAACCCAAACCCTGTTCGGGCTCAGGGCGGGTTCGGACCAACAGGGCCAAACTTGCACCCCTAGTACATAACATTCCTCCTCAAGCTGGAGTATAATCAAAAGGCTCCAGCTTAAAACAACAAGCATGGATATTAAAAGCAGCACCAGTCTTGAACACATAGAACAGTAGAAAACGTCAGTGTCCATAAAGAGAACTTCATTTTGGTAGCAATATCAACTCTAGCACACCAATCATCAACAACTACAGTAGAGAAATATATTTGTGTCAAATAAATCCAGCCAGCAACGAACAAGTTATGCGGTAGAAAATACCAACCGCAATCCAAAAAATCATAGCAGCAACAACAACATCATAAGACCTTCTTAAGGAAGGCAGATAATAAGTAGTAATCTCCATAAAGAAGACTGATCAAAATATAGCATAGGTCGTTGCGAATCACTGGTAAAAGTGCAATACAGGTTACTGCAGACTACTGATAAAAATGTAGCATAGGTCACTGCGAACCCCTGGTAAAAGTGCAGAATAGGTTACTACGGACCACTGATAAAAATGCAGTATAAGTTACTATGGGCCACTGATAAATTGCATTGTTACTGAAAACCACAATAACTATCTTCATAAGATAAAATTTGTTGTAAGGACACGAACAGAATATAATAGTCTTCAAATAAGTAGATGATACTTACTGATGACACGAGTAGATAATAACTCCAATCTCCCGCTCACATGTAGCATTACACGTGGACAAATAATGCAAAGGATGCAATAAAGGATGTGAAGAATAACTAACATCACGAAGAATAAATCCCATAATCAAGACCAACCGCAAAAACATCCCAATAAAATAATCTTCAATCTCTCCCTTGCAGTAGAAAATAAAATACCAGATAGGCCAGATTTAAACAAATCTGACCAAATAATCTCTAATAATTGCAATAACAACCATCACTTAATTATAATGAAGGAATAGCAATTTCGTAAATTAATACATGCAACCCCACATTTAAACCCATCTTCCCACATAAGGGAGTTAAAACCCAATTACGATGCAATGGCAATCTGGTAATTAACCATAATGTTCAAGAGTCTCTTGGATAAATAAAAGGGAAGCAATGGCAGAATGGTAAATAAGCAGAAATTTTCAAGGCACCACTGGTAAATAAAGAAGCAATGGGACAACAAGGGTATTAAAATTTATTGTATGGGAACAAACTGAAGGGAATGTAGACTGTAGAGTATGGACAAAAGAGGATAAAAGGTGGGAGGGGCTGAGGGGCATAAAGGGAAACTCAAATAATAAATAAATAAAGGGCAACAAACCCATTGATTTACATAGAAAAAGGGGAAAGAAGAAATGTGACTATCACACGATGAGGAGTGTTAAACCTGCCCCAGACTGACTGGAATTTTTGCCTGAAGGACAGGAGCCTATGACCAATCACCCAAGCACACTGTGGAGTGTCACCCCTGTGGTTAAATTCAGTGGAGAACCTCCAAGGATGTCATCCAGTATACCTGTGAGATGATGGGTTGCAGACCCATGCAGCTGCTCAGCCCACAGCCTGATGTACAGCTCCAACTCCAGGTAATCTCTCTCCCTCCTAAATACATAGGGACCATTTCTATTCAGTTGTGTATTTGGTCCTGGAAAGGGGTTTGGTGAAGTGCCCAAGTGTTAAACTTAACCCCTATGCAAGCCCAAGGCAAATACAGCAGAGTTTCATTCTCTGGACAATAAACTGGGCGATTGACCCAAACGCCTAGAGTGTCTGAAACTGGTATTTTGGACCAAGGTACTAAAACTCGGGTCTCGGTACCAACTCGGCTCTTGGAAAAACCAAGACGAGTCGAGATCTCGCCGAGTTGGTACATTTTTTTTTCCCCAACTCGAAGCCTCAACTTTGGGTCAACCCAAGATCTGGACCCGAGATCCGAGATCTCACCGAGATATGTCGAGTTTTGGCAAGTTAGGTAAGGTATTTAAGTGGTAGGTGGGGTAAAAAAAGGGTCGAAACCGAGATCCAAACCGAGATCCGAGATCTCGCCGAGATATTGCACTTTTGAGACTCGTAGGCAGTCTTGCCTTGACTTTTCCAAAAACCGAGAAACTCGGCGAGATCTCAGCGAGATCTCGTGAGTTCTCGATCTATGTTTTGGACTCCAGACACCTGGGAATCATGCATACAGCCTGCGGACAACCCCTAGAGGTAGATGGGAATTTTAGAAACCATTACCCACCTTTGGAACCAAGTGGACCCCACCAATGCAGCTGGAATGGCCCAGAATGCACTCAAAAATGCATTCTTGGAAGGAGGGGCTCATGGCCAAACAGACCTTAAGAGGTTCAAAACTATAAATAGGAGGGGCCGGCCCACCCATTTTCGTTTACTGCCTCTACTAAAATAGAAAGAAAGAAAGAGAAGGAGAAGGAAGAAGAAGAGAAAGAAAGAGAAGAAGGAAGGAAGAAGAGGCCAAAGGGCTGGTTTGGACATTGGTAGAGCATCCCTACAAGTTCATAGGTATGTGCTACAGTCCCTAACTCTGCTGTCCATTCAAGTTAGCTTTCAGTTCTTTTGCCAGTCTGGTGTATCTCTGGCCAGTAATGCTCAGAGCATCACCTGGATGCCTAGTAGAGCTCCAGATCTTGCATGCAAGATCTAGCCATTCAAAGATTAGATCTGAAGCTGTTTTTGCAGTAGAGATTGATGTTAGTCTCTGAGTTGAGCTACACTGCAGACTTGCACCTAGATCATGCTGTATGGGCATAGATCTTTACATGCAAATGGATTTCTTCATACCTTAGCATAAAACCAGACATGTGGTGGGTAAATACAAGTGAGTTGGGCCATGCATGCAGCCAAAGCTGGATCCAAAGCTTGAGCTCAGCCATAGCAGCCATTCTCTGTGCTGTCAGAGCTCAACCCAACTTCCAAATGGATAACCAGGCCTTGAATCCATTAGGACCAGCTCATTTAGCTCCATTTTAGGACTACAAACATCCTAGTAACATCCTTGATCGAAATCATGGCCAAGCTTGCAGCAAAATCCAAAAATTGGAGCCACATCTCGTGTTTAACAGGCTCTAGGCGATGCACTGGGCAATTGACCCAAACCCCCAGTGAAACACCCACAGTTGCTGTTTGGGCTCGAAATGTAATTCCTATTTTTGGACCTTCACCAACAGGTCTAGAACAGCATGGGGAGGAAGAAAATGACTTAAAAAAAACCCTTTCCCATTGGTCCTTGCTGTCATCCACACCTCGGGTGCTCAAGTGGGCCCCACAGAGCCAGAAACTCACACACAGACCTAGTCTCTCTTGGGTTGTGAACCCTTGCATTGATTTATGAGATTGGTAGGGCCATGCATAGGCAGACCATGCTGTAAATATACTAGGAAAGGTGCACCTTGCATCTCTGGATGATGCATGGGGAGATTGACCAAAAAGCCCAGTGCATGACCCAGAGAATTGTAAATAATACCCATATATGCAGAGTCGAGTCCAATTAAACCTAGACCAACCCTAAGATACTAATATGATCTTGAACATTGTTTGACATACTTTAATGATCCGGTTAACTAGGTTTTGACCCCGAGCTCAAGATGCAGTGTCAGATACCGGCCGGACCGAGCTGACTGCTGAGCAAGCAGGACTAGAACAAGGTGAGTGAAATTACACCGTGTGTGTAAATGTAACATGATTAACGAGTCATGACAAATACAACAATAATATTTATTCTGTTCTTTTATTTCATTTGCTTTATATTCTGTTGATTACTAAATTCGTGACTGATGGATAATGAGAATGAACAATGATGCTTGTATATGAAACTGCTAGACTAGATGCCGTAGCCGGCTTGGAAATGAGGCCTGTGGTAGCCCGTAGAATGGGATGCGGTTGACACCACCCGACTCATACTATGCCATATAGAATGCATTGGGCTAGAGTATCATCACCAGTGCTACGAACCCTTGCCAACAGGGGTTAAGGTGTTGGATGCCTGTGAGAGTACCTATGTTTCATTCACGGGTTCGGTGGAGCTCACACTCTTGTATATGTCTTTTGTTAGATGATCCTGCAAGTGGATATTTCAGTAGCGGGGAGGCTCATCTCGCGGAGACGGGCCATGATTATTATGACTGTGTTGGTGTGGACCCGGACGGAGGTCATACTTCTGGTGCGAGTCTTTTCTATGATAGTTGATGAGGACCCGTGATGGGCGGGCAGCTGACTCTACTTCTGACCGTGGAGTTCTTTTGTTGTAGTTAGGGATCCCCTTTTTGTATAGCTTTAATTTGGGGCTCGGGTTATCTTGCCCTTTTGATATTCTTTTTGTAAAGCTTGGTTGGAAGAGTTGGGACTGCCAGTGTGAGAGAGAGAGAGAGAACTGATACAATGATGTTTGTACATATTTAGAAGCTAAACAAATAGAAATTAAATTAACAGGAGATAAGATGGAAATAATAAACCATGAGGGCAGATATAACACTAGTAAATAAAATTTCATAAAATTCTGAAATTCGGCAGAGGCCATTTTGATATTCAATTGGAAGTATTACTTCCAGTTACAACCCAGTAGAAAAAAAAAAGAAGGGACTGAAAATAAAGAGCTACATAAAGCACGATAAAAAAAAAAAAAGAGAGAAATACATGAAGTAGGACTGAAATAAAAGACATAAGTTCCTAAAGCAAGACATCGGAGTTGGAGGAACTACTCCTGTGAAGGATCATCGTTGTGTAGAGGCTGAACCTGTCGTGAGATAACCCGGTAGTAGGAGTCCCAGAAATCTAGACATTGCTCGACAGAACCTACTCTCCCCTCCAGGGAAGTGAAACCCTGGTCCATCCTCGATGACATCTAGGCAAACTGAGTGTGTAAACCTCGGAACTGAGCCATCATATCTACCCAACCATAAGCCTCCGATGCCTGAGGTGGTACCTAGGAATTAGAAGCTCCCGTAGGCTTATAAGTAGGGAGATCCCTAAACTGCGTGCCTGGATCCATTGGGTCGCCCTCCTGCTCACCAACTCCAACCCCCTCAGCTACCTCATGTCCCTCCTCAAACTCTGAGTTACTCTCCGGCTTCCCTAGCATCTTCATCTTCTTAATGGAGATTTTACTGATAGGCTTCAACCTATCACCTCCCTCATATTCCCCACCAAGAGAAACCCCGAAATGCAGGAAGACCTGGGTACGGAATCTCCCATATGGCAGGTTCCCATCAGTAGGGTTCTGGGCATGATAGAGCATAACCTGCATAAGAAGATAAGGAAGGTTGATCACTGGACCTCCCTTGCCTGCCCTCAGCAAACAATATGTGATGTACGCCCGTAGCATGGAAATGCTGCCCCGATTCCCACCTTTGGGATAGATGTTATAGGAGATGCACCTACTCAAGATCCTCACAATCGGTTTGTAATCCCCCTCGGATTTTGGAGTCCTTTCGACCCCAGTTAGGGCCTTGAAGACCATCCTCCTAGTCTCCAGTGAAAACATGTCAAAGAATGGAAAACAGCAAAAACTGAATTTTTTATGATTGGGCTTATGACAACTTGCATCAAAAGGGTACATTGGGCTCTCCAAAGGATTTAGTTAGTCAATATGGATGAACTCAAAAAAAATATATAATAATATATTTTTGATAAAAAAATATAATAATAAATAAATAAATAGATAATAACAAGCAATATGTGAAATAAATATGCTAATGTAATGCAAAAAGGAAACTTTTTTTTTTCCAGAAAACCTACTACGGGTGTAATTATTTATACATAAATAATGTATATAACCCTGGATGTATGAACTTCTATGTGAGTGATGTATGTGGAAACTCAAACACAGGTAAATAGGAATGTATGGTTAGGAGCATCTGTGTTATTACAAGGACTTAGGTTCTACCAATGATACCTCACCTATATAAAGGTCATACCTTGCCAATAGTCTCACCCGGATTGTAGTTAAAACACAATAGATCATAGGGAGGTATAGATAGTTTGTTCACTACACATGCCTGTACCAGAGTGGTATGCTAGATTCCTGATCATGTTGCTTAAGTTCATGTAGTGTTAAGTATAGATATTGAGTTAAGGAAACCATAGGAACCTAATGGCCAAAATTTCTCCATGACAGGGTTTGACTGTGTTGTTTGGGCTTGGAAGACCCCAGTAACATGCTCTACATTAGATGGTTAAGAAAGAGATTAGCTTGGATCCAAAGGATTCAGTCCCAGGCAGAAAAGCAATTAGTTGTCTACCTAGCAATTGTTGATAGTAGTAGCGTGGAGGACCGTGCCATTTATCTTGCTTTAGCAGACGAAGTTAGGAGTGACCTAGGGTACCTACACATTCAAGCCTTTATAACTGGAAAGAGACTGGAGCGACTCGCATGCTAGGTACAGGTATAGACCAAACAATTGCTTTCTATTATGAACCCTTGTTCTGTCATCTTGCATGAAACACCATGACATAAAACGCATCCAATACATGAAATTATTAGCAACGACAACCTAGTAGGAAATATCCTTTGTTGTTATTATTCTTTGCTGCAATGCTAGTAATATTACACCAAAAATATAGAAATGATAGCCTACATATGACAGTTAAACTGTAAATTTTTTCCTCGCTAAAGGGTGTTGGAATATTGAACACAGAGTTTCTTTCAGAAATCAATCATGGTCAACACCAGATCCAACTGGGGAGGTCGTCGTGGAAGACGCTCTCGATTTGTTCCAGAAGTTGAGCTACCGCACAGAGCTGAAGCTCTGAACTTTGAAGTATCAGTTACTGCGCCAAGGGTACCACAAGTCGTCCCAAATCCGGTACCGATGGCTGCCTCAGTTGCTGCAGCTGCACCCCAGCCAGGTATGGCAGCTGCAGAGGTGAACACCATCATGACTACCATGATGCGAACCATGCAGCAACAACAGGAGTTGTTAGGCTAGATGTCTACACAGTTCGCGGCCATGATGCAACAACGAGCAGTGTCACCACCACCACCCAATCGACCCCTACAGTTTCCACCACCTGTGCCTCAACACGCGGCGGAAAGCTCCACACCTAAAGTAATAGAGAGATTCAAGAAGCTCCAGCCGCCTGCGTTCTCTAAACTAAATTCTGAGGCAATGCAACCGGAAAGGTGGATTAGCGCCTTACAGAAGGCATTCAACGTACTCGAATGTACGGATGTGCAGAAACAGATATGCGCTGGGTATCAACTACAAAACGAGGCGGAAGCATGGTGGAAGGCAACGAAGCCTAACTTGGAAGCGGTTCATCCCAATCCCACCTGGGAGTAGTTTAAAGAGGTTTTCTTTAAGAATTATTTCCCTGAAAGTTTTAGAGACAAGCAGGAAGCCGAGTTCTCTGCTCTCGTGCAAGGATTAAAGACTGTGCTGGATTACCAGCAACAGTTTGAAGATTTGTTTCATTTGGCCCAAAACATATGAAGGGGGAAGCCAACAAAACAAAGAAGTTTGAAAAAGCACTCAAGCCAGAGATCGGGTCTATTATGTCAATCCTAAACATTCAGGACTACGCTCAAATGGTCAACAAGGCGAAGACTATGGAGGACAGACTGAAGGAGAAGGCTATAGCATTGCGTGGTTCTGGCAAAAGGCCAAGCAACTATCAGAATTTCGGGTGGCCAAACAAGGCTTTTCGGGGAGCTAGCTCGAGCCCTAGCCCGATACAATATTGACGGCAAGACGTGGGCCAAACTCCATTCCGTCCCACTTACAGCCGGCCTGCTCAACCCACTACAAGCCAAACAACAATTGTTGCCCCGCTATCCCGACCTGCAACGAGCCAAGCAAGCCAGGCCTCTTCCCCAGCTACACTACCCAACAGATGATTTGTATGCCACAAAGCAGGACACATGGCTAGGTAATGTATGCACCACGGATACAATGCAAACCCGCCGGTCCAGTCCCCCGCTCGACCTTTTTAGCCAAGGGATAATCGGAGGCGAGGAAAGGTGTTCGCGCTGACTAATGAAGAGGCGGAGGTGAATCCAGAGGTAATGACAGGTAAGTCCGCCTAACACTGCTAAATTGTAGGAATTAACCAACGGGTGCATGGAATTTAATTACATCCTTATTCTACACAAACCCTAGGTACCTTGACTATCTCGTCCGCCCCCGCGCAATTGTTATTCGACTCAGGTGCATCCCACTCTTTTGTTTCTACTGCTTTTGCGGATAGGATGACCATCCAACCAAGAGACATAGGGCACAACTTAGTAGTTAGCACACCAACTGGTAGTGTCATGAGCCTGAAGGAAGTTTACGACCCCTGTATGGTGGAAATTTGCAAGAAGAACCTGACCGCCCGATTGATCAAGTTCGACATGAAGGACTTTGATGTAATACTAGGCATGGATTGGCTATCTGCCTATGGAGCAAACGTCATGTGTGTGGAGAAGAAGATCACATTCAAGTTGAATGACGGCTCGGTTTACACCTACCAAAGTGAACCAATGAAGAAGCCCAAGAGGATAACTTTATCTACCCTTCAAGCACGAAAGCTGTTAGATGAAGGATGTCTGGGCTATTTGGCCACGGTAATGGATACCGAGGCGAAGATTAAGCCATTAGAAGAACTCGACGTTGTTAGGGAATTTCCCGATGTTTTTCCAGAAGATCAGACTCAGGTACCGCCTGATCGAGAAACGGAGTTCACGATCGATTTAATCCCCGGTGCAGCACCTATATCCAAGGCACCCTATCAGATGGCACCTGTAGAATTAAAAGAGCTGCAGGTCCAATTACAAGATTTGTTGAAGAAGGGACTCATTCGACCAAGCGTGTCTCCTTGGGGAGCACCTATGTTATTCATAAAGAAGGATGGGAGCACACGAATGTGCATCGATTATCGAGAACTGAACAAACTCACAATCAAGAACTGATACCCGTTGTCACGCATCGATGACCTATTCGATCAATTGCAAGGTACAAGAGTCTTCTCTAAAATTGATCTTAGGTCTGGATACCACCAGTTGAAGATCAAAAGTAGCGACATTCACAAAACGGCATTCAGGACTCGATACGAACATTATGAATTCTTGGTATTGTCGTTCATGTTGACCAACGCCCCAACTGCATTCATGGACATGATGAATAGAGTATTCCATGATGTGTTAGACAAGTTTGTCATTGTTTCATCGATGACATACTGATCTACTCCAAAAGTGAAGAGGAGCATGCCCAACACCTAAGGTTCGTATTACAACAATTGCGGGAATACCAGCTATTCACCAAGTTCAACAAGTGTGAATTTTGGCTCCACCAGATTGGGTTCTTGAGGCACATTGTCACCAAGGATGGCATCAAGGTAGACCCATACAAGGTGAAGATGGTTCTCGAGTGGGAGACTTCGAAGAATGCCATAGAGATCTGTAGCTTCCTAGGATTAACCGGATATTATCGCCGATTAATCGAAAATTTCTCGCTCATCTCAACACCCATAACAAAGCTAACGAAGAAAGGTGCAAAGTTTGAGTGGACCGACGCTTGTGAGAAAAGTTTCCAAGAGCTAAGAAATCGGTTGGTGATGGCACCAGTGCTAACCATTCCGGATGGCACCGGTGGCATGGTGGTATATACAGACGCATCCCGCACAGGATTGGGCGGTGTGCTAATGCAGAGAGCAAAGGTAGTTGCCTACGCCTCCAGGCAGTTGAAGGAGCACGAGAAGAACTACCCCACTCACGACCTAGAGTTGGCTGCGGTAGTTTTCACATTAAAGATTTGGCGGCACTACCTTTATGGTAAAAAGAGCGAGATCTTCAGCGATCACAAGAGCCTGAAGTATTTCTTCACCCAGAAGGAGTTAAACATGAGACAGAGGCGATGGTTGGAATTAGTAAAGGATTACAACTGTGAGATTCAATACCACCCTAGGAAGGCCAACGTAGTGGCGGATGCATTAAGCAGAAAATCCCAAACCGCATCCCTCTCTTCCTTGGTCGTTAGCGAACAGCTAATATAAGAAGCTCGGAAGTTTGATCTGGAACTCATGATTGAAGGGACGGCTATGCAATTAGCAGCTATGGACATACAGTCGTCGATCCGGGAAGAGATAATTGAGAAGCAGCCCAGAGACCCCGACCTAGCAAAGATAATCTGGGAAATAAAACAAGGAGTCCACGGAGACCCAGACTTCTCATTGGCCCATGATGGGGCATTAAAATTCAGAGACAGATTGTGCATGCCTGGTGATTATGATGTGCAAGACCGAATTCTTAGAGAGGCGCACAATTCACCTTATTCAATCCACCCTGGAAGCACCAAAATGTACAAAGATCTGAAGAAATACTATTGGTGGATCGGAATGAAGCAGTCCGTAGAACTATATGTGTCCGACTGCCTCATCTGTGAGCAAATAAAGGCTGAGAGACACAGACCATATGGATTGTTGCAGCCACTCCCGATTCTAGAATGGAAATGGAAAAGAATTACTATGGACTTCGTGACTAACTTACCCAACACCAGAAAAGGGATGAATGCAATCTGGGTGATTGTTGATGGACTGACGAAGGCAGCTCACTTTATTCCCATCAAGATAACTTACTCGATGGAAAAGCTCGCCCAGCTATACATTGAAAATGTAATCCGCCTATATAGCATGCCCGTCAGCATCGTGTCCGACAAGTACCCCCGATTCACATCAAGATTTTGGAAGAGTCTGCAACAGGCACTGGGATCCCAGCTAAATCTCAGCACGGCTTTCCATCCCCAGACGGACGGACAATCCGAAAGAACCATTCAGACTCTGGAGGACATGCTCAGAGCCTGTAACATAGTACTAAATCTCGCGAAATCTCGGTCGAGATCTCGAATATTTTGAGTATCTTGACCTGACCGAAACGAAACACAAGCTCGAATTAAAAAAATGCAAAAACTCAGTCGAAATTTTGACCATCTCGCGATATCTCTAGACAAAATCAAAATCTCGAGAGATATCGAGATTCTTTTTTCAAAAGTAGCTTTATAAATACCAAAACTCGTTAGTCTCGGTTGAAGTTTAGACCGAGACTTAACAAGCTCTGGTTTTTTTGGGTTTTTTTCTCCTCGTTAGTCTCGGTCGTTTCTTCTCCCATGCTATGACGTGGCATTCATTTGTCCTACAAGCGGAGAACAATGCACGTCGGCTCCATCGGACTATGAGTGGGGTCGATCCTGGACGTCGAAGTAATTATTATTAGAATATTTGTAAACATTTGAGTCACTAGATGACTACTTGACTTGTATTGGACTTATTGGAGATATTGTCATATTGATATCATCTTCTTAACTTGTTATTTACTTATTGTACTGAATATTATGACTAAAGTTATAATTTAAGAGTCATTCACTTTATGTTTCCAACTTCCAAGTCAATTTACTTGTTTAAATTGCTTATTAATCCTTAATTTATTATGTCCTCTAGTACTTAAAGTCTTAAACAATGTGTATGTGTAATTAACTAAGTTATACATTAGGATTCGACCGTACATTGCCAATCAATGGTGCAAATCCAAAACACCACTTTGGGTGACTATTTTTGCAATTCGAACATTTAAATGTGTTTTTTATTTGGTAAATGAATATATTACCGAACCCCGGGGGGGCAAGGAAAGAGAACCAATATACAAAAAAGAAAAAGGAAAAAGGGGAGAGAGAGAGGGGGAGAGGAAAGGGGCGGCGACCAACCAGCCTACACAGAGGAGGTAGGCTGCAAAAGGGCAATATCTAGGCCCCAAAAAATCACAATGTGCCTGTTCTCATAGTTCGAAATCTCACGAGATCTCGCCAAGATTCTCGGTTTTCCAATTTCCCGAGTCGAGATGGCCTACGAAACTTAAAATGTCAATATCTCTCCGAGATCTCGGTTTGACATAGGAAAATGCCCATCAAGGTCCTTTATATGAGTGCCAAATCTTGAGATCTTGCTGGAAATTCTTGGTATACAGACACCTATCTATGCCAGGAACCAAGACAGAGAAGACAGACACTTATTTATGCCTAATATCATTTAAGTAAATGCTTTGTATTTCATTTACATAAGATATTATTCATAAATAAGCAAATACCCCCCATTTGAATCCAATAAAAATAGTTAAAAAAAGTCAACCCCCCAGTTCAAGAACAAAAACTGGATTTTCGACGATAGGTGTAATTTTCAATTTTCTAATGCTGGGGTTTTTCTCAAATCTAAAAATTTCATAAATCTTATTATGGTAAAACATTGCTAAAAACCAAAAGTACGGTAAAATATTCATTTGTTTTGATGTCCAAAAAATTATTTTCATTCAGAGCAATTTTGACAGCATTCACGCACACCGAATTAAGTTTGACCGGTACATAACTCTTTCAATATAAATCAGATTTTAGCAATCTTGGACTTGTTGGAAAGCTATGTTTTGAAAGCTTTCCAACAAGTCCAAGATTGCTTAAATCTAATTTATATTGAAGGAGTTATTTACCCGTCAAACGGTGTGCGCGAATGCTGTCAAAATCGCTCTGAATGAAAATATATTTTTGGACATCAAAACAAATGAATATTTTACCGCACTTTTGGTTTTTAGCAATGTTTTACTATATTAAGATTTATGGAATTTTTAGATTTGAGAAAAATCCCAAAGATTAGAAAGTTGAAAATTGCACCTACCGCCGAAAATCCAGCTTTTGTTCTTGAATGGGGTGATTTTTTTCCTTTGGAATTTGATTTTTTAACTATTTTTATTGGATTCAAATAGGGGGTATTTGCTAATTTATGAATAATATCTTAAGTAAAAGAGCATTTACTTAAATGATATTAAGCATAAATAAGACTGTTTGTCCTATATCTGTCCTGGTTTCTGCATAAATAAGACTCTTTGTCCTGTGTCTGTCCTGGTTTCTAGAATAAGTCTTTGTCCTGCTTTCTCACTAACTGAAACTCCTATTTGGACTTTGTTTTTGCAAAATCTAATAATGTCATTGTGTTTAAATGGCCTAAAATAGGTTGTATACCAATTTTCAGACCCAAAAGAGGTCTAAAACCCACCGAGATGGGCTTCCAAGTCGGAAAAAAAAAATGCACAAACTCGCCGAGATCTCGACCCAACTCGGTTTTTTGCTAGGCCGAGATGGCTCCGAGACCCGAGTTTTCGAACCTTGCCTGTTCTTACAGTTATCCATGGAGGGCCTCTGACGGATGCAGTTGAGCTTGGAAGAAACCCACCAAAATGACCTACTGAAACATAACAGGAAAATGCAAAATTTCGACCGAAATATCCGAAATTTCAGATATTTCGGATATTTCGGTCAGCCCGAAACACCGAAACGAAACGAGTTTTCGAACTATGCCTGTATATTAGAAATGAAACACAGTTGGGACGCCCACATCCCCTTGGTGGAATTTACTTACAATAACAGCTACCACTCCACCATTGGCATGGCACCGTATGAAGCTTTATATGGCCGGAAGTGCCGCACACCGTTATACTGGGATGAAGTCGGAGAACGGAAGTATCTTGGGCCTGAAATGATACAGGCAACCTGCGAAAAGGTAGATGTGATCAGGGAAAAGATCAAAGCGGCCCAATCCAGATAGAAGAGTTATGCCAACAATTGAAGGAAGAACATTGAATTTGGAGTCGGTGAGAAGGTATTCCTCCAAGTTTCTTCAACAAAGGGGTTACTACGTTTCAACAAGAAGGGTAAGCTGAGCCCAAGATATATCAGCCCATATAAAATCCTGAAGAGGGTTGGACCAGTAGCACATCGACTGGCACTACCGCCGTCCTTGCAAGGCATCCATGATGTTTTTCATGTGTCGATGTTAAGGAAATATATCAACAACCCGGCACATGTACTCTCGGCTGAACCCGAGCAACTGGATGCTGATATGACCTATGAGGAACAACCGACGGAGATACTAAACAGAATGGAACATAATCTCTGTAACTGTACGATCGCATTCGTTAAGGTTGGGTGGGGAAACTGCCCAATAGAGGAGGCCTTGTGGGAACGCGAGGAAGAGATGCGAGAAAAATATCCTCAACTTTTCGAGCTATTGGGTAAGCCAATTTCGAGGACGAAATTTTTGTAAGGTAGGGAGAAATGCTAAACCTGCCCCAGACTGACTGGAATTTTTGCCTGAAGGACAGGAGCCTATGACCAATCACCCAAGCACACTGTGGAGTGTCACCCCTGTGGTTAAATTCAGTGGAGAACCTCCAAGGATGTCATCCAGTATACCTGTGAGATGATGGGTTACAGACTCATGCAGCTGCTCAGCCCACAGCCAGATGTACAGCTCAAACTCCAAGTAATCTCTCTCCCTCCCAAATACATAGGGACCATACCTATTCAGTTGTGTATTTGGTCCTGGAAAGGGGTTTGGTGAAGTGCCCAAGTGTTAAACTTAACCCCTGTGCAAGCCCAAGGCAAATACAGCAGAGTTTCATTCTCTAGGCGATGCACTGGGCGATTGACCCAAACGCCCAGAGTGTCTGAAACTGGTATTTTGGACTCCAGACACCTGGGAACCATGCATACAGCCTGTGGACACCCCTTAGAGGTAGATGGGAATTTTAGAAACCATTACCCACCTCTAGAACCAAGTGGACCCCACCAATGCAGCTGGAATGGCCCAGAATGCACTCAAAAATGCATTCTTAGAAGGAGGGGCTCATAGCCAAACAGACCTTAAGAGGTTCAAAACTATAAATAGGAGGGGCCAGCCCTCCCATTTTCGTTTACTGCCTCTACTGAAATAGAAAGAAAGAAAGAAAGAGAAGGAGAAGGAAGGAAGAAGAGGTCAGAGGGCTGGTTTGGACATTGGTTGAGCATCCCTACAAGTTCATAGGTATGTGCCACAGTCCCTAACTCTGCTGTCCATTCAAGTTAGCTTTCAATTCTTATGCCAGTCTGGTGTATCTCTGGCCAGTAATGCTTAGAGCATCACCTGGATGCCTAGTAGAGCTCTGGATCTTGCATGCATGAGCATTGCATTCAAGATCTAGCCATTTAAAGATTAGATCTGAAGCTGGTTTTGCAGTAGAGATTGATGTCAATCTCTAAGTTGAGCTGCACTGCAGACTTGCACCCAGATCATGCTGTATGGGCATAGATCTTTACATGCAAATGGATTTCTTCATACCTTAGCATAAAACCAGACCTGTGGTGGGTAAATACAAGTGATTTGGGCAATGCATGCAGCCAAAGCTGGATCCAAAGCTTGAGCTCAGCCGATGCAGCCATTCTCTGTGCTGTCAGAGCTCAACCCAACTTCCAAATGGATAACCAGGCCTTGAATCCATTAGGACCAGCTCATTTAGTTCCATTTTAGGACTACAAACATCCTAGTAACATCCTTGATCGAAATCATGGCCAAGCCTGCAGCAAAATCCAAAAATTGGAGCCAAATCTCGTGTTTAACAAGCTCTGGGCGATGCACTGGGCGATTGACCCAAACGCCCAGAGTTGCTATTTGGGCTCGGAATGTAATTCCTGTTTTTGGACCTTCACCAACAGGTCTAGAACAGCATGGGAAGGATGAAAATGACTTAAAAACCCTTTCCCATTGGTCCTTGCTGTCATCCACACCTCAGGTGCTCAAGTGGGCCCCACAGAGCCAAAAACTCACACACAGACCTAGTCTCTCTTGGGCTGTGAACCCTCACATTGATTTATGAGATTGGTAGGGCCATGCATAGGCAAACCATGCTGTAAAAATACTAGGAAAGGTGAACCTTGCATCTCTGGATGATGCACTGGGAGATTGACCCGAAAGCCCAGTGCAAGACCCAGAGAATTGTAAATGATACCCATATACGCAGAGTCGAGTCTAATTAAACCTAGACCAACCCTAGGACACTAATATGATCTTGAACATTGTTTGACATACTTTAATTATCCGGTTAACTAGGTTTTGACCCCGAGCTCGAGGTGCAGTGTCAGATACTGGCTGGGACCAAGCTGACTGCTAAGCAAGCGAAACTAGAACAAGGTGAGTGAAATTACACCATGTGTGTAAATGTAACATGACTAATGAGTCATGACAAATACAACAATAATATTTATTCTATTCATTTATTTCATTTGCTTTATATTCTGTTGATTACTGAATTCTTGACTGATGGATAATGAGAATGAACAATGATGCTTGTATGTGAAACTGCTAGACTAGATGTCGTAGCCGGCTTGGAAATGAGGCCTGTGGTAGCCCGTAGAATGGGATGCGGTTGACACTACTCGATACTATGACATATAGAATGCATTGGGCTAGAGTATCATCACCAATGCTACGAACCCTTGCCAACAGGGGTGAAGGTGTTGGATGTCTGTAAGAGTACCTATATGAAAGAGAAAAAGGAATAGAATTGTTTTGCACCGAAAAGGTGAGTATGTGGCTGAATGCCAGCAAAAGGAATATGTTATATTGAAATGATGATGGGCGCCTCACAGACTAATCCCAGAGGGTTGGTCGGGCTGACCATAGAGAGCATGCTGGAACTGATCGGTCCTCTCCGACAACTCAATGGGTGTATCGTGGGAACGGGTTAAAAGTCCGCACTAGGGATACATGTATTGAGGATTGTAGTAGCACTTTTACCTGCCTTAGTTGTGATGTTAGGTGGCTAATAAATAAAATGAACTGCATTTCATGTAGGACTCATTTGGTTGTGCTTGCATGTGCATGCATGGTTATGTTTCATTCACGGGCTTGGTGGAGCTCATACTCTTGTATATGTCTTTTGTTAGATGATCCTACAGGGCTGCAGGTGGATGTTTCGGTAGCGGGGAGGCTCATCTCGCGGAGACGGGCCATGATTATTATGACTGTGTTGGTGTGGACCCGGATGGAGGTCATACCTCTAGTGCTAGTCTTTTCTGTGATAGTTGATGAGGACCCGTGATGGGCGGGCAGCTGACTCTACTTCTGACCGTGGGATTCTTTTGTTGTAGTTAGGGATCCCCTTTTTGTATAGCTTTATTTTAGGGCTCGAGTTATCTTGCCCTTTTGATATTCTTTTTGTAAAGCTTGGTTGGAAGAGTTGGGACTGCCAGTGTGAGAGAGAGAGAGAGAACTGATACAATGATGTTTATACATATTTAGTTTTTAATGTTTAAAGTAACTATTAGCTTTCGCAACACTCTGAGTTCTATTTCATTCATTATTGTGGATGTGTGTGTGTTTGTAAATGGTATTAACAGCTTCTGGATCCTTGGGATTTGGCGGATTGCTACCGTGCAATTTGTGTCACCTACCTAATCCTCCCAGGGGATGGTTTGGGGTGTGACAAGGAGGAAGTCTTCTTCCCCACGATACTAAGAGGGGGGTGATTGCGGGAGTAGGTTCCTCTATCCAAGGAACTTCTTCAACCTCTGTCTTCAACGAAGGCGGTAACAGCAGCAAATTTCAACTTTGCAAGAGAACCAATGAACAATCACGCCATCGATAACCAAGGGGTTGAAGAGGGGCAATAACCAAGGGGATTGGGGTTCTTAATATACAAATCAGCAAATCGGCAGCATTATATAGCAGCAGAATATCAAGCAGTATATCAATCTTCTTCAACCCTCTTCTTCGATCGATCAAACAGCAGGGTATATCATCATCAATCGATAAAAGCAATAGAATCAGCAATATGGTGGAGCTGCACGTGTTCTTCTCAGACCCAACACGAAACCCTAGTTCAGCAGATATGGTTGGAGATAAAACGCAGAAAACCCAAGCAAATCCTTCAATCTCCAGGTATGATTCAGCAAGCAGACAACCACAAGGGATCAGTCTTCATAAAAAAAAACCTATTTTTTGATTTTTTTTTTTTTTTTTTTTTCTTTTTTTTAAACTAGAAGAAGAAGAATTTGAAGGGAAAAATCACTCTCTCTTTTTTCTTCTTCATGGCTCTTAAAACAGATATGTAGAATGACATACCGGTTACAGCTTTGATACCATGTAACAAACCAGGATCTGTAACCAGTCCCAGCAAATAGAAGAGAGGGAAAGGAGAGAATGGGAGAAGAAGAGAATTGCTGAGAAACACAATAGATTCAGTCTACTTGTCTATCGCGGGCTGTTCCTTTATATATAATACCTATCCAATATAGCTATTGCATTTGTAGTAGGAGTCCTACTAAAAATACAATAATGATTACAACAAAATAACAACTAAATAAGGAAACTAAAGGCATTCAAATTAAATAAACATAAAATGCTAAAGACATATCATGATAGGGACTACTCCCTCTATCATGATCATTAACAAGGAACTATGCCGCCAACAGTACATAACTTAACAAAAATGTTAAGGAAGGTTCTTCTTATAAACAAGAAAAGCATACCCATAACTACCCCCCTATCAATGAAGTAACTAAATCATTGGAACTTCCAGGCTTCTGCATGAAATACCTCACCCAGCTCCATGTCAACAACTTTTTGTGCACACATATATGTCACATTGTATACAACAACAACAACTATGCCTTATCCCATCTAAATGGGGTCGGCTAAATGGATCCTTGCAAATCAAAGTAAGAAAAAAGAAGACATGAAGACATAAGAGATGAGAAGTACGAAAAAAGAAATGAAAGTACGAGGAACGAAGCCCAGCCCAGGAAGTCAGGGAAATCTCAGCTATATGGGGTCGACAACATGGATCTTTGCTCTCCAAAAGGTACTATCCACGGTCATACTTGGTACAAAACCCAGGCTACGCATGTCATTCCTCACAACCTCTCCAATGGTCATTTTAGGCCTGCCCCTAGCCCTTTTAGCTCCTTCAATCAGGATCAAATCACTCCTCCGTACTGGGGTATCCTCAGGCCTTCGTTGAACATGGCCATACCACTTCAAATGACAATCTCAGAGCTTGTCATTGATCGGGACAGGGGCAACTCCCAAATCAGCTCTAATACTTTCATTCCTTACTTTATCCTTCATAGTTTTACCACACATCAATCTTAACATCCTCATCCCTGCTACGCATAGCTTCTCTATATGACACTTCTTAACTGCCCAACATTCCACCCCATA
Source organism: Telopea speciosissima (assembly GCF_018873765.1). Classification (NCBI taxonomy): domain Eukaryota; kingdom Viridiplantae; phylum Streptophyta; class Magnoliopsida; order Proteales; family Proteaceae; genus Telopea; species Telopea speciosissima. The sequence goes on from NC_057920.1 coordinate 27,895,580, forward strand.
CATCATGGCCGGTCGGACAACAGTCCTATAAAACTTTCCTTCAAACTTTAAAGGAATATGTTGTTCACATAGTACTCTGGTCGCACCTCTCCACTTCATCCATCCCGATTCCCGCCTTAATTCTCTGTAAAACATCATCATCTATGTCACCTTCTTTATTTATGCTTGACCCCAAATATCTAAAATAGTCACTCTGCAGTATCTCTCTCTCCTCAATTTTCACCATGTCATTATCCATCATAATGTGACTAAAGTTACACATCATATACTCCGTCTTTGATCTACTAATCTTAAAGCCTCTTGTTTCAAGGGTTGATCTACACATCTCTAACTTAACGTTGATCCCTACTTTAGTTTCGTCTACCAAAACAATATCATCAGGGAAGAGCATACACCACGGGACCTTGTCTTGAATGCTTTTGGTTAATTCATCTATGATCAGCGCGCACAAATAAGGGCTTAGAGCCGATCTCTGGTGTAACCCAATCGTAATTTGGAATTCCTTGCCCAGGCCTCCCACAGATCTCACTCTAGTCGCCACACCTTCATACATATCTTTACTTACATCAATATACTTACTCGTCACATTATATCTATTCCTTTAATCCTGTCCATACTTTGATTTTGTTTTTTTGGTAATCACACAACCCACATGCCAATCCATACTTTGATTTTGCTTCCTTCAAACATAAAGAAAGTTTTTCAGTAATTAATTAAAAAAATCCAATGTCCAGAAGTTACCCAATATCTAGAGTACCTCTAACTCTTTTGTTTACATCTCAAGCAGTTCCACGAACCAGACTTCAGCTAGAAAATACCAATCAGAATTCAAACCTGGAAGCATGTGCTGGGTTTGAGGGATTCGTATAGACATAAGAATAGGAAGATGAGATGGCAAACAAAATGAGCAGAAGGGGGGAGGGAGTCCAAAATTTGAGACTTAACATCTGGGATCAAATCTGAACTGGTAAACAAAATAACTAAATTAGGGAAGTGGATTTGTGTTTATCAAAAATCCATTAAAGCTTGTAAAAGCAAGAGAAACATTTAATTTCCAAACAAATATCACTCTATCTACTAGAGAGGTCCTAACAGGCCTGCGGATTTTCAAACCATTTTTCCCCTCTTTTTATATAGAGCCTTCATTTCAATACTTTGGGCTTCTCAGGATAACTTTTAGGCTGTTGAGACGAGATACAATGAGACGTAGCTATGTAAAGAAGTAATCACTCTTTGGTGGATGAGTTTAGCTGCTAATTTCACAAATTTAGTAAATAAGAAGAAAAAAAATTCCCAAGTTTCTGTGACTGAAGAACTCCAATAGAAGCCAAACAAGAAATTACAAATGAAGAAGAAAGGTAATAATTCTAATTAATGAAAGTTGGAATTGATACTTGATAAACAGCAATCATAGGCAATTGAAAGAACATGAAAGTGCAGCTGCGAAGGACTTGCTTGCTTTCTTCATTTAATTTTCCTGATCCTAAACTTAACTTCTCCATGCAAAGTACAAACCTTATCTAACAATACAAAAGCCTTAAAAATTATTATTGGAAACCGCAGGTGGATTACTGTGCTAGTTTGTAACAATTAGAACATTGGCATGAACAAACTCACCCTTTACCACCCCCCCCCCCCCCCACCAAAAAAAAAGAAGGGTCATCAAAATTCAATCTTTCAATACAGGCACTTAAAATTCATCAGAGAACAAGGATACCCAACAATCATAAGAAAATCAATCTTTCGATACAGGCACTTAAAATCCATAAGAAAACAAGGATACCGGATACCCAGCAATCAGATGGAGAGGGATAACACACTAAACCAGAGAGAGAGAAAGGAAGGGTCTTACTAGTCGTGAAGGATGGCGGGAGAAGATTCAGGGACGCGCTTTAATAGCGCGCGCACTACGTCGTCGGCCAACAGACTTCCGTATACAAAGATGTTGTGAAAGCCATGAGTATGAGACATTGACGAAGATCCCATTCTATTCTGATTCTGCAACTCTATGCTCCAACACTGTTGGAAGCGAAGAAACTCAAAATCTTTGGTAGGGACGAGCCCAACCACTCCTTCACATACATATTGAGAGCAGGAGCTTAGATGGTGGGCCACTGTTCTGTACCAGTCGTCCAATTGCCACGCAGATTTTTTTCTTTTGTTTTTTTCTTTGGTTTTTTGAGGGGGGTTGTGTGTAGGTAGTAGATCTGAACTCGTGTGTGTGGGTGGGGTGGGTAAGATTATCTGCATGGTCCAGGGGTGTCAATTATAGCCTACTATTGCCTGCAAGTTTGGTTCCTTGTGAATACCAACAGGTGAACGTACATGTGAGAGCCAACCACCTGTCTTATTTTTGCAATTTATAAGGAGATGAGGGATTTTTATAAAAATAAAATTAAAATGTGATTGGCTTTGAGATGTACGTTCACCTATTGGTACGTGCAGATGATCCATTATCACTACCTCCACCAAGCACCATGCGCATCAGACGGTTGTAGTTGTTTGCTACTTGCCCTAAGGACAGCTCTAGCCATCTGATGCATGCTGCATTCACTGGCGCATTGGAGAGGATTTTTTTCTCCACCAACAGGGTCGACAGGTACCAATCGATCTAAAATCTAGACTGACACAACCGAATTGTAAGCATCCCAAGCTTAAGAACCGACTAAATATTAAACGATCCTTCACCATGCACAATGGAAGATTGACGATCGCCTGACCAAAATCTATTATCGAATGCTACTTTAATGATAAAGATATTAAATTCCTTTGGCAAGATACATTTATATCTCTATATATAATATGGAAAAAGTTTTCAGTGGGAGAATATACCGCCCATGCCTAGACAAATAGTGGGAGACAAAATGACTACCCCCCCCCCAATAAAAGGCAGAAATCCCACCCCCATGATGTTTCCATATGTGTTCTCATTAGCCCCACACACGCAAGGCCACGCTCCCCACATAAAGCTCTTGGCCATATAATATAATGGTAATGACGTGACTGGTGTACTGGAGTATGACTGACATATTGATTTATAATATAATGGTGATGACGTGAATGGTGTATTAGAGTATGATTGTATGTGACATTTTGATTTATAATATAATGTTGATGACTTGATTTATAATATAAAATATAATATAATGGTGTATTTCAGTATGACAGTATGTGGCATATTGATCATTTACAATAATTTATAGGACAAGAGATCTCTACTTGGTCGCATGGTTTCTACACAAGTGTCTAAGCCAATGGGTATCTATCCAGGGGGCAGAGGTGTAATCTCATGGTACTCTGTGAGAGTGCATAGGAAACACCACCAAGTGGAGATCTTTTCCTCTACTTTATATATAATGATCATAAATATCACATATTGATTTATAATATAATGGTGATGACATGACTGGTGTATTGGTGTATGATTGTATGTGATATTGATTTATAATAATTTATGGGAAAGAGAATGCTATTTGGTCACGTGCAGTGTGTGACCTCTGTGTCTAAACATAACACCATACAAAATGACTGCCACACCTTCAAGGATTTCCACCTCTTGATACCCTGTGAGAGTGCATAATCTCACAGTACCCTGTGAAAGTGCATAGGAAACACCACCAAGTAGAGATCTTTTCCTCTAATTTATATATAATGATCGTTAATATCACATATTGATTTATATTATAACGGTGATGACGCGAATGGTGTATTGGTGTATGATTGTATGTGATATTGATTTATAATAATTTATGAAAAAGAGAATGCTAATTGGTCACATGCGGTGTATGGCCTTTGTATCTAGGCACAAGATCGTATGAAATGACTGCCACACCCTCAAGGATTTTCACCGTTCCATAGGGCTCAGCGATCGTTACTACGACTAATTGCACTTGCTCACACAATGTTCTATGGACAAAGCTCCCACATGACCTTTGGCTGGCATTGTAAGTTTCAGCTCAAGTTTGGTTCAAACTTTGAATGATTGATTGTTGCAAAAGGAAGAAGTTCTTCATATGGTGGACAATGTATTTGAGTTTGGATTCGAAATTTGAAAGATGGTCAATCTGTATTGTCCTTTAGAATTGCTATATGAGCCTTATTTGATCCAATGGTTGAATATAAAGTGGAAACAATTCCACTAGATAGTTTTTTTTTTTGGCTAAAGAATTCCACAAGATAGTTGGCCCTATGTTAAGATGGCAAATGAAATATGACATTAACAGATCTAATACCAGCTTGCCAGACATTTTACATTCCAAGGATCACGTTACAATTGGATAGGTTTCACCTTAAAGATTGGATTAAATTTTTAAACCTTACACCCACACAGCAACAACAACAGATTAAAAATTAAATTCAAAGGATACTATTCAGAGATCAACTTATTTTTTTGTCAAAGAGGTCTAAAGAAATGGATGTTTTAACATGTTTATCTCAGTCTTCTCACGCCGGTTTGGTTATGTGTCACAACCCTTTGAATATGGGATAAATTCGAAGGGCACTGTCCCTCTAGGGTGTTGGATTAGTGTGTTCAATCAAACCCGTTATTATTAATAAAGTGTCTATTATTATTTTTTGCATGATATATCTTATTGGGCTTGTAAGTTGTTCCATGGGTTTGTCACCCAAAACAATTCTCGGCTAGGGATATGATCGGACATCAACACATCGTATTCATACGATAGTCACATTATATGTTACTAGGAATGAGATTTTGGTATATAAATGTGTATAGAAAATAATCTGATAACAAACTCATTGTGCTACTGTTAGTTGTGAGGATGAGTGTTGTACCTGTAAATTGGCCTTTGAACTAAGAGATCATATTTGTTGCAAAGTAGTATCATGGGTTTTGGTGAGCCAATGGTTGACGTCTTACGGACTATATATCGATACACTAGGCATGTGGTTCCGCATTATTAATGAAAAAGATGCTCAACATGGAATCCACGACCCTTAACTGGGAAATATCAAGGAGAGAGAGAAAGTCTATGATTGATCGGATTGAAATCTAATACTGGTATCAGTGTCGTTTTTGTAAATTGTTTACAAAGCCACTTTCTAATATGAAATATAATATCCTATTTACTAAAATTTATTTTAACTGTTTCCCGGCATCCGATCATAATCATAGAATCTCTGATAAAAACTTATACAATGAGTTGGGTTTTGGTAGTATTTAATTACGTGCCCTATAACCCATTATAGGATATTGGATAAATAGAATGTCTTTTCTGCAAATTAAAGAGTTTAATTGTGCATGACATTTACTGGAAAGATAATTGGTAATTATCTTTTATTTATGGCAATATAATTTGTTATTTTGAGAAAATATTGTTGGCCATAATTAAAGAGATAGCAATCCGTTTTAGCTTCTACCTCTTCCCTATTTAGAAGCAAGATTGTTGGCAACTTGGAAAGATTCTTTTCAACTACCAAAATAGACACATACACATACACAATTTGGGAAACTGTGTTGAACAAGGAATCTCATTTGAGTAGGATTACAATATAGAAGAGGAGGAGAGGGAGGGGAGAGCCGGATTTTTTGCTCCTCTCTCTCTCTCTCTCGTGTGTGTGTGTATGTGTGAGTGGTGAGATTCTAGGGTTTTTTGGAAACCCTAGGTTCTAGTGATGTGATCTTTCCTGTTTTTTTTTTTGGATTGAAGATTCAAGGCATTGAACATTCAATCTCTTCCTCTGCTCAAGTTGGAAGAACTATTATATGGAAGAAGAGCTACATCTATGGTTCTCAGGTAACTATGTGTTTCACAGTGATAATATAAAAATTTGTGTTCTTTGTACACGGATGTACAAGTGGTCTTACCCAATCTCTTTTCGCTGCACAATCAGGTTTAAACGAACATGGGGAACATATAATGACTTAGGATTCAAGATTTAAGGTTATAAATGTTGGAAGACTGAGGAATGCTTATCCCTTTTTGAAGAAGTATTATTTGTTGAGGAAAAGTAATTGGTGCCCATTGGTACATACAAGGAAGTCATATATTTGAGTCTCTAGATGTGTACATGGCACTATCCCATTCCCTTGACCCAAAAAATAGGAAATTAGAGAAACTCTTGTGTAAGTAACTTCATAAAGGGAAAATCTGTTTGTAATTGAGGTGGTTACAACGGATGGTTGTAACTATATTTTTTCTATTTTTTACTCTCGATTATTTTATCGTTTTTCTCTAACGGGTGATGTCTTTGTAATTTTGCGTTCCCTCTCCCTTACCCCTTCTTCTCTGTCTCCAACTCCCCCGCCCTCTCCAGTTCCAAATCCCCCTCCCCCCTCTTCCCCTCCCCTTAGAGCTCCCTACCCCCAATTCACCCGCCCCTCCTCTGCAAAACCTTCTTGCCCCCACTTCTACACTTCTCTCTGTCTCTCTTGAAGTGTGTGTTTGTGTTTATCCCCTTCCCTTCCTGTTGTTGAACCCACGCCCTTTATTTATAGCACTGCTAGCTCACAACAAAGAACCTCATGTCTTTTCTTTGCTATTAGAGCTACAGGCTACCGGCCTCCAATCCCCAATTGCTTCTTCTAATAAAAGATTACAGAACAAGCCCCTAAAGTAGTGGAAGACCAAATTCACTTTCGTTGGTAGGAACCTTTGAAAAAATAGTATTCAGGCCTTCATGTACCCTGCATAACTAGTCTCAGACCTTAAATAATTGGACAAATTAAGAATAAAGACGAGTGGGGAGTAGAATGTTTCAGGGCTGATGCTAAGTCTTTCTTGCTTACCATGATTTCCTACAGGGAAAGGATGAAGTCCTACCATAGGCAGTTGTAGCCTATAGGTATCCTCAGGGTTTGAAAGTACCTCCATCCTCAACGTTGCGGTTTGGCCTCCTTTGATCTTGGTGAAAGAAGGGGTCAGTCAAAGTCAACAAGGATTAGGGTTCTTTCTTTTTGTCTAAGGGAGTCACCACCTAGATAAGGATCTAGGACCCAAAAAATTTTCCCCCTTTTGGGGAGAGAAAGTTTGACTCATATCAATAAGGCAAAGGTCTTCCCAAATCTCTGGGTAGGTTCAAAGTTACAGCCGGGGAAAGTGTTAGGCACCCAGTCGACTCCGTTGGGAGCCGGTCTCTTTATATTTGGACTATTCTTATTCTTACTAATCCAACTAACTAGCAAGTATATAATGAAAGAAGTAAATCTAACCTAGTCTAGGTATAAAGGCCGAAGCATTAAAGCATATAGTGAAATAGGTAGATCTAATATAAACATGTCATTAATTATCATAATAAGGCTCAAGATGTGAATATTACATAAATAGGAGAATTATATATATATATATATATATATATATATATATATATATATATATATATATATATATATATATATATATATATATATGTATATTGGAGGGACCCATGCCTACCCATGCTGCTGCATCTCTCTCGTTTCAATCTTGTTTAACCTGATTTTTTTTTCCCCACAAGGAAGGTAACTCAATACCTTTGATACTCGTGTTCTAGGCTCCCCCAAAGTCTACTAGAAGGTCTTCTAAAACACCTATGGAGTTGCTGCTTTACCCCAAACTGTACAAATGGCAGTCCTATCACTTTACTGTGGATCGACGGTAGGGTCCACATTGGTTTTAGGGCCAATGTAACTCATTCAACATTAAACCATCATACTCAATTAACTTATCTTAAATCAATAACGTTGGTCCATATTTACCTGAACTGACGATAACTCCTCTGTTGTACCAACATGAACCAAATTCCATCAAAATGAACCTGTATCGTACCTACCAGTCATCGACATTAATAAATTAATACTTTTCTAGGTACAAAGTATAACAATTTGTTTCTCAGAGAAAACTCGTATATTCATCAGGCTAATGTAGGTTTTGAGATGAGCTTTTGGGTCACCCGACCCATCGAACTTATCTGATGGCCATTTGAACTTTCTAGCGATTCTAACGTCTGGAAAAAAGCCTATCCCCTCTGTATCTACCATCTAATCTTCCATTCCTTTGGTATTTCTGAAGGAAAATTCTAACCTCAAGCCTTTCCCTTATCTTCCTCTCCCTTTCGGTCACTGGGAGTTCATGATTAGGTTTTGCTATAATCCCATCTTCATCTCCTTCTAGGGTCAACTTAGGAAGGATCCGGGAGGTTATATGGATTGCCCCTGGTATGGCTGGGGTAATTTGATCATTTTCTTTGAATGACAGTGCTAAGTTGATATTAACTTGAGCTTGAATATACTACAGAAGTTGAGTCATTATTTGTCTCATTTCGGTCATTTCTCCTAGTCATTGAATGTCTATTAGAGTATCTTGATGTTCTTCCCCTGCTGGATCCATAATGTTAGGGAGCTACTTCACTATTTCTTGTTCTCAGGAGTTTGCTCGATGGAATTAGAGAAAGTTGGATAAGAAAGAATTTAGGTGTTCTGATAAAATTTGAATTGAGCAGAAGTAAACAGAATAGTGTCGACCCTAACTAATCGTACAATCTATCGAGCCCACATTGGCAGCGAGTATTTTGACCAATGTAAAATCATTCATGTTTGTAGGATAATGATCTGGATTAAGGATATGCTTGTTTCCCATGATGAATAGCTTGGAAGATGAGTGTTAGGTTAGGAAGATGTGAGTATACCCAAAGAGGCTCAAACAAATGGGTAGATCACTAAATGAATAATGTCAATTTCATTTTTCCTTAAACCAGTACAGCGATATTATGTATATTGTTTCAGTCTCATTAATACATCAGAGAGAAAATATAGTTTTCCAAGTTCAAAATATTCATCACGTTATGCCTTGGTAGGTTAAACCCTAGACATAACGTGATGAATCTTTATTGGAATTCTACATTCTGCCCCCTAATGTGTTATACCCGCACCCAGAATACACCCTAATTTTCCAGGTTAATTTGAATTTCACTAGTAGGTGTCACGACGTTGCCAACTATTGACACCTGTGACCTTGGGTCGTGGTAGTCAAGGGGAAAGGTTGAACAAATGATGGGAATCACGCCTTGAAGAGTAATGAGCCCACCCAAGGGTAAGTTTTTAACCCTGAATATCTTATGTGCATGCCCCCTTTGAAATCCTCGAAGTACGGGACAAAGTTGGGGTGTTTGGAGTGAAGAATGACCCATCTTTGCTTGGGCAGTTTATCATACGGTTTTGGGTGATGAGTGAAACCACCCGTAAAACCGCCTAGGCTAAAACAGCTGCAAAAGAGGTGTTTGTTGTGGGGCCCACTTTCTCCATGAATCTAGACAGTGACTTGGTGCCTTGGGCATCGTTGACCTTAACCTTAACCTTCCATACCCTGTAGATGCCGGTTAGTGGGCCCATATTGTCCTACTTAGCCATTTAAAGGGTTTGGACCTTAACACAAGCTAACCAAATGAACCTTAAGAATGACTTAAGGTTCTAAAAGGGCATGAGTTCTCTTTATTTCATTCCATTTCTCTCCAACCAAAATCATGGGAGGGAGTGAAGAGACGAAAAGAAGAAAAAGAAAGGAAGGGAAGGAGAAGGGCGAAGGGGATTAGCTGAAGATTAGACCCACATACCTTGGAGGCCAAATCGTGGAACCCCTCTCATTGGTTAGGTAAGCCATTAAAGCCTCTTCCCCCCCCCCCCTCTTTAATCGATTTTGGATTTGGGAACTTGGGGAAATGGAAAGATTTTGACCTAGGGTTCCACGTGGAACCCAAGGACCGATTGGAACATCTATCTTATGCCTATATGGGGTCAATACCCTCTATACATGACCCCAAAGACTCACCCTTGAACCCTACTAGTAAAACCTAGGGTTTTATCTTACTTTACCTAATATTAGACTGACCAAGGGTTCTCCCCTTGAATCCTTTGGTTTCATGGACCTAATAGGGTCTTGGGACCCTATAAGACCTAAAGGTCCCTTTGAAGCCCTAATGCCCTCAAACCCTTGGGAGATGAAATCCTAGGTGAAAAACCCCAAAATCTCGGACTTAGAATTGAGTGGCTTTACATGTGGTTTTGGATTCTGAGTACAATCACCCATAAAACCATACTTAAATATAACCCTAGTCTTGAGTGGTTTAACATACGGTTTCATGTTCTGAGTAAAACCACCCATAAAACCGCCAGGGCTTAAAGGCCTTGGTTGGGAGTGGATTTACCTGCGGTTTTAGGTATTGGGGTAAAACCACCCATAAAACCGCCCATCCCCAGAATTGCTGACCACTCAACCTCTGCCCGTTGTTTAGGTCATAACTTTGTCTATACATATCGTATCGGTGCAATTCAAATTGCAATGTAAACTAGAATTAAAGGGATACATTTCTATAAAGTAACCTTTGAACAAATTGGAATTTAAAGCCCTCAAAATTGGGCTCAAACCTGACTAATATGTTTTGACAACAATAGTATTCTGAAACTATTTACCTCGGCGACCTTGCTTCTTCATGGTTGTTAGTAGACTATTAAAGGGTCTCATGGAGATTACCTACAAGCGTAAATGCCTTCCAAATATATTATTTTTGTGAGCTAATGTGGTGCTAAGGCTCACCTTTTGATGCCCTTTTGACCATCCAGTGAGCCCCTAGTTGGAAGCTTAGGGTTTTACTTCATGAAACTCTAGTTTGGAATCCATTCAGGGATCCATCCTCAAATCCCTTGGATTTAGGGGCTTAATAAGTTCTTGGAACCTTATAAAACCCTAGGGCATTCCCCCTTCCACCCCTTGATGCCTCAAACTATCTCCCCTAACCCTACTTGGAAGCCTAGGGTTACAACCACTTAAACCCTAGTTTTGGATCCATCCTTGGTTCCACCCTTAAATCCTTGATTCTTTAGGTTGAATATGTTGGTAGCAACCTATAAGACTCTAGGTCACCTCCCCTTTCATAGCCCTTGGTGCCCCTAAACCTTGGGGAATGGAGTTTGGAGGTCGATTCTCAAGGCCTCGAAGCTGGAGTTGGGCGGTTTTTAGCCCAATTGCATGCTCAGGTTAAAACCACCCAAAAAACCGCAAGGCCTAAAGTCCCCTACCCTTGATGGTTTATCATGCGGTTCCTTGCACTGAGTAAAACCGCACGAGAAACCGCCTCAGCCCTGAAAGCCTTTATACTTTGGTGATGATTGGGGTACCTCTTGGGACCTCCCTTACCTTGTTTAATATTCTTTTTATAAATTCCTAGGCAACAAAACACTTACAATGAGGCATGTTGGGCAATGATTGGACGACAAACCATAACTTCGATTCGCAAACTATATTATGAGTGGGCGTGGATTTGATTTATTTTGGTAGTGTTTTTGCACTATATTTTGTTGTGTATGTCATTCTCCATACATAACTTCATACTTATATTATACAACTATGTTTGTGAGTATGCGAATGTTGGTTGATGTTTATGCATAACGATTATGGCTTATTAATGCCTTCATCATGTTTATAATTGGTCTGCCATGTGTCGTGTAGTGTTGGTACTCAGGTGATAGATGGTATGGGACGTTGATGCACCTGGAATATCTCTTTGATACGATAGTATCAAATCTCATCATGTGGTTAGTGTTATCATGTGTTATAACTGACCTGTCATATGCCGTGTTGTGCTGGTACCCAGGCATTAGATGGTGTGAGACGTTGATGCATCCAAAATACCTCTCGACACGATAGTTTCCTATAGTATTATAGTTAGGGTTATGTTCCCTTGGATATGACCCTTACCAACAGGGGTTTAGGCGTTTGGTAACCAAGGCCCCCTGTGTGCCTGAGGAGTTGATGAGGCCAGGTCAGGGATGATCATTGATTATTGGGGTTTGCCATTGGGTGGTATCGTGCGTGGCTGCTTCAAGGCAGCAATTGAGGATACATCACGACGATGACCGGAAGTGACCTGATGATGTATCCTGAGTTGCTGTAGTAGCATTAACCTAGTGACTTAGACTGTTTGTTAGGTGTTTAATATGTTAATTAATTCATGCATCATGGACTATTCGTTATTGCTTGTATGTTCTCCATCCCCTCACTAGAATCAGTAGAGCTTACCCCTCTTTGCGCAACCTTTTTAGATGTGTTTGCAGGTGATGTTTTGATGGTGTTCCTTCTTTTGATTATGTTTTGTTCGGTGCCGTTGATTCGTAGCTGGTGACTTCGGGCTATGATGATGAGTAGTTGTTGACGGCGGTGCCAATGGGGCACTTGGATTAAGATTTCTTATTTCTTTTGTTATTTTAAATTTTATCATTTGCATTGTATAAACTCTGTAATATTACTGATGTTTATAGCTTTTAGTGGATTTATTGAGATAAGATGTAATATATTAAGTTATCTATCACTTAAACTTTTGAACCCCTTCATAACGCTTCTGCACTCTTGTTTTTACATTTGTTGCTTTTATTGTCAATGCATTTCCTTCTCTACTCTGATGTACATGTGATCTTATATTGAGATGACTGTGATTCGAGCCACTGCATTGAGATCCTGGTAGTGGTTTCGTAGGATGACACGTGTCGTCCTAGTCATACCCTAGATGTTGTATTATTTTATCCCTGGTTGGGATAGGGGTGTGATATAATGTGTGTAAATGGGTTTGAAACTAATACATAGATTCATGCTAGTTCAAGAGGAAACTGGATAGGCAAAATCTTTGGTTGATCATACAGAATTTTCAGACAAAATAGGAATGAAGAATACTTAGTTTCTAGTTTAGTCTCAAATAATTGTTATTGTTGTGGTGTAGCCTCGTCAATCTATTTTCCTACATGAAATGTGCAAGTGGGAAGGATAATTTGTAAAGAGGGTCACCTTTTCCTAGGATCGCAAAAGCCATTTTTAGAGGACTCATTGTTGGGAATAAACCCAATGCACAACGGAATTTGAATCGGGTCAATGCTTGTAGTTCATGATCTCTTAAGGGAAGAAACAATTTCAAAATAACATTCATGGTTACCTTAGAGTCGCAAGTGAAACTCCTCCTATAGATAATAGATCTTCCAACTTGTGCAAACTTGGAGATTGAAAAATTGTTCAACACGTTGAAGCTTGATCAATACTTGCAACCTTTTAGAAGAACATAAAAATCACCAAAGCCTCTTGAGTTCTCTAACTCAAGTCTCACATTTCCAACACTCATGTGTTATGCCTTTCTGGATGTTAGCCTCAAAGCGGCCCAGCACAAGCACGAAGTATCCCTCATCAAGAATAGCAAACAACCGATATACCTATCATCAATTAAAGTGAGTCTATAGTACAAGGTTTTATTTATGTAATATACCCTTAGGTATGAGATCAAAGGTTGTAATTTCATTGCATTGCTGGGACAATAAGTGTGCAATGGACATGATGGAATTGGCATGATGCAACTAAGTCACAAAGAAGCAGATAATAATAGAGCACACAAGTATACATAAATGATCTGTAACAGGAGTCTTGATGTCCCTAAAAAAGCCGCCACTGTAGGTGGGAAGGATATGGGCTTCCAACCTCTATCTCGTGCATGATTCCTCTCTCTACACTTCCGTAGGAGGGAGATGACGACGAGGATTTTGTTTATGGTAGCCTAGAATATTCTTATTTATGTTAAGGAATCGCCACCTAGATAAAGGTCTAGGACTCGTACATCTCTTTCTCTTTCGCTTCAAGACAGATAATTGACTCATGATGGATAAGGCAAAGGTCTTCACCAGATTTCATGTAAGTACATGGTTAGGTGTTGGGAAGCTTTTACACACCCAACCCCGCTCGGCCAGAGACCAATCTCTTTCTATGTAGGCCATTCGTACTAATATTACTTGCTTAATAACTAACATGCATCATAAAATAATAAATCCCATCTTAATCTACGTAGCTAAGTTGAACATTATATATGTAAAAGGGGAAAAGATGACTGAACTTGGGCATTAAATAGCTGCCCAGACTGCCTATATGATGCCCCGCATTTCATTCCTATTAATTTATTATAATCTATTATGGTAGGTAACCAGTGTTTTGAGGAGGCCTGTTTTGATCGGGTGTATCTATGTATGCTCAAGGTATTGTTTTTGTAATGGCTTTTATTGTTGTCGTATGTTCATTATGAGATGTTATGCTTGGTTTTGGACTTTTCTGATTTCTGATTGATTGAGGTTCATATTCATGTGCAATGTTTAATTATATGGGTTAGGGCCTTTTTGGGATCATTTTTCATCTTCATTTTTTTACAATTTTTCATTTTTTCATGTGCTTGGTATAAAATAAATGAAAATGTCCCTAAATGATATGGATTATGGCCAAAATCTATTTTTCTTTCATGTTTTTTCGCTCTTTAACGAACACGCATAAGATCCAAATATGAGGGGTAAGAGAGACATTTGGTTGTTAAAATTGAAAGGCAAGTCCCTTCATCTTCTTGCAACGACAACTCTGGTTCGGTATATTTTTTGAAACACAGAGAAAGAGATGGAAGGGAAGTGTGTCCCTCGCCTGTCACAAGAATAAAAAAATGATCTCCATCTTCATGGAACAAATAGGCATTCGTTTATGGTCGATTTGCAGACCTATACGACTCTAATCCAAGATTGTTTGCTAGAAGCTTTAGCGCTGATCTGCTGAAGGAGTTGAGGTAAGAAAGCTTACAGCCCATAGATCTTCTCCAAGTTACTATCATTGAATGAAATCTTACCGACCCACTTTGGTTTGAATGATTTTCAACCTAGCAATTATAACATTTAGAGTGACAAAAGGAGTAAAAGACATAACGTTTCAGATTCCAAACACCTGCAGAAGTTTCAGACAATTCTGTCGGTGATAAAGGCCAAGATTCAGGAGTTTCAGATAAGTTGAATGTCTCTGGAAGCGAAGAAGATGAAGGTGGAGAACATTAGGAAGAGGGAGAATGTGGGTTTTGTTTGTTCATGAATGTTCATCGTACTATCATAATGCATTTTGAATCAGGGATCTGAAACAGTTGGGAAGAGCTAAGGTTGGGATCAAGGAGAACTTGATAAGGTTCAGCTTTGGAATCGAGGATTTTGAAGACTTGAAGGCTGATATACTCCATGCTCTAGAGGCCATGTAGGGTGTGTCAACTTTCATAAGGTGTTTTGGTGGACTGCATCTAAATTTTCATTAACATTTTGTAGAAATAGTAGCTGAAGATGTTAAATTTAGGCCCTTCCACCAAATCCCTCTGAAGTTCTCAAGCAGTGAAATGAGCTGCCTGATTCTATAACTCAAGATGAGGAGCTTGCAATCGCCTTTAGTTCTTTCCGAGATTCAGTGTCTCAGCACCACAATCGATCGAGTATCCATGATTGTATCTTCTTCCTCCGATTACGAAGGCGAGAGTATTCTCATTTGGCCCATTTGTCTTCATCTGAGATAATTGAGGGTGAAGACAAAGTGGGTTCTCCTAAGTCCCCAAGGTCATTAGAGGCTACTGGATTTCATAGTACATCCACTGGTTGTTGATCTATATTGTGTTTCCCCAATGGAAGGAAAGAGTAAGAATCCCCATCCGGTTTAGAGTTGATTTGGGAAAGAAGATGGGTGATGGGAGAATTTCTTCACCTACCACTACAATATATATAGGTTTTAAGCCAAATTTCTCTAAAAATTATTTACATATAGGTAGTTATCAAACTTATTTTTCATTCTACAATTTCTTCTGTTTAGTAGTTATCAAACAATTTTTATTTTTTGATCAAAATGGTTTTTAGTAATGATTTTTGTTTTAAATAGTTCAAAAATGAAAATGAAAAATGATACAAAAAAGAACCTTAATAAGGAAGAGATGGTTTAACCAAGGATTTGGTTCATCTTTGATTGGTTTGGTTCATTTCGAGTGGATAAGGTTATTTTGCAATAAGTGGAATTGACCAAAGGTAAGACTAGAAAGATATGGAGTTGGTAGACCATGCATAAGTTTCTATTGGTTAGATTAGTCAGTGGAGAAGGATTTAAGAGAGAATATAATGGGTAAGTTTTAAGGATTTAAAATTATGTACAATTCTGCCACTTAAGGTTTGTGAGTTAAATTTTAAGTCCATTCGAATGAGCAAAATTCATTTCAGAGAATAGAAAAGGGTTTAGAGAAAAAGATCGTAGAACAAGGCTTAATCCCACTGAAACCTTATTATTTTGAGAGGGATTTTAAAGATTAATAATCCTAGATGATGTAGAAAGCTTGAAAGAAAAAGATTGATCCAGTTTAAGCAAGAACAACACTGGTATGAGGTAAAAACACCTTGATTCTCATTTGGTTTTGAAATGGTTTGATAGAATAATGATTAAAGAGTGGATTGACAATGGAAATTAATTGTTGATGCTAGATTTCACACCATTTGAGAGATTGATCTACGTTTTGAAGAGGGTTTGAACCCCAGATAAAAGAACAAAGTAAATTCTTCCTGAATCTTCAATTTGTTTCATAATTAGTTAACTTATGTGTTAATAGATCATGAGATGATGTTTAGAATGCTTATATGGTTGTATTTTGGAGTTTTATTTCAAGTATGATGTATTAGAATGGAAACCCGCATGATTGAACCTCATTCAAAGTTGGAAATTTCATTTTCGGGCAGACTGACCCATGTGCAGTGCGAATGACATATATCACTCATTTTAGATCAAAATTGAGTAATTCTAAGTTTGAATGAAAATAGACTCATAGAGATACATTTTATGTGAAAATAGCATTTCCCATAACATCTCAAAAAAGAGTAAAAAAAACCCTGAAAGTTTGAGGACAGGGGACAAAATTCTGCAACTTAGTTCGCCCAACTACCTTGTAAATGCCAATTTTGCCTATTTTCTTTTGGGGTTTTGTTCCATGACCGTAAGGGGATTTTTTGTGTTTGAAATACATCTAAATGGGATGTTTTCCATTGTAAAACATCTTCATTAGTCAAGAGTCTGATGGCCTCAAAGTTTGATTGGAACTTGTGTCGAATTGGACAAGTGTTGAATTAAGGTGAGTGGTCCAACCCAATTGATGGTTAAATATGAATGAAATGTATGAATGATGAATGATATGAATTATTATTTATCATAATACAAAGTGATTGATTCTATGTTAAAGTTATGTATATGTCCATGTTTTCTTGTATGGACTATACTAATATGTATTGAATTGCATGTTACTTAATTGATTGATAAAATAGAATGTAAAGAATGTCAATAAAAGCATGATTACTACTTGATGAATGTTTTTATAACTGTAATGTAAAAGATCAGATAAGAGGTCTGATTAAGAGAACTAATCAATGATAAGAGAAATGATCATTGATAGGAGAACTAGCCAACATATAACCATGTGGAGTACACATAGAGAAGTCTAGAACTTGAGGCTTCGGCCTGAGACAGATTTTGGCACAAAGAAGTCCAATTCTTTGAGCCCTCGGGCTATATAAGTCTTGGCATAGAGAAGTCCGGCTCTTGAGGCCTTTGCTAAAGATAGATTTTGGCATGGGTGTTCTCACCCACAGAGAGGTGTACATATTCACATTAGGAATTGAGGCCAGCTTTAAGAGAAGAACTGCTATAATGCATACTGATTTGAATGTAAGAGACAAAGTAGAAGAAATGAATAATAAAGATAATGCTTCCAATATTGATAGATATACTTAATTGAAAATGCAATAGATGTAGCATGGTTGAGTTATATTGCTCATAGGGCTTTGTAAAGCTCACCCCTCTATGTTTACCATGTACAGATGAAGGAAGACCAGAGAAAGGAAAAGGAATTTTGATATCTAATGAGGCGTAGAAGACTCTTGGATCCTTTACTTTGATGATGCATTTTGTACATTTTGTGTAATTATGTTTTGTAAGTGTTGGGTATTTTCACCAAAGGATGAATGTATACCTGAATGAAACAGTTCAGTTAATGTTGAGGCTTGATGTTTATTTTTTGGAGGGCTTACTTTAGGGTAGCCACTCAAGAACAGTGACGGATATAAGAATGTAGACTGGCCATTAGATCCCTTTTTTTCAGTCGTTCAATGTCGTTATTTGTTTTGTTATGAATTTCTTCCGTTGTAGTTTTATAAGAATGTTAGTGTTACATCCGTAACTAAACCTATACTAATTTAAACTTATGTGTAGGGGGCGGAGCTCTATTATGTTGGGGACCTTTGGAACATCACCATGAAATCAACCTATAGGGTCTTCAATATGTCGGATGGCGAACCTGTTGAGGAGAAGTTCCTCGATAGGATTCAAAGAAGGTTCATCAATGATTCCACATATGTCAACCTTCCCTCGGCACTACCCTCCTTGAAGGAATAAAGGTATGTTCACTTTACATTATTATATTTCCAATTATGCCCTTAGGAAATTAGGTGTGCCAACCCTCTTGATCGATATCTATTATTACCCACCTCATTTGTTTGGACCCACTCAAGAGGCCCTACCCCTCTAGGACCTTCAAAGTTGTCATTTGGGGTTGGCGGGTCTTACAGCAAGATATCTGGCGGATGATGCATGAGCCGTCAGTACATGAGCTGCCAGATGTCAAAATGCTTCTCTGTGAAGCTAAAACCAGCTTGGTTCGACCATGCCTTAGCCTAGGGCTTAGCCATAGCCTATTTTAGGCTATTTGGGATCCAAATGACTCAACTAGACCCTAAACCCATAAACTTATGGTCTATTTGGGTTACACCATGTACCAAACCCATTTTGGACCTTAAAACCATTCCCAAACCAAAAAAGGCCTAAGCCCCTTAGCTAAACCCAGCCAAAACCCTACTCTCTCTTCATGCCTCTCAGTTCACTACACCAAGAAGGGAGGAAAAACGTGGAGAGTAAGAAAGGAAGAGAGAAGGTGCTAGAAGGAAGAAGGGAAAGAGAAGAAGGGAGGTTCCACCTCCATTGAAGACCCATTGGAGCTCACCTTGCCCTCCTAGCTGGCTGCCTCCACCCTTGGCTCTTGGAGCTTGTGGGAATAACTATTTGGAGCTCCATTTCAGCCATTGAAAGTTCCCACTTGGCTGTTCTAGCTCACTACTTGGTAAACCCTCCAACCTTTGTGATTTCCTAGCTAGTACATGCTTAGATTTGATTGGAATCCATTCAATCTTGCATCTAATCTTAAGGCTTTTCGTACTTGAGATATATCTATCTAATTGCATGTCTACTGCATCAATTTCTGAAACCCTAGGTTGGGCTATTCTTAGTCCTATGGCTATAGTGCCATGAAAGCCCCATTATGGAACTCCATTTTCATGGATTTTGGTGTTTGGGTCAAGTCTTGCTTGGTGGATCCTAATTGGATCAAAACCAAGGGTAGGATAGCTTAATTGGAGACCCTTAGTACCCCCACACTAATTCCCAGATGGCTGCTTAGCCATTAACCAAGGTTTGGTAGCAATCCATTCCAAATCCTGAGTTCTCGGACTCTGACGGACAATGCAGCAGGCGGCTGATGCATGAGCCGGCAGGAAATATAGAGCATGAGCCGCCTAATGCAAAAATGCTGTTGTTTTAGGGTTTGAGCCCCAGACCTCTGACCAGACCTCTTCTCACTTGTTATACACCTGTATATTGTCATGTTAGGCTAGTATACACGTATGGGAGGAGCGTGCACTGTGCAAGAGTGAAAGATACCTATACTTTGACTGTGAGTGGATCGATAAATTGAACTATTTTATATCGTGTTTCTCATTAGGCATCAAGCTAGTTGTGCATGTTGATTTGGATGAGTGATATGTATGATTGATCCAACCTTGTCTTGTCGATTAATAAAATTGGATATTAAACGTAATGAAACATGATCAGTTATGCATGATGCTATATATGAGAATGAGATATGGTTAGTATAGGATATTTATATATGAAATTCTTTACAATGATTGATTGATGGATTTGATTCGGGTGCTACCGGTCGACCGTTATTTCAGTATCACACCCGCCGTATTGATACTTGATGTGGGTGTAAGCTAGAGAGCTGAGAGGGTAGTCGGCCTCCGGTTTAGGCACTATGGACTCGATTTTCAGGCTACACTCACACACGCGAGATTATATATGTTTATGCATTCAATAGTTGTATGTTGGCTAGGATGTAATTCACTCAGTGCTACGACCCTTTCTACAGGGGTGTAGGTGTCAGGCAAACCCATGGGTCCCGATCGTATTTTGGAGTAGCCCACCGTGAAGTCACCACCGTATTTTGGTAGATGTCAGGATGGGGTTTGTAATGGGGGCTCGCGGACAACTCGGTGAGTGAGTCCGGTCTCACAGGTTTTCTTGGTAACATGGGATTGACATGGTCAGAATACCATCCGTTTCTATGGAACCGTTATTTGTCATCTATTTATGGTACCATTTGCCAATGATGTTGCCTGTGTTATTGTAGTACTTGACCATACTTAAAATCTTGTTGCTAGGGGAAAAATTGAATAAAAGCATTCATGCATCATATGTGATGTGCATACTTTAGCATGCATTGATGGTGTACCTATTATTGTATGATTGTAATTGGTTTGATAGTTCACTGGGCTTGTGTAAGCTCATCCCTCGGGAACCTTTATCTTAGATATGGATGCAGTAACGGTGGATCTAATGGGGATTGACCCGGCCTATCTTGGTGGTGAGGATTATGAGGCTTGGGGTGGTTAACCAGAGATGGAGCATGCATCTGACTACCTGTGCGATGGGTGTGCTCATGAAGCACCTAGGGGCCCTTTGATTGGAACTTTACTTCTTTCTTATTGGTTAACATGTTGGATTGTTGTAACCAATAACCTCAGGATTTTATTTCTTTTCCTTAGATATTATTAACTGCTAGCTATTTAACTATTGAGTTGGAAACTGAAATCGTTATCCATATAAGGAAATTATCATTTAGAATTTCTATTATATCCGGATTGACTATTACATATTTATTCCGCTGCAACTCTGATTTCGATTCTTATATTCTGAATAAGAATCCGGGTAGTGTACATAACATAGCAAAGCGTCAATCCTGTAGTTTGGTGTAGAAGACAGGGGTATTCCCATTATATTTCCCCAGGTTGAAGGATGGGGGTGTGACAGTTAAAGTATAGCTTTCCTGTGCGGCTACCCAATCAAGTTTGGTCCCATGGGCTTGGCTAGGCTTGAAAATTAGGGTCATTACAACCTACATACCCTTATTAAGGATCAAGCCAAGCATAATTCAAGAACATTTTGATATTAGTTGTATGTATGGCATGATACTGAAAGTATACAACATAAACTTGCATAGCTTGTGCGAAATTCGAAAATGTAAGAAATACCTTGATTGTAACCCTATAACAAAAGCTTCTTTTTTGTATTTCTTTGTTAATAAAGGGAAGTGTGCTAAAAATTGGGCATGACTTCAAATATTTTAAGAGTTATATTATGATTGGGGAATTTGATGATGATAACCATGTGTGGAATGAAATTCGCTGAAAAAATTCCTTTTGAAACCGGGTTTAGTAATTAGGGTGTAAATATTTTATTTGGGTAGCACAATGGCAAATAAACATTTTATTATTTTGGAAAACCTTAAATTGACATTATAATGACATAAATAATGGACTTTAAGGAAATTTCTATTTATGAAAATTTTGACATTATAATGGCATACATGGAGGTAGAAAACTACTGGATAGGATATTTATATTATGATATATATAAATGAAATAAAATAAAGGAGGAGTTAGAAAACTTATCTATTTGGTCCTAAAAGGGCTTGATCTGGTTGGCAGAGTTTTGACACTTCTACAATAATTCTTATAGAATTTTAAATTTGAAAGTGTATTTGTTGGGGATTTTTAGGGTAAATTTTTCAGAGTCCTCTCTCTCTTTCTTCTTTGTCATTCGCCATTTACAGGCATAGAGGACGGGGAATTTTTGCCAGCAAATTAGGATTTTTGTCGATACAGAAAGAGGGTTTTGCTAAAAAAATTGGCTTTCATCGACGAATCAGCCGAGTTACCTATGTATTTTTTACTTGTTAAAATTGCCTCTTTTTTGGGTATAGTGTTGTGACCTTTTGCGGAAAAGCATCCATGAGTGATATCTCTAAATTCATTCATTAGAATTTCACGATCTAGGTGACGTCGGAAAGATTTTCACGTGTATTGTGCGATGGTGACAACATCGAAGATAAATTATGTTGGAGGTCAGGTAAAAAATGCTTCAAAAAGTGGGGGAGACCTATTTTAATGCACACAAACGATTTTTGTTTGAGAGGGGCAAAATTAAGTATCCACAGATTGGTATAGCTAGCTATATCTAAGGCCATTAATCATTATAGCTTTGGGAATGCTAGGTTTGAATATAAGAATAACTTTATTCCCTTGTAAGACCAGCCTTGTGGCAACAAAAATGTCTTATATGAATGAATGAAAAATGTTAGTTCTTGTGTAAATTCAGGTGTGGCCTCAGGATCTCATTTTACGTGAAGATATTTTGATCCCTATGGAAGTCTATATGGGAATTAGACGCACTTCATTTGATAAGTGGAATACTAGTTGTGTCTAAGTAAGACCAGTCTTGGTAATAGACTACTCAACCCTTGATTAGATTTTGTTCTCTTTATAAGGCCAGTTGTGTGGCTTTAAGGTAACATATATACTATGAATGACTATAATGTTGTTCTCTATATAAGTCCATGCTCTTTTTGGCATTAGACTTCCTTGATATAAATTTGGAAAATATTTTGTTGAAATCTTTGTAAGACCATGTGCTATATGAAGTACATGTTGAGCTTGAAAGAAAATCAATTTGAATGATTGATGCATCAATATGTTAATATAATGTTAGGCACAAATGGCCTTAGTAGCATGATACATGATCGGACTATCATCTTTTGCTATTATATATTTTCATGCTTTTATTGGTTGTAGTCATATTATTTTTTATTAAAATTAGTGTGATGTCTATATAAGTTCAATGTCGACAGTAGGAATGTATTTCAAAGAGATATCATGTATATATATGGTATTCTTACATATGATTAGCTTTGGCTACAAAAGTTATGATCTTTATATGAAAATTATCTTATTGAAATGCTATGTATGACCATCTATGTGGCCTTTGAGTTGCTTACTTTTAATTGGTTTATTGTTTGCACTCATAGTAAGACTATGTTTATTATCATATTATGTTTTTCATTGGTATATCTTTCTTGGTTCCCTTCTTTTGTCGATGATAAAGGGAGAGAAAAGTTATGTGGTTAGAAAAGTTACATTTGGTGAGAATATATGTGAATAAAAAGGATTTATTTATCATTTATTTGTGGCATAGAAAGAACCAAGTATGTGTCTTAATGTGAATGACAAATCATATGTGCATATTCTCAAGGAGAATTTTTTTTAATGTCTCATGTATGTATCATACTTGCGTGGAATATTTTTTTGTTTGCATACACTGTTTTACTTTCATGTTTGGATACTAATGCATTATTTAAGGGGGTATATGCATTGTGACGCTTTTTCAATAATAGTCTGTCATCACCAAAAAGGGGGATATTGTTGAGGCAAATGATGTCATAACATTGATTATTAATGATTTTTTATGTTTTGGAGATTACATTCTATTTGTGTGTAAAAAAACTATCTTGATCTTCCTTAGTGATTTAATAAGTATAAAAGTTTCAAGCATGAGAAGTGAGTCCTTGAGCTCAAGCATCAAATTAAAAAATATCAAGCTACTCAAAAGATTTTATCATAAATTGATGGAGCTCAAACTAAAAGATCAAGTCAAGCCATCCATGATGATTCAAGCATCCAGAGCAAAGATTGGAACAATTATTTTAGTTTGCTTAAATCTAATCTTAGGCTATAGTTTTCATCTTGTATTTATCTAGATGATCCTAGGATGTAAGGATCCCATATGCTCAAGCTCAGCGCATCACCTATGGATTTAAAATGGAAAAACAAAGATAGGTAGTTCATAATGTAGACTGACTAAGTCAAACTGGACATAAATGGTTGACATCTATCATGAACCTTGACTTAGTCCTTTTGATAAATGCATGGACCTTATATTAGTTTACTTAATATAATATGAGAAATAACTGGAAAATATATCCAAGTAATATGAATTAAAAGTGAGAAAGACCATTTACAACACTTACAGTCGATTGAGTGGCCGACCTGATCTGAGCAGAGTGGTCAATCAATGAGCACACTAACAGTCTATCGATATATGATCCACTAGTTACCAAGAGAACCCTTGATCAAATGGACAATCAATTCGGTCAACTGGTTAATCGATCGGAGATCAAAAAGTAGAAATCCATTAGAACACATAAAAACTATTTTTTTATTGTTGGAATTAGATCTATAAACAATGAAATAGCTTGAGTTTCAAAAGGACTTTCGGTAAAATTCTGTGGAAACTCTACTGTGGTAAAACGTGAAAAATTCCAACGCCTATATGCTTTAACATACAAATCTAACGAGTTATTGAGCAAAGAGGCTGAGAGCTATGACTTGCAAATCAAATCAACATTGAGCATGAGCCACTAAGCAAAGGGATCAACATAAGTGCTACAAATTACAATTTTTTTTGTAAAAGATGTAAGTTTTGTTTTGGCCTTTGAGACATTATGAATCATGAATATATGGTGAAAGGTATTAAGGCACTGAACCTTGGTGAGGTATTTTTTCAGCCCTAGAAGGAAAGTATGGTTGATCACAGGGAGATCATTGTGGTTTAGTGTTTCTTCAAACCTGTAAGGAGCTTGTGGTTGATCTCTTGGAGCTCATTGTACAGGTGTTTCTCTTACCCTGCAAGAAAATTGGTTTAGTGGGATTCTAATTCAGCGATGCTTTGGGAGTGAATGTATGATGGTATTGAGGTCGTGCTAAGCCACTACAAACCTGTGCATTCACTATATCTTCTTCTTTTGTTGTACTAGGTTTCACTACCGAGAGGGGGGTGAATCAGTAGTAAAAAAAATTCTTTCACAAAAATCAAGTCCCAACTAGCTGTCAACTTATCACTGCACACACATTGGCTGCCAAGAGTTGATTCAAGTGACTTGTAAACACCACTGGCTAAGGCACCCATTGGCCAGCTACAATCATTGGTTAGGTCTACTTAGAGTATCACACCCACTCTGCACATACCACAACATTTCACGAAGTACAAATAACAAATCACAACACACAAATATACGTGGTTCGACAATAAGCCTACATCCACGGTACAATACCCATATTGAGTTTTATATTTACACAAATACTCTTCAACACTGCAACAACAGATATGGCTTAGGTCCTTGAGCGTACAAAGACGAAGGGCACCTACCCCAATAACTCACTGCCTCTAGTATGAGTACCTAAGTCTTTCTAGGCCTTTTATCAAACACCCATTGAGCAACAATTCACAAGGGCATTACAATGTAATGAAATGGTGAAACAATAAAACCCCAATTCCCAATACGATTCACTCGGCATACATCAATGTTCAACAACCTAGGATCTATAAAGGGGTTAAGAAAACTCACCAAAGTAGACTAGCCACTTGAAGATCTCCACTCACAATCACCATCACAAGCTCCTCCTAGCTCACATACTTCTAAAATGATGAACCCAAGCAATCTTCAAGTGATTGAATGCATCCAAATGCATTGAGCATAAAAAAAACCTCCTAAAACTAAATTTTTGGGCATATATGAGCTCTCCCAAGCATCCCAATATGTTCTTCACATTTTTTTGGAAAATCCCCATTTTCAATCATTAAATTCGGACCTAAATCGATCAAGTTATGGCCATTTAAAGTTCTAGGGGCAAAACTATCTTTTTGAAACATTTTCGTGACATGAGGGCAGACACTATTAGTTGTCGTGAAGATACAAATCACAACAAGTTATTGGGCTGTCATCTTGACCATTAAATCTTGATTCAAAAGTGTTGCTAAAACCTTGATCATCAAATTAAAGATGACATGTATGGTTCAGATCAAACAAAAACAAAATCTTTTAAGTAAACCTTTTGTATGTGCTCAATAAATATTTTCACAAAGGCCCCTAGGCTTTTTGAGGTTTATTTTAAAGCCATTCCGACTTTTGAATTGCACCATGTAAAGAAACTTCACACCTGCTTGACAAAAGGCCTAGGCCATGCATGAGGCTTTTCTTTGTCGCAAGGGCCGTGGACTTAGGGCCATGGCTGGCATGCCCGCGTGCGGGGGCCTCTATAGGCATGCCACCAAGTGCACATGGCTGCCATGCCATATGCCTGCTGCTGGCCTATCTGCTACCCATGTATGCAGCCATGAGAGGTTTTGCTGCCCAGCTTGCTAGCCATGTGGCCCTATTGCAGCTTATGCGCGAGGGTCCTGGCTGCCCAAACGAGCACTTCTGAAAACTTGCTACCTAGTTGCTACCCAAACCATGTGGCCTACTTTCTAGCCACATCACACATGCCACTTCGGACCTTAACTCTTCAATGCCATGTCACCAAATCTTATGCTGCCGCATTAGCGAATTGTGTAGGCCCCACAACTTTTTTAATAGACATACAATTTAACTCGTGATCATGTCCATGCCATCTCATGTCTCATCAGATTTGCTGCTCTTTGGCAAACAAAAGGTTATGTGGCCTTCTGGCTTGCCACATCACTCCCCAAAAAAAATGCCACCTCACTCAAGCCAACAAAATACTTCAGCCCTTGGTGGGTTAAGCCTTGCTGCTTAGGTGTGCTAAACCTTATTGGGTCTTCATGCATGCTCAACTAGGTTGAGATGCTACTTTGACACATGCCAAGCCATCGACTGATGCTGCCACTTGGCTGGTTCACTGCCTAGTAAGCTGCCACTTGTCTGAGTCATTGTCACTTCAATCATCGTTGCCACATCACTTCAAATGATGTCATGTCAGTACCATCTCACACCACCATATTCATGCCACCAAAACTATCATGTATGATCCAATATCATAATATACCATAAATTTTAACATACATCAGCATGCCATGCATTATTATGCCATTTTCATGAATACATGCATCATAACGTCTACATCAACACATCCACGAGCATCACCATAGCATCTTCTTAACAACTCATGCATGTCACAATCATTTCAACATACAATGGATCTTCCATCCATACATTTGATCCCATGCTCCTCATCACCATCATTACACATCACCAATGCATCATCATGTCATACATTAAGTCATCATTCATCATGCATCTCATACATACCCTATATGCTCAAAACAAGAAAAGTGGGATCAACATCATCAAAAGTTCAAATACCATCTGCATACTACCTTGGAATACCCATCGTAAGTACGGTATCACCTCTAAATTTGCAACCTTCTAGGAGTTGCATCTAAATCGTGTGACTGTAAGGAAATCAAAATAACCTTTTCGTACAAACTCAGAATTCGATGATTCTAATTGCGTTGAAAAGATAACTCATCACACTAAAACTCTCCAGTTCATAATTTTTTCAAATTTTGTCAAGAGGCTGATCCAAATTGGGTTCAAAGATACCTCTTCTGCATGCTCTTATGATGCACTTTAGGAAACTGACATAAACTAAAAACTTGTTGCTTCTAGTCTCTGTCAAAAATCACCAAAACACCATAAAACACTACCAAACACTGCCACACATGCCCAGAAACCTCGGTAAACTATCTAACATGTGTTTAACTTGTTTGATGAATCCAATTAACTAATATATTGCCATAACCTCCAGGGACACTGCCATAACACTTGTACATGTCAATACGTCCACCGATACCAAAGCAAATGTCATTCCTCTACTCACTATACCATTTGTGTGAGTGTGTTGCTCAATTAATTGTATAACACAATGACAACAATACCAACCATAGCCCAACACTTTCCTATCTCCTTCATTTATTTTATTGTATATTTTTTTTCACTAATGAATATTTAGAGTTTTTTAGATGATGCAAATAGAAAACAAATTGGGATAAGATTTCGCATTAATTTAATTCATCTCTCTTGGATTGCCTACATGGTCAAAAAATGAATATACATGTTCAAGTCCTAATGTATATAAGGGAATATTACTGAAGGTGAAGGATGTTGTTATATGTTAAAGATTGCAAGTTTATATTGAAGTAGTTACTTCACTGATTTTTTCAACTACCCTATATAGAGAATTCGAGGAGGTCAAAACATAAGAAGGGGATATTTTTGAGTTAGATTTCTAAAAAAAATTGAATTATATCAATCCAATATTAGAGTGAGAAGTTTTGACTTGTTCTTCAAACATTGCGTGTATGCTTCAGGTAGCAGTTTTAGTATATGCATCACTTTCAAAATCCAATTTTGGAACCCATGCACTATACCTGAGTTGAAGGTTAGTCTATAAGAAAAGTAACCCTTCGAGTTAGGTTTACATATAAAAAGAATCGGTTCAATTAGAGATCATATGAGAGCAGATATGGAGGTTTGCAGAGACAAACGTCGGTCAATGTTGAAGGTTGTGTTGCTCTATGATTCCATCAAAGGCCATGAAAAATTTGTGTTTATATTTTGACTTTGCATCACATTTTTTTAATTTTTATTCTTCTTTTGAGTTGAAGCTTAAATCATGAAATTTGGAGAGCTTCAAGTTTATTTTCATATGCCTCAAGAATCGACTCAATCTAAATTCGATCAAATAAGTTGATTTTGAATATGAATAGTGCAAAATATGACTTGAATACTCTCTTTGCATATACAACAAAGTACAGTAAAATTTTTTAGATTCCTCACCACCGGGTGTAGACATCACATTTTGTCACCCCAAAGGCTACTTTAATAATGATGAGTATCCCTTGAATAACGATATTCTTGTATCTATAAATTTGGGGAGCTTCCCATCGTCTGCGACACATTCTTAAAAGCATTTGTGAAAATAATAGAAATGCCCCTAAGACGGAATCTAATGAGACAAATGTTGGCTCAATCCGAAGAGTTTAAGAGTTGCCAACATGTCCTATTGATAGATTATTTCACCATATTCAAGTTTGGTATTGAATAACATGAATAACGTCAATTTCTATCCTTACTTGGGAGAAGATTCCATGTTGATGATTATAGTTTACACTGAAGGTAGTCTCTGCTAGTTAGTACAGCTCCGGATTCTCATACCCAAGAAAAATATACAAAATATGTTAAAAAAAAAATATTTTAAATCATCTAATTCGGATATGTGTAGCCTAAGTTATAGGCATTCCAAGGTCTTAGACATGTACTAGATAGGCCAAGTCTAGCCTAGTTACACTTGGAATTGATCCGATTCCTAAGTGAACCAATCAAAATGGCACCAATAATACATAAAGAAAAATCAACAAACAAGTTCCAAATCGACATCTATATGATGTAGATCAACAAACTAATATGTTGATTGTTTCTGATACCATTAGATAATTTCTTTGATACCTGGACAATGGACTGTATTCTTCTATTCATAAACTTCCACGGAATAAGCACTCTTACAAGTATACAGACATAACACTCTTACAGGCATACAAACTTAACACTCTTATAAGTACACAAACTTAACACTCTTACAAGCACACAGACTTAACACTCTTAATACTCTTATAAACGCACAAACTTAACACTCTATAAGCACACAAACTTAACACTCTTACAAGCACAAGAAACCAAGTACGAGACACCTTGTCCGCTTTCAATCAGTGTTGTCAGATGACACAGTATACTGATTGAGCAAGAAGTTATCATAATGCTCAAGTGTTGTGGCCACTAGTGGGTGTTTGAGTATTCCTATCTCATGGAGGGTCCAAGCATAATGAGTGTTAGTCATAAGAGGTTGGGGCACTATGTCAGGGTCCACATTATTATGAGAGCACATGCTTTGCAAGAAAGTTTGCCATTCTTTTGGATAAGTGTGGCGATTGTAAAATTGATCAAAGGATGAAGTAGCTAACATCTCATAATGGGACTGGTAGTGGATGAGATGATGGACTTAGGAATGGCTTCGAAACTGGTGAGGATATGGAGGTCAATGGAAAAGAAAAGTAACATAAGTAGTGTCATTGGAGAAAGTGGAGAAAAGATTAAGCCAACGGATTGTAAAAGCAAATAAGAGTAAAAGCGTGGCAAAGTGGATTTGGTTCTCGGGGACAAGTCCACTGTGAAAACAGAGAAAGTAGTGATGGAGGTGATAAACAAGAAAATACAAGGTAACTTTGTAGACATAGAAGAGGTGCCAGAAGAAGCAGATAAATTGCTTTTAAAAAATATTAATTTATTTACGGTGAAAAGGGTGAGATAGGGGTAATCAAGGTGACAGACAAAACCATCATTTTGAAGACCATGTCGGAGGATAATCACTTATATGAGGGTCTGATAAATAGAACGACTATTAGAGATAAGAGTTTTGGAAGTGATGTTGGAAAATAATTCTGGGGGAAGATGGTGAAGAGAACAGCCAAAAGATGAATCTGGTAGGACAAAGGAGGAGGAAGAGGCTCCTAATGTTATGAGATATTAGGAGTGTAAGTTTGGCCTTATCATCTGAGCTTGCCTTGGCCCTCCATGAACCCGAACAGGGCCTAGGATGGATTTTTCAACCCTAAGAGTGGGTTAAGGTTGATTCAGGCCCTGGGTCAGGGTTGGGCTAGGCCAGGGTTGAGGCCTCGAGCTAAGCCTAGCCCGGCCCGACCCTGTGTTACTTTACAATTTATTGTTTACATTTTGTAATTTTTGTTCAGTATCTAATTATTTATTGGTTTACCAAAAAAAGGGGCTAATTATCTAATGAATGAAAATTAAAATATTTACAATTTTAAGATTGGGCTAAGTTTTTTAACCCAAGGAAAAATCTAATAGTCAATTAAGTATGAAACTAACCAATACCCAATCACATGTGTCTCATTTTTTTAATGCATAGGAAAAATTAAATGGCAAAAAAGTAGGGTAAGTCAGGGTTAACCATGCCTTAAGAAAAATAAGGGTCAATCAAGGCCAACATGGCCCAGCCCAACCCGATTAGTGTAATACCCTTATCCTAAAACTATCAATTTAATAATTGTATATTATTGAATTTACAAAATGATTAGACTGGACGGAGGGGGAACCGATCCTATCGTATGATGTTGCTAAATTATGGTAAAATTCTCATGTAGTTATGATTTTACATGATTTGTGGGCATATGTATGATTGATGGTCCTATATGGACATTTATATCGATTTATAGCCCATGATCTTATTTTATAGACTATGATATTATTTTATACACTATGGTTGTATTTTGATACACTATGGTTAATGATGGAAGATTTATATTTAGGTATCCTAGGTATATGTTATATATTATTGGGTTCACTTATGTTATTGATTTAATGTTGGTTCATAATTGGTTCAATGTCTTGGTTCATTTTAAGTGATTTTGGTCTAGTTCAATATTAGGCTAGAGAACTAAGGGCATAATAGAAAAGATCCTAGCTAGATACTCTAAAGTGATTCACTATTGGTTGGAGGGCTTAGAATAAGGATTATTGGATTGGTTTTATGGGTATTTTCTTAAGAAACCCAGATACTTACAAGTTTGCCACTGAGTATAAGTATTCCTTATGGAGAAGTTATTTTTCATAACAAGGTTTCTTCATCACTTTACCAAATTAGGTTAGAAGAGTGAGAAAAGTGCGGAAAAGGCCTGAAGATGGAAGAATCAAACTGAAGATGGTGGAATGAAGGCTTATGATCAAAGATTGAAGTAATTAATGAAGGATTAGAGCAAAGGATTGAGGATGTGAAGTCATTCAAGGGATTTTGAGGTAATAAAACCTTGATTTTCGTGTGGTTTCTTCAAAGGTAGCTAAAGTATGTTTTGATTTCTTAGATTGATGTTAGAATAGCTTAATTAAGAGGGTTTTAATTGTATTTGATAGGTTTTACAATCTGAGAACAGTTAATCCCGTTTTTGGGAGGTTTTTGAGGTATTTCTTAGGTAAAGGTCATGGAAGTGATTTGATTTTGCAACCAAGTCAAGAGTCATTCTATTAATGGTTTGAATGTCACACCTCGAAATCGCTTCCTGGGAGGATCCGATAGTTGATCGAATACCCGAAGTATTCAAATACCTTTAGGATCCAGATGCAGTGCAAACAGCTCACAAGCCCCATAATAAAAGAAATGAATAGATAAAACAGAGCATAGCAGAAGACTTCTATCATCTCAAAAGTTAAATATTTACAAGTGTTTATAGTTTTGGTATTTTCCCATATCTTGGATTTGCTTTCCCAAACATAACCCAGTAGGATCAAAAGATTAAGATTGTACAAATATATGCAGTGGATCTTAATCCACTAAAAAAATATTGTAAAATATCAAAAGAAACAAATGAGAGTCCATCATCTTCAAGTCTGGTCATCTAAAACCACCCTAATCACATGCATGATAGAGGTCACACCCCTCGGGGTCCATACAAGTATAACCACAATCACCATCAACCTCTGCCTCAAAAGAATCCTCCCCGACAACATGATATCCACCTACAAGATCATCTAAAAGAATGAATTCCAAGGGGATGAGCTCCACTGAGCCCAATGAATGAAGATAGACCACACAAGCAGTTGCAAACACATGATCCTAAATGCATGAGGTTCAATTTAATTCGTTAACAACCTAACATCAAATACAAAGTTACTAGGTAAATAAGTACTACTACAATCCCCAATGCCTGCAATCTGGGTACAGAATTGCATTCCGTACGTGGTAGCAACCACATTAAGTTGTCAGAGAAGACTAGCTGGCTCCAGCAATCTACTTTCCGTGGTTAGCCCAACCTGCCCTCTAAGATTAACATGTATTACCATCCCCTTTCGGGAGATAGGTCCCAAATCAAAAAATGCCTCACGGATATTAGTACTCACACAGACATCCAACACCTTAACCCCTGTAGGCAAGGGTTCGTAGTACGGGTGATGATAATCCCTAACTATATGCTTCTATATGAAATAGTATGAGTTGTATGGTGTTCAATCGCATCCCATAACTATGGGCCACCACACACCTCATTTCCAAGCCGGCTACGACATCTAGACTAGCATGACAATGGTTTGCATTCCAATACATCACAAATATCTCAACATTATCCATTCATAGTTTTATAACCCGTATGCAATATTAAAAGATCAATTAATAGATCAAATTTTAACAATATATAAAAGAAGAGTCACATATGCATGTATGACACTCAATAAGAAATTAAATAAATAAACACTCTCAAAAGAATCAATGTCTATCCCCACTCACCTTGCTATGTGTGCAAACGCGTATTTGAATTGGTCATTGGGATGGTTGCCGATAGGTCCCGATGGTCGAGTCGATTGATTCTATCCTATGATTGTTAAGCCACACACATATGTTAAAATGTGTTTAAGTAGAGGTGGGGCCCTAGGGTGTCCATAGGATTAGGTTAGATTAGGTTTAAAATCAAGAACTAGCCTGACAGCAACTCTGATCAATTGGAGTAGTCGATCCTACATCGACTTGAGTCATCGACCAGTGTGTCATTTCCTTACTGTCCTTGTGCCTAAACACCCCAAGTGTTGGTGTCTTCGCATACTAACGCTCTCCCAACATATTTCCCAAGTTTAAAACATTAAGTCTATGGCTAGGGTTCGTCAGTCAGGGATACTTACCATGATCCGTACATCCAATGGTGGATCTTACATTTGCATGGGGGAGGTATCCGTCTAATTACCGACAAGTGAAATCTTACTAACAGGATTTCTTCATCCCGATCAATCACCTAGTTAATATTCCACAATGTACTAGTGGCTATAACTTCGGGTTTCAGACCTATAATCAGGATTTGGGTTGGAATTTGAGCTAAACTGTAACATTAAATGTCTTATTTGGGTTGTGTTGAAGCTAGGACTGTAGTGGATTGAAGAGATTCCACGTTTTGATTGAGGATTTAAGTGAAGAATCCTATGATTTGGGGGTTTTCATTGAATAAGAAGGTATAATTGATCTAGTTTCATTTATTAATTATGCATGAGTTAATTGAGCATTCTAGGATGTTTAGGATGCATGTTCTAATGGGTTTATGCTTTGAAATTCGTGTATGGAGGTTTGGGGATGAAACCCCCAAGTTTGGGGTGAGTTTCCATGGCTACTCAGACTTCCCAAGCAGGGTCTTCCATGTAGAGGTCAACCGGTATGATCCGACGGTCGACCGGTACCTGTCAGACTGTTTGGAGGTTGACTAGACATCGACCGCTAACTTTCTATTTTTGCCGATCAATGCACCAGTCAACCAGTACACAGACCGATAGGATTAAAAGTGCTTTTTTTAAAAATGCTTTTTGTATGGTTTTGTTCTATAATTTGGTCAGTCCTTGGACACCAAAAATCATGCACTGATTTGAAGTTTTGGTGACCTCTAGGGCCGCTTAAAGTTAAATAAAAGTTGGAAGATTGGAAAGCGTTTGAAGGGTGAGTAACGAGAGTCCATTATGTTAGGACATGTAGCTATTAGGCTCTGCATGTATGAATGATAATTGGAATGAATGAATGAATGCTATGATTTAAGCTAACTGTGAACTATGCACACATGATAGATATAAAGGAAGCACGTTAGAATGCAAGTATAAAGGCTTAATATGATAAAAGATGCTAATTATGCATTATGCGTATGGTAAATGGTTAGAATGATAAGAATGTATGATTGATGGACTATAAGTGGGAATTTAAATACAAAGTTATAATTTGATGATAATACAATGTTTATTTTCCTATGTCTGTTATAATGCGAATCGATGAATGAATGCATGATTACATATGACTATGAATGAACTAAGAATTGAAATGAGTGTATGTGCTCATATTGTACATGCAACTATAATATGCTCCCTATGTATCATGTACATGTTCAAGGTAATGTTAAGGACGGTTATGAAATGATACATTTAGTACACAGTGGATGTTCAAGGATAAAGAAAGAAAGTCATTTGAGGCCCTACTTCAATAGACGACTCAGGATGGTATCAAATGGTGTCATAAAAGGCATTGAGACTAAGGCCAAGACATGGTTCGACACAAATGATATGAGAGGCATTGAGGCAAAGGCCAAGACATGACTCGACATAAATGCAATGAGGGGCATTGAGGCTTTTGCCAAGACACAATCTGACATAAAGGGATACCACGCCCAAGGAAAGTTGAGGCTAAGGCTGGGAATGGAATTGAGTAACATATGAATGATTTAAAGAATGATGAAATTACTATAAGATGCATGTTGTCCTAGGAATATTTATGGATTTTGTATATGTATAGTTATGCATAATTGTTATCTTGCTCACTAGGCTATAAAGCTCATCCCATTATTGTTAAATATTTTTACAGAGCAAAGAGCTAAGGATAAAGGGAAAGGAATTGTGATCGAGTAGGATCACTCGGACTGAGGAAGGCTTTTCTATTCTTTGAAGCTTAGTTAAGGTCAATATTATGGATGTTTAGATAATTTATTTTGATGGATGTTTAAATAATTTTTTTTGAAGGATGATTGTAATTAATAGGGATAGGTATCAATAATGTTACGATCCAATGGATAGGTATTGGGTTTTATGAATGGTTTAATGGTTTTAATATTTGATGCCCTTAACCCAAGAATGTTTCCGCTAAGACTCTGATGGATATTATATCATGGATCTTTTGAATGGATACCTATGATGATAGCGGAGCTTTAGACTTCGTGAATGTTTATGATCCATGTATAGTATGTATTTAATGTGAATGTTTAAGTTTAACATGCATGGAACCCAGCTAGATCCGGTATCATGGGCCCCACTAGGTCTAGGCATTCCGAGGGCGTGACAATTAGGGTTAATCAAGGCCAGGCTAGGCTAGACTGAGCCCGACAGGGTTGGGTCTGGGTTGAGATATCTCAGCTGGACCCAGGGCCGGGTTGGGCTTGGGTTGAGCTAAGAGGACTCAAGGTTGGGCTAGGGTTTTAAAAAACCAGGCCCAACCCGATCCTCTTTCACCCCTATGAGATATAGAAGGGGGATGATGGGTAGGGTAGGTTTTGTAGGATGGGAGAGAAAATCTATTAGCACATTTTGTTTTCCGATAATGCTGGATCAGTAGACTGGGCTTCCCTTATTCTCTCTATCAGTGATTGATGTACCATAAGAACTACCAAAGATACAGTGGCGTCCTCAACCAATAACTCCAAGTCCAACCATTGAACTTTTTCAATCAACTACTTGCTCACTGCCAAGCAGCTAGAGACAAAGTCTGAGACTTCCAGTTGGGAGCATCCGCTACCACATTTGCCTTGTCCGGATGGTAGTGGATGGTACAATCATAATCCTTCATAAGCTCCAACCACCTCCGTTGCCGCATATTCAACTCCTTCTGGGTGAAGAAGTACTTTAGGCTCTTATGGTCGTTGTAGATTTCTCTCTTCTCACCGTATAGATAATGGCGTCATACCTTCAATGCAAAGACCACTGTAGCCAACTCGAGGTCATGAGGGGTAATTCTTCTCGTAGTCCTTTAGCTGTCTGGAAGCATTGGCCACTACCTTCCCACTATGCATCAACACACACCCTAGTCCCAACCTCGAGGCATCACTGTATACAACCATTCCTCCTGTGCCGTCTGGTAGAGTCAGAACTGGTGTTGTGCTCAATCTCTGCTTTAACTCCTAAAATCTTTTCTCACAGTACTTAGACAAAACAAACTTCACTCCCTTCTACATCAAGCGGGTCATCACAACTGAAATTCATGAGAAGTTCTCGATAAAATGCCAAAAATACTCAGACAAACTCAAGAAGCTACATATCTCTCCTACGTTCTGCGGAGCTTCCCAGTCCATAATTATCTTCACCTTCCCTGGGTATACTTTAATTCCTTCAGCAGAAACTATGTACCCCAGGAAAGCTACCTGCGAAAGCCAAAACTTGCACTTGCTGAACTTGGTATACAGTTTCTTCTCTCTTAGTCTCTGTAAATCCAATTTGAGATGCTCTGCATACTCTTCTTCTATCTTGGAGTATATCAGGATATCATCAATAAAGACGATGACAAACTTGTTCAGCACATCTTGGAAGACCATTTTCATCAACTCCATGAATGCTACTAGAGCATTGGTCAATGCGAAAGACATCACCAAGAATTCATAGTGATCGTAGCATGATCTGAATATGGTCTTACTGATGTCACTCTCCTTGATCTTCAACTGATGGTACTCTGACCTCAAATCGATCTTGGAAAAGACCCTGGCACCCTGAAGCTGGTCAAATAGGCCATCAATTCTAGGCAGTAGATATCGATTCTTAATAGTCAACTTATTGAGTTCTCGATAATCGATATACATTCGCATGCTGCCGTCCTCCTTGACAAAGAGGACCGGTGCTCCCCAAGGAGACACACTAGGCCAAATGAAGCCCTTCTTCAATAGGTCCTATAACTGAGTCTATAGTTCCTTCAATTCGATCGGTGCCATCCTGTAGGGTGCCTTGGACACTGGTGCTGCCCCCAGAAATAGGTCAATGGCAAACTCCGTCTCGTGGTCAGGAGGCAACTCAGCCAATTCCTCCTAAAATATATGGGAAGTCCTCACGATCTTCCATTCTGCCAAAGGTTTTACCTTGGGCCCCATGTCAATCACCGATGCAAAGTAGCATTCACATCCCCGATCTAACAACTTCTTCGTTTGAAGCTCTGAGATGATAAGATTCTAAGATTTCTACTTCCGGTCTCCAGTAAAGACGAACTCTTCCTCACCCCGAGGTCTAAAAATAATCTACTACTCCACACACAACAAGTTCTCCCTGTAGGCTGCCAACCAATCTATACCTAGGATTGCATCGAAATCGGTTATGTTGAGTTCGATAAGATGCATGATCATATCCCGACCACATACTTGCATTGGGCAGGGCTCATACAAAACATCCAAACTCACTACATTCCCAGTAGGCGTGTTAGCATCAAGTCCTTGGGCTAAACTCTAAGGGGCTATCCCCATCTTCTTGATGAAAGATGAAGACATGAAGGAATACGACAAGCCAAAATTGAAAAGTACATATGCAGGAATGCATGCAATAGATAATGTATCATACATGCAATAAGATATTAACTCATACTAGTATGTAAGATTCAATCATACGCAAACATATAAAGAATAGTGATGAGAAGGGTTACCTATTACCGCTCCCGGAGTCGTCTCCACCTCGGCATCCGTCACTACATAAACCTGACCACCTGACTTGGAATCCTATTGCCCGATGGGGTTGTGGTGGTCGTACGATAGGTTGGGGCAATGCTACTCGAGGAGGTACAGTGGGTGGCAAACCAGTTTTCTTTTGTGGTCAACTCCTAGAGATGTGCCCGAATTGGTTGCAACTAAAACATCGAATGTCGGTACCAGTGGGTTGTAATGATGCAAAGATTGGATGGTACAGGTAAGTTGTGATGCCTCTGGACATCGGAACTATACAAGAGTTGAGTTGAGATAAGGTCCCCTTGGAAAAATTTTGGGTCCCCGATTGTCATGTGCCACCGTCGATCTCTTGTCGGACCCATAGTGAGCAATGTACATATCCCGCTGCTAGTCTTCTATAGATTTCGCCAGTTGAACCACTCGAGCATATGACTTGAGAACATGCGACACTAGGTTAGTGCTAATCCCGGGTCTCAACCTTCTTTCAAAACTCTTTACCTTCGCATTGTCGACCTTGAGATGCACCGGTGCAAAGTAATATAGTTCCTCAAACTTTTGCTGGTACTCAAGCACTGATTTGGGACCTTAAATAAGATCTATAAACTCCGCCTCTTTCCTCTCTCTAAAACTTTATGGGAAATAATTCCCAAAGAAGGCCTCTTTGAATCATTCCCACATGAGATCAGGGTAAGTAGCAGCCAAAAGGGGTTGGGTGGATCTCCACCAAGTATCTGTCTAACCCTGCAGCTGAATTGTGGCACACTTGATTTTGTGCTCATCGGCACAATCCAAAACTATGAAAAGCTTTCTCCATTTCTCTAACCCACTTGGCAAGAAGCAATGGGTCCTTAGTTAAACCAGTGAATGTCATTGGGCGAAGTTTTTTGGAATCTTTCCATTAGGTTAGGTACATCTACCTGAGCTGGAGCCGGTTGGACCACAACCGTTGGAGGGGTAGGAAGTATCGGAGGAACCATAGGCACTGGAGTAGTGCTACCTGCTTCTCTGGCACTTTCATCGGCCTGATATCGGGCATTCATGTGTGCCATAAATTTTTGTTGTTGTTGATGGAAGGTGGCCTGCATGTTCTCCATGTAGTCGAACTGTTGGGCTTGGAACCCTCTCAATATATGTCCCACAATGTGGCCGACTTCATAAGCTGTAGCATACCTAGGGGTATTAGGGTTTAGCATTACTGGAGGTCCCGGTAGCTTGCCAGAGGTCCGATATCTCCCACCATGTGGCTGACTTCATGAGTCGTAGCATACCCAGGGGTACTAGGGTTAGCATTACCAGAGGTCCCTGTAGCTTCCCAGTTAGGTGAGGTAGGTCTGCTCCCACTTCGGTTTCGAGTGCACACCATGGTTCAATCCCTAAGAGGAAAAAATCACGTCAATTAGACTCACAATTAAACCTTCATACATTTAACCAAATAAATGTTATAAAGCATGCATGAGTGGGGTAGGATCATGTTCAGGTGAGTCATAATATTTAAAAGTGTACACGTAAAACCAAAATCTCAAAAGGTTCCATTTTTTGCCAAAAATACACAAAGCGGACGATGGCTGCGCTTGATGCTTTACATCATCCGCAGTCCTGTGGACGAAGCAAGAAGAAGTGTAGTATTCTAAGTTTTTCCTGCGTACGATGCCTGGGCCCGCCAACATCGACCACAAGGTAAAATTTCTATTTTTAAAACAGTCTACAGTCTCATTTGAGCATTTCCTTTATGCTCAAGCCGTGAGGAGAGGACTCCAAGCACTCCGAACAAGCTTCCTACACCAAAAACGACTTGATAGAAAGCTCCCGCATCAATTATTCACTATGAAATAGGTCTCAAAGGAGAGTTTCATCCGATTAAAACCTCGTTTTGGTGATTTTTCTCCAAATTCCAAGACCTAGGTTAGAGTTTGTGATATTCTTGAAATGTCTTGCATCTTCTTGCATATTTATACATTTCCATTATGAATACATGATGTGTATGTGCTCGCAACATAACTTTGATGCTCTATTGTTGCACAAACATGATTTCCCCAATTTCAACCTAGGGATTTAGGGATTTTTGCCCAAATCCACAATGTAGGTAGGTTTTGGGTTAAATTGATACAACGTGATGATTGTTTAGATCTCTTAACATTGAATCTATAGTGGTTCAACAATTTCTCATGTGCATCACCATCTCTACGACCTTAATGCTCGAATTTTGGGTTTTTTTCCAACTTTAGAAACTAGGGCTTCATGTGCTTTGCCCTAACTTGTCACCGATTCTTGTGTTTGGGGAGGTCGTGGTAGGTTGTATACATGTTCAATAGGTTATCCCTACCACAATTTCAAAAGTTTACCCCAATTTTAGGAATTTTCAATTTTCCTCAAGCTTGAAAACTTAAATCTCCTCTATCTTGTTGTATTTTCTCTTTTAAATCTTAAATAGCTTCACAAAACACTTCACACATCACAATGGCGATTGTTCTATGTATTGTTGCTAAACCCATGCTTTGCTTGGTCCTTTGCATGTGTGTAAGTTGAATATGCCGCCAAGAAGAGGTCCTAGGAACCCACCACCAGCAAGGGTGTATGATGCCCATTGGTTCCATTCGTCGAATTATGAGGATTTATGGGAGGACTTCAAAGATGCTGAGATCATAACAGAGAGGAGGGTCATCACTAGTGACTTTTGATCCTTCAGAGTGGAGGAACGCTTTGCGAGGTTGAGGTGGTCGAGGATTCTCGAATCGATACATACCTACTACCCCGTATTGGTGCAGTATTTCTACACCAACTTCCACATGGAAGATTTAGGCGACGAGGGGTTTCGAATTACTAAACGGGTGAATGGTGTAGATATAGCCTTTACCACCACCGAGTTAGCGGAGATCCTCGACATCTCCCCGGAGGGTTCCACAAGGTATGTCCCTCCAAGGACTGAATACAACTGGCTTATGACCAATGAGGAGTATGCAGCCCTGATGCGTACCTTGCGGCCTACACGCATACAGTCCCGTCTACTCATTAGGGACCATTATCCCTCGCCCAGTCGCTCCAGATTTCGTCCCACATTGTTCAACTAAATGTGCTCCCCATTGGAGGGCACAAGGATCAAGTAATCCCTCACCTTAAAAAATTGTTTTTCCATGTTTCAGCACCTTAGTTAATGCCTAAACACATGAATTCTAACACTTGGGTGTTCTTCTTACTGGTGTCAATAATACAGAGCTACTGCGCCTACTGCTTGTACACCGATTGCTCCTTATGCCTCCTCAACAACATTGTTAGCACCATGGCACTTAGGGTGGATCACCCTGAGGAAGGGAATCTACCCTATGCCAAGTTGATCACTAAGATCCTTGCTCACTTTCAGGTTCCCTTAAATGAGGAGTGGAGTGGACCTCGAGATACTCCCTTCGACAAAACTTTGTTAAGAATGATGAAGATGATCAGACGGGAAGATAGTATGGAACTGCCACCTGTAGACACCACATTTTGTCTTTCCCCCTGGAGGTTTCCCATGACAATGATGAGTACTCTCCAAGGTATAGAGCCATTGTATCTGTGGATGTAGCGTCAGTGTGCACTACCTGAATCCGTTTACTGATCGTCGATTCCCCTTGCCGGAGCCCAAACCAAAGCCTCCAAGCCCTCCAAGATCCCCTGAAAAGGCTAGCCCTAACCTAGACCCCTTGGAACAAACTTGGCCCAGCATAGAACCTTGCCCAAATAGCCCCATCCTTCCCTGTCAACACTGAAACCCAGGTCGACACTCAAAGACCCTGAGTCAATATTGACCCCACCTTCCATCGCCATTGACATATCCAGTTGACTGTCGAGTAGAGCATTCCTACTGTCTAACCTACCTCTACATTCAGAATTTTTACATCGACAGATGAGCCATTTCCCTCGATGTCTAGTGATATCATCGACAACCACTCGATGTCGACTTTATCCCTCCTCGATGTTGACTCGACCCCAGTTCACTATCGAACCTGTGCAAATCCGAGAAACCAAAACTTGCCATATTTAGCTCTGAATTCGATTTCTTTCACGACCAAGTCCAATTTTGGCAACTTAGATACATATATTGGCTCCCTTAGACCCCAAGAAATACTTCCTAAGGCAACTAACCACTTGCCCGTACCCCATCGGCTCTTACCTTGACCAAAGACTCACCGTCGATGCAAAGACACCTACTTCCAATTATCTGGATCAAACCCAACATCCTTACATGAATTTGGGAGTGCACACACCCCTCTACATATATAAATACACCCCTCTCACGTTGAGGAGGATCCTTGTTTACTACTCAGTTGGTCTTTGGTCCTTGGTTCCTCAATTGCTCAATTGGTCCTCCCCCTTAGTAGCCTTTGGTCCACCACTTGGCCTTAGCCTATTATCTCCATTGCCCATTGAGTTTCTATACTTGAGACTTCAAGATCCAAGCTTAGAGTCATCCATCTACTGATTTTGGTGCTTGGACAATGAAGTGTCGCTTACGAAGAGACAAGATAAGCCACTACAAGAGGCGAACCTTGCTCCACATACGAATCTCCTGAGTCATAAAAGGAAACCTCCACATCCTCTTT
Source organism: Telopea speciosissima (assembly GCF_018873765.1). Taxonomy (NCBI): domain Eukaryota; kingdom Viridiplantae; phylum Streptophyta; class Magnoliopsida; order Proteales; family Proteaceae; genus Telopea; species Telopea speciosissima. Next base: position 27,938,229 of record NC_057920.1, read on the forward strand.
TTTGGTCATCTTCTAACTAGGTAGGTGACACTTTAGCGTCGAGTTTTGTTTAATTTACATTATTTTTTATTACTTAACTCGTTTTGCACCTCTGGAAGAGTGTGATCCCATCTCTCTAGATGGTGATCACACCTCTTTCTTCCCCTTTTCCTTCTTTTCATGTTGTGAATCTTTTGCATTCATGTATAGATCCATAATCCTCATCCCCCGTAGTCTAAGACTCCCTCATGCTTGCATTCATGTTATATAGATTTATATACCATGCACATGTTCTCTACGCATCTTCAATCCTAACTTTCACGTTCATTCCATGCCCTCCACGCACGCATATTAAATTATTGTTCTTTAGTTTTCATACATCCATCATTTAACCATGCTTAGTTAGCATCGATCATGCATAGGTCACGTAGGTTTTGAGTCCTTTATTTTACCTTCTTGTATACTAATCCCTGCCTTGCAGCCAGACCTCTGGGTATATGTTTCTTTACCTTCCCTTGTATTTTACTTTCTTACACTTTTCTTGCATTTCACATTCTCCCTAAAAGCATGTTATAACCCTACCCTACTTAGCAATAGAAAGACCGGCAAGTCTAGGCGGACTGGGGTGCTTAATATCTTCCTTAGACCATAACTTGACCCGTACCTAGACCAACAGACCATTTGTCCCCAAAAGTGCGCTTTCATGAGATTCATTATATTTACAATTTTGGGTCCCAGACCCTCCTCTAGTGGCGACTCCCAACATTTAATTCACTTCTCTCTTCTCCCCAAAGAGGAATGAGGTGGAGGACACGTGACGATCCCCCGCCATGGCCATCTGTCCTCACACCAACTAACAAGGTACAAGTAGCCAGAGAGGCTGAGGAGGAGGAGGCCCGGGAACAAGCTGGAGATGGGGTTGATGCTAGAGGTGATGGTGGTCATGATGGTGATGAGGGTTCGGGTGATGATGGTGACCATGGAGATGGGAGAGATGGTGGGGGCATCCCAATAGGTCCTGTTGCTGCTATTGTTCCACCTACTCGGAATGTCAGATAGAGGACTACCCTCCTACTTCGTAGACAGATGGAGATTCACTACCATAGCCAGACTTACCTATTCCACAACCTCGAGAGGATCCTCAGTTGGGTCCACCGGGTTGGGGTTATATACTGCAATGCTTTAGTGAGATGGAGCATTAAATAAATGATAGCATCTACACACATTGTGACTGCTCATGGGGTCAGGATTAATGGATATTGAACAACGGTTGGAGGTCATGGAAGAGCGTTTGGGCATAGTGAGACCTGAAAGGCCAACACCACGTACCATGGAGAAGCAAAGGGACAAGGGAAAGGAAAAACAGTAGCTCTAGGGTTTCTATTTTAGTTTCTTAGTTTATTATGGTCTTTTGTTATGTCATAGGTTAGTTTCTAGATGCTAGAACAATAAGATTGTAAGGAATTTCAGAAGAAATTTGTCTTTTATTTGAATTATGTCGCCCTTGGATGGGCTATTATGTATGGATGGTGGTTTAATATTACATAGCAACATTTTCATTCAAATACATTCTCTACTTGTCCCTATTATTAAATTGTGTGTTGTTTAAAGCTTTTATTAAGCGATTCCTATCGTTGAGTAAATCACTATGGTTAGGATCAATCAATGGACATGGCAAAGCAAGGTTGCTCTGATACCACACTGTCACACCCCACTCCCTAAGACTAGGCAGTGTGACTAGGATATGCCCTATAATATACACTTACCCCAAGATCAACTCCGTTGCAGTGCAATGATCACTTACCCAACATACTTGATACAATCAGAGTAATAGCGAAAATGATATAATATCATAATAACATCAGAGTACGGAAGCTAATCAAATGATAACAAACTTATAGGGTGGAAGTTTATCTCAACATCACATGATTTATCATCCGTACTAAATATATATTTAAAAATATAAAAATTTAAGTAAATAAAATTATCCTTAATTACAATCCTAAAGTAAGTGTTCAAATGGGCCTCAATGCCCCAAAGTCCTACTATGCCTCGTAGGTGCAAACATCACAAGTGTAATCCGATTCGTGCTCCTATTGCGAGCACCCCAAACATCTAGTCCATCTACAAATGGGTAGGGAGGATCCATCGCAGCCGCCACTGCATCTCTTGCATCCACATCTAAAAAGAAGGGCCATCAAGAAATGAGCTTCACTAAGCCCAGTGAGCAATTAGATCATACAAGCAAACACAATATCTATGAATGCGCGAATCATATCATGCATGAATGCCTTAGTTGATTTTCCAGCTAGCATCACAATCTAAGTCTGGGTTTAGTACTGCAGCACCCAAGGTAGCATCACTGGTCCTGAAAATGACAAAGCCCAACGATGTCAAACCCAAGTTGCGATGGAAGCTTGTAGTATCGGACTCGTCACTGAGATTATTCGTAAACTCCCTTGACAAAGCCCGTCCTGGCGTTCAGTCCGAAAATACAATCGACTTATGAACTTCTCGGCAGGATGCACTCGTGGGTTTGCCCACACAAACCTTTGTCGGTAAGGGTCGTAGCACTGGGTACATCAAAATCCTAACTAGCATACAACTATTTACATGAAATGGGTACGCGTATACGTAGGCCAGAGGTTGAGTCCTTAGTGCCAAAATAACGATCGGCCTGGCTATCCTCTCACCTCCTCTAGCTTATACACATATAAGAGTACAACGAATATGATACTGAACTAAACGGTCAACTGGTTACAAAATTGTTTCCATTCTAATGCAATGATTATTTCTAATGCAAATTATGACTACATGAGCAACAAGTAAATACCACATGGTGATCCCAAGTCTGGCACCCATTCACGGTACTTAGATCCCATCATCCACATTCATCTCATAACTATCACATGCCTATTACATAATCATCATCCATACCCATATGTCATCGTATAACCATTATTCACAATCACATTCCATCCATAGCAGTTCATATGTAAACATCAAACCCTAATCATCTAACATTCAACATGATAAGCATCCTACCATTTCTAACCCTAAACTAGCATTTAATATGGAATTAATTCTAATTTAACAACCACAGTGAATAAGCATCTCAACATGTTAAGCATAGCATATGTATGAATGGCATTCATAAGGCAGATATGAGAATCAAAACACTCTGAAATTAAGTTGTGAGTATCTAATCCATTCACCAAAATTATTGTACTAAAAGTCCTTAGGTTTCCGTGCAAGTGTATGCCCTTACAATAGGTAGAAATTACCCTAGAAAGTCCAGACACAGGTGTATATTAGCCGAGAAGGGGTTTGGGGTCAAAACCCTAAGTCAAACCTTAAGATAACAAGAAATTTGTCCTCACGGTTGGTCCCTACGGTCTGTGGACTCCATCGTCCGCAGGCCTGTGGTTTGTGCAGGCAGGAGCCTTTTTCCTTAAAGATTCCATTCGTGCGATCATTAGACCATCATCCACACCCATCGACTGCATAAGCCATTTTTGCTATATTTCAGCAAGGCTTGGGCTGGGGGTGGTCTACGAGCATGGGTCCTTCAGGGGGTCAATGGGGGACATCATCTAGAATTCTAGGCTGCAATTGGTCATTGGTTCAAGTCCCAATTAGGGCTCTATACTTGAATTAGATTTCATCCCAAAAAATCCCCAATTTGAAGTGTATCAATGGTGGTTTGGTCTTTTGGCTGAGAATTGATCAAGTGGAGATTACAATGGCCATCTCCAACAACAAATCAAGTAATTTAATCATTAGAATTGAAAAGCCCTATGGTCTGAGCTAGGAATCCATCACCTAAACCTAAGAGGAATTAATGAAAATAGAGAGAGAAGGGACTGCTCACAATAGGGAATGGATGGAAGCAGCAAAGGGAGGTGTTACAGAGCTGAAATTGGCTTAAGCTCCTTCCTCTCCATGAGATACTTGATTGAGCTAAGCTTTAGAAGTGCTGGATGTTGAGGAAAACACCTCATATACTCCAAGCCATGTTTTGATGATAACAAATAAAGCCTCTCTTGGACTAACATTTGTGTAAGATGAGAGCATAGCACCAAGTGAGGGGGAGCGTACACAAGAACATATATAAATGCATACTAGAATACTGCTTAAGATGATTCCAAAGACATGGAAGTCAAAGAGTCAAACTTTGAAGACAAAAGGCCTTGGCAAAACAAAAGAGCTTTTGTCAAAATTGAAGATATTTGAAGACTTTGTATTCATTTATTTGTAAACATAAAGTCACAAATAATGTAATGCACACACACACGTATACATTCATTTAGAATGTCCTTAGGAGGTAAAATGAACCCCTAAGACTTATGACCATTTAATTTTGGAACCCCTCAAACCAACCCCTTAATGGAATTGGCCTATTTCCACTAAAATTGCCCAATCTGGCATACCGGATCAATGGCAGTCTCAGGAAAATGGTCACAGTAGCCCTCCGGAGTACGCTGGATGATGATCCAGCATACCAGATCCTTTTAGCCTTTGTTTTACCCTAATCCGGCATACCGGATAGCTATCCAGCATACCGAATCAATATTAGGTTGTTATATTTTGACCGTTATTCCTCTGTTGAATATGGAAATTAGGTAATCCAGCATACCGGATTGGAATCTGGCATACTGGATTATATATGGCTTTTTGAATCCGATTTTAATTTAGATTCCTAATTAAATTAAGCCATCTAACCTATAAATACCCACTTGTTTTAGGCTCTAAACACCACTGCTAATCATAATCAAGAGCCTCCAAAAACAAGTTACCCTTAAGTGAGAATTCAAGCACTCATTCAAGGCATTCACTCTTACTTAGCTTCCTTCATTCAATTTGCATTAAAGTTCAAGATTGAAAGGTAGCATATCATTACTAAAGATTGAGGTAACTCTAATCCTTTAGTACATTCATTTTTACTTTATAAGTAAGTTGAATTCTCTTGCTCGAAATCAAGAGTAGGTTGAGTCCTCTTGCTCATCTTTCAAGATTTGTACGAGTCCTCTTGCTCTTACTCAAGATTCGATTTAGTGAAATTCTCTCTAAGGTGAGAGGAGTGGACGTAGACACGTGTTGGCCGAACCACTATAAATCTCTTGTGTCACTTTTGATTCATTGCTTGTTTATTGCTTGTCTTTACTTGGTTATTTCTGTTTTTTTTTTAATTTCCCTACTTTCACCTATTCACCCCCCTCTAAATGAATTCACATTTGGTATCAGAGAGGAAGCTCAAGATCGTATTTTTTTTAATCCAATTAAGAGTTTAAGACCATGGGATCCTCTGCCAATCGTAAGATTGAAGGATACAACATTACCCGACCTCCCTTCTTTGAAGGTGAAGGATTCTCCTATTGGAAGAATCGCTTCAAGAACTTCGTGTGTGCCAATAACATTGACGCATGAGAAGTAATTGAAAATGGATCAAATACTATAGACAAGGCCAAAGAAAAGTGGACCCCAGCTGAAAAAACTAAGATTCAACTCAATTTTGTAGCTATAAGTTATATTCAATGTGCTCTAGGAGAAAAGGAGTACAATAGAACTTGCATGTGTGACTCCGCTAAGGAGATGTTTGACAAGCTTGTTGTTGCCTATGAAGGTACTTCAGAAGTCAAGCAATCTAAGATTGATATGCTTGTGAACGAATATGAGCTATTTAAAATGAAAAATGATGAAGACATATATGCTATGTTTACCCAGTTTACTAACAATGTGAACAAGCTGAAAGGGTTAGGGAATGTCTACTCCAATGGTGAAAATGTTCGAAAGATTTTGAGATCTCTCTCAAAGGAATGGAGACCCAAGACTACTGCGATCAAAGAATCCAAAGACATTGACAAACTAAGCCTAGATGAGCTGTTGGGATCACTCCAAACTCATGAGATGGAACTCAAACACGACACCAATGACGATGAATCTAAAGAACCAAAGAAGAAAGTTGTAGCATTCAAGACATGAAATCAGCGATGATGAAGAAGAATTGTCTGATGATGAGATTGCTTATCTGTCCAAGAAATTTTTTAAATTCTTGAAGAACAAAGGAAAAGCCACTTTCAACAAGAAGAGATTTTCAAGGGATCGAAAAGGTAAAAATACTTCCAAAGAAACTAATGACTCTTCTTCAAAAGATATTGTGTGCTATGAATATAGGAAACCAGAACACATCAGAGGAGACTGTCCAAAAATAAAGAAATACAAGAAAACCTACAAAGCTGAACATTCTTTTTATTCAAGTAATGAAGAAGAAGATGATGAAGCATCTCAAGAAGGAGAAGAACAAACCAATCTGGCACTCATGGCCACCGAAGATGAAGAAACTCAAAATGAGGTAGCCCCCACTTCTCCATCTCATAAAGATAAGGACTTTTTAGAATTGAAAAAAGCTTTTGAAGATCTTTACCAAAGTAGCTTGGAACTAGCTACTACCAAGAAGAATCTTTTGATAGAGATAAATACCCTTAAAGACCAAAACACAACTCTAACTTCTTAAGTTAACATCTTGGAAGAAGAAAATGAGAAATTGTGTAAAGACTTAGAATATTTTACTAACGAAAAAAGGACTCTTGACATCTTACTTGGAAATGTCTCCAAAGCACCTCTCAACAAGGAAGGGGTAGGCTATGATGTGAACAAAGGTTCAAATCAAGCAAAAGAGCCAAGTACAAGTAAAATGGTAAGTAAGAAAGTTAAAAAGAAGTTTTGTAACTACTGTAAGAATAAAGGTCACTCTATTGAGGAGTGCTACTTAAGAAAGAAAAGCCATCAATTTAGTAAGCCAAATCCCAACTGAAAGACTCCATACATCCCTTAAACTGTTGTATGCAATAATTGCAACAAGAAGGGACACACTATTTGGGAATGCTATCACATGAAACAACATTTTCATCGTCCTAGAAGACCTTACAATGGTCAAAACAGGAGAAGTCATCCAAAGGTGCAAAGACCAACTAGAACTCCACCTAAGGTGCAAAGACCACCCAAAAGCCAAGGTTCATATAGAATACCCCAAAACCAAAAACCTTGGAACCCCCAATCATACCCTAATTGGTATGGGAACCAAAAGGCAAATGGTAACCAAATGATTTGAAAACCAAGAGAAATATATGATACTAACAATGACGGACCCAACATACAATGGGGACTGTAGACGATGATTTTTTGTCACCCCCTAATTGGCGATGATGACAACGGGACATGGACAATGGATGATGGACGACGCACTCTCCCTCTTTTTAGACCCAAAGATACCTGACCCATAAGACCAAGAACCATGTTGAGCACAAAATGTCCCATTTTAGGCCCAAAAACAAGGAAAAATGGCACTATGCTCCCACGGCGCCGTGGACCCTTCCCACGGCACCGTGGACACCTTCCCACGACACCGTGAGGATGTGTACTGGATTTCCACGGCGCCATGAGGGGGTGTGACATCATCCTACTGACGTCACCCACGGCGCCGTGGAGGACTTATCCGGCCAGGAGAGAGAAGGGGTCCCTCCCTATAAATAGGAGGATCCCCTCCCACATTTCCCAAGGAATTTTGGGTAGAGAGACCCTCCCCAAGTGATTCCTAGCCTCTTTTCCTCCCCTTTCACCCTCATTTCTCCTCCTTCTCACATGAGAGTGTGAGTGCTTGAAGTCTTCTTGTGGCGGACAGATCCTTCGATTGTCCCTCTAAGTATAGAGCACTTTTTGCTCCTTGGCGTTGTTATCCCGTCTGTACACGGATAATCATCAAAACTCCTTTATTACAGACGTTATTCTATCTGTTTACCCCTCTCCAAATCATTTGAAAGAGTCGTTACTCTGCCAAGAAAGAATCGGTGTCAGTCCATTCGCTTATCTCCCCTGAGCCAGGGGAATACAACCATACAGGTACAATTACTGCATTTTTTGTTGATTCAATGTAGTCCTTTCATATTTCATCGTTTTAGTCCGCATTTTTCATATATGCAATGTAGTTTATTATGCTTTAGTTCAATTTATAGCATCTGAGTGTAGTTCATAATATCCCCCATCCCCGTAATAAAAGAGAGAGAACATTCGTCCTTATGTAGCATCTAACACAGGGAGACCGGCTTCAGTCGGGTGAGGTGGGTGCCTAACACCTTCCCATACTCGTAACCTGACCCCTTACCCGAACCTTTGGTCGGACCATATGGAGTCACGTAGCCCGATTTCGCTCACAACGGGTAAGGCTACCTTTAATGGGTCCTAGGCCCTAACCCTAGGTGGCGACTTCACATTATATTAACATATTTTAATGCATGATCCCAATCCCCTATTTTTTCAATATTATACATTGACAATATTATCCATATCCATATACACACACACACATATATCTCTTAAAACCCTATGTCGCCATATACTATAAGGGCTGAGGAAACCCTCATCCCGAGGGACCAAGGTACTTACAGTGGCGACTTCACTGGGGATCTGGTGGATAAATGTCCCCCCGAGGTCAAACTCTCTAAATAGGTGCTATCAATAAATGACAGAATGTTCTCTCTAAACTTTTATAAAAAAAAGAGTAAAAAAATAATATATATATATATATATATAAAATGTACAAAACAAATAAATAAATAAATAAATACACACCATAATATGTTTGTCTGGCTAACCCTTATGTGTACTAACCGCATCATGCATAGTGCTCGAAGTGAAATCAAACGGCAAGGGTACTACCTGTCGTGCCTTTACCCCCGAGGAGGTGAGGCACGTCATACTAAGTACTCTGAGATCGGATGATAGTCGCTTCCTGTACCACTTTCTTGCACACATACACTGCATGGAAACCCCTCTTACCCCCGTAGTTAGTCATTGGACCCCATGAGTAGTCATGGGTAATTCGCGGCGAAACTACAGCCCTTGATATTTACTGTACGAGTTTAGAATCACCAACGAGGGTATTCACTAGTGTGCTGTGGAGTGCTTTGCCACTCAAAAAAGGCACTAGCTCGATTACTCTGAGTTTGTGTGACCTATTCTCCAGGTATATCAAAAGAACCACGTGCCTACAATTCGCGATCACGAGCGATAGGTATATTGGTTCTGTCAAGGGTGGCCTTGTTCTGTCCTATGGAAGCCTACCCATTACATGCATCATGTAGGAAAATAGACCACATATGATTAGGGTACGACACAAACTAACCTTTGTTAGCTGTAAGAAAGACCGAGTTTAGGGTCATTTGACGATTAACCTGGTTTTGATATGAGATGCCACCAAAGATAAGAAATTCCATAGTCCCACGATGGTCCCTCAAAGAAAAATGGAAGTCCACTTCCATATAATGGAACCTTACATGTCCCTCGAAAAAAAAAAAAAAGGCATCTCATCTTGACTCCAGACATAATCATCAATAACCCGGTAACTAGGATCTTTCTTTTGTTTTTTGTTTTTTTTTTTTTATTGTGTTCGAAAATGCTTCGGCAATGACGGCATTCGAAGTCTGGTCTCAGAAGGAGTCTGCTGAAACTCTGATGACCACTCCGATTACTTGAGTCGAATAAAATAATAAAATGATATGAAACAAATGTTATAAAATACCAAAACAAAAAATCATAAAAAACTCAAAAGGAAAAAATGACAAAATAAAATAAAATAAAATTCTTCTTTAGCCTTCTTAGGGTCTAAACTAGGTATTCTTCTCTCTTTCATAGAAGCACGATCCGTCCTTATCCATCTGGATCCGACGCGGCGGAAGGTTGACTCGAGCCAGCCCACCATTCTCCTCAAGATCCCTGATTCCTTCTCATTCTTCTAGTTCATCTTCTGAGATATCACTTGTGAGTAACATGAATCCTCCGGAGGATCACTTGTCTGAAAGTCACGTCGAAGATCGAGTGGATAGGCTACAAGTAGACATGGCCGAAATGCGGCAACTCATGGCACAACTAGTTCAGTCGGTCAATAAACTATCTAAGGGTGGATCCATAGCTGGACCAGCAGAGCAAGAAGTCCGAAAAACTAACCCCGCAACCATCAAGACTCCAATCATCATACCAGTAGAAGAAGGGGAAGATAGCCACCCTATGGACCCTCCTGAGACTGAAAGGGAGAAGAAAATGAGAGAAAAAGTAGCTGAGTTGGAAGTGGTTGTCAAGGGCAAAGTCAAAGAAAAAGATGAAGAAGACCTGGTGTTCTTTCCTGAAGGGAAAATCCCCGAAGATTTCAAATGGAAATTGGATAAGTTCGACGGATCGGGAGATCCTAGGGCTCATCTCAAGATTTTTGCCACCATTGCTAGATCATGGGGACTTTCTGAAAACCAAATGGGACAGGCGTTCTTGTATTCTTTGGCCGGATCTGCTTTGAGGTGGTTAACCCAGCTTGATCACACTCAAACCCAGTCATGGGCCTCTGTGGTTAAAGCCTTCACTAAGTAATATTCATACAACACCGAGATGGATATTACTCGAAGAGAATTGGAAACCTTGAGGCAAGAACCAAGTGAAGAGTTCTCAAACTACATCATGCGGTTCAGGGAGAAGGCCGCAAAAATGTGGAACCGGCCTACTGAGGAGGAGCAGGTCGAGATATTGTTAGAAAATCTATACGGGGAGTACCGTGAGAAGATACACTACTAGCACATCAAGACATTTGATGCTCTTATGACAATTGGGAAGAAGATTGAAGATAAGATCTTTAAAGAAAGGCAGAATCAGGGGATGACCCGTGAAGCATCAGGAAGCTATTCGGCAAGGAAAAGCCTAAGAGCCAAAGGAGGAAATACTGTAGGGACAAGCAGCCAGGCGGCAGAAGTCCAGGTGGTAGCTGCAGGATCCACCCCTCTTGTGATCCAAACTAAATCTGAAGCATCCAGGAGGAATTTCAACTTTGAAGGAATGACACCCTCGTTGTTATTCACCAAGCTCAAGAAGCAGGGAATGATCAATTCAGTTCCTCCTAGGCCTGTGGATTTAAACAATCCACCTACCTGGTATAAGCCCAATCTGTACTGCCATTACCACGACCAACAAGGCCATCATACAGATAGATGCCTAGCTCTTAAGCATGCGATCCAGGACTTGATTGACGAGGGAAAAATTGAACTTCAGAAGAAGCAGCCGCCAAATGTCACCACAAATCCTCTACCTAACCATGGAGTAAACATGCTTCAAGAGGATGCCGAGCAAGCAGATCCTACCACTTTGATCCATCCAGTCGGGAAGAGGAAGCTAATGAAGGCACACGTCTATATAGCAATGTTGACCAAGAAACTTAAGGAGGGAAAAGAGCCACAGATTCGACAAGAGGTGTCTCAGGAAGTGGATCGGCCCGATTCCCCTTTCTATCATCCAAAGTCAGCATGTGCCACGTGGATAGAAAACCAGATACCTGCATGGAAAATCTCACAACCATTGGTGAAGGGGACATATTCCCCAGAGTCATCTACAGGGTCAGTAAACATGTTGCAGGAAGAGACATCATTCCAAGATCCTACTACATTGATCCAGCCCATCCCGTGGTATTTAGGAAGAGATGAGCAGTCACGGCAAGCACAGGCAGAAAGAATGCAGGTTTGCATTTACTGCGCCTGAACCAACTGTGATGGGAATATCCGACCAAGCGGGCAACCATGTGATCAAGGCAGAGGTATAGCATCCGTCAACCAGCTTCAAAAGTTGGATTTCTTGGAGTATGGAGTAGAGGGTCTCGAGACAATGACACCATTGTGCAAGTATGGTTTCTCATCATCCGAAATGTGTCACCTGATTCCTAAAGAAGAAGAAGGGACTGAAATCACCAGAGTCACACCTCAGCTCCTTAAAGCAGTCTCAGCACTAGCTATTAGACAAGCTCTGACCAAAGAAGTCTCTCTTGTCCATATAGGGGGGGATACTGACAATAGCTCAGATGAGGAAGACGATCGAGAAATCCACGAGGGATGGATAGAGTATGTCGAGCAAAGTCCAACGATGGAGGACGAAGGAGTAGAAGCGATGGATTGGGTAAATAACACCGAAAGCAATGATAATAATGACCCTACCAGCCTTATTCAACCCATATCATCAAATGAGGATGAAAGCAGAGATGATGAGGAGATATCATCTCCAGAGGTTCCCAGAGGCGATTGGACGGTGTCCAGAGAAGATTTTGAGCCTTGGAACATGAGCGCCTTCTACCAGGTTGTAGATATACTCGATGTTTCCACCAATACTCAAGAGATCCTGTACAAGGCTACTTCTCTATTTCCAGATCTGGTGTGTAGTAACTTCGCAGCACGTTGTGAGAGCTTGGTGATGCCAAATGAGAGCGATGTACTCGCTCGAACCCTCCATGAGCTGAAAAACATGACTTGGTTAGTCAATGCTTTGGCCTGTGATCTGTTCGAAACTCCTCCAGAAGACCTGGTCTTGTATTCAGATTCATTCTCCTATCAGGATCCACCCCGAAGAAGTGAAACATGGGACGCATGGATCAATGATATCAGCCTCGGGGAATTTTAGATTGACCCCACCGGAGGTATCTTTCCTATGGACATCGATGATGAAGGGGAAGAGCCGTTGGAAGAAGAACAATCATCTGAAGAAGATGAAAGTAAGCTAGAATCTGCATCAGAGGAATCGAATGATGAAGTGTCTGAAGGGGAAGAAGAAACGAAGGATGAGGAACCTTGGCAACTAAGGACGCGTCTGGAGAAGTACGAGAACATTTGCGGGCCCACACCATGGGAATTATCATTCCAGGTGAACAAGATCCACCGGGATGTGGATAAAATCCAGGAAATGCTCATGAGAACGGTGGTCTTGGATGATAAGTACTAGGAGGAGCTTCAACAGCTAGAACCTGTTAGAGAACAGTGGGCGCTCCCTCAAGCAATTCGTCATTTGGAAAACTCTGTAAAGCTAACTTTGGCCTTGGCACAAGACCTATGTGGGACCCCTCCTTCGTCCCCAAATCAGGGTAACAGAGAATACTGTGTGTGGGCAACAGCACATGATGATTTCTATATGTGTCATATCAATGAGGGAGGAACAATAAATGACCCAACAGGGAATATCCACCCAGTTATTTCAAGCCCGGAAGAGAGGTCCGAAAGTTCAGTTTCTTAAGGAGAAAAGAAGGATCGTAACTTCTATAAGTCATTGGCGGAAGCAAGAAAGAAGTACCAAGCGGCTTCAGAAGCCTTTCATGCCATTAACCAATTGGTACCAGAAGAATCTCATATAGTCCAATAGGTTGCTGAAAAGCAAGAAACCTTATCAAGAATTCTAAATCAGGCCCGGAAGTCTATTATGGCCTTATCTGGTGAAGAAGGTAAAACCCGAATTTGTCCCAAGGGTCCTCTTATCATCACTGATAGTGACGAAGAAGATGGAGACTTTTGCCCAGTCCGGTTGGTTATCAAAGAAAGAGAGTTAGATGTGGGAGAGACCAGGAGTGGCCGAAACTTCAAGAATAAAGAGTTGACAGTGGAAAAATATCGGTCTAGCCAATCAATGACGGTTGTTGAGCTAGAAAACCGAGTACTAGACCAATTGAAGAAAGCCCAAGCTAATATCTCAATCTGGGGATTGTTAATGGCATCGCCAACCCATCGAGAAGCTATTTTGAAAGCTCTTACCAAGGTTCAAGTACCCATAGAAATGGGGCCTGAGGAATTATCTCACATAGTGGGGGCCACTTATGCCATTCAGTCATAATTTTTCTCAAAAGAGGATTTACCCCCAGGAGGAAAGAATCACAACTGGGCACTTTACATTACAGTGGAATGTAACAAGAATCAGGTCCCCCAGGTTCTGATAGACAATGGGTCCACCCTCAATGTAATGCCCCCTCAAAGCAGCCAGATGTATGGGTTTATCTGTAGACAAGATGAAGTCGTCCAGTTAAACCATCAGAGCATACAACAATTCCAGAAGGGAGGTAATTGGGATTCTTACCACCAGTATCAAGATTGGACCAGCTTGCTTTACCATAGACTTCCAAGTCATCGACATTCAAGCATCCTTCAATATGTTGCTTTGAAGACCATGGCTACATTCAACGGGAGCCCTAGTATCAAGTCTTCATCAAAAGCAGAAGTTCATATATGACCAGAAAGTAATTACCATCTTTGGAGACCCAGAAATGGTACATACCTTGGCCAACATTGAAGTAGGTGGTTCATCCTCGCAGGAAGTGCAGTTGGGTGGGTTTAAAATCGGCCACATTTGTACTACCTCTGCAAGTGAAGAAGACCAGAGTCTAGGTAAATTCCTGACGATGTGGAGCGAGGCCACTATAAAGATTATGAGAAAGATGAAATATTTCCCTGGATTAGGATTGGGAAAAAACCAACAGGGGGTACCGGCATTCCCGGAGATACCAGCCAATGCCAACCGTTGTGGATTAGGGTTTAACCTGAAGAACCCAAGGAAGAAAGCCACAGGACAGAAGAATAGTGAGACAAATGGTGAGCCATACTTCAAGACTCTGAATGGGTACTTCGTGAAAGAGGGAGAAGACTTCCCTTACTGTGGAAATCCAGAACCATGGTTCAATCAAGAGCAGGGCGAACGTCTACCAGGACTTGAAATATTCTTTAAGAACGAAGTGGACTGGATAGCCATGGAATTGGATCAAGCCAGCAAGAAGGAAGTCACAGGGGATCAAGGGATCGGCGAACTGTACGAGGTGGCAGTGATCATTGAAGAAGAGGAAGAAGGATCGACACCACATCTTCTCATACAACCTCTCCAAGGATCCATAGCAAATTGGGCAAGAATGATGGAAGATTTCCATATTAATGAGTCGAAGTTGTAACCAGCTCTAGCATAGTCCTGTCTAAGTCTCGTCTCTCGAGTCTCAGATTCAATCCTGTGGAAATGTCCATCCATTGGGTCTGTCTGTACTCTTCCCCTTATCATGAATGAAATTGTTGATTCGACTATGTTTCTTCTTCTTCTTCCTATTCTTCTGATGATGATAATGTCTTAGAACATCGTAATCTGTTAGAACAATTGGAGCAAAGAAGAGCTCAACCCGTCCGAGAGGACACCCACCCCGTAAATATAGGGACCGATCAATTCCCTCAAATAATCAAAATTGGTGCTTCTCTCAACAAAGACGAGACGTCCCAAATGATCTCTCTTCTCAAGGAATTTGAGGAAGTCTTCGCCTGGTCCTATAAGGATATGCCTGGCATCGATCCAAAGATTGTGCAATATGAACTACCAACATATCCGGAGGCTCGCCCAGTCAAGCAGAAGTTAAGAAGGATGCGGCCGGAATGGAGTGAGAAGATCAGGGAAGAAGTCATCAAACAATGGAATGCAGGATTTCAAGTAACCCAGTACCCTCAATGGTTGTCCAATATTGTCCCAGTCCCTAAGAAAGATGGGAAGGTCAGAATGTATGAGGATTTTCGTGACCTAAACAGGGTCAGCCTGAAGGATGATTTTCCATTACCCCACATTGACATTTTGGTAGACAACACTGCAGGCCATGCTCTACTGTCCTTCATGGATGGTTTCTCAGGATATAACCAAATTAGTATGTGCCCGGAGGACAGGGAGAAAACTGCCTTCACCACACCCTGGGGCACATTTTGTTACAAAGTAATGCCTTTTGGGTTGAAAAATGCTAGGGCAACATATCAAAGAGCGGCCACGGCTATCCTACACGACATGATACACAAAGAAGTAGAGGTATATGTCGATGATATGATAGTCAAATCTATTGACCGACAAGACCATTTTGCAGCTCTCAGAAAGTTTTTTGAAAGAATCAAAGAATACAAGCTAAGGCTGAACCCTCAGAAGTGTGTGTGTTTGGGGCCAAAGCAGGAAAATTACTGGGATTTCTTGTCAGCAAAAGAGGGATAGAAGTGGACCCTAACAAGATAAAAGCCATCATGGAAATGCCACCACCTCGGATAGAAAAAGAGGTACGAGGGTTTTTGGGCTGCATCTAGTACATCAGTAGATTCATATCTCAGTTGACATCCACTTGTGAACCTATCTTCAAACTCCTAAGGAAGAAAGAGCCGAAAGAATGGAATGAGAAATGTCAAGATGCCTTTATGAAAATCAAAGAGTATCTACTTTCTCCTCCTATACTTGTCCCTCCAGTGTTCAGTGAACCTTTGCTCCTATATTTGTCAGTAGGAGAAACAGCGGTCGGATCAATGATGGTCCAAGTTGGCAAGGTGGATGGAGAAGAGCATGCAATCTACTATGTAAGCAGGAAATTCCTCGAGTATGAAACTCGATATGCTCCAGTAGAAAAGACATGTACATCTCTGGTTTGGGTAACCAAGCGCTTGAGGCACTACATGGTGTCACATCCCGTCAGGTTGATCTCTCGAATGGATCCAATTAAGTATCTCTTTGAGAAACCAGCATTGACAGGGAGAATGGCTAAGTGGTTGTTGCTATTATCAGAATTCGACATAACTTATGTCAGTCAAAAGTCTGTCAAAGGGCGGGCAATCTCTGACCATCTAGCAACATTTCCCTCAGAGGATGATTCCCGAGCAACAGAGGACCTCTTCCCAGATGAAGACTTACACTCCATAGAAGCCAAACCAACTAGAAGGTGGCAATTGTACTTTGATGGAGCCGCCAATCAAAAAGGATTTGGCGCAGGGGTATTATTGATAACTCCGGAGGACTTTTACTTGCCAATGGCCTTCAGATTGGAATTTAGCTGTACCAATAACATAGCAGAGTATGAAGCTTGTGCTATTGGGTTAGAAATGGCTCTGTCTGTAGGAGTTGACAAAATTAAAGTTTACAGAGATTCCTCCGTGGTGATCTGTCAAACACAAGGAAAGTGGAAGACTAAGGATGAGAAGCTGAAGCCCTACCAGGTTTATCTGGAACAACTGACGCAATGCTTCAAGGAAGTTTCTTTTGAGTATCTGCCCAGGGATAGCAATCGGTTTGCCGATGCTTTAGCCACTTTGGCGTCCATGGTAGAATGTGATACTCGGGATAAGATCCAGCCCTTCCTAATAGAAAGAAGGACCAACCCAGCATATGGAGAACCAATCAATACACTCACTGAGGATGGAAGACCTTGGTATGCTCCAGTGGTCGACTACATCAAGGAAAGGAGATATCCTGAAGACTTTTCAGAAAGAGAGAAGAGGCATTTGCAAAAATATGCTACTCAATTCATCCTCCAAGGAAACTTGTTGTATAAGAGGTCTTATGATGGTATCTAACTATTATGTGTAGATGAGGATCAGGCTCAAATCATTATGGAAGAAATCCATCAAGGAATATATGGACCACACATGAATGCAACGATGTTGGCCAAGAAAATTCTCAGGATGGGATACTATTGGGTCACTATGGAAGCTGAGTGTGCTACCTTCGTAAGACGATGTCATAAATGTCAGATATTTGCCAACATCATTCATATTCATCCAACAGAGTTGCACTCATTAAATGCCCCTTGACCATTTTCTACCTGGGGAATCGATGTAGTTGGTAAAATAACTCCAAAGGCTTCAAATGGACATCAATTCGTGTTAGTCGCTATCGACTATTTCACAAAATGGGTGGAGGCTCAATCTTATGCAGTTCTAACTTCCGCCAAGGTAGCAAAGTTCATAAAAGAGAATCTCATCTGCAAATACGGTGTGCCGCAATAGTTGATTTCAGATCAAGGCCTGCATTTTAAGGGAAAAGTGAAAGAACTCTGTAACCAATTTGGCATTAAGAGGCATAAGTCTACTACTTATCAGCCACAGACTAATGGAGCAGTAGAAGCAGCCAACAAGAATATGAAGGTCATATTGCAAAAGACGATAGATACACACAATGACTGGGCGGAGAAACTTCTACTAGCATTATGGGCATATCGGACATCCATCCGAACCTCTACCGGAGCTACCCCATATTCTCTGGTATATAGGATGGAAGTCGTATTGCCAGTAGAAATTTAAGTCCCTTTTCTTCGAGTCTTACTCGATAGTCAATTGCCAGAAGGGGAATGGGTAAGGGCTGTAGTTGGTAAAATAACTCCAAAGGCTTCAAATGGACATCAATTCGTGTTAGTCGCTATCGACTATTTCACAAAATGGGTGGAGGCTCAATCTTATGCAGTTCTAACTTCCGCCAAGGTAGCAAAGTTCATAAAAGAGAATCTCATCTGCAGATACGGTGTGCCGCAACAGTTGATTTCAGATCAAGGCCTGCATTTCAAGGGAAAAGTTGAAGAACTCTGTAACCAATTTGGCATTAAGAGGCATAAGTCTACTACTTACCGGCCACAGACTAATGGAGCAGTAGAAGCAGCCAACAAGAATATGAAGGTCATATTGCAAAAGATGGCAGATACACACAATGACTGGGCGGAGAAACTTCCACTAGCATTATGGGCATATCGGACATCCATCCGAACCTCTACCGGAGCTACCCCGTATTCTCTGGTATATGGGATGGAAGCCGTATTGCCGGTAGAAATTCAGGTCCCTTTTCTTCGAGTCTTACTCGATAGTCAATTGCTAGAAGGGGAATGGGTAAGAGCCAGATATGAAGAGCTCAATCTCTTGGATGAGAAAAGGATGAAGGTCATGGACAATCTCAAGAAATATCAGCAAAGAATGGCTAGGGCATTCAATAAGGGTGTCCGCACTCGGAGCATTGAAGAAGGAGATTTGGTCCTTAGAGAGCAGCGAGCTCCAATCCACGACCCAAGAGGAAAGTTCCGACCCAATTGGAGTGGACCCTACAAAGTCAAGACCATATTGCCAGGACAGGCGGTCCAACTCTCTGATCTTGACGGAGAAGATCTTCGGGGTCTGGTTAATATGGACTAGCTAAAGAAGTATTTTGTCTGAGATATGTGGAGCAATTTGAACTACATTCGACCTGATTCCTCCGAAGGGATACGTAGGCAACTCGATGTATTCGGGTACGGTCTCAAAAAAAAAAAAAAAAAAAAAAAAAGAAAAAGAAAGAGAGGGCATTGTATTGGTTTCCTCCCATAAATTCCGCCAGTCGGCGTCCCTTGCACATATGAGTAAATCTCGACATTTGGCCTTCTATTCCTTGACCTAGCTTAGGAGTAAAGTCATCTAGAGTTGGTTATTAAAAAAGGATTTATTCATTCTGTGTCACAAAATGCTAACCTAATCCTTGATACAGGTAGTATGAGGGGACCAAAGAAAGAAGGACTCGACGAACAGTTGCGTCAGTGGACTCTCCGGATGAATGTGGACGAGTCTACACTTCTAAAGGATCACCATCTGATAGTATTGGGAAGGATCAGTTGCTTCAAGCTCCATCATGATTTACTAAGGGAAGTGTCGAAGTGCTGGAATCCCCAATTGCTCGCATTTTGCTTCGAAAAAGTCTGGCTGACTCCGACCATTGAAGAATTCTGGGCTTGCATGATGTCACCCCCTCGAGGAAAGTTGTTCCTCCCAACTATGGAGAAAGAACAGCTCTTCAAAAATTTGGGAGATTTCTTCGCCTTGAATAAGAAGGAGTTAAAGCAAGTTCTCAATTATGACAAGGTGGATGCGTTGAAAGTTGCGAAGATCTTCAACAACAATGGATTTGAAGAAGAAAGACAGATCCGAAGCAGAAAGTGGCCGTACTTATTCTGTATGATTGGGAGGTACTTGTTAGCATCTCCGGGAAAAGGCATGTCTCCAATAATTGTAGAAGTGGTTAGGCAAATTGAAGAAGGATGCGACATCGCTCCTACCATTTTAGAAGAAACATTCAAAGGGTTTGATACCATGAGTCAATCTCAGAAATACGGAACAAACTTCCTTCATGGATCTCCGGCGGTGTTCCAAATGTGGTTGATGGAAAAACTAAAATTGGTCACACCAATTCCGTGTCCTCATCTCCGGCCTATACATTATCAAATACAAAGGGAAGAGTCAGAATTCCACAAGGTCCAAGACTGGAAGAAATATTTAGAGGAGAGAAATGTCCAAGAAATCCAATGGAACTGCCCTTGGATGAAGGCCGAGATAGAAAAATCAGAAACATCAGGGTACAATTATGTGAGATTCATGGGTTTAACTAACACCAGTTTTTATATCCCTTCCTTAGTATCTCCAAGACAGGAACGACCTAAGATGGAGAATTTCAGAACCCCAGAGATGTGACACAAGAAGTGGTGATTCTGTTATCCGAAAAATGTTACAAATAAGTGATATCAATTTGATGTTCCTATCTTTACTTGTTTGTCTGTTCTTTCTCAATTTCTCTGTCCTTGCTCATGTAATGAAACCATTTACCAATGGAATTTGTGCTTCTAAGGAAAGGGATGGAGTCTCATGTGCATTTCAAAGAAAGAAATATCCAATGAATTCATAAACAATTCGTGTATGTGTACAAAAAAGAAGAAGAAAAGTGTACATAAAAATTGCACCAGTATCCATACCAAAATGTATAAACAAAAAAGAAGAAGGGAAGGAGATTAAATGTACATAGTTGTACCAATACTTCCAAATAAAACAAAAAAAAAAACAAAAAATAGAAGAGGAGCGGTCATGACTCAGGGGAGTAATCGTCAACATCCAAGCCTTCCCCCTCTCCGCTTTGGGACGCTATCAGGGCATCCCTCTAGACCTCAACCCGCGTAAGGTTGAACTGCAGCTGCTCATTTGCAAGCCTGAGTCTCTCAATCTCTCTTTGGCAATGGTCGAGCTCAACCCTCTAAAAAAAAAAAAAAAGAAAGAGAAAGAGAGGAAAATCAAAAGATAAGCAAGAAAAAAATTAATAATAAAAATTTTGAAATAAGAACAAAAAAAAAAGAAAAGAGGGGGGGGGGGGGGCGAAAGAGACGAAGCATTACCATCCTATGGCCTGCGTCCACACGCAAGATGATCGTCTCATCCATGCTCGCCATCATGCGCCTCATGTCGGCGTATCGGCTCGCATCCACCTAAACATGATAATCATCCAAGATGTCAAGAATTTGAAAAATAATGGATGAAGTTAGGAAAGTTGGATGTGCTTACCCCATCATAAGGAAGAGGGAGGCCTAGGTCTGTGTCTGCAGCCCGAGGAGGTGGTAAGATGACCTCAACCATCCCAGGCTCGTAGTGGCGAATAAACCATGAACGATACCCTGGAATGTGGTCATCTGGACCAGCAATCCGCAGGGCTAGAACCTCTCCAGAAGGCCCAACATCTGACTCCACCTCCCTTACTCGGGAGGCGCGAGAAGAGCTCCCACCACCATAGACCCCTAGAATCATGGGGCGACCTGGAAACTGCCAAGAAGAGAAACACATCAGAATAAAAGCTAGATTAACAATCTGAGGAGAAGAGGGGAAAATGGAGAAGATCTTACCTGAGGTCCCTCGCGGGTGAGGGGGACGCAGACTGTCTCTCGGAGAAGGAAGTTGGTATAGTCCATCTCGACTAGCACCAGCCCAGTCGCAGGCTCACCAACCCTCCAGTGCCTGATCTCATCCCGATCCATCAAGGCTGGCTGATGGACCCAAGCAGGAGGAGGGCAGGGCACCAAGCGAGCCTCAGACCACTGCAGGGACACTCGCTCTCCCAAGTAAAAGGCAAACCCCCATGGGCCCTCAAAAAGGACCCTGCTAGTGGAGAGAGCTGAGGCCCTGTCAAACATGTCCGGCTCTAAAATCATCTCCCCCAAATAAGGACGGAGAAAAGCCTGTCAAGTAAGAGTCAAGATCAATGCAAAAAAAAAAGAAGAGAAGAAAAGAGAAAATAAGATAAACAACCACTTTAAATTTACCTCGGTAGGCTGCAACTCGTTCAGGAGGCCGCGAATGGACCCAAGGTCGTTATGGCGACCGCTCCTGAGCAAGTGGGACTTACGCCATCGCGTAGTCTGAGGAAAGGTGGTTCCGAGGTCATCCCTAGGTCTGAAAGTAGGGACCCGGAACCGAAGGATCTCATAGCTCCACGTCTGTAATAGACAATCATAAATGAGCTCAAATAAGTAAGAATACAATAAAAATAAAAAAAGGAAAGAGAAAAAGGCAAAGTTGAGAGAACTAACCCATAGGACATAGCAGCATCCGATCAAGTTCGGTGACCCCACAACCAGATAGTCTAACATATCCAGGAAGCAGGCGTACGCCGAGCCCCCCCAATCGTAGCCTGCGGCCACGTCAAAGTGCTCAAAGAAGCGAACATATGCAGCATCGGCTATCACCGTACCCGTCATATCGCTAAAGATCACCTCCGCCAGCAAAAAGAGGAGGAAGCATCGAGCCTGCTGATCCTGAAGCACGGACGGCGATTGGTCTATAACGACCCTCTCATCCCAGCTACCCCTCAGGACCGACGCAGGAATCTCTCTCCCTGTAACGGCAATCCCCAGCTGCTGCCTGTAATACTCCAGGCGCTCTGATGGCTCCGCCGAGGCTATAATCCTCTCCTCCGGAGTCAGTGTCACGGGTAACCCACCAAAGGGTAATCCCGTAATCATGTAGAAATCTAGGGGGGTGACCGTCGCCTCACCAAAGGGAAGGTGAAACGTATGGGTGCTCGGCCACCACCTCTCTATCAGAGCCCTCGCAGTCGGATTGTCCAACTCGCGAGCTAGGGATGAGGCGATGTGTCCCAGCCGGGTCTGAACTACCCGCGACTGTACCGTCGGGCAAAGTGTGCGGTACCACTCTGAAATAGCCTCCAGCCCATAATACTTCTTGGGCGAAGGAAGGGAGCTGCCCTACAAAGAAAAATAAGGTAAATGGTTAGCCAAAATAATGGGGACAACAATTAAATAAATAAATAAAAAAAAAAAGAGAAAGAGAGAGAGACTGTAAAAAGGGGGCATTACCTCGAGTTACGTGCCCAAAGACACTTAGGGTAGTATCTGATGGCCTCGCTTTGATTTGTGTGCCACTAGGTGCCTAAGAGGGTATTCTAGAAGCGTTACATAGATTTACGTGCCAAAAGACACTTAGGATAGCATCTGATGGCCTCACTTTGATTTACATGCCACTAGGTGCCTAAGAGGGTATTCTAGAGGTGTTACCTAGATTTGCATGCCAAAAGATACTTAGGGTAGTATCTGATGGCCTTGCTTTGATTTGCCTGCCACTAGGTGCACAAGATGGTATCTAGAGGCGTTACCTAGATTTGTATGCCAAAAAACACTTAAGGTGGTGTCTGATGGCATCATTTTGATTTGCGTGCCACTAGGTGCCTAGGAGGGTATCTAGAGGAGTTACCTAGATTTGCGTACCAAAAGACACTTAAGGTGGTATCTGATGGCATCATTTTGATTTGCGTGCCACTAGGTGCCTAGGATGGTACTTAGAGGCGTTACCTAGATTTGCGTGCCATTTGGTGTGTAGGGCAGAATCTAGGGATATTACGTCGAATCTATGTGGTGAGGTATGAAGCTAATATAAATAAAATGCATGAATTGAAAGGGAAAAAGTAAGAATACTGACCTGGCCCCATATCGAGCGGCAACCATGGCGGACAGTGTCGGCTAGGGTAACCCCTGAAAGATACCATGCAGCTCGTGCATCGCGACCAGTAGTACCGAGTAGTGGCTCCCGATGAGATTGGCGCCCTCGTCGACGGAAAGATATGATGTGAGTGAATAAAAAGGGAGTGAAGTCAAAAATAAAAAACAGCAGAGCTTCGCAACAGAAATGAGAGTGAAGAAATGAGGGAGGGAGCCCTCTATTTATAAACTCTCCATCGCGCCCACGGCGCCGTGGAATTCTCCACGGTCCTGTGGGACAGCGGCCCACGACGTCATGGAGGATTGCCCACGGGGCCGTGAAGTCTGGCACAGAGCCGTGCACACGGGGCCGTGCAAGCACGATGCGGCCCATACACGGGGCCGTGCGGACCCCCACACGGCGCCGTGGACCAAAAAAAAAAAAAAGAAAGAAAGAGAAGAAAAGAACATAAATAATAAAAAAAAGTCCCCAGTGAAATCCCTCAATACTGACTTTCAGTCGAGTGGTGCCTTATCACCCTTCAAACTTGATGGTTTCGGTCGAGTGGCACCTTATAACCATCCAAGTTTGACTTTTGGTTGAGTGGTGCCTTATCACCCTCAAATTGGATCTTCAGGCTGAGTGGTGCCTTATCACCCTCAAAATTCTATCCTAGTGGAGTCCCTCATATTCGATCTGGTGGGCCGAGTGGTGCCTTATCTAGGTCTTTGGTCGAGTGGTGCCTTATCACCCTCAAATTTGATCTTCGGGCCGAGTGGTGCCTTATTTAGATCTTCGGTTGAGTGGTGCCTTATCACCCTCAAAATTCTATCCCAGTGGAGTCCCTCATATTCGATCTTGTGGGCCGAGTGGTGCCTTATCTAGGTCTTTGGTCGAGCGGTGCCTTATCACCCTCAAAAATTGTTTGAGCAATGCTCACAAGATAAAGATTTGGTTCATCTGAGCTTTTCTTTTGAGGATTATCGAAAGATTTCATCGTGATTAACCGCCTGTTTTTAGCAACTCTGCCGCCTTTAAGCAAAGCGTCAGCAGTACATGCTCTTGGTGACAAAATTAGTTGGTCTTTTGTCTTTACCCTTCTGCTGTTGGCACAGGCCTTGGCCAAAGAGGGGCAAACTGTAGACGCTGATTTTTGTCACCCCCTAATTGGCGATGATGACAACGGGACATGGACGATGGACGACACACTCTCCCTCTTTTTAGACCCAAAGATACCTGACCCATAAGACCAAGAACCATGCTGAGCACAAAATGGCCCATTTTAGGCCCAAAAATAAGGA
Organism: Telopea speciosissima; assembly: GCF_018873765.1. NCBI lineage: Eukaryota > Viridiplantae > Streptophyta > Magnoliopsida > Proteales > Proteaceae > Telopea > Telopea speciosissima. The sequence continues at coordinate 27,962,881 of NC_057920.1, forward strand.
AAAATGGCACTGTGCTCCCATGGCGCCGTGGACGCCTTTCCATGGCACCGTGGGGATGTGTATCAGATTTCCACGGCACCATGAGGGGGTGTGACATCAGCTTACTGACGTCACCCATGGTGCCGTGGAAAAGTCCCCCACGGCGCTGTGGAGGACTTATCCGGCCAGGAGAGAGAAGGGGTCCCTCCCTATAAATAGGAGGGTACCCTCCCACATTTCCCAAGGAATTTTGGGTAGAGAGACCCTCCCCAAGTGATTCCTAGCCGCTTTTCCTCCCCTTTCACCCTCGTTTCTCCTCCTTCTCTCATGAGAGTGTGAGTGCTTGAAGTCTTCTTGTGGCGGACAGATCCTTCGATTGTCCCTCTGAGTATAGAGCGCTTTTTACTCCTTGGCGTTGTTATCCCGTCTGTGCACGGATAACCATCAAAACTCCTTTATTACGGACGTTATTTGTCTGTTTACCCTCTCCAAATCATTTGAAAGAGCCGTTACTCGTCGAGAAAGAATCAGCGTCAGTCCATTCGTCTATCTCCCCTGAGCCAAGGGAATACAACCATACAGATATAATTACTGCATTTTTTGTTGATTCAATGTAGTCCTTTCATATTTCATCATTTTAGTCCGCATTTTTCATATATGTAATGTAGTTTATTATGCTTTAGTTCAATTTATAGCATCTGAATGTAGTTCAGAATATCCCCCATCCCCGTAATAAAAGAGAGAGAACATTCGTCCTTATGTAGCATCTAACACAGGGAGACCGGCTTCAACCGGGCGAGGTGGGTGCCTAACACCTTCCCACACTCGTAACCTGACCCCTTACCCGAACCTTTGGTCGGACCATATGGAGTCACGTAGCCCGATTCTGCTCACAACAGGTAGGGCTACCTTTAATGGGTCCTAGGCCCTAACCCTAGGTGACGACTTCACATTATATTAGCATATTTTAATGCATGATCCCAATCCCCTATTTTTCAATATTATACATTGACAATATTATCCATATCCATATACAAACACACATATATCTCCCAAAATCCTATGTCGCCATTTACCATAAGGGCTGAGGAAACCCTCATCCCGAGGGACCACGGTACTTACAAGGACCAAAGTTTTATTAAGTATCTTTGTTTTGTAGAAGAATATGAGCAATATGGAATGGTACATCGATAGTGGTTGCTCAAAACATATGACGTCCAACCCAAAGTTATTTTTGGAGCTCAAGAAGCAAAAAGGAGGATGGGTATCTTTTGGAGACAACAGCATAGGAAGAATTATTGGAAACGGAATCATAAAATTTGGAGGTACAGTTATTTTCAACGCTAGTTTAGTTGACAATCTTAAGTATAATTTACTTAGTGTAAGTCAACTATGTAACAATGATTACTTTGTTAATTTCAATACTTCTAAATGTGAGATCGAGGACTCTAACGATAATATTATTCTTGAGGGAAGTAGAAAGAACAATGTTTATACTTTTGTATTTTGTATAAATTCTCATGATGCTTGTCTCTTTTCTAAATCTGATGATGCTACCTTATGGCATAGGAAATTGGGACATATTAATCCTAAGATTATTAAATCCCTTTCCTTTAAGAACTTGGTGAGAAATCTATCTAAGTTGAAATTTGATAAGCAACACACTTGTGGAGCATGCCAAAGAAGTAAACTTATAAAGGTAGCTCACAAAGCCATTAACTCTGTTGCTACTTCTAGACCTTTACAATTACTCCATCTTGACTTATTTGGACCAATTCAAACCACTAGCCTGGAAGGAAAGAAGTATACCTTCGTTATTGTAGATGACTACTCCCGTTTCACTTGGACCCCCTTCCTCAAATATAAAAATGATGCATTTGAGGAGTTTGTATCTCTTTGCAAGAGAATACAAAATCAAAAGGGTTATTTGATCACTTCTATAAAAAGTGACCATGGTGGTGAATTTGATGATTTTTGTCAAAAATAAGATATAACTCATAACTTTTCGGCCCCTAGAACACCACAATCAAATGGTGTGGTTGAAAGGAAGAACAGAACTATCCAAGAAACTGCAAAGACAATGCTCAATGAACACTCTTTGCCAAAATATTTTTGGACTGAAGCTGTTCACACGGCTTGTTATTTGTTAAATCAAGTTTTGATAAGACCTATTTTGTTGAAAATCCCCTATGAACTTTTCCATAATAAGCTTCCTAAAGTTGACTACTTTAAAGTCTTTGGTTGTGCATGTTTAATTCTTAACACTAAAAATAACTTAGGAAAGTTTGAAGAAAAGGCTGATGATGGTATCTTTCTAGGCTACTCCACAAATAGTAGAGCTTATAGAGTATTCAATAAAAGAACTCTAGTTGTGGAAGAGTCTATAAATGTAAAGTTTGATGAATCCATGGCCAAGGACAAGTACAAAGACTTAGAAGAAGATGATGAAGATGAAGTACTTGAGATTAGGAAAAGAGTTGAAAATGTCTCTTTAGAAGAACCTAATAATCAAGTACATCAACTTCCAAAAGAGATTAAGACTGTTAAAGACCATCTACTTGACCTAGTCATTAAAAACCTTGAAAAAGGCATACAAACTAGGAGTAAAATCCAAAATATTTTTTCCAATGTAGCCTTTATATCTACCATCGCACCCAAGAACATAAAGGAAGCCCTTGTGGATAGTAATTAGATAATTGTTATGCAAGAAGAGCTTAATCAATTTGAAAAAAAATCAAGTTTGGGACTTAGTGCCAAAACCATCAAACACCAAGATAATTGGAACTACATGGATTTTTAAAAATAAACTTGATGAAGATGGTAACATAACTAGAAACAAAGCTAGGCTGGTTGCTCAAGGCTATAACCAACAGGAAGGCATTGACTTTGATGAAACTTATGCTCCTGTAGCTAGACTTAAGTCTATTAGAATGTTGCTTGCTTTTGCCTGTCATAAGAATTTCAGGTTACACCAAATGGATGCGAAAAGCTCATTCTTAAATGGCTTCATAAATGAAGAAGTATACATCATTCAACCACCTGGATTTGAAGATTCGAAGTACCCTGACCATGTCTACAACTTGAAGAGGCCTTGTATGGCTTGAAACAAGCCCCAAGAGCTTGGTACGATGGATTGAGTAAGTTTCTGGTTGATAATGGATTCTCAATGGGTAAAATTGATACTACTCTTTTTGTAAAACATAAGGATAATGACTTAATTATAGTTCAAATCTATGTTGATGATATTATTTTTGGTTCTACAAATGAATCACTTTGCCATGAATTTAGTATATGTATGAGTAGTGAATTTGAAATGAGTCTAATGGGAGAATTAAATTTCTTTCTAGGACTTCAAATAAAACAGACCCCTAATGGGATTTTCATCAGTCAAACAAAGTACCTTAAAGAATTATTAAAGAAGTTTGACATCAATGGACAAAAGTCATCTGGTACTCCAATTAGTACATCTGTAACTTTGTCCATGGATGAAGATGGAACCCCTGTTGACCCAACTAAATATAGAGGCATGATAGGTAGTTTAATCTATCTAACGGCTAGTAGACCTGACATTATGTTTAGTGTCTGTGCTTGTGCTAGGTTTCAAACCAAACCTATGCAATCCCATTTGAGTACTGTGAAGAGAATCTTTAAGTACTTGAAGGGAACCCCAAGCATAGGACTTTGGTACCCTATGGACAATGACTTTGAGCTTGTTAGCTTCTCCGATGCCGACTTTGTCAGGTGTCATGTTGATTGTAAGAGTACAAGTGGATCTTGTTACTTCTTAGGATCATGTTTGGTTTCGTGGTTTAGTAAGAAGCAAAATTCGGTTGCTCTTTCTACCACCGAGGCCGAGTACATTGCGGTTGGTCGGTGTTGTGCACAAGTGCTATGGATGAGGCAAACCCTCCAAGACTATGGAGTTAAGTTTGACACTTCCTTTATCCAATGTGATAACACAAGTGCAATTAACCTTAGCAAGAATCTGATTTTACACTCAAGAACTAAACACATTGATATCCGTCACCATTTCTTATGTGATACTATTCAACGGGGTGAAATCCGACTTGACTTTATTGAGACCGAGAAACAACTCGCGGACATCTTCACAAAACCCTTGACTGAAGAAAGATTCTACACCCTTAGAAGAGACCTAGGCATTTGTGACCCCTTTGCATAAATCATTCACACTGTTTAATTGTGTTTTTGCCTCTATTTCTGCTGAAATGGCATACCGGATTGCCAAACAGTATGCTGGTTTCAGCAAATTTGACTGTTTTATAGCCATTGGACCTAAAACGGTATACCGGATCATGAAACGGTATAGCGGATTAGATTTTTTGACCATTTTATGACTGTTGTACAGATTGGTTTGCCTATTTAAAGCCCAGTTTTTGTCATTTTCCTATTCACTGTTCACTCTAATCTTGCATTACACTTTGTTAAGCTTTTCTCTCTCTATTTTCTCTCTTTCAACTCGCTCTCTCTCTCTCTCTCTCTCACATAATGAGTCGAAGAGGTAAGGAGATAATGGCCAAGAATCCCCCTTCTAAAAGAGGAAGGACCGGAGTAAGAGGAAGCGCTTCAAGACAGCCTTATGCCGAAGGAGAAGATCGACTTTTTCAATCTAGGGAATGCCGTGCAAATTGGCATCTCTACCTTGCAAGAAAAATCGAAGAAGGACGTGAGGTTGACGTGTTCTCCTTCAATAGCATCCATCTTGAAGAAAGATTCACAGAGATCGGTTGGGAACCTCTCCTCAACATTTTGGACCCTTGCTATCCATACCTTGTCAAATACTTCTATGCAAACCTCTACTTCAACGGGGCGGAATAAGGTTTGAAACTTCACTCCTATGTGAAAAGTACTCACATAGAACTCTCTCTTGATGACCTTGCCCACATTCTTGAACTTCCTAATGATGGACCTTGCATTTTTTAGACTCCGAAGAACACCAACTTTGGAGATTTGATAAACCATGAAGAAGTATATTCCTCCATTTTCAAACAATTTGATCCTAATACGGGGACCGTTGTCACCGGACGACTACGGCTCATTCCTCATGTCATCTCCTACATAGTTCAACATAACTTCATTCCTAGGGGTGGTGATAGAAATAAGTGTCTTACACCACAAGCTTACATTACTTATTGTATCTATACCAATACCCCTACTTGTCTTCCATACTTCATTATGAGGTATATGGAATCGTATGCTCACCCACACAAGCACACTAATCTACCTTATGGCTGGCTTCTCACTTGCATATTTTGGGCCTTTGGCATTGATCTTGATCATAAGGAAAAATCTACCTTGTCTTTCCAACACATCACCCATAATAGCTTTCACACCATAGCTATCCCTCCTCCTTCCGATGTGTTTGTTGAAGAAGAAGAAGTTTTGGATGATAGTGTGCCACCTCCTCGTCAAGCACAAGAAGGGATACTAACATCTCTACAAGGATGGGTTTCAAGCATCGATGAATACATGGACGAAGCCAACAACTGGATCATGGAACTTGAATTCGGTCAACAAAGAATTCAAGACGATGTGACTTCTCTTCGCAACGAAGTGAAGACCGGCTTTGACTCTCTCAATGTTCGCCAAGATAAGATTCTAAATGCCATTCATCAACTATCTTTCAATCTTGGTCATCTTTCTCTTGACATGCCGAGAGCCACACCTCAAGGGATCACCCCTCAAGGACCTAGACCTCCCTTCCCCAGTGAATTAAGCTCAATTCCACATATCCCACCTTTTGACCCAAATTTCGATTTGTATCCACCCTCTTTTTGACAATGACAAAGGGGGAGAGTATGGGAATAAAATGTATGTTTTGGAATTTTTATGCTTTCGAATTGAAATATATCTATGTTTGAAATTTGTTGCTAATTTGTTACTTGTAAATCCATGATATGTTTAATTGTTGTTTTGCTTATATTATTTTATTCCCTTGGATTATTTATCATCATCAAAAAGGGGGAGATTGTTGAGGAAAACACCTCATATACTCTAAGCCATGTTTTGATGATAACAAATAAAGCCTCTCTTGGACTAACATTTGTGTAAGATGTTTAGATGAGAGCATAGCACCAAATGAGGGAGAGCGTACACAAGAGCATATACAAATGCATACTAGAATACTGCTCAAGATGATTCCAAAGACATGGAAATCAAAGAGTTAAACTTTGAAGACAAAAGGCCTTGGCTAAACAAAAGAGCTTTTGTCAAGATTGAAGATATTTGAAGACTTTGTATTCATTTATTTGTAAACATAAAGTCACAAATAATGTAATGCACACACGCACGCATACATTCATTTAGAATGTCCTTAAGAGGTAAAATGAACCCCTAAGACTTATGAATATTTAGTTTTAGAACCCCCCAAACCAGCCCCTTAATGGAATTGGCCTATTTTCACTGAAATTGCCCAATCCAGCATACCGATTCCCAATCCGGCATACCGGATCAATGGTAGTCTCAGGAAAATGGTCACAGTAGCCCTCTGGAGTACGCTGGATGATGATGCAGCATACCGGATCCTTTTAGCCTTTGTTTTACCCTGATCCGGCATACCGGATAGCTATCCAGCATACCGGATCAATATTAGGCTGTTATATTTTGACCGTTATTCCTCTGTTGAATAAGGAAATTAGGTAATCCAGCATACCGAATTATATATGACTTTTGGAATCCGATCTTAATTTAGATTCCTAATTAAATTAAGCCATCTAGCCTATAAATACCCACTTGTTTTAGGCTCTAAATACCACTGCTAATCATAATCAATAGCCTCTAAAAACAAGTTATCCTCAAGTGAGAATTCAAGCACTCATTCAAGGCATTCACTCTCACTTAGCCTCCTTCATTCAATTTGCATTAAAGTTTAAGATTGAAAGGTAGCATATCATTACTAAAGATGGAGGTAACTCTAATCCTTTAGTACATTCATTTTTACTTTATAAGTAAGTTGAGTTCTCTTGCTCGGAATCAGGAGTAGGTTGAGTCCTCTTGCTCATTAAATCAAGATTAGTTATTGTTGAGTCCTCTTGCTCATCTTTCAAGATTTATACTAGTCTTCTTGCTCTTACTCAAGATTCGATTTAGTGAAATTTTCTCTAAGGTGAGAGGAGTGGACGTAGGCTTGTGTTGGCCGAACCACTATAAATCTCTTGTGTCACTTTTGATTTATTGCTTGTTTATTGCTTGTCTTTACTTGGTTATTTCCACATTTTTTTTAATTTCCCTACCTTCACCTATTCACCCCCCCTCTAGGTGAATTCACACTGGAAAGAAGGTAGAGCTCAAGAATGGTTCGACAATAGAGCTGGGACATCAAGATGGTTATCCTATTCCTTCCTTCTTCTTCCTCCTCTTGCTCTACATGTTTTCTCCCCTTTCTCAGACTAAAATGTTGAGTAAAATGAGATGGGAACTAGGGTTTTACCAATTATAGAATGGGGTTCATAGGGACTTTTTAGTTGGGTTGACCAAAATGACTTAAATGCATTAAAACCTCTCCTGGGTCTAATTGGGCATTAACCTCAGTGTCCTAAGGGTTAGGATAGGTTAATTAGGTCAAAAGTCACTTAGAAACTCAAGGATTAAGCCCCAGGCCCGAGCATGTGAGGTGCACACTCAGGATTCCATTTTTTGGGGAAATAAGCTTATGCGATTGATCTCTGCGGTCTGTGTATTCGATCGACTGCAAGGTTAACTGCATGAACCGCACAGGGCAAAACTTGCTGAGTTTAAGCCCGAATATCATGGGGTTTTCTCCGAGGTATTCATACATGCGAGGGCACTTTGCCTAGATGGTTAATATGGCATAAAAACACATGTTGAAAAGTATAATCCTTCTAAATAGATCATAGACAAACTTACCCCCTAGGCTTTTGGGAGTAGTCTTAGCATGAAGTCCAATCACTCCGATGCCAGTCCTGTATGTAAGGTTCAGATTAGGTTAGGTTAGAGTGTGGTTGTAACAACTCGAGTCTGACATCGTGAGCTCTGCCATTTTTGAGACTAGTGATGCTGCCTAGGGTGTTGTAGTAGTACTAGATCTGAACTTAGTTGTGATGCTAGGTGAAAAATCAACTAAGACATTCATGGATATTTGTGTTTGCTTGCATGATCTAATTGTTCATTGACCTTAGTGAAGCTCATCCCTTGAGGGTCCTTTTTTTTAGATATGGATGCAGGAGATGCGGTGGTGGCAGAGGCAGATCCTCCCTACCTGTTTGCAGATGGACTTGATGTTTAGGGTGCTCCCATTGAGGAGGTGCGCGATTTGGATTGCACTTCTAATGCTTGTGCTTACGGGGCACAGTAGGACTTTGGGGCATTGACGCCCATTGAACATTTGAACAATTGCTTTATTATTTCAGTTTTGGGGAATGTAATTAAGGATAATTTTGTTTACTTTGAATTGGTATATTTGGATGTATATATTTAGTACGAATGGTAAACCATTTGATGATGAGATAAACTTCCACCCTATATATATGTTATCACTTGATTAGTTTCCGCCCTCTGATGTTATTATAGTATTATATCGCTTCCACTATTACTTCGATTGTATTAACTATATTGGGTTAGTGATCATGGCACTACAAAGGAGTCGACCTGTGTAAGTGTAGGATACAAGGCGTATCCTAGTCACACTGCCTAAGTGTAGGGAGTGGGGTGTGACAGAAGCAGGACAAGGTTCTATTCTATTTCTAACCATCATATACTTACAATACATAACCATGCAGGTTGCCCACATGAAGCTAAGGCATGGAGAATTAAGCAAGGGATCAATGGCGCATTACAATTGGGATGTACAATAATAGAAATTTGGACGGACTCCATTTCTATGGCACAATGGATTCAACACACCACTACTTATCCCTGGCAGTGGTGACTTTTTTCACATCTCCATGATATTAAGCAAAGCCTTAGTACATTTAGTCAGTTTATGATTACTAAGAAAGATAGGAATCAAATTAAAATCCTATGCACTGCGGGCATTTGCTGTGCACTGCAGTGCGGACCTGAAAGCTCAACACGTGGAAGGAGCTTCATCCAACCGTGTGAGCTCAATGCAACACATTTTTTTTCTTTCTTCTCGAGGTCAGCACTATTGGATGTCGCAACTTCCACGTGTCAAGCTCTCAAGCCCGCACTACAGTGCACCGTAAGATGCCTGCATTGGAGCAAATTTGTTTTTCTGATAGGAATCTTATCACTCCAGCCCATCATTTGGCCAACTTACAAGTACTTTTCATTGTAATAAATGTTCGGACAATATTGTAGACATTATTTTCTCTTCTAGTTAATACAATTTTTTTTCCATAAATAAAGATTCGACTATTGATTTAAAGCTCTATTTTGGACTACAAATTTAAGAATATGCCTCAAAAAAATCCTAATTTATGAGGGTGGTGGTGTTCCTACATATTAATTGAATATAAAACAAGAGATAATATGGACTAGTTCCAAGTAAAGGGGAGTGCCAAACAACAACGACACAAATTCTAAAGCATCGATCTTTTTTAGCTACGTACCGCTTCTTAATTGCCCAACAGTCTATTCTAGACCTCGAAAGAAGAGTGTAAAACAACAACAACATCACAACATTATGGTCCAACCAAATGGGGTCAATCACATGGATTTTTGCTCTCCAATCAACTCTATTTGAAGTCATATTAAGGATAAAGCCTAAACTAATAATGTCTTCTTTTTTTTTTAGGGTTAAAGCTAATCATGTGTCTCTTCACAGAAGAAGTATCTTATTATAATATCATTGAATATAAATGATACAACATATTGTATCCAACTAGTTACAGGGTGACACGTGGCAGCGTGGGGGGCCTAAGAAGCATATTCCTTCGAAGACTCCTACATCATAAGAGGCAAGGAAAACAGGGGGGACACGTCAGCAAAGTTAATTGGAAAGAATCCTGAGGCCGTTAAGAATGGAAACCGCACTTCATATATGGACAGACTCCTAATGGCTAAAATTTAGGAGGAGATCACTCCTCTAAGGGGGATCCAAAGCTTAGAAGGACTCAATCATCCGGAGAAGAAGGAAGGCAATCTCGCATATCATTGGAAAGGGAATCATGGGGGAAACATGTATAAATAGAGGCCATAGTGCCATAAGAAAGGGATCAATCCATGAATCAATCAATAAAGATTTTCGCAGTGTTCTTCATGTCCAATACAATCTCTTGTGTTGCAAAGAGGGAAACCTCGCTTCTTTCTTTGTGCAACATTCTTTGGCACCGTCTATGGGAGCAAAGAGCAAAAAACCTACGAAGATAACATGATGGCCAACACCCACAACCCGTTAAAGGTTTCAAAAGCTGCTGTCATTGCTACCGCGGCCACCACTCAGGCTATCGCTCAAGATGGGGCACAGGGACCCTTAGGCCCTTACGCCGAACGGGAGGACATAATCATAAAAGAGAACGATTCCCAGAGGGAAGATTCACAGCCTAGACTCCCTAGAGATCCACCACGGTATGTAACGGTGGAATTGTTCGAAGCAATGCAAACTCAGTGGTAAGACCAGATGCAGCAGATGAAGGAGATACAACGTAACATCCTATAGAAAATTCCACTACCGCCTCCACATCCATCCCAGGCGAAGGAAAGAATACATTCCCCCGAGCACAATGAAAATCACAGCGATGCCAACAACGTCTGGGGGAAGGATAAGGAGGCTCTAGGAGACAACAAAAAGCAAGGATCTCAGATGACCAAGGTCAAACAGGCCTTTAACGACAAGGTGATGTAGTTGCAAAAGCAGATCCAAGAAATTCTAAAGGGAAAGGGACACGCTCTAAGCCACGACTTCAAATTCACCACCGATCTCGCCTTCACAGAGGAGATCAGGGCAGAACGCTTACTTAAGAGCTTCAAGATGCCCACCATTGAGCAGTATGGAGGTACGACGAATCCGAAGGACCATCTTAAGAGCTTCAAGTCTTTAATGTTCTTCCAGGGAGCATTAGAACCCATCATGTGCTGGGCATTCCCCTCTACCCTAAAGGGTTCAGTAAGACAGTGGTTCGTGCGCCTGAAGCCACGATTACTCTCTAGCTTCATGGAGTGGACAGGCTTTTCTTACCATTTTCATGAGCAGTAGAGTGCACAAGAAAATAGCCGCCAATCTGTTGGCGATCAAGCAGCGCTCTGATGAAACGATAAGGGATTTTCTCACGAGATTCAACAACGAGGCGTTGGAAATACAAAACTTGGATCCTATTGTGAAATTCCAAGCCCTGCACAGTGAAATCAGAGATACATAATTAAAGAAGTCCCTGATCATGGACGAGCCAATAGATATGTAAGATCTCTTCTCGCGCTGCGAAAAGCACATTAACCTTGCAGAAGTTCTTGCAGCCGAGCAAGAGAAGGAATCAAAGCCCGAAAAGAAGAATCTAGAAAAGAAAGATTCCTATCCTGGAGGAAATAGCCACAAAGATGGCAATGACCAAAACGACGGGAAGAGAAAGAGAGATGATCGGGCATGGGTCCCAAGGAGCGATTCACAGTCGGAGCCAACCTACACTACCCTCACCCACAATTGAGCATATATCCTTAATGAAATTATGGACCAGGTGACCCTACGCTGGCCAGGAAAGATGATTAAGCCTGCACATGAATGCAATAAGAACAAGTACTGTAGATTCCACCAAGATCATGGCCATGACACGGAGGAATGCAGGCAGTTAAAGGAAGAAATAGAAGCCCTCATCCAGAGGGGCCGCCTAAGCAGATTCATAAAGAAGGATGGAGGTTATCGAAGGCAAGAGAACCGATCACGAGAGCCCGAGGAGAGAATAAAATCCCCCCGCTCGATTGGGGGATAGTGAGGATAAGACAAATCCAGCGGGGTGCAGGCGCTATACTAAGAATGCACCCCTTAGAGAGATAGCTACAATCTTTGGAGTCCCAGGTTTGGGTGGAGAATCCTCAAATTCAAGAAAACATCGTTCTCGATGTGTGTTCTAGGCTGAAATGCCAGACAAGAAAAGAAGAATTGAGCAATAAATAACCTTCTCAGATGAAGATCTCTCTGATATCCAGTCACCCTATGATGATGCCTTGGTAATCAAGATGACTATAGCCAATTGCTCGATGGCCAAGATACTGGTAGATAACGGAAGTTCGGTTGGCGTGCTCTACTATGATGTATTTGAGAAGATGCAGTTGAAGCTTGAAATGCTGAAAAGGGTGGATTCTCCACTGTATGGGTTTTCCAGAGCACTCGTCACGTGGAGGGCTCTATTGAGCTATTGGTGACTGTGGGGACTGAGCCTTTGTTGTCCACAGTGATGATGAACTTTCTGGTGGTAAAGGTTAATTCCACCTTCAATGGAATACTTAGCCGACCAGACCTCAATCCCTTGCATGATATAGTCTCCACTCTCCACCTCGTAATGAAATTCCCCACTGAGGGAGGTGTAGGAGAGTGTCGTGGAAGCAAGATAACCTCAAGAAAATGCTATGAGGGATATCTGAGAGGAAAAGGGAAGGAGCCACAGATGCTCCAAGTTACACTCGAAGATGCTCGCGATGGTACCAAGCAAGAAAGATCAAAGTCAAGGACCTAGTCTCGGTGGAGATTGTTGAAGGGGATAATCATCGCACCGTGTAAATAGGTGCAGGCCTGACGGGAGAGCGAAAGAAGCGCATGGTGGAATTCTTGAGGGCCAATGTAGATGTCTTCGCATAGACAGCCATTGATATGCTCAAAATTGACCGAGAATTAGCCGAGCACAAGTTGAACGTCCATCCAACATCGCAGGAAGTCTTCCAGAAGAATAGGACCTTTGCACCTGAGCGCAGGGAAAAGTGGTTGAGGAAGTGGTTAAGCTATTGGAGGCAGGATTCATTGAGGAGGCCATTTATCCAGAGTGGCTCTCTAATGTAGTTATAGTGCCCAAGCCTAATGGCAAGTGGCGTATGTGTATTGATTTTACTGATCTGAATAAAGCATGCCCTAAAGACTACTACCCTTGGCCTTGTATTGATTAATTAATAGATGCCACGGCAGGCCATGAATTGCTGAGTTTCATGGATGCCTATTCCGGGTATAATCAAATCAAAATGTATGAACCATACATACTAATGACCTCATTCATAGCGGGCAGAGACACATTCTGCTACGAAGTCATGCCCTTTGGGCTCAAGAACACATACGCCACCTATCAGCAGTTGGTGAACATGATTTTCTAAAAACAAATAGCGTGCAATGTGGAAGTCTATGTGGACGACATGCTCGTGAAAAGTCTGAAGGCATCCGACCACATAACCAACCTCGAAGAAACATTCCAAGTTTTGAGAAAAATCAAAATGAAGCTCAATTCTGCCAAGTGTGCGTTTGGAGTAACTTCTGGTAAATCCATTGGTTTCATGGTGTCACGAAGGAGGATAGAAGCAATTCAGCCAAGATCAAGGCCATCTTAAATATGGTGCCACCTAAAATAATTAAATAAGTGCAAGAGATAACAAGAAGAGTAGATACGCTAGGGAGATTCATTTCTGCTTCTAGTGATTCGTGTTTTCCATTCTTTAAAGCACTGAAAAATCGAGCAGCTGAAAGGCAGGCCAAAGGGGTAAAGCTTACGTTTGAATGGACGAAAGAATGTCAAAAGGCATTCACATATCTAAAGAAATACTTGGCAAATCCACCATTGCTAACGAAACCTGGCCTTGGAGATGAGCTTCAGCTTTACCTAGCTGTTACCACATTAGCCGTCAGTGTAATATTGGTAAAAGGTAACAAGTGATTGCAAAAGCCAGTATACTATGTCAGCAAGGTGCTCCTGGCTGCAAAAACAAGATATAGCAATATAGAAAAGCATGCCTATGCGCTAATAGTGGTTGCACGGAAGTTAAGGCCTTACTTTCAGGCTCACACGATAGTGGTGGTGACAAGTCAACCTCTGAAGAAGATATTGGCAAAACCCGACCATTCAGGCTGATTAGTCGTATGGTCGGTTGAGCTCAGTGAATTCGAGGTTCAATATAAACCGTACACGGCTATAAAAGTATAAGTACTGGCGGATTTTATCATCGAATCCACCATACCAAATGATAACTTAGTAGTAGACACCGATCATGAAAGACAGGCAGAACCCTAGATGTTGTATGTGGATGGCTCCTCCAACAGCATCGAATGGGGGACAGGGCTGATTTTGACGAGCCCAGAAGGATTCGTAGTTCAATATGCGCTGAGATTCAAGTTCCAAACTACAAATAATAGGGCAGACTATGAGGCACTGATAGCTGGTTTGGGCCTTGCAAAGAGCTTGATGGTAAAAAGCATCACCGTACATAGTGATTCATAGCTGGTGGTCAATTAGGTGAACGAAGAGTATGAAGCAAAGGAGCAGCGCATGGCACAATATCTTGAGAAGGTACACAAACTAACAGATGAATTTACTTTCAAATATTGCAAGTACCCCATGCATAAAACGTATCTGCAGATGCACTATCCAAGTTGGTCACGTCAGATTTTCAAGAACTGGGCCGAAAAGTGTACATAGATGTTCTGAAGCACTGAGCATTAGAGAAACGAAGAATATAATGCCAATTAAAGAAGAACCCTACTGGATGGACCCACTCATCGCATATCTCCAGGGGGCTATACTCTCGACCAACAAGGAAGAAGCTAAGAAGATAAGGATGAGGGCAGCACGGTTCATCATGATTGGAGGAGTACTCTACAAAAAAGCATATGCTATGCCATATTTGAAGTGCCTCAGACCATCAAAAGCTAATTATGTCCTTAAAGAGGTACACACTGGCATTTACAGACAACATTTGGGGGGCATAGCGTTAGCTCACAAGGTGATCAGACAAGGGTATTTTGGCTGTACTTGCAAAAAGATGCAATGAATTTTATATACAAATGCGTTAAGTGTCAAACATTCGCACCGATCACTTGCTAGCCGGCAACCGAGCTCACCACAATCTCAAGTCATTACCTTTTTAACAATGGGGGATGGATATTTTGGGACCATTCCAAAAAGTAACCGGGGGAAGACAATTTATGGTAGTAGCAGTTGATTACTTCACCAAGTGGGTGGAAGCAGAAGCATTAGCAATAATCATAGCAGCCAATGTGTGGAAGTTCTTCCTGCAGTTTATTATCTATCGGTATGGAATCCCGAGGACCCTTATCACAGATAATGAGAACAATTCGAGCAGAAGTTTAAAGAATATAATGATCAGTATGTGATTCAACTGCATAAGACTTCAGTGGCTCACCCACAGTCCAACGGTCTAGCAGAAGCCATGAATAAAATCTTGTTGGATGGAATTAAAAAGAAGCTGGAGAAGGCCAAAGGGTTGTGGACGGAAGAGCTGCTGAACATCTTGTGGGCATACCGAACCACCATGAGGCTTGCAACAGGAGAAACTCCATTCATGCTGACATATGGAATTGAGGCAGTAATCCTTGTGGAGATCGGTGAAACTTCATTGAGAGTACAACTCTACAACCTAGAAACCAACAATGTAGAATTAAGAGCGAATCTGTAGCTACTGGAGGAAATCAGAGAAATAGCGCGAGTAAAGCACGCCACTCACCAACAATGAATAGCACACTACTATAATGCCAAGGTGAAGCCTAGAGCCTTTCACCAAAGGGACCTCGTGCTCCGCAAGGTAGAAGCTTCTAATCCAAGTGCCATGGGAAAGCTAGCACCCAATTGGGAAGGACCATACAGAATCTCTAAACAAGTAGCTTTAGGATCTTTTTTTTTTTTTTTGGTAGAAGTAGCTTTAGGATCTTATCATTTGGAAACCTTGGAGGGTGTACGCATACCAAGATCATGGAACTCAGAAAATTTGAGGAAATTCTATCAATAGAGGTCCGTCCTCATAGATCCTAAAGTTAGTTATGTACTCTATTGAGGAAAAGACCTCATACATAAACTCCAAGTCATCTATCATGATGATATAGAGGTTTTGATGATAACAAATAAAATCATATTGTACTAACTCTTGTTTAAATTGTTTAGATAAGAGCTTAGCACCAAGTGAGGGGGAGCACGCACTCAATTCAAGTGATTATTGCTCAAAGCTATTTTCAAAGACATGAAATGAAGAAATAAGCTTTGAAGATAAAGACTAAGTCAAGATAGAAGATTTTACATTGAAGACTCTCAAGAAAATTAAGTCTTGAAGATTTCAAGTTGTACTATATTGTAAAATCATTTGTTAAAGTCAAAATTAATATAATGCACACACACAGGCATGCATTCATATAGAATGACTTTAGGAGGTTAAAATAACCCCAATTCATGTGACCTAATTCATTTGGAAACCCCTAAGGTAGTCCATCAAAGTACTTAGTTTATTTCAGCAGAAATTAACTAATCCAACATACCGGATCCTTAAACGGCATACCGGATCAGTTTTGATCTCAGGAAATAACCTACAGTAACCTTCCAACGCACGCTGGATTGTGATCTAGCATACCGGATCAAAGGCTTGCTGTGTTTTACCCTGAACAGGATACCAGATTATGATCCAGCATACCGGATCATATATGACTGTTGGAATTTAACCGTTATACCAAAGATCATTTAAGGAAATTTGGTGAACCGGCATACCGGATTAGGAATCGGTATCCCGGATTAACATTGTCTAATCCAATCCAATCTTAAGACAGTTTCTAAATTTATTAGAGCTACCTAGCCTATAAATAGACACTTGTTTAAGGCTCTAATCACTACTACTAATCAACATCATTAAGAGCCTTCATTACAAGCATTCATTGCAATAGCATCAAGTGAGCCTTCATTGAATTTAAGCATCAATTCATCACAAAGCTCACACACTCAAGCTCCTTTACCTCATCTAGCTTCAAGCTCCAAGAGTGGAAGGTAGCTTACACATTTACTAAGGTTGAGGTAATCCTTTTCCTAGTAATTTTTTATTATATGTGTTAATTAAGTCCTCTTGGTCGGAATCAAGATTGGTTGAGTCCTCTTGCTTGAAATCAAGAGTAGTGTTGAGTCCCCTTGCTCGAAATCAAGGTTTATACGAGTTCTCTTGCTCATTCTCAAGATTCTTTTTAGTGGAGTTCTCTCTAAGGTGAGAGGAGTGGACGTAGGCAAGTTTTGGCCGAACCATTATAAATCTCTGTGTTATCTTTGTAATTTAATTGTCTCCTATTGATAATATTTTTTATTTCCGCATAAATTTTTATTTTCCACTACCTTCACCTATTCATCCCCCTCTAGGTGAATTCACATACTCAAGTTTATCCCACGTTTTTAGCTTTTATACTCAATAAAGGCATTTTCATCCAATTATTTCAATGCACAAGCATTTTCATCAAAGTATTTCAATGGACTTCAATGCCAAAAATTAATGGACAATCGACCATAATGGTGAGCTGCACCACAATAAAATTAATGGTCTCCCGATCATAGTAGTGAGTTGCACCACAATAAAGTTAATAGTCTCTCGGGAGACCATAATGATGAGTTGCACCACTATAAAATTAATGGTCTCTTGACCATAGTGGTGAGTTGCATCACAATAAAATTAATGGTCTATCGACCATAGTGGTGAGTTGCACCATAATAAAATTAATGGTCTTCCGACCATAGTGGTGAGTTGCACCACAATAAAATTAATAGTCTCCCGACCATAGTGGTGAGTTGCATCACAATAAAATTAATGGTTTCCTGATCATAGTGGTGAGTTGCATCACAATAAAATTAATAGTCTCCCGACTATAGTGATGAGTTGCACCATAATAAAAATAATGGTCTACCGACCATAGTGGTGAGTTGCACCACATAAAAATTGATGGTTTGCCAACCATAGTAGTGAGTTGCCATCACAATAAAAAAAAGTAAGGGCCCATCGACCATAAGGGAATAAAAAACGTAAGAAGTAAACGACAGAAGGCGAACAAAAAATACTGCTGATAAATAATGAAAAGTGAAGATTTTATTAGCAAAAAGTACAATTTACATTTACAGTATACATGATACATGAGAAGGTCACCGATACATAAGTTTCTTGCTAGGATGTCGAGCATTAGGAGGCAATGGACTAGGAAGATTCTGAGGAGGAGGAAAGAGAGGCAAAGAAATAGAAGAAGATTCCAGCTTCACGTCCCATACTGGGAGCTCGGGATTAAAACCTAAATTGATGTTTCCCCACTTAAAGTAGGTGGCAACCTTCCTCATTTTATTGTATAAACACTAAGCACCCTTTAGGGCCTTGTCCTCATAAAAATGGTGGAAGACCACTGACTTTAAGAGATGGTCAATGGCAAAGTTCGCAGCGGCATGCCTCTCAATCCAGAGATAGTCAGCAACATCATTAACAATATCCTTGGAGAAATCCAGCCTCTTAACTAGATCATCCGCCCAACTCTCAAGTGACTTGTAGTAGTCAAGCTCCTTTTCAAGATGAGTCTTGAACCTCCATAAAGCGGCGTTTGAAGACTCATAAATCCTCAACCGAGCATGCAGTTCCTCCTCTCTACTTGCTCCATCAGAAGGCACATCGAGCATTATGGGATGGCCCTACATGTAGAATTAAAAGGTCATGCTTGAAATTTGAAAGTGTAAGGATAAACCTAAGAAATAGAATTTCAACCGAAAGCTGGAAAACCACCATATCAATAATACTCTCTGCATACAAGAGGGGATATAGCAACAAAGCTCGGTTATAATCATAAAGCAAGAACAAAAGATACAAGGTATGGGGTGAGTCTAAACTAGGGCTTGAGTATCCATGTTCGGATCTTCAGCTTCAGAGGCAAGGGCTTGCTCATCTTTTTCTTCCACAAACTTGGCACGCTCAGCTTCCTGTGCGGCAGTCTGTTTAGCTTCAATTGTAGGATTCTGCTCGCCCATACCCGAGCTTCTCACCTTAGCTCCCGAAGATGTAGTAGCAGCCTTGGAAACCTTCAGTATAGGGATCCTCACCTCCCCCTTGGATGGGATGGGAACAAAAGAGCCATCTTCAAGCATGGACAACATCTTCTCCACCTCCTTCATACCACTGAAGTTAAAGATGGGATCCTGTTCCTTCACTTGTCTCCAGAAGGTATAGGCGTACTGTATTAGTGTCTTCGTTGAGGTCTTCAGGTTTTCCACCTTGTTCTCCTCAGAGGCTATGTATGCTGCCACTACTTTACTCCTGGCCTCCTTCGCTGAATTCTCAGCATTTGCCAGCTTAGTCTTCAACTTGGAGATCTCCACCTTCTGGCGCTCCACCAAGTTACCTCTTTTTTTTTACTCTTCTTTGACCCTCTTTTGAACAGTCATCGATGCGTTTCTCAGCCTCATCCCGAGCAGTATCGGCTGCCACCAGAGCAACCTCGGCAGTCCCCTTTGCCGACTCCAGCTCCCTAGCTACATTTTGGAGCTTAAAAATCTGTTGGTCGCGATCTTTGCAGACCTGCTGTAGCTCCTTAAAATCCTGCTCGAGTTTGCTGTATAGGGAAGCATACTTCCTCTTCCGCTGAACCACCTCAAAGGCGTAAGCTAGCACTGGGAAACTTAAATGGGTTAGAGAAAGGAAGAAAACTCATTGGAAATAAAGGAATGGATAAGACAGGGAATTACCTTATAAGCCCGAGCACATGCATTTCTCTCGAAGGAATCATCATCCATATTGGAGAGTGCCTCCCGATTAGTGGGAGGAATGCAGTTCAATGCCACTTGCTCGACAGCAGCGACGTCGTCCAAAATCTTTTGGTCAACTCATACCGACCACTTGGGGATAAACATGTCTGGAGACAAGTTCCCCTTGCCCATGGAGGACTTATTCAGTGTGTCCTCAGGCAAGCTGGTGCTCAGTAGCACCGTAGCTTTACTGCCTTTTTGGGACTCGGAAGGGACACCATCCCGAGCACCATAATCAGTGGCTTTGAGGATCTTCGTCGAGAGTGTCTTATCTTTCCTGCTAACGCGGAGGCTTTGGCTCTAGGGGACCTCAGTAGGCAGGCTACCCTTCTTTTTGGACTCCTTAGGAGGAGTCCCCTCTAGTTTGATGGGAGCCAACTTCCTCTTCCTCCTGTCCAACAGCGTGGAGGAGGTCAGCTCGTCCCCAGTAATCCTGATGTTCCCTTGAGGGATGAACTCCATCGCTGAACCAAGGTCAATATCCACTGCATCCAACAATGAAACTTGGTTAGTATGAGAAAAGAAAGTAGAACTACACGAACAATATACTTGAAGCCTCACCTCTCTCTAGGCAAGACATATCTAGGACATCAATGTCGGCCAGTTCCACAAGATTCTTGGAATCCATTATCAGTTGGAGAGTTTCCAGATCCTCATTGTCGAGGAGCGGGACCTTATTCAGAGTGGAAGTATTGGGTGAGCACCACACACGGGGAAACTTTATCCCGAATATGAAGCCCAGAAGAACCTCTGTTTCCAAGCGTGGATGGAAGAATAAATTTTACCCATATTCGGGATGTTCGGATCACGCTGGCTAAAATAATACCACCCAGGGTGGGCACTATGTGAAGTCAGTAGGAAACGTCTTATGAACAGTGCAGGGGAGGAACGTCTACATAACCGAGCACACCTAAGGATGAAGGCACCCACACACCTCCAGGAATTCATAAGTGATTGGCTGGGAGCCACTCCATAGTGTTCAAGAAGACGAGAAATGAACCGAGAAACAAAAAGACGAAAACCAACCTCGAACGCATAAAAAATAAGGCTAATTTCACCAGGACGATAGATATTCACTCTATCCTCGGGATAAGCAGCCCTAAGGTTAATGGATTCGGGAATCGAATAGATTCCTCAAATCTCAATGATGTCAGACACATCTAACACGGAAGGGATCTCCTCTACCTTCTTTCCTATGGTGGGATCGATCTGGGGTTGGTGAGTGTGAGAGACCCTATGACGGGAGGGGGCAGAAGTTTTCTTCGGAGGCTTACTAGAGGAGGTACTAGCAGTGGCATTGGACCAAGTGTGAGATGCCACCAGAAACTCCCCGGAGGAAACCGTGGCAGCATCCCCAGACGCAGGAGCGTGGAACAACTTGTCTGACTCCTCAAATAGGGACTCAGTATCCCCCACGGTCTTAGGAGCCGAGGTATTCTTGGAACTTGACAATTCTTTGATAAAAAGAAAAGAACTCAAATGCAGAAGGAAGGAGAGGAAAACTTACTCGAATGAGAGGAGTGTAGTTGAAAAGAAGGCACAGAGCAAAAAACATCAAAAAAAGTTAGAAAGGCAGAAAATCGAAACTCCAAAGCTTCAGAAATTGAAAACGATAATGAAGGAGAAAGGTCCAAGGAAGTTAGTGCCTTATATATCCAGAGGAAAAGGATGGACGCTTTAGATCAGTCCAGCATGTGCCAATGGATGGTCAAGATGCAACTAAAATTTTAAAATCAGAACGTGGGAGGACACGTGTCATACGCTCAAAGGAAGCTTCTTCAACAAGGTGAAACCGGGATACAAAGCGTTTCAAATTCAACTTTATGATGTCCCTTCAAGTCCCCTCGAAAGGCGCAAAATCTAGAAGATATTTTGGGCTCACGTGCTAGAAACGGTAAATGGTGGCGCACTTTTGGAAACTCACGTTTCGTATCTAGGACCATAACCGTCAACGACAGTAACATATATTTTAAAAACGAAACAACTTCCCTAATTCGAGGGATGCTTTGCACTGTCGACCATCCTAATTGATCGATTATCAACGTAAATCCCATGGTCCACCAAGGTCAGGAATAACGGATAACTGATCGTGATGGTCGGTAGAAGGACACCCAAAGGAGATGTGAAGTTCTTCCTATGCCTTGCTCCAGACAAAGGGAGTAGGGGGCAAATGACACCATATTGTATTCAACCAGTTGCAGGGTGACACGTGGTAGCACAAGGCCCGAGAAACATATTCCTTCGAAGACTCCTACATCATAAGAGGCAATGAAAACGTGGGGGAACACATTAGTAAAGTTAGTTGGAAAGAATCCTGAGGCCGTTAAGATTGGAAACCGCACTCCATATATGGAGAGACTCCAAATGGCTAAAATGTAGGAGGAGATCACTCCTCTAAGGAGAATCCAAAGCTTAGAAGGACTCAATCATCCAGAGAAGAAGGAAGGCAATCTCGCACGTCTTTGGAAAGGGAATCATGGGGGAAACATGTATAAATAGAGGCCATAGTGCCATAAGAAAGGGTTTGATCCTTGAATCAATTAATAAAGATTTTTGCAGTGTTCTTCGTGTTCAATACAATCTCTTGTGCTGCAGAGAGGGAAACCTCGCTTCTTTCTTTGTGCAACAATATATAACATGTGTTAGGAAGTTTTTTCTTTTCTAGTTTTTTAATTTTGGATTGCTTGGAACCGATTAGGAACTGGCCCACCCACTAGTTAATGGTCCTGGATCGCATCAGGTTTTAGCCCGATTAGTTTATTGGTCTGGTTTTGGCCTTACCACTTAGGGTTGGAATCATTAGGGAACCGATCCAACAGCCCAAAACCGGACCAATTGACACCCTTCCCCCTAAAACTGTCCCTTCCATTGACGAATGACGATTGCCGATTGGGTACGGTCGGGTCGGTCAGTTTACCCACGTTTGGTTCCGACAATAGTTTAGGGTTTCGAATCTAAAACCCCTTACTGTTCGGTTGCAGAGCCGCTATTTCAACCCGTCCGAGGTAAATCTTTTCTTTCCTTGATAACCTTTCACATTTCCAGTTGCCTCTCCATCTATAGCGCGGCTGAAATTGTACAGAAACCCTGAGTAGCATCAGAAGCTTTTTTTTCTGTGAGCCTTAAGCTTAGGAAGTCTGATAGAGCTGGGATTGGAGTGAAAGAGAAACACTAGAATGGAAGATTCTCCAACACTTGGCAAGCGGAAATCCCCTGAAGATTCAGAGGCCGAACTCAAACAACCCTCTGAAGAAAACTCAAAACCAGATTCAGTATTGAAGCGAAGGAATTTGGCTCGTACATGCGTTCATGAGGTTGCAGTTCCCACTGGCTACACTTCTACCAAAGATGAAGCTGTGCATGGGATCCTTTCGAATCCTATCTACAATGGTGCCATGGCTAAAACTTATCCCTTCAATCTTGACCCATTTCAGCAAATATCCGTAGCTTGTCTTGAGAGAAATGAGTCTGTTTTGGTCTCGGCACATACTTCTGCTGGTAAAACTGCTGTTGCTGAGTACGCCATTGCAATGGCTTTCAGAGATAAGCAAAGGGTTATATATACATCACCTTTGAAAGCTTTGAGCAATCAGAAGTATAGAGAGTTGAGCCAGGAGTTCTCGGATGTTGGGCTTATGACGGGCGATGTCACGCTATCACCTAATGCGAGTTGTTTGGTTATGACGACAGAGATTCTTAGAGGAATGCTATACAGGGGTTCTGAGGTGTTGAAGGAAGTTGCATGGGTTATCTTTGATGAAATCCATTACATGAAGGACCGGGAAAGAGGAGTTGTTTGGGAAGAAAGCATTATATTTTTGCCCCCTGCAATTAAAATGGTTTTTCTTTCAGCAACAATGTCAAATGCTACTGAATTTGCTGAATGGATTTGTTATTTGCACAAACAGCCTTGTCACGTTGTGTACACGGATTTTCGGCCTACTCCGCTGCAGCATTATGTGTTCCCTATGGGTGGCTCAGGATTGTACCTTGTTGTGGATGAGAATGAGCAGTTCAAGGAGGATAATTTTATGAAGCTACAGGATACTTTCACAAAACAGAAGAATAAGGGTGATGGTAATAGGAGTGGAGCCAAAGCAAGTGGAAGGATTGCGAAGGGTGGGAGTGCTTCTGGTGGTTCTGACATATACAAGATTGTGAAGGTATGTGCTATATTCTTATTATTGGTTTTTTTATTGTTCCTGGTGCTGTTTGTTATTTGTTTCAATTTTTCTATCAAATTAGGCTGCAAAAGTATTTATTTTCTTAACCATAGCTGGGCTTATCTTGTCTTATTCATGTCTCCCATGGGAGTATGGGACACTTGTAGTCCGGGAAAGATAACTGCTATTCATATTTTCAATAGTCTTCTTACCCTTAGACCATCAATGGAGACATGTACATGGGTATGAACAGAAACATGCCTTACTGGCATTACTCAATTTTTCTACTTACCCCATCTTGTTTTCGAAATGAGTTCAATCACCATCAGATGGAGAAAAAAAGGGTAACTGATTGAAACTGACTCCATTAAGGATTTAAGAAGAATCTAGAGATTCAAAGGATTGGGACGCTTTGATTCAGGAAGGGGAAAGGGTTAAGAAACCCCATTGATCCTCCAAATGCTCTCCTACTTAAACCATTCAACCTTTTTACAATTTTCACGCAACATAAGTTAACAAATGTAAAAAGAATTATCAAAATTATGGAGTGTGGAGAGGTACTATAAAATTAGTGAATGTAGAGATTGTGCCTTCTCTTAGATTACCTAATGTAGCCTAGGTGAAATAAATCTCACTTAGGACCAGGTTCTGTTTTAGGGTTGGCCGAATGGGCAGTTTAGGGTAACTAGGGCAAAATTAGGGTTAGGAATGGGAGATTGAGTTAGGGTTTTATTGGGTAATGGTCTGCAGAATTTTAGGAGTCTATTAGAATAGGTTTTAATGAGGTTTGAATAAGAAATAGAAATTCAGAAATATTAGGGTTAGGGTTTTGGGTTTTCAGATTTAGGATCTAAGCTGAAACTAGGGTTTAGGAGCAGATTTAGGGGCTGGGCTTTAGGTTGAGTTTTCCTAGCAGGGAGGGGGTGGTTCGGCTGGACTTTGGTGGGGTTTTGATGGCTGGTTAGGTCTAGGCAGATCTTAGGGTTTCTGGGTTTTTATGTTGAGGGAGGGATTTAGGGTTTGTAGTGAATAGGTGAGGCTGCAACTGAGATCGAGTGGGAGGGTTACTGTGATGGACCTGTGGTTAGGTTTTGAGTGTAATCTGATGAGGGAATAGGGCTGTGATGAATGTAGATGAAGCTAGGGTTTGGGGAAGTCGATTAGGTTAGATGGAAATAAGAAGAAGAGATGATAAAGTTGCAGGAAATTGTAACTCTTACTGGAATTGCAGAATTTCAGCAGCAGCAACCTTGAAGAACTTGAAGGAAGAAGAAAACGAACCTCCCGATCTGCAAGATGCAAGGAGTCGCCGGATTACTCCAGCCCTAGCCCTTGATATTACTCACAAGGGGTCTTGATATGACACACAAGACAGAGAAGCAAGAAAGATCATGGCGGCAAGAAGACAAGAAGAAACAAAATTTCAAACATAATAGGTGGGGAGCCTCCCACGATTCTACTATTTATAATAATAAGGAGGGCCTAAAGGCCTTACAAATAATCAATCTAAAGCAATCCTAATCGGATTAGGAGTTGGGATTCCTAATCAATCCTAATTATAAAACATAGAATAGACTTATACTCTAAATAGGAGTATGAGTGTAAACAACTAAAACAAATAAAATAAAATACTAATCCCTCTAAAATCGTGGAGGGGAACTAAGAAGATAAACCATGAAAAAGACTGTTTTAACCCTAGGCTAAAAGAACAAACAAATAAAAAGGCTCCAACGAAAAATCAAAGAACAGCCAAATTAATCATGGTTTCAGCCGCATCAACTCTCCCGACTTAGAAACATTCATCTCCGATGAATGGGTGAAATCCATGCAACGCTCTGGCAACTTGGGGCTGAGCTTGTTGACTTCATGAATGGGAGTCCATGTACCATGCTTGTGTGAAGAAACTCGTCCACGAACCTTGTGATGAGGAGGAGGAAGTAACATGTGGGCAGCACTTCAACACTTCCCTGGCTCGTTGAAGGTATAACAGTGGGAATATGGTCTTCAAGTCGTGGGGCCTTCTCTTCGAAGAACCAAGGGGCATCACAAAATCAATGTGTTCAACCTCCAAAGGGTCTTCAATATTTATAACCTTCTCATTCAGCCCCACCTCTTCAAGAACAAGAACTTGCTTGATCTGTCTCCCGTGAAATGTTCCCAATTACCTTGTCACAATCAACCACATCATCCATGAGAACTCGGAGCAATTGTATGGACACCTTGAGCACCACCATCTAGATCTTCAAGGTGACGGTCTAAGTCTTCATCACTATCAGGGGGTAGTGCATATATGCCATGCTCATCGTGCTCTTCAGAGGTTTCCTCTGCCTTGGCAGCCACATTAACAGGTCTATGCTTTTGTGGGCAATCTTTGGCATAGTGCCCAAGTTCATTGCAATGGAAACACTTGTGGGGTTCATTGCTGTCCATGGGAGCTTTACCTTTATAATCAGCACGTGGAGGACGGGAAGAACTACCAGCGGAGTAGCCTGATCGAGTAGGACCAGCCGTAGAATTTCCAATTCTATTGTGACTAGTGGTAGTAGACTTGAATGCTGAAAAAGTTTTGACAGTACCCTCAGTGGAAGAATCAAATCCTCTATTCCCAACCAATAATTCTTCAGCCTTCAATGCCTTCTCAAAACAATCCTTGACATCCAGAACATCCACAACGCCAACAGCCCTGAGGATGTCAGATCTCAATCCCAACCGGAATCGGGACAACATCTGAGTAGCACTTTCTATTGTGTCAGTGCGAGATGAGAGAGAGTCAAACTTTTGCATGTACTCGGATACAGTCATGTTCCCTTGACGAAGGGAGTTGAATTGATCTTGCATCTGAGCGGTGTAGTGTCTTGGTAAGTACTTCTCTTTCAAATCATACTTCATATCCTCCCAGTTGGTAGGTGCTTTACCTTCACGTTCCATGTCCCGCTCTGCCTTGCGCCACCATTCTCGAGGAACCAATTAGTTTAGTGCGTGCGTCTCATCTTTCGGTCTTCGGCAAATCATACTAGTCAAAGTAGTCAACTAGGGCAGCAAGCCGGTCATAGAATTTTTGTGGATCACCATGCCCATCATACTCTTTCAATTCTAGCTTGACCTTCGTGTATCGAACCGCCGGTTAGTAGCTTCATCTCCAGTGAAGTAGGACCTCAAATATTCCTCAAAGTTAGGTCTTCGAGGTGCTTGATGAGTTCTGTCCCTGTCTTCTCTGTAGTCATCTCTGTCATACCTACGTCGATCCCTGTAGTCTCGGTCATGTCTAGACTGATCTCTGTGGTCCCTGTGACGTCCGGGATGACTTCTATGATATTCATCCCTTCCCGAGTTCCATGTACTTGAATGAACTTGGAATCTGTCTTCCTCTACATATAGAGGGTTGCTTACAAGAGGCACAGCTTGCCTTTGTTCTATTGTTGTCATTCGATCACCAAGAACTTGTTGGTCTGTTGAGATCTTCTGCAGCATAGCCATGATTGCAGCAAGGGAATCAGGTTGGGGTGGTCGTGTGGGATCCATAGCAGGGCTGCCATGTTCAGCCATGGCTCTGATACCAATTTAATGTAGCCTAGGTGAAATAAATCTCACTTAGGACCAGGTTCTGTTTTAGGGTTGGCCGAATGGGCAGTTTAGGGTAACTAGGGCAAAATTAGGGTTAGGAATGGGAGATTGAGTTAGGGTTTTATTGGGTAATGGTCTGCAGAATTTTAGGAGTCTATTAGAATAGGTTTTAATGAGGTTTGAATAAGAAATAGAAATTCAGAAATATTAGGGTTAGGGTTTTGGGTTTTCAGATTTAGGATCTAAGCTGAAACTAGGGTTTAGGAGCAGATTTAGGGGCTGGGCTTTAGGTCGAGTTTTCCTAGCAGGGAGGGGGTGGTTCGGCTGGACTTTGGTGGGGTTTTGATGGCTGGTTAGGTCTAGGCAGATCTTAGGGTTTCTGGGTTTTTATGTTGAGGGAGGGATTTAGGGTTTGTAGTGGATAGGTGAGGCTGCAACTGAGATCGAGTGGGAGGGTTACTGTGATGGACCTGTGGTTAGGTTTTGAGTGTAATCTGATGAGGGAATAGGGCTGTGATGAATGTAGATGAAGCTAGGGTTTGGGGAAGTCGATTAGGTTAGATGGAAATAAGAAGAAGAGATGATAAAGTTGCAGGAAATTGTAACTCTTACTGGAATTGCAGAATTTCAGCAGCAGCAACCTTGAAGAACTTGAAGGAAGAAGAAAACGAACCTCCCGATCTGCAAGATGCAAGGAGTCGCCGGATTACTCCAGCCCTAGCCCTTGATATTACTCACAAGGGGTCTTGATATGACACACAAGACAGAGAAGCAGCAGCAGTCATGGCGGCAGCAGCAAGAAGAAACAAAATTTCAAACATAATAGGTGGGGGAGCCTCCCACGATTCTACTATTTATAATAATAAGGGGGGCCTAAAGGCCTTACAAATAATCAATCTAAAGCAATCCTATTCAGATTAGGAGTTGGGATTCCTAATCTGAATCCTAATTATAAAACATAGAATAGACTTATACTCTAAATAGGAGTATGAGTGTAAACAACTAAAACAAATAAAATAAAATACTAATCCCTCTAAAATCGTGGAGGGGAACTAAGAAGATAAACCATGAAAAAGACTGTTTTAACCCTAGGCTAAAAGAACAAACAAATAAAAAGGCTCCAACGAAAAATCAAAGAACAGCCAAATTAATCATGGTTTCGGCTTCTGCATCATTACCTATCTATGCTGGGAGTGAAGGCTGTTGAGAAATCAAGAATTATCACTAAAGTTTCTGTAGTTATTTGTTCCCGAGTATTGTACACGTAGAAAAAGTATATTTCTTTGTAGATCCAGAATAAATTGAAATTTCAGTTGTCAGATCTGCAACTGTTCTATGTTTACTTCCTCTGGATAATGACTTCATACTTCTCAGGGTTATTTTTTCTGTTACTTATTTCTGTAAAATTTACTCAGAATTCTTAGCTGTCTATTCGACTTTTTTTTTTTTTAAACCTTTTGCTAGTCATAGTAATTATTAAATTCCTATGGGGTTTGAGTTGTGTCTTAGTTTTCATGCTTGTCAACTTGCTTTGTTCTGACAAGGACGTATCTATGTAATTATGATTTGAATCCTTTCACCTGGTCAGTGCTTAAGTTGGAGCATTTCTTATATTTCAGATGATTATGGAACGGAAACTTCAACCTGTTATCATATTTAGCTTCAGTAGAAGAGAGTGTGAACAACATGCAATGTCTATGTCCAAACTTGATTTTAATACCAAAGAGGAGAAGGAAATTGTGGAGCAGGTTTTTAGAAATGCAATACTTTGCTTGAACGAGGAGGACAGAAACTTACCTGCTATTGAATTAATGTTGCCACTTCTCCAACGAGGTATTGCAGTCCATCATTCGGGGCTTCTTCCAATTATCAAGGAATTAGTGGAGCTTCTTTTCCAAGAAGGCCTTGTTAAGGCCCTTTTTGCTACAGAGACGGTAAGATTATTATCAAACACTACTTAGTCAATGTCACATTAGTCTTTGATGTCCATTAGTTTTGATGAATGATAATCTCTGTGATTATGCTATTTGAAATGTCAAGTGACATTGATAATATTCTGCATGGTTTGTTTTATTGCAGTTTGCGATGGGTTTAAACATGCCTGCAAAAACTGTTGTGTTCACAGCGGTTAAAAAATGGGATGGTGATAGTCATCGCTATATTGGATCTGGCGAGTATATCCAGGTAAGTGAAGTGTTGTGAACTGCAACATTGGTAGTACATATACAAATACATCAGATTTTTCTTTTCACTTTTTAACATTGTGAGCTGTTCTTCAATTGTGGATAGATGAGTGGAAGGGCTGGGCGTCGTGGCAAGGATGACCGTGGTATTTGTATCATAATGATTGATGAGGAGGTATGTTATAGCAAGTCAATCTGCTTGCATATTGTTCTGTACTTCTGTAGCGATGTTTTCCTCCCATCTGGTCACTTCTTATTGTCAAGTTTGACTGCTTGGTTCTAATTAATGCAATCATACTTGATTTTTTTCATTTCTGAGTTGTTTACTCTGCTTTATTCTTCAGAATCAAAATAGGATTATTTCGATCCTGACCGCTGTATGCAGTCATGCAAAAGTTGCATCACTCTGGCAAAGAGACTCATTTCCTTCAGTTTTTAATACACTTCAAATATGCCTAATGCTCGTCTTATCTATGGACAGTACTAGTCTTGCAATTATTGCTTCTATTTTTAAAAAGGGCGTACCTAGTGCATGAGGCTCTTGCCACTACAGGGTCTGGGGAGGGTCATAATGTACGCAGCCTTACCCTTATTCCCCTGTTTATGCAAAGAGGTTGTTTCTAGACTCGAACACGTGACCACTTGGTGACAATGGAGCAACCTTATCGTTGCGCCAAGGCCCACCCTCTTTATTTGCTATTAATTTATGAACTTCAATAAATGAATTTTTTTGTAAGCGGTTAAGATAAGCAGATCAGATATGGGTTTCTAAATCCAAGAACAGGGCCAGGATGTATTGAAAGTAGAGCTTCCTATCAATTTTGGAAGGTTACATCAGTAATTACAGTTATATAGGTTTTTATAAGCTTGGGAGATGATGTAGGCTGGGATTTTGAGTCTGATCAATTCAAAGCTCAACACGGCCACCATCATATTTTACGGAGATCTGAGCGTATCAAGCCAGCAAACTGAGCTAGCAAGCAGCCCAGCTTGCTTGCAATGCCATGTCAGCCAGCCTCTCTTCCCTATCTCCACGGCACTTAGTAGTGAACCTCCTACCGATTTCAGCATGAGAGGAGTTCCTACTTTTTGATACTTTCTGATTCTGAAAATAGAAGGCCTTGCTGATTTGCAGCAGTGGAGAATATTGTCTTTACCTACTTTCCAATTCTGAAAATGTCAAATATTTGAAAAGGGAATTCATTATTTTTTGTAAAGTTCTATTGGAGGAGGATTGTATTGGGCTTAGCCATTGGTAATATTCCTTCTTTCATATTTGCCGAGTCCTTATTGGGTTTATTGGAGATTTTAATGGCCATGGCAGCAGCATCTTTTATTTTTGGAAAGCCATTGACCAAGGAGGATCATCCCCAAACTCACCAAGCATGACCAGTCAAGGGGATCGATTTTTGCAGCCTTCTTCCATAGCTTTTAATTTTTAGTATAATTGTGTGAAAATAGCCAAGCCCTTTATGTCTCATGATTTTGGCATTGGAACTTTGTTTTGTCTTTTTTATTGGTAATTAAGCCTTAGACTTGGGTTTTTAACTTCTTATAAATGTAAGCTGAATTGGCCATTAACGATAGAATGAATGAAAGAAGTTTTTGAGTTATCGGAACCTTGAAGTGTTCTACCTAGTAACCCTGAAAAGTTACGTTGCATCCTTGAAGAGTCATGTTAAACCCCTTGAAACCATAGAGAGTTTCACTACAGTCTGGTAATATTGTAGTTTTCCCCTTTGCGTTATCTTTATCTTTTGTGTTTATGTGACACGGTTACAGTTAGACACCTGGTAGAGTGTGTTCTTGACTCTCCCGATCCGTAGCTTCCAATGAGGCTTCATCAAGAGATATTGAGATGGAAGTTAACGTAGTCATCATGGTGCTAAGGTGTGCTAAGGTGATGGTCAGGAGGGGCCAAGGTGCCAGGACAAACACTATATTGTATAGCTCAGGCCATTTTTCCAGGTATGAGTCTATGTAAGGGGGTTAAAAATGATTCTGTGAAACTTATAAAGATAGAAGTGAGAAATGCTTAAGTTATATAACATGTGAAGGGCCCAAGACCAGGTTTTAGGTTTGGGCACCTTGACACATAAGGCAACTGGGTTTACATTGGGCCTTAAAGCACGCTAGGCAACACAACACCTTGACAGCCATGTTCCTCAGACTTTCAGGTGTTTTTATTTTATTTTATATCATGTTTTGTTTTGTTTATAGGATGATCAAGGCTTTTAGATCTGTAGTCTTATGGCAACCTGATGTAGATCGAAGCATGAAGAAGAGCAAGACAGAATTTAAACACAAAAATACTGTTCACGTGAATAGTGTTGTGGGGCTCAAAATCGACAGCTGGCTTGGATGAGATGCTGCCAATATTTGTTAGGATACTATCTATTTGTTTCTATTTCAGTAGTTTATATTTTCTTGCATTGTTATTGAGTCAATAGCTAGAGTTTCTATTTCCAGCAAGTTTCTACTTTTATGTTAACTTTATTCAGTATTATTGGCAGCCAAGCAATCTCCCCACGCTGCTGGGAGTTGCTAATTTTGTAACCATTGATGAGATGATTACAAATAAGTATATGTGGCTGAGCAGAAAAGGGACAGAGATTGAAGAAAAGAGAGCTCTGGTTGAAGCTGTGAGAGGCAGAGACGGTGAGAGACCATGGGTGAGAGACCCTGGACTGAGAGAGTCCCATATCCCCTTCTTCTTCTTCCCTATACTTTTATGTTCTTCTTCATATGTAAACAGAAAAGAGCAATAAAAAAATTAAGTTATTCAATTTTGTTCTCCCTATTTTCTTGATCCTGCTGCAATCGATCTCCCACTAGTTTTTCCTTGGTTAGAGGCCGAGTTTGCATTACAACCCTTTGAGTTATCTTAGAAAGGAACTGAACAAGTCCGCAGGATTGCTTTCATTCTATAGTTGATGTGATCATGATTCACTGGAGCACCTCTAGATTTGCCAATTAGCTATTATCATATATCTGCTTTTGGCTATCTCCGTAAACTATATTGGGAAAGATTGCCTAATATGGTTGTCTATTCTATCGTGCATGGTGATTTATAGGCCTTGGCATTGTGTCAAGCCTAATTTGATGGTTATTATAGTATAAACTTTGCCCCTTTGAGCAATGGTGGAACATTTAGGCTGCATAATGCTCCTTTCCAAAGCAAAAAAGAGAGAAGGAAAAGTACGAGGTTTTCCTCTGTTGCTTGTCTAGTTTGCACTTAATGAAGCAATATAATGCCTGAAAAGTGATTTTTTACCATGCGAATATTATTTTCCTATAGCTTACGGATGTCATGGGTACATAAACTTGAGGTATGAGATTTCCAAAAAAGTAATTGTTTTGTTTCCTCATTTTGCCTAGAGAAATGACACCAAATTTTCTCAACTTAAGATTTTCCTTCGGTTCTCCTTTTTGTCAGTGCCTGAGAAAGTAACCAAATGGAACATCAATTTTTTAACATTAATCTGATATCCTTGGTGGTTGAGATTTTGCTATAGCTGAGGTCTGAGCTGTACCTCATTGGTCTTTAATTGTCTTCCACTTGGCATTGAACACTAAATGATTTAGAGAGGGATCCTATTGTGGTAACAAGTTGGTTCTCTTACTAGAGTATAGTCACGAAGATTGTCTTACTACATTGTAGAGTTGAGTCAGTTGACAGTTCTGACACGTTTTTGAGATTTCTCCTGTGAATAAGTAATGATGAACCAAAAAAATCTTTATTTATCAGTATTTTCTCAACATGATTGGCAGTGACTAAACTTATTTCACTCCTATTCATAATGGTAAAAAGGGTAAATTGGGTGGACCTCCCCTGTACTATGCCCGCCCCATATTCACAACACCCCCTCAATTATGAAAAATCACTTGAACCTCCCCTAGTTAAAGGGGTTATTACAAAATGGTCCACTCCATTAGTTGTATGCGGTTAAGTGATGATGTCATCAAGTTAATTTTTAAAATGACTAAACTACCCTCAGACAAAGGTAAACTTACTGTTTTACACTTGTATAAAAAAACCTCCAAAACCCCATTCACGTTCTTGGTAAGGAAGTGCTCTGAAGACCACAACCTGCTGCTTCCATCTCCAACCGACCTGCAGCTTCAATCTCTGCATGACCTGGACCTGAAGCTTCAATCTCTGATCGACCTGCTGCTTCAATCATCAACAAATAATCGTAGATCCTTGTCAATCTTTCTGCAATGAGTTAAACTACCGTGATTCAACCTTCTGCAAACCCTTGATTTCAACTTTCTTCCTTCAATTCTGAGATTTCAGCTTGTAGATCCTGGATTGGAGTTTCAATTTCTGTATCTGATGGAATAACATACTGAACCTTAACCAGAACTCCAGGTTCTCTTCTAACAGCTCATCAATGTCCCTTCGGAATTGTCTTCAATGATTGAAACATGAGGTTCACCAACAAGATCTACCTTGATCTTTTCTTCTTCATCTTCTGCTGCTGTTGGGTAAGTTTCCATGGTTCCATTTGCAATAGATTTGTTGGTTCTTACTTCTTAGTGCGGGTCCAACATTTTGATCATCTAAGAAACTGAAAAGTTGGCTGCTGGTCTGAGTTTGTAACCGGGAGATTGGAAACATGGGGCCGTCCCTGTTGTGTGTCTTTAAATTCTGAAATGTTGGTATCCAGATTTCCTTCAAAACTTGTCTGCATAAAGCTTAGTTTCTAACGTAAAGATGTAATCTCATCATCCTTGATGGATTGGCACACTTCAGGTCCCTTAGTTGCACCACTGTTTCAAAGGCATTTTCGTGGTTTTTCTTCTCTATCTTAGCAAGCTTCTTCTTTGCGTCCTTATAATTCCGAAGAATTGAAGTGTAGCGTGCCAATAGAACCTTTTCTCTATCCTCCAATCCACTTGGGAACAACTTTTTCCAGTTTGGTTCTTCTTCTTCTTCGATTGCCTTCTGCTGTGAGCCAACATTGGACATTCTATATTCCAATTGGGAGGAGTTGTACTCCTTAACTTTGTTCAGTTTCCCTGAGGCCTCACCTGCTTCTCAACTTTGGTGTTTGATGAATCCAAAATCTCTTCTCCAGGCTTCACAGAATGCAATTCATTGCACAGGTAATCAAGGTTGCAAATATACCATGAGGGTGTGGGCGGTGATGCAGAGGGTTGCAGACGCAGGGTTTGGAGGAAGAAACATGGGGTACAGGCGGGTGCATTGTGCCGATGGGTTCTTCATCTCAACCTAGATCGAATGAAGAGGTGGAGAGAATAGAGAAAAGAGGTCTTACTGTAGCTGTTCAGGTTACCGGTGGAGGAGAAGAAGGCCCTTGCAGCTCCAATTTGCAGGTCTTCAACGTCTTACTGGGGTTCATTCAGCCAACGGTAAATGGGTTTCAAAACCTAACGAAAGGGATGGGTTATATCAGGAAATGGGTTGAGGTTAAAATTGTCTTTTTGTTTTTTTGATTGTTTTAAGTTAACATCGCTACTCTAAAAGGGGACAGAAGTGATTTTTGATAATCAAGGGGGTGTTGGGAGTATGGGGCATAGTACAGGGGAGGTCCGTGTAATTTACCCTAGTAAAAATATAAAAAGCAAGCCCTCCTTATTGGCCCTTACGGTCCAATTCTTATTTGAACCTGATTTAATAGAGATTCAAAGTAGCTTGTCCAAAGCTCATAAATTATTAATGCAAGGCCGGGTTATGGAACCCTAAACTTGGGTCGCTGTAGGCCCACAAGTGACTAGCAACTCAAATCGAAGGTGGCAGTTTTGTAAATATTCTGAAAGTTTAGGATCCTTTTGGAAGAGACAAATAGGATTTGGGACAAATCAGTAAATTCAATTTAGAGGGAAGGACGAATCTGGAATTTAAACAAGAACAGGACAAAACTGAATGAACTTATAACAGGAGGGCTTTTGTGTAATTTAAACCGAAGTGTCCTTAGTTGTAATTTAACTAACTAATCATCTTCTTCTTCCCACAATAACAGGAACCAGTGGTAGCCCCAATTGATTTCAGGTGAAGCAACTCACTCAGATTGAATCCAAATCAGTTGGAGTTTTAACATTAGATTCCCAACTACCAACCCTCTCAACAAGAAGTAACAATAGACCCAATAATCAATTGTAAAAATTAAAATAAATTCCTGAAATTAGGTGGGGTGGTAAGAACAGAACCAGCTGTGGTTCCAGATCTGGTTCTCACAACAGAGGGTTTGGTAGGTTTGGGAACTTTAGGTGTTAGATTGCCCTTTGATGGTGAACTAATACCCAAACTCTCAGGTTGAAAGGGTTTGTAATCAGGGAGTTTGTTAACACCTTTCCAACGTAGTGGTATCTCTAGTAGCAGGCAAAATAGAGAACGGAAATAAACAAAACAAGAAGTAGGGAAAAGAGGGATAACACTCAGTTAGCAGGCTTGCTCATCGGTACTTGAATCTAAATAAACTATTTCAATCAACCCTATGCAAATCTATTCAATAGAAAAAGATTATATATATAATGCGATGAAAATAGGAAATCCTATTCATACTCTAAAATAGAGATGGGAGTTTGAAAGGAACTCCAACTCCACAACTAATCGACTGCTAACAGAAATAAAATAATAAATATTAAATTACAAAAAAATAACCTAAACAAATTGAATGTTTACATCTTTCTCATGACTAACTTATTGTCTGTACAGTCTCATGTTCCCCTCCACAGGAACCTCAATAATGGCTCCAACTGAAAAAAAAAAATACTTCAAAATCGATCCATTGAGACTTACATCCTTAAATTTATTTCTTTCTTCTTTGCTATGGCCCCAAAAAGGCTTGCACTCTCTTAACTGATGAATTGATACATCAGGCCTGTTGGATGGTTTATTTATGTATTTGTTTATTACTTTCTTTCTTTTGGTTAGTTTAGTTCTCTTAGGACAGATGTATCTACCTCTCCTTGGTTTCTCCCATCTTCTCACAGAACATTTTAAATATTAAGGAGATGATAAATAGAAGCTTTAGTTTGAGGTGATGTTCTATTACTTCTTTTAAACAGAAAACTTAAGGAGGCAGTTTTTTGGCCATACTGAAGTGGCGTAATAGTGAGGTCCTTTGTTGATCTCTCTTAAGAAATGCAATTCCGGTTTCCTTCACTAACAACTTTGGGAAGCTGCTAGTTATTTCCAAATTATGCACATAAGGGCCAACTGCTGTTAAATGAGGATGCTAAGGCTTAGTTTCCCTTGCCTTTATTTCACATTTTTATCAAACGGTAATTCATTCTTGCATCTGCATGCTTGCTTCTCAAATGACTTTGGGAATAGAAGTCACAGCTTTTCATTATTACTTTCCAATTCAGTTCCAAAACCTTTGAGAAAGTGGGATATTTTTATTGTTTATTCAAATGAACTCGCTTTGATATTATTCAGATGGAGATGAATACTCTCAAGGACATGGTTTTGGGTAAACCAGCTCCTTTGGTCAGTACTTTTAGACTGAGCTACTATTCAATTTTGAACTTAATGAGTCGTGCTGAGGGCCAATTTACTGCTGAGCATGTCATCAGGAATTCATTTCACCAATTTCAGTACGAGAAGGTTATTCAATTTGTTCTTCATTCACATTAGCAATTTTTTTTTCTTGATTTAGATGTGTGTTGTGAGAATAAGCCATACTATTTTTTTCGTTGTTTAGACTTTACCTGATATTGGGAAAAGGGTTTCGAAGCTGGAAGAGGAAGCTGCTACGCTTGATGCATCGGGAGAGGTGGTCTTTTTACCATTTTATTGTTACATGTGTTCATGATGTTCACAAGTTTCCAATTGAACTTATTTTTGTATCATCTACAGGCTGAAGTTGCTGAATACCACAAGCTAAGACTTGAAGTAGCCCAACTCGAGAAGAAGATGATGTGTGAAATAACCAGGCCTGAAAGAGTTCTGTATTTTCTTCTTCCTGGTAGGCTGGTATGTGCAAAACATGGTCATTTTAGTGGAATGAGGCATTGGTTTGATACATACTTTTAATTTCTCTTCCTTCTTTTGTAGTAAATTTGATTTCTATTCTATGTCTCAACATTTCGATCAACTCAAGGTTTAATTCTAATGTTTCATATTGCGTTATTCTAAGGTTTATTTTAATTTTTGACTCCTTTACTTTTTTTGGATTATGCTAACATGTATGTTGATGTATCAAGTATGACCTCAAATAGAGCTGTTTGGAGGGCACAAGGATCCATGTAGCCAACCCCATTTAATTGTTGCTGTTAACATGTATCTTAATATAACCTCATTTATTCTCCTCCCCTCGGGTCTAGAAGAAGTTGTTTATAAGTTATTCAACTTTATTTTACATGGAATAGAGGGCCTAGCTTTTAGGGTGCTGCTCCATTTTCAGTTGAAGATTTTCTGTTGTAGTTTCAAACATGCTCAGAAATGGTTCAAATGTTGCAGGTGAAGGTACGTGATGGTACAACTGATTGGGGTTGGGGGGTAGTAGTCAATGTGGTGAAAAAGCCCCCAGCAGCATTAGGAACTTTGCCTTCACGTGGTAGTAGTTATATAGTGGACACTTTGCTTCATTGCTCTCCTGGTTCAAGTGAGAATGGTTCTCGCCCCAAACCATGCCCACCTCGTCCTGGAGAGAAGGGCGAAATGCACGTGGTGAGTTGAAGCTCATGCCAATCAACACTTTTATCAAGGGTCAGTTCATTGTTCTTATTGGTTAGGTAGTTCAAACTAAGAACTTGGTTTGAGCAGTTGTGTTATGTGGTTGATTTCATCTTCTGTAGGTTCCTGTTCAGTTGCCCCTAATTTCTGCTCTGAGCAAAATAAGATTATCAATCCCTTCTGACCTTCGACCAGTGGAAGCGAGGCAAAGCATACTGCTGGCAGTACAGGAGTTGGGAACACGCTTCCCTCAAGGGCTTCCAAAACTTAATCCAGTGAAGGTATTCATCATTTATTTTCAGATTTAACATAATCACTTGTCTATTGATGCAGGGAAGTCCATGTATGTGTATATGATGCAACCTAGGGTTTCAAAACTCTGATTAGGTCATGAAGGGCCCTCCCATATTAAGAATTCCAAACAATAGGAACCAGGGCAATTCTGTAATTTCAGACTAGTGCTGGACACTTTTGGAATGGTAAATCAGACTTTGGGTTAAGAGGTAATTAACTCTGAATAGAAGGACCTGTCTGGAAAGAACTTAAAGTGGTTGGAGCTATTTTTGTAATATCAGAAAGAATATAACATAAGTTTACCAGAGGTGCACGATGGGTGTAATTCCAGGTAAAAAGCTTCAAATTTGCACAGACATACAAGTCAGGTGTCTTTCCTTCAATCAAACAGCCACATAAGTTGATCAAAACTTGTGAGGCTTTTAACTTAAGTTCCCAACCCCCAAACCCCTGAAATTCCAGAATTTGAATATTTTAATAAAGTAATGTTTGAACTAAGGCTGGGGAAACAAAAATCAACAGCAAAGAAGGAAAATCATAGAACCTGCTAGCAATTAGCAGGAGTTCCAGTTCACCATGAACTGACTGAAGGTTTCCCATCAACCATTCACCCAAGAGAACCCCTTTCTCTATTGAAGAAACCAAAACCATAACCATTCCATTCAAAGCGATTGTGAAGAGATAATATTTGTAGAATCGAACCAGTGAAAGAATAAAGAAACTTATCTAAAACAAAAAACTCAAAATTAGAAACCTTCTAAAGATAGATAGCAAAAAATTAGAACTGCCTATCGTATCTTCCTACTAGCAGCCAAAGAATCAAGTAATCATACGTATTGGACCATATATGTTCATAATTGGGTTGTTGATATGACATGCTCCGATTAGGAATGCTGGAGAAAAATAATATGTATCGGGTCGTATAGACCCCCAATCGGTGATATGACCCAAGATGGGCCGATATGACCTGATACATAGTCAAGATGGAAATATGAGCATAGCATCAGCAGCAGCGATAGCGTATCCATGGACCGGCATGAACCCTTTAGGAAGTCTAGACTGAGATGAGCAGGATCCAAATCTGGTTTCGGTCCAGTAGGATAATTAGGGTTTTATGTTTTATCTGGGGTTATCTTGTAATCTTTATTTATCTGGAATGTTAAATACGTAGGAGTTGTTTCAAGTTTTCTAGTTTGTTTAATTTCCTTTGAATTAACTTCTGTTTTTTTTTTATAGCCTATATATGTAAGCAGTTGATAGGGATTGAATATAATGGAATATTGAGTTGACGTTGATTATTCTCACAGTTGTGAATGTGGTGTGATTGCATGCCGTGTAGCATTCTGATTCAGTTAGATGTTGGATTAATTAGGGATTATTTTGGGATTAACATTCAATATTTAGTTTATTTTATTGAGTAGATATGTAGGGGATTTTGCTTGAAGTTATTTAGTTTCTATTTCAGTTTTTTTTGTTCTTTTCTTTTAGCTGGTTTTCCAATTTAGTTAGGTTTCTATTTTTTTATGCAAGAGAGTCTTCTTTATATTCACTGTAATATGTAGGAGAACACAGACTTGAATATTGAATGAGAATGAGATCGAATTGAGTTTGCTCATGGTGTTGAGTGTTGCGTGCTTTGCTGGTCGAGATGGTCGGTCAATGCTACCCCTCTTTTCTTCTTCTTATTCTTCTTTTCCTTCCATTCTTCTTATCTTCTTCCTGATCTCAGTTTCTGTTCTAGCAGAAGAGTGATTAACAGAGGGTTTGTCGGAACTCCTTCGGCAGAACTCTGTTTGATGCAGAGCATCTTGCTGGTCCAGCAACCAGCCCAGCATCAAGAAGGCCTGATCACTATTTTGCCGAGAAGTATTCTTGGTTGAAGGTCCAGTCCAAGCCGACAGTCCAGCCTAAGCTCAAGGCCCAGCCCAAGACAAAGTTCCAGCCCAAGTTCCCACTCGGGTCTAGTAGGAACTGATTTTATTTTGGGGCCCAACCAGTCCAATCTTGGACCCTTAGGACTGCCAACTTCTGGCCCACATATCAACAAAGAGTCTTGTGACTTTTCAGCTCCCTAGAACAATTTATTATTTTCTTGTGTGTTGTTCCTATGTCTTGGAACAAGTTTCTAAGTTTATTTGAGGAGAGTTTCTATGTATGGGGAATTGTTTTCTAGGTGTGGGAACTCCACTTAGCTTGGGAAGACCATCAGTCCACTTATTGTGAATTTGTGATGCATGTATCCAAGAGACATTTTGTGCTCTTCCTCCCCTATAAATAGAATTCGTGGAGGCTGCTATAGCCATTCCAGATTTTGAAAACAAAAGACTAAGTCTTCTTCCCTTTGAGGGTGCGTGTGAGTTATCAAGTGGCTTAGGTGAGAGTGCGAGACTCCTAAGGTGAGGCACTAGTGGGATTCTAGTTGTCTACAATTATCTTATTTTCTCTACATTATCAAGTTCAACTCATCAACTACACCAGCCGAAATCACCAAGTCAGCCAGCCTTCCTTTATCACAATCTTTCGCTTCATCCTCCTTCATTTGCAACCTTTTCTTTCCATAAAACCCTCCATCCGTGGCCCCTTTCTTTACCTTCCATTATACCAGAATCAATCTTGGCAGCAGTCATCTTTGTCTGCACCAAATTTGTATCAGAGCTATGTCTGATGTGGAAAGTAACTCCCGATCCCTTGAGGAAATTTCTGCTACCATGAAACAAGTGCTCGACTCCATGCACACCTTGTCAGCTCGAATACTACCCATAGAGCAACGACAATCCTCCAATCAACAATATGGAGGTTGGAAGTGAGCATCATCCACCAGCTGGCTCTTATGCTGCCAGCAGAGTCCCTTTGCAGCCCAACACCTATGCTCCACCACCACTACCGCATCATCCACCTACTTTTGAAGATTACATGCAATCATATTTTGATAAAAATGCTGGCCAATCTCTCCGAAGGCAAGATGATACTCATAAGTCAAGATGGAGTTAAAAGAGTAAAATGGAAAGCTCAATCCCCAGGTATTTCTCGACTGGCTGAATGCTATAGATGATTATTTTGAATGGTATGAGATGCCCGAATTAAGGAAAATCAAAGTCATCAAGACCAAGTTAACTGGTCCTGCTCGAGAATGGTGGAAAATGCATGAAAATAGGATGGCTGCCAAAGGCACTCCCATCACATCTTGGGAAGAAATGAAAGATGACTTGAAGGATAACTATCTTCCCCCTTCCTTCATTGACCGACTCCATGATCAAGTTCAATACCCTCCATCAAGGAACCTTATCCGTGGATGAATATACGGAACAATTTACTTATTTACTTTCTCAAACTGGTATTGAAGCTAGTGATGCTCAGCTCATGTCTAAATTCAAGCATGGCTTGAAACTTGAGGTTCGTAGAGCAATGGGAACCACTAGTCTCTGTGATATTAAGGACTGTTATCTAAAGGCCCTAGAAGCTGAAGATTTGTTAAAATTACCATTGGAGTCTTTTAACACTTCTACTAGAGATACTATGACTATTTTCAATCGGCCACCCAACAATAGGCCCCCTCTTCAATCAAGTGCTGTCTCTAGAGCTGTTGACAAAGGAAAGTCCCCTATGCAAGAGAGTGGAAAAAGCCAAACTTGTTATCATTGCAATCAGCCTGGCCATTTTGCTAAATTCTGCCCACAAAAAGCACGACTTGCTAATCTTGCTGTAGCTGAACCTGAACCTGAACCTGATGATGATATTGAAATTAATGATGGTTTACCCCTAGATGATGAAGATGAACAGGTTTTTGAAAGCCAAGAAGATGAATTAGAATTTCGTGATGTATATGTTGTACATCGTAATCTAGTGGTTGAAACACAAGGTGAGGACTGGCGAAGACAATATGTATTCTACAATAGAATGGCCTGTGGACCCAAAGTAGCCCAGGTTATTGTGGACAATGGTAGCTGTGTTAGTGTTGTATCACAAAGTTTTATTGCAAAAGTCAATCTCCTAATTGAGAAGCATCCACAACCATATAGGGTATGCCTCCTCAATATAATGGTTAATCAAAGGTGTTTGGTTCCGCTTAAGTTGGGTTCCTATGAAGAAGAAATCTGGTGGGATGTCATCCCTATGGGTATGACCTATGTCCTACTTGGTAGGCCCTGAATTTATGACAATGATGTAGCACTTGGCGGCAAGAAGAACCTTTGTCCTTTCATTCAAAGGAAAGAAGATCATCTTCAATCCTATGAACCTGCAAAATCTGAAGCAGCAAAGCAAACCAGCCAGCAATACACTAGTCCAAATGTCCGAGCAGAAGCTGGCGAAAGGTAACTCCGGTGGTGTTAAGCTTTTAGCTGTACCACACCGGTTACCACACTGGGAATTTGTAAAGGCAGGTACTGAGACTGGCCTTGTTTTGGCCTTGGTCTCAAAAGTAAATACCCCTACTCCCACAACTACTTATCTCAAGCCCATCCAGGCCCTGTTGAATGACTTTGCAGATCTTGTACCAGAAGAACTTCTAGATGAGTTGCTCCCAATGAGGGACATTCAGCATGCTATCGACCTTGTGTCGGGGTTTATCTTACCAAATCTTTCTGCGTACTGTTTGAGTTCGACGGAACATGCGTAGTTGAAAAGACAAGTTGAAGATTTGTTAAAGAATGGCTTTCTCCAAAAAAGCACGAGTCTTTGTGTTGTACCAGCCCTTCTCACCCCAAAAGAAAGATGGTTCGTGGCGAATGTGTATCGACAGCCGAGCTAGCAACAAGATCACTGTAAAGTACAGATTTCCAATCCCTCGGCTCGATGATATGTTGGACATGCTCTCCAACTCCAATATCTTTTTCGAAGATAGATTTAAAGAGCGGGTATCACCAAATTTGCATCCGACTTGGAGATGAATGGAAAACAGCTTTCAAAACTAAAGATGGACTCTATGAATGGAAAGTCATGCCTTTTGGACTTACCAATGCCCTTAGTACTTTTATGAGGGTGATGACTCAAGTATTGCGCCTATTCATTGGTTAATTTCTGGTTGTGTATTTTGATGTCATCTTGATTTATAGCAAGGACACAATTGATCACTTGGAGCATTTGCGCCGTGTGATGTGAGTTCTCCGTTCAGAGAAGCTATATATGTTAACTTGAAGAAGTGTTCTTTCATGCTGCCCAAGGTTTTTTTCCTTGGATTCATTGTCTCTTCTAAAGGCATCGAAGCTGATTTAGAGAAGGTTCAAAGCATCGTTGATTGGCCAATTTCAAAGATCATCATTGAAGTTTGGAGTTTCCATGGCTTGGCCTCTTTTTATCGACACTTCATCAAAGGATTCAACACCAATATGGCTCCTATCAGTCTATCACAGAATGTCTCTAAGGCAAAGGAAAATTTGAGTGGACACCTGTTGCAACTAATGCCCTCATTCAAATCAAGAAGTGTATGAAAGAGGTACCTGTCCTACGATTCCCCAATTTTGACATTATTTTTGAAGTATCTATTGATGCTTCCCATAGTGGTATTGGTGGCGTTCTTATGCAGGTTGGACACCCAATTGTATTCTATAGTGAGAAACTCAACGATGCCAAATGGCGTTATTCCACTTATGTTTTGGAGTTATATGCTGTAGTCCAAGTCTTGAAGCATTGGCGCCATTATTTGATTGGCAAAGAATTCATCTTATTTACTGACCATGAGGCCCTCAAGCATTTACATTCACAAAAGTCGGTAAGTCAGAAACATGCCAAGTGGGTAGCGTATTTGCAAGAGTTTGTCTTTGCTCTCAAATACAAGGCAGGCAAGGAGAATGTTGTGGCTGATGCACTTAGCCGAAAAGTATTGGTGCTTAATACTTTTTCAGCCTATGCCATGAATATTGACCACATCAAGACTGAGTACCCTATAGACAAAGACTTTTCCAAAGTCTATACAAATTTACAGCAAGGTGGGAATGATCCCAAATACTCACTGCATGATGGTTATTTGTTTATGGGCACTCGTTTATGTATTCATGCATCTTCCCTAAGGCAACACCTTATTCGGGAATTACATGGAGGAGGATTAGGTGGCCATTTTGGGTGTGATAAGACTCTCCTACAAGTAGCTGATCGCTACTATTGGCCTCACCTTCTTAAGGATGTTGAGCATGTGATTAAACAATGTTGTGCTTGTTAACTGGCGAAAGGAACTAAGCAAAATACCAGGTTGTACTTCCCGTTGCCC
Organism: Telopea speciosissima; assembly: GCF_018873765.1. NCBI lineage: Eukaryota > Viridiplantae > Streptophyta > Magnoliopsida > Proteales > Proteaceae > Telopea > Telopea speciosissima. Next base: position 28,007,574 of record NC_057920.1, read on the forward strand.
ATTCCACATGCACCGTGCGTTCATATAACTATGGATTTGTGATCGGTTTTCCCCCCTACTCGAGACAAGCATGATTTTATATTTGTGGTTGTTGATTGTTTCTCCAAAATGGCACATTTTATCCCATGCCGCAAGACCTCTGATGCACGACACATTGCTACACTTTTCTTCAAAGAGGTTGTTCGCCTTCATGGACTACCTGAGTCTATTGTTTCGGATCAAGATGTCAAGTTTATGAGCTATTTCTGGAAGATCCTTTGGTTAAAGACCAATACCAAATTAAAGTTTTCAATGGCATTCCATCTGCAAACTGATGGACAAACTGAGGTTATCAATTGAAGTTTGGGCATTCTCTTGTGTTGTTTGGTGAGAGACTATGAGAAGACGTGGACTTCCATTCTTGATATTGCTGAGTTTGCTTTCAATAGTTCGGTAAACCGAACTACCGGTTGTACTCCCTTTGAAATTGTGCTTGGAGTTCAGCCCAACCGACCTATTGACTTGGTCCTGCTTCCCTCCCATGCACGTGATGCAGTACCAAGTGTTTACACCCGAAGGAAGAAGAAAAAGAAGAAATAGCCATGAAAGTAGGCTTAGATTGGAGCCGTAGCTTAGGTTTACATTTAGTAGGTTCTATACTTAGTTTATTTTCATGTTTTAGTGTTTTATTGAATTGAACCGGTTGAACCACTGGTTCAATTTAAGTGATTTAAGTCTTTTATTTTAAGTTGTTAGGGACAATTAGGTCATTTTATTGCTTGAAGTTATTAGCTTTTGATTTTTATTCATTCCCTTCCACGATTTATGAAGGAAGAGTTTAGTTTTTATTCATCCTTCATCAGTTTTCATCCAAAATTCAACCACAGTCCTTTCTCCTTACCCCTCACACTCGACTGTGAGTTCTGCCCCTAATTCTCATTCAAACCCTAAGATCCCCTCATCCATATAAAATCCAAAAAAACCCTAAATTCTGCATAGCCCAATTCAGCCATCAAAATTACACCATATTACAACCGAACACCCTTCTCATTGCTCCTAGCACTTGGCCAGAAGCCCTGCCCCAAATTCCCATCTCAAGCCCTAATTTCGACCTAAATTCTAAAATCCAAAACCCAAAACCCTGACCCTAATTTCTGAAATTCCAAATTCTTATCTAAATCTAATCAAACCTAGCTTATTAAACTCCCTAAAACTTGCCTATCATTACCATATAAGAGTTGGCTCATTACTCTCACCATAACCCTAGAATTGTCCTAATTTACATCAGTTCTGCCCATTTGAACCAGCAGCCCCTTTTGATCTAGTTGCTTGGCCTCTAGTAGGATCCTTCTCCGCATTGAGGCAGATGAATTCCTTCATCATATCACTGAAGTGCAAGCTGCTGTCTGACGAAGAATTGCTCTTAGTAATGATACTTATGCTGCCACTGCCAATAAGCATCGTCGCCTAGTCACATTTAATCCAGGAGATATGGTTATGGTTTGTATTCCTGTTGAGAGGACTACTCCTGGAACCACCCACAAGTTGAGCCCTTGCAAGATGGGTCCCTTCAAAGTCTTAAAGAAAGTTGGCCCGATCACCTATGTTCTTGAGCTACCACAGAATATGAACAATACCAATGAAGTTGACCCCGAGCATTCTTTTCGTCTTCCACAATTTAAAGCTCTTCCCAAAGAACACATTGAAGATGTTGTGGATGACAAATATGTTATGACATACAATAGTGGATGTTATCATCAATTTCTTATCATATGGAAGGGTCACCCAACAACAGATCTCACATGGATTCATGCAGATGATTTCAAGAGCATCGGTTAGGATCTTTATGACCAATACGTGTCACTTTTACATTCGGGGTCGAATGTTTCTCAACCAGGGAGGGTTGATGCAGAGCATCCTGCTGGTCCAGCGACCAGCCCAGCATCAAGAAGGCCTGATCACTATTTTGCCAAGAAGTATTCTCGGTTGAAGGCCCAGTCCAAGCCCACAGTCCAGCCTAAGCTCAAGGCCCAGCCCAAGACAAAGTTCCAGCCCAAGTTCCCACTTGGGTCTAGTAGGAACTGATTTTATTTTGGGGGTCAACCAGTCCAATTGTGGACCCTTGGGACTGCCAACTTCTGGTCCACAAGGCAACAAAAAGTCTTGTGACTTTTCAGCCCCCTAGAACAATTTATTATTTTCTTTTGTGTTGTTCCTAAGTCTTGGAACAAGTTTCTAAGTTTATTTGAGGAAAGTTTCTATGTATGGGGAATTGTTTTCTAGGTGTGGGAACTCCACTTAGTTTGGGAAGACCATCAGTCCATTTATTGTGATGCATGTACCCAAGAGACATTTTGTGCTCTTCCTCCCATTTAAATAGAATTCGTGGAGGCTGCTATAGCCATTCCAGATTTTGAAAACAAAAGACTAAGTCTTCTTCTCTTTGAGAGTGCTTGTGAGTTATCAAGTGGCCTAGGTGAGAGTGTGAGACTCCTAAGGTGAGGCACTAGTGGGACTCTAGTTGTCTACAATTATCTGATTTTCTCTACATTATCAAGTTCAACTCATCAACTACACCCGCCGAAATCACCAAGTAAGTCAGCCTTCCTTCGTCACAATCTTTCCCTTCATCCTCCTTCATTTGCAACTTTTTCTCTCCATAAAACCCTCCATCCGTGGCCCCTTTCTTTACCTTACATTATACCAGAATCGATCTTGGCAGCAGTCATCTTTGTCTGCACCACTGTTTGGTCCAATATCTTTGTTGAAGGTAGGGCTTTCATAGGCGATCGGAACCCTGGAGTTTCTTCCCCCAAGTCCTCTGTTGTGAGCAAGTAAACCAGTTGCCGGTCTGTTTTCACCTTTGCCACCAGGAGCAACTTCGGGGGGTTAATTTGATTCATCGAGTACTGTTTCACCAGATTGTTACTTGATTTTCATAGGACTGAAGTAGAGTGACATTCTCCCAAAATCTGGGTCCCATCAGAGTGCTGTGTAGGAAGATCCAACTCCCATCGTGTTTGGGCTTTCCGCCTCTGGTTTATTCTAGAGGTTGAAGACAACCCCCAAACCCTCTCCACGATTCCTTTTACTCTTCGTATTTTACTCCTTCAGTTCCAGTATTGCCCCTTCCTTTTCTTCATTATTCTAACTTGTTCTTAATTCATTTTAATTCCTACTTTACCCTTATTCTTTAAATAGTAATCTCAATTTTGTCTTCTCTTCTAGTTTACCTTATTTACCCTTTAAGATCTCCTTTAATTACGATACTGACATTCCATTCTGCCATTGCACTTATAAACTTCGAATATTTACTGTTTTGCCACTTGTGCTTATGTTTTGAGTTATCTAACACTTGGGTGGGCCCGTAAGCAATCTGAGCCGGGTTGTCGAATCCTGGATCCGCATCACCTTCTTCCTTCGTTGCAATTGGAGTGGGGCCTGAAGGCAAGGCAGCACCAACAAGGAGACCAAGGCGCCTGAATGCCAAGATGCCTAGGCAACGCCTTGACAACTATACTTCTCCATCTCAGGTGCACTGTTTTCTTTTTCCTTCAATTATTTCTTCAGTTCTTTCTTTTTTCTTCCTGGGCGGCACTTGCAGCCCATTTGTTCTTATCGATCTCCTTTCAACTGTAATCCTTTCAACCCCTAAGTTTCTGTGTTAGTATCTACTGTAGGGGCGACCTAATTTATGAAATCTGGAGTCCAGTACTTGTGTGGGCTGTGAGACACAACTTGAATCTCAGACTTGGTCTTGCTCACAGCCAGGTTCTGTTTCCGCTTTTAGATATTCCTTCTTCGATTTCTTTTTGGGGCGACTAGTTGTTGCATTCAAGAGGGAATTGGGTTGGCAACCATACCCTAACATTTTAGCTTTAACCGTGATCGTGTGAGGGAGTTCTCCCTTTGGGAACAACATCAGCTTACCGCCTCCCTCGTCTCCCATCATGAGGAAGTTCTTCTATATGTTATTAACAATATAATTCCTGTTATATACATCTAAGTCCCTCAGTTTCAATCCTTGTTTCTTTACATCCTCACTCCCTTTTAAATATCAGAATAGGCCTTTCCCATTTAAAATACAGATTGGCCCTTCTCTTTTGGAGTTAACTATTATGCTGCCATTGAGCCTATTTGTCCTTTTGTAAAGGATATTGAACTTTGCGCTATTTATAGTGTTGCCACTAAACTCGAGTTATCTAGTATTCTTGTGCATAGTTGTCGAGGTGCCTAGTCACCCCATCCATTATATCTAGTATAGCAATGACATAATTCTGCTTATATGCTACATCAAGAATCAACATTTAAGCTACATCAAGAATCAACATATAAGCCACATTAATACAATATGTTATAATTATTGCTAGTAATGACTTAATATAAGAAAACCAACAAATAATGAACAAACTATAGGAAAAGTATAGGTTCTGTCAAGATGTTATACATTTATTTTTATCAAAGCTTACAGACAATAACTTGAGATTGTCTTCTATCGAAGTTGAAACCTTCCTTGCTGGATCCCAGGAAAGCTTCCCCCATTTTGACTTGAGGGTGCTTACCCCCAGCAACCCCCTATGCCAAACCAGTTGAGTGCAAGGGGATTAGATGTCTGAATCCTGATACCCACCCTCCGATATAAAAAAACATATTCATCGAAAATCAATATACTAAGGGCATAATAGCATATAATTAAGAAACTGAACTACATGTACAAATCATGTAAATAATTAAGAAACAGAATTAAATATATCCAAGTTCACATTTCACAACAAACTCATACATCCAAAATCCAATGGCTAAACAATAGCAGAAGCGAAGAACTGACCAATTGTTCACATTTAACAACAAACTTTGATTATGATAAACTAACTAGCAGTAAAAACTAATTAACTAAAAACTTCAGTTCAATTGTAAGACTGAAGTAAATGTGTAGCAATAAACTAGCAGCACCCACACATGATAGCAGAGAAGGGAGAGTAAGAAACAGAGAATATAAGAAATGGCAAAATGAAAAAAAAAAATGAAGCAAAAAGCAGAACAATAAATTCCAGCTGATAGCATTCTAATGAGTATTGAGTAATGACTGCACTGTATATAGTCTAAAAGAGCAGAATTGTAGACCACACTATTGACAGATGTGCACCCTTCTTCAATGCAACAATTGCCTACACAAGAACTGAGGTATTTAGTCCAATATCAAACTTCTAAGTTCTACCACAACTAAAAATAAACAGAAGGAATCCGTACCAGTAAAATAGACTAATGTAGTCCAGGATCTGTTGGTAGAGGACCAACTAGGAGCCAGTAAACCAGGATCTGTTATGAACAGGTGAATCGGCTAGGTCAAAATAGGGTTTTTGGTGAACTTAGGATTAGGGTTTGAGGTGTTGGTTATGCTAGGCAGGTGTAGGGGAGTCTATCAGGGTAGGTCTGAGATGTTTTGATGGGCGGAAGTGTGTAAACTAGAATGGCAGCAGGTTAGGTTTACGGGTTTCGGGTTTTTGAAAAAGAGAAAAAGAGGGGGATCTAGGGTTTTAGGATGGGAATTTGGGGCTAGGATTTGGATCGATTATTCCTAATATAGGGAATGAAATTCGATTCAGGTATGGTGTGTTTCTGATGGTTGGATTGGTCTGTGAAGAATTTGGGTAATGGGATGATCTCCAGAATTAGGTGGGATGTTGTGGTTTGAATGGGGTAATGGGAAAACAGTTTGGTTTGAGTTTTCCAATTGGGGAGGAGAATACTCGATCCAATTATATGAAGGTGTTGTTAGCTGAATGGTTTGTTAAGAATTTTGGGAGATGGGTAGGAAAATTAGGGTTTTGGGGAGGTTGGGAGGATTAGGAGAAGAATGGGTATTGATGGGATGATTCAAACTTACGGTTGTTGCTAGGGCAGCTCAGTTGGTTAGAGGATCTTGAATAAATTTTGAATCTTGGTCTTGAACAACATTTATCTCTGGAATATACATTTATTAATTCCCTAAAATCATATGTGCGAGGCTAAATTCTGTTTGAGATTTGGTTTGATGGCCTTGGCCTTTCGATGTTTGTATAATCATGATGCACGTTTCCATGCTGTGTCACAGACATGGATAGATGAGGGTTGGTCCCTGTGAGAAGAGGGGTGTCATATATTTCACGGATTGAGTTCCAGTGCAGAAAGAGAAGGGGAGGCAGTTATGAAGAGAACCCAAATTTTCATAAAATGGAAAAATGCTTATGTGAATCTAGTGCATTTTTGTAATTGTCACTTTCGACTAGCTTTTGAGGCACTTCCTCTACCTTTTGTGAACCTCTGCCAATGAGATGGATGTTCATCCTTTGTGAATGTGCTTACCCGTTTCTGCCGCATGGCAAGTCATGATGGATGGTGATCGTTGCTAATGGATTAGATATATGTATAATGTGTCAGATTATTCAGGAACTATTCTCTGTTCAGAAATCTCTCTTTTGGTCAACCCCATGTAGTAACTTCTCATCAAAGAAAAGAACATGTCATTCTCTTCACTATGCTTAATCTAAGATCTTTGCCTGCTGTGGGCACAGAGTAGATAGCTAAACCAGCAAATTTTGAGATTTTAAGTTTTGCTCTATTCTAAATTTTAACTATTTGGCAGGATATGGGAATTGAGGACCCTGAGTTTGTTGAGTTGGTCAATAAAATAGAGGAATTGGAACAGCGGTTATTTGCCCACCCAATGCATAAGGTTTGAAATGTTGATCAAAATCAATATGAAGCATCTATATATCTGTGCTCTTTGAATATATTTGTCTATTAGAACAACTTGCATGAGCTTGATGCAATTTGGTAAAATATCTGCTTTGCAGTCTCAAGATGAGCAACAGGTCAAGTGTTTCCAAAGGAAAGCAGAGGTGAATCATGAGATTCAAACACTCAAATCTAAGATGCGGGACTCCCAGGTATTCAATATTTTCATTATAGGATCCAATGGTCCTGATGTGTCTATGAAATATGGAGAGGCACACTCTTGCTAAGACAGGGAGAAGAAATAATACTATCCTGCCTTCATGCAAAATACATCCAAGTGTTTTGAGACCTGGCCAGAAAATTGGCCCAAGAACATTATGGTGCAACCATGTATATTTGTCTGGCTTGGTTGATTTGAGCCCTGGTAATCTCCGGGGTGGGGGTAGTCTTGAATCTTCATTTTGCTATTCGTGTAGCCAACACCACCCTCCCCCCCCTGGTTCCTTAATCTTTTATCTTTTGTAGAAATGTTATTATGTGGCTGATGTTGTTTGGAAAGTTTCAGTGGAAATTCTATCATGCTGCATTTCAATTATTTGTTATTTAATCGCATACAATGGTTTCTGTAGCTTCAAAAATTCCGTGATGAGCTCAAGAACCGTTCGCGGGTTTTGAAGAAGCTTGGCCATATTGATGCTGATGGTGTTGTTCAATTAAAGGGGCGTGCTGCTTGCTTGATAGACACAGGAGATGAACTCCTTGTTACTGAACTGATGTTCAATGGTGAATAATATGCCATCCACTTTTATTATTATTATTATTATGTGGAGTATATTGTCACTGACTCACTAGATGTCTATATGATTTCTGGTTGAATCGTTGCATAGGTACGTTTAATGATCTTGATCATCACCAAGTTGCTGCTCTTGCTAGCTGCTTCATTCCTGGGGATAAATCAAACGAACAAATACATTTGAGAACCGAACTTGCAAAACCATTACAGCAACTCCAGGACAGTGCGAGAAGAATAGCAGAAGTGAGTAATGTACTGTTTTATTTGTTTGAGTTTGCACATTGTTTTTGTGAAGCAGTTTGATCTTGCTGCATATGGCTGCAGATACAACGTGAATGCAAATTGGAGGTAAACGTTGATGAGTATGTGGATTCAACAGTAAGACCATTCTTGATGGATGTGATCTACTGTTGGTCGAAGGTTAGTGATATCATTTGCTTTTGCTGTAAATAAGAAATGGGGGAAGTTTTCATACACGGCCGCGTAAGCATGAACGGTCGTGTCCCCTCTCACAAAGAGTTGGAAAAGTCATAAACCCCCACCCATTAATTAATGCTTAGAAACTCCCACCCGCTCACATTCACGGCTTACACAGCTGTGTATGAAAACTTTCCCCATAAGAAATTAAGTGGTTCTTTTGATCAATATCATGGTTCTTTGTGAACTCAGTTAATCCGAGAGCTAATGTTTCTTCTATTCCAAGTGGTTCATGATATTCTACTATGTAACTTTGACAAATTGTTTCTTCTATTCCCTGTTTCAGGATGCCACTTTTGCAGAGATTATAGAAATGACTGATATCTTTGAGGGTAGTATCATACGACTTGCTAGAAGGCTTGATGAGTTTTTGAACCAGGTAACTGGGAATTTGGGTGCCCAACCTCACCAAGGGAGAAAAAAGAAAAACACTTTAACTGCTTAACTGCTTAACTGCTTGAGGGCCAATTGATTGGCGTTTCATACTTATTATGCATTGTGTAAATCTTAATAATTTAGTTTTGGAATTTTTTACCTAACAATCTGTCATACATTGTTGTAATTCCTTGTTTTTGGTGTTTTTAGTTGTGTGCTGCTGCTCATGCAGTGGGAGAGGTTGATTTGGAGAACAAGTTTGCTGCTGCCAGTGCGAGCCTTCGGCGAGGTATTATGTTCTCGAATTCACTATATTTGTGATCTATGAGACGTCTTTGCCTGATTGTGATCTAGTGAGACTACCATTAAACAAGCACATGGTTGGAGCCAGGGATCAGTTGGATGTGATTTCAACTGACATCATGTGTTTCCTTGTTATTGTTAGATATTTGAAAGTGTTTCTGTACCAAACTGTATTTTTTTAGCGTTAGTGTGTACATGGAATTTTTTTTTTGTTGGTAGAATTTGTACATGGAATTTGAGGAACATGAAAATGTATACATAGTTCAAAGTTTTCCATATTTATCAGTGGCAGCTTTTGTTCTATTTTTTTTTTTTTTTTTTGAAAAAAAAAGTCATGGTCTTGAATAGCCATTTCAATCAAAATACCCTCCCATGTATTGGCTTGCATCTCATGTATATTCATGCACGGTTATGGTATATTCCGACAACATGGTACTCTACCACAGCCCAGGATTTTCAAAGCTCTGGTTTGCCACGTGGAGAACTCCGATAGTGCTGAAACATGACATAGTAGGGGATCTAGGGGTATACCTGTTTATAAAATTTGGGTCCTATCTGATCTGCCACAAGATGATTGTTGTCATTTTAAGAGCTTGGAGGTACCAGGCTTCCCATTTCTTTCTTCACTGTTTGAAGTAATTATGTATTTTAAAGCATTCCTTTGAATTCTGCCCATAGGATTTGTTGCCCTTGGGACATTTCTTATTTAGTCAAGAGTGTAGTGTAGATAATCATCTAGAGGACACAATTGTTTCTCTCAGATTTTGATCCAAGGGGTTGTGTACAAGTTGGCTTGTACTTTTAACCCAATGGAGAAGATACCACATGAATATGTTTCACGTGCGTAGTAGAGTTCTGTATGTGCTAGGCGATGAATCAGACCGACTGAGGAAGAAAAGATATGGTCTACTGTAAATTAATTGAAACAACGTAATGGGAACCTAGTTGTTCCAACCAAGCCTTGAATCTGAACTTCTACTTTGCTAGAGAACTAAGAGCTCTTCCTCTCTCTCACCTTCGCTCTTTTAATCAGTCTGGACACACTAATATCTTTGAAAGTTATAGGTTGGGTTTTGGGAATACTGAAATTATTAGTCAAATATTTAAGCTCTATATCTCTCAAGTGTACTCCACTCTTAACAACCATACAAGATGGAGGCAGGTATTCATCAAGATGTCAACCATGTGGATTTGTTATCTTAAGCCGCATCAAGATGTCATACACATCATTTCAATAGGATCGATAGTTCTTTACTTCATTTGGCATGAAAGAAACCAGGTTATTAACACGTATGCAATTCAAACCCATATTGAGTGGTAAACCTGATTAACAAATGGGTCAATTGTTTCAATAAGGATAACATGAAGTCGGTTGGGCAAATCTGAACCAGCCTCGTTCTTTTGTGTTGTACTTGGTGAAACTATGACTATCTGAAGTGGAATTCTAGAGGCACTATCAGACAACATGGAGTGGATTATTTTGGAAATAGATTGCAAAGAACTCTGGTCTTATGTTTCAAGAGCAACTGATACTGTCATTGTATCGATTCAATCTGTGATTGAGGGTATTTTATATTTGTCCAGTTACTTCCGTGATTGTAAGTTTTAAATTGTTTCTATGGAGTTGAACAAGACTGCAAATTTCCTAACTAGGAAAGTCTTGTGGTTGACTTGTACGATAATTTGGCCTTATTCCAGTCCGTGGTTGACTGATTCGTATGTCTCGGCAACTATGAGTTTGTTATGTTCAAATGAATAAATTTCTTTCTACCCAAAAAAAAAAAAAGAAAAAAGAAACCACTGCTGAAGCAAAAAGGAAAAATTATTGAGAAAGGACTTCCTTGAAGAGTTGACAGAACAGGGCATCAAGCACGTAGAGGTGTGAACTGCCTCAACTGCTGTTGTGCATCGACTTGAAAGAGTGAACTTTTATTAATTCATGGTCTTGTATTCAATAGTCGGTACTTGTTTGATCTTTTTGATGAGGCAAACATAACTGAGTGAATTTGTTAGGCCTGCTCATGATCTAGCCAATAAGACTAGACGAACCAAAACAATGGGATAGGATGTCTGCTTGTAACATTGATCCTTGGTTCTTCCTAGTTTTTGTTTAATGCAAAATTTTTTTTTTTCACCAGAAAAAGGGAAAAACTTTGGAGAACTCTACTTTCAAGGTTTGTTTAGCATTTTGGAGAATAGGAGAAGCGTTTTGGAGAATAGGAGAGAATTAAATTAATAAGGGAATGAAAAAATGAATTTACTGTTTCCCATTGGTGTCGGCCCTTATAACATTGGAAAGAGCCAGTGGGAGAAACTGTCTGTACATAACTGGATCTCATGGATAGACTGTAGGAATCCCATTAGGAAATTTACACAACTATTAATCTCTCTCACATGATTACATGAAGAGATAGCTCCGAAAGCAGTTCCTCAACTCAAGAATATCATCCACCAAGCCAATAGAGTGGAAAATTATGTGCTCCATTTGTTGCCAGGTCCATTTCCTCAATTCCTGCTAATAGGAGGTTGGGTGGTCATTTTTGCCCCCTATTAGAGGAACTTGGGGGAAATGGAGAATATAATAATCCAATAGAGTGCCATGGAATTTAAAAGCGCCTACAGATCATTTGAACCTCAACTAAGGAGTCTGATCTCACTTAAATCTGAGAGAGATTCAAGGATTTTGCCTTCAAAAGACCTTTTTTTTTTTTATTGCCAATAATTCAACAAGCACAATATTGTCAGAGCAAAAATTGCATCCCCAGAAGAATCATGTCCAATGGAACCATCACAATGATTGCAACCTATATATCCCAGAGGAGGACATGCCCAAGTATATATGTTGTTGGGATGCGATGATGGTAAGAAACCTGGAATATTTCCAACGATCAAAGAAGCTCCTAATTATATATTACTGCTGGTGTCAGGCACCTGAGTATGTTGTTTATCAGAGTATCATGCCCGAGTGTGGTGAACAATCAATCTAATGGAGAATACTGATAGGCTTTTTCCTTTCCTTATGATGTAATAAGAAAATCATATTGTTGCGTTCACCCCATAGCCTGCCTGTACACCGTAGCGACCATAAATTTCCTATGTCCCATGAATTCAATGGAGTTTTGGAATATCCACTCAACTGTAAGACCCCTTTCCAGACCACCGAAGAGAAGGAACAATATTAATTGGAAAAACAAATGATCTATCTCGTCTCTGGAGAATTATGGCATAGAAGATAGGTGGTGTCGATGTTGATGCCCCAATAAGACAATCTGCATTGAGTACGTGGTTAATCTTTGATGAAAGGCCAACCAAACTATGAAAGAGAAACGAGGTTGAGTAGATGGAAACCAGATAAGATCAGACCATTGAACTTTATTTCTAGCTTCGCACACTATCTCCCAAGCCATTTTAAGGGAGAATTAGCAATTTGAAGTGACTCCAAACCGCTAAATCTTCCTAAAGTTTAGTATGTATTCTGGTGCTGGATATCTCTTCTAATCGTTCAGTAATCACTGGATCCACGACAGAGGTATCCCATATGATCCGTCGTCTATATGCAACACATCAACATGATCGAAGGTAAACTGACCAAGAGCGTCAGCAATCAATGCACCTGAGTAACAGATTGGACCACTTGGTAACCATGGATCAAACCATAGCATGGTTCCTTTGTTAGGGTTTAGGGTTTAAGCACAAGGTTGCTTAAAGCATTATACCCTGAGTATCGAGTTTGGAATACCCAGACTGCTGCCTCCAGCTAGTTTTTATAGGAAAACTAAGGTTTAGGTCAGATGGGTTAATTACTAGATTGCCCCTCACAGCCTGAGCATTAATACAAGTAGGATTATGTTAAAACATATGAAGGGATATTACATAAATTCCCTTACAATCTCCTCCTATGTTCTACATATATCCACCACACATGTATAGAAAACCATTGTTCAATCAGTAATTGAATCAATATAAATTGAATAAGTTGAATATCAACAATCCAATAAATCAAGTAAATAAACTTCAAGAAATAAAACTAGGGTTTTAAGTCAAAACTAAACCCAATAATAAATCCGAAGTTCCACATGCAAGTGGATAAACCAAAAGAAATAGTCAAAAGAAAAAGTCCTTACAATCTATGTGACTTTACTCATCAAGTAAGTCATCCTCATCGAGATCCAGGTTCAACTGTTCTCCTCCATCTTCGTCATTCTCTGTAATTCGTCAAATATGAATTTCATAAGATAATATGAATTCAATCATTTGTACAATAGTATCTAGTTCAACAATAAGAACTTAGTACATTCCATATATGGCTGAAGATAAGTAAAAAACCAATAAGCATCATCATCAAGTTTCTTTACAAGAACTCGATCTTATATAGTCTTTATCACAAGGACCATATCATGTTTCCATTTGAAATATTGTGTTCGTTATATCAGTCATAGATTTATGTTGTATCATCAAACCTGGAACGGTACACCATACTATGAAAGACATGTCATCAAATTTGAAATGACATAAAGACTAGCACAATATCATTGAAACATATCAAACATTTTCCATATTCCTTTGTGGAATAACAAAGTAAGGAAACTTCACATGAAGAATTTGCTACACCATCAAGTTTGGAATGGATTCACAAACCCCCATACTTAGTAACCTAACTAAGTTATCTGAAACATGTAAACTGTCCCGAATGCTTTCCAATGCTAGATGAGATTCGAATAATTCAAAATAACACTGGGTTAGGTTAAGACATGACTAAATGGTCTTTAACCCCATCTCCCCCGTAGTTTTGAATGCTCGATCTTTGTTCAATCCCTTTGTAAGGGCATCTGTCGTATTATCCTTTGATCTCACATCAATCAAAGTGATAATCTCTTGTTCTGTTCGATAATTCAGCATGATTCAGCCTGATGTGTCTCCTCTTACCATTAAAGAGTGAGTTATTCACTATTGTCTTTGTTGCTTGATTATCACAGAATATAAATATAGAGTTTAACTTAAAACTCCTCAATGGAATATCCATGATCAGATCCTTTATCCACTCTACTTCATCTCCTGCAGAAGCTAGAGCATAAAGTCCGATTCCATAGATGACAGAACAATACCAGTCTGTCTCTTGGATTTTCATGCTACAACTACTCCTCCTAGTGTAAATACATAACCACTGGTGGATTTGCTGTCTCCCAGATCTGAGCACCAAGATGCATCAGAATATCCTTCCAAAGTTGAAGGATGTCCAGTATAGCATAGAGCATAGCTTAGAGTACCCTTAAGGTATCTCATCAGCCTTGTCAGGGCATCCCAATGCTCTTTTCTAGGATTACTAGTGAAACGACTCAGCATGCCTACCGTAAAGGCTATGTCTGGTCTAGTGCAACTCATTACATACATGAGACTATCAATCAGTTTAAAATATTCTAACTGATTAACGGTGTCACCTGTGTTAGGTTTCAACCATTTGTTATAGTCATAGGGTGTATCAATCGATTGACAATCACTGTATCCCCAATTAGAAAGTAGCCTCTCAATGTAATGAGACTGACTAATGGTGATCTCTTGCTCACTGAAGCTTACTCTCATTCCAAGAATGGTGTCTACCACACCAAGATCTTTCATGTTGAATTCTTTGGACAAGATTTTTTTAATGTCACTCACTACAGAAAGATCAGAACCTAGAATCATCATGTTGTCTACATACAAACAAATAATCGTGACCTTGTTTGACTCAGACAAAAAATAAAGGCACTTATCCGAGTTGCTGGTTTGAAAACCAAGACTTTTTATTGTCTTGTCAAACTTCTCATGCCACAATTTAGGTGCTTATTTAAGACTATAGAGAGATTTATTTAATTTACAAACTCTTGTTTCAGAACCTTTCATGACAAACCCTTCAGGTTAGTTCATATAGATTTTTTCTGTTATGTCTTTATTTAAGAAAGCCGTTTTTACATCCATTTGATGTACAACATAGTGCTCAATAGATGCTCTGGCAAGAAGAATTCTTATCATTGCCAAATGATAGATCGGGGAGTAGATGTCAAAATAATCTATCATTCTCACCTGGGTATAGCCCTTAGTTACTAACCGAGCTTTATACCTGGCTATAGACTCATCCGGATTAAGCTTCTTCTTCAGTACCCACTTATACCCTATTGTCTTGGCCCCCTTTAGGCAGATCAACAAGGTGTCAGATCTCATTCTGCATTAAAGAGCTCATTTCCTCGTCAATGGCTTCTTTCTATAGCAGTGAGTCCCTAGATCTTATCGCTTCCTTATAGGTGGATGGATCGGCCTCTAGATGGTAGGTCACAAAATTCTCTCCAAAATTCTTGGGTACTCTATCTCTAGTAGATACTCTTCTAGATTCTGATTCAGTAACCATTGTGGGTTGAGTATCAGAAACAATTGGTTCATTATCCATGGGTGATTCTATAACCATTTCTGTCAGATCAGGCAAGGCCAGGCCTTTATCTCTGAGGAATTTATCTTCAAAGAATATAGCATCCTTAGATTCTATCACCACATTGGTTGATAGATCTAAAAATCGATCTACAGCACTGTCTTCTGCACAACTTACATACACACAAGTGTTTAGTTCTAGTTCCCACCTTAGGTCTTCTAGGGTCTTGTATCCTAACATAAGCTATACAACCCCAAACCTTAAGAGTGTCATATCTACAGGAATGGTTATGCCATAGTTCATATGGTGTAAAAGTCAATTTTGAATGTGGTAGTCTATTTAGAATGTGATTTGCAGTCAACACTGCTTCTCCCCAATAGCAAGAGGGCATGCCAGCTGTCAATAACATGGAGTTTAACATCTCTGTTAACGTCCAGTTCTTTCTTTCAGCTATGCCATGTGATTGAAGTGAGTAATGAGCAGTAGTTTTAAGGATTATGCTCACAGAGGCACAGAATTTATTGAACTCTGTCAATTTGTATTCACCTCCCCTATCACTTCTAAATCTTTTAATTTTCAAGTTCAACTGATTTTCTACCTTATTCTTGAAAATTTTAAAATTCTCAAATGCTTCATCTTTAAATTTTAACAGGTATAAATGACAATATCTAAAAAAATTGTCTATAAGTGTTATCAAATACTTTCGATCTCCTTTAGTTGTGTAGCTTTTAAAGTCATAAATGTCAGAATGTATAAGTTCAAGAAGTTGAGTGCTCCTAGAAACCGGTCTGAAAGATTTTCTAGTTATTTTAGTTTGAGCACACACTTCACATCTGTTAAATCTAATTAAAGTGTCTAATGATAAATCATGAGTTTTAGCTAGTTTGAGTATTTTCCTATAGTTCACATGTCCTAACCTACAGTATAGTATTTTGGGATCAAGTGAAATATGGTTAACCTAGTTTATTATCTCATTAGCTAAACTCAACATAAACATACCATTCAAATTATAAGCACATCCAAAATAAAAGGAGTTAACAGATAGTGTTACTCGACCACTACTAAAAGTAATAGACATGCCAACATCAAGCAAAATTTCCATTGAAATTAAATTCTTTTCAAAATCAGGAAATATTTTAATATTTTTCAAAGTTAATATTTTACCTGATGAAAGAACCAAGTTCGCTGTCCCTTGTTGAATCACTTCCACGACGTCTCCATTTGCAACAGTGACAGTCTCTGCTACTTGAACAACATCAGTGAGCAAGTTCTTGTTATTGCAAACATGACAAGTTGCTCCAGAATCTAACCACCAATCTGAAGATGTACTGGCCAACTCCTTACCCTTGCCAACTATGGCAACAAAGTTAGTAGGCTCAGTCTTGTCCACTAACATGTGAATTTTCTTCTGTGGTGTGTCAGTGTTCCCTTTCTTAGGACCCCTACACTCAGATGCATAGTGACCCCACTTTCTACAGTTGCGGCACTTGCCTTTCTTTTTAAAGTTAGTCTTTTTGGCCTCCAACTGTTGGGGTTCTTTCTTATGTGGTTTGGACTGCCTAGGATTTTTCTTGGGTTGTGAAACTAAATTGGCAGATGCCTGTTGTTGTTTCACCATCTCCAAGTTATTCCTGACTCTGTTCTCATCTTCGATTCTAATGAACCATTTGAGATCATCCAGCCCCACTTGTGTTTTCTTCCTATGCATCTCAGTTTTAAAGGAATGCCAGGTAGATGGTAACTTAAAAATAATTACACCCACTAAGAATGCATCAACAACAGAGATATTTTTTTAGTTCAGTTTTGTTCTCAAGTTCTCAAAGTCTATAACTTGAGGAGTGATTTCCTTGTCTTCTTGAAACTTGAAATCCATAAACTTGTCAACCAAGTGAGTCTTTGATAGGTCCTCCTCCTTTTTGAATTGGGCTTCTAGGTTTTTCCAAATCTCTTTTGTAGTCTCATATTTACTATAGGTCTCTACCAGCCTATCTGACAGGCAGTTCAATAAGTAGTCTTTGCAAAAGTCCTCATCACTTATCCATTGGGTTTCAGTTAGGCCCGTATAATCAGAAAAAGTATTTACCATAGTGTAGAAAATATTGAGGTACTTTAGTCCAAACTGAGTCCTCTTTTTTCAAGAACTGAACTTAGAGCCACTAAAGCTTTCCAATTTGATCATCTCAATTGGAACAACATGTTTCTCCATTGTTATGTGATTTGTTTATATGCTTAAGGAAAAAATTCAATTAAAAATAAATGCTCCAAGGAACAATCACACCTGAGATGGAGAACCCTGGATTTAGACGGCGGAGGAAAGGATGGTAGCGGTGCAGCGGCGTCGACACTCGCGGTGTGTACGCTAGTGCTGGCTGGTACGGGTCATTGACTGCTGATCCTTGACGGCTGGCACTGGTCGCAGCCCGCAAATAGTGACCGAACCCAAAAAAGGGTTTGATAAATCAAATAAAAAAAGTATACTTTCTGCCATCGTATTTTGCAAAACCCCCTTTCTCTTTTTTATTTTTTATTTTTTACAATCAATCAAATCAACAATGCTTTTTCACTCTTTTGTCTTCTTTTAAAATTCAAAGCTTTCCTTGTGAATAGAGACAAAAAGATGATTGCAGACTTCACTTTTCTTTATTTGTTTTTGAAATCAATCAATAAAAAACAAGGGTTATAAGAGAATACCTTTGAAGAGAAAAACGAAGACTTATCTCTTAAAATCCAGAACGTTAATGGGCACTTAAACTTATTTACTTTAGCCTTTGTAGTCAATGCGAGGAGAGCAGTGAATCGAAGACAAAAAGCTTGATTGGACAAAAACTGTGGATCCGATCACCAAAAGCCGATCAAAGAGGGAAACAAAATTAATGTAATGGATTACCCAGACTGCTGCCTCCAGCTAGTATTTATAGGAAAACTAGGGTTTAGGTCAGATGGGCTAATTACTAGATTACCCCTCATAGCCTGAGCATTAATACAAGTAGGATTATATTAGAACATATGAAGGGATATTACATAAATACCCTTACATCCTTCACCTTCTTTTTGAGTAGATATCTGATGCACTTCGTTGTAACATCACGAGTTCTTAAGATCGCCTTGAATTGAAGGTCGTCGTGCACTGAGTTGGGATCGAAAGTGACCAAATGGAGTGCTTCTGTAACCACCTGTGTTTGACAAAGTGAACCCAACAATTCATGGACTTAGAGGCAATGTTCCATATATATATCTGCCGCATCAAAGCAGCTGTATTCCCACTCAGTCAGATGGCATAGGGCAAGCCCACCCTTGTCCTTAGGCTTTGCATATCGATTTCCAAGAAATCTTGTATGCACCCTTATTCGAGTTCCCCCACCATAAGAACTTTGCCATTATATTTTCTAATTTGCTGAGAATATGCCGGGGAATATGGAAGATATTCAACCAATAAGCAATGTTGCCCATGACAATGGATTGTAGAAGGGTTAATCTACCAGCATAGGATAAGGACTTGACTCTTCAAGAAGACACTTCTTTCCACTTTGGCAATAAGACCCACATAATCATGAGGCTTGAGAGATTTAGAAGGCAAAGGAACACCCAGGTATTTAATGGGTATATTAGCCGTGGGGATTCCTAGAGGATTATTGAAATAGGACTCCACCTCCAAAGGACAATTAGTAAAGAAAATACTTGACTTACAGTGGTTGATGATGAGGGCATTGCTAACTGTTGCTTTCCCAAACACAGAGATCATCGACGAGACAAACCGATGTGATTTCAGGTTTGCTACAAAATTGGTGATAAGAAAAAAGGCCATTTTTAGCTGCATATGCAAGAGAATCAGTGAAAACCTGAAGGACAATATTAAATAAGAAGGGAGACATTGGGCATTCTTGTCTCAACCCTCTATTCGCAGAAAACTTGGGTGATTGTGCAGCATTGAGAAATACAACGTAGTTTGGATCAGTAATACATCGAGAAATCCAGGCTATAAAACGAGGGGGAAAATTCAACCGCAAGAAGAGGGTAAATAGAAAACTCCACTAGATAGAGTCATAAGCCTTCCTCGATCAGGTCTAATTTAGTGGTAAAATCATACCTCTGTTGCAATGATAATCATGAAGTAACTCTTGACATAGTAGAATATTATATGTTATTTGCTTCCCTTCCATGAATGCCGATTGGTAGCAACCCACTAGTTTGTGCATACACTTCTTGATTCTATTGGCAAGAAGTTTAGCAATAAATCGATAAATAAATGGACTTACCGCAATAGGTCAGTAGTCATGGAAGGTGTTCTGTGAATCCCCTTTTGGAATTAAGGTCAACTTGGATAATTTAAGTTGCTCTAGTAACCTTTGTTCCTGAAAAAATCAAGAATTGCAACACAAACATCCCACCAGTTATTTCCCACGTTTTCTTAAAGAAATAAGCCCAATACCCATCGGTACCTGGAGCATTGTGATCGTTTGATGCAAAGACCATGGGTTTGATTTCATCAACCGAGAAATCATGTGCAAGACACTCTGATTCTACATTGTCCATTGATCTGTCAATAGGGAGATCAAAGGGAGTGCAAATAACCTATGGGGTACCCATATAAGCTTCTTCAAAGAACCAAGCAACTTCTAGTCTGATCTCATTTTCATCAGTCAACCAATTGCCCGCCATAGATTGAACAATGGTGATCTGGTTTCGAGCTCTCTGAGTCTTCAAAGAACTGTGGAAAAACTTAGAATAATTGTCGCTGTGACACAACCACTTGACATGAGCCCTTTGCCACAGCTCAGATTCTCTTGCATTCATTAATCTTCGAAGGTGAGAGACCATGGCCTTTTCACGATGTAAGACATCAGTATCTAGATGTTAGTTTGAAGAGCAGACTGGAGGCGATGCACATCATGACTAACAACAGAAATTTGTTTGTCCAATTTATAATATGCAGCTCTACTCCACCCCTAAATTTAAGCTTGAGAGCTTTTAACTTATAAAGGAGTACATGCATGGGGTTGCCACTTACCTGCTGGTTCCAAACATCATGTAGGAGAGGTCAAAAGTCATCATGATCAACCCAGTGATTGTAGAAATAAAATTGCTTACCTCTCGTTTGAGGCGGCAAACCCAAGGAGACGACCACTGGGCTATGGTCAGACAACCTTGGATTATGACAATAAGCAAAGGATGATGGGAAGTTGTCCCTCCAACAAGGATCAATAGGAACATGATCAATCTTAGATGCAATGCGCTCCACCCCAGACGCTTGGTTGGTCCAAGAAAACTGACAGCCAGACCATTTAAGGTCTACATACGCCAAACAATCTACAAAAGGTTGTATCATTCACGAAGTCCCTGGTCTACTGCCCTATTTTTCACACGGAGATTCGATTGGATTGAAATCTCTGAGTAGAGCCCATGGGTGTGAGGTAGAGGTACGTAGCTCTCTGCTATCTATCCAAAGTGCTTCCCTATCTAGAGCAAAATTCCCACCATAGATAAATGAGATGTTTAAGATTTGTTGAGTGTTTAATAGTGACCTGAATGTGTCAGTTGAGAAGTCGTCAGCAACGGCTGGACCTTTAAAACATTCTCATCCTCGAGCACCCAAAATGATCGGCTTTAGACACAACTTAATTGTTACAATAGTTCTGTTTGATAAGAAAAGTAATCGCAAGTGCATAGTATCAGCTATAGCTACGGGTTGAACTCAGGGAGGTCGGGTTGCTTAAATCTTTACTCTGCATTTAGGCAAATTACAAACAATTTATATCTCTAAACTTAAACTAAGAAAAATACCAAGATCAACTATCAAATTAAGAAACCATGTTAAACTAGGGCAAACAGAATTAACACAAAAAGTAAGAGAATGAGATGGGTAGATTCAAATTGAGATAGGCTTTTAGGGATGGAATCCACCACAAGGTTAGGGTAAGTTAGTGATCAACACATTAAAGCATTGCATATATCATGGTCTAGGTTTATAGGAAATGCGGCGAAAAGGGCTAACATATCCTATGAGTAGTACACATTCAATACATAATTAGATCTTAAAAATCATGAACATGAATGGTGTCATAATGGTTACGGCGGCAGTATTGCATATAGTCCATTAGGATGACATGCACAATGCGGTGGTTAACAATTGTAAGCCCAGACAATGAACATGTTCATTAATACACAAGCATGCAAATCATCAACTCATCCTTCCCTCATGGCTTCATCCTACCCCAAGAGTTGAGGGTTTAGTTGGTCATAGGAAAATCGATGGAAGGAGAGCGGGTTGATGAAGAAAACATTAAAACTAAACTATAAAAATAAAATCAGAAGATTAAAGAACTTAGCTTGTGTAGAACTTGAACTTGAACCACTTAAGAGAAATTTTCAGCCTTAAATTTGAATCAACAACTTGAATTACACCAATGTAAGAAGGGGATGATGATTAAAAATCCTAAATTACATTAGATCTAGGAATGAAAAAAACAAAATTATATCAAAGCTCTAAGCTTTAGACAAAGAAACTAGAAAAGAGAAAACAAGAGAAAGAATGCTAATACAAAAGACTAAAGAGAGAATGAATGAATTTCCAAGGGGGAGAAGACCCCCTATGTATAAACACAACCCCCAATCCCCCTTGCAAAATTGGGCCAACCAAGGGAGAGATTCCCTTGGTCAATGTTTTTTGGCCAAGAAATCTTAAATTTGATTTTTTTTTAAAGAAAAGAGAGAGAGAGAGAGAGAGAGAGAGAGAGAGAGAGAGATTGAGACTTTTATCCAAGAATAGAAAGGGAGGTGGAGATTGGATCCACAACTTAAAAAATAGAAGATTTCAATCAAATCACCAAGAAAATCTTTCCAATTTTCCAAGATTTGAGTAGCTTGCTTTGACTTGGGCTCTACTCCACAACTGAAAATGCTAGATGTCATCAACAATGCACTTGGATAAAAATACCCCTTGGCATTTTCGATGGGAATATGGGCTGTCCCTATTGAATTTTGAATTTGCTTGCTTGGGTCTTCATGGCCCAATGGTCCAGCCCATATATGAAATTAATTCTTGGGCCTATGGACATGGGCTTTTTTAAAATTTGATTCCTTGCATTTCAGCTCCACAAAGGCTTCTTACAATAATTTGGGCTTCTCTTTCATGAATGGACCTAAAACTTGAAAACACATAAAAACATCTCAAGTAGCTCTGTTTAAGCATGAAAATACAAGAATATAAATGCTTAAATTCACATATAAATATGTTCATCAAGTTCCATCTTTTACTAAAATTCGAAGAGTGCTAATAAAATTGTTTGGTTTCACACGGGTTTCCACCTAGCAGAACAGAGAGAGTTGATTAATCATGGCCTAGTCCATGACGGCCAAGGGTGTCAATTTGGGACCAGAACCAAGAACTGTCCCAGAATCGTCCCGCTAAAACCTGGTACCGAACCGTCCCATTAATAAATGGGACGGTGTTGGGATCTGATTTTGGTACTGAATAATAAATGGGACGGGACGGTTCTGAGACAAGATTCCCAATGGCATTAGTACCGAAATACCGGTGAGGTACTAAAACAATTAGCACCCTTTCAAAGGGTACATTTCATGTTCTTGTGTTGAAGCTTTATGGTTGTAGTTTGATGTATTTGAGTGGTATTTTTTCTTATATAGGTTTCAACTAATAGACCTTCAGTTTTATTTCTACAATATCATTTAGTGATGGCAATAAAACCATATAATGGGGCTTGTTTATTTCATCATCAGTAATTCTTCGACGTTGTTTTGATTAGCTTACATGTGATCTTAGATAGTTTGAAGAAGTAAAACCATGAGTTCATCTTGGTTTCGTATTCTAAGTTGATTTCTAGTAATCGAACCATTAAATTTCTCCCTTTTTTACCAGGCCTAGAACCGTTTAGGAATCAGTACTGTCCCGTCCCATTAATAATCGAGACCAGGACCTAGGTTTGGTCCCATTTACTAAATAGGACGGTACTGGGATTGGCACCTTTAGTACCGGTAACAATACGGACCCATCCCAAATATTGAGAACTGTCCCAATTGACACCCTTAATGACGGTCCTTCGTTTACTAGGGTCATTGATACCCCTAGTGTTCCATGCCGCGAACTTGATCAAAGAGGTTTGGGTATTGGAGCTATGCAAAGGGTTGCTTTGAACCAGACTTCTATCTCGTTCCCTCATTGCAATGAGAGTGCTCTCATCTTCCAAAGTATCATTCCCAAATTGGTCAGATTGCAAAATTGAAAAGCGATTCCGTTGGCCAGCTGCCGCAACAATGGAGGGATATCTAACAACATGATCGTTGATGGATTGAGCCAGGGCACACACAGAATGGTTTGAGATTTTCATGGAGTTGGTGTGTATGGAGGAAGTGGGGGAAGGATCCTTAGGGGTGGAGATAGGATCCTTGATTGGCGGGGTTGTATCTTTAGTGGGTGAAACTGCATAGCTACATGGGGCATGAGAAGTTTCTATAGTTTCCTTAGCACTTCCATTACCACGTCAGCCACCAGCTTGGACGTTGAACTTCCACCATCCTTAGTGATTGAAGTTTGGAGGCAATTCGAATGAGCCCTTATGCCGAAGGTCGCCATAGGTATGGTAAGAGTGTCGGAGTCTGTCTCCACTAGTAGTGGTCTTTTCCTCTTAGCACGACGTCTAGCCAAAGTCCACCCTTGGCTATCTTCCATTTTTACATCTTGGCATTGTGGGGAAGGCTTGGTAACACTCTCAACAACAATAATTGGACATGATTGCTCCCCATGGCCGAAGACTTTGCATGAACTACAGATTGGCGACGCCCAATTGTATTCCACCTTCTGCTCTATGGTCGAGCCATCATAAAGAACGATAGGAATGGAAGATGGTAGGTCGTCCTCCGCCTTGATCGGCAAAAGAGAGTCGTTGAGATGTTCTCCTGTTTGCGTATATGGGCTGACCGAGAACACTGCTGATCTTACTGAGTGTCCTACTTCCCAAAAATGGAGGTTTAGACCATAGAGTCTCACCGATAAAGGAAATTGACTCTCCTCCTTGACCAGAGAAATGTCCAGCGATCAAGGACGTAAGATCAATGGGCAAGCCCCCCACGTCCATGGTCCCTTGTCAAGAATTTGACGACTCAATTCAGTTGCTTGAAAATCAAAGATGAAGATATTGCTTTCTAGGCCAAAAACCTCCACTTCGACAATATGAGACCATTTCTCCTGTACGAACCGCCTAATGGTCGCAAATGAGGGTCTAGGTCCGAAGATATACCCCACCAGAGCTGACTCCCACCTATCCTTTTCCTTGGATAAATCCTCCAAGTTGTAGTGAGCCATCTTCTTTCTGTCAATTACCATTGGTTCTATGTAAGGTATTGCGTTTGCACTATCACGTACTTGTCCTCCTAAAAAGAGACTAACCTACGAGTGTAATGAATCACTCCCCTCAGCATTCCTGCCACCAATAGGGGAAGTGGGTTAAGCTTCATGGGCCACCGGGATAGGTCCGTCGATGGCCATGTGTAGCCAGAAAACAGTCGAAAGAAAAAAGAAAAATAATTGCCACTTGTCTCACACTTTCCTATTAAATAATTTCGTTGTATTGTACCTCACTCAAATTGTAATTGTAATAAGAAATAGAATGATGATGTCTATCAAGGTTTTAAGAGATGAAATTGGAGTCGGTCCAAAGAACCCTAGAATAAGCTCTTAGATAAAAAAAAATGCAGTAATTTTAGGGTTTTAAGCGTGAATTGGCCAGAATCAAGATTAGTTACGATCAATTTCGACCTGAATTGACCGATTCACTGATTCAATTCTTGATTCTTGAAACCATGATGGCTATTGTTGAATGCCAGAATACCAAGGCGCCCTAGCACGGAT
Source organism: Telopea speciosissima (assembly GCF_018873765.1). Taxonomy (NCBI): domain Eukaryota; kingdom Viridiplantae; phylum Streptophyta; class Magnoliopsida; order Proteales; family Proteaceae; genus Telopea; species Telopea speciosissima. Next base: position 28,032,483 of record NC_057920.1, read on the forward strand.
TCCCACAGGTACACAGGTACAAGCTTTAGACTCAAGAGCCAAGTTTGTGGTTTTCATTCATGGCTTGCGGGTTCTTTGAGGTTATGTTTGGTTGCCAAGAGAAGAAAATAAAAAATTCATTTTTTTTTAATCTGAAGAGAGAGAGAGAGACACACACACACACACATAAATCAATCATTATGTCATCATGGTTTTTGTCTTATTATGTTTTTTTTTTTTTTTTCATTTCATAACCAAACATAGCCAGAGAGTTTGGATGAATATATAGTAGGTCCAATGTCCTTGGGGTCAAGTGGAGATGAGCAAACCCAAGTTTGATTCCCTCTTACTTCTCAATTGTACCATAACCAAACTGGGCTAGATCCGGTCCGGGCGCCCACTCGTGGAGGGCAGCCACGTGGGCAACAACCCGCTAGGGTAGAGAGGGTCGCCCAATTTATGTGACCTTCCCTTTTTGTATTCCTACTATGATTCTATTAATGGGAGGGACTATATATACACATGTATCAACAACCCCCCAACCCTAAGTTGATATCTAGGTCTCTCATTCTCAGTCTTGCCTCTCAATCCATTTATTTGCAATTGCGCTATTTCTCTTTGGGAATCCATCATCTCCCAAGGATTTGTGATGTGAACTCTCCAGTGGAGAAACCTAATAGATATCTAGAGATTGAAGTAGATACGTGAAGTTTGTGGTGCTCATAACCTTACTTATTCGTGATCCTATTCCTGTGACAACCCCAAATTAAAAGCCTAGCTGGGCTCACGAGACCAGACCTGGCTAGGAATTCACACAAGGAAAACTCTACTCTAACAGTAATAAGCGGAAAATAAAGCATTCAAAATAAAAGCAAAACAAAACATCAGAGTATTAACTAACTACAAAAGAAAAATGGATCTGATGGCTCTAAACATTCTCATAAACTTCTCTGTTCATGTGTGGCTACTCATAGGTAGCACACCAAAATATTTACATCCTTCCTTGAAAAGAAACTGAAATGTACTGTAACATTTCCATTAATTACAATCCTCTATGATCATTTACAAACGTTGAATATAAGTTCAGCATAAAAAAGTAAGAAATTTATGAATCCCATACGCCTCATCTGACAAGGAAATGCCTTTGCCTGTCTCTTGTCTTCCCTCATTTGTAATGGTAAACATTAAGGAGTGAGCTTAATAAGCCCAGTGAGTAATCAAACTCAACCATGCTACAATCATCGCATAACAATAGGATAGCATATATCAATATATACAACAATCATTTGCAAATTGATATATAGCAATAAACTCATTCTCTTTCTTTCAACCAATATTGTTATTATTTCATATCATTTCTTTTTATGTTATTCTCCTAACTCTCATTTCAGTTTGCATTATAGCAATTTATTTCTTTTAGCTGACCACAATCCCCTTAGTGGATATGTACACCTCTCTGTGCCAAAATCCATCCTTGGCCAAAGCCTCAAGATCCAGACTTCTCTTGCCAAGACTTATATTGGCCAACGCCTCAAGGAATTGGACTTCTCTATGCCAAAATCTAGCTCAGGCCGAAGCCTCAAGATCTGGACTTCTCTTTCTGTACTCCACTTGGTTATATATTGGCCACTTCTCTTATCAGTTCTCTTGTCGGTTCTCTTTATCAAAATTCTTTATAGTTCTCTATACAGTTCTCTTTATAGTTTTTTTCCTATTATAATCATACATACATTAATCATGCAGTTCTTTTTATATTCTCTTATATTTGACATGTTTTAGTGATAATGATATGTTGATTCACATGATTATTATTATATGAATGTAAGAATGGATAAGACACAAGACATAGGCTTCATTTATCAAAAGTTCATCATAACATACTATGATTAATAATTAATCAATAGCATCATTTACTCATACAATATATTCATTATATAACTATCAATCAAGTTAAACCACTCACCTCAAACTAATACTTGTCCGATTCGTCACAATTTTCAATTAATTTATGAGGTCACCAAACTCTTGACTAAAGAGGATGTACTATAGTGAAAAAGGTAAATTATACGTCACCCCTGGTTTTCAAATGAAACTCAAATCACCCCTTATATTAGACCCCAATATGACAAATTAGTCCCTACCGTTAGTTTTATGCTGTTAAGTGACGATATCAGCTAGTTAAATAAATTTAAGTCGCTAAACTACCCTTGACATCCAAACATAGATTTTTAAGGGTAGTATTATAAATTTAATTCTAATATTTTAGTATAAGGGTAAAATAGTCCTTTCACACCAATAACGAATAGCAGACTAACACCGTTATTGTAGAGGGGGAGAGATGAGTATTTTCAAAAACCAGGGGGTGATTTGAGTTTTGTTTGAAAACCAGGGGTGAAGTGTAATTTACCCTAGTGAAAAAATATCACATTTTGTGTGGTTTCAGACACCAAAAAGTCCTTTATGGTCATTGAACAAACCCCACAAAAAAACGATCAAAATTGGCATTCAGGGCAATTGGGCGGACCAGTCCGTAGAGTTTTGTCCCCTACTCCTTGAACTTCTAGGGGGATTTTGAGAAATTTCTAGGCGAAATTGGGAAATGACCATTAGTACTCAAAATGGTGGTATAAGAGTTTAATTTCTAACTCAACTAAAATCACTCAATTTTAACAACAAATGAGAAAGTTATGACATTTTCAATGAATGAAGATCAATCTGCTGAAAACAAAAATTCTGCAAGAATGGGGTTTCATTCCATTCACTGGCCACTCATGAATCCCATAATCCAAGCTCGAAATATAACTTTAAAACCCTATCAAGGACTCATAAAAGAACACTAATAAAGCTCCAGATCCATGAAGAAATTGCAAAATCACAGGAGAAATAGGGATTTACCTTGTTCTTATCTAAACGCTCAAAAGCTAGGGTTAAACCACTTTGAACCTTTGATTTCTTGGCAAATCCGTGGCTATACTTCAAACACTTGTAAATATAACAAAAAAACATAATAAATTACACATACCATAGAAACGTAAATCATCACTTGATTACGAAACCAAATCATTCCGAAGCTTTCTTATCAAATAAAAATCCCAAATCTGCTTCAAGAATGAGAATAAACTCTAATGGAGTGCAAGACCTAGCATCCACAACCATTTCTCATAATTAATCCACTCTCTAATTGTCATTCCATCAGAACAAAGCAAAAACCAAATCAAAATCATGATGTTCTTACCTCAAATGGTGATGACTCTTGAACCCAAGTGAGTCTAATCCATAGCCTTGAGTTTCTACATCGTCTTTGACAAAAAATCTCTCCAAAAAGTCTTCAAATCACCAAGTTACATCAATACTTGCCTCTTCAAGCTTTCTTCCACAAACACTAGTTCTCTACAACAAGTGTTGAAGGAGAAATGACTTTCAATACTCTAAAAAGCCATAACTTAGCCTCAAAAGCCCTTTGATGGCAAAAATCGTAATTCTTCAATGGATCCATTAACCTTTCAATAATACCCTCTCAAGATTGCTTCCCTTTTAATTCTCATGGCCAATGACATAAGAAAAAGTATCAACCAACTTCTCTCATTTCTCATTTTCCCTTGATCATCGTCTCTAATCACATAAATACCAAGATCACTTAAAATGAACAATCCTCAAACCAAGTTCAACCAACCCATTGGCTCAATCCAATAAATCAATTGAACCCATACCAACTACCATATAAAATACTCAATATTAACAACAATCATAGAGAATAAAATACAACCACACACCATAGATTAGGGGTGTCAATAGGCCAGGCTAGGCTGGGCTTGCCCTAAACCCTAGCCCAACCCTAGAAGCCTTAACCTAAACCCAAGCCCAGCCCGACTTGCCAGGGCCAAGCATACCCTCAATTAAACTCGACTCTGGCAGCGTTTTTGCAAGCCCGGCCCAACCTTGATTGACCTTGAATATCTTGGTCCATTGAGTTGTGGTGCTAACAAAACCTAATCACAACCCACTGAACAAATCCTAGGCTATAAAATAAACAATGTTTTTAGCAAAGAGAGGTTGTTTCAAGACTCAAAAGCCATGATCTCTAGCAACCTTGGCCATTGCACCAAAGTACATCATTAATATATTGTATAAATATATATTATATAATACAGGGTCGGGCTGGCCCTGTTAGGGTTGAGGCCTCAACCCAGGCCCGGCCAGCCCTACCAGGCCCTGCAAATATCAAACCCAGCCCAACCCTTGCTCATCCCTAGGCCCGGCTCAACCCTGTCTAGGCTCAGGGTAGGTTTGGGCGGGTTTGGACTGGCCAAGTTTTTTTGACAACCCTACCATAGATATAATATAAGATAACTAAAATAACACATATCATTAAAATTATATTATACAAAACAATATTAGTAGTATAATGGTCATAACAATTCAAAATCAAGAAATTTATTTCATATACAACATTCAAAATTCAATTAAGGCCATTAAATAAATAATACATTATAAATGCATGATTACATCTATCAATACCGACTTCATGAAGACATCGGATCACCTTCCAGTACCATAATATAATATAATAAATTAATAAGTCTGAGATGTAGGGCATCACAATTCCATTGCGTTTCATAATCCTTTTAGGTATCATCCATGAGGTGTAATTTTTTTTGTTAACATTGGTATCAGAGCCATTGGGGTTTTGGTTCGCTTTCGAATTGGGATGAGAGGAACCTGTAATGAATGATTGTAATCTTTTTATTTTGTAGGAGAAATTTTTTGTTTCACAACCTGGAGTGGTGTACGCTGTCGTGGTAGCACTCGCACTATCGTTGGTTGCTGGTAATGCCCCTGCTGGCCACACCCTACAGGCCGCTCCTTTGTTGGATGCGCTCTACTAGTCTTGGTCACCCTTCACCCCTGTCGGCTTGCCTATCACGTCGTGCCCCTGCCAGCTTGCCTATCGCGCCAACCCTGGAGCCCTCTCCATTGTCTTGTCTCGTCTCTCTCTCTCTCTCTATCTCTCTTCCCTTGATCATTGCTTATGCCATGCACGCAACAACATCAATAGGCTACGGCCTACTGCTGTGTGCAGCCAGGGCTACACATCCATGTGCACACAATGATAACAACAATAGGCCGCGGCCCATGTGTGCTACCATATATATATATATATATATATATATACTAGTAAATATGCACGTGTAAGCATTTGTAAAGTGTTGGAGAGCAAATTATTTTGGTTTTGTAAGGTAATGAGACTTCATCAATATGCAAAATAGTATCAAGTACTTGACTTTTTTCAATAAATATTGATGTATAATAAAACATTATAGTATAGAAAAATGAGAGATAGTATAATAGAACCGAATACTAATAAATACACACTGTAGGAGTAGTGGTAGATAGCTTTGTAGTTTGTAGAAATTAATTTTGCATACTTGGAAGATAGAAATGGTGATTGGGTTGACATGAAAGTAAAGTATTTACTAGATCATCAAGATTTTGTATCCATTGAAGACTGTTTTCTTAAAATGGGCCGATATATTTTAGCAGAAGAAAAATTAGCTAAATTCAAAAATATAAAAAAATGGAAATTATGGGTCGAAAGAGAAAAGATTATTTTTTAAGACTTTTATAACCGTTATGAAATAAAGTAAAATCAGAACCCTTCACCATTTCCTTTTGAACTATTCATGGATATGGATATTTATTGTTCTAACATGACACAATTCTTTATTTCTTTCTAGATATTTTACAGTCCACAATTTCACAACATTTGAACCGAATAAGGTCCAATAATGTTTGACCCAATTAGGAACTGAATCTTCTATATATCTAATTGGCATGAATGCCGAGAGAGAGAGAGAGAGAGAGAGAGAGAGAGAGAGAGAGAGAGAGAGAGAGAGAGAGAGAGAGAGAATAAAACTATAAGTTTATGGGGGATAACACAACCAGTACATAATAAAGGCATCTTAAAGAAAAATATGCAGTAAGAAGTATAAAATAACAAAGAACCTATAGTCAAAATTAAACAAGTTAGATAGAGACAATTTTGTAAGCTACTTGATTCTCTATCTCATGAAATACCAGTTCCCATGACATTACTGTTGAAATTAAAATGAAAATATAGATAAGGGACTTGGTGGATTCCAACCACCATCCTCTTGAAGTATGGAGTCATTTCTCACACCCCAAGTACTCTGCCAATTGAGCTAAATACCCATATTTAATACTTGTGAAATCAAGAAAAGAAGAATGGTATTAACCAACAAGATTAATTTGGCAACAGAAACCCCTACTTACTTATTTTATTGGTATCCATGCCACTACACCTAATCGAAGAGAGTTCAAGAAATTTAACCAATATCTTCTGAAGTCCACATACAGTCACAAATTCAAGACTAAATTAAAATAAAATTAAAAGTATCAAAAGTAAAACTGGAAACAGAGAATCTGAACAAGCAATTAGAAGATGAACCGAGGTATTCTTTCTGTATATGGAAAAAATAGTACTTACATGTGCAAATGCACGTGGACACATTAATGGAAACCATGTTCAAACATCCTTTCCATTGCTAGTGCCCTAGCAGCCTTCTAGAATGGTGTCTTTACTAAAGCATACCATAGCTGAAAATACAAAAACCTATGCTAAAGTTCATGAATAAATTACTTATTGTTGGTTTGTTGATCAACTTCTATGAGAAATTACTAAAAGTTTGGAGATCAAGTTTGGTGACTTGTCTCTCTTCATCGTATTGTATTGATTGATCCATCAATTGGACAAGAAGAAATCAAGAGTTTGTTATTAATCTGATTGCTATTCATTTGGGAGATGGATAAATTTCGTACTCAAATCTGTAAAGGTAATTTAATTTGGACAATTTGTATGGATTGAATGGTTTTTATTTTTTATTTTTTTATAGAAATCAATAAAAAATCTTTCTGGAAAGAGAGGAATCTGATTCCCACTCACCACCTCCCCACAAAAAAAAAAAAGAACTGAAAATAAGTTTACTGATCAAGTAATGGATAGTTCTCTAACAATGTTATGAAGACAATGGAGTACCAAAAAGAAAAAAGAAATTGAATAGAATGGAAATGTTTCCAAGATTATCCATTGAAAGAGCAGAAAAGCTCCTTTGTAAACTATAAAGCAAAAGCAATGTAGAAAAAAAAATGGGAGAAGAAAAAGAGACACACTCTTGTATATTTCTTTTTGTTAGATGATATTGCAAGTAGATGTCATGATGGTGGGGAGCCTCATTTCGAGCAGGAGAGTCATGCTGATTATGATAGTGTGGGTTTGGACCTGGTCGGAGGTTATCCCTCTAGTGCGGGTGATTACGGTGACTGTTGAAGAAGGTCCTTGAAGGGCGGGCAGCTGATTTCGTCCAACCTAGGGATTCTTTTGATGTAGATAGGACTCTACTGACTTTTTCCCTTTTTGTGTAGCTTTATTTGGGGTGTATGTTGTCTTGCCCCTTTTTTATTCTTTTGTAAAGCTAATGGTTGGAAGTATTGGGACTGCCAGGTGTGAGATGTGAGAGAACAAGAACTAGAACAATATTGTATATATTTTATCTTTGATGGTTTAATGTAAATATTTGCTTCCACAGCGCTCTGTGTTTCTATTTTTATCCATTGTTATGGGTGTGTGGGTTTGTGAATGTTAGAAACTGCTTTAGGATCCTTGGGGTTTGACGGATTGTTACCGTGTAATTCGGGTCACCTACCTAATCCTCCTAGGGGTGGTTTGGGGTGTGACACCCGGAGTCCACAAACCATGTATTAGTAGGTTCCTCCAATAAATTAGACTCATAAAGGACTAAGGTTTCAGAAATACATTCTTCCGGCTTCTTTTTTTGAGCAGCCAGAAAAGCTCGACATTCCTTTTTTCAATGCCTGTCCTTCTTGCAATAGAAACAAGTTCCCTTTTTCTTGTTCTTCTGAGTTTCCTTTGACACAATCTTAGGGGCTTTCCCCTTGTCAGTCTTCTTCTTCTTCTTCTTACCCTTAGGCTTAGAAGAAGAATGCTTCTCCTCTGTGGTCAAGACCTCCACTTTCTGCATTTTGGATGCAGCCTCTACTTCTTGCAACATATTGCCCAGCTCAGGAAGTTTGACAGAGATTTTATTCATGTATAATTAACAATAAACAATCCATAGATATCCTGAGTCAAAAAGTAGAAGATAACATCCGTCTTATAATTCAGCTTAAAAGACGTCCCAAAGTTCATCAGATCTTGGAACAAGTTTTGCATTTTCATCACATGATCTATAACTGGAGTTCCTTGGGCCATCTTCGTGCCTTGGAGAAGTGTCACTAGTTGATGATAGACATGTTTTTCTTCTCTCCCATACATCTCCTTCAATTCCTCCATCATATCCTTTGTCAAGTACAAATCCTTAACAGAATCAGCGATGGTCTTTTCCACAGAGTTCAATACGTGGAGTTTGGCCTTAGAATTATTCTAACGAAATAACTCATAGGTTGCTTTAGTAACAGGGTCTTCGTTTTGCGGGAATTCAGGTTCATCTTTCTTAATGACTAACACAGACCTTCTGCAGTCAGGAGTAATTTGATGTTCCTCCTCCAGTCAATGTAGTTTGGGTCGGTCAAAATATAGTCTTTTATGAGGGTAGCATAGTTGATTTGGGTCGACATAGTATAAAATCTACACAATGTACAAAAATAACGATTAGCATGATTGACAACCACTGAAAAATGGGGTAAGAACAATCAATGGTAAATCACACCCTACGCTTCCCTCTAGCTTATAGGGTATGAATTGAAACTTATCAATCCTTATGTTCCTGACTTAGCCTATCAGAGTTCATCATTTGCATGTTGATTAAGTGGACTATTCTATCCGTTACTTAGACTTCCTATGTGATTTAGCCACCTGAGTGTCATGCCCATTCATATCGGCTGACATACACTCAAGCCAAGTGTCTACCCTTAGTTTTGGAGGGAATTATGGTGTTTATGGGTTAATGCCTACTATTGCAGTACACGTACCACTGACCACATTCTCTACATATCACATATGAGATGGGTGTAAACAATTTCATCAACATATCCAAGTATTATCCTATCAACATCTACAAGAGTAGATCGATGAAATTTCTACACTCACCAACTAAGGGAGGTCATGAATATCCCACCAATCAGGGTTTCTCATATCACACTTGTTTTAAAATTGAGGAATTACGGGAACACATAAAATCACAACCATACATTCAATGTAAAAGCACATAAACACATCCATCCAAGGAAAATTAAATACCAATGGTTATGGGATAACATCTTTAATCAACATGAGTTCACATCTAATGTAAACTCACTTTGATTATAAAATGGATGATAGTAATCACAGCCTGATATGTTACTCTCACACATAGCAATAATCATGTGATAATGCAGATACAACTAACTATTACAGAAAAATAAATCCAAAACTGTAAACAACTTGGACACTCCAAGTGAGCAAGTCCCTCCTCCAATCTTCTCACCAATGAACCGTCAAGATCCTTGATTCACGATCAAAATCATGATCCCAATGATATCATGATCATCAAGCAGTTACAACAAATAGTATAAACTAATTTAAAATTATTACTACCCTTTAAATGTAAATAAAACTTAGGAAACCAGTCCACCAATTTGAACTGTCTTAGGGGGAATTATATGCCTTTACATGAGAGATGGAGAAGAATGGAAAAAAAATTAAAAAGCAAAAGATAAAAAAAGCCCTAAAGGCACATGGGATTACAGACAAAATCAGGGTCAGGGTCAAGACAGGGTCAATCAGGGCCAACCCGACCCTCCCTGACCCTATTAGGGTCAACCAGGGCCGGGTCGGGTCAGGAAAAACCCTGGCAGGGTCAGGACTCGGTTGAGGGTTTCTTGGCCCTGGCAGGGTCGGGTCGGGTCAGGGTTTAGGTTAAGGCCTCTAGGGTTGGGTTAGGGTTTAGGGTAGGCCTGGCCCAACCCGACCCATTGACACCCCTAATGCTTGCTGTCCCATCAAGGACAGCCAATGGAAAAAAAAAAGGGGACCATCCTCTTCCAAAAAAACCTTGAAACCATTTTGTTTTTATTTTTTATTTTTTGTAATAAATTTAAATTAAGAGCATCACATGTAATAATGGATACAAAAAAATAAAGCACCATTTGATAACAAGGCTCTGATGCCAGTGAAGGCGATCAACATAGATTCACAGAAACGTGGTAGGATCGATTTTATTAAGTGGAGAATGTTATTAAATTATCTAGAACAATAGGGGAATCGATTGTTACCTAGAGTTCCACAGATGCAAAACCTCTAACCTATGATAGTCCTTTCTTAGTTGTTCCACGCACTATGCAAAGCTTGGCTTTCCTACACGATCAAGCCAACTCCTCTACACACAAGGGTTCTCAAAACCCAAGCTTTCTCCAAGATCAAACACCAAGAGAGGGAGAGGAAGAGAGAACGGTTCTAGGAAGGGGAGTGCTCCACCGATTTTCCAAGGATGAGAGAGTGCTACTTGAATTTTGGTAATGAATATATGTGATTTGCCCTCTCACTCCCAAATTGGTAGCACACATGGGCAATGAATATTGAGTTTTCTATTGGGATTCGATCACCAACCCATCCAATCTTTCCCACCAACGAAAGATCCCTATTGCTAGAGGAATCCAATATAGGGTCCAATATCCAATATTGACTCAACATCTTTTTTTTTTCTAATAGTTTTACCTCTAAATCTCCTTCAAACTTGAAACGGTTGAAAGTGTGCGACTCAAATCACTCATCAAAACTTGGATTTTGTTTTCCCCTTTTGAATCCCAACTCAAATCATTATTTTAGGTATTGAATGAGGTACACAGAGATAGTTAAATCTTCAGTGATCTCCACATCTAGTGCTTCAATGATCCCCATAGTCGGGTCTTTACAGATCCCCATAATACAGATTATTGAAATGGTTGAAGGTGTGCGGCTCAAATCACTCATCAAGGCTTGGATTTCATTTTTCCATTTTGAATCCCAGCTCAAATCATCATTTTAGGTACTGGATGAGGCACACTGAGACAACCAAATCAATCCCCATGGTCAGGTCTTCATAAATCCCCATAGCTTTATCCTCACTGATCCCCATAATACAGATTATTGTATCCTCAACCTTATAAAGCTCAATGATAGGTCACACAGATAACAGACAAATTAAGCCATATAAAGAGAATAATAGATAAACAATGTTTACATTGTACAGAGTGTTATGAATGCCGGTTAATGTATGATCAAATATAGTATTACAAATTGATAAATATGATAGTAGCATGTCATAATATGATTTGAACAACATATCAGGATCATTTACATTGATTAGCAAGTTATGAACTGCATTTCTTTCTCACTGAGTTAGTTAGCTCACCCCAAATTATGATTATTTTATAGTGCATGCACATGTCTAGTGTCAGTGCACTGACTATATCCGAAGAGCTAGAGGGAAGGGTGTAAGCCACTCTAAGTAGATGAGCAAAGACATCGCTAGAGATCAGAGATAACATTTTGATGTTTTAAGATACAATGGAATGTAAATGTGTAAAGATTATGTATTGATGTAAATATCAGTAGTAACGGAGTTGTAATGGATAGATGATTATAGTATGATGGTTGATGCAAGATGTTTCCAGAATTTTATATAGAAGGTTTATAGCTTTCTGTTGTAATATTCTAATGTCTCCGATGCATTTATTGTCAAACCCTGCCCCTGGCTGACTGGAATTTTGATTACAGGATAGGAACCCCTGATCAGGCAACCAGGATCACTGTGGAGCATCACCCCAGTGACTTGGATTGATGAAGAAACCCCGTGTGGATCATCCTACATGCCTGTCAGTAGGTGGACAGCAGACCCCTGCAGATGTACAGCCCATTGCCTGATATATGGTTTGAATCCCAGGTAATCTCTCTCCTCCTTATAATGGTGGGACCCACCTTTGTAAAAGTGTGTAAAATCTCCTATGCGGCATGTGGGGATAATACCCTGACCAAGGGTCAAACCCCTGTGCAAGCCCACTGAATTCTAGCTTGCTGGAATTCTCTGGACGATGGCACTGGGCGATGCAGCAAGGCCCAATGACATCGCCTAGTGAGTGAAACAGTACATTTTTAATAATTTTTAATTATGGGGACCACCCAATATGAACATGGGCACCTTTCATGGATAGAGGGAAGTCTGAGGGACCACCTCATACCCTTGGTTCACTGTGGACCCCACCAGTGTGCCCAGAATCAGTTTAAAAAATGATTTTCAAAAGAGGCCTTCCCAGGCAAACAAGCCTCAGTGAGGGCTGGGCCTATAAATAGGAAGGTCTTGGGCTCATTTTAGAGCCCTTGACAGTTCTGAAATCCATGGGAGAGAAGAGAGGGAAGAAAGGAGAAAAAGGAGAAGAAGGAGAAGGAAGAAGGAAGAAGAAGGAAGGGGGAGGTACTGCCACCCATCACAACTGGAACCGAGCCCTCTCTCAGCCATCTCAGGTATAAACATGTATGCTTGTACCTGTTGTCCTCATCTCTTCTCTATGTTGGATGTATTTCTGCTCCCTGGGTAGCCGTGAACAGTTAGGGTTTGCCCAGATCAGCTCCAGATCTGCCATGCAAGCTTTGTGCATGGAAGATCTGTGATCTAGGTATAATTTTAGTGGGCTGATATGCTGTTTATGGGAACCAAAACTGACTGTGCATAGCTGCACTGCCAGATTGCCCTGTTGCTCTATGATTTGGAACCCTGGGTGCAAGCTAGGGCTGCACAGACCTAACCCTAGGTAATCATAGCCATGAAACCTTATTTTGCATCCATTTCCAGCCTTGCATGTGGTTGGAATCGAATTCCAAGTTTGGAGAAAACCCTATGACACTATTCACTGGGCTGTCTGGGCAGCCATTGGTAGCCTGATGGTGGGCCCAGTGGGGGATCCATTAGGATCAAATTGAAGGTCATCCCAGGGGCTACCTAACCCCCCTAACATGCAGAGGATCAAGTCTGACCTCAGCCCTGTGGGGCCAACCTTGGGAACTTAGCCCAAATGTTGATTGCATCCTCTGGGCGATGCACTGGGCGAAGCAGACATCGCCCAGAGCCATCGCCCAGTGAATGGAAAATTGTTGGAATTGCTGATCTGGCTTTGGGAAACTCACCCTTTGGCTTTTGAAAACTGTGGGAGGTTGGGAAATGACCAAAAAGCCCTTCCCCACATCTGTTTATGATCAAGGAATACTTTGGAACCCTAGTGGGCCCCGCAAGTGAAGGAAACCCTGCTGTGCTTAGTCCTGCAACATAGGCAAGCTGTGGACAGCACTGTGGACCTTATCTGACCTAGGGTCAGGTACAACTATTGAAAATGACCATATTACCCTTGTGCCACAGAGACTGGATAATGCACCGGGATATGGGTCTAAGACCCAGTGCAAGGCCTAGTGATCCCAAATGAGTACCAATCAAGCACCGGATCAACCCAGTAAGCTTAGGTTAACCCTAGGAGTACCAGTGATAGGCTGAAAACTTAATATGACAACTTTTGATTTATATCTAGGAATTGATCCCGCGCTCGAGGTCAACAACCAGACTACTGTTGGAACTGAGTTTGCAACCGAGTATTTAGAACCAAACTCAAGTGAGTGATTAATACTATCATATGTGTTTGTGTAATTATGATGCTATGCCAGCTAATAAGAATTGAATTATATATGCTATGTTATTTACTTCTGTTCAAATTATTCAAATCACCGCATAATGACTGTCTGTTGATCAACACTGTGAATTCTTATATGATGATTGTGATTGTTAGACTAGATGCCATAGTCGGCTTGGAAATGAGGCCTATGGTAGCCCGTAGAATGGGATGCGGTTGACACCACCTGACTCATACAATGCCATATAGACATGGGGTTAGAGTTTCATCACCCGTGCTACACACCCTTGCCAATAGGGGTTTAGGTGTTGGATGCCTGTGAGGGTGACCATAAGTATATGAGAAAAGAAATGAAACGAAATGAAAGAACACCGAAATGGTGAATATGGGCTATAAACCAAAGAAAAGAAAAGAGGAAAGAAATGGATTACCCTACAGGTTAATCACAGAGGGTTGGTCGGGCTGACCTTGGTGACTGATGTGGGGACTGACTGGTCCTCTCCGACAACTCAATGGGTGTATCGCGGGCAGGGGTTAGAAGTCCGCACCAGGGATACATGTATTGGGGATTGTAGTTGCACTGACTTGACTTAGTTGTATTGTTAGGTGGCTAATAAATAATTTGGACTTGCATACCATGTAGGGACATATGAACCGTGAATTTTGATCGCATATGCATGCATGATTGATGTTATTTGCTCACGAGCTCAGTGGGGCTCACACTCTGTTATACATTGTTTTTCTTAGATGATTTTACAGATAGATGCCAGTGTGGCCTGGAGGGTTATCTTGAGGAGGAGAGTCCTAGTTGTTACGATGATGTTGGTGTGGACCCTGACGGAGGTCATACTGATCCTGTGTACTTTCTCGGTGGTCATTGATGAAGACCGTTGAGAAGTGCTTCTGATGCTTTTTGTTTTGGGGACTCCTTTTTATTTTTGCTAGGAGTTCATCCCCGTTCTGACTGTGGACCGATTGTAGGTTTTACTTTCTTTTCTTTTTGGGGTTGAGTATGCTCACCCTGTATATATAGGTGTATATAATAGTTTTAGCTTTGGTTCCGTCAGCTTTGTTTTCTACTTTGTAGGTGGATGGGAAATGTAACAAAATAATCTTATGTATATATTATCGTCATTTCCCCGTATCACTATGCTTCCTTTATTTATTGAAATTGTAGTTATTTGTAGTACTCTGATCTTACCCTTGGTAAAGTGAATGAATGTGGTTCTGCGAATGTAAGCACTGCTTCTAGATCAGTGGGATTTGGCGGATTGCCGTTATGCAATTCGGGTTACCTACCCAATCCTCCTAGGGGATGGTCTGGGGTGTAACAAAGCTTGGTATCAGAGCGTGAGGCTCTTCTTACATTTATGGAGTGCAGACTAGGACTAATAAGCTTGAAATAATAAAATATGTAATAATTAAAAGCTACAGGGAAGGTAGTTGCAATTAAATAAAAAATGCATAATTTCCATTCAATAAAAGATAACTGTGGCCAAGCCACTACATAGGTTTCACTGGTAAACTAAAAATTTAATGATTACATAGCTGGAAACAAAAAAAAGTACATAAGCATAATGGAAGGAAAATAGTCTAAAACACGTAGTATGGACTAGCAGGAGTTGATCAAGAACTACTTGGTGGGAGGTAATTCATCTGGAGGAGGCTGTCTGGCAAGATTTAACCCCGTAGAATCTGTCCCAAGAATCTAGTCGTTGCTCAACAGATCCCACTCTGCTTCCCAAGGAAGCAAAGCCCTGGTCCATCCGAGTCGCCATATCAGAGAGCTGGGTACCGAGGTTCTGGAAATGTGTCATCATCTGCGCCCAATCGGAAGGCCCTAGCACCTGAGAACTAGTAGCACCGATCGCCTCATAGGAAAGTAAGTTAGTAAACTGAGTGCTAAAGTCCTCGAAGTCACCCTGACCTATGCCCTGCTCCTCTGCATGTAAGCCTTGGGTGTCCCCCTCAATGTCCCCTAGCTCTACACCCTGAACATCCTCTCCCTGGTCATCTCCACCATACATCAGTCCTTGCTCATCTCCAGGCATCCCCATCTGTTCCTCACCCTCTGGTGGATCCTCTCCAAGCACTTTCATCTTCAGAATTAAAGTCTTGTCAATAGGCCTAGATCGGTCTTTCTCAGCGTACTCACCCTCCAATGGAACCCCAAAGTAACGGAAGACTAAAGTGAGGAACTTCCCATAAGGAAGGTTCCCATCAGCTGGGTTCCTAGCATGGTAAAGCATTACCTGAAGCAATAAATATGGGAGGTTTATAACTGGACCTCCTTTCCCAGCTCCCAAGAGACAGTATGTGATGTATGCCCTTAGCATGGATATGCTGCCCCTATTCCCACATTTGGGATAAATGTTGGAGGTTACACACCTACTAATGACCCGGGCACTGGGTTTGTAAGAAATTTCAGACCTAGGTGTGCTCTGTGACCCTGTCAATGCTTTGAAGATAGTCCTCCTGGTCTCCAAAGAAAACGTCTCTGAAATGTCCATCCGTGGTTGATAGTAAACCCTCTCTCCTGTGTCAGGCAAACCCAAAATCTTTGCCAATAGGGTAGTGGTCAGCTTAATATCTACTCCCTTCACCCTACTCTCCACTCCAAATTCCTGAGAACTAGAAGGCCTTAGGTTGCAGTAAAAGTACCAAACCAAGAAAGGATAGCATGGCTCGGTGGGTGCCAACATGGGGGTCCAACCCAAAATGTTGAACCTAGTATAGAGATTGTATTGGTGAAAGTCTTCTACCCGGACTACCCGACCATTCACAATCTTTAGAGATTCAAAAATTTTCCACTCCTTAGCATATTCGTACCTAGAGAAGAGGAAATGAACGAAGTAGGGTTCCTCCGGAGAACAATCATCACTAGGAGATGAAGGAGGTACTGTGGATGCCGAAGAATCCTCTGACTCAACCCGTAGCTGCTTCTGGGCTACCAATTTCCTAGCCGTACGGTGACTTGTAGACATTTTCTACAAAAGAGAAGAAAAGAATATAGTTAGGGCACGAGATTTGCTAAAACCCTAGCCAAAATACTAGGAAAGCAAAGGAAGAGCCAAAATAGGGAAAATAAGTAAAAAGTCTTACCTAGGCATGTGTTGATTCGCGAAGAACACAAGGAAGTGCGAGGATTTGGTGTGGAATGAGTCTCACTACCCTCCAAGTACTTTTTCTAGGTGTTTAGAGAGGTTTAGAAGAAGTTAGAAGTCAAATGGGGCCATCTCGGATATAAAAATTATGCCCCCGATTCTCTGGGTGATGGCACTGGGCGATGTGGCAACGCCCAGAGACATCGCCCAGTGTGTGCAATTTTGCTGTTTTGGGCTATTTACATACAAGGACTTGAGATTTGATCATATTACCCTTAATGAACATAAAAATATGAACTTTCTCAGATGGTTTAGGAAAATAAAATAAAATAATATATAAAAAATATATATATAATGATAATAAGTGATTTTACACTAATCAAGTACAATTTTCTTAAACCCAAAGGGGTGAAATTTCTCGATAAGGTTGAGTAAAACATATAGGGGCTTGAGAAGATTGTGTGGATGTATCTACAATAAATATTTAGAATATATATAGAGATAAACATATGTGTAGATGTACTTATGGGATATGGTGTGTATTACCTAATTACTACATGTTTGAATATTGTGATGTACAAACCGACTGGGGTATTGCCATGTAAATCAGACATAGTTACTTAGGTATGTTGTAATACATATGTACCATGGGTGGGAAGCATAGATCTTATCCAAATCGCAGACTAGGTCAACCAAGAATAGGCTGTCTAACCAATCGAAGTACTTAGATGATAGGGTACCTCAAGCCAACCCAAGAGTTAGTATTAGTGATCCCTAGTCATTTAAATTTCAGTAGATATGTACTTAATTCTTTTAATTAAGTATGACCTGATGCCTAGAACCATTTTCTGTGACAGGGCCTATTATCTTGACCGAGGCTGGAGACCCCAGCATCATGATCTATATTAGACATCTACGAGAGAGACTGAGACAGATACGATTAGTGGACCAAAAGAGCGAGAGTATTTTATGACCTTAGCTGAAGAGGTAAGAGCTGACATAGAATTTTAGCTCGCGATGGACTTTGTGATCGGGAAGAAGCTGGAGATGCTTACTTGTTAGACCAGGTAAATAATTAAAAGTCTTTTATTTAAAAAAAATTGAAATCTCTCATATAGTGCCATGCATAGTATATTGATACATAAAATGCATAAGAAAGTGAACATAATGCACTCAATAAGATACATCACATAATAAACCAAGACAATGTAATCTAACAATCCACCTTACTGGTGTGACTCATGGAACTCATTGGAACTATGGACTAGATTTGTACTTGCTCTAGTTAGGAAATAATTGTTGATCCATACGGATGATATTGGAATATTAAACATGCTCCTCTTTTCAGAGAAGCAACAATGGTTAACACCAGAAGAGGTTCTCGTGGTGGTCGTAAAGGAAAACAACCTCGAGTTGTACCGGAGGTTGAACTGCCTAAAGGAACTGAGGCTCAAAACTCTGAGGCATCGACTGCTTCATCAGAAGCACCAGCGGCTGTGCAAGCCACTACTGCTGCACCTCAGCCAAATGTAGCAGCTGGTAACGTGACTGCATTCTTGACCACTATGATGCGGACCATGCAACAACAACAAGAATTGCTTGGTCAGATGTCCACATAGTTTGCAACCATGGTGCACGAATGCGCTGCACCACCACCACCACCCAATCGACCTATACTATTAACACCACCCGTGCCTCAACATTTAGCAGAGAACTCTACCGCCAAGGTTATGGAAAGATTTAAGAAACTCCAACCGCCTGCATTTTCCAAAATAACTTTTGAAGCAATGCAGCTGGAACGATGGATCAGTGCCCTAGAGAAAGCATTTGAAGTACTTGAGTGCATGGACGCACAAAAGATTATATGTGCAGGATATCAGTTATAGAATGAAGCTGAAGCTTGGTGGAAAGCTACAAAGCCTAATTTGGAAGCCACTCACCCGAATCCCACGTGGGAGTAATTTAAAGAGGTTTTCTTCAAGAACTACTTTCCAGAGAGTTTTAGGGACAGGAAAGAAGCAGAATTCATCGCACTGGTACAAGGAACCAAATCAGTGTTAGATTATCAACAGCGATTGAGGACTTGTTCCATTTTGCTCCAGAGCACCTGAAAGGGAAAGTTAGTAAGGCGAAGAAATTTGAGAAAGGACTCAAGACTGAGATCAGATCAGTGTTGTCAATCATGGACAGTAGGGATTATGCTCAGATGGTCGATAAGGCGAAAACCATGGAAGATAGATTTAAGGAGAAAGAGAAAGAGAAAGCTGTGACGTCGTCTGTGGGCAAAAGGCCAAACAATTTCCAGACCTATGCCTGGCCAAATAAAGTTTACCGTAGAACCAATTCAGGCTTCATCTTAACTCCATATTGTAGGCCGAACGTGGGTTAGAACCCTTTCTGCCCCACATTCAACTGACCTGCTCAACCGGTGATGAGCCAAGCGACAACAGCAGCTTCGCCAGCCTGACCAGCAACAAGTCAAGTGAGCCAAGCCTCAACACCTGTTGCTCCACCCTTTAAGAGTTACCAGTGCAACAAGGAAGGGCATATGGCCAGAGATTGTAGAACGCGTGGGTACAGCAACAACTAGCTGAATTAGTCCTACGCTATGTCTTTCCAGCCACGGGATAATCGGACGTGAGGAAAGGTGTTTGTGATAACGAATGAAGAAGCTGAGGCGAATCCCAATGTATTAACAGGTAAATTACTAAATACCACTAACTTATAGGGACTAATTGGCTTACTATATGTAACCTAAAATTACCTTCAAACCCTAGGTACCCTGAATGTCTCGACCATACCCGCACGAGTACTATTTAACTCGGGCGCAACCCACTCTTTCGTCTCCTCGATCTTTGTTAGTAAGATGAAAGATCAACCAAGAGAGTCAGCATGCCAACAGGGAGTGTCGTGAACTTGAAGAAGGTCTACGACCCTTGTCAGATTGAAATTTATGGGAAGAAACTAACCGCATGATTGATAAAGATGGATATAAATGATTTTGACGTAATCCTAGGCATGGACTGGTTGTCAGCCTATGGTGCAAACGTCTTGTGTGCGGAGAAGAAGATAAGGTTCAACTTGAAGGATGGGTCAACTTTCACCTATCAAAGTGAACCCAAGAAGAAACCTAGGAGAATAACTTTGTCAACCCTCCAGGCATGAAAGTTGCTTGACGATGGATGCCAATGCTTTTTGGTTACAGTAATAGACATGGAGGCAAAGATAAAACCATTGGAGGAACTAGACGTCGTCAGAGAATTTTCGGATGTCTTTCTAGAAGATTTGAGGCAGCTACCGCCTAACCATGACATAGAATTCACAATCGATTCAATTCCTGGTACAACACCAGTATCCAAGGCACCATACCATATGGCACCAGTCGAACTGAAAGAGTTATAGGTTCAACTTCAAGACCTGTTGAAGAAAGGATTTATACGACCCAGTGTGTCACCTTGGGGAGCACTTGTGCTGTTTGTTAAGAAGAAAGATGGTAGTATGCGGCTGTGTATCGACTACCGCGAGTTGAATAAGCTGACTATCCAGAATCAATGTCCACTGCCACGTATCGATGACCTATTCAATCAGTTACAAGGAGCATGAGTTTTCTCCAAAATCGATCTTAGGTCGGGATACCATCAATTGAAGATCAAGAGTGGTGATATCCATAACACGGCGTTCCGAACTCGATACGGGCATTACGAATTTTTGGTTTTGTCGTGCGGGTTAACCAACGCCCTGGCAGCATTCATGGACATGACGAATAGAGTATTCCATGACGTGCTAGATAAATTCATCATAGTATTCATTGACGATATCCTGGTATACTCTAAGGATGAGGAAGAACATGCACAACACCTTACTTTCGTGTTGCAGCTATTGCGAGAACACCAGCTTCTTGCCAAATTCAGCAAATCTGAATTCGGCTTCACCAGATCGGATTCTTGGGACACATCGTCACCAAGGATGGCATTAAATTAAGACCCGGACAAGGTGAAAACAGTTCTTGAATGGGAAACTCTGAAGAGTGCCACTGATATACAAAGTTTCTTAGGACTGGCCAGATATTACCGATGATTTATTGAGAATTTCTCACGGATTTCGACACCTATAACAAAACTTACAAGGAAGGGAGCCAAATTTGAACGGAATGAAGCATGAGAGAAAAGTTTTCAAGAATTGAAGAATCGATTGATAACAGCTCCAGTCCTGACCATTCCGGATGGCACTGGAGGAATGGTGGTATACACCGACGCATCCAGAACAGGATTGGGTGGCGTCCTGATGCGAAGAGGTAAAGTGGTCTCCTACGCCTCCAGACAATTGAAGGAACACGAGAAGAACTACCACACTCATGACTTAGAATTGGCAGCGGTAGTCTTCGCATTGAAGATCTGCCAACATTATTTATACGATGAAAAGAGTGAAATCTTCAGCGACCACAACAGTCTGAAGTATTTCTTCACCTAGAATGAGCTGAACATGAGACAGAGACGGTGGTTGGAATTGGTGAAAGACTATGATTGTGAAATCCAGTACCACCCTGGTAAGGCCAACGTTGTTGCAGACGCATTAAGTAGAAAATCTCAGACTGCAACCCTCGCATCCTTAATTGTAAGTGAACAGTTAATAGAGGAAGCTCAGAAATTTGATTTGGAGCTCGTGATTGAAGGAACAGCTATGCAACTAGCAGCTCTGAACCTGCAGTCGTCGATACGAGAGGAAATAATTACGAAGCAACCATTGGATCCCGAACTGGCCAAAATAATTTGGGAAGTTCAACAAGGTGTCCATAGGGACCTAGATCTTTCCTTGGCCCATGATGGTGCATTGAAGTTTCGAGATAGACTGTGCATGGCTGATGACTTTGACGTCCAAGACCGAATTCTTAAAGAGGCGCACAACCCACCCTACACAATCCACCCCGGAAGTACAAAGATGTACAAAGATTTGAAGAAGTATTACTGGTGGATGGGAATGAAGGAGACCATAGCAATATACGTGTCCAAGTACCTCACCTGTCAACAGATAAAAGCAAAGAGACACTGACTGTATGGATTGTTGCAGCCACTTCCCATACCTGAGTGGAAGTGGGAAAGAATCACTATGAATTTCGTGACAAATCTGCCCAACACCAGGAAAGGCATGAATGCAATTTGGATGATTGTAGATGGACTAACAAAGGCGGCACACTTCATACCGATCAAGATAAGTTACCCAATGGAGAAGTTTGCCTGTATATGTATTGAAAACATAGTCCGGTTACACGGCGTGCCTATTAGTATTGTGTCTGACAGAGATCCTTGATTCACCTCAAGGTTTTGGAGAAGTTTGTAAAAGGCATTGGGATCTCAATTAAATCTTAGCACAGCTTTCCATCCGCAGGCGGACGGACAATCAGAAAGAACCATTCAGACTCTGGAGGACATGCTCCGAGCCTGTGTTCTGGAAATGAATGACAGTTGGGATGCTTACATACCTTTGGTGGAATTTGCATACAATAATAGCTATCACTCCACCATTGGCATGGCACCGTTCGAAGCATTGTATGGACGGAAATGTAGAACTCCGTTATATTGGGATGAAGTTGACGAATAGAAATATCTTGGACCTGAGATGGTACAAGCGACCTGTGATAAGGTGGATGTTATAAGAGAGAAAATCAAGGTAGCCCAGTCAAGACAGAAAAGTTATACGGATAACCGAAAGAAAGAGAGATTTTAGAGAGATGGGAAACCATAGTGGGATGAGAGAGAGATTTCAAGAGAGTTGAAGAAAGATGGGAACGTGGAGAGGTTTTAAGAAAGAGAAAAAGAGAATTTTAGAGGGCCATTGGGAGAGAGATAAGTCGAGGTAGTTAGAGGAGTGTTGGGAGAGACTTTAGGAAAAAGAGAGATAACTGTAGGAGATTTAAGGGAGGAGAGAGAAACGGGGGAGAGGAGATTGAAAGATAATGTGAGAGAGAGGTGGGGTTTTAGGAAGAGAGGTTTTCGGAGATTTGGGAAGATGGGGGAGAGAAAACGTGGATGAATGGGAGAGAGAAAAGAGAGATTTTAGGGAAAATAGGAGATGGAAAACGTGGGAGAGAGAAAAGAGAGATTTTAGGGAAAATAGGAGATGGAAAACGTGGGCAGCACATGGCTCCACCCCCTCTTCTCTTCTTTTTTAAACCAAATTCCCTTCTTCAAATCTCCGTTTTGCCCTTGCACATGAATTGGGCGGTCCATGGGAGTACATTATGGCACAGGCTTCTAGATTGAATCATTTCCGTTTATTTAACATCAAATACGTGCATATCCCTTGGAATCCTGCAATCATAGAAAACGACAAAGTGATATTAATTTAATCAAGAATATTAAATTAAAAACTTAAATTAAACAACACTTTTATGCATAAATGTGGCCCGATCATTTGAAGAAATGAACTCCTTCAGTTTTCACCTCCTTCTGAAAATACAATTTTGAAGGCATATAACCTACACCCAAGGCTGCAAAACACTATAAATCACTGAGATGAGGTGTCACATGCTGCCACATAAGCTTGGATGCTCCTATATCATCGCCAATATGTCACATCATTATCAAATTCTAAAATACCCTTGTGAGTTGTGTCAAAACTCTACTGACCTTTAAGACTGACAAAATCACCAAAATACCCCCTAGATGCTGACTGTCACCTATCTAGGCCATTTGTATACTGTAAAATTATAGAAACGCCCCTATAATGTTGTCCATGCCTGTAAATGATAGAATTGCACTTGGATGACTCCTAATCATTGTGGGACCTTTGTATACACTGCCAAACCCCAAAAATACAGTCACTGCCATTGTAAACACTATAGGAACTATTGGGAATGCTAATAACACTGTCCAGTCTCTACCTGCACTACCATAAGTCTGCCAATTCATCCAGAATGCTACATGTATTGTATTGATCATTGTAACTGCCTTGGACTGTCACTGTGCACTGTATCTAACATTGTGACGCACCAATATGCATTATGTTGACAACAACAACACATATGCATTATGTTAACAACAACAACACACATGTACTGTGTTGATAACAATGACAACCAACACATAGTCACTGCCATCTGCACTGTATATTCAACACATTATCATTATAGAAACAAAATTGTGATTCTTAGAGATGCTTTAGGTAATAGAGTCAATTCCCTTCGGATATAGCTCTATTGTTTGCTAATCATTTTAGAGGGGTCTATATTTTTCAACCCTCTAGACCCTCTCTTAGGACAATGACTCTCTCCACCCATATCCCAAAAAAATAAAATACAAATTCAAATTCTGTTGCCGTAGACCTATTGTTTTGTGTATTGTGTTTTACAAATTTATTGCAAAAATCTTAACAAATAAACTATAGGCCTCCCTTGACAAGTTTATTTCACTTTATCAAGCTGCTCTTATTAAGAGGAGACAAATCTCAGACAATATTATTAAGAGGAGACAAATCTCAGACAATATTATTATTCTTGTCAATGAGATCTTTCATTACATGAACCATAAGAAAGGGACGCAAGGCTATCTAGTTTTGAAACTTAAGGATAGTAGTTTTGATTATAATATTGATCCTGGCGGAGGACGTACCGAGGAATAAAATCTAAGAAGGGAGTAATGGCATTGGAGTGGGTTAGCAACTTCTCACCTAAGTGTCCCCCCAACATCTCAAGGGCCTATATTTATAGCCTAGGGTATTGCCAATGACGCTAGTAATATATCCCTCACATCTGAGAAGAGTTATGACGGTTGACTCATCAATGGCTAAAAAAATAGAGGTAGACTACTTTTGTTTTTTTTGGTAAAAGAGGTAGACTACTTCATTCTACCAATTCTTGGTTTGTAGGGGGCAAAAGGGGACTTGGATCTTGTATAGCTGTGGCGGAAGCTGCTCTGTGCAGCACCAAAAACCACCCTAAATACAGGGGGAGGGTGGTCATTTCACATGTGGGGCCCAGGTGGGACCCACCTGTGAAATGACTACCTTACCCCTGTTTTTTCTATCGTTTAGCGGTGCTGCACAGGTGCAGCTCCCGCCACAGCTGGATAAGATCCAATTCCGGCAAAAGGGGCCAAAACTTAATTAGTTGCTTTTACTATGTCTCTTGGAGGTCTTTGGTTTGGTCATTTACTAAGTTGGCAAAGGCCGGATAAGACCTATCCATGCATTGGAAGCCGCAGACTCAAGTGTCCTGGTTTTTCTCACAAAAAAAAAAGTGTCCTGGTTTCTACTACTACTATCCGGGGGATTAAAATCCTCTACAATTCCTTCATTTTGTGGTCCCTTGCAGTTCAGGCCTGAGAGCCGGACACATGGAGGATGCTTCACCAGTACCGTTGGATGTCATATCTTCTATGTGTCAAAACTCTCAGGCCTGAACTGCAAGGCACTGCAGAGGATTTTTTCCCTTACCTAGGTTAAAATGTGGAAAGATTCTCTTTGCATGTCGGTTTGAGCCAGTTCATTTCTGCTGACTTGGGCTGTCCTTAGGATGTAAGCTTGTCCCAAAATTATCCTGGGCCAACTCTAGGGCTGGTTCTGGAGTTGGAATGGGTTCAACCTACACATTTGAAGTCTATTTTTAGTGATTTATTTAAAATCTGATTTTAAGCATTTTAAACTGTGATGAAAATTTGAAAACAAATTTGGTCAAAACCATTAAATAATAGGGTTCCACTGGACCCAAAAAAACATATATATATTGGGAAATAATACTAAATTGAAACCTTTTCAAACCACTTTTAATACTTGAAATCATTCATCAAATCATGAAATAAACTTAAATTCAAGGTAGTTGACATGATCGAACCACTAAGATTATTTAATGTCATTTTAGATCATTTTCTTCTTACTTACAAGGATGCAATTGGGGTCAAGGGGGGATTTTTTTTTTTTTCTGGTGAAAAGTCAAGGGAGATCTTAAAGCAACAAAAACGGGTCTTACAACATCTTAGAACATCCGTTCACATCATCGCCTAACCCACTACCGGGATGACAAATGAAGTGTCTACAGTATGAAATAGGATGCGCAATTATTATTTTTAAGAATATTTTTGTATCAGCATTTATGGATTATGAGATTGCAGGATTCCCAGAAGAAGCTCAGGCAAGTGGGTTAAAACAAAGAACCTGTGGAGCGAAGTCGTTGGGTAGTAACGCTATAGAAGTATAGAGAGATTCTCAAAACCTGGTAGACTGGCTTCCTAGAAGATATATTTTGTTGGACAGTAATACTCTTTTGAACCCCTTTAACTGTGTTTGTGGTCATGACATTTCTGCATTACTGTGGCCCCAAATTGTGGGGAATTTGCTCATATTGACCTTAAGAGACACTACCAGGTGATGGGAAATTTCCTTTCAGTTTGAATGCCTTTATCGAATACAATAGACAAATAAGATATCCAAATGGTGTCACAATCATGAAACAAAGAAATCAAACGAACTTTTTTTCCCCTAAGAACAAATACAAAAATTAAATTCCAACAAGGAAGATTAAGAAATTGAGGAACAAGTAAGGAACTGCAAGTTGCTCAAATTCTACTAGATTTGTCTCATTCAGAAATTGAAACTGTTCTTGCAAACATTATCCGTTACATTCCGCTGTAAATGTTGATGTTAGTTTCTCCTTTCAATTCCAGAACCATTTCGAAATGAATGTGTAAGCTCTAACAGATCTATTGGTGAGGTTAAAACAAACTTCTTGATACCAGGTATAATGAGATAAGAGAATAAGCAGAGGAGAGAACAATCAAATGTGTCGAGATGCTTTGTATTTCTTCTTTTCCATTCCTTTCTTAGTTAGGATGAGTCCATGGTCAATGGTTCTGGAAGGGGAACAAGCTGTATAGGTGCAATATGGAGATTGTGGGGTACATGAGCCACAACTAAATTCTCCTTTGCCCTCACAATAGGCCCAAGTACCTTCCTCACTTCATTTGCCAACTCTATCACATAAGCATCTTCATGACCTGTTGATATATATTTACACAATATGTCAGATTGTTCTATCTTAGGATTAACTCACATACTAAGATAAGGGGAAAGTTTCATAGAGAAGACAATCTTACCTATATCATGCAAGGCTTTCTCCAAATTGAAAAGGTAGTCTCTGTTGTTCCCACATGGTCCAGTAGCTGTAGCAATTTGTCTGCAATATAAGGGGACGAAGATTAAGGATTCATATGGAAGAAACTGAAGGGAGAAAAGGAGAGGATAAAAGGAATGTTATTATTGTTACCTTGCCATGCTTTCTAATGGGGCTGGCCCTAAATAATACTTGTTTGTTTCTTTGTCTGGAGTGGATTTGAATCTGCATAATTAAAACCAATAAATGTTGAGCTTGTATTTGTACATACTTTAATCCTTTGCCAACTTTTACTTGATTTCCAAGGTGGAGAGAATCAGCAAGCAACTAGGCAACAAGGACATTTCTTCCAATTTTCATTGCAAGTGTTGAGTTGTACATCTTGCATTCATTTCAACACCAAAACCCATTTCACTGTCCTTGTTCCCTGGTTCAGCAATTTCTTCAAGCAAATAATCAAATACTTCAAATTGAAATATTTAGAATCTTTGGAATTGAGGACTTTAAGTAAAGTACTTACACCAACACCCCTATTAAGGTAGGGTTCACAGTCTCTTCCTCCTGAAATAAGAATGAAGACATCGAAAGCATAAGTAACGAAGAAACGTATAAGCAGTTTCAAGTATATCGCACCAAAATGATTCTATAACATGACCTCACCGTGTAAAAGTCTACATGAGCAAACTGATCATATTCACACTCTCTTCTCTCTAAGTACTACAAAGTAAAGCAAACAGAGTTAAATTTTTAATGGAAGTCAGTTTGTGGGAAAGATAAATTTAGATTTGGTAAACCCATAAAAGTACATACTTCCATTGCCACTTTTTCCCTCTCTGAACCTCCTCTAACACAGTATGCAGCACCCCACTGAGAGATAATAACAAACACAAGTGTGAGCTAAAAATATTCATGTCTCCATTTGAAGAAACAATAAATGGATAAAATCAATTATATAAGTATAATATAAGATACAAATTATGAAGTACAAACTACCATCTTTCAAATCCTAAATGCTTAAATGCTAAAATTTGATTTCGCATTGTTCAGTTATGCTCATGGCACAACAAACAGACCATGAATTCTTTTCATTGCAAAGAATGTTATTGCTTGTGGGTAAATCAGGATTGAATGGAGAAGTAATATGGATGAGACATCATAAACAAGTTCTACTTACGCAAATGGCTCCTTCTCTGTCTTCCAGAGTCAGAGTTCTTGCTGGGTTTGCAGGAGTACCTCTGTGATCAATGCATGCTGAAACAGGAGAAAAATAGAAGAACCCAAAGATCAAACTACTCGACCCATTAGCAGGAAAATGACTACCATAAAATTTAAATCAGGAATATATGAGCTTTGTCTACTGGTTTGAGAAAAAAACCTTACCAAGATCAAAGACCCGCTTATGGTCCTTGATGAAGCCTATCACTCTCTCATCAAAATCAAATCCTGGGTTCCATACCAACGAACCATAGCCAAAAACCCACAGAACCATGGTTGGATATATCCTGAGAAGTGGCAGAAGTTTCAATTGAGGCACCAAAAATGCCAAAGTGATGTTTTATGGGTTAATATTACGAAATCAAGAAAAAGTTGTAATTGAGAAAATCTTGGTTTAATTTTTCACTTCCATTGACATATTCAGCTCTGCCCATTTCCATGATGGATAATAGACTAAAACAGAAATATTGAGTATAATTAACTAAATCAAGGGCAAACTCTGAGATTCATTCAAATTGGGTAAATACAGAGGATGCAGAGCACATCATTTGATGGTAATGGTACAAACAGGTTGGGTTTTCAGTCTAAAACAAGCTAAAAATCGCTCGTTGTTTTGGGTGGTTTTTCTAGCCAAACGAGATATTCCTCCTTAGTTGGCCAAAAACAGATATAAAAATGCAACAAAAAGGGGAAAAACTATTGAAAGCTATTCCTTATCGAAAGTGACAATGTGCATTAAACAAGATCGAAATAAGTAGCTGCTCATGTTAATGTGTAATTCTATTCAGATAAGCGAACTGCAATTAAAGGGAAACATATCCATTGGAGAGGAAGATACTGAAACAGAACAAAGAAAACCCAGAAATTATTAAATGGTTATCAATTAAATGCAATAGGAAGAAGAGAATTAAGTGAATCAAAATCAGATACCGAGTATTTAGAAGAGATTCGATTTGATAACGAAGAGATCTCTCAAATGCAGAACAGTACAATGGGTCTACGAAACGAGAAAGTTTTCTAATGGAAACCCGTCAAATGGTTTAGAAACCTTGGGAAATCTCAATCTCAGAGATTGGCAAGACTCAGCAGCTTCGTCTGGAGAGAAACACCGATAATGGCTTGTACTTCAGAGTGGGAGAGAAAGCAACGAGCGGTTCTCTCTCTCTCTCTCTGTCTGTTTTGACTTTCCTTCCAACCCTCGTAGGGATGGCCAGGGCTGGGAGAATGAGAGCATTTAAAGGGGCGGAAAAGAAACTGAAATCAACCACCAAGGCACGTGTGGGCCCATCATGTATGCTATGATCCGATGCATGTACATATACCCAGGATGTTGTATGTCATGTAGATTTGACCTGACCAGACCAAACCAATAAAATTACCGGGTCATTCATATTTACTTATATTTAACCCGGTTGAAATCAATCCGATTAGTGGAAAGATTCTTGTTGAAATGCTACAAGCGTACAATATTGGGAGAATGGGGTTTGAGATCCTGCTCCTATTTTGTGGCAATGTTCTAGTAAGAACTCACAAAATGGTAACTATTTTTTTATCAGCTCTTTTTAGGTACGTTTTTCTTTTCATGAAGGGTTCATTATTTTCAATCAGATGAATAATTCGATGTGAATATTTTGGTTGTTTTATAAATAAAGAAATATTT
This sequence comes from Telopea speciosissima, assembly GCF_018873765.1. NCBI lineage: Eukaryota > Viridiplantae > Streptophyta > Magnoliopsida > Proteales > Proteaceae > Telopea > Telopea speciosissima. The sequence goes on from NC_057920.1 coordinate 28,062,211, forward strand.
CAAAATTTTACATGATCAAGTTTCAAAATTTAATTCAATCACATCATCTATCATTTGGTTAATTGTAGGGTTTTAAGAATCGGTACCAAATCGGTCGACCTGTATTGGTATTGAATGTATAAGCCAATTTGTACTAGTATCAATCGATATCAATAGTGATACCTAGTCGATATCGAATAGGTGTTACCATGGTTTTGGCGGAGAAAATAGTAAAAAAAAAAATTATTGAAATTTAAGGGGTAGAATCGTCTGATACTATATCAGTATTTGTATTGATATTAAAACCAGCTGACACTCAATCCAATACCAACACTAAATCTATGGATGATTATCTTTTGTGTATTTGGGCTTAGAGTATGGATTGAGGTATCGGTATTGGATCAGCCAAATTGGTCAGATCTTTTTGTTATTGGTCAAAGCCGATACTGGTACTTGGCTGATCTTGGATCGGATATCAATATTGGATCAAGAAATAAAATCGTCAAAAAAATGAAAAGTAAGAGTAAAATTGACTGATCTAGGTCGATATCAACTGTTCTAAATCTGTATCGGTTCGGTATCGATAAAAATCGATTCCAATATTGATAACAATATCTAAATCCTTGGCTTAGATGAGTAATTCTAACAAAGCCATCTATTTACTTTTGAACCAAAACATTAATCATATAATCCAAATCTTGATCAAGACATAAGATTGACTTATTTGATTGTACAATGTGATGTTATTCTTTTTTGGTTCACTTGGACACTATTTAGCCACAATGTTCTAGACCAATCGATGAGTAATTAGATCCGGCTCAACACAAAACCAATTCGTATTCGACTCCGGTCAGTTTCATATTCATGCGGTCAATTTCATCATTCAATGTATGCCATGCATGTGGTATACATGGCTAACTGATGTGCAAGCAAACCACCAAATCAGCTCATTGGACTTCGAGATGCTAAAGATACATTGAACCTAGACACTTTCATTGGGAATTGAGCCCTCAAACAGGAACTCACGAACAATCAAAAGCGTGTCAATTTAAAAGTGAAAAACTTGCCGAATCCCAACGTTCAATGTATCTGGTCATATTTACGAAGCCATGCTCCAGTACAACTGGTATTCCTTCTTTGGTATTTGAACACCACTTTTCCATGACTTGTCCACAACTAGGAATCACTTTGGTATTAAATATTTTTTGGGTCGGTGGTAGTAGCACGTACGAATTTCCACGTACTTCTTAGGGTTTTCGAATATAGTCGAAGATTTTGCAAAAAGGCAAAAGGTTAATCTATACCGTCGATTAAATTTTTATATATAGAAACTGGTTTTCGATCGTTACGATAACAACATGTTGTCGTAACGATTTGATTTTCAACAATAAGCAATGGTCACCACAGCAAGTTATTTTCATGGCTGAGAAAGCTCATCAAGAATTCTCTTTGATGGTTTACAAACCTCTCTCAGTCTCTGTTGAAGTTGAAGAGCGAAATTTTCCTTCCTCCCATTCTTGGACTTCCCCTAATGAGCTTTTTCTTAAAATCAACTGTGATGCAGAATGGGTTAAAAATTCTGGTAAAGGAGGTTTAGGGGTCATCATCAGGGATCATCGGGGATTCTTATACATGCATTTTCTTCAGGTACCTCCTGTGATTCTAGTCTTTATGCTGAAGCGCTTGCTATCAGAACAGGTCTTCTTCAAGCGGCTAAACTCCATTTATCTCATATTGTGGTGGAGTCGGATTGCTTAAGCCTGATTCAACAATTGAATTCAAGAAGCTTCGACTATGAAATTGATGCTGTGGGCTTTGATATTCTTCAGCTTCAAAGCTCTTTTGTTGACTGTCTTTTTTGCTTTATTCCAAGGTCGTCTAATGTGGTTGCAGATTCCTTGGTCCGGTCGGCCCTGTCGGTTGAGTCACCGATGGATTGGCCAGTTTCCACTCTGTGGCTTCTAAATCTCTGTGAAAAAGAGGCCACTGCTTATAATGACTCTGGTTTTCAATGAATCTTCTTTCAACCAAAAAAAAAAAAAAAAAAAAAAAAAAAAAAAAGATAACAACATGTTGTCTCACTTCTCAACTCACGCCACCCCCTGAAATTAGTGAGAGTATGAGTAGAATTGAGTGACGTTGCCTGAGAAGAAGGGGACGATGACTCTCCAAAGATGACACCCATCGAATATAACGTTTCCTGTTATAGAGATAGTTGAATGAAATGAGAAGCTTTCGCTCAACTTATTTTCAATAAATTACTTGCAAAACCAGTGTCGTGGTGGTCGCGAGGAGTGAAAAATGAAAAATTAGATGGGATTACGAAGAAGAGTGGAGAGGGAGAGAGAGAGACCCAAGTCAAGGCCTAGTAGGAGGGAGAAGATGAGCGAAAATTTTTCCTTCAGTCTTATTGGAATCTGCAAACTGTAGTGGTCTTGGCTGGAAATATGGGGATTCATGGTTGAAATTCGACAGGAGATCTCTTTGCAGGGGAATGTTATGAGACGGTGAGATTGATGGGTTCCTGTATTTAATTTAATGACGAGATAAGAAGAGATAGGAACAGAGAAACTAGAAGAGGAAGTATTGCAGCTGAGAATGGATTGTCGAGATGGCAAGACAGAAGAAGTAGTTTTAGAGATTCATCTGTTCTAAAAAATTTCCTCTAGGACTTGCAAGTTTACCTGTCAAGGCCACTCTCTCAAAATGGATATCGATCGAGCCTACATGTGTTTTCTGTGGCGCTCGTGATGAATCCCATTGCATCTCTTTTTATCTTGTGAATGGACTAAGCGTATCAGGGTCTGTGGTCCCCTCAGACTCAGAACCGAGCACCTAAGCAGTTCTAGCTTGGCACGGCTTTGTGCTTCCCTCTTTCTTTCAAATGCCATGGACAAACAAACAGCCTCTTGGTTTTTCTCTATTGTCATTATAACATGTTATTTTATTTGGATTGTAAGAAACAAAGTAATTCGTGGTCAAGCCACGACTGACTCCACCCCTGTCCTTTTAAATGTTTCTAGATGGATTATAGACCTTAATCTAGCACCACCGCACTTAAATAATCAAATGCTAGATTCTCTATCTTGCACGCACAGTATAATTGAGCAAAATTCTAACGCTAATCATGAAGTAAACTTACCTGTCTTATGTTGCGCAGGTCTTTCTGAACCATCCATAGGCCTAATAGGATGGGCTTATTGCTTTTTTCTTGTTGGCCAGAGTGTTTTAACATCTGCAGGATTTGCTGCTTCAACCGATGGAACAGAGGCTGAGCTACTTGGAATCTTGCAGGGGTGGAAACACGCTGTGACTGATAAAATCCAACTCAAAGAAGTATGGATCAATAACCAGAATCTACACAAACTTTTGGTATCCAAACAGGCTAATAGTATTCCTATTCATATCACCCCCCCTTTTGTTAAACTAGCTGAACTAACTTCCAATTTCTCTAATGTACAGTTTAAGTACAAAAACAATATGTGGTCTTGTATCCTACGGTCTTTAGCTACGTTTTCACTTACTAATAGAACGGTTATCTCACCTTTTCTTTATGATATACAAACTTTTTGCTCAGTATAAGTAAATAAAATTTGCTTTTCATAAAAAAAAATAAAAATTTGTAACTAATATAGGGACTTTATGTAAGGGTATTTATGTAATATCCCTTTATATGTTCTCATATAATCCTACTTGTATTAATGCCCAGGCTGTGAGGGCCAATCTAGTAATTAGCCCATCTGACCTAAACCCTAGTTTTTCTATATATATACTAGCTGGAGGCAGCAGTCTGGGTATTCCAAACTAGATACTCAGGGTGTAATGCTTTAAGCAACCTTGTGCTTAAAACCCTAACCCTAACAATCTTAAAGCATTATGATTTTTATTTCTCTGTGATCTAGATCGACTTTGGATTTCGGATCAACATTCGGCTTTGGTGATTGATCGTTTTTATTTTGAGAGATCAACGTTAGTACATCTCACTTTTGGTTTGTTGATCGATTTGCGTGATCGGCTTCGGCTTTGATTTATCATTCACAAGTGACAGATGATCGATTTGGTCTCAGATTCATTATTATGATCGTGCATTTGATCATGCGGGTTTGATCGATTTGTGTTTTCTTAGCTTGTGCTTTGAAAATCGGACCTGCAGAAGGTAATAAGAGTTTTGTATTCTCAAAACTTTTGATCGATTGATTTTATTTTAATAAAAAAAAAAAAAAAAAACCAAAAAGGTGGGAAAGCATTGATTGCTCTGGAAAGAGTTTTGTCATTATTCAAAGTTCATTAATTTCATTCACAGTCCACTTCTCTCCTTGATTTGATTAATTATTAAAAAAAAAAAAAAAAAAAGGAAAGGAGAAAGGGACAAGGAGACTTTGGATGAATGTTTCCGAATGCTTTTCACAAAGCACTGATTGTTACCAAAAAAAAAAAAGGAGCCAAGAAGGGAAAGTGCAATTCTTTGACTTCGGTTATCACAATCGTACAAAGGGAGAGTACAGTTTTTTGCTTCGGTTATTATAACCGTACGGCATCATCAGTGATCAACACTTGTATCGACCAACATTAGTGTGCACGTTGTGAGCGTCGACACCACTGCAACTCCGCGATCTTTTTCTCCGTCATCTAAATCCAGGGTTCTCCATCTCAGGTGTGACTGTTCCTTGAGCATTTATTTTTTTTTATTTATTTGAACTTTTGTTTGGGCATATAAACAAATCACTTAATATGGAGAAACACGCTGTTCCAATTGAGATGATCAAATTGGAAAGTTTTAGTGGCTCTGAGTTCAGTTCTTGGAAAAGGAAGACTCAGTTTGGACTGAAGTACCTTAATATTTTCTACACTGTAGTAAATACTTTTTCTGATTGTACGGACCTAACTGAAGCCCAATGGATAAGTGATGAGGACTTTTGCAAAGACTACTTATTGAACTGCCTGTCAGATAGGCTGGCAGAGACCTATAGTAAATATGAGTCTGCAAAAGAGATTTGGGAAAACCTAGAAGCCCAATTCAAAAAGGAGGAGGACCTATCAAAAACTCACTTGGTTGACAAGTTTATGGACTTCAAGTTTCAAGAAGATAAGGAGATACTTCCACAAGTAACAGACTTTGAGAACTTGAGAACAAAATTGAACCAAGAAAACATCCCCGTTGTTGATGCATTCTTAGTGGGTGCAATTATCTTTAAGTTACCCTCTACCTGGCATTCCTTTAAAACTGAGATGCACAGAAAGAAAACACAAGTGGGGCTGGATGATCTCAAACTGTTCATTAGAATCGAAGATGAGAACAGAGCCAGGAATAACTTGGAGATGGTGAAACAACAACAGGCATCTGCCAATTTGGTTTCACAACCCAAGAAATATCCTAGGCAGTCCAAGCCACCTAAGAAAGAACCCCAACAGTTGGAGGCCAAAAAGCCTAATTTTAAAAAGAGGGGCAAGTGCCGCAACTGTGGAAAGTGGGGTCACTATGCATCTGAGTGTAGGGGTCCTAAGAAAGGGAGCACTGACACACCACAGAAGGAAGTTCATATGCTGGTGGACAAGACTGAGCCTACTAACTTTGTTGCCATGATTGGCAAGGGTAAGGGGTTGGCCAGTACATCTTCAGATTGGTGGTTAGACTCTGGAGCGACTTGTCATGTTTGCAATAGCAAGGACCTGCTCACTGATGTTGTTCAAGTAGCAGAGACTGTCACTGTTGCAAATGAAGACGTCGTGGAAGTGGCTCAACAAGGGACAGCGAACCTGGTTCTCTCATCAGGTAAAATATTAACTTTGAAAAATGTTAAAATCTTTCCTGGTTTTGAAAAGAATTTAATTTCCATTGGAATTTTGCTTGATGCTGGCATGTCTATTACTTTTAGTAGTGGTAGAGTAACATTGTCTGTTAACTCCTTTTATTTTGGATGTGCTTATAATTTGAATGGTATGTTTAGGTTGAGTTTAGCTAATGAGACAATAAACCAGGTTAACCATAATTTACTTGATCCCAAAATACTACATTGTAGGTTAGGACATGTGAACTATAGGAAAATGCTCAAACTAGCTAAAACTCATAATTTACCATTAGACACTTCAATTAGATTTAACAGATGTGAAGTGTGTGCTCAAACTAAAATAACTAGAAAACCGTTCAGACCGGTTTCTAGGAGCACTCAACTTCTTGAACTTATACATTCTGACATTTGTGACTTTAAAAGCTACACAACTAGAGGAGGTCGGAAGTATTTGATAACATTTATAGACGATTTTTCTAGATATTGTCATTTATACCTGTTAAAATCTAAAGATGAAGCTTTTGAAAAATTTAAAATTTTCAAGAATAGGGTAGAAAATCAGTTGAACTTGAAAATTAAAAGATTTAGAAGTGATAGGGGAGGAGAATACAAATTGACAGAGTTCAAGGAATTCTGTGCCTCTGCAGGCATAATCCTTGAAACTACTGCTCCTTACTCACCTCAATCAAATGGCATAGCTGAAAGAAAGAACAGGACGTTAACAGAGATGTTAAACTCCATGTTATTGACAGCTGGTATGCCCTCTTGCTATTGGGGAGAAGCAGTGTTGACTGCAAATCACATTCTAAATAGACTACCACATTCAAAACTGACTTCTACACCTTATGAACTATGGCATAATCATCCCTGTAGATATGACACTCTTAAGGTTTGGGGCTGTGTAGCTTATGTTAGGATACAAGACCCTAGGAGACCTAAGGTGGGAACTAGAACAAACACTTGTGTATATCTAGGTTGTGCAGAAGACAGTGCTGCAGACCGATTTTTGGATCTATCAACCAATGTGGTGATAGAATCTAGGGATGCTATATTCTTTGAGGATAAATTCCTTAGAGATAAAGGCCTGACCTTGCCTGGTTTGACTGAAGTGGTTACAGAATCACCTTTGGAATCTGAACCAATTGTTTCTGACACTACTCCCACAATGCTCCTTGAATCAGAATCTAGAAGAGTATCTACTAGAGATCGAGTACCCAAGAATTTTGGTGAGGATTTTGTGACCTACCATTTAGAGGCTGATCCATCCACCTATAAGGAAGCGATGAGATCTAGGGACTCCCTGTTATGGAAAGAAGCCATTGATGAGAAAATGAGCTCTTTAATGCAGAATGAGACCTGGCACCTTGTTGATCTGCCTAGAGGGGCCAAGACAATAGGGTGTAAGTGGGTACTAAAGAAGAAACTTAATCCGGATGGGTCTATAGCCAGGTATAAAGCACGATTAGTAGCTAAGGGCTATAAACAGGTGAGAGGGATAGATTATTTTGACATCTACTCCCCGGTCTGCCATTTGGCAACAATAAGTGTTCTTCTTGCCATAGCATCTATTGAGCACTATGTTGTGCATCAAATAGATGTAAAAACGGCTTTCCTTAATGGAGACCTAACAGAAGAAATCTACATGAACCAACCTGAAGGGTTTGTCATGGAAGGTTCGGAAAAAAAGAGTTTGTAAATTAAACAAATCTCTCTATGGTCTTAAACAAGCACCTAAATTGTGGCATGAGAAGTTTGACAAGACAGTAAAGAGCTTTGGTTTTCAAACCAGCAACTCGGATAAGTGCCTTTATTTTTTGTCTGAGTCAAACAAGGTTGCGATTATTTGCTTGTATGTAGACGACATGTTGATTCTAGGTTCTGATCTCTCTGTAGTGAGTGACATTAAAGAAACCTTATCCAAAGAATTCAACATGAAAGATCTTGGTGTGGTAGACACCATTCTTGGGATGAGAGTAAGCTTCAGTGAGCAAGGGATCACCCTTAGTCAGACTCATTACATTGAGAAGCTACTTTCTAGTTGAGGATACAGTGATTGTAAACCGATTGAGACACCCTATGACTATAACAAACGGTTGAAACCTAACACAGGTGACATCGTGAATCAGTTAGATTATTCTAAACTGATTGGTAGTCTCATGTATGCAATGAGTTGTACTAGGCCAGACATAGCCTTTACGGTAGGCATGCTGAGTCGTTTCACTAGTAATCCTGGAAAAGAGCATTGGGATGCCCTATCGAGGCTGATGAGATACCTTAAGGGTACTCAAGGTTATGCTTTATGTTATAATGGACATCCTCCAACTTTGGAAGGATATTCTGATGCATCTTGGTGCTCAGATTTGGGAGACAGCAGATCCACCAGTGGTTATGTATTTACACTAGGAGGAGCAGCTGTAGCATGGAAATCCAAAAGACAGACTAGTATTGCTCTGTCATCTATGGAATCGGAACTTTATGCTCTAGCTTCTGGGAGATGAAGCGAGTGGATAAAGGATCTGATCATGGATATTCCATTGAGGAGTTTTAAGTTAAACTCTATATCTATATTCTGTGATAATCAAGCAACCAAGACGATTGTGAATAACTTACTCTTTAATGGTAAGAGGAGACACATCAGGCTGAAACATGCTATGCTGAATTATAGAACAGAACAAGGGATTATCACTTTGATTGATGTGAGATCGAAGGATAATACGGCAGATGCCCTTACAAAGGGATTGAACAAAGATCGAACATTCAAAACTACAGGGGAGATGGGGTTAAAGACCATTTAGTCAGGTCTTAACCTAACCCAATATTATTTTGAATTATTCGAATCTCATCTAGCCTTGGTAAGCATTCGGGACAGTTTACATGTTTCAGATAACTTAGTTAGGTTACTAAGTATGGGGGTTTGTGAAACCATTCCAAACTTGATGGTGTAGCAAATTTTCATGTGAAGTCTCCTTACTTTGTTATTCCACAAAGGAATATGAAAAAATGTCTGATATGTTTCAATGATATTGTGCTAGTCTTTATGTCATTCCAAATTTGATGACATGTCTTTCATAGTATGGTGTACCATTCCAAATTTGATGATACAACATAAATCTATGACTGATATGACGAATACAGTATTCCAAATGGAAACATGGTATGGTCCTCATGATAGAGACTATATAGGATCGAGTTCTTGTAAAGAAACTTGATGATGATGCTTATTGTTTTTTGATTTACCTTCAGCCATATATGAAATGTACTAAGTTCTTATTGTTGAACTAGATACTATTGTGCAAATGATTGAATTCATAATGTCTTATAAAATTCATATTTGACAAATTACAGAGAATGGCGAAGATGGAGGAGAACGGTTGAATCTGGATCTCGATGAGGATGACTTACTTGATGAGTAAAGTCACGTGGATTGCAAGGACTTTTCCTTTTGATTATTTCTTTTGGTTTAGCCACTTGCATGTGGAACTTCGGATTTATTGTTGGGTTTAGTTTTGATCTAAAACCCTAGTTTTATTTCTTGAAGTCTACTTATTTCTTATTTGATTTATTGGATTATTGATATTCAATTTATATTGATTCAATTACTGATTGAACAATGGTTCCTATACATGTGTAATGGATATATGTAGAACATAGGAGGAGATTGTAAGGGTATTTATGTAATATCCCTTTATATGTTCTCATATAATCCTACTTGTATTAATGCCCAGGCTGTGAGGGGCAATCTAATAATTAGCCCATCTGACCTAAACCCTAGTTTTTCTATATATATACTAGCTGGAGGCAGCAGTCTGGGTATTCCAAACTAGATACTCAGGGTGTAATGCTTTAAGCAACCTTGTGCTTAAAACCCTAACCCTAACACTTTAGTGGTAGATTTGTTCTATACTTACAATAAAATGGTTTCCAAAGGTAAATCCAATCTACATTACTTACTTCCCTGGTAGGATCGCTCAAAGCCAAATACAGAATTATCAACGAATATGTTGTGAGAATAGTTAAAATGATTGCTAACCGGAATCAACTTACTCGCCGGATAACTGAGGGCCGACCTTATTTGGATCGGAAATGGTTGGTACTTGAACTGATTTTGGAACTAATCACTTAATCCTACAGTGTACGCCTTTCTATTCATCTTTTGTCCTTGTCCCCTTCCACAATACAAGGAACAATCTTTTTTCTCCTCCTTCTATCAGGAATCACACAGTAAACCAAGTGCAACCAACTATAAGGAGAACAATTTAATGAGGAGATAGGAAGAAACGATAGTACAGAAGAAAGTAATAGACGAAGAAGAGGAGAAGAAGGGCGATCGAGGATTCTACTGCGCTTCGGATGCTTACTCCAAATCCTGCAATGTCGTCTTCTCTATCAAAACCATCAGGAAGGGGGCTGCGGGGGTGGCAGAAGGGAGAGGGTGGGATGGGGTAGGGATGGAGAGGCGGGAGGGGAGAGAGAGATTATGGTCGCAACCGGTCTCAGGTAAATAGCTCAACGACTAAGATTGGATTGAATTAAATCAACGATTATTAATAGAAAAACGTCCTGTCAAGCTTATTTATGTGTACGCACTGCTACCTTTTAGCCATATTTTTTTTTAACAAAAAAACAGGAGAGAAAGAGTGCCACCCGTTGCGCCAGACATGCCACTCGTGCCTTAACACAGGGGTAAGAAATGATTGCCGCATCCCTCATTATTTTTGGGATTCTAAGAGATACAATTGTCATTTCGCACGCCTCAGTATCAAATCGTAGGGGCAACGTTCGTAGTGCAACCGGGTGACGTTCTATTTCCCTCCAAATAAAATTCAAAATACCTCTTGAGTTTTATCTTTATTAAACTCAAGATTTTTCAGGATATTGCTTTATACAAATAGGGGAAAGGTTTCATACACAGCCGTGTAAGCATGCATGGTCCTGTCCCCTCTCACTTAGGGTTGGAAAAGTCATAAACCCCCACCCATTCACCATCTCACATACATGGCTTAGGCTTACACAGCCATGTATGAAAACTTTCCCCATACAAATATAAGAAACCTTTTCTTCGATATGTATCGACCTAATTTTTATGTATGATCATGTACATTTACAACATTGTGCCTTTCAATCATTGGATGGAGATGGGGAAGTGTAATAACATATCTCTTTCTATCTCATATCCAATTGTTGAAAGCAAGATCGTGTACATACATGGCTTGGCCGCATCTGGGATTGAGATTTCTATTTTAGATGACAGATAATACTTCTGTCGCTGCTTATATTTTACCGAATGTTCTTTACCGTCATGAATAATGCATATTAGACAACAGATTTGTTATTAACAGTCGATATAAATACTTAATTTAGACAATGGGCCATTAATTCCCATTATTTTTTTGGTTGAATAATTCCTTTAGATGACAATATTTTCCAACTGTTGCTATAAATGCTTAATTCAGATGATTGGTCATGAATAATCCATTTTAGACGATATATATTTTTTCTTTTTGTAATCATCACTATAAATGCACAATAAATATTAGTTAATTATATATTTTTTTATGACAGAAAAATTTATACTGTCATTGAAAATGTGTATTTTTTTTTTTAATTTGCTTGTGTTACAACAATATTTTACTTGTAATTAGTTGCATATATAATACTCATTTCATAAAAAAGCTCTTAACTATAAAATCCATGTAACATTACAATTCATTGCTTTTCTTTAAATTTAAAAAAATGTCACAATCATAAAATTTAAAGTGTCACAATCATAGCATTTATTGCTTTCATTATATTTTCAATCAATTCTCCACCACTATTGTTTACCCAAACACCCAAAAAAAAAAACCATCACTATTATTCCTCTCCACATTGTCAAAGGAACATCACAATTTGTTACAAGTCCATTTAATTTTATCATCTTTTCCAATATCATAGTCGAAACTCAAAATTTTCTATTTTCTAACTTTATTGCACCTGAAGGAAACATAGACGAGCAAATTTCTAGTGAAAATCCTCCTAGTTTAAGAACTATAATTATAAAAATGTTATAGGAATAACTCAACCAGTCAGAACCCTAATTTTCAAAAACATACCACCAGGTAAATATATCAATTAAAAAAAAGGAAAAGAAAAAAAAAATTCTAGGTAGAATGCTAATTACTTCTTAAGATCATCAAATGAGAGAAGTCAAATAAAAATATGTGGGGGAACCCCCCACTATGAACCTCTTCAAACATACAGTCAATAATATATTTTAGAAACTTAACATCAAACTCTGAACCCAAACATCTATGCTTCAAATCACACCTTGCAAATCGAATTCTGATACGTGCAAGATAATCTGAAGGAAAAAATAAAATAAAAGAGAAATTATAGAGAGAGAAATAGAGGGAGAGATATAAATTTGGGGCTTTACAGACGAAGCCACTGGACGTCCTGGCACAATTAGGAGGCTGCCAATCCTCTTCTCAAGATAACTCTTAAGAGGTAATTTAGGGGATAATAATCTACTAGCCTTTTCATTCATAATCACTATTAAATAGGGCTGAATAGCTGTTACATAACTTACAACTCATGACTCCTTCCATATCTGAATAACTAACCCACTAACACTAATAGTTATACTAACTAACTCACACTCAATATTAACTCATGCACAACACAAATGTAATAATTAATAAATATAAAATAATAGTTAATATATATAAATAATCATATAATTAGGTACGTAACAACTCCTTTCCCCTTGAAATTGTCTTTGTCCTCAATGAAGATAAGGGGAAAATAAAACTGAAATAATCCACCCGGATCTCAAATCTTGGTAGAGCAATTTTCGAAGACGACCCAACACAACTTGCGGTTTTGGACGGAGAGCCTCTTCTTCACCTTGCACGGTTGGAAGGTCACCTTGTTGTTGCCGTAGAACATATGAGGATATTCTCATATAAACCCGGGACGGTCGATTTCCTCCACTGAGCCTGGCTCTGATGCCATTTTTTTACGTGCATGTTAGAGAAGTGACGTAGTGTTTAGGTGTGTTTGTTGTTTGTTAAGCTATGGCCACTTGGCATAACTGTCTTTGGAAAGCACATGGGCGCATGTGGATATTGTTATGTGTAAACAGTTTCTAAAGTGATTATAAATAAAGGAAAACCCAAGACACAAGTCAAGGGAATCAATTCATTTTTCAATTCTAACTTGGTATCCAGAGCAAGTCGCTTCCTGGATCCTTTTTTTTTGCTTTTTGCTTTACTTTGTTTCTTGAAGGTTCTTCTCGCCATGGTGTCTCCATCTTCAACCTCTGACCTCTCTTCTTCTGTTTCGATTGAGAATTCTCTTTCTTTTTCAAATATTCACCATTTTCTTTCCATTAAGCTTTCTTCTTCCAATTATGTTGTCTGGCGTTCCTAGTTTCTTCCACTTCTATGTAGTTTGGGGCTGTTAGGGTTTGTTGATGGTTCTTCCCGATGTCCGTCAGAATTTGTGGTTTCTCTGACTTCCGATTCTCCGGTTGTGAATCCTACTTTTCTCACCTGGCAGAAGCAAGATCAGCTTCTCCTCAGCTGGATTTTATCATCGCTAACTGAGAGTGTGCATTCTTAGGTTGTTGGTCTTGAGAAGTCTTGTGAAGTTTGGTCTACTCTTGCCTCGGCCTATGCTTCTCATTCCCAAGCTCGCGTGATGCAGTTGAAGATGAATTTGCATAGCATAAAGAAAGGTTCAGATTCGATGACTGACTACCTTCTGTGTATCAAACGCATTGCCGATGAACTTATGCTTGTTTCCAAACCGGTCTCTGATGAAGATCTGGTTCTGTTCACCCTTGGAGGACTTGGATCTGAATACTCCTCGTTTGTCACCTCTATGACAACTCATGAATCATCGGTCAAAATGAAAGATCTTCATGGCTTACTACTCAGTGAGGAGATTTGCAATGTTTCTGTTCTCCAAGATCTCACAAATTCCTCTGCTCATGTCGCCAGTGCTACTCCAGGGGTTGATTCCTCTAATCCATCTCCTGCTGCACCCAAGGATCGTTGCCCGGTGTCACGGCAGAATGATTCCACCTCAAATCGGTATAATCGTGGTTATCGTGGTTCGTGTGATCGTGATCATGGTCGTGGTTATTGCAGCTTGATAGGTTACCGTGGTGGTTTTGATAAAGGTTCTCAGAGCGAGAACAACTCATCTGGCCGATATCCTTCCACTTGCCAGATCTGCAATCGCCTGGGTCATTCTGCACAGTTCTGTTATCAACACTTCACCACCGATCCACCTCAGGCTAATTTCACTGGTTTCCAGGGCAATCATCAGGCGTGGCATCCTAACATCAGAGCGACACATCACATTACTCTAGACATGAGCACTGTTCAGTCCGCTAGCGACTACACAGGAACAGACTCTGTTCGCATTGGCAATGGCACAGGTCTGTCCATCCAACATCTTGGTTTCTCTAATTTCTCTACTGGTTCTAAAGTTTTTCGTCTCAACAATATTCTTCATGTTCCCCGAATGACACACAATCTGGTCTCTGTTCGTCAATTTACTCAAGATAATTCTTGTTATTTTGAATTTCACCCTACTTTCTTTTGCGTCAAGGATCGCTGCTCGGGGAGTACCCTACTAACTGGCCCAATCAATGATGGACTATACTAGCTACGCCTTCCATTGCCTGTTGTTTCCTCTTCTTCTGAGTTAGTTTCGTCTCCGGCCAGTTACTCTGTAGTTTGGTCTTCTGAGGCGCTATGGCACAGGCGTCTTGGTCATGCTTCGCACACGGTGGTGCACAAGGTTCTTTCTACTCATAGTCTACCCTTCATTCGTTTGACACAAGATTCAATATGTAGCCACTGTCAATTGGGCAAAGCACATAAACTGCCTTTTAAGGCTTCTTCTACTACTACAACTGGTCCACTCCAGTTAGTATACTCTGATCTTTGGGGTCCAACGCCTTTATTGTTTGTGGATGGTTATCGCTATTATGTGGTGTTTGTTGATGACTTCACTAGATTTTCTTGGCTATATCTTCTTTCCAACAAGTCTGATACTCTCACTGCTTTTCAAACATTTAAGGCATTAGTTGAAAATCAATTTGGGTGTTCAATTCAAAATTTTCAGTCAGACTGGGGAGGTGAGTATCATGGTTTTTCCCTGTTTCTATCCAAATGTGGGATTGCACATCGCTTGTCCTGCCCACATACCTCTGAGCAAAATGGTACTGTTGAGAGGAAACATAGGCACATTGTTGAGATGGGGTTATATCTTCTTGCTCACTGGGGTTTGCCTTTGCATTTTTGGAGTCATGCCTTTGGTACTGCAATGTATATAATTAATCGTCTTCCAATTGTGGTGGTTAGGTTCAATTCACCCTTCTTCAAACTCTATGGCCGTCATCCGGATTATACTTTTTTCAAGGCTTTCGGGTGTGCCTATTATCCCTTTCTATGGCCCTTTAATCGCCACAAGATGGATTTCAGATCTGTCAGGTGCTTGTTTCTTGGGTACAGTCCAAGTCATAAGGGGTACAAATGTTTTAATCCTACCACAAAGAAAATTATTGTATCCAGGAATGTGGTGTTTGATGAACATACGTTCCCTGGTTATACACCTAAAACACCTGTTGGTTGTTCTACCACTTCAGATTTTGCCTTGTGGCCATCCTTTCCACCTCATTTTGGGCATCAGATTGAGCCACGGCCCTCTCCCCTGCATTCACCGGCGTTACAGCCTGTTCCATCTGACCCTGTATCGTCTCCAATTTTGCCACCATCACTTGTGGCCCATGGGGAGTCTTTTTCGGGTTCTACCCAGCCAGCATCTCGTGGCTCTTTGAGCCCAGCCCATGAACACCGTTTGTCTTCTTCTGATAATGGGTCCTTGGAGCCAACGGGGCCCATTGTTCCCATTGGCCCACCTTTACCCACCTCTGTGCATACTCATCCTATGGTTACCAGAAGTCAAGATGGTACTCGCATTACCAAAGTACCTCAGATTTTTCAGGCTACAAAACATCCCATCTCACTGGCTCTATTAGCTTCTATTTCCCCGATTGTGGAACCCATGTGCTATACACAAGCTTCCAAGTCCGTTGAATGGAGGAAGGCCATGGATGTTGAATATAATGCCCTAATTTCAATGGGACGTGGTCACTTGTCCCACCACCTTCACATCGCCATATAATTGGCTGCAAATGGATTTTCAGGGTCAAATACAAATCTGATGGAACTCTTGACCGTTATAAGGCCCGTTTAGTGGCAAAGGGGTACACCCAAGAACATGGTTTGGATTACTCCGAAACGTTCAGTCCGGTAGTAAAGCCTACCACCATTCGTATTGTTTTGGCTCTTACGGTGTCACAAGGCTGGCCCCTACGACAACTCGATGTTACAAATGCCTTTCTTCATGGCTATCTCATCGAGGACATCTACATGGCCCAACCGCCTGGATATAAGGATAATCGTTTTCCCAACTATGTTTGCAAACTCCAGCGTTCCTTATATGGCTTGAAACAGGCCCCACGGGCCTGGTTTCAAAGGCTGAGCAATCACTTATTACATTTGGGCTTTGTTGGATCCAAGACTGATACATCACTATTCATCAAGCACTCTTCTGCGGGCCCTATCTACATTCTAATATATGTGGATGATATTATTGTCACCGGCCCATCATCTACAACCATACAACAACTACTGGACACTTTGGCAATTGAATTTGCCCTTAAAGATCTTGGCACTGCTCGTTATATTTTGGGTATTGAGTTGATTCCAAATTCAGATGGGCTTTGACTCTCTCAACAGAAGTATATCTATGGACTTCTCCAACGAGCAAATATGCTGGGTGCAAAGCCCATAGCCACTCCAATGGCACCTTCATTATCTCTTTCACGCCAATCAGGCAAGCTGTTATCGGATCCAACAAAATTTTGAAGTCTGGTCGGTGCACTGCATTATGCCACATTAACTCGTCTAGACATCTCCCTGTCAATAAGCTCTGTCAGTTTCTTGCTGCACCAACGGATGAACATTGCTTGGCTGTCAAGAGAGTCCTTAGGTATTTGAAGGGTACAATCCTACACGGCCTACAACTATTTCACTCACCTTCATTATCTTTAACGGGCTATACGGACGCTGACTAGGCCAGCTGCCCAGATGATAGGAAATCCACTGGTGGTTACTTAATATTCCTTGGCTCCAACCTCATATCATGGCAATCTCGCAATCAACCAATCGTGGCCCGCTCGAGTACAGAGAGTGAATATCGGGCCTTAGCCCTAGCTACCACTGAAGTTACTTGGATTCAGTCTCTTCTTGGGGAGTTGCATGTTCCTCTATTGTCTCCATCGACTCTATGGTGTGACAATATTAGTGCTACGTTTCTCACGGCAAACCCCGTCTTTCATGCCTGCACAAAGCACATTGAAATCCATTATCACTATGTCCGTGATTTGGTTGCAAAAAATGTTGTGCGGGTTCATTTTGTGTCAACGGTTGATCAACTGGCTGATATATTAACAAAGAGTCTCTCATCAGCCCGGTTTGCTCACTTCCGGTCCAAACTCAATCTTCACTTAGGGATCTTGAGTTTGCAGGGGGTGTTCGAGAAGTGACGTAGTGCTTAGCTGTGTTTGTTGTTTGTTAAGCTATAGCCACTTGGCATAACTGTCTTTGGAAAGCACATGGGTGCACATGGATATTGTTATGTGTAAACAGTTTCTAAAGTGATTATAAATAAAGGAAAACCCAAGACACAAGTCAAGGGAATCAATTCATTTTTCAATTCTAACTGTGCAAGATAATCTGAAAGAAAAAATAAAATAAAAGAGAAATTATAGGGAGAGAAATAGAGGAAGAGAGATAAATTTGGGGCTTTACAGACGAAGCCACTGGACGTCCTGACACAATTAGGAGGCTGCCAGTCCTCTTCTCAAGATAACTCTTAAGAGGTAATTTAGGGGATAATAATCTACTAGCCTTTTCATTCATAATCACTATTAAATAGGTCTGAATAACCGTTACATAACTTACAATTCATGACTCCTCCCACATCTGAATAACTAATCCACTAACACTGATAGTTATCCTAACTAACTCATGCACAACACAAATATAATAATTAATAAATATAAAATAATAGTTAATATATATAAATAACCATATAATTAGATATGTAACAAATTCAAAGAATATTGATGATGCCCAATTCACCACCATCTATGTTGACAATATTAATTCAATGCTAAGAATAGAATCAATTGACTTTTAACAGTTGGACTGCCTTGTAAATACTTTGATATGAAAATTTTTTCCCAGGGTAAAATAGAAAGCCAAGAAAAAAGATAAAAAAAAAATATAAATTTCCAGTATCTCCTATTGCAAACAAACTAGCCCCTCCTTCCCTTACGGAAATGACCCCTCCAATGTAAACTACCAAGGCAAACAACCCTCTATGTCTCAATCATAAAAACACCACACTTTGTACCAACATTCTCTCATCTCAATTCATAATCTTTTAGAACATATCAACCGTGAAAGCTTTGCTACAAAAATCCCAGCAAGCAGTCAATTACAAACAAAACCCACATTCTTGGCCAGATCTTAATATAAAATGAATTCACCAATTTTTTCTTTCTATTACCTTGCATTCTGTCATCGCTTCTCCGTATGCATATAGATAAAATAATGGGAGCATAATAAGCCTTTGGACCTATAATTTCCAGCTGTACTAATTGAGTGTTGGAATATGTGTCCATCAAACTCAAATTTGTTTTGAATAAATAATTAATTTTATTTTTGTATGAATTTATTTAATGGGTTTATAAGTTTGTTCTATTGGTTTTCATCCAAAATCGTTCTCAATTAGGGAGATGATCGAACATCCTATTTATATGGTCGTTAGATTGTATGTCATTAGAAATGACGATTTCAAGACATAAATGTAATTACACATCGAGTATGTGTAGGCATAACAACGGCCCAGGGATCAAACCATGGTTCCCTAGGGAAACCAATATATAGAAAAATTAGGGTTTTGCATGCCCTGGGTTATCCCATGGTGTCCCATGGGTGCGCCATTAAATTTTAGGGTTTCCCATTGTTGCCCATGGGAACCCTGGTGCATCCCTATTAGGATTTCTCCTTCCCTATTGCGTCCCATAAAATTAATTATCACAATAGGGATGGAGAAATTCATCTCTAGTCCATCACATGGTAAGAGGGATCCATCCCATACTTGAATGCGCAGCGGAAATTAATCGATTCGAGTTTCTTTCGCATCCCATAAATATTAATAATCAATGAACGGAAGGAATTAATAAAGAACTGCTAACCTGGTGAGCCTCAACTGTTGCTCCTCCAATAGACAGTGGTTCTTCCTCCAGTGAGCGCTCCAAGCAAACAGATCTGAACCTCCAATGGTGCTATCAAGGTTCTACACGCCAATCCCAAATGCCTTCAAACTCCTCAGCACAGGTCTAGGGTTTCACAAACCTTAACTCTCAAACACAGGTGAGAGAAGCAAGAAGAAGAAGAGAGATCACAAGAGGGAGAGAGAGAAACCAAAAACGTAGGAGAGAGAGTGTCTGCTCCAAAAAAGGTGGAGAGCTTCTCTCCCTTCTGCGTGTTGGTCCTCTATTTATAATAATAGGGTTTAATTAAATCCTAGATAGATTTAATAGAGCCCCAGTGAGAGTCTGACTCTCTCTGTCTCAGTTCGGCAGTTATGTTTAAACTCAAAGTGCTACATAGATGAAGAAGCAGAATCTAATAGGGAAAGTATTAATTAGATTATTTATTTAATTATTAATGGATAATTACAATTAGTACCTAATCCATTAATTAAATAAAGAGATAATTAAATTAGCAAATTCCAAATAACTCCCTATATGATAACAATTTATCATATACAACCCCCCACTAATCAACACCATCATTATGGAATCTAGGGCATGTACACATGTACTGCCAAACCCCAATCCATAGTACATGTCCATATAGGAGCGTCTGTGCATCTGATCGGGTCCCGCAATACTCGATTAAACATTTTATTTAAAATAACTATAAATAATGTATCATTTTATGTAAAATAAATTTTGCAAAACCATTTCCAAAATGGTACTGGATCCAGATTCTGATCCGACCATGCACAGACAGTCTCTATTTTGGTGTTCCCCAATCGGGCAGTGGTGACCGTGTTGGATAACTCCTTCACTCACAAAGTGTTCACGCATTCCCAGAACACCGACTTTGACTCGCTTGAGTCTCAGTCATTGATGAACCAAAGAATGCGATCACACTTTGCAGTGACAGGGTTCCCTCAAATACAGGGTGTCGGTGACATATTTCTATCCCTTCCTACATCTGACAGTAATACATGAGGGAATCGACAAAGTAGATTCTTCGCCAATGCACACATCAAACATGTGAGCACTCGCATTTGTACCCTGACATCACATGTCTAGGCATACCCAATGCGACGATCATATGATAAGGGTGCCCAGCCCAAACCCTAGTCGTGGCTACCATTTTAAGTATAACTTACGGACACATAATGCTCAAAAAGTTTATATCGCATGTGACAATATTAAACTAAAATGTATAAATGTTCAATACAAAGGTGAACCGGGTTGAACCGGACCGAACCGGGTTTGATGGACACACATTTGTCCAACAATCTCCCACTTGTACATCAAAGCCAATTCCCCATACATTTTAAACCCATGCGCTCCATGTGTTTCTCAAACACACCTGGTGACAAACCCTTGTCATGGCATTAGACATATTTTCAGTTGGGTCCACTTTAGAGATATTCACGTCACCCTGCTGGATAATCTCTCTGATGAGGTGATACTTCCGCTGCATGTGCTTGTTCCTCTGATGAGCCTTAGGCTCCTTGGCTTGTGCAATGGCTCCTTTGTTGTCACATAACAGGGGAATAGGGCCCTTGACAAGATCAGGGACTACCTCCAAATCTGATAGGAATTTCCTCAGCCAAACACCTTCTTTTGCTGCATCACAAGCTGCAAGGTATTCTGCTTCGGTAGTAGAATCGACTATAGCCTTTTATTTCGCGCTCCTTCACACAATGACACCTCCACCCATTAGATATACCATCCCGGACGTGGATTTTCTATCATCCTTGTCAGTTTGGAAATCCGAATCTATGTATCCAATTACTGACAACTAATCAGATCCAAAAATCAAGAAATATTCCTTAGTCCTTCTCAGGTACTTGAGGATATTCTTGACAGCACTCCAATGCTCGCGTCCAGGGTTAGATTGATAACGACTTACCATACCTACTTCATAGTAAATGTCCGGCCTTGTACACAATATAGCGTACATAAGCCTCCCTACTGCTGAGGCATAGGAAATCCTCTTCAATGTCTGTCTAAGACTGAGGACATTAAGATCTGGAAAGACTGACTCCATGTCTGAAGGGAACACTTCCCTTCTTGGAGTTCTCCATACTAAATCTGGCCAGGACTTTGTCTATATAGGTAGCCTGTGACAAGCCTAGCATTCTTTTCTGGCGATCTCTTATGAGTTTGATCCCAAGGATATAGCTAGCTTCACCAAGGTCTTTCATTGAAAACGTTGTGGATAACCACTATTTTACTGACGAAAGAAAACCTACATCGTTACCAATCAATAATATGTCATCTACGTATAAAACAAGAAAACATGCTGCCCTCCCACTGATCTTCTTGTAAACGCATGGTTCATCCATGTTTTGATCAAAACCAAATGATTTGATTGATTGATCAAACCTGATGTTCCAGCTCCTGGAAGCCTGCTTCA
Organism: Telopea speciosissima; assembly: GCF_018873765.1. Classification (NCBI taxonomy): domain Eukaryota; kingdom Viridiplantae; phylum Streptophyta; class Magnoliopsida; order Proteales; family Proteaceae; genus Telopea; species Telopea speciosissima. The sequence goes on from NC_057920.1 coordinate 28,083,773, forward strand.
GCCCATAAATGGACCTCTACAATTTGCACACCTTTCTTTCTTCCTCCAAGGAAGAAAACCCTTCTAGCTGTTCCATGTAGATTTCCTCTTGAAGGAACCCATTTAGAAATGCAGTCTGCACATCCATCTGTCAGATCTCATAATCAAAGTGTGCGGCGATAGCCAATAAAATCCTGATGGATTTCATCATTGCTACTGGTGAAAAGGTTTCCTCATAGTCTATACCCTCTTTCTGGGTATAACCCTTTGCCACCAGTCTCGCTTTGAATCTCTCGACCTTTCCATCTGCCCCCTTCTTCCTCTTGAAGATCCATTTACATCCAATCGGCTTGACGCCAAGTGGTGGATCGACTAGAGTCCAGACCTTGTTAGAATGCATCGAATCAATTTCAGAGTGCATTGCTTTCAGCCACCTAGTGGCATCAACATCCTTTAAAGCCTCAGAGTATGTCATCGGATCATCATCCGATTCAACCGATGCCATGTGAAACTCTTCCACTGTTTCCTCTTCGGTTAGAAGAGTAAGCCTGGTGGGTGGTCTAATAGTCCTCCCACTGCGTCGAGGTTCTTCAGGTGTTGGTATTTCAGTAGGTATGTCAATTGGTCTCACTTTAGAAAGTGATGTTTTTGAGCCATCTGATAGCTCCTTAATGACTACTGGTTCGGACCTCTGGGTCATCATTTCTTCCTTCAGAAATGTGACATGTTTGCTTACAATGACCTTTTGGTCAACCAGGTCATAGAAATAATAGCCTATCATGCCTTTGGGATAGCCTAAGAAATAGCATTTAGAAGTCCTGAATTCCAACTTGTCTGTCTGTTGCTTTCGCACATGTGCTATGCAACCCCATACCCTAAGATGTTGAATACTAGGCTTTCGCCCTTTTCACAACTCAAAGGGTGTCTTGGCTACAGACTTAGATGGAATCCTATTCAAGATATATATCACCGTCTCTAAAGCGTACCCCCAGAAAGAAAGAGGCAGCTCACTATAAGTGAGCATCGTCCGGACCATATCCAATAGGGTCCGATTGCGTCGTTCGGATACACCATTTTGTTGTGGTGTGCCTGGATTAGTTAGCTGGCTAACTATCCCTTGGGATATGAGATGATCTTTAAACTCATCTGATAGATACTCCCCTCCACAATCTGATCATAAGGACTTGATGCATTTATCGAGCTATCTTTCGACCTCGGCTTGGAAGTCTTTGAATTTATCAAAGGCTTTCGATTTCCTATGCTTCAAGTATATGTAACCATATCTTGAGTAATCATCGGTGAATGTGATAAAATACTCATACCCATATCTTGATTGTATGTTTATGGGTCCACACACGTTAGTATGTATCAACTCTAACAGATCTGTAGCTCTAGCACCTTTATTGTTAAAGGGTTTCTTGGTCATTTTGCACTGAAGGCATGACTCATATGTGGGGAATGGTTCCACCCTCCGACTCTCTAAGGGTCCTTCCCTCACTAATCTAATGATTTGGTCCAAATTAATGTGACCTAATCTTAGATGCCACAGGTATGTTGAATTCACTGGAGCTGCTTTTCATTTCAAATCAACATTTGAAACTACATTCGTTCTAACAGGGCAATCTAGGAAATACAAACCACTTTGCATATATTCGGATGCCACAAAGGAATTATTAAAACGAATAATTAACTTAGAATTAAAGGAAAAACTATATCTGTCCAAAACAAGTTTTGAAACTGAAATTATCTTCCTCTTGAAAGAGGGTACATAATAGCAATCCTTTAAAACTAAACTAGTAGAATTAAATTTCAAAATAAAAGTTCCCACAGTCATCGCCATGGTCTTAGCTCCAGTGCCCATCCAAAGACGCATCTCATTTCTTTCTAGGTTTCTTGTCTCCTTGAACCCCTGCAAATCATTGCAAATGTGAACAATGGATCCACTATCCACCAACCAAGAATTGGTCGGTTCAAAAGACAAATTAGACTCATAAAGAATGTGAACGTCACATGTACCTTCTTTAGCAGCTTTTGTTTCATTCGGCTTCTTGTCTTTCAAAGTTGCCAGGTAAGCACGACAGTTTCTTTTCCAGTGACCCTTCTTCTTGCAATAGAAGCACTTGCCTTTGCCTTTATTGCCAGACTTCCCACCTTTGGCTTTCAGGGTCTTACCCTTACTTCCCTTTTTCTTCTTCTTCCCATTTGAAGAAGGTTTTGCCTTAGTTGCATTGACCTCAGCCTTGTCCTTTTTCAAGGACGCTTCAGTCTCTACCAATGCATTAGCAAGCTCGGTGAGCTCCATCTCCTTCTCAGACATCTTGTAGGACATCCTAAAAGGTGCGTAGGCAGAAGTGAGTGACGCTAAGATCACATTAGTCTTGTATCGCAGGCTGAAATTAGTCCCTATAGATTCCAGTTTTTCAAACAGATTGATCATTTTCATTACATGATCCATCACTGCAGTCCCCTGGGACATCTTGGAGTTATGAATTTGACTCACCGCATCAGAATGTGCGAGTGTTAACTGCCTGTTGAACAATTCAGCAAGCTTATCTATTTTACCTTTAGCAGTGCGTATATCCTTGACTGAGTCTACAACTGACTTTTCCAACGATACTAGGATATAGAGTGATGCCTTGGAATCCCTCATGAGGAACTCTTGCATCTCTTTATTTGCCTCAAAATTCATCTAGAACTGTATACAGTCCTTCAGCAGTCAGGAGCAACTTAATGCTCCGGTACCAATCGACATAGTTTGTACCATTAAGTTAGCATTCGCTAATGAGTGTTAACAAGTTGAAATTAATGACAGCCATCGTATATTAATCTACACATGCACAAGTAAATAACCACATGCCAATTAATGACCATTGAAAATAATAAATTGAGCATACACATCATGGAGTGTTGACACAAATCATAGGGGTATTTTGGACATTTGATAGTGATGTGACAAGTTGACAATGATGTTGGAGCATTCGGACTTATGTGAGAACATAAGACACCTCACCTCAATGTTTTAGTGTTTTACAATGTTCCGAAGCCTTCAATGTTGGCTAGATGCTTTTGAAATTGTGATTTTATAGATTCACGCGAAGGCAACATGTTTGAAGTCAATGTCAGAACGACAGATTGCATTTATTGAAGGATGTAAAAACTGAAGAAATGTAGATCGTCGAGTTAATGTGCCATTTCTTTTGGTTTCTTGTCGTTTTGAAATCAGATGGATCAGATGGAGGAGTTTTAGGTTTTTTTGTTTTTTTGGATGAATGGAGGAGTTATAGTTGTTTTTGTGCAATCGCGTAGTTTAGAAGCCTCTCTAAGGAGAGAGAATTTGGGTGTGCCCACAAGTGACACATGGCAACCTAGTGGTCCCACATGATGCTGGCATGGCATCTGAGCAAGTTATGTGGCTGGCTGATGTGGCACCCATTTGTGTGGGGTTGTAGTGACATGGCAGCATGAGTACAACATGGCCTAGGCAAGGCAAGGCAAGGCAAGGTACATTTAAGTCTTGATTTTTTGCACACTTTGAAGTCCATAAAAAATAAGGATTTCATGTTCATCAAAAAATCAAAAAAACAAAAAAAGGAATTCATACTTAGCCGTTTTTTAGAGGTTTTTCTCGAGTTGAGCTACTGTGAGTGTTTGTGCAACAATGTCCTTTGTATATATGTAATTTTTTAAGAGTTCGATCTACACTTCTACAGGGGGCATAACCACTTGGAGAGAGTCTACAAAAAAACAAAAAAACAAAAAAACCACTTGGAGAGAGGGGCTTGGTTGCAATTATCAAAGATGTGAAGATCCACGGACAGAATTTAATGGGATGTTTTGTTTTTGGTAAGATTCCATATAGAGTGATTTCATTGGCTTCCCAGAGCATCACATCATGCACGGCGCCACATGATTTATCGAGCCCTGAGAAGCACAGAGTTATTGTGTTGCAAATGTGCTTCGAAACGCCTTCAAGATTCGAAAATCCCTCATCTCATTCGCCACAATAAAGTGCTTCATTTCAAGATCTCAATCCTGAGGTGGATGATTTTTCCCGCCTTAACCGACAAGATTGCTGGTCAGAACAATTCATGCGGTACGGTCCAATGAGCGACCAAAATGCCGCTTCCCACTCTGTCCGGTGACGAGCTACTCGTCACTAGTTGTCTGCTCGCGTACAATTTCAGCCCACAGATTTCTCTACATGATTCTAGAATCCACGCTTTCATTGGTCCAGCTCTCTGGGCTTTGTGTCGGCCAGTCAGGCTTGTTAGAATCCAATCTAATGGCATTAAATGGGCCACTCCATCTTATTTCGTATCTTGCAGCCAGATTTCTCTGAACCTCGTACACTCCATAGTCCCCATGCAACCATGTATAGCGTGTACATCAACGCCATTCTGAGATTCCTATCCCAGCCATCTGATTTGATCCATGCTTCGGATTTCGTGTCGACGGGTCTGGTGAGTCAGATGCAAATCTGTCTGTTCCCTACTAATTAAGGCTCCTGTCAAGATTCCTATCCATCGGTCATTGGCATGTGTATCAGTGCTCTTGCACATCACGGGATCAAGGTCGCTAAAATGCTACGCGAGTACACCATAGGCCCTCCTAAGATTCTATTTCGAGCCCTTTCATTAGCCAAACTTCAAACTTGAATATCTCCCTCATTTGGAGTCCGTTTAGGGCGATCTAAGTTGTACCTCTTTCCTCTTACTTTTATTTCCCATCTCTTACTTCTCTTCTCTCAATTCTTCATTTTTATTCTTCAGTCCTCTAACTCTCTCTTTCCTTTGTGTGGACCTTAGTTGTCCCTACTTTGTGTTGCAATGATCCATGTAGCTGATCCCATTTAGTTGGGATAAGGCTGGAGTTATTGAGTTAGAGCGATCCAAGTTTGAGATTACTCAGGACTCCAAGCTCTACACAGAGGAGGAGGAGTGGAATTTGTAAGAACTCCCATCCTCCCCCTTCTTTTATGCTTTAATCCATTGTTTATTATGTTGCATCCATTTTTGGGCTCCATTGAAGCCTTCTTCAGCAAGGTAGGAGTGACTCTATCGCTGATTTTATGAGGTTTATTGCATAAAAGAGAAAAAAAAAGAAAGGGGAAGAGAAGAAGGAAAGGGAAAAGAGCACGAAGGAAAGGAAAAAAAAAAGAAGGAAGAAGAAAGAGAAGAAGGAAACGGAAAAGAGCAAGAAAGAAAGAAAAAGAAAAGAAGAAGGAAGAAGAAAGAGCAACAAGGACGAAGAAGGGAAGGTGAGAGTGTGTTAGGGATTGTCCACTGTCTGGACAACCCTATGAAGGTCCACCATTTCCAGGGAACCTTCTCCAAAGCCTGATTGTCATCATTGAGATTCTCATGATACCAGACATCACTGACTCAACATATTGTGAGCTTTTCGTTACCATTAGCTTTGTCACTATTTCTGTTGTATCCATTGTATGCTAGGGTGTTGAATGTTGTAAACCCAGACTAGATGAGCTTCATTGTAGAGCATTTGTATAAGCCCAAACTTCACTATATTGAATCATCCAATTGTGCCGTAATATAGTGGGGGTAACACCTTTGTCTCTGTCTATTAGGGGTTGAAGTAGGCAAGGTGTCTTGTGTCATTGTTGTGACTAAAACACCATTGGCGTTGATTGCCCTTGCTCCTGAATATCAGAAATGGAAACAGTAGTGTAGGGCCTAGACTCTGGTTGTAGTTAAAATTTAAGTATTAAGTAAATGCTAACATCAGTGTGACCATTACTCCGTGCACATAGGCAACTTGTCGAAGCACATATATCTTTGTGTTGTGGATGCCTATTATTGTTGTATGTATATTGGATATTGGAGGGCTCTAGTGTAGGATGGATGTACACACCTGGTATAACATTTTAATGGTCAGGCTAGGGTGTGTACATGACTGTGTATGATTTAATGTACCAATAGTGAGGGTCTCTTGCAGTATTTAAGGTTGTGTGACTGATAGAAAGGTGTAAAATGTGAGGATCAGCTCTTAGCAGCATATGTTCATCAGCTCTAGGCAGTAGAGTCTATGATTGTGATTGAATGTGCTTTGATCAGGGTTTTCACTTAGTGTGTGTTTGAGTGCCTGTGTATATGAGAGGACTACATCTGTGTTAGTATTGATTACAGAGGATTTCAACAGATGAACTGGGAGTGAAACTGTTGTGGGAAAGAATTTTTAGAGTCCATTGATTCACCTTCTTCTTAGTGTCAACCTGAGAATAACATGTTGTTTAATACAACAAGAAAAGGCAAGCTGAGAACCTTGAACAACAAGGAAAGACGATGGAGAGAGAGGATTTCCATGGCTCCTAAATATGAAAAGTGACATGTTGAGCTTGCTAATGATGAGAAGAGGGTTCGATATCTTGGGTTCATTAAAGGAAATTCATATAAAAGGATATCTCCATCTTTAAACACTAAAGAATATTATGCATATTGTTGCGTGTGGAAATCTCCGACGCTTGGTTCGCCCACGGATGAGCCTGCAAGGACCAAGTGATGAGCACAAGAGGGCCGGTGTGGTTCCGACCTAGGACTCTCCGATGCTCAAGTTAGATCACCAGTGCAACAGCGTAACAGCTAGTAAAAAGCGAGATGAAGAATGGTGCTCCATACCTGGGTATTTATAGAGTGAGGATGAGATGAGACGGTTGGGAGAGTCCTAGTATGGTAGGAGTCTTTATTTCGGAAGGCTCTCTCGCGTAGAGCGGAGTAGAGAGCTATTTTTGGGGTCGGGCTCTTATTAAGGTAAGAGTCCATGTAGAGTGTGATTTCGTATTGCGCTGGGATGGTGGCTCGATCCTCATCCCGTGATTCTCGGGATGTGCTGACGTGGCCCCGCGATCCCCGGTGGGGTGCTATGATAGCTTCTGTGGAGGAGGGCTCGGCCTCGGAGGTCGGCCTGGGAGGTCAGTCTTGGCAGTCAGCTCGGCCTGTTAGGTTGGTCTCGGCTAGGAGTTTATGGCTGACTTGTGTAGGCTCGGCTCAAAGATCGGCCTCAACCCTGACCGACTTGTGTGAGCTCGGCTCAATCAGGTGACCTATCGGAGACCGGGTTGGCCCGATTTCTTGCTCAGCTCAATTCGGTTCTTAGATTGATCTTAGGTCTGCCACGTGGCAGCCTCTGATTGGTGGGGTGTTTTATGCCTCATCACATATTCTCTAAAGATTATAGTTGATTACTTGCCTTCAAGGATTAGGAGGCCTAAAGTTATTTGGTTAAAGCCGGTTTCTTCCCTAGCTAACTTCTAGCAATTACAAAATCTCCATCATTCTTGCACTACGGGTTGGATAGGGGAAGAAGTGAAAGTGACTCTCTATGAGATTTACCCACAATGCACTAGAATGTAAATTACGATGTAATACATGTAATTATGTGTTGCGCAGCAATTAGGTATGGTCGACATAGATTCTTTTTGGTAAGCTCAAGTTTCGCCAGTCTTTTAAGTGGTTGATCATTTGATTGCGAACGATCTGACGGATCAGATCTCACCCACGTTTTTACGCAGGTCTAATGACTCTTATTTGACCCGATAATGCATTCGATTGCAAGCTACCTCAAAATTCAAATAGTGACGTGGGAAATGTCACGAAAACCCATTAAAGCCCAGATTGCCCCTAATTCATATTTTGGCGATAACTTGGCCATATTAGCTCCAAATTAAGTGATTCAAGGTGTTGTGTTGTATACTCACTAGGACGAGGAGAATATTGTGGAATAGAGAGCTGGAGAGTGCCTTGAAATTATAGATTTGAGCTCTTGTTTTGTTCTATGCACTGGGGAGATTGGGACTTCATCTAATTGTTTGGATTGCATCAATTGGACCTCCAAGAGCTTGAGGAAGATGGTGGTGATGGTGGACTGTGGAGTTCTTCATGTTGTTGATCCACTTTGATAAACTCTAAACAAATACCTATTGTAATTAACTAAGTTTGTTGAATATATTGTGGAATTTGTATTTTTAATTTGTTTTTATTATTGTATTAGGCTATTAATTAGGTAGTGCCTAATTGGTGTTTGTTTAATTGTTTAGTTGTAGCTAGACACTTATAGAGAATTTGGGGTCAATACAAAGTGAGAGTTTCTTGATAGGTGAGAAGGAATTGGATAGGAAGAGGATCATCTCTAAAGCTTCTTCATTCGTCCACAGTTGATGGTGAGGTGAATTTAGCTGTCTTCAATATATGTCACTTGTCTAAATTTTTTCCCGTTCTAAAATTTGTCTTGTTTTGATTTAGGGAAAGTTCTCATACACAGCTGTGTAAGCCGTGTATGTGAGAGGGTCTCTCACAAAGAATTGGAAAAGTCATAAATCCTCACCCATTAATTAATGTCTTGAAACTCCCACCCTCTCACATACATAGTTTACATGACCGTGTATGAAAACTTTTCCCTTTTGATTTTAATAAAGTTCATATTTTGTTTTTTTTCTATCTTTGGAAATAAAAATATTTAATGTTTTCTTTGGTTGTCAAATTTGTATTACAACAAAATCGGATCAAACTTTACTAATAAGATTCTAAGGTTCCCTAAGTTTTCATTCCATTCTTGTATGACATCTCACATTCTTAATTTCTTTCACTTAAATTATCCCAAGTTTGGAAGTCAATGTTAATCAACTCTGTCCTCAATTTATTACCAACATATTGAATGTCTTATTTTTTTCTTTCTAAATCTATACACTCTAAGTTAGATTCGATTAATGTAAACTTTTAGAAAGGATAAGGGAAGGATCAACATAGATGGAGCCTCATATCATGGAAGTATTATGTAAGAGCTAAAGTCTACGAGTCTTGGTTTTAGGTTACGTTCAATTCATAATAAGGCTTTACTTCCTAATCTTGCTTGGCGCCTTCTCAGTAACCCCCGATCAGGTGGGGGCCAAAATTCTCAAAGATAAATATTTTCCTAATTTCAACCAAAAAAAAAATATATATATTTTCCTAGTAATAGTCTATTGCATCCTTGTACATTTTTAAAGAAAGTTTTTTGTATGGGAGATTGTTTTCTGTGCTGGGGGTGCAAGCTGTGCCCAGACATATGGGGGTGGGCGAAATGAACATCCTACCCCCTTAAATGGCAGACCCATGTGTCTGGGTACAGATTGTGCTACGACACAGGCAACATCAGCCCTTTTTGTATTTTGAAAGGTTTTAGCTATAAGTTGTCATTTTACAACACTTTGTTTGTTGGAAAGTATTGATTGGTGTTTTAAGTACGAGAGGTAAATTAGCTTTCCTTTTGGTTACTCCATATTGTAGCTTATTTAATAAAAAATCAAAACTGATTGGCATTTATTATTATTTTGTGACTTTGTGAAAAGGATTCCTGATGGCTGGACCCACAAGGCTTAAGGACTAAACATGTAATGCCCCTCATTTCCATTTTAATATTATTATATTACTTTATAATTTTTGTGATTATTTTATTGCTAATAGGAGTATTTAAACATGATTTCCTTGAATGTCAATATGATATTAGTATATGAGTGGAATTTTGAAAATTATATTCTTATTTAATACAAGATGCCATAATTGTGATTAATGTATTTGTTGTTTGACTTGATTTATAATATTTATTGTTCCTTGGAGTATTTTAATTGGAATTTATAGTTTGTAAATTTATTTTTTTATAATTTATACATACGACATTCTTTTAATATTAGTTAATGTGATGTGGATTATTTTATCATTATTTAAGATAATGTAAATCTAATGATAATATAAGCGTATGATATTGTGTTGATTTTAAAGGGATTTAATTGATTTAATACAATAAATGAATATTTTTTTTGGTAAAAGAGAATTCATTCAAGAGGAGATTGTGAACAACTTAAGGCCTCATGAACAAGAAGTTCATGAAGTCAAGGAACAGAATGCGACCATTTTGTCTTACACAAAATCGACAAGGTCTTCTTGGCCAAGCTATCAGCAATTCCATTGATTGCAAGTCCTGGAAATACAAGAGAATGAAACTGAATGAAATTTAGCTGTTACACAAATTATATCATAGATAATTCGTGCAATGGTGAGACGAATTGTGGCTTTTCCTGGATTGGTAATTGAGGATATAACCTCTAAACTATCCGATTCATTTAGGATATGATCCCAACCCATAGATTTGACATGGAGTAGATCGGCACAGATTGATAGAGCTTCACCCACTACCGTCGAGTTAAACACAACATGCTCTGAGACCGCTGCAACTTGGGCACCAAAACTATCTCAAAAATATACCCAAGACCTCATGAGAACCTCCTTTTGGAAGGGTTGCATCACACTTTAACTTTAGAAGACCCGTTGGAGGGGGTTTCCAACGAGCTTCACTGGATGAGGATGAAGATGTAGAAGTATTCACATGTGACATTTGCTCTTTTTTAGCTTCACTATATTCCTGAAATGATCGCTCAACATGCATAATGACCTCCTCTGGGGACCACTGTTTCTTGTTGAAAATCAAGTCATTCCGGACTATCCACAAGTTCCAACATACAAAGGATGCAAGAGAAAATAATTCACGGGCTATGGTTTTATTCATAGAGAAAATGCTATCATAATCTTGAATCCACATAAAGGTCTTTGGATTTGATAGAGAATGGACTAAATAGGATAGTGAACTACCAAACCAAACCGCCCCTACAAAAGGGCACCCGAATAAAATATGATCCGTAGACTCCACTTGGGCATTACATCAAGGACAACAAATATCCAAAGGGACATGCCTGCGGTGTAGAGCTTCATTCTAAGCCACTCCTTAAGCACATACACGGCAAAGGAAGATTTTGATTTTTGGTAAAGTTTGGGCGGACCAAATACTCTTCCAAACTCCATCAAGGACCATGCTAACAGAAGAACATGATGAAGAAGGTCTCATGGAAAGCTGCTCATGATGGATATTTGATAGAAGATGATATGCTGATTTTACTGTGAATTGCCCCGAATGAGACGCTCCCCATACTTGATGGTCCTCTAATTGCCATAGACTAAGATTGATATTAAGAATAGCCGACCTATATGATAAATGAACAGAGAGTTAACTAAATCCATGTGCCAATTCCTATTCCCTTGATCAATAAGCTTAGAAACCCATTCAATATTTACATTGATAGGGTTTTGGGTGTTGGATCATAGAGTTTTTATTTGAAGGGATCCATCTATCCTCCCATAGCTTGATTTTTGACCCATCACCCACTTGCCAAATAAGATCTTTTAACAATATATTTCGTCCCCCTAGAATACTCCGCCAACCTAAGAAGGAAGATTACCCAACTTTGCTCTAGGTGTAGAATGCCGGTCCAGACTGCCCACAAGGGGCAGAGTGGCCAAACCCATGCAAGGGAGAGGGAGGCTGTCATTTAAGTGACCAACTCCTTTCCCCCCTCTCGGTTAGAATCCCAGTGGGGATCTATGAGGGGCAACCTAGGGTTTTTGACTTTATATATCATAGATAGCCTACAACCCTAGGGCAATAGAGAAAAAACATACTCTCTCCCTCTCTTCAAGTTTTGTGTTTTTCTTTTGGGTTTTTCCTTCCCTGCTGCCCAGGGATTTGTGATGTGGATTTCTCTAAGGAGAAACCTATAGAGATCGTGGAGCTTTGTGCGCGTGCTCGTAACCATAAGCTTGGCTACACATTCAGGTATGATCCAAACCCTGGTTTATATGTGTATGGAGTATGTGATCTAACAATAGGAAATCTATGTTGGGGAAATATATGAATTTCAGAAATTTTGCCCAAAAAGAATCCGGGGAAGATCATAAAAACCACACAACCTTTGCAAGAAGAGCTTGATTTTGGAGGTGAGGGTCACGAAAACCCAAACCACCCTTTTCTTTGGATCGGCACAGACGAGACCAAGAAATCCAATGAATATTTGATTTTCTCACTGAATTTTCCCCAGAAAAAATTTGTTGCTACCTTCCTTACATGATCATGATAGGAAGTAGGAAGTTTGAAATGTGAACATCCATAATTTGACATAGAGAAGGCCACAAACTTGAGCAACACTTCCTTGCTTGCGTGGAAAAGCAATTGTTTCTTCCATCCCTGTAATTTTTTAAAAGTGCTATCCTTGAGATCATGGAAAAGATTAGTCTTTGAAACACCAAACTCTGTTGGAAGCCCAAGATATTTGAAGGTCTGTCGCCATAGGGAACTTTAAGCACTCAAGAAAATCAGCGCTTAAACCTTGCTTCTGTATTGGGACTAAAAGTGAAGTTGGACTTACTAAGATTTATAGATTATCTTGTAGCCCGACAATAGTGATCCAAGCAATTCTTCAAAGAAGTAATCTCCTGAAGATCAATAGTAAGCAATCATCTGCAAATAAAAGATGGGAGATTGGAGTAGATCTATTCTTGATTTTAATCCCATGTATGGCATTGGATTCTTGGGCATGATTAATAATTGAAGATAGGGCCTGATAACATAAAATAAATATTATCGGCGAGAGAGAGTCCCCTTGTCGAATACCCTGGTATGGAGTGATTGACCCTCTTTCTGAACCATTAGCAAGAAGGGTATAACTGACTGAAGTGATGCATTCCATGAAGAATAGAGTCAATGTATTTCCTTGATTTGATCTCTCTCAATGGAGAGTATATATACACAATACAAAGATGAGATCCTAGCTGTCCTAAACTAGGAATGGATTAAAATACAATTACAATCAAATATTGTGTTACCCTATGCAAAGGGATTGTGTTCCATAAGGTAAGATTCTATGATCACATGTGTATAACCAAGAAAGGAAAGGATATCAGTCGATATCTCTCAATACACCCCCTCAAGGTGGAGAATCGGTGGGCTGAATCTTCAGCTTGTCCCTTAAGAAAGTGAAGCGCATCGAAGCAAGTGGCTTTGTCAGTGTATCTGCTAGCTGATCATGTGTGGAGATGAACTGGACTTGCAGTTGCTTCTTTGAGACACGATCACGCACAAAGTGAAAATCGATTTCCACGTGCTTGGTACACGCGCGTGAAATACAGGATTGGCCGACAAATAGGTGGCACCGATATTATCACACCACAAGATCAGGGGCCAGCCAATGGATAACCAAGTTCACGCATTAGAGACTCCAACCACACAAGCTCAGCCGACGCATCTGTAAGGGCCTTGTACTCGGCCTCGGTGCTCGAACGTGCCATAGTTCTTTGTTTTCTGGATGTCCATGAAATCAGGTTGGGCCCAAGGAAAATAGAAAATCCTCCTGTGGACTTGTGATCTGCACTGTCGCTGGCCCAGTCTGCATTGGAGAAGGCCTGAAGAGAGTGGTTTGGGGAACGCTCAATGAAGAGGCCATGAGACTGTGTGCTACGTAAGTAACGAAGGATCCTTTTAACAAGTTGCCAGTGATCCTCCATTGGAGCGTGCATATACTGACAAGCCCTGTTTACTAAAAAACTGACATCAGGCCGAGTAAGTGTTACATATTGCAGGGCTCCAACAACTGACCGATATTTAGTTGGGTCAGACATAAGAGTACCCCCTGAATTTGATGGTTTAGCTGTAGTGGCCATAGGAGTCTTGACCGATTTGCACTCAACCATTCCTGTTCGTTTCAGTAAATCAGAAATATACCGAGATTGGGTCAGGAGGATTCCACGAGAATGCTTAACCACCTCAATACCTAAGAAAAATTTTAAGGGACCAAGATCCTTGAGTGAAAATTCTCCAGAAAGCTGATGTATGATTGAAGTAATCATAGCGGTGTCACTACCTGTGATGATAATGTCATCGACATAAATGAGAATATAGCAGGTGTGACCACCTGTATGGCGAATAAACAGGGAGGTATCAGTCTGGGACCCATGAAAACCAAGAATGCAAAGAAAGGCAGACAAGCGGGCAAACCAAGCCCGGGGCGCCTATTTCGATCCATACAGCGCCTTATGCAATTTGCAGACCAAATTGGGTTGAGATGTATCAACAAACCCCGGAGGCTGAGTCATGTAGACTTCCTCTGATAAAACACCATGCAAAAACGCATTACTGACATCAAGTTGTCTGATGGACCAGCCCTGGGACACGGCTATGGAGAGGACCAAATGGATCGTAGTGGGCTTGATGACTGGGCTGAAGGTCTCACCATAATCAAGCCCATGCTGCTGATGAAACCCTTTGGCAGCTAATCGCTCTTTGTAGCACTCAAGTGACCCATCGACTTTCCTTTTGATTCGATACACCCACTTGCAACCAATAATGTTCATACTGGGTGTCTTGGGAACAAGAGACCACGTCCCATTCTGAATAAGAGCATTAAATTCCTCTGTCATTGCAACCCGCCATTCCGGTATTTTATTTGCCTGTGAAAAACACGTTGATTCAGAAGCAATAGTTACTGCATTTAAAGTATGGGGCCTAGGCCGTAGGTGCATGGGATGACGCACAAGTTGTTGGGACGGTTGGGTGGTAGTCGACCAGGGTACGGTGTTGGGTGGGTAGAGCTCATGGAGAGGACGGGTTTTAAGAGGTGGTGAGTCTTGGGAAGGACCGTTTGGTGGTGGCAATATAGGTTGTGGGCTGGGTTCGGCTGGTGAAGGTTCAGCCAAAGGTGAACCGATGTTAGGGGTGGTACCCCCTACTGGTGACGGTGGTGCCTGATATTGCACCATTGGTAATGGTGTGCTTATTGGAATTGAAGAAACCCGAAGAGGGGCAGAAGCCCATGGAGAAGATGCAATGGGCGGGGAAGGTGGTGGTCCTATAATAGAGGCAGAGAAAGGAAAAGATTCCTCATCAAATCAAACATGTCTTGCAATGACAATGCGACTTGTGGAAAGATTGAGACAACGATACCCGAAATGAGAGGGACTGTAGCCTAGGAACACACATGAAGAAGAGCGATAATCCATCTTATGTTGATTAAATGGTCGCAAATACAGAAAACAAAGGCGGCCAAAAACCTTAAGAAATGAGTAATCAGGACTGCGATGAAAAACTAGTTGGTAAGGAGAAATCCGAAGAGAGACGGATGTAGGCATTCGATTAATCAAGTAAACAGCCGTGTCAAAAGCAAAATGCCAATATGTCTTAGGAACCAACCCATGAGCCAAGAGGGAGAGTTCTGTTTCAACGATGTGTCTATGACGTCGTTCAACAGAACCTTGCTGCTCATGAGTATGTGGGGCAGAGAGACGATGAGAAATTCCAATTTTTGAAAAATAAGCCGGTAAAGTCCGATATTCTCCACCCCAATCAGTTTGTATTGATTTAATTTTGCGATCAAATAATCGTTCAACAAGGGCCTGAAATTTAAGAAAGACATCAAAAACCTCCGATTTACTAACTAAGGGATAAAACCAAATGCACTTAGTGTTGTCGTCCACAAATATCACATAAAACCTATGTCCATCAATAGAAGCTGTGGGGGAGGGACCCCGAACGTCACCAAAAATAAGGTCTAATGGAAATAAACTTTTATGATGCATAGGAGGCAAAGATAAGCGGCTGGCCTTGCCTAATTGACAGGCCTTACAAATATTAAAATGAGATGATGGAGATGATAAATTATTCGTTTTTAACATAAGACGGAGAAGCTGTTCATGTGGGTGTCCTAGGCGACAATGCCAAATATTAAGGGAGTTGCGAACGGCATGGTGAGCAGTTGGAGGACCGAAAGAAGGGCAAAGCTCGTAGAGACCACCTTTACTCGGATCGGAAAGAAGGGTTGCCTGATCCTTCACAAGAAAGTGAGAAGGGTGAAATTCAAAAAACACATTATTGTCACGACTAAACTTTTGAACAGAAAGAAGAGATTTAGATATGGATGGAACATGCAAAACATTTTGTAAAGTAAATAAACGAGAAGAAGCAGAAGTTAGTGAAGAAGAACCAATGTGAGTGATTGTTAAACCATTACCATTACCAACATGCAATTGATCCTGACCATTATATTCATCATATTGTGATAGAGAATGTAGATCAGGCGTGACATTATGGCTAGCACCAGTGCCAGGGTACCAAGGGAGAGGGGAGGGCGGTGATGGGTTAGGCAACAGTGATGGGTTGGGATGGTGGTAAGACGATGGGTGGGCTGCATAGGCCATGCGTGTGGGATAAGTGTAGTTGGCTGTAGGTATGGGTGAGTAAGAAAGTTGATTTGGAGGTGCAAATGCAGGCTGTTGATGATAATAACACCGATCTATTGAGTGATTTGTTCGCCGGCAAATAGAACACCAAAAATGACCAGATTAAGCATTCTGGAAACCTCGACTGCGACCACCTCGGCCCCTGCCTCCCCTACCACCACGACCACCATGTTGAGGGGATGGTGAACCGTGAGGACCAGGAGAGGAGAAGCGTTGCAAAATGTTTGCCGATGGAGAGGATCCGCTACATGTAGAATCGGTCACTGGAACTTTGTTGAGAGAGGTGCCATGCAGAAACTCATGGCTTAACAACATTGCATGAAGGTCATCATCTGATATTGGATAAGTCCTTGTTAACAGAGATGAGACCATAGCCTGGAATTCAGGCTTAAGTCCCTTGTAAATGTGTAGATTAAAGGTACTGGGTCAAAGTGTGTGACCAGCGGCATTCAACTCAGCCACAATAGATTTGGTCCGTTGTAAAAATTGAGACTCGGGTTCATCAGATTTCTATTGAATCTCGTGTAACGCCATAGTAAGAGACATAATGTGGCTTTCAGATGGACAAGAAAAGGCTGTAGAGAGAGTCTGCCATATTTCTTGGCTAGTACGCTTGCCAAGGATGAGAGGAAAGACCTCCTCAGAGAGGGAGGCTATGAGAAAACTTTGGATCATGAAGTCCTGGTGACGCCGGGTTACTACTGTAGAAGCTTCAATTGAGCATGGAATAGTGCCATCTAGGTAACCAAACAAGTCCTGCTCATTGAGAAAGGGCTCAATCTGAGTTTGCCAAAAGAGAAAATTTTTGGATGTAAGTTTTAGGGAAATGTAGTAATGAGCATTATGAAAAGAGGGAGCATAACCGGTGGTGAGAGGGGGGGGGGGGGGGAGGTTTCAGCCGTGGAGAGAGGGCTGGAAGAACCATCCCCCATGAAGAAAAAGGTATAGAAGAGAAGGAGAGGGGAGGGTAGAACTCGTTGAAGTTTTTAGGCTCTTGATACCATAATAGAGTCAATGTATTTCCTTGATTTGGTCTCTCTCAATGGAGAGTATATATACACAATACAAAGATGAGATCCTAGCTGACCTAAACTAGGAATGGATTACAATAAAAATTACAATCAAATATTGTGTTACCCTATGCAAAGGGATTGCGTGTCAATCAAATATTGTGTTACCCTATGCAAAGGGATTGTGTTCCATAAGGTAAGATTCTATGATCACATGTATATAACCAAGTCGATAACTCTCAATAATGAATAAAGCTACCCATCTAGGATTGAATCCAAGATTTAGAAGCATACCTTTAATGAAAGACCATTCAAGCCTATCATAGACTTTCCTCATATCAAGTTTCAGATCCAAGAATTTTGATTTTCCCTTCTTCCTTATTGTGATGTAATGGAAAGCTTCCTGAGTGATGGGAATATTGTCAGAGATAAGACGATTCAGAATAAATGTCGATTAAACAGGTGATATGATATCATCAAGGACTTCTTTTAAACGATCAACAATAATGTTTGTTACAACTTTGAAGTAGACAACACAAAGACTTATAGGCCGGAATTGATTGGCCGATACTAGATATGTGTCCGATTCATATCCTTGCTTAGAGAACCTGTGACAAAGAATTTTGAAATAAAACTAAGGAGTTCCTGGTGTGTAACATCCCAGAAGCTTTGAAATAAAACTCATATTTGTTAGGCTTTTTAGTCTTAATGTGGTCTTATAGATGGAAGCACCCTAATGAACCACGTGTTCAACATGGTCTAGACACCATGTGCATGGTCAAGGATGTGCTGGCAAGTGCAAGGTTAGCCACTTGGTATGGTAATTAAGAGGTAGCATGGAGGTGCCAGACACATAGTACTAGATGAGTTGTCTTAAGACGGGTTTGACTAAGGTAATTAAACTAAATTATTAGTTCTAAACTTAGTTTATGTGATTAATTAGTTGTTTTGCTAAGTTAGCCAAGGCTTAATCGGTAGGACATTGCTGGTTTGCTGAGTTATAGACTTAGAGGAAAGAAAGAAGAATGAAGCAGAGGTAGGAATTGCTGATTTCCATAGGATTTTTTTTTGTTTTTCCTAGTGAATTAGATGGGATTATGTAATTGATTACAATGCTCATGTTGTACAATAGGGAAATAAAGAGTAATGTTGATAAAAATCTTGAACTGAGAATTGAATTGGAAGAAAAGCAGATTGAAAGAAGAAATTGGATTTGGAATTGAAGTTCTAAGGTAAGCTTGATTTTGGGTTTCTACTTGTGTGAATGCGTAATTAAATTAATGTTATAATTAAATTTCTTAATAGAGTTTAGGATCTATAAAACTGAAGTTGGTAGTAGCAATTTATGTTGCTAGAACACTAAGGTGAAGAGGGAATTACAGGAAGATTGAGAAAGGAAAGAGGAGTTTGAGTACAAAGTAAGTTCTTTCGAGATATGATTTGATTTGTTAATTTTATTTGAGGGCTACAGTGAGCTATGGTTTTGGTATTTTGAATTTGTTTAGATGGGTGAAAACCCCATTAGAAGAGTTAGATGCTCAAGGGTCAAAACACCATTAAAATTTGTCAAAATAGGGGAGAAACCCCATTTTTGGACTTGGAACCCTTCCAGGTGCTGGTTGACCGGATGGTGTTGGTTGCACTGTTTGTAACACCCTACATGCATGTTATACCTGTGACCCAATTTGTACTTATGATACTTGTGTGTGTGTGTGTGTTGTAGTGTAGCTTGGACAGCCCTTTGGAGTCTCGAAGGAAGACCTTGACTAGATAAGCTTTAGACTTAAACTTTGTACCTTGTTGTTTGCCTATCTTGCATGATTGGTTCTTGACCATTGTCTTAGTTTCGCTGCGCCTTAACTATACTTTTTCATGCCCTCCTTTCATGTACTAACAACCCCTATTAAAACCCCTCTCAACCCCTACTTAAATATCCTTGAAGTAGGCGAGATCATCAGAGTCCATTCAATTCTGGTTTGCTATTAATGCACTATAGCCATCTTTGAACCCAATTTCAAGGGCCTAACTTTCTGATTTAGTCAAAGATTTCATCATAAAAAATTGTATCCCTTTAAGTCTAGTTTACAACGCATTTTGAATCACATCAATTCGTTATGTATTGACCAAGTAATGGCCAGAATAGTGGGCGGAGGTTTGCTGTATTTTACCCCAGCGGATGATACACCCTAGAAGCTGGCGGACAATGCATGATCCACCACTGCATCATCTACCCAGTGTAAAAAGGGTGTTATTTCGGCCTGGTTCTATCTTGCCTTAGCCCAGAGCTTAACCCTTGGTTATTTTAGACCAACTGTGACCCATGTGACTTAACTAAACCCTAAGAACACTAACCTAAGACTTATTTGGATTCTATTATGTTTTAAAATCCGTTTCAAGCCCCAAACTAAGCCCCAATCAAATGCACCTTAGAATCCTTACCAAAATAGGTTGAAACCCTAGCCTCCCTCTCATTTCTCCCGTCTCCAGCACCTGAGAAAGAAGAGAGAACATGAGAAGCAAGAAGGAAAAGAAGAAGAAAAGAAGGAGAAGACCATTGTTGTCCTACCTTCAACCTTGAGGCCTCCTTGTGTTCTCCCACCTTTGCAGCTCCTTGCAAGCTCACCCAACCAAAGGAGAACGTGGGGAGAAGAAGAAAGTAAGATCTAGGAGTTGTTCTAAGCTCAGAGAACCCTCCCCTTGCTGAACCATCCATTTCCCCATTGTAAGAAACCTTTCCCCTCTCTATTTCCATTGTTTTCACTTAGGTTTTGGCTTGTTGAGTATAAATCTGAGTTTAGACCTTAGGACTTTTCACTCCTAACGATAGAGTACTTAATATATTGCTGGAGATAGCTATTGTAACCTCCAATTGGTTGATTCCCAACCCCATGGCTTAGTTTCCATGAAACCCTCTTGAAGAACCTCTAAATTGAGGATTCTTGATGATGGAACCTCTAAATTGGTACTCTGCAATGTTCCATTCCTAGCCTTATGGCTTAGATGACATGAAAGCCCATTTTGAACCCCCATTTAGGTGATTCTTGGTGTTAGGAACCAAATCCCTCATTGGGAATGCTAATTGGATCAAACCCTATGAACTAGTAGCTTCCCTGGAGGGTAATGATACCCTACTTTGATTCCCCTGCTGACCCCTTGATCATTGGCTAAGGTTTAGAGACAACCCAAGCCATTTCCTGCATTTGTGGGCTCTGGCGAATGATACAGCAGGCGGATGATGGCATCGTCTGCTAGGTTAAAACTGCACAATCCGCCTGTACTGTTTAGAGGGGGGCATTGCCTAGACAGTCCGCCACCTGGCTAACAATCACATCATCCGCCAGGTACATGATCCGTCTGGACCAGACTTGAACTAAATTGGGGTTTTTGACTCCGAACCTTGGACACTGACACTCTCTCACCTATTGCACCCTTGTATGATGACATGCTAGGCTAGCGTACGTAAATATGGGGAGCGTATACTACATGGAAACTAAGTTTACCTTCAATATGACAATTGTGAGTGGATTAGATACTTGGATTTAATTTATGGAATGCTTTTGTGATGACCTGCGTTGAATGTCATTCATGCATATATCTGATAAATGATATGATGATCTATACTAATTTCAATACATATTACTAATGATGGATTATGGTAAGAATGGTTTAAAATGATCATGTTGAATACTAGATGCTTAGGGTTTTACAATTATGCTTGAACTGTTTTCATAAATGTGGAAATTGGATTTGCGTTGAGACATGAATATAAGATATGGTTTTGTGATGATTAGGTGATGAGATGTGCA
The DNA here is from genome assembly GCF_018873765.1 of Telopea speciosissima. NCBI lineage: Eukaryota > Viridiplantae > Streptophyta > Magnoliopsida > Proteales > Proteaceae > Telopea > Telopea speciosissima. Next base: position 28,104,674 of record NC_057920.1, read on the forward strand.
AGTGAATAATGGTTATGTGTTGGATATGTGATGTCTATATGATGAGTGTAAGTGATGGGACCCAAGTGTCGTAAGTGTGCGCTAGACTTGGGATCGCCATGAGTCGTACGGGTATGTGACCGGACCGATCGTTATTCGGTATCACATCTGCCGTACTCTCGCATGTGCATGTGTAAGCTAGAGGGGGTAAGAGGATAGTTGGGCTGACCGTGATTTCGGTACTATGGACTCGACCTCTAGCTTATACGTGAGCGTGCACTCTTCTTTTTAGATGCATGGTTAGGATTACATTTTCCCCAGTGCTACTCCCCTTACCAACAAGGGAAAAGTTGTTGGGTAACCAATGGTGACTTCCAACGGCCTGGGGTGCCATTCTCAATAGACCATCGGTATTTGGGTGAGAGCTAGGGTTATCTTGGGGGCTTGCGGACAACCTGGTGAGGGGGTCCAGTCTCGTAGGTTTCCAACCGGAACTTGGGTTGTTATTGCTGGATTGTCACTGTGTTTGACTCATGGGGGATACAACCTAAGGGATGTTGTTGTAGCACTTTATCTCATGGACTTAGGCATTTTGATTGTTAGGTGGATGCATACTAAAACTGGAATTCATTCATGTGCATGACTGTAAACTGAATCTGATGTACGAATTATCTTGGTGGTATGGGACGCTATGGGATTTGTGTATCAGGTTGGGGTTACGTCCTGGTGGATTGTGCATTCATGAATATTTACGTATGCTTGTGTGATCTAATTGCTCATTGGACTTAGTTAGAAACTCATCCATCGAGGGTCTCCTCTTTTTAGATTTGGCTGCAGGTATGATGGGACCGGCCGAAGTTGATCCAGTGCATCAGTACTCTAATGGTTAAGGTATTTGGTGGAGATGAGCATGGCCCGAGGTGTACTTGTGGGACCAATATTCGTGGTGTGGCTTAGTGCGGGCTTGAGACCTATATGAGTTTTGAAATGTTTAATGAAGATTAATGTATTTAAATACGATGTAACTTTTGGGAATGTTATTTTCTTGTATTTACATAATATTGGTTAATGTTTTACAAACTTTAAGGTGAGGGAATAAGATGCCACTTATTATATATGATATCCCATGTTTAGCTTCTACACTCTGATAATGCATAAATGTTATATAACTTCCGCACACACTTTGTTTCGATTTGTTTTGTGAAATCAGTGACCATGACACTGCAAAGCGTAGATCCTTGGGGTTATAGTGGAATACCGGGAGTATTCCAGTCACACGTCCCTAGGTGTAGGGAGCAGGGTGTGATAATGCAGGTCATATTTATTATATTATTATAGGGTAGAAGTTTTCTGTACGGGAGTGTGGCCTACGCCAGCATTCCCATGAGTCTATCTCTCTCCTCCTGACAAGGTGGCAGAGGTGTCTTTTCACATGGGGAGGAGAGAGATAGACTCATGGGAGTGCTGGCATAGGCCACATTCCCGGACAAAGATCTATTTTCCATTATTATATTAGGCATCATTGAATATTTTATTATTTTAATGCATTAAAATTATTTGCATCATCATTTAATGAATAATGGCATCACTATAGTTGTTACCATGATTCATGGCATGTAATGTTTGACATTATTTAATAATGTTTTTTTGATGAAAGTGTAATCACACAAACCACACACCAATCCCAGAAGGTTAATCGACTTTTGGACTGTGGAATGGCGGATATACACAACACACACCACACTCACACACCCGATGTGGGACTAAACCCACACACCTTTTTTTTTTTGTTTTGATGAAAGTGTAATCACATAAACCACACACCAATCCCAAAAGGCTAACCGACTTTTGGAACCGTGGAATGACGGATATACACAACACACACCACACTCACACACCCGATGTGGACATTATTTAATAATGTTATTGGATTAATTTTATAATAATTAAAATCTGACGTGTATTATTTTATAATGTCATAATGTAAATTATATTATTTTATTATTTTCCATATGAGATTATTTATTATATGAGCTTATTGAAAGATAATATAATAAGGTCAAGTGTATATATTATGATAAGTCTAAGTGTTGTTAATTAAGTTAGTGAAGATTATGTTGTGGCAGCACCCTATTGGACCACATGTTTTTTTATGGGGCTGCCATCAATTGCAAGCTAAGTTGGTGGTGGCATTGTAGTTCTAGCCACATGTCCATGCAAGGATGAGGTGTCATGGTGGATTTAGTGCTATTTAAGCATGATTTGACCAATGTTAATGATAGTAATAAAATTAGTATTAGAACTTAAAATGGTTAGTAATTAAATATAGTGTAATATGATATAATAGAATAAAGTATGTTTAATTAGTGAAGTGAAGATTAGAGGTGGCTGGCAACATCATAAGAAGCCATATGGCATATGGCTTGCCTAGTTTGTAGCCAACTATTGAGTGATAAGATGAAGGTGGCAATAGGATTTCAGCCACATGCGGCTTAAGGTGTCTCAACCTTCATAATGAAGGTTTTAATGTTAGTTTGACTAAAGTAATCTAGTCTCATGGATTAAAAAGATTTAAGTTGATATTAAAAGAGATTAAGGTTTAGGTGGGGTTTACGACTTAGTACACGATTAGAGTGTTATATAAGGTTAAATTTATTTTTTTTGGTTTTTGGTAAAGGTTATATAAGGTTAATTAATGTTTAAGGTGTAGGTTCTTCAACATTTCTAATTAGATAGGAGAGGATGAGTTTTAGACTCTTAATCAAGCTGAATCCTATGAAATATGGGGGTGTATTAACTGTAGTGCACATTGGCTGACTTAAGTGAATGTAGGAGGTGTGACCGCCCACCGATAAGAGTTTGTAAAAAGCGAATTCTTTTAACATTCATGAGACCAAGATAGGGGACAAGGTCATATAATGTCTAATTTTATATTTAAGGAGAGGTCTTCAACGTTGACTAATAGGATATGGATGGTGAGCTAGCCAGCTACACAAATGAGGAAAAGTCCGAGAAATCTGATTTCAAGTATACTTTGTAACTTAGTTCATCAGACCTAGTATAGGTTCGAGTCCAAAAGACACCTCCAACGATGTATTATACTATGTCTAAATTTACTCACTAGTTCAGTTTTTTGTTTTATCAATATTTTGAATATGTGGGGGATTGTTGGAATTTTAAATGATTTTAAAATTGAGGAAAATTTATGTTTACCACCTCTGTGGTTTCAAACAATTACGTCTACCACCCCTGGAATTTCATCAATTTATAAACCTCCCTTATATTTTGAAAGATTCTTACAAACATATCCCTACCATTAGATGATAACAGTTAAGTGATGATGCCATCGCCTAAATATTAACTAAATGCTCATAATAACCTTAAGGGAAATTTACAATTATCACCCCTGTGTTTTCAAACAATTACATCTACCACCCTTGGAATTTTGAAAATTATATTCGTACCCCTAAGTGCTAACTCTATTAGTTTTATTTTGAAAATATAATTTTGCCCTTTCCTATTTGTTATCAATAAACTAACCCCACCCCACCTCACCCTTGTTACTGTTGCATACCTAGGTCCGTCCTTAGATGGCTAGCGACAGCAACGACAGCGGCGCGACACCTTCCTCCGCAACCTGACCATCACAATCATCTCGATGATCGTCAACATGGGTGCTATCTCCTTAATCATCTGGCTCATCATCCGCCCTCGCGTCATCGAGTTTCAACTCGATTCGACCTCTAAACCAATGCTACTCCACCCAAGGAGTCCTACGTTGCTGAGATCTAATTCCCTGTTCCTTGAGGGCCACCACTAGCCCTAGATTTTGTGGGCTCTAAAATGGTTATCATATGTGTTTTCTACTTCTGTGAAATGGTGATAGCATGGGGTGGAGCAGTGGATTAGGACGAAGCGGGTTTTGCAGAAGATGGGTGGGCGACGGCTTTCCCATTTGAGACGATGGTGTTTCAAACAAATCGGGGTAAATATGTAAAAGCACCTTCATTAAGGGTACTATGGACATTTAGTTAATATTTGGGCGATGACATCATCACTTAACTGTTCTCATCTAGGGGTGTTTGTAAGAATCTTTCAAAATACAGGGGAGGTTTATGAAATAGATGAAATTCCAGGGGTGGTAGATGTAATTGTTTGAAACCATAGGGGTGGTAATCAAAATTTTCCCTAATAACAAATAAGAAAGAGCAAAATTATCTTTTCAAAATAAAACTAACAGAGTTAGCACTTAGGGGTACAGATGTAAATTTTAAAATTAAAATTCCATGTCTGAGAGGCACATTACCTCTCTTCGAATCCTGCATGTTGAACCTCTCAAGCACTTTGTCAATGTAGGTGGATTGTGACAATCCCAACATCCTCTTCTTGCGATCTCTCACAAGCTTGATTCTTAGGATGTAGCTGGCGTCACCCAGATCTTTCATTGAGAATGTTTTGGATAACCACATCTTTACAGATGAAAGTAACTCCACATCATTCCTAATGAGTAGTATATCATCCACATATAGGATAAGGAAACAGACGGCACCCCCACAGATTTTCTTATACACATATGGTTCATCAATGTTTTGTTCAAACTCAAATTCCTTGATAGTTTAATCAAAACAGATGTTCCATGATCTGGAAGCTTGTTTTAGTCTATAAATGGACCTCAACAACTTGCATACCTTGTTTTCCTCCCCTAGGAAAACAAAATCCTCTGTCTGATTCATGTATATGACCTCATTAAGATAACCATTAAGGAAAGCGGTCTGTACATCCATCTGCCAGATCTCATAGTCGTGGTATGCAACAATCGACAATAGAATCCGAATGGATTTAATCATCGCTACCGGTGAGAAAGTTTTATTATAGTCAATACCCTCTTTCTGAGTGTATCCCTACGCCACCAGTCTTGCCTTGAAACGTTCCACCTTTCCATCGACACCTCTCTTCCTCTTGTAGATCCATTTACAGCCAATGGATTTTATTCCTTGTGGCAGATCTTCAAGAGTCCAGACATGGTTAGAATCCAAGGAATCTATTTCACTTCGCATAGCTTCTTGCCATTTCACCGAGTCAACATCCTTAAGAGCCTCAGTGTAAGTATAAGGATCTGTGTCTGAACAATCAGACACCATGTGGAATTCTTCCACCTTTTGATCCTCCTCAATGAGAAGGTTCAAACAAGTTGGTGGTCTGATAGACCTCCCACTCCTCTTAGGCTCTTGAGGTTGTTGCTCAACTATGGGTACCTCAACTAAAATTTCTGTCGGCGTAGAGGGCACTTGGTCATTAGTTATTTCTTTAATGACCACTGGATATCATCTTGGTGAGATCATGTTATCCTCAAGAAATGTCGCATGCTTACTAACTCTGACTTTCTGATTAGCAGGGTCATAGAAGTAGTAGCCTATTATAGTCTTAGGGTATCCCAAGAAATAACATCTATCTGTTTGGGATTCCAACTTATTTGTCTATTGTTTCCTTATATGTACTATGCAACCCCACACCTTAAGATGCTGGAGACTAGGCTTATGCTGATACCACAACTCAAAAGGTGTTTTGGTCACAAACTTTGTTGGTACCCTGTTCAGTATATAGATGGCAGTTTCTAGTCCAAAACCCCAAAAACTCAATGGCAGTTTTGAATAACTCAACATGGACCGAACCATGTCCAACAAGGTTCGGTTCCTCCTTTTTGAAACTCCGTTCTATTGAGGTGTTCCTAAGGCAGTCAACTGAGATATAATCCCAGCTTCTTTCAGATAGTCCTTGAACTCATCTGATAAATACTCTCCTCCTCGATTGGATCGGAGGCACTTGATGCTATTACCCAACTGTTTTTCAACCTCCACTCGAAATTCCTTAAATTTGTCAAAGGTTTCCGACTTGCGGTGCATCAAGTATATATAACCATAACGAGAGTAGTCATCAGTGAAGGTTACGAAGTATTCATAACCATACCTCATCTGAACGTTAATGGATCCACACACATCATAGTGTATCAATTCTAACATAGCCTCGACTCTTCTTCCCTTGTTAGAGAAGGGTTTCTTGGTTATCTTTCCTTGTAGACATGACTCACAGGTTGGATAAGGTTATACCTTCAATGAATCCAAAGGTCCATCCTTCACCAACCTATTTATCCTTTCTACTCCAATATGACCTAACCTCAAGGGCCAAAGAAATTTTGAATTATCTTGGGCTGATTTTCTTTTTATAGAATTATTGGAGATCTCATTTATCTCTAGTACTGGTTTAAAGAGATATAATCCATTATCCAGTAGGCCAGAAGCAACAAAAGAATTTTTGAACCAAATAGTTAACTTATTATCAAAAAAGAAAGTGTAACCATCCTTCACAAGCCTACTAACAGAAACAATATTCCTCCTAAAATGGGGATCATAAAAACAATCTCTCAAAATTAAAGTGCTACTACTAAAAAATAAAGTGAAATCTCCAATGGCCTCAGCACCCGTAACCGTTCTCAAACGAACTTCATCCTTACTCAATCTTCTTGTCAGCTTGAACCCCTGCAACAAGTTGCAAATATGGGCGGTAGACCCCGAGTCCACCAACCATGTGTTAGTAGGTTCCTCTGACAAATTAGACTCATAAAGGACCAAGGTTTCAGAAATACCTTCTTCCTATTTCTCCTACTTCGTTTTCTAAGCAGCCAGGAAAGCATGACATTCCTTCTTCCAATATCCATCATTCTTACAATAGAAACAAGTCCCCTTGCCCTTGTTCTTCTGAATTCCCTTGTTACCAACCTTAGGGTTTTTGCTCTTGTCAGCCTTCTTCTTCTTTTTCTTGCCCTTGGGCTTGGAGGAAGAAGACTTATCCTCTGTAGTCAAGACCTCCACTTTCTGTTTCTTGGATACAGCTTCCACCTCTTGCAACATGTTGCCCAGCTCAGGGAGTTCCACAAAGAGTTTATTCATGTTATAATTAACAATAAACGATCCGTAAGTCTCCCGAGATAAAGAGTAGAAGATGACATCCGTCTTATAATTCAGCTTGAAGGATGTCCCACGGTTCTCCAATTCTTGGAACAAGTTCCGCATTTTCATCACATGATCTATAATCGGAGTTCCTTGAGCCATCTCAGTGCTATGGAGGAGTGTCACTAGGTGATGATGGGCATGTCTTTCTTCTCTCCCATACATCTCCTTCAACTCCTCCATCATGTCCTTGGTCAAGTACAGATCCTTGACCGAATCAGCGATGGTCTTTTCTAGAGAACTCAACACGAGGAGTTTGGCCTTAGAGTTTTTCTATCGAAACAACTCATAGACTGGCTTAGATTCAGGATTTTTCTCATTGGGGAATTCAGGCTCTTCTTCATCCAGGACAGACATTAGACCTTCTGCAGACAGGAGTAACTTGATGTTTCTCCTCCAGTTAACATAGTTTGGGCCGGTCAAAATATGGTCTTTAGGGTGGCATAGTTGATTTAGGTTGACATTTGATGTACAAAAATTAACAATTAACATGATCTACAACCATTGAAATAACTGGGGTAAGAACAATCAATGGTCAATCACACCCTAAGCTTCCCTCTAGCTTATAGGGCATGAATTGGAAACCATCAACCCTTATACTCCTGACTTAGCCTATCAAAGTTCATCATTCGCATCTTGATTGGGTGGACTATTCTGTCCGTCACTTAGACTTCCAATGTGATTTAGTCACCTGAGTGTTATGCCCATTCCTATCTGCTGATACACACTCAAGTCAAGTATTTATCCTTAATTTTGGAGGAAATTATGGTGTTTGTGGGTTAATGCCTACTAGCATAGTACATATACCACTAACCACGTTCTCTACCTATCACATGTGAGATAAGTGCAGACAATTTCATCAATTCACCAAAATACTATCCTATCAGCATCTACAAGGGTAAATCGATGAAATTTCTACACCCACCAACTAAGGGAGGCCATGAGAATCTCACCAACCAGGGTTTCCCATATCACACTTGTATTAAAATTGAGGAAAAACGGAAAAGCATAAAAAAAATCACAAACATACATCAATGTATAAGCATAATAGCACATCCATCCAAGGAAAAATATAAACACCAATGGTAATGGGTTAGCATCTTTAATCAACATGAGTTCATATCCATGATAAACTCACTTTGATTAAAAGATGGATGGGAGCAATCATACTCTCATATGTTACTCTCACTCATGGCAATATTATGTGTGATAATGCATATGCAACTAACTATTACAGAAAAATTACAAAACTGTAATAAACTTGGACACTTCAACTAAGCAAGTCCTTCCTTCAATCTTCTCTCCAACAAACTAGCAAGATCCTTGATCCACGATCCAAAATACGATCCCGATCTCAACACGATGTCCAAGCGGTTACAATGAATAATTTTAAACTAATCTAAAAAATTATTAAAACCCTTTCCAAATAAATAAAATTACATAACAGGAAGCCAGTCCACCAAAATTGGACTGCCTAGAGGATAAAAAAAGAAATTACATATAAAATCACATCCATGCCATGCCTAGCACACACATACATCTAATGCATGTAATTTTTTAAATCCCATAACCATGGTCCTCATTACATACATGATGCTCAAAAAATAATATTTCAATATTTTATGTGAAAATTGCCCAAAAACACATAAAACATCATAACCATGACAATCCAAGTCATTATGATCATGTGCATTCAATGCATCCATCATAGAACCATTATCATGACAACTTATGTCATAATGGTTATGTGCATCACATGACCATTACCATGACAATCCAATGTCACAATGATCATGTGGATCACATACCCATTACCATGACAACTTATGTCACAATGGTTATGACACAAACACCCACAATGCAATCACATACATGCTTAAAATAAAATTAATAAACCATAAAATTATAATAAGTTATTATGCCTATTGGGGAAGATGGGTGAAGGGAGGATTCTCTCCACTCATCTTCTCCAATGAAATTCCCTTCAATAAGGAAACCAAAGTTTTTTTTTTTTGATAGAAAAACTGCTACACAAAATAGCCGAAGGGAAAAACATAGAGAAGGGAAGACCATAAACGTAGGGTGCACAAAGGCACACATGCACCATCACACGCAGCAAGGCTGCCAAGGCATGCATGCCGCAGCCAACCACGGTGCACGCGGCAAGCAGCCAGGCACATGGCAATAGAGGGGCATGGCAGCGGCAAGGGGGCTGGGGTGCGTGCGACAAGTGGGGCCCGTGCAGGCAACAAGCCCGTGGCCCTTTGGTCGCATGCATCTCATCTTAAATTTTTTTTTTTTTTGTTAATAAAAAACTGAATAAAATTTTAAGAGCATCACATAAATAATGGAAAAGAGAAAATAACGCCATCAATAAAGAGGCTTTGATGCCACTGAAAGCATCGCAAGTGCGATTCATGCGAAAGCAAAAACAAGATCACAATATCGATGGGAGAAGTCATTCAATAACTGAACAATGTAGGATCGATTATTACTTAAGCCTCACAGATGCAAGACCACCAATCGATGATAGCTCTTTCTCGATCGTTCCACTCACCACGCAAACTTTGTGTTCCCCACACGGTCAAGCTGTCTCCTCCACACCATTAAGGAACACCCCACCTTGGATTTCTTCTAGGATCAAACACCAAGGAAGAGAGAGGGAGAGCTCCATGGTTTTGGGGTTTTGTGTATCTCTTGTGTGATTTTACAATCCCACTAATAATATATATTAGCATCTCACATAATCCCAAAAGACTACCTCACATGGATGTGATATATTGAGTTTCCAATTGTGACACCATTATCTTTCCATCCAATCTTTCTCAATGAGGAAAGATCTACATTGCTAGAGGAATCTAATATTGGGTGGAATATCCAATATTCCCCCAATGAGTTTCCTTTTCTAACACATAACATCAGTTCAAATTAATAGTCTAAGTAGGTGCATAAAATGGCACCGCTAACAATCAACATATTACCAATATAATCAATGAGATGGGACTCAGGCTCTTGGCTCACAAACCGATAACGGGCTCCTATGGAGAGTAAACCACGTTCCTTAAACATCACGCTCTTGCCTCACCCTCCGATGCACATGCCTAAATACAATGAAATTGTGTGCTTTGAGCTCTTGGCTCACAGAACCAGACCATGTCCTTAAACATCACGCTCTTGCCTGACTCCTGTGTTCAACAATCCACCCCAACACATAACCCCCTGTTGGAAGGGTTGCAACAGTATTACATTCAAATCATATCTCATAAACAACAAGTTGCATCATGCTTTTGAAAAAGTCACAACCATGCATTCTTCCATAGAAATCAAGTTATGTTTCAAAACATGCATAATACTTCAAAATAGACTTCAAAACAATTATGCACAAATAGTCATGTTGTTTCAAATTATGAAATTTCATAAAACAATAAATCAAAGAAAAGATATTTGTATATGAAAATAATACATAGGTTCTATGGGGTCTCACTCACCTTATCAAGTTTTAAGTCAATTCTCATTGCATTTAAAATCACAAAAAATAATGATCCAATATCACCTACATAGATCATAAATAGCAAATCAATAGGGTAATCCATCCCTACAAAGCTGTATTCAACTTGCAAACATGGACAGCCCTCACAACCAATATTTTTCTCACTTATACATATCTTGAGACTCTCAAAATTTACAGAGAACCAATTTGCCTTAATACCAAGATCTCCACCAAAAATCATCTCCAAATTCTTACGTATCATATTTAAATCATGTGTTTCAATCTTAGTGCACAGATTCAGCCAGAATCTACACAACAGATTTAACAGATACATAAATACCATATCCCAAACCTAATTTAATCGTAATTTTTTTAGTATAAAACTAGACAAAAGAATAATAATTCACATTAAATTTCAAGTCTAAATATCAAGTATTAATTGGGCTTTCATTATTCCCAAGTTTAGATTCACTTTGCCAAGACAGCAGACTAGTCCCAAGTTCTCATTTAGATGGAATATCAAACAAAATCGGATGGGTCCCAAATTTGGAAATATATTTCATCTACATATTATCCATAATCCCACCAAAATTGGGGTTCAAAATCCTCACTTATTAAGAAATATAATGCTTTTTCTAACAGCATACAAAATCTATTCAAAACAGTACACTGTAGCAAGACAACCTTAAAACTCAATCTCCTATGTTTAAATGACTCTGAAATAGAGCATGAAAATGTGAAAATATATTACCTTCTAAAAAATGAAAGGCTCAATGGAACACTCCCTTGTTTGCGTGAAACTTTCTCTCTCCCTCTCTTTTTCTCCTTATTTCTTCTTCATTTCTTATTTATTTCTTCTTCTTCAGTTCTTCTTTATTTCTTCTTTACTTCTTTTTCTTTATTTCTTGGAGTAGGTTTTAACTCTTTTTTAATAAAATTTTAAGTTTTAATCTCCTAATTCCTTTTATAGTTTATTAATTCTCTCCCTTCTTTTATTTTATCCCAACTTCTCAAGACCTTAACAAAGGGAATCTCTCTTTTAATAAAACTTCAAGTTTCTTAATTCTCTCCCTTCCTTTAATTTTTCGCAACTTCTCAAGTACACATTGATAAAGAGAATCTTCTCTTACTTTAAAAATTGATCTAGTATCCTCAAGTCAAAAGTTAATATTGTGTGGGGTCCACCATGCTACCCAAAGAAAAAAATTAAAAAATAAAATCCCCCTTTAAGTGCTTCACTCAAGAATTGAACCTTGGAGAGCTTTAATTCCATATAGGGTCCTAACCACCAGACTAACCCTTCTTAGGTGCTAATATACTTATATATAAAAGTATTTGTATACTAGCAGCATATAACCATGAATAGGAAAAATAAACAAATGAATAAACAAACATATCTTGCACTAACACTAATAAAATACTAGCAAAATTTTTACCTCTAGTGTGCATGCTAACAACCAAAATTCCACCCTTCATTGGTCCACTAGTACTGATTCTGCACACAAAATAAAAAGTCAAAATTACCCTTGTATTTTGGGCATGGATATTACACAAAAGGATGATATTGGTGCCATCAATACCTTCTCCAACTTCTACAATGATATTTCGGTGACATATAAACTATTGTACAAAATAGATAAGTCTTATACTTATGCCTATCTTATTATTTTTCTAACAGAGGGAGTGGGTTGTGTGTTGAGTTTTAGATTTGGAGAAATAAAGGAAGATAGAAGAAGGAAAGGAAAAAGAAAAAGAAGAAGAGAAAGAAGGAGATGATGGAAGTATGGATAGTGGAATGAAGGAGCTGTGCGGTATTGCTGAGTTTGTAATAGGCTGTTAAGGTGTTGGTTTTAGTAGAGTGTGATGTTGGTTTAGATTATTAAAAGAAAACTTGAAAAAAAAAAGAATTGAAGAAAGAAGAAGAGATTGGTTTCTCAATTCTATAAGGTAAGTGTTGGGAATAAACCCAATGCGCAGCGAAATTTAGATCGGATCAATACTTGTAGTTCATGATCAAGAGTAGGGAAGAAACAATTTCAAAAATCATGGTTACCTTAGAGTCGCAAATGTAACTCCTCCTATAGATAATAAGTCTTCCAACTTGTGCAAACTTGAAGATTGAAAAATTGTTCAACTCTTTGAAGCTTGATCAATGCTTGCAACCTTTTAGAAGAACACAAAAATATCAAAACCTCTTTAGTTCGCTAACTCAAGTCTCACAAACACCACTACAAGAGAGGGGAGAGAGAGAGAGAAATCGTGGGAGGGGGAGAGAGCACTGCCAAAGTCATAGGAGGCTCCTCGCTCTCCCTCTTTTATAGTTTTGGAGATCCTTGGATCTCAAGTAATCCCCTTCCATCTTGGCTTTGGCTCAATATTCTATTTTGATGTTTTGTGAATCTTCTAATATTTGCAATTCCAATTTGCTACTAAAGTGAAGACATAGAATCTCAAAAGGGATGTAATCTTTCTAGATTATGGTCCATGAGATATTCTCATAATATAAAAAGATATTTAACCATAAATAATTTGTTCTCACATATAATGCCATGTGTCCAATAAACTCTTTTATTGCACATAAGCCCTTCTACTTTCTTAATATCCCATAATGAATTATAAGGTATGTACTTTAATGCTACTAATCCCTAATTCATCATGTACGTTGATCAAGAGAATATGTGATTGTGATCGGATGGCTAAAAAACTTTGAAATCAATTCTCAATATATTATATATAATAAATTTTATTAAAAATAAATTTATAAAATATTTTGAATAAACACTGGATCCAGATTTAGTTATTAAATTATTGAATTTAATTTTATATTTTATTATTTTATTTGGGCGGCTTATAAGAATGTTCTATAGGTCTTTTACCTAAAACTGGTCTGAACTGGGAACGGGACTGGACATCCTGTTTATATGGTTTCCATATCACATATCATGAGAAATGGTGATTTTGGTGCATAGATGTGGGTACACATCGAGAACGTGTATAGATGAGAATCTGGTATGTATATCTTATGTATTGCTACTGGTTGTGTGTGTGATATACTTACCCGCCACTCGATGGCCCTTTGACCTGAGAGATTCCATTTGTCGCAGTGTGGCATTACGGATTTTGGTGAGCCAATGGTTGATGTCCAATCGGACTATAAACCGGTACACTGGATTCGTGTTCCTACTTTGTAAGCAAAGAGGTTTCTCAACATGGAATCCACTGCCCGTTTATGGGGAGTATTTAGGAGAGAGAAAGTCAGTGATTGGTCGGATATCGGGTTTGATAGATACACAATTCCAAAAGTAAGAGCAAATTTTCTTCTTTGATTAGTTGAATATGAATTAATGACCTTTTATCCATATCTTAGTTTAATTATTAGAGGGTATTTTGGGGGTGAATTAGTATGGTTTTGAATATATAAAACCCATTTGAAAGCTTGAAGGAGCAGGGGTAAAAACCCCATTCAAAACATTCATTTTTGTTGAGTTTTCTCTGTTCTGAAAAAATGATCCTCGGGCAGTCCAGAAGGTATTATTTTCTTGTTACAACTTCCATTTGATTTGAAATAGACTCATAAGGCTTCCATTTGTGTAGAAATAGACTTTGTCCAATCCTGCCCCTAAGTTGATAAAAATAACAATTAAAAATGGATGAGTGTCATGAACCCGAGAGCACATTTTTGTGCTAATTCTAACCCCTGTCCATTTAAACTAACATACCTCAGTCATTTGAGCTTCAAATGACCCGATTCTTTTTCTATAGTTAAAAGCCTAAAAAATGTATATTTTTTCTTTCAAACATCTTTAACCTAGATTGTCTAGAAAATATTCAAAAATGGTCTTGAGCGAGAAGGTTTTGTAGGTCAACCAAGAAATGACCGGTAGACCCCTAAGTCTATTTTGAGGTCTTTAAATGTTCTTTAGAAATGATTTATTATTGTGACTATATTATTTTGATGTTAGTTATTATATATGTAGAAAATTCTATTGTCTTAAATGCTAGGGAATGTGAAAGTGTAATTGTAAGCACAAACAAGGTGAGGCAACGTATACTATATTTGTATATATGTGTGTGGCTGAATTGTTACATGTTTAATTATGTGAGGGAACTATATAAGTAGCATTTTATAAATGTGTGTTGCTGTATTATATGATGTTACAACTTGTTGGTATTAATGTGAGGGAATCATACCAATATTACTATATTAAAGAATGATTGTATGATATACTTGATTATATTTGTATCATTGCTTACTATGAATTGCTATACCTATTGGAATTGTAGCTTGGATTGTATAAGCATGGGTTTGATTATGTGTTTTATGAAGTATTAATTAGCAAAAGAGCAATGTGTGAACTATCGAATGCTTGTCTTATGTACAAGAGTTGTCAATGTAAGTGGATTGTATATGAAATGCAATATGATGAGAAGTTTATGTTGAGATTTTACATGAAAAATTGTGTAGGTATATGTATGTGTATGAGATATGTGAACGAGAATACGAGTTATGTGAACAAGTGTACAAAATATGTGAATCAAATGTATAAAATTGCTAAGTAGTAATAAGAGAATATGATTATGTGAATACCACCCTTTTTCAGTAGGAGATTAGGTATTAAATGAGGTTTCTTACGAGTTATACTTTAGGACTACGAGTTATACCTTGGGATTACGAGCCATTTCTTAGGACTTCAAGCCATCCTTTGGGACTACAAAAATACGAGCTATCCTTTGGGCTTACAAGAATATGAGTACGAGCCGTGTCATTCCTCTCCCGGACTACAATACTAGGATAAAGAGTTAAATAGATGATATGATGTCAGACTAACCTCAACTGTATATCACAATTGATACTTCAAAATATTGCCTAAGACTTGACATAACAGTAAAAAGTTGTATTTGTACACTATTACTGAAGCATATGAGCACTTATTTGTTTTGTATTATATTTTCCTCACTAAACTGTTAGCTCATCCCCGTCATATACTTCTTTTTCAAATGATGAGAACAGAGGAGATGTGTATACAACTCCAGATTCTATGGGTTGTGAGTGCACATGGTGCACTACCATAGAGAGAGGGCATAAGAAACTTATGATGTTTGGATAAACAGTCTTTTGTTGTAATATAAATCTTATAATGTAACTTTGGATAACTCTGAACTTTTAGTTTTGCCACCAGTGGATGTATATATATAATGTGTAATCTTAAATCCAGCTCCAAATGTTGATAAATCTTCCACTGTGTATGTATGTGATGTATGTGAGTTGTGGTGATTTCTGACCAATGCCCGTGGGGATAGTACCTTATACGCTATTCGGGTTTGGGGTCATTATGCTTTTGGTTGACCAATATTTCACCGATAGACCACTGCAAATTATGGAAATTTGACCCTATGATGGAGGCCGACCGGCAACTTCGACTTGTAGACCGCTGAAGTTGTTTTTGAATTACTTTTTGATATGTGTTTGTGGTAAAAGTATAATAGACTTAAATTACCTTTAGAATCTAACTAAATGTGATGTTATCTCTCTCTCTCTCTCTCTCTCTCTCTCTCTCTCTCTCTCTCTCTCTCTTTTAAGGGATGCTCACCTTTTTAATAAAAGGAAGTCAGATAGCGGGGGTGATTTCAATAAACCGATGCATAAGCTAAGGCTCCCATGTCCCGTCAACCCTCCAAAAAAATAAGGTCGTAAAACGGCTCATAGGGAGTCAGAAGCAAGCAGAGTTTGCCGTTTATGAAGTCTTGATTGCAGAGTTGATCATTCGGACCTTTTAATTCATAGATGTGGATCTTGGACCGACGAACAATGCAAGGAATAATGGACTTACATCACGATATCTCTTTCTAACTCATTCTAATGTTGGTTTTCGTATCACGGATGTTGGTTCGCAATATTCTGTTACCATCACTAATGAGAATTTAGGCAATAAAATATGGGTTTTCTGGGATGAATGCATCGAAGTGCTTGACTCGGTTGTAGTCGATCAAATTCTCTCTTACTGGTTGATGTACTTATTACTATATAATTGAATGTCATGTCCATGAGCTATAAGTTCTTTGATGTGTTAATGAATGATATATGCTATGTAGTTGAATGGATAAGGAATGTACAATGAAAATGTGTTATAAAGCATGAGATTTCTCATTACTAGATGATTTTGAGTGCAATGCATTGATGAGTGAAACTACAATGCTATATGATGCTGAATGATGATGATGGTGTTAGGAATGACATGAAAAGAAAGCATGAGATAATGTATAATGATGCATCAATTGAGAATGACAGTAAGATGGGCTGTTAATGAAAATGAAGTTAATAAGAATACCTTGTGACTGCCACCCCTTTCCAGTAGGGGGTTATGTAATGGATGAGATTTTATAAGTTTAGGATGCATCCACCCCAGTGCTCCTGGTGACTAGAACAAGGTCTAGACACAGGCCTATAAGAGAGATAGATTGAATACTAAAGCATGTCCTTCCCGCTGCTCCTGGTGACTGGATACATGAAGTAGAACATGTTTTCTAGTAAGATAGTTAATGATAGAGCATGAACTTCTCAGTGCTCATGGTGACTGGATATCCGGAGTAGTCCATGTTGTCTATCCATGTCAGATGGCATCCTCACCAGTGCTCATGGTGACAAGATACATGGAATAATTCACTTATCTAGGAGTTTATGTTGCATCACTCCGAGGCTGCAATGGCTGGGATACATGGAATACGTATGCTTATCTATGAGTTTATGTTGCATCACTCCTTCCTAGGCTGCAGTGGCTAGGATACATGAGTAGAATAGGTGAAGTGAGGCCTGGCTAACCTCACCCTTATGCGCACATTCGATAGTTCACTAATATGGTTATGCTTGACCTAAGATATGAAATTATGTTTATTTTCTATTTGTTGATGCGCTTGTACACATTAATGTAATATAGCATTTTCACCTCACTAGGCTTTCAGCTCACCCCTCTATTTGTTGACGTTTTTAGATGACGAGACTGGAGAGAATGCTTGTACAGCTCTAGACATTGTGGTTGGGCACCCTAGGAGATAGGGCCTAAGGGCCATAGACAATATTTTTATATTTTTAAAAAAATACTATTTTTGAATTATAAATAACTTCCTAACTTCTTAATCTAGTTCATGTTGTACATGATGTAAATAACTACTACCAGAGTAAAGAATGTTTATTTTCAATGTTACCCAAATCTCTAAGCTTCCGCTGCATATAATGTTTGTATGGGAGAGTTGTAGTCATTTATATGAGGATGTTGAAGATCTTTTAATTGGCATTCACGAGAGCAGTACCTTATACCCTATCCGGATTTAGGTTGTTATTGTTGGCAATGCTTGGAATGTGCTCCTATCTTTTAATAGGTTTTTGGTTCACACGACCCATTGCGGCAAATGCTTGTCAAAAAGCATTTGTAACTAATCGTGTAAGAGATTTTGGTTTATTATTAGGAATCTTAAGTCTTTATTGGATAACAGGTAGCTTTGAATTTCGGGATTTGTTCGAAATATTTAATAACTTGATTTATAATAATGGAGTCAATTTTTTATTTGTTATTTTGTGTACCTCCTTATTATTCGTCGGTGCAGCTGCTAAAGGTCCATGGGATCATGATGGTTCATCTTGGGAAACCAATAAACATGTAAGTTTCGAGTTCCCAATTCTTGGTATCTCCAGGGTTGTCCCTAGGGAACCCTAGCATTGCCCTAGGGCACCCTAGAGTTGCTTGGGCATCATATTTTCAATTTTAGGATTTTCCATGGTCGCCCCTGGTGCCCTAATGGAACCCTATTAGGGTTTGGTATGACAAACCAATGCTCAGTCCATCTCTTTGATGTCCCATAAAATTAATGGGATCCATGTCATAGAGAAAACACATCTCTATTCCATCCCATGGAAAGAGGGATCCACCCCATACCTGAATGCGCAGCAGAAAACAATCGATTCGGGTTGCTTTCACATCCCATGAATAATGATAAAATTAATACAACAGAAATTAACATAAATTTGCTAACCTAGTGAGCCTCAAGTGTTGCTCCTCCAATAGACAATGGTTCTTCCTCTAATGAGCACTCCAAGTAAACAGATCTGAACCTCCAATAGTGTAGCCAAGGTTCTTCAAGCTAATCCTAGATCCTCTTCAGTTCTTCAAGCATAGATTTGGGTTTCCAAAACCCTAACTCTCAAACAATAGAGAGCAAGAGGAAGGTGAAAGAAGAGAACATAAGAGAGAGAGAGGGGGATATCCAAATTCGTCCAAGAGGGGGGGGGAGAGGTAGCCAAATTCGTCCAAGGCTGCCAAAACCGTGGGCTGTCCCCTCACCTTGGTGTGAATATATAATAGGGTTTCTAAAACCCTTTTGGATCAATCCCAGTGAGAGTCTGACACTCTCTCTCCTTGTTAGTTTTTCTGTTTAAACTCAAAGTGCTTCTAATTGGTGAAGAAGCAGAATCTAATAGGGAATGATATAATTAATTAATTATTTTAATTTATGGATAATTATAATTAGCACCATATCCATTAATTAAATAAATAACGAATTATTTTAGTAAATTCCAAATAACTCCCTACATGATAATAAATTATCATGTACAACCCCCCACTAATCAACACCATCATTATGGAATCTACGGCATGTACACTAGTACTGCCAAACCCCATTCCATAGTACATGTCCATAAAAGAGTGTCTGTGTATCTGATCGGGTCCCACAAAACTCGATTAAACACTCTAATTAAATAACTATACATAATCTATCATTTTATGTAAAATAGGTTTTACAAAAAACCATTTCCAAAACGATACTGGATCCAGATTCCGATCCGACCATTCACAGACAATCTCAATCTTGGTGTTCCCCAATCGGGCAGTGGTAACCATGTTGAGTAACTTCTTCACTCATAAAATGTTTGCGCATTCCTAGAACACCAGCTTTGACTCACTTGAGTCTCAATCATTGATGAACCAAAGAATACGGTCACACTTTGTAGTGACAGGGTCCCCTTAGGTACAGGGTCTCAGTGACTCATGTCTATCCCTTCCTACATCTGGCAGTAATACATGAGGGAATCAACAAAGTAGATTCTTCGCCAATACGCACATCAAACATGTGAGTACTCACATTCGTACCTTGACATCACATGTCTAGGCCTACCCAATGCGACGACCATATGATAAGGAAGCCCAGCCCAAACCCTAGTCGTGACTACCATTTTAAGTAATACTTACGGACACATAATGCTCAAAAAATTTATATCGCATGTGATAATATTAAACCAAAATGTATAAAGGTTCAATACAAAATAAAACCGGATTGAACCAAACGGAACCGGGTTTGATGGACACATAAATCCAATAATCTCCACTTGTACATTAAAGTCAATTTCTCATACATTTTAAACCCATTCCCTTCATGTGTTTTTCAAACACTCCCGGAGACAAACCCTTTTGTCATGGCATCTGACACATTTTCAGTTGTGTCCACTTTAGAGACACTCACGTCGCCCTACTGGATAATCTCTCTGATGAGGTGATATTTCTGTTGCACGTACTTGTTCTTCTGATGAGCCCTAGGCTCCTTAGCTAGTGCAATGGCCCCTCTGTTATATGATAACAGAGGAATAGGGCCCTTGACAAGGTCAGGGACAACCTCCAAATCTGATAAGAATTTCTTCAGCCAAACACCTTCTTTTCCTGCATCGCAAGCTGTAAGGTATTCTGATTCGGTAGTAGAATCAGCTGTAGATTTCTGTTTTGCACTCCGCCAAACAATGACACCTCCACCCATTAGATACACCATCCCAAACATGGATTTTCTGTCATCCTTGTCAGTTTGGAAATCTGAGTCTGTGTAACCCAGAACTGACAACTGATTAGATCCAAAAACCAAGAAATAATCCTTAGTCCTTCTCAGGTACTTGAGGATATTCTTGACAGCACTCCAATGCTCTCATACAGGGTTAGACTGGTAACGACTTACAATACCTACTGCATAGCAAATGTCCAGCTTTGTACACAATATACTGTATATAAGACTCCCTACTACAAAGGCATAGGGAATCCTCTTCATCTCTTCAATGTCTGTTTGGGACTGAGGACATTGAGATATGGAAAGACTGACTCCATGTCGAAAAGAGACACTTCCCCATTTGGAGTTCTCCATGCTAAATCTGGCAAGGATTTTATCTATACAGGTAGCTTGTGACAAGCCTAGCATCCTTTTCTAGTGATCTCTTGGGAGTTTGATCCTAAGGATATAGCTAGCTTCACCAAGGTCTTTCATCGAGAAAGTTGTGGACAACCACTGTTTTACTGATGAAAGGAACCCTACATCGTTACCCATCAGCAATATGTCATCTACACATAAAATAAGAAAACATACTGCACTCCCACTGATCTTCTTGTAAACGCATGGTTCATCCATATTTTGATCAAAATTAAAAGATTTGATTGAGTGATCAAACTTGATATTCCAGCTTCTAGAAGCCTGCTTCAATCCGTTGATGACCTCTGCAATTTGCATACTTTTCTTTCTTCCTCCAAGGAAGAGAACCCCTCTAGTTGTTGTATGTAGATCTCTTCTTGAAGAAATCCATTCAAAAATGCGATTTGTACATCCATCTGCCAGATCTCATAACCAAAGTAAGCAGCGATTGTCAATAAAATCCTGATGGACTTCATCATCACCATCGGTGAGAAGGTTTCCTCATAGTCTATACCCTCTTTTTGGGTATAGCCCTTTGCACCAGTCTCGCTTTGAATCTTTTGACCTTTCCATTTGCGCCCTTCTTCCTCTTGAAGATTCATTTACATCCAATCGGCTTAACGGCAAGTGGTGGATCGACCAAAGTCTAGACCTTGTTGGAATGCATCAAATCAATTTCAGAGCGCATTGCCTCCAGCCACCTAGTGGCATCAACATCCTTAAGACCCTTAGAGTATGTTATCGGATCATAATCCGATTCAACCGACACCATGTGAAACTCTTCCACTGTTTGCTCTTCTTCGGTGAGAAAAGTAAATCTGATGGGTGGTCTAACAGTCCTCCCACTGCTTCGAGGTTCTTGAGGTGTTGGTTTTTCTATGGGTATGTCAATTGGCCTCACTTCTAAAAGTGAAGTTTTTGAGTTATCCAATAACTCTTTAATGACTACAGGTTTAGACCTCTTGGTCAATATTTATTTCTCCAAAAATGTGACGTGTTTACTTATAATGACCTTTTGGCCAACTAGGTCATAAAAGTAATATCCTATCGTACCTTTAGGATACCCTAAGAAAAAGAATATTGAAGTCCTGGATTCCAGCTCGTGTGTTTGTTACTTTCGCACATGTGCTATGTAACCCCGTACCCTAAGGTGTTGGATGTTGGGCTTACGCCCTTTTTACAACTCAAAGGGTGTCTTACCTACAGACTTAGATGGAACCCTATTCAAGATATAAATAGCCATTTCTAAAGCGAACCCCCAGAAAAAGAGAGGTAGCTCACTATAAGTGAGCATCGTCCGGACCATATCCAATAGAGTTCGATTGCATCATTCGGACACACCATTTTATTGTGGTGTTCCAGGATTAGTTAATTGACTAACTATCCCTTGCAATATGAGATGTTCATTAAATTCATCCGATAGATACTCCCCTCTACGATCTAATCGTAAGGACTTGATGCGTTTATCGAGCTGTCTTTCGATCTCGACTTGGAACTCTTTGAATTTATCAAAGGCTTTCGATTTTCTATGCATCAAGTATATGTAACCATATAATGAGTAATCATCGATGGAAGTTATGAAATACTCAAATCCATACCTTACTTGTATATTTTTGGGCCCACACACATCAATATGTATTAACTCTAACAGATCTGTGGCTCTAGTACCTTTATTGCTAAAGGTTTTCTTGGTCATTTTGCCTTGAAGGCATGACTCACAGGTAGGGAATGATTCCACCCTCAGACACTCTAAGCACTCATCCCTTACCAATATATTAATTCGGTCCAAATTAATGTGACCTAGTCTTAGATGTCATAGATATGTTGAGTTCACTAGAGCTATTTTCTGTTTCAAATCAACATTCGAAACAATATTCGTTCTAATAGGGCAATCTAGGAAATACAATCCACTTTTTATGTATCCAAATGTCACAAAAAAATTATTAAAACGAATAATCAGTTTAGAATTAAAGGAAAAGCTATACCCATTCAAAACGAATTTTGAAACTGAAATAATCTTCCTCTTAAAAGAGGGTACATAGTAATAATCCTTTCAAATTAAATTAAAAGAACTAAAATTAAAAATAAAAGTTCCCACAACCATTGCCATGGTTTCAGCTCCAATGCCCATCTGAAGATGTATCTCATTTCTTTTCAGATTGCTTGTCTCCTTGAACCCCTGCAAATCATTGTAAATGTGAACAGTGGAACCACTATCAACCAATCAAAAATTGGTCGGTTCAAAGGAAAAATTAGACTCGTAAAGACTGTAAACATCACATGTACCTTCTTTAGCAGCCTCTGTATCATCTGGCTTCTTATCTTTCATAGTAGCCAGGAATGCACGACAGTTCCTTTTCCAGTGACCCTCATTCTTACAATAGAAGCACTTTCCTTTAGCTTTCTTATTGCCAGACTTCCCACCCTTGGGTTTCAAGGGTTTACTCTTATTTTCTTTTTTCTTCTTCTTTCCATTTGAAGAAGGCTTCACATCAGTGGCCTGGATCTCAGTCTTATCCTTTTCAAGGTGGCCTCCGCTTCTACCAATGCATTGGCAAGCTTGGTGAGCTTCAATTCCTTATCTGACATCTTCTAGGACATCTTAAAGGATGCATAGGTAGAGGTGAGTAATGCTATGATCAAATCAGTCTTGTACCACAGTTCAAACCTAGTCCCCATGGATTCAAGTTTCTTGAATAGATTAATCATTTTCATGACATGGTCCATCACTGGAGTCCCCTGGGACATCTTGTAGTTATGGATCTGACTCACTACATCAGAGTGTGCATGTGTCAATTGCCTGTTGAACAATTCAACAAGCTTGTCCATTTTACCGCCCCAGGTACGTATATCCTTGATTGAGTCTAGTACTGACTTCTCCAATGATCCTAGGATATAAAGTGATGCCTAGGAGTCCCTCTTAAGGAAATCCTGCATCTCCTCATATGCCTCACAATCATCTAGGTCGAGTTGAGGAAGAACTTGTTCATCAAGAACTGTGTAAAGTCCTTCTGCAGGCAGGAGCAATTTAATGCTTTAGTATCAATCGATATAGTTTGTATTCACTAATGAGTGTTAGCCATTGAATAATAATCTACACATGTACAAGTAAAAATACACGCATATTAATAACTATTGATAAAAATTGAGCATACACATCAATGATCTTTCATGATTTAGATCTCCCTCATGACCCAAAAAATGAATTGGATACCTATAATCCTTACATGCATAACTTACCCTATTGAGAGTCATTATACACACCACGGTAGTGTGGACTAATCTGCCCGCCTTATGAGTTTCCAATATTTTTGGCTACCTGGGTATCATATCCAGATCCTGTCGGCTGACATACTATTACACCCGTGACCCAATTTGTACTAATAATACTTGTGTATGTGTTGTTGCGTAGCTTATACAGCCCTTCGAAGTCTCGAAGGAAGACCTTGACTAGGCAAGCTTTAGACTTAGTCTTTGTACCTTATTGTTTGCTAATTTTACATGATTTGGTTCCTGATCATTACCTTGGCTTCTATGTGTATTATTGATACTCTTTCATGTCCTCCCTGCATGTATAACAACCCCAATTAGAACCCCTTTTAAACCGTTATCTTAACATCCTCGAAGTAGACAAGATCGTCGGAGTCGATTCAAATTCTGTTCTGCTGTCAACGCACTACAACCATCTTTGAACCCAATTTCAAGGTCCTTCTTTTTTGATTTGATCAATGGTTTCTTCATGAAAAATGTATCCCTTTAAGTCTAGTTTACAAAAAATTTTGAATCGCATCATTTCGTTACGTATCCATCAAGTTATGGGCAAAAGAGTGATCAGAGGTCTGATGTATTTTGACCCGGCGGCTCATGCCTGGGAAACCGGAGGACAATGAACACAGTCCGCCACTGCATCATCTGCTAAGTACAAAAATGATGTTATTTCAGTCTAGTTTCATCTTGCCTCGACCCAGGGCTTAACCCATGGTTATTTTAGACTATTTGTGGTCCATATGACCTAACTAAACCCTAAGACCATAGACCTAAGACCTATTTGGATTCTATTGTGTTTTAAAACCCATTTTAAGTCCCAAATCAACCCCAACCAAACACACCTTTGAATCCTTATCAAAATAGGTGGAAACCACAGCCCCCTCTCATTTCTCTCATCTCCAACACCTGAGAGAAGAGAGAGAATGTGGGAAGCAAGAAGGAAAGAGAGAAGGAGGAAGAAGAAGGAGAAAGAAGAAAGAAGAAAGAAGAAGATCACTCCCTTGCTATCCCAAATCCACCTTTGCACCATGTGTGAAATCTACCTTCTTTCCAGCACCATTGGAACCCATTCCAACCTTGGAGCTCGTGGAGGAGAAGAAGATTGAGCCACTCCAAGCTCAGGAACTCCTCCCCTCTGCTGTTCCATTGATTCCCCATTGTAAGCAACCCTTTCCCTCTCTATTTTTATTGCTTTCTCTTAGGTTTAGATGAGTTAATGATCAATTTTAGTTCAGATCATGGGGCTTCTTGCTCTAAATGCTTTATCCTTAAAG
Source organism: Telopea speciosissima (assembly GCF_018873765.1). NCBI lineage: Eukaryota > Viridiplantae > Streptophyta > Magnoliopsida > Proteales > Proteaceae > Telopea > Telopea speciosissima. The sequence continues at coordinate 28,129,909 of NC_057920.1, forward strand.
ACATCAACTATTGACCTAGAATCACCCATCCTTAGCCCCATGGCTTAATTGCCATAAAACCCTCTTGAAGAACCTCCAATTTGAGGATTCTTGATGTTGGAGTCCATCCAATCTTCTACCAAACCATAGGACTTCTATTTCTAATTAGTGTATTCACCTAATTAGATGCCTAGAGCACCATTTGGAACCCTTGAACACCCCATTCCCTTGCCTTTGGCTGAGATGCCATGAAACCCCCTTCTATGGACCTTCATTTCGAGGTTTTGAGCGCTGAACACACAATCCATGCATTGGGACCTAATTAGGATCCAATGTACATGTTTAATGGCTCATTTGGAGGCCTAATACATTAACCCATAGGTCGCAACCGATCCCATGGCCATTAACCAGGGTTTGGAATCAATCCAAGTCATTTCCTACACTTTCGGGCTCTGGCGAACAATACTGCTGGCGGACGATGCCATCGTCTACTCGTCCACCAGGGTAAAATTTAGCACAACCCATCTGTTTTATTTAAAGGCCACACTACCTGCACAGTCTGCCAGGTGCATGATCCGCCTAGGCCAAATTAGTACTGAATTAGAGTTTTTGACTTCGGACCTTGGACCCTGACACTCTCTCACCTACTGTATACTTGTATGATGACATTCTAGGCTAGCATACGTGTACAGGAGGACACGAAAGATAAGATTACCTACACTTCAACGAAGTGAGTGGATTGAACACTTGAACTATTTTATGGAATGTTTCTCATTAGGCATCCGGTTAATTATGCATGTTGAATTAATTAGGTATCATGAGCATGACTATCTCTCCTGTGTTATGTGTAATGAATGGGGGCGGGTTTATTCATGTATGAATAGTGATGGACTTTACATATTGATCATGCTATTATGGGGGATGTAGAATATAAGATGCTTTATTTATAATTCTTTGTTATGATGGATTGTAGAATTGATTCGGGTGTGACCGGCCGACCGTTATCTCGATAACACATCCGCCGTATTGTTACTTTGGTGTGGGTGTAAGTTGGAAACTGAGAAGGTAGTGACCTCCGAATTAGGCACTATGGACTCAACGTCCGGATTACACTCGTAATATGTATAATTGTAATCATTATCATTACATTCTATGGTTGTCAGTTGGCTAGGAGGGGATGAACTTAGTACTACGACCCTTTCGATAGGGGTGTAGGTGTCGGGCAAACCCATGGGTCCCGACCGTATTTCAGGGTAGTCCACCGTGAAGTCATCGCCGTACTTCGATGATGCCAGGACGGGGTTTGTATTGGGGGCTCACGGATAATCTCGGTGAGCGAGTCCGGTCTCGCGGGTTTCCTAGGTAACATGGGGTTGACATAGTCGGAATACCATCCGTTATGACACCGTTATTTGTCATTCGTTTATGACATCGTTATTGTCATCCGTTTATGGCACCATTATTGTCATCCGTTTATGGCACCGTTATTTGCCATCCGTTTATGGTACCATTGGTCGATGATGCTCCCTGTGTTACTGTAGTACTTGACCTGACTTAGAGTCTCCTTGTTAGGGGGAAAAGGTATCGAATAAGAACATTCATGCATCATGTGTGATGAGCATACTTTAGCATGCATTGATGATGTATCTATTTAATGTATTGCATTTGGTTTGATCGCTCGCTGGGCTTTGTAAGATTATCCCTCGGGAACCTTTTTTTAGATGTAGACACAGGGGCTACAGACACTATTGGAGGAGATTCAACGTTATCCTTGGGTGAGGATTTTGAGGCTTGGGGCACTCAGCCAGAGTCAGAGCCGACATCAGATTATCTTTGCAACAAGTGCACCCATGAGTGTTATTAGTTTGAGCCTGGAGTTCGAACTTGATTTGGATACCTCGTACTTGTGGATTCGAGGACGAATGTAATAATGGCATTGTTACTTGACTTTTCTTCTCTTACTATTATATGATTTTAGTACTGGTGTTATAACTGTGACTTGAGACATTTGAGTTAAATTGTTTAATTTACTTATAAGATATCACATAGAACTCCTAATTAATTGTGATCATTATGTTTATATTCTTCCCCCATAACTCAGATTTCTTCTTATTCACTGAATGAGAAGCCGGGTAGTGTACATGACACAGCAAAGAATGCCGATCCTGTTGAATGATTTGGGATGCGGGGGTATTTTCATCATTTTTCCCATGACCAAGAATTTGGGGTGTGACACATACACCCAAGTCATGCATTCACCTATTGCATTAGTTAGAATTATGGAATCAGGAAAGATGACCCATTGTCGTAGTGTCCTCTTACTATCCATATCCTAACGTATCTAGATAGAGGTAAATATAGATAACCATGTGATAACGAGCCTGACAATGTTCTATCGGAGTATGCGGGGTCATATCTCACAATCTCTACATTTACCTTCAATAGGAGGCCATGGACAGGTCTACTAACTTAGACTAGTCCATATCATACATGTATTATCATTAAAGAGGAATAAAACGACTCTCATATATATATCATGGATGGAATCAAATAACATAATCAACATTAATTAAAAGTGATTATGGGATGGCGGCATTTTGATTAGAAGCAATTAAAGAAACCTCCCAATAAAAATAAAACTAATAACTTTTTCTTAATTATGGGTGTATCAATCATGCCATGGATGCCATGCCTCGATCATCTTCTCCACCCAATCATGTCTTCAAAGTTGGTGACTTGCATCTCCATAAGCTTTGAGTGCCACATGTGGATCATCATCAACATGTCTTGGGAGTCCTAACTCCTCTAAAATTATAATGGAAACCTAGGAAAAATATTATATACACTTTCTTTTCAATAATAAAGAAACCCCGCATGGAGAAACCAACCCACCATTTTGGGCTGCCCATGGGGTGGAGTACATTTGTTTATAAAAAAGTAAGGGGGAGAGAGAGAAAGAGAGAGATAAGCATCACATCCACCCATAATCCCAATACATCACATACATCAATTTACCATCCACATTATTAGATAGCCAATCTCATAATCACAAAGGCAAGCAATATTATTTATAGGGCTCTAATCACATGGATCATTCCAAAAAAAATAGCATCACATCTCATGAGAAAACATGTACCCCAAAAACAACTTGTTCACAAGTGGATGAAGAGAAGGATCTCTTCACCCATCATCTTTCTCCAATCCACAAAACCATTAAAAATAATTAAATATTCTATGTTATAATATATATATATATATATATTTTATTTTTTTGGAGGGAAAAACACTCCAAACACTCGGGGCAACAATAGAACTCAAACGCACAACTGAGTAGCAACCCTAGGTGCGCGTAGTCTGCATAGGGGCAGACCCCGGGCACGTTGATGTTGGCCGGGCGCAGGCTGCAATATGCATCGTGCACACGAGCGTGGTGCAGGTTGTGGCTTTATCCTAGCCACGCACCACGCGTGCGCAAGGTGCAGGCCACGGCCCTGCTGCAACTACACACCACGCGCACGTCAAGCGTAGGCCGTAGGCGTGTAGAGGTAGTAGGGCATGCGCAGTGAACCTAGGGTACCAATATTTTTTTTATTTAATCTGGAATAATGGGATTTAACCCTATGATGGAATAAAATAAAATAATTACAAAATCAAAAATTCCATCATCATACATGGTTAAGGTTGTTACAACAACCATAACCACCTATGTACACATGGCAAGCTTGTTACATGAATAACTACCTTGTAACCACCCATGTGCATATGGAAAGGTTGTTACAACCATAATAAAGGCCATGTGCAACCATCGATAACCATATTCTATCATGAATATTCCATAAAAAAGATTGCATCCCTAACATGATAATTGCATACAATTAATTATATGATATCCATGGGTGAGAAAGGTGGCTTTGATACCACACTATTGGCAATGCTACGATCCATGGGATCATGATGATTCACCTTGGAAAACCAATAAACATGTAAGTATTGAGTTCCCAACTCTTGGGATCTCCAGGGTTGTCCATAGGGAACCCTAGGGTTGCTATAGGACACCCTAGAGTGGCTTGGACATCCTATTTTCAATTTTAGGGTTTTCGATGGTCGCCTAAGGTGCCCTAATGGAACCCTATTAGGGTTTGGTATGACAAACCAATGCTCAGTCCATCTCTTTGACGTCCCATAAAATTAATGGGATCCATGTCATAGAGAAAACACATTTCTATTCCATCCCATGGAAAGAGGGATCCATCCCATACCCGAATGCGGAACAAAAAACAATCGATTCGGGTTGCTTTCACATCCCATGAATAATTATAAAATTAATACAATAGGAATTAACATAAATTTGCTAACCTGATGAGTCTCAAGTGTTTTTCCTCAATAGACAATGGTTCTTCCTCCAATGAACACTCCAAGTAAATAGATCTGAACCTCCAATGGTGCAGCCAAGGTTCTTCAAGCCAATCCTAGATCCTCTTCAGTTCTTCAAGCATAGATATGGGTTTCCAAAACCATAACTCTCAAACAATAGAGAGCAAGAAAGAGAAAGAAGAGATCATAAGAGAGAGAAGGGGAGAACCAAATTCGTCCAAGGGGGGGGAGGCAACCAAATTCGTCCAAGGCTACCAAAACCGTGGGCTGCCACCTCCCCTTGGTGTGAATATATAATAGGGTTTCTAAAACCCTACTTGGATCAATGCCAGTGAGAGTCTGACACTCTCTATCCTTGTTAGCTTTTCTGTTTAAACTCAAAGTGCTTCTAATTGGTGAAGAAACATAATCTAATAGGAAATGATATAATCAATTAATTATTTTAATTTATGAATAATTACAATTAGCACCATATCCATTAATTAAATAAATAATCAATTATTTTAGTAAATTCTAAATAACTCCCTGCATGATAATAAATTATCATGTACAACCCCCCACTAATCAACACCATCTGGCATGTACACTAGTACTGCCAAACCCCATTCCATAGTATATGTCCATACAAGAGTGTCCATGTATTTGATCGGGTCCCGCAAAACTCGATAAAACACTTTATTCAAATAACTATATATAATCTATCATTTTATGTAAAATAGGTTTTGCAAAAAAATATTTTCAAAACGGCACTGGATCCAGATTCTAATCTGATCATTCACAGATAATCTTAATCTTGGTGTTCCCCAATCGGGCAGTGGTGACCATATTGAGTAACTCCTTCACTCACAAAATGTTCGCGTATTCCCAGAACACCGGCTTTGACTCACTTAAGTCTCAGTCATTGATAAATCAAAGAATGCGGTCACACTTTGCAGTGTCAGGGTCCTCTCAGGTACAGGGTCTCGGTGACTCATTTCTGTCCCTTCCTACATCTGGCAATAATACATGAGGGAATCGACAAAGGAGATTCTTTGCCAATACACATATCGAACATGTGAATACTTGCATTCGTACCCTGAAATCACATGTCTAGGTATACCCAATGCGACGACCATATGATAAGGGTGCCCAACCCAAACCCTAGTCGTGACTACCATTTGAAGTAATACTTACGGACACATAATGCTCAAAAAGTTTATATCGCATGAGATAATATTAAACCAAAATGTATAAAGGTTTAATACAAAATAAAATCGGATTGAACTGAACCAAACTGGGTTTGATGGACACATAAATCCAACAGTTATAGAACACCTTTAGTCATATTCCATACAGAAGTTGCGTAAATTAAACTTTTGTTGAGACCCTTCTTCAGATAAGGCTAAAAAACACAATCTGTTATTTTTTCTTGCCATATCCTTTTATTTTATTTGGATAACCTGAAACCTTGTGATTTTTGGTACATCAAAACCTAACCCAAGTAAAATGATACAATTGATATTTGGATTAATGTTTGACTTGAATCTCTATTCTGCAATGGACACAAGGATTTTCTGTGGTGGGGATGAAAGTCTTATGTTTATAGATGAGTATTGTAAGTTATTAGAAGGGGTTATATTGGGAAAAGAATCCAATTTAGAATCGGATTCCCCTTAGGAAAGCCTAGGGGTAATTTTATAAGTATCCCAATGCCTTGCACTAGGGTTTTGCACTATGTAAGGTTGTGCTATGAAACCCTGGTACTCGCTTTAAAAAATTGTGCAACACAATAACTGTGGCTTTCTGTCTTCTCCAATGAATTAGTGCTCTTTCCTTCTCTAACAGTCTATGATTATGGTTTTGGTTAAAACCAAATCGATTGCAGAGGAGCTTGCATTCAAGGGAATGCAAAGTTGTACGTATGCATGAGATTCATTGTGAAAGAGCTAAGATTGCGTTGAGGCTTTGTGCTTGTGAAGTTTCAAGTAACGATTGAAACCCTAAGTTTCGTTATGAGATTGATGGTTTCTCCCATCAATTACTTCCGCCGAATCATACCCGTGATTCTAATAGTTTATGCATTTTACTTTGTTATGGTAGATTTGATCAACTAATAAGTGCTGCAAGATGGGCATTTGTTTTATTGGTTAACTCATAGTTTTTAGCTGCAGATGTGGATCATGGTTTTATAGGGAGGCCACAAGAATTAGAGATACAAGGGTTGCTCCTAGGGTTTAAAGAAGTAAAAGAGCATGGATGGGCAAAAATCGAGGTCTGGATGGATTGCTAAGAAATAGTAATTTGGTTAATGCAAGGAAGCTATGAATGATGTTCATGGGAGTTATTTTCGTTGCTATATAACAATTGTGAACTTATGAAATCCCTTGTTACTGTATAGTATTTATAAGAAGGATAGAAGAACTGTTTCAATTGCCCACAAGTGGGTTGGAAGGGCTAGAACCTATAGGTTGGATGAATCTATTAACTTGAATGTACAAGGTTTTTTATTTGGTTAAGTCTTTGAACTTATTTTCATAAAGAAACAAAAAAATTCCTTCACTTCATCTCACTCATTACTCATTCTATTTTCATGCTTAGTAGACCTACTCAAATGACTTTTGGTTTAAATTTGTTAATTTAAATTGTCTCCCTTATCTTGAAATTATTCTATAGGGTATATTACGGATCACCTCCTGGTTTTCAATCGAAACTCAGATCACCCCCTGGTTTTTGAAAAAACTCAAATCACCCCTGGTTTAGACCTAAAATGACAAATTAGTCCCTAACGTTAGTTTTATGCTGTTAAGTGATGATGTTAGTCAGTTAAATAAATTTAAATCCCTAAACTACCCTTGACATCCAAACATTGATTTTGAAGGTAGTATTGTAAATTTAATTCTAATATTTTAGTACAAGGGTAAAATAATCCTTTCACCCCAATAACTAATAGCAGACTAACACCGTTACCGTAGAGAAGGTAATTTGAGTTTTTTCAAAAATCAGATCTAAGTTTTGATTGAAAATCAGGGGGTGATCTGTAATTTACCCTATTCTATATTAAGAGAGAGATGATGAAGTAAAATTGATATTTTCCATTGGCTTTAAAGTAGGAAGAGAAATAATAATGCAATTGGGATCAAATTTCCAACATTCTCTATGGGCAGTTAACAAAACCCTCTGGTCTAAAACCCAAACCCACCTACACGGGTGCAACTTAAGAAGTAGAACTCTCGAGCCCAATTGAACTTAGATCCATTTTCCATCGTGCCCGATCCGTTGAAGGCCCAGTAAAGTCAAATTTTTTTGGATCCCGATTATTCCGAAATAAATAAACATCATATTTGCTCCGAAATTTTGATTTTAGGTCTTGAAAGGCTGAAATTAAGGGTAGTTAGTTCGGTTCTGATCGTATATTAGCTGTGTTCGATATGCATCCTAGGTAGATTTCATATTCTTGATCGATAAAAACAGCTATTTTTATTATCCGAGAATGCAAAATTGACATAGAATGCATACCAAGCACAGCCTAATGCTTTCAATATTCAAATAAAAAACCAATTAATAAATGGTACCAATTAAACGATTATTACATTATTCAAGTTAAACGGATTTAAAGGTTTCAGTTTTAGTTTTCTTGTTGATTCAAGTTAGCATTTTTTGGGAATTATTGGGAATGAACCTATTTTTGTTGCGCTTTAACCCAAACATGTAGGCTCAAATTGTGATTTAGAAAATAGAAATAGATTAAATTAATGTACATGATGTACATTAATGGTGTCAATCAATTTGGTTATGAGTAAGTTGAATCGGTTTTAATCTGATACTAGGTGTTTGGCTCTTTTTCTAGATCACTCAAACAATTGGTGAACCATACTATAAACGTTAATGGGTTTGGCCCAATTAGTGCGCCGACAAGGGGCTTGTCGCACGAGACCCGAGCTCCCCTCCCCTTTTCTATTCGGTCTAGATCTCTAGTGGAAGTCGACCAAGTGAGAGGGGCGCCCAGGGTTTTGTCTATAAATAAGTATTAGGCTTAAACCCTAGCACAATTAATTTTTCATATCTTTTGAGAAGCCGTCTCTCTCCCCTCTCTTTCAAGTTTTGTGTTATCCTAGGGTTTCCATCGTTGCCTAGGGTTTTGTGGTGTGGAGTTCTCTATGGAGAAGCCTGTAGAGATCGTGTTGTGCTAGTAACTGCAAGCCGCATTCGATCATCCCTTTCGCTGCGATTCCATTCGGTTCAGGTAATCCCTAAACCTCTATGATTAATGGAATGCTAATATGCTAATAGTGGTATCAGAGCGAGTTAGGTTTACGATTCGCATGCTTTGGGAAGAGATCGAATTTTAGTTTTAATTGAGGGAATGCTTTGTTTTTTGGAGGGGGACATGAGCGCTGCTCACGTTCCCCAACCCCATTCCTCTCTCTTCCCCTCTCTCCCTCCTCTTTCTCTCTCCCTTTCGATTTCTCCCCCTCCGTTGGACGCGCGACCTTGGCGCACAGCAGTAGTAACAGCAATAGCGTGCACAAGTAACTGCTACCGCAGCTATGTGTATGAGATGCTGCCACGATGCTGCCGAGAGAGGAAAAAAAAAAAAAACAAAGAAAAAAAGGGGAAAACCGAGAAGAAAGAAGAAAGGAGAAAAGAATCAAAAATAAAAAGGGCAATGATGATTCTTTTTTTTTTTTTTTTTAAAACATGGTTTCAATGTTGTTGGCCATTATTTCGAAAAAAAACCTTGGCAGCATATGGTATTTGTCCTCTTCCGTTTGAAAAAATAAAAACAAAACTTGATGCCATGTTGTTTTGACCGCACTCTTCATGGGAAGAATTGTTTTTTTTTTGCGGATTTGTTTTAGGGTTTTTTTTTTTTTTGGGAAGGAGATGGGTGAAGTGGGAAGTCCTTCACCCATCCCCTTTTCTTTTTCCTTAATGGGCATATATGCATATGATTGATTGGTTATAGCTATGTCTTATATGTATGTGATTGGTTATGTACATGAGCATATATGGGAGTTATAGTTTGTTATATGTTTTCTTTGGTTTTCTTGATTTTGGGATAAACCATGTATATTATTGAAATGCATATCATATATGGATTGTTCAATTAATATGAATGTTCATGGTTTGTTCTTGTGGCCCTTAACAAATTTTGGGGGTCTCCCCTATAGGGTTTCTCGTTTTGGGGATACTCTATTTATGTCATGTGCAACCCCCATTAGCAAGAAATCATTTTTGTGAGATCCATGGGAGAAAAATGGGAGATGGGATTTTGCCCCAAATCATCCCATATTTTTCCAATTTGTATTGGAGATCGCCCAGGGCCACTTTGTTAATAAAGAAACATATGATTCCCCCCTTGCGGTACGGACCTGTTTGACGCTGCCATTAGGGTATCACTGTCAAACGCCCCATCCCATGCACACCTTGTGTTTTATTATTTTTATATCTTCATGGGATGGATTTGGTACTTTGAGTGATGTGTTTTATTTGGATAAATGTGCGTTAGAGTTAGTACTTGGAAGTGATACAAAGTGTAGTGCTCGCCGGTAGTTTGTAGTAGGGATCTTGTATGTAAAGAGCCAGTTGTATTTTTAATATTTTTGAGAAGCCATGTAATGGGAGCTACTGAACTGCGTATCACAACCCCGTACTAACTCGGCATATCACTTCAAGTACCAAATTTGGGTCTCTTGTGTGAGTCCCTCACGCACCCATGTGTATGGCGCATTAAACTGTGGTTAGGAGATTCTTATTTTTTCTCCTACATTTGTACGAAATCAGTTAAAGTTATATATCCCCAGACCCACACATTGTGAGATTTGATTACCAGCTTAGCGAAATTTTTGGTCTCATCGTGTGGGGAAGGGTAGCATTAATTTTAATTAGGATTTCTTGAACAAATTTGTGGATTTATGGATGTATACTAAATATCCTCCCTTGCACATTGTAGTGATGACCTCGAAAAGTGTTGTTGCTAACCTTAACCAAGACAACAAGTTGGATGGCACCAACTATGACATGTGACACCGAAAGGCCAAGTTCTTGCTTAATGAGTAAGATTACCTAGACCTCCTGACCACTGAGATGGCCCCACCCGAAGTGATTACTACAGCCCATCACCGTCAAGAAAAAGAGGCATACGATAATTGATTTAAGAGAGATCGTAGTGTGCGCTTTCTTATGTTAAGCACGATGCACGATGATCTTATTGGCCAGTATGAGAAGTTCAAGACTGCCAAGTCCATGTGGGACCAGGTAAGGCTCGACTATAACGGTGCATCCACGACCAGACTTAGGTTCATGGCCTTAAAGTTTGAGATATACAGTAAGGACCCCAAGCACACTATGGTTGAACACCTCAGGGTCGTGAAAGACATGATCCAAAAATTGGATGACGCTGGGATACACCTTACTGATGAGCAGCAAGTACTGGCCCTCATCAAGACATTGCCTGATTCTTGGGGGCAAATGAAGATAGTTCTGACACATAACGACACTGTCAAGACATTTAATGACATTGTCGCTCATGTGGAACTAGAGGTGAAGCACCTAGAGGCGACCCAATCTCATACCCTTGTCGCCCAAGCGGGGCAGTACAAGAATGGGTCTAAGCGCAAGAGACAGAGAAACACTGGGAATCAGGATAAAGCTCAGAAAGCTGCGTCAATTGGGCATAAGACCACCAAGCGCCGATGTGGCAAGCGAGTTGGAAAGAAAGATATTACCAAGGTCAAGTGCAATAACTACCAGAAGATGGGGCACTTTGCTCGTGACTGCACTGAAGTGAAGCAGGTACCATTTCTACCTCTCTCTCCTTGTACTTTTGTATATACACATGTTTTGGTTGCCCAAACCCGATCTAATTGGATTGTGGATATAGGTGCAACAAGACACATAGCGTGAGATCGAAGAGTATTTGTAGATTATAGAAAGATTTCGGATGGCGTCCAAAGTATGTACATGGGGAATGGCACTAGTGAAGCAGTTTGAGGAGTTGGTACCTATCAGCTCATCTTGCGCACTGGGCGCATCTTGCTACTTCATGATGTGCTATACGCACCAGAAACCCAGCATAATCTACTTTCAGTTACTGCATTATTGACTTTAGGATATTCATTTATTTTTTATGGTGACTCTTTTGAGATACGACTGGATGGTAGTAGTTTTGGACATTATAGGCTTGAAAATGGTTTTATTAAATTAGATTTGATAATTTCTATTATTTTCTCTTCATCTTTTATAATTGATTCTAATACTAGTCCTGATTCAATTACTTGGCATGCTAAACTAGGACACATAGGTCGAGATAGGATGTGATGGCTAGCTTGAGAAGGCCTTCTTGGTTCACTTGCTAAAATCAACCTACCGACATGTGAGGCCTGTTTAGCGGGTAAGGCCCATCAAAAGCCTTTTGGAAAGGCTAAATGGGCAACCCAGACCCTAGAGTTTCTCCATTCAGACATCTGCGGACTAATGGACATGAAGACACATCATGGTGCTTCCTATTTTCTCACTTTTATCGATGATTATTCTCAATATGGTTATGTGTATCTGATCGCTCACCATTACGAAGCGCTAGATTGCTTCAAACGCTTTGTAGCAGAGGTTGAGAATCAGCAAGGCAAGAGGTTAAAAACTCTGCGCACTGACCGATGACACACGTATTTGTTTGATCAATTTAAAGAGTTGTGTGAGGAAAAAGGAATCACTAGGCAGCTCACTATTTTCCACACTCCACAGCAAAATGGTGTAATAGAGCAGAGGAATAGGACGCTTTTAGATATGGTTAGATCGATGATGGTGCAGGCTAACCTCCCAATATCTTTCTGGGGGGATGTTATATTGACCACTGCCTACGTCCTTAACCGCGTGCCATCACAGTTAGTTCCCTCCACTCCTATGAATTGTGGAAAAGCGTAAAACCCATTTTGGGATATATGTGACCATGGGGATGTGCAGGCTATGTTCATAGTACTTCCCATAAGTTTGGGAAACTTGGCCTTAGAGCTAAAAAGAGTATCTTTATAAGATATTCTGATACCTCAAAAGGCTATGTAGTGTATGGTGAACATCAAGATGGAGGAATGACAGAGAGTGAGTCTCGCGATGTGGATTTTCTTGAGACCGATTTTCCTAGCATCAGTGATGCTGACAGGGACCTTGATCTTTTTGAGATAGAGACTGATGAAAGCGTCTCACCTACTCTTGGCGAGGGTGAGGAATTAAACACTCATTAAGAGATCACCAGAGAGGGTGAGAGTGATCATCAGCCCAATGGGAGAGCGCTACCTAATGAAAGCGCACAACTCGTGGGTCAAAAACCCTTTACGTGTAAAAGCGCACATGGACATGCTCTCTGACATCATTTTGAGATCGAAGGGGATGCTGCCCTCGTCTGTACCCTAAGGGATGAGGATGAGCTACCCTCAGTGAGTGAGGCACTCTCTTCTCCAGCTAAGTAAATGTTGCAAGCTGTTATGGAAGATGAGTTGAGTTCTATGAGAAAGAACCAAGTCTGGGAGTTAGTTGATCTTCCACCTGGGTGCAAGGCCATCGAGAACAAGTGGGTCCTGAAGGTCAAGTGAAAGGCAGATGGATCAATTGACAAGTATAAGGCACGTCTAGTGGCTAAGGGATATACCCAAAAGGAGGATATAGACTATGATGAGACATTCTCCCCTATGGTGAGAAAGGCCTCAAAACTCCTCATTCTAGCCATTGTCACAAAGTTGGATTTGGAGCTCTACCAAATGGACGTTAAAACTGCTTTCCTCAATGGAGAACTGGATAAGGAGATCTTTATGGCTCAGTCTGTGGGCTTTGAGAAGAAGGGACATGAGCGTAAAGTATGCCATCTCAAACATTCCATCTATGGCCTTAAGCAATCGTCCAGGCAGTGGTACATTAGATTTCACCATGCCATTATCATTGCGGGTTTTGACATGATTGAAGAGGACCACAAAAAAAATGAAGAGGACCACTGTGTGTATGTTAAATGGTCCAAGGCAGGGTTTCTTATCCTATCATTGTATGTTGACGACATCTTACTGGCTGGGAATGACATTGAAATGATTGTCACCACTAAAGAGTGGATGTCCTCTACTTTTGAGTAGAAGGGCATGGGTGAGGCCAACTTTGTGTTGGGCATGAAGATTGTGAGGGATCGCACTAGGAGACTTCTTAGTTTGTCTCAAGAGACTTATATAAAGAAAGTCCTGGCGGTTCCATATGAGCAACTCGAAACCCATTGATACTCTAATGGACAAGGCATGCACTTTGAGTCTAGACCAATGCCCTAAGAGTGATGAAGAGAGAAATCAAATGTCCAAAATACCCTATGCAGCAGCAGTAGGCAGTCTGATGTATGCAATGATGTGCACGCGTCTAGATATTTGTTTTTCCGTTGGCATGGTAAGCCGTTACCAGAGTAACCCAGGGCCAACTCATTGGTAGGCAATAAAGAGGATACTTTGATACCTACGTGGCACTGCAGATCTCTATCTCACCTTTAGTGGTTTAGACTTGAGACTAAGAAGCTACAGTGATGCTGATTGGGCTACTGATAGAGACGAGCATAAGTCCACTTCAGGGTATGCGTTTGCCCTGGGAGGCGGGGCTATCACTTGGAGTAGCAAGAAACAGACCTGCATTGCCCTGTCCACGATGGAGTCGGAGTACGTCGCATGTTCGACAGCAGTACAGGAGGCCGTTTAGCTCAGGAGGTTCTTGTAGAGACTTAGCATTTCTATTCACTCAGACGACGCTGTGCTTATACACTATGACAGCATGGCAGCGCTTGCATTTGCGAAGGACCCCAAGTTTCATGGTAGAGCTAAGCACATTGACATATGATATCACTACATTCGAGATATGGTAGAGTAAGGTGAAGTTGTTCTGCAGCATATCTCCACTAGCAATATGTTGGCTGATCCGTTGACTAAGCCAATTGCTAAAGATGTTTTCCTAGTTCATGTTAGGAACTTGGGACTCTGGCGGGTCTGATATGTATTTGCTTTTAGAACACTTTGTTTGTGATGGACATTTATCTGTATTTCTCTTACATTTATTGATAAGCATATATTTGTTTGAGTAATCTTGTGTGTATACATTTATTATTTATAAAGATGTCACCAGGCTTAGAATCGACCCACTCACCCGGGTGATTCACCTCGGCCCTGGGGTGTAGCAAGCAAGATGAGCCCATGAGCATGTGTGCTCTATGGCGCCTTTGTTAGAGCTAAGATGAGACCTTTACTTGGTCCAACTTGGAAGACACCACACTTCCAAGTAGCCTGTTAGAAGCCAGATGTGAGGTTCTAGGCAGAAACCATGAGGGTGACTGCGCTAGAGACTTAGGTTAGGCGCTTAGAGTAGCGATTAGACTAAGATATGCATGGCGTTTATTTATTGCAAGTGACATACCCACCCTAGTGGGAGTTACGCCATAGCATGCATATCATACTGCATGTGCTCATGACGACCGATTGTGAGAGTGACCGAATGGATACCTGCTTTGTCACTGTGTGAGCCACGTGGATTATATTAATCCCACAATACCCTTTTTACCTGAGACGATGTTATGAAAAAGACACCCAATGATGCTACTTTGACGTTCTCCATAGGACCATGGATGATGCGGTCAAGAAGCGATTAGAAAAGCTATTGGGGATATTTGGATTGACATGAGGGGCTCAGGGAAAACCATTGGACGTTACACCATTGTTATGTGACTCATTCTTTGGGCGACATGTCGTATTTGTGATCGACGCAGTCATGAGTACATTACATACCAAGGATTAACACTGCTCATCATGAGGGGTCGAGAGGTAGATGGAAGTTTGATATAGTACTCCTACCTTATATCATTTCAGCAGGTTGCATGGCCCATTACCTGTATGGAGGATAATGCAGAATGAGAGAAACTTGAATGCATAATTAAAATTATGCGCCCTGTGTGGGCGAGTGGGAGATGTAAACGTTAATGGGCTTGGCCCAATTAGTGTGCCCAAAAGGGGGCTTGCCCCTTTTCTATTCAGTCTAGACCTCTAGTGGAAGTCGACCAAGTGAGAGGGGCACCTAGGGTTTTGTCTATAAATAAGTATTAGGCTTAAACCCTAGCACAATTAATTTTTCATATCTTTTGAGAAGCCGTCTCTCTCCCTCTCTTTCAAGTTCTATGTTATCCTAGGGTTTCCATCGTTGCCTAGGGTTTTGTGGTGCGGAGTTCTCTGTGGAGAAGCCTGTAGAGATCGCGTTGTGCTCGTAACTGCAAGCCGCATTCGATCATCCCTTCCGCTGCGATTCCATTCGGTTCAGGTAATCCCTAAACCTCTATGATCAATGGAATGCTAATATGCTAATACATACGATCAGTCTACCTTAACAAATAATGGTAGTGAAGAGTGTGGGCGTGCCAAAGTCTTCAAGACTCAATGTGAAAGAAGTTTGCACTTCTAACTTCTATCAGGCTATGTGGGTTACCCTCCTACCTCGATTGCTCCAAGGACTTTTGAAATAAAAGACCAAATTGCAATGAACTTAGGAAAAGGGGAAATCACAAAGAGATGATAGTGGGAGAAGAAATCGAGATCTTCTAGTGACATCTGGCAAGAGTACATTCAAAGGAAGTACCACTATTCCAGAGGACTATAAAAGAACTTGATAGGGGAGGAAAGAAAGAACGATCACAAGGATCTAGAGGAGAAAGAGAGAATCATCACAAGGATCTGGGGGAGAAAAGAGTTACACTAAAGAAATGTAAAACGCAAAAAAATAAAAGATAAGTTACAGGTTTGTTGATTGATCGAGAGATCCCTCCTCCTTCTAAAATTATGACTTTTATACTTATGAAGGAATAATCCCCATTATGTGTTCCCCCAACTGCGGCTTTTATTGACGGTTGTAGAATCGTTTGGGGTCAGGTTCTGCTTGGACGGTTTCCACTTTGATAGTGGCTTTTAACCGTAGGCGCTTCACGTCTATAACTGTCCTAGTCTCCCAACGTTCTTACCTTGTGTGAAGATCAGCCTCGTTGATTGGTTGTTTAAAGGTCCTCCCTTTATGACCTATCTCTTTCACCTCCATACGTGATCGGTCTGCCTTTATCGGTCAGCTTTGTAATTTTAGAGTGTAAACACTAGGCCAACCCGAACCAAATCGTTCAAAAAGTTTCAGTCACTTATCAATTTGATCAAAGTACTATCGAGTTCAGTATGGTCCGATTTCAATTTTACATGTATACATAAGGATATCAATGAACAAATTCTAGTTTTTTTTTGGGTTTTTGATTTTTTATCGGATTAATGCTAGTTCGATTTGGTATCGATGTCTACCAACTCCATAAAACCCCAAACGAAATCCAAACCGATAAGGGTCAACTTAGTTCAGTCTAGGTTGAACTGGTCAGTTTCAATCGGCCCAACCACTTCGGGCTAAACTTTGACACCCTTACTATAAATCCAATACAAAATAATAGAAAGTGCATATAATAATGCTAGGATTAACTAGTTTTTTAATCAGTTTAGGGTGTATAATTGGTTCAATAGCATGTCAGTTCTAACCAGTTCAAAACCAAACCGAATTATTTAATAAATGATTTTACTAATTCAAATCAAAATTGAACTGATTAATAAACGATTTATCGGTTTGAATTAAACGATTTGATACGGATTTCAGTTAACGGTTTTGATTTGCAATTGACAACCGTGGCAGACTAAATGATATTTATATTAGTTGATGAAAGAGGCCAATAAAATTCTACCCCCAAAGAAAACACCCCAAAAAAAGAGCCCAATTAAAAAGAAATGCTTGAGTCTTTGAATCATTTCTAATCATTCCGTAATAATCAATTTGATCTGTTTTACTAAGAAGGTCTACGGTTCGTATCAGTATGGATAATTTCTTAGATCCACTAGATAAGAATTGAAATTATAAGATAAGTAGGTTTATGATTTTTTTTACACCCATTAATTTTTTTAAAAAAAGATTTACTTAATCCTCATATAAGTTCTTTACCAAAAAAAAATCCTCATATAAGTTAAAAAAGGTAAGGGAATTGCCTAAAATACCCCTAACATCCTTCTTTGTTCATCTTCTTCGTGTGCTTTCGTATGTCTTCCTTCTTCAACAAAGGAAAACCTCTGCAGCCACTCGTTCCTCCCTCGTCCCTCCCTCTTTCCCTGCTACTCCGCCCCACCTTCCTAGAAACCAGCCCTACAGCATTGCCGCCATCCACCCCTGCCTTGCTCCCCCACTATTCCCCCAGCCTGCCCACCATGCTGTTGGACAAGTGTGTGTCCATCAAACCTGGTTCGGTCCAGTTCAACCCGGTTCACCTTTGTATTGAACATTTATACATTTTAGTTTGATATTGTCACATACGATATAAACTTTTTGAGCATTATGTGTCCCTAAGTTTTACTTAAAATGGTAGTCACGACTAGGGTTTGGGCTGGGCACCCTTATCATATGGTCGTCGCATTGGGTATACCAAGACATGTGATGTCAGGGTACGAATGTGAGTGCTCACATGGTTGATGTGTGCATTGACGAAGAATCTACTTTGTCGATTCCCTCATGCATTACTGCCAGTTGTAGGAAGGGATAGACATGTGTCACCGACACCCTGTACTTGAGGGAACCCTGTCACTGCAAAATGTGATCGCATTCTTTGGTTCATTAATGACTGAGACTCAAGCAAGTCAAAGCCGGTGTTTTGGGAATACGTGAATACTTTGTGAGTAAAGAAGTTATCCAACACGGTTACCACTGCCCGATTGGGGAACACCAAGATAGAGACTGTCTGTGCATGGTTAGATCAGAATCTGGATCCAGTGCTGTTTTGGAAATGGTTTTGCAAAAATCTATTTGACATAAAATGATACATTATTTATAATTATTTGAACAAAGTGTTTTATCGAGTTTTGCGGGACCCGATCAGATGCACAGACGCTCTTATATGGACATGTACTATGGATTGGGGTTTGGTAGTACATGTGTACATGCCCTAGATTCCATAATGATAGTGTTGATTAGTGGGGGGTTGTATATGATAATTGTTATCATATAGGGAGTTATTTGGAATTTGCTAATTTAATTGGCTCTTTATTTAATTAATGGATATGGTGCTAATTATAATTATCCATTAATAATTAAATAAAGAATCTAATTAAAACTTTCCCTATTAGATTCTGTTTCTTCACCTATGTAGCACTTTGAGTTTAAATAGAACTACCAAATAAAGAGAGAGAGAGAGTCAGACTCTCACTGGGGATTTATTAAATCCAACTAGAATTTAATTAATTTAAATATTATAAATAGGGGATCATAAAACGTAGAAGGGAAGAGCTCTCCACGTTTTTGGGCCGACACTCTCTCTCCTACGTTTTTGGTCTTTCTCTCTCCCTCTTGTGATCTCTCTTCTTCTTCTTGCTTCTCTTATCTGTGTTTGAGAGTTAGGGTTTGAGAAACCCTAGATCTGTGCTGAAGAGTTCAAGAGCATCTGGGATTAGCTTGAAGAACCTTGGTAGCACCATTGGAGGTTCAGATCTGTTCCCTTGGAGCACTCACTGGAGGAAGAACCATTGTCTATTGGAGGAGCAACACTTGAGGCTCACCAGGTCTGCAGTTCTTTATTAATTCCTTCAATTTATTAATTATTAATATTTATGGGATGCGAAAAAAACTCGAATCAATTAATTTCCGTTGCGCATTCGAGTATGAGATGGATCCCTCTTGCCATGTGATGGAGTAGAGATGAATTTCTCCGTCCCTATTGTGATAATTAATTTTATAGGACGCAATAGGGAAGGAGAAACCCTAATAGGGATGTACCAGGGTTCCCATGGGCGACCATGGGAAACCCTAAAATTTAATGGGACACCCATGGGACACCATGGGATAACCCAGGGCGTGCAAAACCCTAATTTTGTAATATATTGGTTTTCCTAGGGAGCCATGGTTTGATCCCTGGACCGTTGTTTAACCAACAGTGTGGTATCAAAGCCACCTTCCCCACCCATGAATATTGAATAATTAATGGTTAATATGATTATCATGAGTGTGATGCAAGTTGACACATGGGAGGTTAAATTATGGTTGTTGTAACAACCTTCCCATGTGCACATGGGTAGTTACAAGGTTGTTAGTGTAACAACCTATCCATGTGATGA
Organism: Telopea speciosissima; assembly: GCF_018873765.1. Classification (NCBI taxonomy): domain Eukaryota; kingdom Viridiplantae; phylum Streptophyta; class Magnoliopsida; order Proteales; family Proteaceae; genus Telopea; species Telopea speciosissima. The sequence continues at coordinate 28,149,414 of NC_057920.1, forward strand.
TGGATTTGATTATTGTTTTGTTATTTTCAATTATTGAAACATGTATCCATGTAATATGTGATGATTATGTTTTTTAATTTTAATCATGTAGGGGGGGGGGGGGGGAGCGCATGCTACCAAGTCTCTGTGCACGCCCCTCCCCCTTTTCCCTGCCCATTTGCGTATTTTTCTTTTTTTTTGGGGGCTGCTGCCTATGGTGCTAGTCGCTTCTTCCTACGGTGCCAGTGGCTACTGCCTGCGGGAAAAATAGAATTTTTGATTTTAAAGGAAGAAGATGGGTGAAGGGATCCCTCCCTCCACTCACTTGCAATTAAAATATGATTTTAATTTTTGAGTTTGGATACATGTTATCACATGTGATGTGGTGGTTCAATGATTGAAGGAATCCATGTAATTTTTTATTGGTTTACTTTCTTTAATGCCCATGCATAAAATTATATTATGATGTGATTATGGGAATGCCATTCTAAAAAATGGATGGATTGTTTATGTATGTGATACATGGGGTTATGGGTGGATGTGATGCTTCTCTCTCTTTCTCTCTCTCCCCCTATGTTTTTTATAAACAAATGTACTCCACCCCATGGGCAGCCCAAATGGTGGGTTGGTTTCTCCATGCGGGGTTTCTTTATTATTATGGAAAGGAAAATGTATAGTGTTTTTCCTAGGTTTCCATTGTAATTTTAGAGGAGTTAGGACTCCCAGGGCATATTGATGGTGATTCACATGTGGTGCTCAAAGCTTATGGAGATGCAAATCACCTACTTTGAAGATGTGATCGGGTTGAGGAGATGATCGAGGCGTGGCATCCATGGCATGATAAATACACCCAAAGTTATTAGTTTTTATTTTTATTGGGAGGGTTCTTTAATTGCTTCTAATAAAAATGCCGTCATCCCATAATCACTTTTAATTAATATTGATTAATTATGTTGTTTAAATCTATCCATGATATGTGAGAATTAATTAATCCCTCTTTGATCATAATACATGTATGATATGGACTAGTCTTAATCGGTAGACATGTCCATGGCCTCCTATTAAAGATAAATGTAGAAAGTGTGTGACATGACCCCACATAAGCCGACAGGACATTGCCATGACCTCTGTCACACATTTATCTATATTTACCTCTATCTAGATACATTAGGGTATGGATAGTGAGAGGGTACTGCGACAATGGGCCATCTTTCATGATTCCATGATTCTAACTAATGCAATAGCTAAGTACATGACTTGGGTGTATATCAGCCGATAGGATCTGGACATGACACCCAGGTGGCTGAAAATATTGGAAGCCCATGAAGCGGACAGCTTAGTCCACACTACCACGGTGTGTATAATGACTCCCGACAGGGTAAGTTATGCATACAAGGGTTGTAGGTATCCAATTCATCTTTTAGGTTATAAGGGAAACCCAAATCATGAAAGACCATTGATGTGTGTGCTTAACTTATTATTTTCAATGGTTAATTAATTAGCATATGGTTATTTATTTGTGCATGTGTAGATAATTATACAATGGCTGTCGTTAATTCCAACATGTTAGTACTCATTAGTGAATACAAACTTAACGGTACAAATTATGTCGGTTGGTACTGGAGCATTAAGTTGCTCCTGACTGCTGAAGGATTGTACACAGTTCTTGATGAACAAGTTCCTCCTCAACCCGACCCAAATGATTGAGGCAAATGAAGAGATGTAGGAATTCCTCATGAGGGATTCCAAGGCATCACTTTATATCCTAGGATCGTTGAAAAAATTAGTTCTGCACTCGATCAAGGATATACGCACTGCTGGGGGTAAGATGGATAAGCTTGCTGAATTGTTCAACAGGTAGTTGACACACACCCATTCTGATGTGATGAGTCAAATCCACAATACCAAGATGTCCCAGGGGACTCCAATGATAGATCATGTAATGAAGATGATCAATCTGTTTGAAAAATTAAAATCTATGAGGATTGATTTCAGCTTGCGATACAAGACTGATGTGATTTTAGCGTCACTCACCACTGCCTATACAGCCTTTAAGATGTCCTACAAGATGTCTGACAAGGAGCTGGAGCTCACTGAGCTTGCTAACGCACTGGTAGAGGCTGAAGCGTCCTTGAAAAAGGACAAGGCTGAGGTCAATGCAACTGAGGCAAACCCTTCTTCAAGTGGGAAGAAGAAAAAGGGAAGTAAGGGTAAGACCCTGAAAACCAAGGGTGAGAAGTCTGGCAATAAAGGTAAAGGCAAGTGCTTCTATTACAAGAAGGAGGGTCACTGAAAAAGAAACTGTCGTGCTTACCTGGCTACTGTGAAAGATAAGAAGTCAGATGAAACAGAGACTGCTAAAGAAGGTACATGTGATGCTCACGTTCTTTATGAGTCTAATTTATCTTTTGAACCAACCAATTCTTGATTGGTAGATAGTGGATCCACTGTTCACATTTGCAATGATTTGGAGGGGTTCAAGGAGATAAAGAACCTGGAAAGAAATGAGGTGCGTCTTCGGATGAGCACTGAAGTCGAGATCATGGTGATGGTTGTGGGAACTTTTATTTTAAATTTTAGTTATGCTAGTTTAGTTTTAAAGGATTGCTATTATGTACCCTCTTTCAAGAGGAAGATAATTTCAGTCTCAAAACTTGTTTTGGACGGATATAGTTTTTCATTTAATTCTAAGTTAATTATTCGTTTTAATAATTCCTTTGTGGGATCCGGATATATGCAAAGTGGGTTGTATTTCCTAAATTGCCCTGTTAGAACAAATGTAGTTTCAAATGTTGATTTGAAACGGAAAGCAGCTCCAGTGAACTCAACATATCTGTGGCATCTAAGATTGGGTCACATTAATGTGGACCGAATCAGTAGATTGGTGAGGGATGGACCCTTAGAGAGTCTGAGGGTGGAACCATTCCCCACCTGTGAGTCATGCCTTCAGGGCAAAATGACCAAGAAACCCTTTAGCAATAAAGGTGCTAGAGCCACAGATCTGTTGGAGTTGATACACACTAACGTGTGTGGACCCATAAACATACAAGCGAGGTATGGATATGAGTACTTTATCACATTCACCGATGATTACTCTAGATATGGTTATATATACTTGAGGCGTAGAAAATCGAAAGCCTTTGATAAATTCAAAGAATTCTAAGCCTAGGTCGAAAGATAGCTCGATAAACGCATCAAGTCCTTGCGATCAGATCGTGGAAGGGAGTATCTATCGGATGAATTTAAAGATTATCTCATATCACAAGGGATAGTTAGTCAACTAACTAATCCAGGTACACTACAACAAAATGGTGTATCCGAACGACGCAATCAGACCCTATTGGATAAGGTCCGGACGATGCTCACTTATAGTGAGCTACCTCTTTCTTTCTGGGGGTACGCTTTAGAGACGGCAATATATATCTTGAATAGGGTTCCAACCAAAGTCTGTAGCCAAGACACCCTTTGAGCTGTGGAAAGGGTGAAAGCCCAGTATTCAACACCTTAGGGTATGGGATTGCATAGCACATGTGTGAAAGCAACAGACAGACAAGTTGGAATCTAGGACTTCGAGATGCTATTTCTTAGGCTACCCCAAAGGCACGATAGGCTATTATTTCTATGACTCGGTTGACCAGAAGGTCATTGTAAGTAAACACTTCACATTTCTGGAGGAAGAAATGATGACCCAGAGGTCCGAACCAGTAGTCATTAAAGAGCTATTAGATAGCTCAAAAACGTCACTTTCAGAAGTGAGACCAACTGACATACCCATTGAAATACCAACACCTGAGGAATCTCGACGCAGTGGGAGGACTATTAGACCACCCACCAGGCTAACTCTTCTAACCGAAGAGGAAACAGTGGAAGAGTTCCACATGGTATCGGTTGAATCAGATGATGATCTGATGCCATACTCTGAGGCTCTAAAGGATGTTGATGCCACTAGGTGGCAGGAGGCAATGCGCTCTGAAATCAATTCGATGCATTCCAATAAGGTTTGGACTCTAGTCGATCTACCACATGGCGTTAAGCCGATTGGATGTAAATGGATCTTCAAGAGGAAGAAGGGCACAGATGGAAAGGTCAAAAGATTCAAAGCGAGACTAGTGGCAAAGGGCTATACCCAGAAAGAGGGTATAGACTATGAGGAAACCTTTTCACCAGTGGCGATGATGAAATCCATCAGGATTTTATTGGCTATCGTTGCACACTTTATTATGAGATCTGGCAGATGGATATGCAGACTACATTTTTAAATGGGTTCCTTCAAGAGGAAATCTACATGGAATAGCCAGAGGGGTTCTCTTCCTTGGAGGAAGAAAAAAAGGTGTGCAAATTGCAGAGGTCCATTTATGGACTGAAGCAGGCTTCCAGGAGCTGGAACATCAGGTTTGATCAATCAATCAAATCGTTTGGTTTTGATCAAAACATCGATGAACCATGCATTTACAAGAAGATCAGTGGGAGGGCAGTATGTTTTCTTGTTCTATACGTAGATGACATATTGCTGATTGGTAATGATGTAGGTTTTCTTTCATCAATAAAATAGTGATTATCCACAATATTTTCGATGAAAGACCTTGGTGAAGCTAGTTATATCCTTGGGATCAAACTCGTAAGAGATCGTCAGAAAAGGATGCTAGGCTTGTCACAGGCTACCTATATAGACAAAGTCCTGACCAGATTTAGTATGGAGAACTCCAAGAGGGGAAGTGTTCCCTTCAGACATGGAGTCAGTCTTTCCAGATCTCAATGTTCTCAATCTCAGACGGACATTGAAGAGATGAAGAGGATTTCCTATGTTTCAGCAGTAGGGAGTCTTATGTACGCTATATTGTGTACGAGGTTGAACGTTTGCTATGTAGTAGGTATTTTGAGTCGTTACGAGTCTAATGAGTGGAGGTGTCATTATATAGAGGAGTACAAAATAGAAATCTACAGCCGATCCCGATTTTTAAGAACACCTTACATCATGCGATGCGGCTAATAAGGTGTTTGGGTAAGGAAGTTCCTACCGTTTCTGGAGTAGTCCCTAATCTTTTCAAAGGCCTTATTCCCCTGTTATGTGACAACAGAGGGGCCATTGCACAAGCTAAGGAGCCTAGGACTCATCAGAGGAACAAGCACATGCAGCGGAAGTATCACCTCATCAGAGAGATTATCCAGCAGGGCGACGTGAGTATCTCCAAAGTGGACACAACTGAAAATGTGTCTGATGCCATGACAAAGGGTTTGTCACCAGGAGTGTTTGAGAAACACATGGAGGGCATGGGTTTAAAATGTATGGGGAATTGGCTTTGATGTACAAGTGGGAGATTGTTGGACAAGTGTGTGTCCATCAAACCCGGTTCGGTCCAGTTCAACCCGGTTTACCTTTGTATTGAACATTTATACATTTTAGTTTGATATTGTCACATGCGATATAAACTTTTTGAGCATTATGTGTCCCTAAGTTTTACTTAAAATGGTAGTCACGGCTAGGGTTTGGGCTGGACACCCTTATCATATGGTCGTCGCATTGGGTATACATAGACATGTGATGTCAGGGTACGAATGCGAGTGCTCACATGGTTGATGTGTGCATTGGCGAAGAATCAACTTTGTCGATTCCCTCATGTATTACTGCCAGATGTAGGAAGGGATAGACATGTGTCACCAACACCCTGTACTTGAGGGAACCCTGTCACTGCAAAGTGTAATCGCATTCTTTGGTTCATCAATGACTGAGACTCAAGTGAGTCAAAGCCGGTGTTTTGGGAATGCGTGAACACTTTGTGAGTGAAGGAGTTATCCAACACGGTTACCACTGTCCGATTGGGGAACACCAAGATAGAGACTGTCTGTGCATGGTCGGATCAGAATTTGGATCCAGTGCCGTTTTGGAAATGGTTTTGCAAAAATCTATTTGACATAAAATGATACATTATTTATAATTATTTGAACAAAGTGTTTTATCGAGTTTTGCGGGATCCGATCAGATGCACAGACGCTCTTATATGGACATGAACTATGGATTGGGGTTTGGCAGTACATGTGTACATGCCCTAGATTCCATAATGATGGTGTTGATTAGTGGGGGGGTTATATATGATAATTGTCATCATATAGGGAGTTATTTAGAATTTGCTAATTTAATTGGATCTTTATTTAATTAATGGATATGGTGCTAATTATAATTATCCATTAATAATTAAATAAAGAATCTAATTAAAACTTTCCCTATTAGATTCTGCTTCTTCACCTGTGTAGCACTTTGAGTTTAAACAGAACTGCCAAATAAAGAGAGAGAGAGAGTCAGACTCTCACTGGGGATTTATTAAATCCTACTGGGATTTAATTAATTCAAATATTATAAATAGGGGACCATAAAACGTAGAAGGGAAGAGCTCTCCACGTTTTTGGGCAGACACTCTCTCTCCTACATTTTTTATCTCTCTCTCTCCCTCTTGTGATCTCTCTCTTCTTCTTCTTGCTTCTCTTATCTGTGTTTGAGAGTTAGGGTTTGAGAAACCCTAGATCTGTGCTGAAGAGTTCAAGAGCATCTAGGACTAGCTTGAAGAACCTTGAAATAGCACCATTGGAGGTTCAGATCTATTTTCTTAGAGCGCTCACTGGAGGAAGAACCACTGTCTATTGGAGGAGCAACACTTGAGGCTCACCAGGTCTGTAGTTCTTTATTAATTCCTTCAGTTTATTGATTATTAATATTTATGGGATGCGAAAGAAACTCGAATCGATTAATTTCCGCTGCGCATTCGAGTATGGGATGGATCTTTCTTGCCATGTGATGGACTAGAGATGAATTTCTCCGTCCCTATTGTGATAATTAATTTTATGGGACGCAATAGGGAAGGAGAAACCCTAATAAGGATGCACCAGGGTTCCCATGGGCGACCATAGAAAACCCTAAAATTTAATGGGGCACCCATGGGACACCATGGGATAACCCAGGGCGTGCAAAACCCTAATGTTGTAATATATTGGTTTCCCTAGGGAGCCATGGTTTGATCCTTGGACCTTTGTTTGACCAACACATGCTCCCCTTCCTTAATAAATCGTTCAATAAAACGGAAAATAAAACATAGAATAAATTAAGAAACTACAAAAATCTCTCTGTCTTCCGCCATTATATTTGGCGATTTTGGTTATAGAGACTCTCTTACCGTTTGGATTCTATTTACAATAAAAAAAATTGCAACTTTTTGGTTTTTGGGAAATGGGTGTTAAAAATTTATTGGGTTGTGAAATATGGTTTTTGGGAAATCGGTTTGAAGTAAACACTAAGCTTTCTATTTGAGATTAATAAAGTTCTGGTTTTCCACCCAAGGCAATTTGAAGTGTGGGAGCCATACAGCATCGACAAGGTTTGACAGTTAAGAATTCAACACGAGCAACGTTGATGTGGAACGAGTGAAATTTTTCATGAATTTAATTTAATCTACTCAAAAATAAGGTTTATAAAATTTAACCACCGAAGCAAAATTCTATTAATATTTTAAATCATCTCCAGTTGCGCTCTACCAAACCCTCTTTCTCCTGGCCGAGAAAAATCAGAAATAGCCAATAGGTAAGAATCTCTGGTATTCTGTGTTGGGTGTGTTGGTAATTTGTTGATAGCTATTGTTCTTTCTCTTTGGATGCTTGATTCGGACTCATGGTGGAGTGGATTTTTAGAGAGTGAGAGAGGGGTGGGTGGTGCTGGCGGCAGTAGTGTTGGAGGTGGTGGTGCGAGGCGGGGTTGCAAGGAGGTGGGAGTGGTTGTGGAGGAAAGATAAAAGGATGTAGGGGGTATTTTAGATTGTTCGTTTAACTTTTCTTACTCATATGGGGATTTGGTAAATCTTTTTAACATTGTAACTTATAATGGTAATACATATTTTATATCTACTAATTTTGTAAATCTTTTTATTATTTGGTAGATCTAGGTAATTCCCCTTTATTCTAAATTAGAATAATGAAGATATTAATTCAATTAATCAATTAACAATTAATTTAAAATAAAAAATTAAATATAATAAATATAAAAAACTATAAATTTATAGAATAAAAAAAAATTTAACGGAAACAGTTTTCTATCCGAGAGTGTGGCCTACACTAGCACTCCTATGTATCTATCTCTCTCCTCAAAACAAGGGGGCAGAGGTGTTTTTTCACATGGGGAGGAGACAGATAGACTCATGAGAATGCTCATGGAGGCCACACTCCGGAGTCCGGAGATTTTTTTTTCCTAAAAATTAAATATTAAAAGCTATAGAAATATATATATATTGAAAGAATTAAAACCCATAGTTTTTTTTTGTTTTTTTTTTTTGGTTGAAAATTAACACCCATAGCTGAAACTCTCAAAAATAGAGAGAGAGAGAGAGAGAGAGGGTATAAGGACGTGTGGACACTGTACATTGGGAGAAAAGGTCAGTTTTAAATCTAGAATTTCCAAATTATACCAAAAAAAGTAGAGAATGGAATAGGTAACTCTGTTCTCATTTGATAAACTTATGTTATGGCAGTTATTTAGACTTTAGATTGTAGGGTTCATCGGACTTACTTGGTAGGAGTAATTTAGATGATTCGTGGAGACTTTATTGATACATTTCCTTTTTTTTTTTTTTGGGCTTTTTCTGATGAATTCTTCTGGTAGAAATGACATATTTTGTTTATCTGTGTGAACATCATATCAGTTGGATTTGAGAATTCGTTTCTGTATTCTTTGGACTGGGTAGATATTTTTATACCTTTCTTCTATAGAATCTATTTTGTCAGCAAAATGTGGTGATAATGGTGATGGAGCATTATTCTGATAGAATAATTGACAAAATCTATAGAAAATATTCCATTACTTTCCATTAGTAATTGGGTTTTTCTTGTCTGATATCTTATTTATTTTCTTCTTTACATTGATTCTGTTACTGGGTTGAAGAGAGAAGGACAAAGAAGAATCATAATTTATATATCTACACTTGTCTGTTCGTTGGTTGAGTGTGGAAAATGGATGAATTTTTCGATGGCCTAGGTTGTAGATTGAGGTCATCAGGAATGGTAGCAGATTCGGTAATGATTGGGATTGTGAATTCTGCCATGGAAGAAAGATTTGATAAAGTGTGTTCTAAGGAAGGGAACATAGAGAGATTGAATGAGAAGTCAAGGTTCTATGAATTGGCAATATTGCAACTGGAATGGTGTTTAAAGTTTTTGCAGGAAGAGATAGACAGCTACATTGTTGAGAACAAACCTGAACGTGAGAGGTTGGTGTCAGATTTAACAGAAACCAGAGATCGGATTCAGAGACGGCTGGAGGAAACTGAGGTTGCTATCTCAGAGAAGGATCGAGAGTTGAATGAGAGATTGGAAAATGAATTGAAGCTTAGACAAGCTCTGGAAATGAAAGATAGGGAGCTCAAATCATTGCATTCAAACCCTAAGCCTAAAAGAACTAAAAGTGAGGGAGCAGAGAGCAGTTGGGTCGATTGGGATAAGGGTGTAGATGGTGAGTTTAGTGAATTGAGGAACACTGTTGATCAGAAGTTCTGGAATATTAAACAGACACTCAAGGATGAACAGATAAATTTAACGAGGGGTATGAGAAAAATTAACCACCACCATTCGGGTGCTTTCAATTCTGAACCTGATGAAGAATTGATGGGGGAGAAAAGAAATTGGCAGATTTGTAGAAAGACAGTTGAGTTTTATGAGTTTTATGAGAATAATAAAAGTTGTGAAATTGAGCCATTGAATTTTTCTTCAAGGCCAGAACTGAACACAGGATTTGAAAAGATGGGTTCAGACATAGACATCCTAAAAGAGACACTAGATCTTGCTTTTGGGATGATGGACAATGCCATTTCCTTGTCAGAGGTGGGGCCAATTGAACAGCAATGGAGGTGTAACATTGAGAAAGACATATCTGCAATTGTGTGTAGGGGTTTCCTAAGTGATATCCAAAAGAATTTTGAATCAAAAGTAAGTGAGGGGAGAAAGAAAGTTACTCTAGGCTTGCTGGGTGCTAGTTGGTCAAATTTGATGGATGAGATGACAGAACTGCGTCAGGAACTTGAACTATTGGTTAGTCAAACAGTGATTCCGGTAAAAGACCGTGACTCAGCCACTGTTCCATCTCAATCAGATGCAGGATACAAGGTTACAGTTCAATCTACAAATCATTCGAGAGAGAGCAGTGTTTCTGAAGGTGATTGTGGTTCTGCTGTGGGCAGATGTGACATGTCCAACGGAGCCTCTGTGAAGGTTGATAAACTAGAGCATATGGAAGAGCCACTTAAAGATGATCAAGCAGGTGGCAGTTGTAACTTCGTCTCTAAGATTGTAAGAAATCATGAGTCTATCATAAGGCAAAAAAATGAAGAGCTGAATTGGCTGAAGGGAGAAATTCTAAGAGAAAAGGGATCTTCAAGCTCGAGAAAGGATAAGGATTCTGATAGTCTCAAGAAAAGGATCCTTGATATTATTGTGAGACTAGACAATACTATCAAAGGGAGTGACAATCTGGATGCAAAGTATGATGACTACGAATGTATTAGTGAGGACAAAATTTTGCCTTCTAAGAGTTTATCACAATATGGGTTAGCAAGCGACAAAACAGCAGCCATTCATGATATGTCAAAGGTTCCTGAGAAAGTGGACAGAGAACCACATTTTTGTTCAGTTGATTCAGACATGAGAGAGGTAATAAAGCAACTAAAACAAGAAAGAGAAGATTCAAGTTTCCAAACCATGATAGCTGAAGATATTTATGTTATTTTTCTAAGGAAGGAAGTGAAGGATCACCTTGAGTTATATAATAATTTTGACACAGAAAGCCTAATAAAGGAGGATGTCTTTAAAGATTTCTTCAGGAAAATGGTGGATGAATGGAACAACGATGTCGAAAGCTATAAGTTTGAAAGCCAAATTAAGGAAGAGATATATCAAATTGTTTTCAGCGAGGTAGTCAGGGATTTTTGCTGCAGGGACTGCTTAACCTCAAAAGAATGTCTGGAAGCAAGGACTGAATGCGTGGTTCTGGAAGATTTCTCTTCTACCGACAATATGAATGAACAATTAGAGGATCTGGTGAGGGAGGATGTGTTAATGATTTACTTGCAGGAAATTGTGAAAGAATGGAATAAGGCAATAGAAAGTTATGACACTGAGGGCCACATCGGAAATGAATGGCAGGAAGCAAGAACTGAAGTCCTCTCTCCTGAAGACTCCTTATCTGCCGACAATTTGGTTCAAAATATGGATGGTATAATAACGGATGGTGTTTTAGCTGTTTACTTACAGGAAATGGTTAAAGAATGGAACAAAGCCATAACAACTTATTCCATGGAAAGCTGCATCAGAGAAGAGCTATATCAAACAGTGTCGAGTGAGGGTGTGAAAGATATTCGTAGCACCCTTAGTTTCACCTCAACAGAATATCAAGAGAACTGGGGAAAAGACAACCTTCTGAAAGAATTGCCGTCTAGAAACCTGTTGAATCAAAATTTAGGGGAACTAATAAGGGTGGATGTGCATGCAGTTTTCTTAAGGGAAATGGTCAAGGAATTGAACAGGGATATAGAAAATTATAACATTGAGAGCCATATCAGAGAAGACATATATCTCACTATTTTGAATGAGTTAGTGAAAGAAAGTGAGTGCACTCAAGGTTCCAACTTAATAGTATGTCGAGAAAACGGAAGTGAAAGAAATTTTCAGGAAGACTCACTTCGAACTAATGATATGCTCCAAAACATTGAAACCCTAATAAGTGAGGATGTGTTGGCACTTTTCCTACAAGAAATGATTAGAGAATGGAACAGTTTAATTGAAAATTATAATGTTGTTAGCCACACCAGAGGAGAGATACATCATATCGAGCCTAGTGAGCTTGTCAAAGATACTGCCATCTCTGCTCATATCAAAGTAAAGGAATGTCAAAATGCTCTAAGAAATAACTTCTTTCCAGAAGATTCATCATCTCGTAACATGTTTTTTCAATGTTTAGAATGCCTTGTTAGGGAGGACATATTATCCGTTTTATTCAGGACAATGGTACTGGAATGGAATATGGAGATAGAAAGTTATATAATTGAGAATCTCATCAAGGATGAGATAAATGGGATTGCCATCAATGGGGCAGTCAAAGATGTTAAGATTTACCTAACAGAATGTCAAGACACCAGGAATATGGACAATTATATGGAAGAATTACCATTCATCCATGAGTTTCAAAGTTCTAAACAGAAGGAAAATGAGAACTTGATACACAAATTGGGTTCTCTGTCCAGATGTTTTGATGTGAAGGACAAAATGACTGTAAGTGAGATCACTGATTTGGTGAAACAAAATCTGCATCTTGACCTTGTCTCTCCGGAACACAAAGAGTTAGATGAAAGGAACATTCAGACTGAAGGGATGTTGTTTGAAAATGACAATGTTCTAGCTTCAGCAAGTAATAATCTAAAGAAGACTTGGCGACAAATAATTATAAATAAGGCTCAGTTGAGGGAAATGGGAACCGCATTAGGCTTTGCAGTTGAAGATTTAGAACAGGTTGACAATCAAATTACTCCAATAAAAGAAATTACACAAGATGGAGAGAACTCCTTTGGCTTACCAAAAAGGAAAGAAGAGTTGCAAGCGATTGTAATGAAAATTTTGAAAGAATATGGGGATATCGAACACATGATGAATGAAAAATTTAAACGAAATACTTTGAGGTATTATTTCCTTACAGATGTTCTTCCTAATTCCTCAGTTCTATTTGAATTTTGCCAATGTGTATTTTCACTCATCCTTTTTTTCTGCCATCATAATAGTTCTCTCTGTAAGAGGATATGTATCAGTTTATGTATGGTGGTTGGCTAGCCATCATATGACTGATCTAATGGTTCCATCATTGCGGATCTGCCAATCCACAATGATTGAACAGTTCAATTGTAAGTAATTGAATTCTCTTTCGAGTCCCAACTCAATTACCATGTGCTTGCAAGTTATTATATAAAGTGGCCGGCTAGTATTTCATGTTCCTCCTTTTCACCAATTTTAGAACCTCATCACGAGCCCAATGTAACAATGTTACACTTTTTCAATACTTCTCGGTAGATTTTGTTAAGCCATTGCTTGTAGTTGTAGATCAGGTTTCCATCTTCTATCCCCCCCCCCCCCATTGTTCCACGAAAAAACTCGTTTGATTCATATGATTAATGGTTAACCATATCGGAGTGCATATAACATTCACCAATGGACTTGCCTTGAGTGTGGTAATTATTAAAATTTCTATGATTTCTTGAAAACACTAAGATGATTTCTTTTCTTCCTTTTTCTTTTTTTTCTTTTAACTAAAAATAGTATGACTTCAGTCTCAAGATGACTTCATTTTGAAGCGTCGTCAAATGCTTTGCTTTCCTTCTCCTTTTTTTTCCCTCCTATTTTAATTTAAAACCAGAATGACTTGGGTCTTGAGATGATTTCATCTTGAACCACCATGAACTGCTGTGGGAATTAAAAAGTGTGATAATTTTTGTTGAAGTGGCAACTGAGTGCATCTTATTTTACTCATCTTTCTTCTGAGTTATACTTATTGTGTCATCTTTCTAACACTAGTTACGTCATGGATTCTATAAGATCAATAATATTGCCATGAATTGAATAGCTTCTTTTCTGATGATCTTCAATTTAAATGCTGGACAAAACTTGTTTTATTGCTTTATGGAAACTGATGCAAAGCACTCTCTCTTAGATGCAAATAAACTGTAAAACATTGTTTTTGTGCAAGAGAAAGTTTATGAGTTTCCATGAAATGATTCTTATAGTATAACAACATATACCCTCTTCATGTATCCCTTACCGGCTTCAATCACTACCACCGGTAGTACTACTTAACTGTACAATGACCTCAGAGAAAAGATAATCCTAGAATTTTCTGCTCAAAGAAATTCATGAGAATAACAACAATTTTAGCGTAGCCCCAGATTCACTTACTTATCAATGCTTTACACCGTGACTCCAATTCGTATCTGTCCCTTGCCCACTCTTTTGAGCACATCACCTGAAATTGGCAGGTTATGTTATTATTCCTTATAACTGTAATAAGGATAAGCATTTTTCTAAAATTCATTTAAGGTAGCAGTAATTTTTCATCTCCTCTTTGAACAATGACATTTGGAGTCCTACCCATGAAGAATTGTGTGTTCTGTGAAGTGGGAACTTTTGTTTTATGCATCACTTGGTCTGATAACAGTCAACATTTAGGTGTAGTTGCAAGATTTTACCATGCAATATCTGAGCCCAATCACAAAGTATTAATTTGTTGCAAAAAAAAAAAAAAAAAAAAGAGCTTTTTAATTTGCATGAACACCCCTTCTGTTGTTATTATTGAAGGTCACATGTAAGTGTTTGTCTTTTATGCTGTTTTGTTGATTTTGACTGCATATTATTGTTCTTTTCAATTGAAAATCAAACTACAGAATTGGAATATCATGATTCTTATGTTAAACCAATTTCAGATTGGAGGAACTGCAATATCAATTAGATATACTTGTTGAGCATGTGGCCTCACTACAGAAAAAGGAGTTGCTTTATAGGAAAGCTTTTACAAGGAGATGTTTTGACCTTCAGAAGGCTGAAGCTGAGGTGATTGAACTGCAATTATTTCTTATCTATTGGTAATATAATCCAGATACTAAGCTTCTAAGCTGTTGCATTCTAAGCCTCTGTTTGAAGGGAATCATTGACTAATTCTCTTCTTTTTTTTTTGGGTAAAAATCATTGACTAATTCACTACACTACAGTACTGATGAAATCTTAGAAAATGGGAGAATGACTTGTGTAAATGAGACACAGGCCAGCTTTATTTATAATGAAGAATAGAAAATTCTAGAATGAGTGCAAGACCAAAATACTCCTATTGACAATTATATCCTTGTACCCATATTACAACAAGTAATTTTTTAATTTTCTTACTCCATTTAGGCTTCCATTTCCTTGCCTGAATTATATTGTTATTCCTAATTTTGCTTGGTTTTGTAAACTTCTCAACACTGAAAGTCTGGGTGTTGTGTGCATGTTCAAATACAGGTTGATCTTCTTGGTGATGAAGTAGATACACTTCTGAGCCTTCTTGAGAAGATATACATAACAGTAAATCACTATTCACCTGTTTTGCAGCATTGTTTTGGGGTGAGATTTATTCCAGTCTTTGGGAACTTTCTTTATCTAAATGTGTGGGCTTATCTACTTATGTTCTGTTGTTTGTATGTTTACTTGTTTATATTTAGTACTTACTTTTACAGACTGTTAGAATCATCTTATAATTACCAATAACATATAAACTTCAGAGATGAGAGCAACACATTTCAGGAAGTTCTCTGTACTGTAGTAATAAGATGTGCAATTAAAACTATGGAGGAACTAGGTGAGCTTTCAAGTGTATGTTCTAGGTAGCAAGTATGGTACCAGTTTAGCTATCAAGAATTGAAAACAAGTACCAGTTTGCAAAATCCAACACTTGTTGCAACTTGCTAGGCCTTACATTAGTATGATGAAAACTAGAAAGAGACATAAATACTATTTAGTTATTACCAATTAATAAAATGTTAAATTTCATCCTGGAAAACACTCAGCGTCATTAGATATACTGTTTTGGTTACTGAAACTAAAAAAAATAGATATACTATAGTTGTACTTTTATAGATGTGGAAGATAGCATATTGACTGACTCTTTGCCTTGTTGTGTAAATGAACCTATCTAAAACAAAAATATGCCTCCACTCCATCTAACCGTTAGAAACAAAGTAAAATCTTTTATTGAATCAATCATCTCTCTTCTATTACAATCTTAGCATCTGAGTTGACTACACCTTTTCCTTCCTCAATCTGTTAATGTAATTATCCCGAACCAGAAAACTGAGCTAGAAGCTAGTACAAACAGGATTGCAAAACAGGGGAACAAACCAGAAACTTGAGTGAAACAGAGCTGCCGTTGGTTGAAGAATTTGACAGAATCTGACTTGTGAACTTGAAAAAAAAAATAGATATAAGGTATAAGGGATAAGAGGGACCTGCAGTGATTTTGGAATCCACCAAAACACTAAGTCCACTCTTCTGATGCAGTTAAAATTGTCCAATTGGGTCATTCAGGCTTCAGAAAACTATATTTTGGCACATGGTTGAGTTCTATGGACCTTGGGCTTTTTATTTTTGGGTTAATTGATGTGATGGGACAAATTTATAAAATCATAAAGTGGGGTACAAGTTATTACACAGGATTAGTAGTTAAGTGTTTGAGTTAGATTAGAATACTTAATAGGTAAATAGAGTTCTGTTTTAAGTTTATTTACTTTATTGAGTGTGTGAGCGTAATTAGGAGTCTTTTTACCAGTAAAATTAGGAATTTTAGAAGGTCAAATCCCTATCAATTAGAGATGATTTGAGTAAAGAATATGAGTTTATTTTAAGAATATGAAGGTCTTCTCTTCTTCTCTTTTCTTCCTCCCTAGAAGATCGATCTCATCTCTCTTCCCTTCCCTTACATCGATCTGATTTCTTTCCTTAACAACACAATTGCTTTGTTTATCTCAGATCTAATAGATTTGATTATTGGGCCTGCTTGCATCTGAGATCTATAATCTGAATTTTCTGATTGCATTACTTCCACTATAGAATCCACCTTAGCCTTCGCTTGGAGGAATCTGCCAAGCACAATATTGAATCCATAGCAGCAATTACTAAATCCACAGCAGAAAAGCTTCGGAAATATTGAACTTATAGTACTTCAAATTATTCTGAGAAGTCTATGGCCTTTACATCTATTTATAATATGCGAAAACCCAGGATAGCAGCAGAACTAATTACAAATAACTTTTATCCAAAAGAAAATAATACAAAACAAAAACCTCTTTAACTATAAGACTGACTAGATAGAGATAAGAGATAAGTTGGATTGTTAACATTAGACATTTTCCAGCTAAATACAAGATAAAATAATAAATAAGAAGTGAAATAGAAAAACAAATACTAAAACCCCAACTAGTCTCATATTCCTATCTCTTGCCCATATTTTAGTCCCATTAAAGTGGTCAAATACAATGAAAATCCATTGAATTAAAATCCCAATACATATGTAACCCAACCCAAGGCTTATTTCCACTAAAATAAGCCCCACATCTGTGATTTATCTGCATCAATTCCCCTTGTTGAAAAAAAAAACCTTGTCCTCGAGTTTTGAAGTGATGTAAAATCACCACCACACGATTAACTTTCATTTTGAAATAAAGTTTTAGCTTCTCTCGAACAAGAAGAATAAAATCAGCAACTCTCAAATCCTTCACGCCTAAGAATTGATTGCTCTGATACCAAATAATGTAAACTAACCTCAATCAGAAACATCAACCTAAAGACTAGCACAAACAGGATCATTTAATAGGGGAACAGACTGGAAAATTGAGTGAAACAGAGGTGCTGCAGGGTAAAGAATTTGACAGAAATCTAACTTGTAAACTTGTATAAAATAGATAAAAAATTAAAAAAAAAGAATAACAGGTCAGGACTCAGGAATTAACTTGTTAAAATCTACCAAATCCCATGAAGAGAATCCACTCTTACACTATTGAATAGACCTTAGCCTTCACTAGGAATAAACCAAGCACACTACTGAATCCACGATAACAAACATTGAATCCATAGAAGCAAAATTCAGAAAAAATGAATTGATATTACTTTAAATCATCTAAAAAGCATATGACCTTTACATCCATTTATAATGTGAGCTAATCCAAGTAGGAGAGCACCAGAACTGATCACAAATAACCTTATCCAAAAGAAAATAACAAAAAATAGCAACCTATTTTGCTAAAAGACTGACTCTAGAGATAGAGATAAGATGGGCTACTAACATCAGGCCTATTCCAGCAAAAGATAAGATAAACTAATAAATAAGAAATGAAATGGAAAACAACTACTATAACCCCAAGTATTCCCACATTCTTACCTCCTACCTATATTTTAGGCCCGTTAAAGTTTTGATACCAAATAATCCCGAACAAAAAAGTACAGCTAGAGACTAGTATAAATAGGATCACAGAATACAGTGTTCCCTAGAAAATTGAGTGAAACAGAGGTGCCGCAGTGTGAAAACTTTAACTGAATTGAACAAAAGAGAGAAATATAAAGGGATAATAGGGCAGGAATCCCTACAGTGGTTTTGGAATCAACTAAAACCCATGAAAAAATCCACTCGTCAACTAAGGAATCCACCTTAGCCTTCACTTAAAACTCACCAAGAACATTATTGAATCAACAATAGCAACAATTCAGAAAAACTGAACTGATATTATTTCAAATTGTTCTGATAGGCCTATGGTCCTTACATTTATTTGCAATGTGAGCAAACCCAAGTAGGATAGCATAGAATCGATTACAGTCAACCTTATCGAAAAGAAAATAATAAAAAAAACAACCTATTTTACCAAAAGACTAACTCCAGAGATAGAGATAAGCTGGATTGCTAACATCAGGCCTGTTCTAGCTAAAGATAAAATAAAATAATAAATAAGAAATGAAGTAGAAAACAACTACTAAAACCCTAACTAATCCTGTATTTATACTTACTCATATTTTAGGTCCAAGTGACCAAACCCAATGAAAATCCATTGAACCAAAGGCCCAATATATAGGATGCCCAATCCAAGGCTTATTTCCACTAAAATAACCCAACTTCATTACTAGAACGAGAATCATGACATAAAGAAGATGCTTCCACTGCCAATTTTTTTTTTTACCATTTTCTCTCAGCATTTTTACCTAAAGCAGCTTCAGTCATCATCTTGCAGTTTGCACCATATCCGTACAATAAATTCATGAAATACCCTCTCTTCCCCTTTCATAGCATGCACACAGAGGCCAACATACACATATATGTAAAAATTACTTGTCATGAATTTTTGCTTTATTTCACCAGAGGATATCTTTTTAAGTGATAAGGGTTGCTTCTTTGCAGGTTATGGACATCTTAGACTTGATTAGAAAAGAATTGAGTGGTATATCTGTTTGTAGTCTCCATAAACAATAAAAGACTTCCATGACAAGTATGGTACTCTCTCTCTCTCTCTGTTCCAGCCTCCTTTCTTTTCAAAAAAAAAATCATTAAACAGCTTAAGAATGCAACTTAAGAAAGGACCCTTCAAAGGTGATCATGGCGGAGGTAGATGACCCTGTGCAGATGGTGGGAGTTACCGAATATCTCTTTTCTGTCTTACCTTTCCTTCCATTTCTTTGGAAAAGGTTGTTCTAATTAAGATGATTGGTTGGTGTAGGCAAATAAAAAAACTGAACTTTATTCTGCCATCATACTTCAATCTACCGATGAAAACTGAAAAGTGTATGGATCTTCCAAGAATGTGATGCCTTTACATGTAGACAGCGTTTGGTATGCATTCTTGGAATCTATGTCGATTTTGCATTCTTAGATGATAAAAATAGTTGTTTCTATCATCTGAGAATGCAAAATCCACCTAGAATGCATACCAAACATGGCCGTAAACATAAAATTCTTGTCTTTGTCAGAAAGTTATTCATGATTGTTGAAGCGGACTAAAGTGATGATACAGAATAAAGTCTTAGAGGTACAGATCTAGGTAGACTTTTCTTGCACAATAGGTTCAATCTATCAAAGTCACAGGGTGAAACTAACAGTCATGACATTAGCATTACTTTGTAAATTTTCTTGGTCCTTTGGCTAATTGGTCAGCCTTCAGATTGTCAAAACATGTATGCTTCAAAAAATTCTTATGTTTAGTTATTGATATAATATATTTTAAAGAATTTGAAATTCAAAGAATGGCAGAGAACCAGAGAATTATATTGTTAACGCAAACACCAAGAAACACGAAGAAAACAAAACAAAGCAAAGATGACATAGAGATTTAATGTGATTCATACACCAATATGATGTGCTACATCCACGGGCAAAACTGAAGATGATTCACTATATAATGGAAGAAAAGTACAATGGAGATCTCTCCAGAACACCAAAAGTTGCAGCAAGAACTCTCCCAAAAAACATTAACACGAAAACCCCAGATAAAAATCCCATTCGTGTTGCCACCAAAAAGATAGTCGGAGTGGGGCAAACTTCACAACGGGTACAAGAATTCAAGACACACATAACATTTACTAATAATAGCTGAAAGTTAAGGCTCTATCTTGGTTTTGAGGGTACAAGACTGGTATCAGTTTGGGCTCAAGGACCATCCATGTTCTCAAGTTAAGTACTGTTGGATGGGACCCCAGGTAAGAGATCATTTAGACTGATAAATAGTTTGAATGGATCATCCAACCATGCATATTTTCTTCTTTTTTTCCCTTTAGATATAAGTAACTAAAATTTTTAGTAGAAATTTCTGAAACTGTAAATAAAAATTTTAGTGAGAAGATCAACATGAGATGCATAAGAATGAGAAAGAAAATACAGAATAATGAATTTTATTGCATGCCGTGGTTATTTATTTATGTTGATGATATTATCTTTTACTCTGTTTCCACATCTATATTAAACTATGGCTAAATTTTCCTTTTGATTGCCTTAAATTTTACTCCTGCAACACAATTATCCTTTTGGGTATGGTTCCTTCTTTTTGTGTTATATTATTTTTTCCATGGTCTCTACGAGAGCACTTCAAATAAAAACTAATTCTATTCTGGTTGCGGGACTATGATATACTCGTGGTTCACATAGGATCTTAAACCCAAGCCCTCTTGTACACTCTTCTCTCCCCTTTCATTCTCTCTACCTTGGCTTCTCACTACTTTATTTGGCAGACACCTCTCTCCTTTCATAGGATTTTTTTCCACTCTTGAAAGACTCCATCTTCTTAAAGACTTCACTTCTTGGAGGACTCTACCTTCTAAAAAACTTCTTCTCTTGGAGACTTTACTCTTGCTCTTTTGGAGACTCTACCTAATGAGTCCTAGGTAGGAGTAATCCCACTAGGAACCAGGGTAATAGGATCTCTTAACAAGGCTGGCCGATTGGGATAGCTTAGGCTAATTAGGGCAGAATTAGGGTTATGGTTAGGGTTTCGACTTAGGGTTTTATTTGGTAATGATGTGCAGAATTTTATGAGTCTAATGGTATAAGTTGGATCAAATTTGGTTGAGGTTGGAATTCTAGGGTTTTGGGTAGGATGCCTTATGAAAATGGACTGTTTGTAAGATCTAGGGTTTAGGGGCAGATTTTAGGAAAGAGGTTTATAGGGTATCAATGGGCAGGTCTAGGGGGTTTAGTAAACTACTTACTTGAAAGATTAAATCTTCAATGGTAGCAGCTTTGAAGAACTAGAAGAAGGACCTCCCGATCTACAAGATGCAAGGAGTCGATCGGAGTCCACCAATCCCTTCACCTTGATATTACCCACAAGGTAGCCTTGATATTACTCACAAGCACTCAACAGAGCAGAGCAGCAGCTATGGCAGCAAACAAAAGCTTTTTCATTAATCGAATTCGTGTCCAATGCTGGCCTCCCTTACAAACTTATATAGAAGACTCAAAAATAGACTTAGATACTAAAAAGGAATGGCCTAACCTTATCCCTAACCTATTAGGCAACTTAAACTGACTAAGAAACTCAAATAGACTCAAAATAGAGTCTTAATGACTTAAAACAACTTAAACTACTTAAAATAAAGAAGATTCCCTAGTAGCCAATAGAATATAAGAACCTCTTAGCCAATAGGATCACTTCACTTAAATTAGACCAATTGAACCAATTGGATGCAACCAATTTAAACCGGCTCAATTAAAAACACACAATAAAAACTAAGTATTGGGCTAATCCCGTATGCAACCTATGTACCTCTATTTTAGGCCCAGAAAAGTGGCCTATTACATTCGAAACCCATGGGATCAAAGGCCCAACATGTATGTAACCCAACCCTAGACTTATTTCTAATGAAACAAGCCCTATTTGGTGATGAATCTACATCAACTCTCCCCAACTTGAAAAAATTCATCCTCGAATTTTGTAGTGATGAGGGGTAATCAACATGTGATCAGCAGCTTTGACCACCCCCAAACAGAATTCCAGTGAAGCAGGAACATTAGGAATATAGTCTTCAAGGCGTGGAGCTTTCTCTTCGAAGAACCATGGTGGCATAACAAACTCTATGTGCTCTACTTCTGAATCAGCACCAACTGTGAATGCCCTATCCATAGAGTCTTTAGTGTTAGCAACCTTCTCATCTAATACTTGAGATACAAGTTCCACCTCTTCAAGACCAACATCTTGAATATCATTGATCTCCTGTGGAATATTCTCAACCACCTCTTCATCTTCTGCTGTTTCAGCTTTGTCTACTTTGGCTTCTTCAAGGTAGACCTCTTCAGTAGAATCTTCCACATGTTGACTTTCCATCTTTGAAGCTCCAAGCATTGTCCCTTTCTTTTCATCACAATTCACTGTGATCACTTCAGCTTTGTCTTCAACTTGTGCTCTCTCAATTTTCGTTGGCAATGTACATTTGTATTCAGCCGCTAATTTAACACTGGTGATGTCAGATTTCCAACACTCTTCAACTTGCAAACGGAATCTCATTGATGGAGGCTTCAAGTTGTCTTCAGATTTGAAGGCCTTTTGGTGGTGATGTTGTCGATGGGAATTTAAATTACCTTGTTGTAGAGCTCTGAACGTCTGTGGGAAATATTTCTTACTCAGATCTTCTTTCATCTCTGCCCATGTAATAGGTTCTCTACCACGGTAGTCAGGATAATCCATCTGGGTTTTCCACCAATTATGTGCTGGTCCCACTAGCTTGGTATGTGCTAGTCTCATTTTCCTATGCTCAGGCAAATCATACCAATTAAAATAATCATCTAAAGCAGCTAACCAATCACAAAATACCTGTGGATCTGGTCTGCCATCATAGTCTCTCAACTCATACGCCTCTGGAGGTCTATGGCATCTCCTGTAATCTTTGTATCCTCTGTTCCTATCTTCACTATGATCTCTGTCATGCCTACGTCGATCCCTATAATCTCTGTCTTCTTTGTATTGATCTGTCCTTAGGGCTCTTTGTGCTACCGAATTGACTTGATATTTGTCCTTTTCTAGGAGAATGTTGTTGTTCCTTACTGGAGTAGTTTGGTGTTGCTCAATTCGCTGCAATGTTTCACTTATAGCCCTTTGACCAGCATAAAACTGCTGAAGCTTCTCCAAAATTTTGTTCAAAGGGTCGATGGAGACAGAGGTAATGGGCTGGCCATGCTCATCCATGGCTCTGATACCAATTTAATGAGTCCTAGGTAGGAGTAATCCCACTAGGAACCAGAGTAATAGGATCTCTTAATAAGGCTGGCCGATTGGGACAGCTTAGGCTAATTAGGGCAGAATTAGGGTTATGGTTAGGGTTTCGACTTAGGGTTTTATTTGGTAATGATGTGCAGAATTTTATGAGTCTAATGGTATAAGTTGGATCAAATTTGGTTGAGGTTGGAATTCTAGGGTTTTGGGTAGGATGCCTTATGAAAATGGACTGTTTGTAAGATCTAGGGTTTAGGGGCAGATTTTAGGAAAGAGGTTTATAGGGTATTAATGGACAGGTCTAGGGGGTTATTTTGGTATAAAGAAGTTAGGGTTTGGATGAGTTACAAAATTCTACAATTTAGGGCAGAATTGGATTTAGGGTTTTAGGGTTCTAATGGATCTATGGATTAATGGAAGGGGTGATAATAGGAGTAGATGGAGCTTAGGTTAGAGGATTAGAAGAAGAAGGTTGAATGCTGAATTAATAAATTACTTACTTGAAAGATTAAATCTTCAATGGTAGCAGCTTTGAAGAACTAGAAGAAGGACCTCCCGATCTACAAGATGCAAGGAGTCGATCGGAGTCCACCAATCCCTTCACCTTGATATTACCCACAAGGTAGCCTTGATATTACTCACAAGGTTCACTCAACAGAGCAGAGCAGCAGCTATGGCAGCAAACAAAAGCTTTTTCATTAATCAAATTCGTGTCCAATGCTGGCCTCCCTTACAAACTTATATAGAAGACTCAAAAATAGACTTAGACACTAAAAAGGAATGGCCTAACCTTATCCCTAACCTATTAGGCAACTTAAACTGACTAGGAAACTCAAATAGACTCAAAATAGAGTCTTAATGACTTAAAACAACTTAAACTACTTAAAATAAAGAAGATTCCCTAGTAGCCAATAGGATATAAGAACCTCTTAGCCAATAGGATCACTTCACTTAAATTAGACCAATTGAACCAATTGGATGCAACCAATTTAAACCAGCTCAATTAAAAACACACAATAAAAACTAAGTATTGGGCTAATCTCGTATGCAACCTATGTACCCCTATTTTAGGCCCAGAAAAGTGGCTTATTACATTTGAAACCCATGGGATCAAAGGCCCAACATGTATGTAACCCAACCCTAGACTTATTTCTAATGAAACAAGCCCTATTTGGTGATGAATCTGCATCACTACCTCTTGGAGGACTTCACTTCCTTGGGAGACTTAAACTCCTTATAAAACTTCTAACACCATGGAATACTCTACCTTAGAAAGCTCTAATTCTTTGGAAGACTTTACTCCCTTGGGAGACTCCACATTCTTCCACTCTCTTGGAAGACTACTCCCTTTAGTAAGACTGCATCTTCTTCCACTCACAAGTCTCTTCTAATCCTCATTCGAAAATCCCAAATGGCAACTCAACTAGACTGTTGACCCAAATCCATCTAACTGGTCTAAATGAAAGATACAAACCTTCGTATTTTATATGAATTAGAAAAAGAAAAAAAAATCACTACCAGGCTGCACAAGACAGCGCAAAATATTGAGCTTAGCTGGAGAGGACAATACCTCTCTTATTGAGGCTGGCTCATCTTCATCCCTTGGAACACAAACAAAGATGTCCCCCTCAATCTCAAAATGACTACGGGGAATGTGTCCACGTGTGCTCCTTCGGGCAAAGGGATCTTGACTTTCGGGTTGTGCGCTTTCACTAAGTAGCGCACTCCCACTGGGTTGATGATCACTTTCACCCTCTCTGGCGATCTCATGATGAGTTGTTAATTCCCCACCATCACCAAGAGTAGGTGAAATGTTTTCATCAGTCTCTATCTCAAAGAGATCAAGATCTCTGCTAGCGTCTCTAATACTAAGGAAATCTTTCTCAAGAAAATCAATATCGCGGGACTTGGTTTCGGTCGTTCCTCCATCTTGATGTTCACCATACATTAAATAGCCTTTTGAACTATCGGAGTATCTTAAAAAGCTATTCTTTTTAGCTCTAGGGCCAAGTTTCTCAAACTTATGGGAGGTACTATGAACATATTCAGCACATCCCCATGATCTTATATGTCCCAAAGTGGGTTTTGATCTTATGGGAGTGGAAGGAACTTATTGTGATGGCACACAGTTAAGGACGTAGGTAGCAGTCAATAGAGCGTCCCCCCAAAAAGATATTGGGAGGTTGGCATGCGCCATCATTGAACTAACCATATCTAAAAGAATATCTGCTACACCATTTTGTTGCGGGTTGTAAGGAATAGTTAATTGCCTGTGATTCCTTTTTCCTCACACAGTTCTTTAAATTAATCTGACAGATATTCGTGTCCTCAGTCAGTGCTTAGAGTTTTTAAACTCTTTCCTTGTTGATGCTCAAACTCTGTTACAAAGCGTTTGAAACAATCTAATGCTTCGTAGCGGTGAGCGATCAAGAAGACATAACCATGTCCGAATGGACAAGCTCTAGGGTCTGGGTTGCTCGGATTGCCTGTCCAAAAGGCTTCCAGTGGGCCTTACTAACTAAACAGGGCTCATATGTTGGTAGGTTGATTTTAGCAAGTGGGCCAAGAAGGTCTTCTCTAGCTAACTTTACCATCCTATCTTGACGTATGTGTCATAGTCTAGCATACCATGCAATTGATTCTAAATTATTATAAGCATTAATCACAAAAGATGAAGAAGAAACCACAGGATTTACTAAATCTAGTTTAATAAAACCATTCTCAAACTTATATTGTTCAAATAGACCACCAGCTAAATGTATCCCAAACAAATCACCATAAAAAACAATTGAAAACCATTCTCAAACTTACATTGGATTTTCAGTGCATATAGCACATCATGAAGAAGTAAGATGCGCCCAGTGCGCAAGGTGAGCTGATAGGTACCAACTCCTCGAATCGTTTCACTTGTGCCATTTCCCATGTAGATGCTTTGGGAGCCATCCAGAATCTTCCTATAATCTATAATCCCCCTCAATCACGCATTATGTGTCTTGTTGCTCCTGTATCCACTATCCAATCAGATTGGGTATGGGCAAATCAAAACATGTGTACACACAAAAGTACTAGGAGAGAGGGATAGAAATGGTACCTTCTTCGCTTCAGTGCAATCACGAGCGAAGTGCCCCATCTTTTGGCAGTTATAGCATATGACCTTGGTAAGATCTCTTTTTCCAGCTCGCTTGCCACATTTGCACTTGGTGAATTTGCCTCCACTTGGTGCAGCGTTCTAAGCTTGTCCTTGATTCTCTGTTTTCCTTTGTCTCTTGCGTTTAGACCTAGAAGTCTTGCATTTTCCCGTTTGGGCGACAAGGGCTTGTATTTGGATCGCCTCTAGTCGCTCTGTCTCTAGTTCTACATGAGTAACAATGTCACTGAAAGCTTTGACACTGTCGTTATGTGTGAGAAATATTTTCATTTGGGCCTATGAATCAGGTAACGTCCTAATGACGGCTTGAACTTGCAACTTATCGGTAAGGATTACCCCAGCATCATCTAATTTTCTGATTATGTCTTCACAACCCTAAGGTGTTCAGTCATGGTGTGCTTAGGGTCCTTATGGTACATCTCAAATTTCAAGGTCATGGCACGCAGCCTTGTAGTTGATGTACCGTCACAGTCTATTTTAACCTGATCCCACATGGACTTGGCAGTTTCGCATTTCTCATATTGGCCGATGAGATTGTCGTGCATCAAGCTTAATATAATAAAGCGAACACTACGGTCTTTCTTAAACCAAGCTTCATAGGCCTCTTTGTCTTGATAGTGACAGGAGGTGGTGCCCTCATCGGTTTGGCCATATCAAAGGTGAGGTGTTCAAGGCATTCTTGTTCATTTAGTAAGAACTTAATCTTACGACGCTATATATCATAGTTGGTTCCATCCAACTTATTGCCTAGGTTAAGTTCAATAACGGTCTTGGTAGTCATCACTACAATCCATATTATGTAAGGGAGGACATTTAGTACACATTCAAAAATTTTGTTCAAGAAACCCTGATTAAAAATTAATGATTTTCTTCCACACGGTGAGACCAAAAATTTTTCGCTAAGCTCATAATCAAATCTCACAAGTGTATGGATTTGGGAACATATAATTTCAATCGATTTCAAACAAAGGAAAGGGCATCTCCAAATCACATGATAATGCACCATACATCGGGTGCGCAAGGGTCTCACACAAGATATCCAAATTGGTACTTAAAGTGATATGCCGAGTCGATACAAGAACATGATACGTAGTGCAATAGCTTCCCTTTACATGACTTCTCAAAAATAAAACTTTAAAATTACAAACGTATCTTTACATTTAAGAAACCTAGTACATCACTACTAGGGAGCACCGCACTTTGCATCATATCCAAGTACCAACTCTATCGCACATACGTCAAAACATATCCCTTTCACAAGCACCAATAAATTTTTCATCCCATATGATATTAAAAAAAAAGGGAGAATGTTTTCTGTGCCGCAACGCAGGCTACGCTTAGGCACATGGGCAACCTGTGCAGGGGGCAGGGTGGTCATTGCGCCCACCCTCATGTGCCTGGGGGCAGCTTGCACTGCGGCACAGAGAACAACACCCTTAAAAAAAATATGGGTTACATGGGATGGAGTTTGACATTGTTTCCCTAATGGTACGAGTCAAAGAAAAATCAATACCGCTATGAGAGGGTATTATTAACATTTTTATTATTTGTACACATCTCCCAAATGATTTTAATATTACCTAGGAAAAATATAGGCTGATATGGGATAACTCCTTATCTCCCATTTTCTTCCCATGGATTTTTCTCTCATGGATTTCTTGCTAATGGGCAACCCCATATCATAAAAGAGATCATCCCTAAAAAATACCCTGTAAATAGCCTTGAATTGAATGCTTAAGTGATCTAGATTGATCACCCAACCCTTTTATTTATAGTAAAAGAATTACAACTAGTCATAATCAAAGAAGGAATGCTACCTTTGCCTATTCCTATTACGAATTCCTAATAGAGATCGGCT
The DNA here is from genome assembly GCF_018873765.1 of Telopea speciosissima. Classification (NCBI taxonomy): domain Eukaryota; kingdom Viridiplantae; phylum Streptophyta; class Magnoliopsida; order Proteales; family Proteaceae; genus Telopea; species Telopea speciosissima. The sequence continues at coordinate 28,177,675 of NC_057920.1, forward strand.
AAGGAGAAAATTACAGGAAAAAGGACAAACCTACATGACAAAATTACTGCTATCGGGTAAAGCTACTTATTTTACCACTCCCCCTCAAGTTGGAGCATAAATATCAACCATGCCCAACTTGACAAGAATAGGATGAAAAACCTTCCCACTTAAGCCTTTAGTAAACACATCAGTGAGTTGGTCAGCAGACTTCAAAAAAGGAACACAGACTAGCCCTCCTTCCAACTTCTCTTTAATAAAATGTCTGTCAACCTCCATGTGCTTCGTACGATCATGCTGAATAGGATTGTGAGCAATGCTAATGGCAGCTTTGTTGTCACAATACAACATCATGGGAAGATGCATAAGAGTACCAAGATCTTGTAATAATCCTTTGAGCCATAACAACTCACAAATACCTTGTGCCACAGCGTGAAACTCTGCTTCAACACTAGACCTTGCCACTACTTTTTGCTTTTTACTACGCCATGTAACAAGGTTGCCACCAACAAATGAGCAATAGCCAGCAATGGACATTCTATTAGAGGAACCAATCCAATCTGCATCAGTATATGCTTCAACATGAAGATGGCCATTCGGAGATAAAAGAATTCCTTTTCTCGATGCTAACTTTAAATACCAAAGGATCCAGATAACAACATCCATGTGAGAGGAATGAGGATCATGCATGAACTGACAGACTATACTCATAGATACTGCTATGTCAGGTCTTGTATAAGATAGATAAATTAGCTTACTAACCAATCTCTGATAGCGACCTTTGTCGACCGATGTACCCTCATTTTCTTTAAGTCTGATAGTAGCATCCATAGGTATATCAGAAGGATGACACCCTAGCATCCCAGTCTCGGTCAATAAATCTAGGATGTACTTCCTTTGAGAAAGAAATATGCCTTTAGAAGATCGAGCAACTTCTATCCCTAGAAAGTACTTTAGGTTTCCCAGATCCTTCATTTCAAACTCTTAGCCAAGGTAAGTCTTCAACTACGTGATCTCATGATTGTCATTCCCGGTCACCACAATATTATCCACATAAACTATGAGGGGGATCACCTTTTCACCATTCTTCTTTATAAACAGGGTATGATCAACACTACGCTGCTTATAACCTACAGAGACCATTGCCTTGTGAAATCGTCCAAACCAAGCACGGGGGACTGTTTCAGCCCGTATAAAGCATGCTTCAATTTACAGACTTTCCCACTAGTTTTATCACAAGAGAAACCTGGTGGAATGTCCATATACACTTCCTCGTCAAGTTCTCCATGGAGGAAGGCATTCTTCACATCTAATTGCTGTAATTCCCAGCCCAGATTCACTGCACAAGAAAGTAGCACTCTGACAGTGTTTAGTTATGCAACTGGTGCAAAGGTCTCCTGATAATCGATCCCATAAGTCTGAGTAAATCCCTTTGCAACCAAACGTGCTTTGTATTGATCCACAGTGCCATCTACCTTTTGTTTCACCACAAACACCCACTTACATCCAACTGGTTTCTTTCCTGGAGGAAGAACCATAAGCTCCCATGTATCATTCTTTTGTAAGGCTTTCATTTCTTCCACATTACTGCCTTCCACTTTTCATCTGTAAAAGCTTCTTGCCAATTTTAGGGAATACTAACAAAAGAAAGAGAAGAGACAAATGTACGAAAGGATGGAGAAAGGGAATCATAAGAGACTACATGGGAAATAGGATGCTAGGTACAAGCCCGAATACCTTTACGATGAGTAATAAGTAAATCATGAGAAGAAGGAGAAGATATGTTACCTAGAGATTGATCTCGTTCCAGGGCCGGCAACTGGATGGGTGCTGGTGCTGCAGTGGATAGGAGCTGCTTGTGTTTGGAGTGTCCCCTGTGATAGGTTTGGAGATTAGTCATTAATTTTCTTCTGAAATTCCCTAATGGTTTGTTGGACTGGAGTCATGTCCCCCTGAAGGGAATTGTCACCAGTAGGATTTTCAGCATCATCTAAGTTCCCCCCTGGGGAAAATCCTGTCGGGCACCAGTAGAGGGAAGAGGGGTGGAAGCAATAGTTTGTTGAGGGGTGGGATCAATAGTCGGTTGGGCCTGGGTCTGGGTCTGGGTCTGTACCAGAATGTCTACCATCACATCTTCACTGAAAGTCTCCCCCTGAAGAGGTGTAGATTGATAATAGGAGAGAGTTTCATGAAAGATAACATCCATACTGGTCAAGGTACGGCAGGTACGAGGATGGTAACACTTATATCCCTTTTGGGATGGAGAATATCCCAAGACCATACAACGGACTCCACGGGGTTTGAGTTGGCCAGGAGATCGGGTATCCCAAACATAACAAACACAACCAAAAGCCTTAGGTGGGACGACAAAGGAGGAAGAACCCTGTAGTAAAGTAGCAGGGGTGTTAGAGTCAAGGACTCGGGTAGGGAGCCTATCGATTAGATAGGCAACAGTCAGGACAACATCTCCCTAATATTGGGAAGGGACAGAATGGACAAACATAATAGCCCGTGTCACCTCAAGGAGGTGGCGATTTTTCCTTTCAACCACACCATTTTAGGCTGGGGTATCGACACAACTGTTCTGATGGAGTATGCCATGGGCAGTAAGGTAGTGTTGGAACTGACCATCCATGTATTCTTTACCATTGTCACTCCTCAATATCTTGAAAGTGGCATTGTATTGGGTCTGAATCATCTTATGAAAATTTTGAAAACAAGAAAAAACATCGCTTTTGTTAAGCATTAAATAGACCCACGTATTCCTAGAATAACAATCAATAAAAGAAACAAACCAACAATAGCCTTTCAGGGATGGTTTTCGGCTAGGACCCCAAGCATCAGAATGAATAAGATCAAAAGGAGAAGAATTTCTTTTATTAGAAATAGAATAAGTAGAACGATGTTGTTTAACCAAAACACATGCTTCACAAAAAAAAATCGTTCTTATGACATTCTTTACCTAATGCTGGAAATAAAATGGATAATGTTCCTAAAGGGGGGTGGCCTAGTCTGTTATGCCATTGTTGAAGTTCAGAAGAAACTAATGAGCTTTGATGAATAGGAGCAGCCAAAGGTGGTGGTGAAGTAGGAATCTCATTATCAAGTAGGTACAATCCACCATGCATCTTACCACATCCAATCGTCGCCCCCATTGCCAGATCTTGAAACACACAGTGAGAAGGAAAAAAAGTTACTTTGCAATTTAAATCACGGGTAAGACTATTGATGGAAAGAAGATTAGTGGTAAATTTAGGAATATGTAAAACAGAGGATAAAGGTAGGGAAGGAGAACAACTGATAGAACCCTTCCTAGAGATAGAAGAGAGAGATCCATCAGCCACCCGTACTTTATCTTTACCAGATGTGGTAGATTAACGAGTAAAGAGGCTAGAGGATCCAGTCATATGATCAGTGGCACCGGAGTCTATGATCCAAGGAGAGGAGACTACCGATGCACAATGACCAGTAAAAGAAATACCTGAGTGGGCTAAATGTGAACCTGGAGGAGTGGAAGAACTGGCAGGTGTTGATGTAGTAGAAGCAGCAGAAGCCTGTAACATATGATGGAAACCCTGAAGTTCATCCTTGGATAGTCCAGTGTCAGTAGGAGGAGTAGGAGTGATAGCCTCAGTATGATTAGCTTTATTTTTTGATTTTCGAGCAGCACGTTTAGCGTCAAAGTCGGCTGGTTTGTCATGTATCTTCCAATAGGTGGCCTTAGTGTGCCATAATTTGCCACAATGATCACATTTAACTGCTATTTTTTCAGATCTAGAAGTGTCAGCAATCAAAGGAGTGGAACCAGCCCCAGTGTGTAAAGTTGATCGATCAGGAGGTGTAGTGTTAAGCATAGCTGTCCATCATCGATCTTCACTATTAACCAATGCATAGGACTGTTCCAATGTAGGGAAAGGATCTTTGCCTAGAATCTGAACCCTAATTGGGTCGTATTCCACATTAAGGCCAGCCAAAAAATCATAAACCCTAATTTTATCGGCATGCTTTCTCTAGATGTCAGTGACATTAGTGGGCTGATAATCAGAGTAATGATCAATTTCTTGCCAGCACTTGCGGAGTTCAACATAGTATTGAGGGATGGATAAATCATTCTGCTTGGTTTCATGAATTTTTTTTCTTAATTCATATACCTGAGCATCATTCCCTACCTGTGAATAGGTGTCTTTTATAGCTTTCCATATTTGGGCAGCAGTGTCTAGGAGAAGATAACCCGGTGCAATTGAAGAATGCATAAAATGTATAAGATAGGACATGACCATAGAGTCAGTAGATAACCATTTAGTCAGAGCAGCTCCTTCTTCAGTAGGTTTGGGTGTACTGCCTGTAAGATGTCCTGTGTAGCCACGGCTAGCAATCATAAGGTAGGTAGATCTTGACCACATCAGATAATTTGTCCCATCTAGTTTGGTGGAAGAAGCAAAAGGAAGATACTCTGGTCGAGAAGATGCATTGGAGTCAGCTGAAATGCTGTCAGACATGATGTAAGTGTAGAAAACACGGGTTTTGAAATACCCATAAATTTAACCGTCAGAATTAGCTCAAACTAGGATCAAATTCCCTTCAGGTAGTGGGGACTAAGTCCTCAAAAAATCAGCAACTTCTGATGATGGAATAAGAAACCCTAGCAGGGTAGGTACCAAAATCAATTAGAAGTCTAGGTTTTGAAATTGCAAGATTTTCAGCCGTCAGAATAGGCTACAACTTAGATCGAGTATTTCCCTTGTAATGGAGAAGTTGCCCTCCAAAAATTGGCCACTTCTAATGAGCCAATGAAAAGCCCTAAATTTTAGAAAATTTAGGAATAGGTAAATGCAAAGCAATCGCAGGTTTGAATCTGATTTAGTTTGGCTTCAAAGCTGCAATCTGAAATCAAGTAAGGTGTAGACCATTAGTGGCAGGGATCAATCTCCAAAAGTAAAACAAAAATCAAGCTTGAAAAAGGCAGCAGCTCGATCTCCAAGGTTGGAGGAAACCTGCGACAGATTCTGATCACACCTGAGTTGGTTTGATCTTCAGTGAGGTGTCATTGAGGGCAACAGCTAAACCTTCATTGGATCACCTCAAAGTTGCTACCCTGAATGAGAGAGAGAGTTCGAGAGTAGTGGAGACAAAGGAAACCAGAAGCCGAGAGTGTTGTAGAACAGAAAACCAAAAAAAATCGAGAAAGTTGTTCTTCTAGATTAGAGGTGGCTTTGATACCATGTTAATAGCCTTGAATTGAATGCTTAAGGGATCTAGCTTGATCACCCAGCCCTTTCATTTATAGTAAAAGAATTACAACTAGTCATAATCAAAGAAGGAATGCTACCCTTGCCTATTCCTATTAGGAATTTCTAATAGAGATCAACTAAGGGGAAAATTAAAGGAAGAAGGACAAACTACATGACAAAATTACCCCTATTGGGTAAAGCTACTTATTTTAACATACCCAAAGCAAGAAACCCTCACAATAGAGATGTACACATAATAAGAATCACACAAAACATGTCTTCTTGTATGGGACAAAATAATCCATTCACAATAGTGGGATCCCATCCAAGAGATGCATGTGCAAACCAACTAATTCAACAAATCACATGTGCAACCTAACTAACTCAAGAAAGGCACATGGGCAGTATAACAAGAATTTAAAATTTGGTTGCATCTTATTTTTTCTTCTTCTTTCTTTCTTTTTCTTTTTTTTCTCCTTTCTTTTTTCTGTTTTTGCAATGGTTGTTGGCCACAGCCAGTGGCTATGCTCATCATGCCAAGGACCCGCGGCCTAGCTGCACATAGCCGCAGGCCACGACCTACTGTTGTTGCTGCTGCTGTGTGCGGCTTGTGAGTGTGCGCCCTGCACACGCCTGTAGCAGCTGTTGGTCGTGGCCTACTACTGCTGTGGGCATGCGTTGTGGGCCACGCGATGTGGGGAAGTAAGAGCGAGAGAGAGAGAAATAGGGGAGATGCATGAGCTGCGTGCCATGGGCAGCGCTCATGCTCCTTCCAAACTAGAAACCCTAATTCAATTAAAAAAAATTTAAATCTCTTGCCCATATGAGCGAACCATAAACCAATAGCTCTGATACCATTGTTAGATCATATAATTCAAGATCCAAATAGATTGGGTTTGGATCATACCTGAATGTATATGAGAAGGCAGTTGAAGAAAGATCAAGAACTGAGTTTATGGTTATGAGCACACAAACGAATCTCCTCAAATCTCGAAAGGTTTCTCATTAGAGAACTCCACATCACAAATCCCTAGGAAGAGATGGAATCCCACAGAGAATACAAACACTTGGAGAGCAGAGAGTGAGAGGGAAAATTTGGTTTCCAATATCTATTAGTCTTAGGGTTGGGGGGTTATCTATTTATAACCAAAAACCCTAACTCCCCTCCCCTTTTAGACTCACACTGGGAATCAACCAAAGAGAAGGGGGGGGGGGGAGCGTCAGCCACTTAAGTGGCCGCTTCTCTCTCCCACGCCTGGGTCGGGTCCGGCCTGCCCCTTGTGGGCGGCTTAGACCGGGCCCTTGTCCCATGTCCGATTTATAGTTGATTTGGAATATGAGCAATACGCAGGAAGGGGTGAGGTGGGCTCTTCAAATCCTATCAAGGAGAGGACAGTCTGATTTGCAAATTGCTATAGTGACTAGCATCTTGTGGCACTTATGGACTACTTACATGGATTGGGTCTTCTAGCATAAATTAGAAGCATGGAAGGTATTCTATGGTCGAGCAATAATTTTGCAAATCTATTTACCGGCTCGACCCAGTTACCAAATCATCCAGGCCTACAAAGGGGGTTAAGTGGTTGCATCCCCCCAAAAGGGGTTATTAAGAATAATGTTGATGGTGCTAGTCATGGGACTGTAGGACTGGCTGGGTTAGGCAAAGTAGGTCGGAACTATAAAGGGAAATTCTTGTTCTGCTTCTTTATGAGTTGCGGTATTGCACATGAAGGCATGGCTGAAGCCCTTGCATTCAGGAAAGCCCTTATTATAGCAGCGAACAAAGAGTTCCGATATATATGCATAGAAATTGATAACCTAATGATAATCAATTCATTAAACGGCCAGAATTCAGGGGTCCCGTGGTGAGTTAAATTCATACTGGAGGACTGCCTCTTGTTTAGGAGTCATTTCGCTATGGTTTCTTTCCACCATATCCTGCGAGAAGGGAATTTTGTTGCAAATCGTCTGACTTCATTTGAAGTTCAACACCAGGCAAATCTGATATGGAGTGATACCCCTCATGCCCTTATTCTTGTTCTTAGATCTTTGTTTTTTTTTTTGATAAAATAAGAATAGATTAACTAAAGAAAGAAATGTCTGAAAGATACAACTTGTTCCTAGTATGTCTAGCATTTATAGCCAGATCAATAACAGTCTGAATAAAATTCCTGTTTTGTTGACAAAAACATAAAGTAGAAAAAGAAGCCAAAATATGCTTGATGTCCCACAAATTTACAAATACTTCCCATAGCCATTGTTTAGTAGATTGGGTAAGCGAATTGATCAGATCTGAACAGTCGGTCCAAATGTTGAGAGGAGCGCCTACTAATGATCCTATCTGCCGCAGTCCGAGCAGCAGTCCTTTTGCTTATGCCTCTTGTGGTGAGCCTGCATAACCAAAGTCCAAACAAGCACACAAATTTATTGTTATGAATGATAATGGTCGCCCATCTTGCCTCTCCAGAGTCTGATATAAAAACTGCCATCACAGATAATGGTCAGTGAGTTTGGATTTGTAAGAGGTAGTATTTCCTAGATTGTAGGGAAAGGTGGTTTAAATCATCTTCCCCAAGTCAAATAAGTAAACAAACAAGAATAGAAAATTGATTTGATGTGTTCATGTTGTATCGGAACAAAGAGTAATAAATTGCAAAGGGAAGATAACTAATAAGCAATGGATAATATAGTTTGTTGCGAAATTATTGTTACAAATCATATCATTGTTTATCGTTATTTTTTTTTTTTTGGTAGAACATTATTTATCATTGTAAGGGGAATGTAACTAATATTGAAATCAATGGATAACTAATTAGTAAGAAGATAACTAATATTGAAATCATAAAAGGAACTCTACTATTAAAAAATTCATTTAACTATCCAACTAATTTTGCATAGTGAACAAGGAGATCAATGGAAGCAATATTACAATCAATTTCCATATTCTAACCTCACTCATTAATTTGTAACAATGCTCTTTACAACCAAAAATTTTCTCAATAATATTGAAATCAGTGGATAATCAATTCACCTATGTTCACCTATGTTCACTGCCTCAATCAATTCACCATGTTCTTTACAACTTTCTTTTTCTTTTTTTCATTTTTTTTTTTTTGATTTGGGTCTGCCAGTGTACCTCACGCTGGTGGCGTGTACTAGCAGCTCAACTGCTTGCTTGGAGCACACTATCTACTGCTTGCGTTCCACACGCCGACAGCATATGTTGCTGTGTATAGAATACGGGTAGCACCTACTATCAGCATATGGTACGTAGATAGCGGATGTTGCTTGTGTACCCTACGCCAACAGCGCATAATTAGACTAGAAAAAAAAATACTTATTTTCTTCTCTATTCAATCATGCATACCATATTCCAAACATAATATACAAAACCTTATTGAAGACCATTAACCATTAATGCAAGAACATGGAGCCTATTCTATCAAAACCATACTCTAAATCTAAATGAACAAGCATTGCTCTGATACCAATTTTTGGATTTGACCCAATGGCACAGCGGAATTGGGTCGGGTCACGTACTTTTCGTTCAGATCCAAGAGATGGAGAAACAATTTCAAAACGATTCATTGTTACCTTAGAGTCGTAAACGTAACTCCTCCTATAGATAATAGGTTTTCCAAACTGGTGCAAACTTGGAGATTGAAAATTTGCTCAACACTTTGATGCTTGAAATCCTTGCAAGTTGAAGTAGAAAACAAATCACTAAAAAACCTTGAGTTTCAAAACTCAAGTTTTACTTCTTGCATACACCACCACAAGAGAGGGGAGAAAGAAGAAATTATGGGAGTGGGAGAGGAGCCACACCAAAAATGTTGGAGGCTTCTCCCCTTTTTTATAATTTTTAGTGACCCATTGGTCACATGGTTGCCATTCACATTGGTTTTTGGGCCAACCTGCTATTTTTTTTTGCAACTCCAATTTATTATTAAAGTTGAAGATAAAATCTCAAAAGGGAATATAATCTTTCTATTTTATGACTAGAGCAATATTCTTATAATATCTCTTACAATAATATATAAGATATTTAACCACAAATATTGCTTTCTCCCATGTGATGTCATGTGTCCAATAAACTCTTTTATTGCACACAAGTCCTTCCATTTTTCTAATATCCCATAATGAAATATAAGGTATGTATTTTAATGTTATTTATCCCAAATTCATCATGTGCGTTGATTAAGATAATATGTGATTAGGATCGGATAGCCAAAAATACTTCAAAATTAATTTTCAATATTATTTATATGATCCTAATTTTATATTGAAAATAAATTAATAAAATATTTCGAATAAACATTGAATCCAGATTTATGTCCGACCAATCACTTTCTCTCTCTTGAATATTCCCCACAAATGGGTAGTGGATTCCATGTTGAGAATCCTCTTCGTTTACAATACAGGACCACGAATTCAGTGCACCAGTTTATAGTCCTAACGAACATCAACCATTGGTTTACAAAAATACGTAACACCACACTACAACAAATGGAATATCTCAGGTCCGAGGGTCATTGAGTGGCGGGTAGGTATATCACACACAACCAATAGCAATACATAAGATATATGTACCAAATTCTCATCTACACACGTTCTTGATGTGTACCCACATCCATGCACCAAAATCACCATTTCTCGTGACATGCAATATGGTGACCATATAAACGGGATGATAAACGCGTTTAAAACACGTTCTCGTTTTTTGCCATTTTTTAAGACCTTGGACTTAAGTGACCATATCTCTCTCTCCCGAACTCTGATTGGACTGATTCTTTCACCAACGTAAAGATGACTCGAAGGGCTGCATTTATCATGATATCACCTTCAACTCAAGTTCAATGCACGGATACCAAAATTAAAAGCATGTATTTTAAATAAAATTCTTCAATTTATATAAGAATAGTATCATTTTTTTTATTCCATTTTTTTGAAATATAAACGTTTAAAATCAATACCGTCTGTTTTTTATTTTTTACCATTCTCTATTTTTTTTACCATTTTATTTGACCGTCCGTTTGTAATTTTTTACTGTTTAAAACCAGTACCGTAAGACTCCATTTTTTTGTTGTTCCTGTTTTTGCTAACTATGGTCAAGACTAATTTAGGTTAAGACCCATGGAACATTCTTATAAGCCCAGATAAAATAATAATATGCAAATATTAAATTCAATAATTTAATAATTCAGGTTTGATAGACACACACTTCCAATAGTTTCATTTGGTTCGATTTTCGGTTTAGATATTGTTGGTTTGATGTGGTCTAATTTTCATTCGGTGCCGTCATACCTCAGTACAAAATAAGTCTGATAAAGATTGGTTTCATTTGGTCCAAATTTTTTCTGATCAATTTTACCACACCCGTAACTGTGGGGCAAATGTTACAAATTGGCTCAATAAGCTTTGACCGAGTGGTCTAAATATAGATATGAACTTAAGGAGGGAATATAAACTTCTTGTTTGCATCCTATTTTTGCTTTATTTCGGTCACCAGAGAAACATATTGAAATCTATTTCAGTCAAGACTGACTTGTAAGCAAGTTCTAAAACTCGGGTTTCGACTAGGTCTCGACCAGCTAGAAATCGAGTTCGTCTCGATTTCGACCATATCTCGGTCGAAACTTGGAACTTTCTCCAGGCTAACTCGAACTTTGGTTTTGAGGCCCAAAAGTTATTTTTTTGCCCTGATTCTTGTTGTGCTGCCTATTTCTGACATTTTAAATCCAATCCATGCTTTAGTTTCACATAAAGAACACTAAAAATAATACTTGTGGTTTTGATTCAAGTTTGATACTATATATTGTTCTTGGATATGGTATCGAATAAGGTTTGACCAGAACATAACACCTTCAATATAAATCAGATTTAAGCAATCTTAGATTTGTTACACAACTTTGTTTTGATAGATTTCCAACAAGTCCAAGATTGCTTAAATCTGGTTTATATTGAAGGAGTTATGTACTGGTCAAACTTAATTTGGTGTGCGCGAATGTTGTCAAAATCGTTCTAAATGAAAATATTTTTGTGGACATCAAAACGAATGAATATTTTACCGCACTTTTGTTTTTTAGCAATTTTTTACCATATTAAGATTTATAGAATTTTTTGATTCGAGGAAAACCCAATATTAGAAAGTTAAAAATTGCACCTACCACCGAAAATCCAATTTTTGTTCTTGACCTGGGGGTTGACTTTTTTTTCTTTTCGAATTTTATTTTTTATCTATTTTTATTAGATTCAAATAGTGGGGTATTTGCTTATTTATGAATAATTTCTTAAATAAATGAAATACAAATACAAAATCATTTACTTAAATGATATTAGGCATAAAAAAATGTCTATCTTGGTTTCTAACCTGATTACTAGCATACTTAAGTATTTGTACTGGTTTCGAGCCAGGTTTCCTCAAGTTTTGACGGGCATAAGTATTGAAACTTACGAAATTACCAACATCTCGGTCGAAACTAGTTGAAACCAATAGAATTTCGATTAAAACCCTAGATTTTTTAAAATCACCCTTCAACTCGTCTCGAAAACCGACAAAATCGAGTTAATTCAATGGTTTCAACAGGTTTCGGTCGAGTTATTCTTCCATGCCTGTAAGTCAATGATCAAAAAAGAAAATAGTCAGTGATAGTAACCAACGAACAGTCAGTGACTAACGAACTATGAGTGACCAATAAACGGTCACTAACTGACGAACAATCAGTAGGGGAGTTATAACTTGTAACCAACATTTAAGGAAATACGTAGTTGAGAAACTAATTGGTAACTACCAGAAACCACTGGAAACTACCAAGAGTGCTTATAAAAGGAAAATTCAGCCGTAAAGGAAAAGGATCATCAACAACACTCTTTACACCACTTGCATTTTACAATCTTTATTTTACCTTCTCATCTTTTTAGATGTAGATCTTTTATCCTTTATTTTTCTAGATGTAGTTTTTGCTGGAGTTGGATTTCGGTACCCAATGTCTCATTGGCCTGTGTTTCAAGAGGCATTTATGTAGGTCTTACTTGGAGAATAACTCCAGCAATATGTCTTTTGGCCGTGTTTCAGAAGACAACCATTGACATCAAGTTGTAAGCTTCAATAGTTCATAGCTGACAAAATTGTGAAGACTTCACCAAATTCGTTTCTGGGAAGTAAGCAATTTGGTCCTAGAGTAGTTGTGGTGTTAGTGTAATTTAAATACCAAGTTGTAAGCCTTATCATTTCGCAGTTGGCAAGTCATAATGAATTCAACATATACGTTCTACAAGTAAACAATTTGATTCATAGTTTTTTTTTCTTGGCATTGCGATTTTTTATATTTAGACGTCAGATTCAATTCATTTTATCATCTCTTGAGTTCTTGTGACTCTGGCACACCCACGCATTTTTAACTCACGCTGTCGATGTCGAAAATAGTGGTAAACACTTATGATAAACTCAAAAGACAGAAAAAGCTTCCGTTAGCAGTGAAAAAAATGTTTACACTGGTTCATTAAAATGGTCTTTTCTCAGAGGATGGGGAAAATTAGGAGTCACTCCTTATCCTCAGCTGACTGGAGTTGGGCCTTACTGGGGATCCTGACGAAAAGAAGGGATGGATTTTAATCCTCTCCAATTCCTAAAGTTGTACAGTGCGGCAGTGCTAGGTGGAGATGTAGACACCTGACAACTTGGACATCCAACAGATTGAGCTCAACATAAGTCAATGAACTCGGACCGTTGGATGTCCGAACTACCACGTGTCGACATCTCCACCTAGCACTGCTGCACTGCACAACTTTAGATCCACACTTTCTTACTTAGAAGTCAGATTCAATTCATTTTATCATCTCTTGAGTTCTTGTGACTTTGGCACACCCATGCATTTTTAACTCACATTGTCGATGTCGAAAATAGTGGTCAACACTTTTGATGAACTCAAAAGACAAAGGAAAAGCTTCTGTTAACAGTGGAAAAAGGTTAACACTGGTTCATTAAAATGGACTTTTCTCAGAGGGTGGGGGAAAATTAGGAGTCAATCCTTGTCCTTAGCTGATTGGAGTTGGGTCTTAGTAGGGATCGCGACGAAAAGAAGGGATGGATTTTAATCCTCTCCAATTCCTAAAGCTGTGCAGTGCGGCAATGCTAGGTGGAGATGTAGACACCTGGCAGCTTGGACATCCAACGGACTGAGCTCAACATAAGTCAACGAACTCGGACTGTTGGATGTCCGAACTACCACGTGTCGACATCTCCACCTAGCACTACTGCACTGCACAACTATAGGGAATTGGAGAGGATTATTTTTCCCATCATGCTGTGCAGTAGAAAGTTTATTGATCATTGTTTCTACGGTGGCCACTTCAGATGATGTCAGCCATCAAACCATACCCTTGTTTGCAACCAATGACTCTACATTTTAAACACATTTACAACCCATTTCCATTTTTTTGAAAAAAGAAAAAATTTAAAATCTTTTGACTATGATTTTTAACTTTTGAAATGGGTTACTTTTAAAATGGATTGGCTTTCTATGTGGGGAACATGCCTTTGCGTGCGCACATGGCCAATGAGAGCACACACGTTGGCATCGATAGGGGTAGAATTTTACCTTTCATGGGGTGAGTAGGTCATTTCACCCCCTCTATAGGTGAGTGCCACTCACACCCAAACGCAGAGCGAGGGTGAAATGTGTTAGAATAGTTTGATCCAAATAAGGACAAAACCATAAAAACCAGGATCTCCATAGGGCATTCAAGAACACAAACAAGTAAATAATAGAGAACAGGGATAGAACCACTAACCTTGTTTCGCATTCATAGTGATGATGATCGCAGCGAAAAATAAAGACCAAAGATCTAGGTGCTTCCCCTTTATTTCCAAAGATAACTGGCTTGAAGAATACTGTATGCATAAGGATGATGAACACTGAATATCTCCCTCTCTTTCTAGAATACACTCCTCAACAGAGATTGAGAATAATTAATTGTAATGGGTAGAGGGGGGACCTAGCTCTCTTTATATAGTAATTCCTATAGGGCCTCTCTCATCATAATCCCAATAGGAATCTATTTGCCCACACCAAAGCCAGTCTACATAAGACTCCTAATACAACTCAATAACCCCCTTTATTAGACTAATAATACAATTAGCCTGAGTTTAGGTGACTTTAATATTAGTCCACAATAGGATTATTAATTCCATTCTAAATAGAATTCTAACATTCTCCCACTTAGACTTATATTAAATCCCTTATTTTTAAAGAGATTTAAAAACAGTTTTCACCAAAACAAATCACAGGCTAACAACCCTTTAAGAAAACTTTATGTGGACATTTTAAAAACAAATTGGTCTAGAGGTCATATTAGAAAGACGATCCTGTCCCATAGAGTTTTAGACACCGAATTATGGCGGTAACTGCATCTATAATCAAGCGACACAGAGCCTTCCATGGTCACGAGAGCCCTCAGCTCTACTAACATGGTGGTGTGGCAATGAGATAATACTCACATAGTGATTCTTTATGTATTATCCATTTGTCAGTCCAAAATTTCTCTTCTTTTAGTGGCACAGGCTCACTAGAGAAATAATCTTTATGATTCCAACGGATCTGTATGTCTCATCTGAAATAACTCACTTTGTATGTCACAAAACATACCTTTAGGCTAATAACTAAATGCCCCTGCCTTTGCTTAAGGTTAACACAGTCCTTAAGACTTTAAAAGCAAAAATATATACATCATGTAAATAAATAAAACACCCATGTGTTCAAAAAAAATTTGCATGCAAAGACAACTGATATATATAAACCAAAGTTTACTATAAGGTACAAAATACAGATGAAAAAAAACTTTAAATTACAATAAAGCAAAATAAAACAAACTCCCACTAAACAATCGTATCCCATAATGCAACTAAGCCCATGCTCATGACATGTCTATTAAAAAGACAAGGGCAAAGACTTTTGATTAGGATATCTGCAATCATATCATCTGTACCAATATGCTCCATTGCAATGCCATATTTCTTTAGGGCGTGTTTGGTTCGGTGAACCAATTGGTGGTTGCATTGATATTGGTGTTGAACCAATTGGTGTTGCACCAATGGATCCATTGTTCTGACAGATTAAACTGTTTGGTTACCCTGAGTTTGTTAGTTGAATCATCCTGAGAAATTGTTTAGTTACCCTGAGTCTGTCAGTTGGATTCTATTTGGATTTATATGAAAAACTGTTTGGTTACCCTGAGTTTGTCAGTTGGATTCTATTTAGATTGAATCTGTACGAATAAAAAGATGTCAAATTTCAAAGATGCCATTAAAATTGGGTTCTTGTGTGGATTAGTGGCATAACTAACTATGCTATGAATAGTTGAATAAAGAGGGCCTTGGTGGACTCGAACCACCATCCTCTTGGAACATGCTCATGTTCCAAATGCTCTACCAATTTGAGGTAAAGACCCATCAAGTTGTCAATGAATTAACACAACAGATTAAACCAAATTATATTCTCCATTCTTTTGGATTCTAGAAAGCCAAGAGATTCCATAGACTGAATAATCTTAACTAACTGAAGCACTTGGCTATTTTGGACAAGAAATTTTTTGTTTTTCAAAGAAAAGGCAATTAGTACAAATAGAAAAATGGTGGTGCCAACCTTTTGAAATTGGACCTAAGAGATAACATAGATGGGCCCTGCTCTTACCTGCCATTCATTGCTTCCTTTCTCAGTTATTTCTTTGTCTTCCCCAATCCCCCTTCTCCTATGTGAGTGGAAAAAAGTAAACGAAGAAAAGTACAATAATAAACCCAAAGCAATCAGCCCCAAGCCCATATATCCCAGCAAGAAGCTCAAAATAAGCTCTAACCAAACCCAATCGGGCTGGCCTGCCAGTATGGCTACGTCCATACTTTTATAATTAAATTAACACACACACATGATTATATGCAAACAAATCATACATCTAGATCACACATGAAAATATAACTATGAACACAAATGCATATAGATCATGTAACTAACAAACAAATGACATTCTAATATTATCTCAATTTTTTCCCTTTCTTTTGGTAGTATTCATGCAATAGTCATTTGAATTCTATTTACCTCAAGCTTGATTCTATTTAACTAAACTTCCTGCTGCATTTAAGGTGATTTGAAGGTTGCCAAAGGTCACAGGGAAGTAAACCCTACCACTCTAACCCAGCGACAGGGAGGAACACGAGGCAACAAATACCTAATTAGCATGCTCTATTATGCATTAATTCTTCATTTTCTGTATCCATGGTTTTACTTTACACCAGTAAAATGCTTTTGCAGTTGAACCTACTACAAGAAGAAGGATCTAATACATCAATTAACAGAGGGGCAAGAACCAAAGACAAATGAATACCCATTCCCCTTCTAAAAGTGAAATCTACTACAAGGTGAGCTGGTCTAACAACATCCCTAGAAGCACATTTTAAATCAATATTGGAAAAGATAGGAGAAGGAAAGACTACAGCAATCCAAAGTTAAAAGTCTCAAGTCCCAGTCCACTTTTCACTCATCCATATATCTGATGACTTCTAAAATTCTTTTACAATACAAGAGTATAACAGTTTTTGTATTCATTCCCTCAAAGTGCAAGCATCTCAACCACTTTAGCTGGTTAGTAGAAACATGGGATGCTAAATTAAACGAAAATTACCCAAAAGCTTTTATTGAGATTAAACGAAAATTACCCAAAAGCACCATCTTGTTTTTGTGAAAAGAAACATGGGATGCTAACATAAGGACCCACAAAAGATTAAAGGCAAAAGAGAACTCCCAAGTTCATTAGGTGCATTAGAGGATTATAGCAGAAACTCTTTCAAGATAAGACTACTAGTAGGTGTTTTACCATTGAAACATAAATTTATTTATAGCTCTGCTAATGGCCCAACTAATTGGGGATTCTAATAGAAGATGTCTCTCTGATTATTTGGCTGGTCTACCCACCATACCTACCAATCTTCAATGAAATAATTTCTTGAAAAGTTCTGTTCTTTATATAACATGTTAATGGCCTAGTGAAAACTAATAAGAAGTAAATGGGGCAGCATAAAAGGAAGTGGTGGGACAGCATCAAAGGAGGTGATGGAGACATTCAGACCCACACCTAGGAATACTACAAATGAAATAACTAATAAGAAGTAAATGGGGCAGCATAAAAGGAAGTGATGGAGACATTATTCCTTGCATGGAAGTCTACAAAGGAAATCGGATTAACACTTGAATAGGTACAGATTTTAATACTTGAACATGAACAGGTACAAATTAATTCCTTTCCAGTTGGAAAAGAAAGGATGTAGGAAAAAGAAATTCTGTCTACAAACTTCTCTCTCATCTTCTATAATCTATACTACGTAAAGAACCCAAGAGAAGGTAAAATAGCACAATCAAAATTAAGGAGATCCAATGTGAAGACAAAATAGAAACATCAAATGCAAATTAGACTATACAAAAAATAGAATATATGAGATACCAAAGAACATATATGGCACATGAATGACAAGTTGATTTGTAATCTACCAATTTTACAAAGTGCATCTTTTGTCTCTTCTCATTTGGATTTCTAGGATCGTGTGGATGGAGGTGTTAAAGAAGCTCAAGTACAATAGATCTTTTGTTGCCCTTTTATAATGAGTGAGCTTCTATGGCTCCATCATAGCAGGTTATGGCTGCATTTTTAGAGACTAGAATGGGCCTAATAGTTATCTAGTGGCAGCTTACTTAGTATCCAGCTTAGTTATCTCATGGGCTCGGTAAAACATTAGATTGGAACCACCCTAACACCCATAGTCACCATTAATGCCCTTGATACAAATTTGTTCAAAAATCAAAACGATCCCCTCACATGTGGTGCTTCTCACAGAATCACAATATTTTCAACAAATTGGACCCAAAGCTGATTCAATTTTTTCACAGACAGAATATCCAATTAGATATTTTGCCCTAACAAATTCTAACAAAAATCTTCAAATGATCAGAGTAGCCAAGGTTGTCGCCAGACTAACCACAGCAAGCAAGAAGCTAGACCAATCGCCACCAACCATCCAATGACTAGGATCAGAAACGTGATGCACTACAAACTGGATACCTCCAGAAAACTGCCTAATAGATGTCTTTCTGAAATCCTACCAAAATAAAACCCAATATGTTCTCTCTTTGAAACTTGTTAAATTGGTAGAGTACCTAGGCAATGCCTTAACAACTATATTGATGCAAATGTTGACTAACATCATGGACAGGCCAGGCTTTATGAAATCCTACCAAAATAAAACCCAATCATTTAACATAATGCCAAAATTTGTTGGGAGCCTGATCTCCATGCATGCCACAACAGAAGGATTTAACTGTTTACGCAGTGGTCAAAAGCACAGAGGGAAGAATCTCAACGATGTCACACCTAGGTTCAAATCCTAAATCGATTTGGGGGGAAAAATCAGTTTCAAATGAACTCATACACTTACCCTTGATTTTAGGTATGATAATGAGAGAGAGAGAGAGTGAGAGAAACCCAAATCTGACCTGCAATCACAAAAATCGAAACTCAGATTACATTGTTTAAAACCTACTGATCTTGCAGAGAGAGACAGAGAGAGATAAAGAGAGAGAGAGAGAGAGAGAGAGAGTGAGAGAGAGAGATTACAACTGTTGACAAATTAGCATTCCATTAATCACAGAGGTTTAGGGATTACCTAAACCGAATAGAATCACAGCGGAAGGGATGATCGAATGCGGCTTACAGTTACAAGCAGATCACGAACACGAACAATCTCGAAAGGTTTCTCCACGAAGAAGAACTCCACACTACAAAGCCCTAGGCAATGATGGAAACCCTAGGATAACACAGAACTTGAAAGAGAGGGAGAGAAACGGCTTCTCAAAAGATATGAATTAATTGTGTTAGGGTTTAAGCCTAATACTTATTTATAAACAAAAACCCTAGGTGCCCCTCTCACTTGGTCGACTTCCACTAGAAGTCTAGACCGAATAGAAAAGGGGAGGGGTTGGTCACTAAAGTGACCGACCCCTCTAGAGCTCGGGTCTCGCTCGGCCAGCCCCTTGTGGGCTTACAAATTGGGCCCAGCCCATTAACGTTTTACATCTCCCACTCGCCCACACAGGGCACATAAATTTAATTATGCATTCAAGTTTCTCTCATTCCGCGTTATCCTCCATATAGGTAATGGGGCATGCGACCTGTCGAGATGGTACAAGGTAGGAGTACTATATCAAACTTCCATCTAGCCAACATAGTACATCACTCTCAAAAGTCTCGAAATACCCCAAACGATCAACTTACACCCGATCTAACACTCTCGACCCCTCATGATGAGCAGTGTTAATCCTTGGTATGTAATGTGCTCATGACTGCGTCGATCACAAATACGACGTGTCGCCCTGGCAATGAGTCACATAACAAAGGTGTAACGGCTAATAGTTTTCCCTGAGCCCCTCATGTCAATCCAAATATCCCCAATAGCTTTCCCAATCGCTTCCTGCTGGACCGCATCATCCATGGTCCTAAGGAGAATGTCAAAGTAGAGTCATTGGGTGTCTTTTTCATGACATCGTCTCAGGTAATAAGGGTATTGTGGGATTAATATAATCCACGTGGCTCACACAGTGACGAAGTAGGGATCCATTCGGTCACTCTCACAATCGATCGTCATGAGCATATGCAGTATGATATGCATGCTATGGCATAACTCCCACTAGGGTGGGCATGTCACTCGCAATAAATAAATGCCATATAGATCTTAGTCTAGTCGCTACTCTAAGCGCCTAACCTGAGTCTCTAGCGCAATCACCCTCATGGTTTCTGCCTAGAACCTCACATCTGGCTTCTAACAGGCTACTTGGAAGTGTGGTGTCTTCCAAGTTGGACCAAGTAAGGGTCTCGTCTTAGCTCTAACTAAGGAGCCATAGAGCACACATGCTCATGGGCTCATCTCGCTCGCTATACCCCAGCGCCGAGGCGAATCACCTGTGTGAGTGGGTCGATTCTAAGCCTGGTGACATCTTTACAAACAATGAATGTATACACACAAGATTACTCAAACAAATATATGCTCATCAATAAATGTAACAGAAATATAGATAAATGTCCATCACAAACAAAGTGTTCTCAAAGCAAATACATATCAGATCCTCCACAGTCCCAAGTTCCTAACGTGAACTAAGAAAACATCTCTGGCAATGGGCTTAGTCAACGTATCAGCCAACATATTGCCAGTGGAGATATGCTGCAGAACCACTTCACCTCGCACTACCATGTCTCGAATGTAGTGATACCGTATGTCAATGTACTTGGCTCTACCATGGAACTTAGGGTCCTTCACAAATGCAAGAGCTGCTGTGCTGTCATAGTGTATAAGCACAGCATCGTCTGAGTGAGCAGAAACGTTAAGTCTCTGCAAGAACCTCCTGAGCCAAACAGTCTCCTGTACTACTGCCGAACATGCGACGTACTCTGACTCCATTGTGGATAGGGCGATGCAGGTCTGCTTCTTGCTACTCCAAGTGACAGCCCCGCCTCCCAAGACAAATGCATACCTCGAAGTGGACTTGCACTCGTCTCTATCACTAGCCCAATCAGCATCACTATAGCCTCTCAGTCTCAAGTCGGAACCACTGAAGGTGAGCGAGAGGTCTATAGTGCCACATAGGTATCAAAGTATCCTCTTTATTGCCTGCCAATGAGCTGGCCCTGGGTTACTCTGGTAACGGCCCACCATGCCAATGGCAAAGCAAATATCTGGACGCGTGCACATCATCGCATACATCAGACTGCCTACTGCCGCTGCATAGGGTATTTTGTACATTTGGTTTCTCTCTTCATCACTCTTAGGGCATTGGTCTAGGCTCAAAGTGCATGCCTTGTCCATTGGAGTGTTAACGGATTTTGAGTTGCTCATATGGAACCGCTCCAGGACTTTCTTTATGTAAGTCTTTTGAGACAAACTAAGAAGTCTTCTAGTGCGATCCCTCATAATCTTCACGCCTAACACAAAGTTGGCCTCACCCATGTCCTTCATCTCAAAAGTAGAGGACAACCACTCTTTAGTAGCGATAATCATTCCAATGTCATTCCTAGCCAATAGGATGTCGTCAACATACAATGATAGGATAAGAAACCCTATCTTGGATCATTTAACATACACACAGTGGTCCTCTTTAATCATGTCAAAATCCACAATGGTAATGGCATGGTGAAATCTAATGTACCACTGCCTGGACGATTGCTTAAGGCCATAGATGGAACGTTTGAGACGGTATACTTTGTGCTCATGTCCCTTCTTCTCAAAGCCCACAGGTTGAGCCATAAAGATCTCTTCGTCTAGTTCTCCATTGAGAAATGCAGTTTTAACGTCCATTTGGTAGAGTTTCAAATCCAACTTTGCAACAATGGCTAGAATGAGGTGTATTGAGGCCATTCTCACCAAAGGGGAGAACGTCTCATCATAGTTTATACCCTCCTTTTGGGTATATCCCTTCGCCACAAAATGTGCCTTATACTTGTCAATGGATCCATCTGCCTTTCGCTTGACCTTCAGGACCCACTTGTTCCCGATGGCCTTGTGCCCAGGTGGGAGATCAACTAACTCCCAGACTTGGTTCTTACTCATAGAACTCAACTCATCTTCCATAGCAGCTTGCCACATTTCTTTAGCTGGAGAAGAGAGCGCCTCACTCACTGAGGCTGGCTCATCCTCATCCCTCGGGACATAGACGAGGGCAGCGTCCCCTTCAATCTCAAAAGGACGTTGAGGAATGTGTCCACGTGTGCTCTTATGTGTAGAGGGTTCTTGACCCGCGGGTTGTGTGCTTTCATTAGGTAGCACACTCCCACTGGGCTGATGATCACTCTCACCCTCTCTGGCAATCTCATGATGAGTGTTTAATTTCTCACCCTCGCCAAGAGTAGGTAAGACGCTTTCATCAGTCTCTATCTCAAAGAGATCAAGGTCTCTACTAGCGTCACTAATGCTAGGGAAATCGGTCTCTAAAAAATCCACATCGCGGGACTCACTCTTTGTCATTCCTCCATCTTGATGTTCGCCATACACTACATAGCCTTTCGAGGTATCAGAATATCTTATAAAGATACTCTTTTTAGCTCTAGGGCTAAGCTTCCCAAACTAATGGGAGGTACTCTGAACATATCCTGCACATCCCCATGGTCGCATATGCCCCAAAGTGGGCTTTGTGCC
The DNA here is from genome assembly GCF_018873765.1 of Telopea speciosissima. Classification (NCBI taxonomy): domain Eukaryota; kingdom Viridiplantae; phylum Streptophyta; class Magnoliopsida; order Proteales; family Proteaceae; genus Telopea; species Telopea speciosissima. Next base: position 28,200,112 of record NC_057920.1, read on the forward strand.
TTTCCACAATTCATAGGGAGTGAAGGAAACTAACTGTGATGGCACGCGGTTAAGGACGTAGGCAGCGGTCAACATAGCATCCCCCCAGAAGGATATTGGGAAGTTGGCATGCGCCATCATCGATCTAACCATATCTAAAAGCGTCCTATTCCCTCACTCTGCAACACCATTTTGCTGTGGAGTGTGGAGAATAGTCAATTGCCTAGTGATTCCTTTTTCCTCACACATCTCTTTAAATTGATCGGACAGATACTCGTGTCCTCGGTCAGTGCATAGAGTTTTTAACCTCTTGCCTTGCTGATTCTCAACCTCTGCTATAAAGCATTTGAAGCAATCTAGCGCTTCGTAGCAGTGAGCAATCAGATACACATAACCATATCGCGAATAATTATCGATAAAGGTGAGAAAATAGGAAGCACCATGATGTGCCTTCACGTTCATTGGTCCGCAGATGTCCGAATGGAGAAGCTCTAGGGTCTGGGTTACCTGTTTAGCCTTTCCAAAGGCTTCCAGTGGGCCTTACCCGCTAAACAGGCCTCACATGTCGGTAGGTTGACTTTAGCGAGTGAGCCTAGAAGGCCTTCTCGAACTAGCCGTCCCATCCTATCTCAACCTATGTGTCCTAATCTAGCATGCCAAGTAATTGAATCGGTATTAGTATTAGAATCAACTACAAAAGATGAAGAGGAAACTATAGGAATTATCAAATCTAATTTAATAAAACCATTCTCAAGCCTACAATGTCCAAAGCTACTACCATCCAATCGTATCTCAAAAGAATCACCATAAAAAATAAAAGAATATCCTAAAGTCAATAATGCAGTAACTGAAAGTAGATTATGCTGGATTTCTGGTGTGTGTAGCACATCATGAAGTAGCAAGATGCGCCCAGTGCACAAGGTGAGCTGGTAAATACCAACTCCTCGAACTGCTTTACTTGTGCCATTCCCCATGCAGATACTTTGGGCACCATTCAAAATCTTTCTATAATCTACGAATCCTCCTCGATCTCGCGCTATGTGTCTTATTGCACCTGTATCCACAATCCAATCAGATTGGATTTGGGTAACCAAAATGTGTGTACGTACAAAAGTACAAGGAGAGAGAAGCAGAAATGGTACCTGCTTTGCTTCAGTGCAGTCACGAGTGAAGTGCCCCATCTTCTGGCAATTATAGCACTTGACCTTGGTGATATCTTTCTTTCCACCTTGCTTGCCACGTCGACGCTTGGTGGTCTTACGCCTAGTTGGTGCAGCTTTCTTAGCTTGATCCTGATTCCCAATGGTCCTTTGTCTCTTGCGCTTGAGCCATTCTTGCGCTGCCCCGCTTGGGCGACAAGGGCATGTGATTGGGTAGCCTCTAGGTGCTCCGCCTCTAGTTTCACATGAGCGACAATGTCATTAAATGTCTTGACAGTGTCGTTATGTGTCATAATTATCTTCATGTGCCCACAGGAATCAGGCAACGTCCTGATGACGGCCTGTACTTGCTGCTCATCGGTAAGGTGTACCCCAGCATCATCCAATTTTTGGATCATATCTTTCACGACCCTAAGGTGTTCAACCATAGTATGCTTGGGGTCCTTATGGTACATCTCAAACTTCAAGGTCATGGACCTAAGTCTGGTCATGGATGTACCACCACAGTCGAGCCTTACCTGATTCCACATGGACTTGGCAGTCTCGTACTTTTCATACTGGCCGATAAGATCATCGTGCATCGTGCTTAACATAACAAAGCGTGCACTACGATCTCTATCAAACCAATTATCATAAGCCTCTTTTTCTTGACGGTGATGGGCGGTAGTACCCACTTTGGGTGGGGCCATCTCAGTGGTCAGGAGGTCTAGGTAATCTTGCTCATTAAGCAAGAACTTGACCTTTCAGTGCCACATGTCATAGTTGGTGCCATCCAACTTGTTGCCTTGGTTAAGGTCGGCCACAACAGTCTTAGAAGTCATCACTACAATGTGTAAGGGAGGATATTTAGTATGCATCCATAAATCCACAAATTTGTTTAAGAAATCCTACTTAAAATTAATGGTACCCTTTCCCACACAGTGAGACCAAAAACTTCACTAAGCTGGTAATCAAATCTCACAATGTGTGGGTCTGGGGACGTATAACTTTAACTGATTTTGAACAAATGTAGGAGAATAAACAAGAATCTCCTAACCACAGTTTAATGTGCCATACACATGGGTGCGCAAGGGACTCACACAAGAGACCCAAATATGGTACTCAAAGTGATATGCCGAGTCGGTACAAGGTTGTGATACGCAGTGCAATAGCTCCCATTACATGGCTTTTCAAAAAATATTAAAATTACAACTGGCTCTTTACTTTCAAGATCCTACTACAAACTACCGGCAAGCACTGCACTTTGTATCACTTCCAGGCACTAATTCTAATGCACATCTATCCAAATAAACACATCACTTGACAAGTACCAAATCCATCCCATGAAGATATCAAAATAGCAAAACACATGGTATGCATAGGATGGGGCATTTGACAATGATAGCCTAATGGCAGCGCCAAACAGGTCTGCACCGTAATGGGGGGAATTGTATGTTTCTTTATTAAAAAAGAATGGTCCTGGGCGATCTCCAATACACATGGGAAAAATATGGGACGATTTGGGGCAAAATCCTATTTCCCATTTTTCTCCCATGGATCTCACAAAATGGTTTTTCCCTAATGGGGGGTGCACATGAAATAAATAAAATACCCCAAAAAAGAGAAACCCTACAGAGGAGATCCCCAAAATTTGTTGAGGGCCACAAAAACAAACCATAAGCATTCATATTAATTGAACAATCGACATATGATATGCATTTTAATAATATACATGGTTTATCCTAAAAACAATAAAGCCAAAGAAAACATATAACAAAGTATAACTCCCATGCTCAAGTACATAACCAATCACATGCATATAAGCCATAGCTATAACCAATCAATCAATCATATGCATATAATCAAAACAATAAACATAAAGTCACAAAACAACTTTATATATATTTTTCTCTTCCTACCCTTTAGTTTTATAAAAATAAAACCAAATTCTGCTACTGCCAAATATGCAACCCCACAGGCACACTGCCGCGGCAGCCATAGGCCCGTTGCTGTGCCTGCAAGGCTGATCAACAGAAAAGAGGGAGAGGAACCAGATTTCACGTGGAACCTTAAATACCTTTTGAAAACTAATAAAAAAAAATGCTTTTGACTTTTTCAAAACCATGATGATTGCATCATCATACTCTTAATAATTTCACCATCATTACAAATAAACAATGATGACATCTCTCTGTTTCTCTTTCTTCTTTCTTTCTTCTCCCAATTCGGTTTTTCTCTTTTGGTTTGTTAAAACACCCACTGACAGGTTATATATAAAACGATGGAGAAACCTTTCGAGATTGTTTGTGTTCGTGATCTGCTTATAACTGCGCGCAAGCCGCATTCGATCATCCCTTCCACTGCGATTCCATTCGGTTCAGGTAATCCCTAAACCTCTGTGATTAATGGAATGCTAATTTGTCAACAACAACGAATCTGGATCTGGAAGAGTTGCAGGTTCCCTTCGCCTTCTTCTACCTTCGCCTTCTTCTCCAGTTGCAATTTCAATTGTAGGTTCCACGACAACCTTCTCCGTTCGGCTTCTTCTTCCTTTGGCAAAACAAAGAATAACGCAGGCCAGGGCTTTCGTTCTTCTACCTTCGCCTTCTTCTCCAGATGCTATCGTTCTTCTTCTCGTTCTTCAGCCATCTTCTTGCAACCACAAAAAACATAGGCCAGGGCTTTCGTTCTTCAAGCTCAATGAATAGGAATTAATATTGGTTCACAAATAAGAGTGGTATTTATATTAGGGCTTATTTTCCTTGAATCAAATATGGGAGGTGGACCCAAATATAATTCACATTTACATGAAAAATTGTGAATCAGGTAGATTTATGAACCAGGATCAGTTCACCATCATTTTGAACTAAACGGTTTATTTAATTAGGAATCATGAATCTACTGGTGCAGCACCAATTGGTTCACCGAACCAAACGCTTCTACTGTCTCCTTTATGGTTAAATACTTGACCTCCATGTGTTTAGACCCTCTAAGTCCTTTATTGTTGTTTATAACCAACACAGCAGAGCTGTTATCACAGCATATCTGGATGAGTCTATCCACAAAATCTACAATGGTCAAATCCTTTATGAGATTCCTGAGCCAAATAGCCTGAGTAGCAGCCCCTTAGCATGCTACAAACTCTGCCTGCATAGTCGAAGTAGTTACCAATGTTTGTTTTTTACTCTTCCATGATACTGCCCCTCCTGCCATCAAGAAAACATAACTTGATGTGGATTTCCTATCATCCTCACAGCCAGTAAAGTTGAAATCTATATAACCTACTAGCTTGAGTTTAGGAATGTGTATGTATGTTAGCATATAATCTCTTGTGCCCTTTAAGTACCTCAATACTTTCTTGGCAGCAACCCAGTGGCTAAAACCAGGATCTAACTGATACCTGCCAAGAAGTCTCGTCACAAAGGCAATATCCGGTCTGGTACAGACCTGAGCATACATGATACTACCAAGTGCGCTAGCATAAGGCACCTTCTTCATTTCATCCTTCTTAGCTTCATTTTTCGGGCACTGTGTCGAACTCAACTTGTCACCCTTGAGAATAGGAACATTCTTAGGTTTGTAGCATACTGAACCTCTCTAGAATATGATCAATAGAATCCCTCTGAGAAAGACTTAATATATGGTGAGAACGATCCCTATGGAACTCAATGCCAAGGACAAAGGAAGCCTCATCAAGGTCCTTCACGTCAAATTCCCTAGATAATAATTGCTTTATGTTATGCAATATTTATAGGTCACTGCTAGTAAGCAGGATGTCATCCACATAAAGGATGAGAAAACAGAATTTACTCCCACTGACCTTGTGATATATACACTGATCCACTTTGTTTTTCACAAAATCGAATGAAGTAAAAAAAAGCTGTCGAACTTCAGATACCACTGCCTAGAAGCTTGTTTGAGATCGTAGATAGATTTCCTGAGTCTACACATAAGATGATCTGAACCATCCATTGCAAAACCCTTAGGCTAAACCATATAGACCTCCTCATCAAGATTTTCATTGAGAAAGGCGGTTTTAACATCCATCTGATGCAGCTCCATATCAAAATGAGCTACCAATGCCATGATCACCCTGAAAGAATCCTTTGAAGAGACTGGAGAGAAGGTCCCATTATAGTCTACTCCCTCTCTCTAAGTGAATCCCTTGGCTACTAGTCTGGCTTTAAACCTCTCAACTTTTCCTTTGGAATTCCTTTTAGTTTTGTACACCCATTTGCAACCAATGGGCTTACAACCTTTAGGTAAATCAACAAGCTCCCAAACATCATTATGTTTCATCGATTGCATCTCATTTCTCATTGCATCTAACTACAAATCTAACTGAGCACTAGAAACATCGCCCGAATAAGTAACTGGATTAACCACACAACCAATGTCATAATCATGTTCTCTTAGATAGACCTCATAGATAGATGATATAGCTGACTTTCTTTCCCTGGTGGATCTCCATAATGGTGCCACCAATGCCTCACCCTGAATCTGAGGAATCTCAACTGGAACTGCATAAATGATAGGATCCTCAACCGCATCCTGATTAAGAGGAATCTCATCAGGTGCTACAAGAATGTCAGAGACCGTATCAATATCAAGCTCTTGAACTCCAACAGGTGTAACTAATGGCGTAGTATGCCCCACATCCATCTGAATAAGTAGAAGAATAGGTACTGATGTACCAACCATGTCACAATCTTGAACAGTTTGAGAACAATCATTCTTTTCGACCACATTAAATTTTAGAAACTTTGCTGTCAGTGACTCCACAATCCTGGTGCCTCCGCAGGGATTATAAAATTTATATCCCTTCGAATGATTTGGGTAGCTGACAAAGTAGCAACGAGTAGTCTTGGGATTCAACTTGTTTAAAGTCGGATTATATAACTTCACTTCTGCAGGGCATCCCCAAACTCTAAGATGGTCTAAACTAGATTTACGGTCAGTCCACAACTCAAAAGGGGTAAGAGGAATGGCTTTAGTAGGTACACGGTTAAGGATATACACAACAGTTTTCAAAGCCTCTCCTCATAAGAACTTAGGTAAATTTGTCCTACTGACCATACTCCTTACCATGTCCATAAGGGTGCGATTACGCCTTTCGTCGACCCCATTTTGTTTAAGACTTACTAGCATAGTAAACTGACCAACTATTCCAGAGTCCTCTAGGACTTCATGGTTTCAAGTAATCTCAAACATGAAGAATGCAGTCGTCACGTCCTCAGCTCTCACCGAACTCCTCTGCCAAACCGATGTCTGGGCATTGGCCAACAGTTACGTGGCTCAGTTGCAACTCTACTGCCCTCAAGGTCCCATCTCTTACTCCCTTACCAGGACCGTCCATGCCCACATGCTCACCTCTGGGTTCAGAGCTCGTGGTCACATCCTAAACTGTATGATCGATGTATATTACAAATCGAGGGACCTTATTTACACTGGCCACCTATTCGACGCAATTCACAAACCAGACATTGTTGGGAGGATAACCCTGATCGCTGCTTATGTTGCTGCAGGTTCCACAAAGCTTGTATGTGAAATATTTGATGGGACGCCACTTAGCATTTGTGACACTATTTTTTGTAATGCCATGATCACAGGATACTCTCATAATGGTGACGGTTATGCTACTGTTAAGCTATTCTACGACATAAGGCGAGAGAGTTTGCCACCTGATGATTACACATTCACTAGTGTTCTCAGTGGACTAGCCCTCATTGTCAATGATGAGAAGCAGTGCCAGCAGTTACATCACGATGTGGTGAAGTTAGGAACACATTCTGTTGTTTTAGTATTGAATGGACTTGTATCTCTTTATACAAAGTGTGTTTCCATTCTCTTCTTCATCAATGGCCTCTACTAGGAAGCTATTTGATGAAATGCCTGAAAGAGATGACTTATCTTTGACAACAATGATCACTAGATATGTTAGAAATGGTGAGCTTGATTCTACTCGTCTTCTATTTGAATGCATGACAGGTAAGTTGGATGTAGTGTGGAATGCCATGATTTCAGGTTATGTGCACCATGGGTTCATTTCTAATGCACTGGGTTTGTTTAAGAGGATGCATTCTTTGGGAATTCAACTTGACGAGTTTACCTACACAAGTGTACTCAGTGCTTGTGCAACTCCAGCATTGTTTTGCTATGGCAAGGAGGTTCATGCATAAATGTTGTGCACAGAAGTGAAACCTACACCTAATTTTTCAATTCCTGTGAATAATGCATTGGTCACATTGTATAGGAAAAGTGGTAAAGTAGTCGAGGAACGGTGGATTTTTGATAATATGTTGGAGAGGGATCTTGTCTCATAGAATGCAATGTTATCAGGAGTATTGACAAAGCTAGAAGTTTGTTTGAGATGATGCAAGAGAGGAACCTTTTGACATGGACGGTCATGACATCAGGATTTGCATAGAACGGGCATGGTGAGGAAGGGTTTTAGCTGTTCAACCAGATGAGGATAGAAGGACTTCAACCTTGTGATTGTGCATTTGCAGGCGCATTCACTGCTAGTGCAGGACTTGGAACACTGGAGTATGGCCGCCAGCTTCATGCTCTACTTGTTCATTTTGGATTTGATTCAAGCATATCATCTGGGAATGCAATGATAACAATGTAGACAAGGTGTGGAGTTGTTGAGGCAGCCCATCAAGTGTTCCTTACAATGCCTTATCTGGACTTTGTCTGTTGGAATGCCATGATTGCAGCTCTTGGGCAGCATGGACACGGTGCAATGGCACTTGAGCTCTTCAAACGAATGTTGGAGTAAGTCATACTACCTGACCTGATCACTTTCCTCACTGTTCTCTCTGCTTGTAGGCATGTTGGTCTAGTTAAAGAAGGTTGCCAGTATTTTGAGTCTGTGGAGAGCATGTATGCTATCATCCCAGGAGAAGATCATTTTGCTCGTCTGATTGATTTGTTATGTCGAGCTGGGAAATTCTCAAAGGCAAAAAATGTGATTGAAAAATGCCATTTGAACCAGGCCCACCCATCTAGGAGGCACTTCTTGCTGGTTGTCGTGTTCATGGGAATATGGACCTTGGGATACAAACTGTAAAATGGCTCTTTGAGCTAATGCCAAAGCATGATGGAATATACGTCTTACTGTCTAATATGTATGCTGCCATGGGTTGGTGGGATGATGTGGCTAAAGTGAGGAAAGTGATGAGAGATTGAGGAGTCAAGAAGGAGCCTGGTTGTGGCTGGGTTGAGGTTGCAAACCAGGTTCATGAAGGCGATCAACATAGATCCATGGAAGCATGGTAGGATCGATTCTATCAATGGAGAATGCTATTAAATTATCTAGAACAATAAGGGAATCGATCATTACCTAGAGTCTCACAGATGGAAGACCTCCAACCGATGATAGCCCTTTCTTAGTCATTCCACGCACTACGCAAAGCTTGGCATTCCTACACGATCAAGTCAACTCCTCCACACACAAGGGTTCTCAAAACCCAAGCTTTCTCCAAGATCAAACACCAAGAGAGGGAGAGGGAGAGGAAGAGAGAACGGTTCTAGGGAGGGGAGTGCTCCACCAATTTTCCAAGGATGGGAGAGTGCTACTTGAATTTTGGCAATCTCATGAATATATGTGATTTGCCCTCTCACTCCCAAATTAGTAACACACATGGGCAAGGAATATTGAGTTTCCTATTGGGACTCAATCATCAACCCATCCAATCTTTCCCACCAAGGAAAGATCCCTATTGCTAGAGGAATCCAATATTGGGTCCAATATCCAATATTGACCCAACATCTTTCCTTTTCTAACAATCTCGTCCATCCTACTGTAAGATCCAATCTTACAAGAGGATCACGAAAAGGAAATCATGATCAACCGTGCTGCGTAAATGAATGTAACCGAAAGGAAAGGGGTAGGATCGCAATGGGATTCTACTCAGCTTCTAAAATGTCCAATCACCAAAGATACCAAGCAGAGTGTAATAATCAATGCCCAAGGTAAGTAGTTAAGACACCCAGTAGTACCCCACAAAATAATGTTGCATGGTTCAAAATAAGGTATGTGTTCGAGACTGTCAATCCTCAATGAACTGATACGCCAATCGAGAGATTCAATTACCTTGATTGGACCGAGGAAAAATATTTCAAACAAAATGTTCAAGAAAATAGATAATGGTTTGTAAATATATATCTAAAAACATTTCAACATTTTGAAAATGCTACAAGATCCAGATTTGTGTCCAATCATGTATAGAATACTTTCCTCAACATATTCCCAATGTATAGGTTGTAGATTCTATGTTGGGCATCCCTTTCGAATACAGTCAGACATTGTGAATCCAGTGCACCAATATATAGTTAGAGAGACATCAACCGTTGGTGCACCAAAACACACAACATCTGAATGCAACGATAAGGACCCCTTAGGTTAAGGGACCAATCGAGAATTACTTAAGAGAATCTCATTTTCTTTATAAATTGACAGTACACTACATGTGAAATTCTCAAGTAATCCAGTCCAATTCACACACCGTATGTACGCTCACACTTGTATCTTGGAAAAATAACCTTCCTAAGCACACACAGTGTGACCACCATGCCGGACAGGATATCCAGTCCTGTCCCTAGTGAATAGTTTTAGGTATGAATACCTATGGACAACAACTGAGCTCAACAATTGATAATACAAATAAAAAATTAAATTCATTAATTCAAAAAGAGTTTGTACATCAGTGCCAATTACCCATAAACTTTATCCCCATGTTTCCAATATATTTCTAAAAAATAATAGGAGATAAAGCTTTAGTCATAGGGTCAGATAAATTATTTGCCGTGTCAACCTTAGCTATGGTTATGTCACCAAGCTGAATGATCTCATGAATCAAGTGATACTTCCGCTCCACATGCTTATTCCTTTGATGAGCTCTTGGTTCCTTTGCTTGTGCTATAGCTCCTCTGTTGTCACATAACAATGGTATGGGTTGCTCCATTAGCTTAGGCACCACCCCTAAGTCGGTCAAGAATTTTTTGAGCCAGACACCTTCCTTGGCTGCTTCACTAGCTGCCAAGTACTCAACTTCTATTGTGGAATCGACTGTTGACTTTTGTTTGGCACTCCTCCAAATCAATGCACCACCACCAATCATAAAGACCATCCCAGAGGTGGACTTTCTATCATCCTTGTCAGTTTGGAAGTCTGAATCGGTATATTTAACTATTGACAACTGATCACAACCATTAACAAGGAAGTAATCCTTGGTCCTCCTTAGATACTTGAGGATCCCCTTAGCAACTGTCCAATGTTCTTGTCCTGGATTGGATTGATATCGGCTCAAAATCCCCACAGCGTGACAAATGTCAAGTCTGGTACACAACATGGCATACATTAGACTTCCTACTGCTGAAGCATAGGGAACTCTTTTTAAAGCCTCAACATCCTCAGAAGTTTGAGGGCATTGTGACTTGGAAAGATCGATTCCATATCTGAGAGGCACATTACCTCTCTTAGAATCCTGCATGTTGAACTTGTTAAGCACTTTATCAATGTACGTGGACTGTGACAATCCCAACTTCTTCTTCTTGCGATCTCTCACAAGCTTAATTCCTAGGATGTAACTGGCTTCACCCAGATCTTTCATTGAGAACGTTTTGGATAACCACATATTTACAGATGAAAGTAACTCTACATCATTCCCAATGAGAAGTATATCATCCACATATAGGACAAGGAAACAAACGGCACCCCCCATAAATTTTCTTATACACACATGGTTCATCAATGTTCTGCTCAAACTCAAATTCCTTGATAGTTTGATCAAAATGGATGTTGCAACTTCTGAAAGCCTGTTTCAGTCCATAAATGGACCTCAACAACTTACATACCTTTTTTTCCTTCCCTGGGGATTCATAACCCTCTGGCTAATCTATGTATATGACCTCATCAAGATATTCATCAAGATGTATTGGAGATTTCATTCACATCAAACACTAGTTTTAAGAGATATAATATGTTATCTTTAGTAAGCGAGTAACAAAAGACTTTTTAAATTGAATAGTTAACTTATCACCAAATAGAAAAGTATAACCATCCATCACTAGCTTACTAACAGAAACAATGTTCCTCCTAAACAGGGGAACATAAAACAACCTCTCAAAATCAAAGTAACTCTATTGTTAAAATATAAAGTAAAATCTCCAATAGCCTCAGCTCCAGTACCCGTTCTCAGACGAACTTCATCCTTTCTCAGCCTTCTTGTCAGCTTGAACCCCTGCAACATGATGCAAATATGGGCGGTAGACCCGGAGTCCACCAACCATGTATTAGTAGGTTCCTTTGACAAATTAGACTCATAAAGGACTAAGGTTTCAGAAATACCTTCTTCCGGCTTCTTTTTTTGAGCAGCCAGGAAAGCTCATTATCCCTTTTTTCAATGCCCGTCCTTCTTGCAATAGAAACAAGTTCCCTTTGACTCAACCTTAGGGGTTTTCCCCTTGTCAGTCTTCTTCTTCTTCTTCTTACTCTTAGATTTAGAAGAAGAAGGCTTCTCCTCTATGGTCAAGGCCTCCACTTTCTTTTTTTCTTTTTTTTATGCAGCCTCTACCTCTTGCAACATGTTGCCTAACTCAGGAAGTTCAACGGAGAGCTTATTCATGTTATAATTAACAATGAATGATCTATAGATATCCTGAGGCAAAGAGTAGAAGATAACATCCATCTTATAATTCAACTTAAAAGACGTCCCAAGGTTCTCCAAATCTTGGAACAAGTTTCGCATTTTCATCACATTATCTATAACTGGAGTTCCTTGGGCCATCTTCGTGCCATAGAGAAGTGTCACTAGTTGATGATGGGTTGTCTTTCTTCTTTCCCATACATCTCCTTCAACTCCTCCATCATATCCTTTGTCAAATACAAATCCTTGACAGAATCAACGATGGTCTTTTCCACAGAGTTCAATACGAGGAGTTTGGCCTTAGAATTGTTCTGACGAAACAACTCATAGGCAGCTTTAGCAACAGGGTCCTTGTTTTGCAGGAATTCAGGTTCATCTTGCTCAATTACTGACATCAGACCTTCTGTAGTCAGGAGTAACTTGATGTTCCTCCTCCAGTCAACGTAGTTTGGATCGATCAAAATATGGTCTTTTATGAGGATAGGATAGTTGATTTGGGTCGACATAGTATAAAATCTACATTATGTACAAAAATAACAATTAGCATGATCGACAACCATTGAAAAATGGGGTAAAACAATCAATGGTCAATCACAGCTTAAGCTTCTCTCTAGCTTATAGGCTATAAATTAGAACTTATCAACCCTTATGCTCCTGACTTAGCCTATTGGAGTTCATCATTTGCATGTTGGTTGAGTGGATTATTCTATCCGTCACTTAGACATCCAATGTGATTTAGCCACCTGAGTGTCAAGTCCATTTCTATCGGCTGACATACACTCAAGTCAAGTGTACCCTTAGTTTTGGGGGGAATTATGGTGTTTGTGAGTTAATGCCTACTATCGCAGTACACATACCACTGACCACATTCTATATATATCACATGTGATATGGGTGTAGACAATTTCATCAACCTATCTAAGTATTATCTTATTGGCATCTACAAGAGTAGATCGATGAAATTTCTACACTCACCAACTAAGGGAGGCCATGAAAATCCCACCAACCAGGGTTTCCCATATCACACTTATTTTAAAATTGAGGGATTACGAGAACGCATAAAATCACTACCATACATCCAATGTATAAGCACATAAACACATCCATCCAAGGAAAATTAAATACCAATGGTTATGGGATAACATCTTTAATCAACATGAGTTCACATCCAATGTAAACTCACTATGATTACAAGATGGATGGGAGTAATCATAGTCTCATATGTCACTCCTACACATAACAATAATCATGTGATAATGCAGATGCAACTAACCATTACAAGAAAATAAATCCAAAACTGTAAACAAATTGGACACTCCAAGTGAGCAAGTCCCTCCTCCAATCTTCTCACTAACGAACCGTCAAGATCTTTGATCCACGATCAAAATCACGATCCCAATCTTATCATGATCATCAAGCAGTTACAATAAATAATTTAAACTAATTTAAAATTATTACAACCCTTTAAATGTAAATAAAACTCAGGAAACCAGTCCCCCAATTTGAACTGCCTGAGGGGAAATTACATAACCTTTACATGAGAGATGGGGAGAAGAATGAAAAAAATAATAATTGCATCTAAAATCACATCCATGCCATGCCTAGCACACACATTCATCTAATGCATGTAAATTATTAAATCCCATAACCATGGTCCTCATTATATAGCTCAAAGGTTATAGATTCCATATTTTATGTGAAAAATGCCAACAACACATAAAAACACCATTACCTTGACTAAGCATGTCACAATGGCCATGAGCATCTAATGCCCATCATGATTTAATCAATACCACATACATGCTTATAAAAAAACCAATAAAATAAGCCATTATGTAAAATGGTGAAGATGGATGAAGAGAAAAACCCCTTCTCCCATCTTCCCCAATGGGTCTCCTTTCAAAAAACCCTTGAAACTGATTTTTTTTAATATGTTTGCTGTCCCATCAAGGACAGCCCATGAGAAAAAGAAAAGGGGACCATCCTCTTTCAAAAAAAAAAAAAAAAACTTGAAACATGGGTTGGTGTGCATGCTGCTATCCAGAAAACCCTCGGCCTTAGGGCTTGTATTCCCACCCCTTAGTTCATGCATGATTCCCATAAGCCACAATAGATTTTATTTTATTTTTTTAATGAATCTAAACTAAGAGCATCACATGTAATAATGGATACAAAAAAATAAAACATTCCCATTTGATGGCAAGGCTCTGATGCCAATAAAGGACGATCAACATAGATCCTCGAAAGCGTGGTAGGATCGATTCTATCAATGGAGAATGCTATTAAATTATCTAGAACAGCAGGGGAATCGATCGTTACCCAGAGTCTCACAGATGCAAGACCTCCAACCGATGATAGTCCTTTTTTAGTCGTTCCACGCACTACACAAAGCTTGGCGTTCCTACACAATCAAGCCAACTCCTCCACACACAAGGATTCTCAAAACCCAAGCTTTCTCCAAGATCAAACACCAAGAGAGGGAGAGGATGAGAGAAAGGTTCTAGGGAGAGGAGTGCTCCACCGATTTTCCAAGGATGAGAGAGTGCTACTTAAATTTTGGCAATCTCATGAATATATGTGATTTACCCTCTCACTCCCAAATTGGTAGCACATATGAGCAAGGAATATTGAGTTTTCTATTGAGACTTAATCACTAACCCATCCAATCTTTCCCACCAAAGAAAAACCCTATTGCTAGAGGAATCCAATATTGGGTCCAATATCCAATATTGACCCAACATCTTTCCTTTTCTAACAGTTCATGTGTTTTTGGTGGATGACACAGTGCATCCAGAGGTGCAAAAAGTGTACAACTATCTTGAAAAACTAGTTTTGGAGATGAGGAAGTTGGGGTATATTTCAGACACAAAATTTGTGTTGCATGATGCGGAGTGAGCTGAAAGAGTATGCCTTGTCTACTCATAGTGAGAAGCTTGCAGTTATCTATGGCCTTTTGAAGCATCCTCGTGGAGCCACGTACTGTTAGAGTTCTCAAAAATCTAAGGATTATGGTGATTGCCACAATGCATTCAAGTTCATGTCGAAGGTGGTGGATAGAGAGATTGTTGTGAGAGATGGGAAGAGGTTTCACCATTTTTGTAATGGTGAATGTTCATATGGCAATTACTGGTGATATGGAAATTTGATGGTGTTGGTAATTTGGATGTTGATGAATTTTATTACATAACATATGATTGTTGATTTACTGCTCTTTTATTATATTTCCATGTTTTGGTGAAGTTTAGCAATCATATGTAAGTATGAATTGTACCCCCACAATTTCTATTATTTATATTGGCCAAAAGGCATGTTGTCCTAATCAGCTTAGGAGTTTAAAAGCTCCTAGCCAACTCTAATTACACATCACAACCTCGCTCAAATTCGTGAAGAGGTGTGGACCCAACTATAATTAAAACAAATAAAAGAAATGTGACTCAACTCACTTAAATTGTTCTGCTGCCTTTCTTTGATAAAAAAAAGTCACTTAAATTGAACTACTGGTTCAAATCAATTTAGGACCGGTTCAATTTAAAACACTAAAACATGAAAATAAACTAAGTATAGAAGTTAATCTTGTATGCAACCTAATCAGCCCTACTTTAGGTCCATAAAAGTGACTTATTACATTGAAAACCCATGTAACCTAATTAGCCCTACCTTAGGTCCATAAATAGTACAATGTAGCTCTATGATCTGATATTGCTATTATATATATTTCACCTTCTCTCTTGATTTATCTATTATAAGTTGAATGAGTAAGCCTTAAATATTTTCCCAAAAAAAAAAGTTAGCCTTAAATACTGCTTTAGTGATCCTGGTGGGAGAGTAGACAGTAGGTGTAAGCTCCAATCACGCATTTCAATGGTACAGGGATCGGGGCGTGATAGTATGCAGTGACAAGGCCCTCTCAAGTACTGGGTCTCGGCGACGCATGTCTATTTTAAACCTACATCTGACAGTAATACATAAGGGAAGCGACAAAATAAGGTTCTTCGCCAATACACAATCATGTCTGTACTCGCATTCGTACCCCAATATTAACATGTCTAGGCATACCCAATGCGACGACCATATGATAAGGGTGTCCAACCCAAACCCTAGTCGTAATCACCAATTTAAAGTGTAACTCATGGACATACATTGCGCAAAAGTTTATATCGCATGTGATCATATTAAACCAAAATGTATGAAATATTTAATACAAAGTAAACCAGGTCAAACTGGTATGAACCAGGTTTGATGGACACACATATCCAACACTCATAGTCCACAATTTTTTGGATTTTAAAATCATGGCCGTTTTTCTCTCTTCTCCAATTCTTCTCTCCCCTTTCTCTTCAGGTTGTAAGAGCTAGGTTTATGAAACCCTTATTCAGAAAGAACATCTCCACTACATTGGAGGTTACCCATACTGAGGAGTCAGTTCAACTATATCAATCGAAGAACCTGCATTTATGGATTTTTTTATACTATGAAGGCAAACATTAAGCTCAATGAAGTGTGGTGCTACAACAAAGAACTCTACTCCCTCGTCCGCCCTGTTGAGTCTATGCACTTACCTTGGAACTTAATTAATCTTTACGTTAATCTAGCTGATGAACTTTCAATTTCACTAGTATTTGCTTTAACTGGTGTAACAACAAACTCTGTTATAGTAATGTTTTGAACGTAATTTGATCAACCCTCAACAATATATGTACCAAGCCTTGTCTTAACCATAATGTAAATTTTCCTATCTAATAATATAATACTTTCTTTTCCATCAAAAAAAAAAAAAATGTAGGTACATGTATCGATTTTAGTGGTGCTTCCATAGACGGACTATTAGTGGATTCGTTATTGTGCCAAATTAACTGTTTGATTACCCTGATTTTGTGACCTGAATCATCCTGAATAACTGTTTGATTACCCTAATTCTGGGACATGAATCTTCCTAAATAACTGTTTGGTTTCCTTGAGTCTATCAATTAAATTCATCCTAAGTCTACTTGAAAAACTGTTGGGTTCACCATGTTTCGTAAAACCCTTTTATATGTTTTTGTAAACACCTATGTTGCACATTCCATGACATGGGTATGTAAATTTTTTTGTAAAGCCTTCCCGACTACCAACCCCACAAGTAGGCAGATAGAAACCCTTTTAGATCATACCCCAACATACTAGGCATTGTTATTTTTCCATCCTTACGTTTGTTGTACTCCAACATGTATAGATAATGGAGAAACCCTTGAACTTGATTGCCATTTTGGGCTGTACCATACCAAGCCTTACAAAGAAACAGCTTCAATGTGGGATCGTGACAGAATTGCAGATTTTTTTATATCATCTATTAGACAGTATCCTTACCATAAGGCCCAGTTATATACAATGACACAAGAAAACCTACAAACTAGGGTGTTTACTACAACATTCACTTGTTCAAAACCATAAAGTAAAACAAGTTCATAGACATTCAAAAGTGTTGTTCAAACTTCAAAAGTGAGAAGATTTGGCTCAAACCCATGTACCCTTTAGAAGGGGACTAGTAGCTGCAGTTTCTCCAAATGTCTTCAGCAAATCTGAACAAGTTGGTTCTGGTTCCCCTTCTGGCATGAGTTCTAACCCTAACTCCTCTTCAATGTCATCAGAAGCGGATATGAGTAAGAATTCACAACCTTTATAGTTCAGAAAGTCTGGCGGGTCTGCCAACCAGTACCTTAACTGTCCAAACTGGCCTTGAAGATGTGCAGGGAAGATAGCTCTGCGTTTGTTTTGAAGTCCCCTGAACTGGGATTTACCTTATTGATCTGGGTTCTTTATCTGTATAAGAAAAGAACCTTCCCTTTCCACATTAAGTGACTCTTGGGGTTCATTTTTGGAACCTTCGGGTGGGAATTCAAGCTTGTAGATTAAATGGGTATGCACCTTTTTGTCTGAATTATGCCTTATAATTCTATACACTCCTTCACCCAATGCTCTTGCTGGCGGTTTATGTCGGTGTCCTTTTGTTGCAGTATCATATTCATCTACAGTGGGGAAGAAAAAAGATGTTTATACATTTGATGGAACAATAAAATCATGAAATCTGAGATAGACTCGTTGATTTATCAGTGTACAATGTGAAGAAAAAAAATTATTCATCAGTAGTTTAACTTTGACTGGGTGAAACACGAAACTTAGAAGTTCAGCTAATATTTTGGGCTTTAATAATGAAGTTCAGCTACTATTCTACCAAAAAAAAAAAAAACAAGTTATTTCTAAAAATAATTAAATTAAGATAAAAAATTTTAAAATAATATTAAAAATATTTATCATTATATCATTTTAAAAAACTTGACATGTGAAATTTATCACATTGAAAAACAAAAAATGTGTTATACTATAAAGAAAAAAAATAACAAATAAATTTATCTATTGTGGGTTGAATGAGTTAGCCTTAAATACTGCTTCAGTGATCCTGGTGGGAGTGGAGCGTAGGTGTATGCTCCAATCACGTATTCCTGTGGTACAAGGATTGGGGCGTGACATTATGCAGTGACAAGGCTCTCTCAAGTATTGGGTCTCGGTGATGCATGTCTATCTCAAACCTACATCTGACAGTAATGCATGAGGCAATCAACAAAATAAGATTCTTCGCCAATACACACTCATGTGTCTACTCGCATTCGTACCCCAACATCAACATGTCTAGGCATACCCAATGCGACGACCATATGATAAGGGTGTCCAACCCAAACCCTAGTCATGACTACCAATTTAAAGTGTAACTTATGGGCATACATTGCTCAAAAGTTTATATCATATATGATCATATTAAACCAAAATGTATGAAATGTTTTATACAAAGTAAACCAGGTCGAAGTGGGATGAACCGGATTTGATGGACATACATATCCAACACTCATAGTCCACGATTTTATGGATTTTAAAATCATGACCGATTTTCTCTCCTCCAATTCTTCTCTCCCCTTTCTCTTCAGGTTGTAAGAGCTAGGTTTATGAAACCTAATTCAGAAAGAACATCTCCACTATATTGGAGGTTACCCATACTGAGGAGTCAATTCAACTATATTAATCGAAGAACCGGCATTTGTGGATTTTTTTTTATACTATGAAGGAAAACATTAAGCTCAAAGAAGTGCGGTGCCACAACAAAGAACTCTACTGCTTCCTCTACCCTACTGACTCTATGCACTTACCTTGAAACTTAATTAATCTTTACTTTAATCTAGCTGATGAAACTGCCAATTTCACTAGTGTTAGCTTTAACTACTGTAACAACAAACTCTGTTATAGTAATGTTTTGAACATAGTTCGGTCAACTCTCAACAATATATGTACCAAACCCTGTCTTAACCATAACATAAATTTTCCTACCTAATAATATAATACTTTCTTTCTCATCCAAAAAAAAAAAATCTGTAGATATATGTATCATTATTGTGCCAAATTAACTATTTGGTTACCCTGATTTTGTGACCTGAATCATCCTAAATAACTGTTTGATTACCCTGATTTTGGGACATGAATCTTCCTAAATAACTGTTTAATTTCCTTGAGTCTGTCAATTGAATTCATCCCAAGTCTACCTGAAAAACTATTTGGTTTACCATGTTTCGTAAAACCCTTTTATATGTTTTTGTAAACACCTATGTTGCACATTCCATGAGATGGGTATGTAAATTTTTTTGTCAAGCCTTCCCCACTACCAACCCTACAAGTAGGTAGATAGAAACCCTTTTAGATCATATCCCAACATACTAGGCATTGTTATTTTTCCATCCTTAAGTTTGTTGTACTCCAACATGTATAGGTAATGGAGAAACCCTTGAACTTGATTGTAGTAGTGATAAGACACAAATTAAGCCATTTTTAGGCTGTACCATACTAAACCTTACAAGGAAAAGGCTTCAATGTGGGATTGTGACAGAATTGCAGATTTTTTTATATCATCTATAAGACAGTATCCTGACCATAAGCCCCAGTTATATACATTGACACAAGAAAACCTACAAACTTGAGTGTATACTACAACATTCACTTGTTCAAAACCATAAATTAAAACAAGTTCATGAACATTCAAAGATGTTGTTCAAACTTCAAAATAGGCATTTTCTCATAAGTGTGAAGATTTGGCTCAAACCCAGGTACCCTTTAGAAGGGGACTAGCAGATGCAGTTTCTCCAAATGTCTTCAGTAAATCTGAACAAGCTGGTTCTGGTTCCCCTTTTGGCATGAGTTCTAACCCCAATTCCTCTTCAATATCATCAGAAGCCGAAATGAGTAAGAATTCACATCCTTCATAGTTCAGAAAGTCCGGCGGATCTGCTGGACAGTACCTTAAGTGTCCAAACTGGCCTTGAAGATGTGCAGGGAAGACAGCTTTGCGTTTGTTCTGAAGTCCCCTGAACTGGGATTTACCATGTTGACCTGGGTTCTTTATCTGTATAAGAAAAGAACCTTCCCTTTCCACATTGACTCTTAGGGTTCATTTTTGGAACCTTCAGGTGGGAATTCAAGCTTGTAGATTAAATGGGTATGCACCTTTTTGCCTGAATTATGCCTTATAATTCTATATACTCCTTCACCCAATGCTCTTGCTGGAGGTTTATGTCGGTGCTCTTTTGTTGCAGTATCATATTCCTCTACAGTGGGGAAGAAAAAAAGATGTTTATACATTTGATGGAACAATAAAATCATGAAATCTAAGATAAACTGATCAGTGTACAGTGTGAAGAAAAAAAATTATTCATCAGTTGCATAGCATAGTTTAACTTTGACTGGGAAGTTCAGCTAATATTTTGGGCTCTAATAATGAAGTTCAGCTACTATTCTACCCAAAAAAAAAAATATATGTTATTTCTAAAAATAATTAAATTAAGATAAAAAATTTTAAAATAATATTAAAAATATTTATCATTATATCATTTTTTTAAACTTGACATATGTGAACTTTATCACATTGAAAAAAGAAAAATGTGTTATACTATAAAGGAAAAAAATAACAAATAAAAAAATGACCCCTACAAGGCAAATAGGTAAGTACGGCGAGCAGCATCAATAGGATGGTCATTACTGCCTTTCATAGGTTGGGGCCATGTGTTTGGGGTTGAGGGATCCAAGGTGGATACAGCTCCTCTTTGGGGAGTCCATTGTCCGGAGAGTGTCGAGTGAGACATCCAACAGGATCTTGGGCCCTGGGATGCTAATTGGGTAATCCCTGGGCGATGGGATCGCTAGAGAGGAACCATACACTCCTACATAGAGAATATTTCTCTTAAAAAAAAATAAAAATAAAATAAAAAAGTTGACGAAGGATTCAACCACCATCTAGGTCTTGAAACATCCCCATTTCCATGGGAAAACCGTTGTACGGGATTTTTATTCTCTCAAGTGTGGTTGTCTACCCCACACTACCCATGTTTTTACGATTGAATTCTTACATGTGGTGCACAGGCACCGCACCTGAGAGGATAAAAATCCTTGTTGCACGAGCCATCCGGAAAAGAATTATAACTTCTTTTTTCACCAACTTCACCTTTAGGTACAATAAGATTTTCCCTTTAATCTAAATTAAATTATTTTGGTGGTTTTCAAAGATTTTCCTTTAATCTAAATTAGATTATCTAGTGGGATTTCAGTTTTGAAGAACCAAAACTAAAAAGGGATCAAAACTTGAATCGCATGTTTAAACCCTAGTCCATGGCAACTAATTTGTACATAATTCATGTCTTCAAATGAGAAAAAGAAAAGCAAATAATGTTGAAGGAAGAAGCAGGATGGGTTACCTCCTTTAAGAGCGGTTTTCACATCATCTATCCTCGTAGTCACCATCTCCACAAATCCCCAGTAAGGTCTGCTCTTCTTGCCCGGATCTGGAAGGCTTTTTCTACCCATCACTATGAACCTCAACAAAGGTTCCTTCTCTATATTCACTTCCTTCAAATTTCCAAATAAGTTCAATATTACAGACCCTGTAAACTCCAGAAAATTTAGGTTTCAGTGGAAACTAAGAAGTTACTACTACTACTACCTGGCTGCCATGGCCACCTTCGCTGCTCTTCTGACTCGAACCACACGCACCTTCACCAGCTTCTTTCTTGGATCCTTCTTTACCAGAATCTGGAGATTGTTTCTCTTCCACCGCCCTCTCGCCGGATTCCGGCCGAAGAACGACGTACAATCTTTTTACACATCGGCATTGTGAGCTTCTTCTTTGTCCACCTTTGGCCTGTAAAAGAAGAATATTTCCCCTCTTTCCTGCACCCAATCCCCATATTAGCCTTCATAAAAACGAGCAATTCAACATTTAGAACAGGAACAAAAGGAAAAAAAAAACCATTAAAACTTGACAAGAGGGAGAGAGAAAGAGAAAGAGACCAGAATGTCGACTTTTGGTTCGGCTCTGGTCTTCACTTCTTCGCCTTGACCCATATCTGCTGTGTTCGTAGTCAGAGAAGAAGAAGAAGAGTTTTTTTGGCTTTTAAAGGCAACAGAGGAGTACAGAAGAAGATCTGAGTTTTATGCCATTAGCCGACAACTGATAATTTTTTAAAGGTAGAGAAAGTTGAGGCACAGAAAGGCACGTGGCAATCTATGAAGAGAACAGTAAAACACGATGTTTGCCATAATATAACACGTGTAATCATGGACCCTTACTTCATGGGTAGAAACAGATAATGAACCCTCCCTGTCGCCCCTGTTTGTTTCGAGTTGCCACGCAAGGTGGGATAAACTCTCAGAATCCGTCACCCTGATTCAAAGCTCCAACCTTAGCAAGGGCATCCGCACAAAAATTCCCTTCTCTTAAAATATGAGAGATCCACAAAGTCAAAACAAGCCCATAATGCAACACCGTTCCACCTTTGTTTCTTTGTTCTTATCTGTACTATGATGCCTGTGGAGTTATTTTTTCCCGTGGGTTTAGATAATATAGTTTTAAAAAAAAAAGAAAGAGAAACATAGAAAGTACCCACCACGTGGGTTCAAACCATTTATTAGATTTGAATAAATTGTCGTGTTTATTTGGTACCATGTATTGCATCAAAAAAAATTTTTGTTTAATGATTTATTTGTTATTAATGAAAATTATTTGATAATTGTTACACATAATAGATTATTGAATGAGAAATAAGTTTTTTTTTTTTTATTTGGTGCAATGAGAAATAAGTTTAGTATGCCTATTTCTAGAATAATTATCTGAAGAAATGAACCCAACCCAACAAAGTTCATATATACTTTAAATGGTGGGTGAAGAGATGCCCCTTTCATCCATCTTTTTACCCAATTATTTCAAATTCTTCTCCTCCTTTGTAAACTCAAAACCATAACAAATTACTCTATTACAATTGCTTTTCTTGTTTTTTCTCTCTTTTTTTTTTTTTTTGGTAGTTTGCGAGATGGACATCCTAGAAGGACCTGGAACCAATGTGACCGTTGGCTTCTAGTGGTTGGCCGCTGCTGCGCAGAAAACTGACTTTTAGCAAATATGATATGTGCTGTGTGAGGTATCTGTGGAGCACAAAGAACAAGACACCTTGAGAGGACCGGAGCTATGTCCAACAAAGACACTCTGATGCCTAAATTAGTCTCCTGGCAACTGAATGGAAAAGCAGAGCAATATCACAAGAGTTTAGAGTGTGTCGGGATTGTATCATACCTTGCCTTATAAAAGGGGTTTTATTTATATTGGATGCCTGGTAGCCTGAGTCAGGAGGGAGAGTCCTTCTCTGATACGCCTTCTTCCCGATTTGGTAGTTTCCTTTTACGAGCGGGGATTATTCCTAGAGAGTCTGAATGAGGAACGCTTCTATTTCTCATAGATGCACTAGGATTCCTTCCCTTAGTTGGGAGGTTGAAGTGTGGACTCCTTGATTTCCTATTTGGAGTGCGTCTTCTATTCGTTGTATTTGGTTATGAGGGTTTCCATATTGGGAAAGTCGGGCTGGAGATTCCCTAGATCATGTTTCTAGTTTTATGTATTCATGTGTCATGTTACGAGTGGTGGAGATATTTAACCCGTAACAGAGGCCCCCCACTCCCTCAACTAATATTTGTTATGAGCTACAAGAGTAGTTCTACTGAGGGGTAAGAGCTACGAAATCTATGAGCTTCCCGAGGTCTTCTTTTTAAAGGAGGGCAACGTGGTAATTGCATTTTGGGGAATTTGTAAAGCTTGCCTTTTATGTTGTCGTGACGTTCAAATATTGCGGGTTCTCGACTTTCGCACCTATCACTTCCGCACGCTTCCAATTTACCTCGAGTAGTCGAAGGGACGATGACACGTTGGATGAGATCCCATATAATCTAGAAAAGTTACAGTTACACTGTGTGCGTGACATCTGGATCTTCCAATCGTGGTTTTTTAGTGAGGCTTTTCAGTTGGAGGTTCCATTTCTACAACTTCATCTTCTTTGATTGCTTTGCCCATTGCTCTTTCTTTTCTGAATATAGCAGAGTTCTACCTTCTCGTGGTGGTGAAGTTCTCTATCTCTGGTGATCTTCTTATCCTTATATTAATTAATAAGTTTTTCTTCCCTCTTTTCTTTAGAATGTCAGATTCCATTTGCATCCAGTCAAGGCATGGGCGAGGGCTTTTCTGGTCAAGTCTGGGGTATGGATGCAGGTTCAGAGTCGGGGACAAGAGTCTCATCTTCAAATTCATCCGATAGTAGTTCTTCCACCCGAGTGTCTAATAATCCTCAACCAACCTTAGAGAGGAAGATATTGGTGAAACGTTCGACAGTGGGCCACCAGAGTGGGGTCACCATGTTCTCAGGGTTACCCAAGTTGTCTATTGCTACTAGGTCCTCTGCGGCCTTTGGTGTCCCCATTTCTATTACTGCTGAATCTCTTCAGGTCTTGAGAGATTTGTATTCCATTCCTTTGAGTATCAATCTTAGGAAACCGGGGTCCCAGGAAAATGCTTGTATGGCCAGGCTGGGAGAGGTTTGTCTGTACGAGCATATGTTTGACGCAGGGTTCAGGTTCCCTGTTCACTATGTGGTGAACGAGGTACTGAGGTACTATGGGGCGCTTCTTGCACAAATTGCACCTAATGGGTAGAGCTTCATTATGGGCTTCGCTGCCCTGTTTGCCAAGTTAGGGAGACGTGCCACTCCTGAAGTCTTTTCGCACCTTTTCGTCATTAAGAAGCATAACCTTGGTAGAGGATGGTTTAATTTTTCTGGCTATCCAGGGTTGAAGGTGAAAGTTCTCACACTTACCATCCTTCAATCATTATTGGAAGGATAAGTTCTTTGCTTGGACCGATCAATCCTATCCTAGGCTATTGTGGTCAATTTCTATTTTTATTTCTAATTGTAAAGCACCAACAGAAACCTATATAGTCCATGTAAAAGGGGAAGGGAGAGAGAGAGAATCTCACTGTTAATTGGTTTAAGGTGTCAGTCGATATGTAATGGTATTGCCTTTATCCAATATCAATACCAATGCCAATAACATGCCATCAGTACAAGGGAGGATAAAATGCTATGAAAAAACTAAAGTATCAATACTTTGTGAGGCAAAACGGTCGTCCGATTTGACAAGATACAACCAGTCCATATCAATAACAGTATCAATCAAAACCAATACAAGCATCGATATCGATATTGATTCGTAATGACCTTGGTTAAAATTTGATTTAGAGTTCAAAAGACAAACTTTACCCAAACAAGACAATTTGGCCTCTCTATGGGAATGAGCAAGTAATTAAATTAGTTGTAAATTCTAAATAACATAAGAAGGTACTTAGGCAACTTCCATTGTATCTATCTTTCTGGTGCACATGGAAGAAGCTACAAAGCAATTGCTCTAACTGACCCATCACATTTCAAAAAGTTTATCTCTAGCCCATCTTCTCAAACCTAAAAAATTCAAAACAGGTCTTTACCAAAAAACAAATATCCCTAGAGTCCTCTTTATTCATATTTAATGGTGTCTCCCAACCTCCACTTTACTAGAATCCACTGAAATGCCTTCTACATGGCCTAAAAAACCCACTTGTTTCATCCAAAATTCACATTTCTTGAATTTGGCATATAATCGTTTCTCTCTCAAGATATTTAATACCTTCTTCAAGTGTCTCTCATGTTGTTCTTCACTCTTAGAGTATATCAATATGTCATCGATGAACATAATCATGAACTGATCTAGGTAGTCGTGAAAGACTACTGTATTCATCAAGTCTTTGAATACAGCTAGGGCATTAGTCAAACCAAATGGCATGACCAAAAATTCATAATACCCATATCTCATCTAGAATGGGGTCTTAGGAATGTCCTCCTTCTTGACCTTCAATTGTTGGTATCCTGAGCAGAAATCTATTTTCGAGAATACTCTTGCTCCTTGCAATTGATCTAGGAGATCATCTGTACGGGGTAATGAGTATTTATTTTTAACTGTAACTTGGTTCAATTCGTGATAGTCTATGCATAATCTCATGGACCCATCTTTCTTCTTTACAAATAGTATCGGCACTCCCATAGTGATCCACTAGGTCAGATGAAACCTTTGTCAAGGAGATCTTGAAAATTTCTCCTTAAGTTCTTTCAATTATGTGGGCGCCATTCGATACGGGGCTTTAGAAAGTGGTGTTGTCCCTGGTAGTAGTTTGATAGTGAACTCTAGTTCTCGGTTCGGTGGCCACTCTGGAAGGTCTTACGAAAATACATCTTGATATTTTCGTACAATTCCGAAGTATTAATCACATGGGTCAGATATCCTTGACGAACCAATCAATGGGCTTGGATGGCCGATATTATCATTGACCTCTTAAATCCATCCTTACTACTATTGAACTTAAACTCCTCCTCTCCTACTGGGTTGAAGGTGACCACTTTCTCAAAACAACATACACAAGCATGGTAGGTAGATAACCAATCCGTACTCAGTATCACATCGAAGTCCTTCATATCCAATAATATCAGGTTTGTTCTAAGGTCTCTATCCCCTATAAGAATCATACACAATTCACAAAACTAATTTGCTGGCATTACCTCCCCATAGGGTAAAACTACCCCCAGGTCATAGTCCAACTCCTTGGGTTTGGCTCCTATCTTAGAAGATAATATACGAGACAAAAAAGAATGAGTCGACCCTGAATCAGAAAGAACATTTGTCAGATGGCATGCAACGGTGAGTGTACATGTTACACTCTTATTACTCAAGGTTAGAGATCCTATTTCCAACCAAAATAAACACGATATTCAATACAATATAATATCACATCTTAAGAGTATAATTACAGGGAGTGTCATAAGACATCATACCTATTAAAACAAAAGGGGATGCCTCTGCATTGTCGGCTGGCAGGGCGTACACTCGTCCTTGAGCTTGAGTTCTTGGTCCTCCTTGGATTGTTGGGTGACTCTGTTGTTGTCGAACCAATTCCTCTATGCAGTTCCTTGCAAAGTATCTGGGATTTCCATACCATAAGCATAATTTTTCACCACAAGGTCCCTGATGGGTTCTCCCACATCTAGGACAAACTGTAAGTGCTCCTGGTGGTACACAACCTCTCTACGATCGTGGTGGAAATGATACCCTAGTGTCAGGTTGGTTCCTTTTCCTAGAGTCTTGCCCTCCAAACATTAGCTCAACCATAGAATCTACTTCAAGAATTAATGCATGCCTCACAACTTGGGCATAGGTATCATACCCTACCGCCCAAACAAAATCTTGAATGTTAGGGTGTAGTTCCTCTTCAAATTGTGTTGCTTTCTTTTCCTCTATATCCACAAGATACAGTGCATACCTTGATAAGGTCGTAAACTTATGTTCGTATTCTTTCCCAATCATGCTCCCTTATCGAAGTTGAATGAACTCCGCCTTCTTCCTCTATCAGATAGTGTTCGAAAAGTACTCCTCAAAGAAAACATTAACAAAATGCTCCCATGTGATGGATTGTCTAGCCATCACAATCTAGGTCATCTCCAACCAGGTGTATGCTTCACCTTAAAGCATGAAAGTGGCATAAGTCACCTTATCCTTCATCAATGCTTCGTAGTGCTACAAAAATTTTCTTTATCTCTTTTACCCATGTCTCAGGAGTGAAGGGATCAGTGGTTGCCCCTTTGAAAGGTTGAGGGTGCGACTTCCTAAAATCGATATGACCTTAGTTGGTCCTCCATGATTACCACCATGGCAGTTATTTCTCATAACACCCTATCCTTGTTGTCTGGTCAAGACTCCCTAACCAAGATGTTGTTCTGTTAAAACTGGTGGAACATAAGCAATTCCCACTAACGGTGGTGAAGAGGAAGTACCAGCTCCAAAGGATGGTGTAGTGATAGTCTCAGCCAGCCTACATGGAATGTTTGGCACAACTCCAATAATCAGTGACGAGACAGGAGCATTATCTTACTCCGGTTCTGAGCCTGTCCTTCTTGCATCTGACGTGTATCGACACCATAACCTATAATTGGAAACCAAGAACGCCTTCAGTACTATTCTTGATCGGCAGTTGTGTTGTATCAACTATCTAATTATATGAAACAAAACAAAAAAAAAACAAT
The DNA here is from genome assembly GCF_018873765.1 of Telopea speciosissima. Classification (NCBI taxonomy): domain Eukaryota; kingdom Viridiplantae; phylum Streptophyta; class Magnoliopsida; order Proteales; family Proteaceae; genus Telopea; species Telopea speciosissima. Next base: position 28,228,378 of record NC_057920.1, read on the forward strand.
GTATTGTCCATCTAATCATGTAAATCATGATATATCAATCACCTCACTATGCATGATCATTCTAGGTATATATATAAATCACTATAACAGGTACATGCACAAATGTATCACATCCACGTTATCCTATGCCATCATGTGCTAAGTCCTCAAGATTGAACTATGTTCTACTCTCTGATACCATAACTGTCACGCCATAATCCAGGGATAAGGGAAAGAGGTGCCCTCACGGGCGGAGACCGTAAGTTCATGATTTAGAAACACCACATTTAGTACAAAAAGCAAATGCAAGAATATTATCACATCATGTAAGCATATATGTTACATCCGTGCCCGAAATTGCTATTAATTATTATTTCTCTCTCGTGTGACGTGTAGATTCTACTGTCATGTATGCTGACGAGTTGTTTTCAATTGTGGTCAAACCTAGCCACAAGATCATTGATCAGGTCACGGGCCTGCCTATGGAGGAGAGGTTCCTTAACCGACAGTGGGGAAGATTTATCGATGATGACTTCGTCGATCATCCTCCTAGCACGAGTCCACGAAGCGAGGAGTACCAGAAGGCATTCTCTGTGTCCCCACAGCTAGACACCTCCTTTGGTGATGAGCTTAGTATCGCGATTGAAAAACTATTCGGGCTCACGAAGGACACGTCGTGACAGTCGAGGGGTATGATACTGACCTTGTGAATATTACTGTACCCTCCTCTAGTTGACCTTGGAGTGTGGGCCAAAGCCCGATCAATGTCCTTAAGTTTTTGCCTTTATGGCAGCGACGGACGCATAAGTGGACTCACCAAGACTGAATCCACCAGTTAGTCCGCTCGTGCTGTTCTTGGAGTTTGTGTGTTTTCCTTGCGTGGGAGCTACACCCCGTGCCTCGGGCACTCTGTTTTAGTCTTTTGGACGAGGTAGGTCTCATCCTTGATCTTCTTGACTTGTGGGTTTACCATTTGGGTGGACCCATTAGCTTGATAGACCTCTTGGTGAGTTTTAACTCATTGTGTCCAAGCCAAATAGGCCCTAAGTGGGACTTGGTATAAGACTAAGACTTAGTCTTTAAGTCTCATTTACTTCATATATCTACCCAAAATGTTGGAAGCTTGGAGCATTCAAAACTTTGGTGGAGGAGAGCTTGGAGGGGCTGTGGAGGTGGAGGATCATCCATATACCCAACTTTGAGGTAAATGACCTCACCTACCTCCCTCTCTTTTCCATTTTAAACTTGGGGAATCCCCTTGGGATCGATTCCAAGCTTGGGGTTTCTCTTAAAAACCCAATAAACCCTAGTTAATGCTCCTTTGAGACTCACATTCCCTTTCTTTAATGCCTTCATGGCTTGGATGACCCAAATGTTGTTTAAGCATTTGAAACCTAGCTTATGTTTGGGAAGAACATTGGAGATGGATCCAAATCCCTTGATTCCTCATACCTCCTTGAAGGACCATGTGTATTGGACCTCCAACGAAGATTTGAGCTCACCTCCCCAACCCTAGGACCTTTATGGATCCATGAATGAAAGGCTGGAGGTGATGATCTTTGCAGCTTTCAAAGGAATGGCAGCAGACGAACGACCGGACCTACTATCGTGTATCCGCCCATTAGTCCGTTCAGCCTAACCTAGCTGTTTAATCTGGGCGAAGCCATGAGCGGTCCCTCCTAGGTGAATCCGCCCGTAGCTCAGGTTTCTCTCGGGTGTGTCTCAGGTTTTGGATGGATGCACGAGAGGATCCATGTTCCGTATCCGCCCGTGAGTCCGTTCCATATATTTTCTGGGTATGGCCTGGACGGATCCATGATCGGACTCACCTGACTGACTTCGTTCCTTCATCCGCTCCTGCTGTCTTGGCCCAAACTTCGTTTAATTGTTGGGACCCTTTGTGGGACCCACCTATACACTTCTAACACTACTAGTGCGTGTACTAGAGCAAACCTCACCGAACGGCAAGCAAACGAACTGTGAGTGGGTTTTGGGTGATGTTTGGGCTTGACATATACATATATAGATATAATCATATGGAATACATAATGATTTTTGTGCTTGCATTCATTTTTGCCATGTTGCATTTGCATATACAACCATGCTGGATATGATTTGATGGAATGATGATATGATGCTTTACATTGTTCTATTGGGTCACAGTGCCGGGTATGCCGGTGTCGAAACCTCAAAGTTCTTATGATTACATTCATTGCTTGCCATCCTGGTCTGAATGCACCATGCCGTGCTGGTACCCTGGTGCTAGATGGAATGGGACGTTGATGCACCCAGAATACCTCTCGGGACGATAGAATGGCATGTAGTATACCTGTGGTTAGGAACTATACTCCCTTATGCTATGACCCTTGCCAACAGGGGTTTACGTGTTGGATAGTCGAAGCAGCTGATGTTTGTGGAGGTAGGAGAGGCCAGGTCAGGGGTAGTAACGGCTATTTGGGGTCTGCCACTGGGGGGTCTATGGCTTCTACCGGTGTAGGTCCCTTGTGATAATTGAGGTTTCACTGGGGTGATAGGATAAGTGAACCTCAGTGTCTCCCGAGTTGTCACAGTAGCATATGCCATGACTTAGACTATTTGTTAGGTGGAAAATATGTAATTGACATTTCATGCATCATGGACTATGTGTGATTGTATGTATGTGCACTCTCCTTTTCCCTCATTGGCTCAGTGGAGCTAACCCCCTGTGTACACAACTTTTAGATTTTGATGCAGGTGATGGATACTTGGCCGACCTAGATGTACAGTCAGTGGAGTATGATGGTATTGGTACAGAGGAGCCTGGGTACGTGTCAGAGAAACACGACGATGGTTGCCCCTGTGATGATTGTGCTTATGGGTACTGATGTTATTTGGGGACTTTCTCTTACCTTTTGATTCTTTTGGGGCGTTGTGCCCATACTGGTGTCAATATTTACTACTATATTATCACCTAGACAGCTGAACATACTGTAACTGCTTATATAATTAACGCTTCCGCTCTTTATAACTCTGACAATGATTGAAAATATTTATTTCTTTTGCTCAAAAGTAACTATTTGGGTGGGCCCTTGGGTGGTGACTATGCGTGGGATACTATGTCGCTGATCCTGGTAGGAATTGGGGTAACTTGTGTCATCCTAATCACCCTTTTAACTGTGCTTATGGAATAAGCTTGGGATAGGGGCGTGACAATATATCTATCTAGTGCTTAACATCCATAAAATCTAGAGTACATATCAGTGGAAGTCTTATAAAACAAACTTCCACTACAAGAAAAAGGGTTTTTCGCGGTATTTTTAGACGGGCCTTAGCGGCGTTTTCTAGTAAACGCAGTCATATAGGAACATTCGACGACGTTTATTAACAAACGTCGGTATATAAAGTATAATAAGTAGATATCGTGGCATTTATATGTAAATGCCGCTACAAGTACATCTTTGGGGGCGTTGGTATGAACTGCCGGAGTATGTAACGATACAACGGCGTTTATTTGTAATCGCCACAGTAGCATACATCTTTAGGGGCGTTTGTTTTGATTTTTCGGGGTATGTAAAAATACAACGGCATTTATTTGTAAACGTCGTAGTATCATACATCGTTGGGGGCGTTTATTTGTAAACGCCGTAGTATCATACTATATTCATCACCTGCCATATGTACTTTGGGGCGTTTAGAAAAAAATGCCGTTAGATGAAGAGTTTCACGAAAAATCTCCAAGCTCTATTCATTTCCCGCCTCTTGCCACGCCCTAACGATATCCTCTCTAAACTCTCAAATCACAATCCCTCAAGTTTCTCTCTCAATCTATCACTATCCCTCAAATCTCTCTCAATCTCTTGCATTCTCCCTCAAATCTCTCTCAATCTCTCACCGTCCCTCTTCTCTCACCGTCCCACTTCTTCTACTTTTCTTGTGCTTTTTGGTTACCCTCTGTTCTTCGGTTTCCTTCTTCTTAATCGAGGTCTCTATTTTCCCCAACCTGATCAATCGATTTCTTCTTAATCTGGGTTTCCTTCTTCTTCTTAGTCTGCGTCATCGGCCTAATCAAGAGTTGGGTTTTTAACCATGCTCGCTGATTGTGTTTTTCTCATGTTTATGCCTCTCTCCTTTCTAGATTTCTAGATTTCTAGATTTTTGTCTTGTCTTCTCTGCTTGAGGTTACTTTTCTCCTGGTGGTCGGAAGACAAAGGTGCCTCTTTCCCTAAAATATTTTGGTTTCGTCTTCTCTACATTAGGGTTCCGAATAAATTTGGTAGGGGCTTGTTGAGAAATGGGGTTTTCTATTGGACTGTTTACATGAGCAGATCTATAGCTGAAACGAGACGAGCAGAGAGAAGACAGAATATTGGTCATCATCGGGAGAAGATCTACCGCTTCGTAGGCAGAAGTGAGAGAGAGAGCCCAAGCAAGAAAAGAAGGTAGTTTTTGGAAAAGCAGAATGTTGAGGAAGAAGATCGATCTAACAATCTTCTTCTAAGATGGCTTCTCTTTCTTCTTATGAAAGATGGCTAGCTCTCAGCACAGGCACATATTTGGTTTGTTATAAACATCTCCCTCTCTGTCTAAGTTATTGATTATATAATTAGGTTTCATTGTTGAGTGATGAATTTCGGGTGATAGGCATGAAATTCTGGGATTGAATTGGATGGTTTGCTCAACTATTCCATTGATTTCGTTTGAATCATTGCTTGTTGGAAACATACCGCATTACGATGCGACTAAAGAATAGCTAATACAAATTTGTATATAGGTTGGACCTATCTTATGGTACAGGACAGTATCTCTCTCTCCCCTCCCCCTACTACCTTTTCCTTTTCTGTATTTGTTTTGGTAAAAAAAGAGGGAATATTTCTGTATATCCATATTGGAAGTAAACTCCTTTTGGGGGTGTTAAGATTTGGCCTTACATCTAACTTGGAGGCCTGGATTGGTTATAAATGCCAATTGTGCAATAGAGGTACTATGCCAATATTAAAACAAGCTCATATATATCCAAAAGCCCTCTATGTTCAATCACCACATGTATCTCCATCTATAAGAAAACAGTTCACTTTCAAGCAAAATAATGGGCACCCACTTCAACTTCAAGATTGTTGCTTTGGAAACTGTTGTGAACCCTTATGATTAAGCATGAGAGAAATATTCTGATGAAACTATTTGTACTGGTTTTATGCACAAGATATTAACTCTAAACTGAATGAATCAATGTTCTCTTTCCTGAAACTGTGTGTTAGCCATCTGTATTCAATTCCTATTTTAGCTTACTTTAGGGAGTATTCTAATTGATTGTTGAATGTAAATTGATTTGATTGATGTGACACGAATTCTCTTTTGTAAGAGAACAATGGTATGCCATCATATATTATATGAGCAGTTGCATCACTTTCTACTTTCTAATGAAACTATAAACTGCTCAACTTTCCACTCTGCCATGAACTGGATGAATTTCAAGTTGGCAGTCCTCTATGTCCATAGGATATATTTTACATTGTTATAAATGTTTGCATGGCCCTCCTTTCAGTTCCTCATTTGCTTTGTTTATTCCAGATTAGTTATTGATAGAGAAACGAGAAAATCAAAAGGTTATGGGTTCTTTGAGTACAAATCTGAAGAGATAGCTCTTAGTGCTCGTCGCAATCTTCAAGGCTATGAGATCAATGGCCGCTAGATATGGGTTGATTTTTTTGGAAAATGATAAAAGTGCTAACAGAAACCATGATCGGATCATTAAACTAAATAGAAGCATGTTGAGGAAATTATCTATTTTCCTTATTGTTGTTTAATGATGGCACTTCACCTAATGAGCTTTAAAAACTTGTGTCTATGAAATGTTGAACTTCCTGCATGCCCATTTTGAAAATCATCTGCCAACTTGGCAGCCTATTCTGTTATTAGGTTTATAACATGGAAAAAGAGCACCTGTGAACTTCTAATTTAATTATGTATTTATGTATTCATGTGAGAAAGCTTTTACTCATTGTAATATATGTATAGGTGTTATTTTCTTCTACAGCTCAATAGTAGATGAACATTTCATCTAATTTAATGTTAATCTCTCTCTCTCTCTCTCTCTCTCTCTCTCTCTCTAGAAGGATTAAATTATTTACAACCCTTTGCTGCTTCTATGAGGTTATGCGCTTCTACTAATTTCTCATTAATGACAAAAAAGCGTTCCCTCACCCAATAGATACAAACCTTCCTCTCTCTCCCCTCCACCTCTGAACCGTCGTCCATCCACAGTGCTGACCTCTGGGAATGGACACCTCCCATTGACACACTACATGCAACATGTGTATATCTTCCATCTCCCATCCCTCTCTCCTACATACTGCCCTTTCTTGCTGCTCCAGGAATCAGGCGGGGATTGCAAAAGCGATTCAAGTTTGGTACGAATAGGATTGAGGCTACATACTGCCCTTTCTTCCTCTCTGCAATTTTTGTTTGTTTGATGAATTTCTAATTACTGCTTATTCCTTTGTTTCTATTGTTCCTTTCCCTTTCTCGAATGTCCTTCTCTCATTTCCCTGGCTTCAGAGATACATCCCTCCATTGGCTTCTTACATTGTAGAACAGAGAAGAATACACAGTTATCTCTTCTTGGAATCAGGTGTTGTTCTACATCCCTAATTATCTAACTAATTTTTTTTTTAACATTTTTTGTGTGTGCTATCGTTTCTATGCGTGGAAGTATTATCTCCTATATTTGAATTAATGGAGATGTAATCGTCTGTGAACCGTTAAATTATTATTTTTTTCCTTCTTTTATCCGTTTTTTTCCTGCGTCTTTTTTGAGGTTGGATAGGGTTTTGTTGGCTATATGTGGATAAGTGTCTGCCCATTGAACATATGCTTTTGATTTTCAATGGAACTCATACCAATCAGCAGTTTCTATTTATGAGATCTGACAAATTTCTTCAATATATAATCTTTATCATCTATTTTTCATTTGGATCTCATGTGGTTGAATTTCATTGAAAGAATCATAGACTGCTGCTCCTCTTTTTTTTTTTTTTTGGGTGAATAACTAATATATTCAACCAAGTGTAAGGAGATCTAACTGCACGTAGAATGTTTGATGCTATGCCTGTGATAAATGTTGTGTAAATCTGTCAGGGAATTTTTGTTCAATTCACGCATGGGTACTCCACAGTCATCATGTGATGTGGTGTCGAACTTCACATAATAGAATTTGCAAAGAGATAGTTTCATGGAGCAGTGACTGGAAGAATTACTGTTTGCTTCATGGGCCCAATACTGAAAAAGTTATAAAGGGCTATTGCTTGATGCTCTTTGATCATCCTATTTGTGTTAAATCATTGTTACTTAGGTTTATACATTTGTTAGGGTCTCATAAGATATTATTTTCTTTCCTCTCCTAGAGCCATTGTAGTTGCATGATGTGTGTATTTCAGAGCAAGTTAACATTCATGTAGAGAAGACACCATGTGGACATTAAAAATCATGGATAACTGCTACTAATTAGGTATTGACAGTAAGATTGAGAGACCAGCTAAGAAAAGATCCTACATCACAAGCATAAACGTTATTAGATTGCAAGTGAAAGTATTAGATGACTATCACGAATAACAAATACTATAGTTCAAATCTACAACAGCAACAATCCTCTATTAGATGTTTTATTGATTTCCACACACACACACAAAAAAAATCTTTCAATCCATACAAATTTGTCCAAATTAAATTACCTTTACAGATCTAAGGGCGAAATTTATCCATCTCCCTAACGAATAGCAATGGATAGGATGTTGAACATGGTTTGCATCTGTCTCATTCCAATATATGTTCATTGTGCTTCTGCAGATTTGTGGTTTGAATTTCCCAGCGTCGAAGGTGCACATAGGCCCACTTTCCCCTCTTATCTTTTTGGATGTTGATGTTGGCTCGGTTAGGTCTCTCTCTCTTTCTCTCTCTTATGTTTCAGTTTTGATTCAGATGGTTATTAATCAATTTTGGATTGGATATGATTCTGGTTTGACAGGTTATGTTCTTTAAATTATTTGTTGTTAGTTTGTTACTGTTACATTCCTGAAGGCATTGGTAATTTTTCCTTCTCTTTTCGTTGTTTTATTTGATATTTTGGATTTTAATGATTCTGCGTTTTCTGAATCTGTTCAAACCTATGATGGCTAATTTTACATCTATTAATTTACTTGATTACAGAATAGAGGCACTTTTCTTCTACCTATGTTTCTTGACTCTTTGCTCTGAGTACTCTTTCATCTCTTCCTGTGGGTGGTGATTTTGTATTTCTCTTAGTATTCCTATTTAATCGTCTAAGATTTTCCTCTACTACTATGAATACATTAGTGCATATTTATTTTTGTAGTGATATTAGCTTGAATGGCATGAGCATGAATGCTCTTGTTCCAGTTTTGTTTGACTGAGAACTGTTGTTTCGTCTACTATGTTGGGTTTTCATGGCTTCTCAACATGTGTACACTTTGGGAACCTTCTTCATTCTTTGACAGATCCTATTCTTTTTATTTGTTCTAATTATTTTTTATGTTGTTTTCCTTTTAAGCTTGACATATTTGTTCACCAATTTTTCTCTCTTTTTTGTTCTTTTAATTAAGTTTTGGGTCCCCCGCCCACTTCTCATGAGCTTACTTCAACATCTTTATGCATTTATGGATTTTTTTTTATACTTCCTTTTTGTTAATAGCTAGGAATGCATCATAAGCTGTACAATTAGGTGTAAGTCCCATAACTATGAGCTCTTAATGCTTCTGAAATACTGATGTAAGTGAAATCTGTTTTTTTTTTTTTTTTGGGCTTAAGCAAGTAAAGTTTTATACCCACTTGGATGGGTGGTCCATTGTTTACGTTTTTTTCTTGTTTATATCCAGCTGTCTAATGTAGTCAATGATTGGAAAATTATTCACTTCAGAATTCAGTCTAGACATTGAGAGTGACTGGAGTAGTTAGAACTGATAATGGTTTAATCCCAAACAATCTCTTCTCTGTTCAGCCCTAGCATATTCTTAATCTTCTTAATCCCGGATGATCCGTAGCATTATAACTACGTACTTCTGCCGAGAATCCTCCTCTTTCTCACCAACACCACCTTCAACTACCCATTTGAGATCTCCAAGATAGATGATTGCTCCCCACCTCCTGTTACAAGAGTAATGATTGGACACCATCTATGTAGTTTCTTGGGGATGAAAACATGATGTCCTATGCTCCAACATCTACGGTAATCTGAATTTGACTTCATACTTTTCTCTTGGCCTACTAACTTATTATTCTTATAATGACAATGGAGATGTTGATGAGGTAATGGGTAGTCTTTTCTTCTTTTGTAAATTGGTCTAGATGTTTTTAAATGAGTAGCTTTCCGTGTAGTAAACTTCACTTGATGGCATAGAGTTGTTCATGGTTTTTTCTCAATAATTACTCTTCCTTTCATTCTAAATCCCATTTTGTATACTGCACTCCCCATTGCTATTGGCTCCCCAATGCAACTCTAGGGTACATGGAAATTTGTTTGATTCATACATGCTGTTTTTTTTATTTTTTATTTTTTTATAATGTTCTAGAAACTCCGGAAATAAGCAAAGATAGGTGTTGTGGTGTGGTGTGGAACTTTGCATGGCAGTTCAGTTATGAAGAAGTTGTTTCATGGAACAAATTTTGTAAAAAACACGGCTTCCTTCTCCACATTATTTATTTTTAATTGTTGCTTTGTATTTATTTTCTTCACTTTCGAATAAATGTGTCCATATGTTTCCCTTGTTAGGTCAATGTACATTGCTGCAGAGTTATATGAGACAAGAGAGAGGAAGGTCAGAGAAGGAGAATAGAAAAACAATGAGCATTTTCAGCCAAGGGAGTAGTAGTTTTCTGGGTTCTTTGACTTTATTATCTTTTTCTAACTTAAGTAGGGAACCTACTCCGTTTGGTTTAGGATTTCCTTTGTTCTCTTTTCAAACTTGGGTATTTTTGGAACTCTATTTTCAACCTTAAAGATATAATTGTTAGCATTATTTTTTTCATGGTAGTTTAGGAATGTTATTTGGTTTAAATTGGATATAGATGATGTACTGAAAATCTGGCCATGTTTCTTAATTGAATGTTAGCAAAAATGTGTCTGCAGTAGTTCTTTCTTAGTTTGTTCTTTTGGAGATATCATTAGAAGATATGATTGAACTATACAGTGACATAGAGATGATGTATCGATCATTGTAGATTCTTCTTCTTTGTTCTCTATGATACTTCATGCTGATATGAGCTGATAAAATTGGTACATGGTTATATTGCTACAGGTACTGCCTATTGCGAGTTTGATTTCAAACCAGACACTTTTTCGACATGATCAAGCTAATAAAGATTGGTACATAGTTATATTGCTGCAGGTAACGTCCATTTGAATACTAATGTCAATGAGTTATTGCTAAATTTTGTGTGTTTACTGGAGTTGCTTGGTGATTTAAAGCACTCCTTATCTAAGGTGTTCATTGATTGAAGACATAGAGCAAAGTACATACATTGTTTATATTGTTTTTTAATTTTAATAATTTGTCATAGGTTGTAAGTGTCCTTTGGGGTAAGGTAGACTAAATGTAATTAAGTTTCAAACGGTCATTTGTACAGGTAAACTTAAACTATTTTGGATCTTGTCATTATTTCATTGTTTTTAGGGATGAATGTTCTCTTCTTTTTTTTTTTGTGGAAGTTTTATGTTTCTTCACATCAATAGGTTAAAGGATAAGATAACAGAACAGGTTAAAAGGATTTGCACCACAAAAATAACAGGTTAAAGGATTAGGTAAATAAATATTTTTTTTAAAATACTCTATGTAGTGACGTTTTTTACTAAATGCCGCTATAGGATATTTTACCGGTGTTTATGTAAACATGCCGCAAATAAATCATAATTATACCAACGCTTACCAATATATAGCGACATTTCAAAAAACGCCGTTATAAAGTATATATGGCGACATTTGTTAACAAACGCCGGTGCAAGTATACTTACACGGGCATATGGCATAAATGCCGTGATACATTTTCGACGGTACATTTGACGACATATGTGCGGCCTTTATTACAAACGCCGTTGAATCATATAGCGGCATTTTTTTTAGCTACGGCGACACTTAAAAAACGCCGTAAAAGATGCCTTTTCTTGTAGTGTTCAAATATTCTTTTCCAAAATCTCTTTATTTCCCTGATGGCAACAGTGTAGTATTTACATCTCTCTCAAAATCACAAATTAAGACATTATCCTAAAAAATCATTTCTTAGAACATATGGACACATCAATTTCATATGTCTATGCAATAATATATAAAAAGTCCTCCTTAATCCGCTCCTTAACAAGCGAACTTGCCACCTTCTATTTTGGAAAGCTTTGTAAAAGAAAATTTCACAAAGGGTGAGCTACAACAACCAAGTGAGTAAGAATTACTCCAAAACAATCTTACCATAAGACACATTATTATACAATCATAATATATTTTCTTGCAATCTATCCATATACACATGCTTATGCTCAATTACAGCTATAATATGTGCAAATACAACACATAAATTCACATATCACATCCATATGACATTATAATACCACAATCACACACCCAGGTGGAGTGGACTCACAGCTACCTCATCTACATTTTCTCTTCATTTTGTCGTAACCACACGTAGGCAGAATGACCTTCCTGTCAAACGTCCCCCACTAAGTGAGATCAACCCTTCATATCCTCACTCCTCCTTCCCCCGCTAAGTGAGATATGCCATAAACCATCACATTCTCATTCTTTTCCCCCTCACTCCTCCCCCCACTAAATGAGGTACCCACATTCAATAATCTACATTGTAATTATATACACACAAAAACATGATATGCAATTATGCATTATGCAACATGAATTACTCATCATTTTATAATTATATTCGCATTCACACCACAACATAATCACACATTAGATAAACATACATCAAACACAACAAAGAAAGAAAGCTTTAAAGTAAATCTCACCCAGAGTTAAGAATTCTAATAATATATAGTTGTTCAGATCGGAACACTCGAGTTATCTAACCATACTTCACCTATAGTCAAACAATCTAAAAAATGTATACCATTACTCTTAGAGGAACCCTGGTTCCAATCCTATTGGCTTCTCATAGCTAGAACATATAAAACAAGCAAAATAGGGCTAACCGAACTTGTCGGAAGCCTAACTGGACTAGCCGGATGTCTAACGGATTCCTATTTGGATTGTCGGCTAACGAACCAGATCCTCCAAAAATAAAAATAACTCTACATTCCAGAGGCTATTAGAGGCCTCCAGGCATTTATCCGAATCACTGGATAAGTCAGCTGGCTCGTTGGCTCGTTACCGTGTTCTCTCGTAATGCAAAATTCTTCACAAGAATTTGGGGATTTTTGGGGTTTTTCACCCCCAAACCTCAAGAGTTTGAAATCCTAACCTTCAATACCTCAAAACTCACTTAATATACAATTAAAACATCTAATCTACCACATTCTAATTTTGAATCAATGAAACCATTCAATAGAACTCATGTTTCACCATTTCTTGGGAAAACTCCAATCCAATTCCAAATCTCTCAAAAGTATTGCTACATCTTGGTTCAATATAATCTAAACAACATTGGATCATCATCAATAGCATTATATAAGCTCTAGATTGAAAACCAAATAGATTCTAAGAGATTATACCTCAATCCCCTTTGAAATCACAAGGTGATTGATGGTGCTAAAGTCTCCCGCACTCTCTAAGCAATTAGGCCTTTCTTTTTTGTTAAATCTCCCTTAAAATTCAAAGTTCTTCAAAGGATTCATGGCAGGCTAGGTTGTTCTTCCATTATTCCTCTTCTTCTCTCTTTCCTCCTTTTCATATTAGGTAAAGTGCTAAGATAATATTCCTAGTTAATTGATTAATATATCCCTTATATACCTAGGTCATTTCTAGCCTTACCAAACCACTAGGGTTTACTTGGTCCAACCCAAAGGTTCACCTTTAGCCCCCATGGGCTTAGCCCCTCATGTAGTATATGCCTAATATAAATGCACATGCCCATAGGATAAAATAACTCCATCAAGTAACTATGGTGTATGACACTCATAGAAACATCATAATGACAAGGTTTAAATCACAAATAATAATAATAATAATAAAATACCTTAAAATCTAGGCATGCCAAACAGTCTATTGCCACATCTAAAATTATAGAACTATCATTCTCCTATTTAAATAACAATTATCTTTAGTATGTAGATACACTTAAAATTACTATAGTAAACAATAATGCTTACCATGACCTTGAATCTTTCACTTTCCAATAACTATTGTGAAGGAAAGACTTTTAGTCATCCCTGACTCCTACAAAAATATTTGAAATCTATAATTAGAAACTTGGGTATTACATAGAGCCCTTGTTTTCAATTTTATCCATGTTCCAAAAATTATGTGTTAATCGATTGGTAGGATTTAACACACGAAAGCCCCGCCAGTGCCAGCGCCATAAGAGAATGAGATCATGTGAGTCTACTTCTTCCTCCCTCTTCTCCATTCCCACACTTGGCTTCAATCATCAATTCAAAATATGCACAACACTTCAATAAGTGTAGAAATCCATGTATATTTATTTTAGATGAATGATAGGGAGAAAAGGAGTAATAATAAGTGAAAAAACTAGAAAAGAATTACAATATTTTTTTTAAGAAAAAAAATTAGAAACCCATGTATATTAATTGCCTTTGGGATCTAGAAGTAAATAGATTTAGAGAAAAAGGGGGTTTGTTGTGTAAGGTGATAGTGTTGTCATTGGTTCCTTTGTCCTATTCATTTCGTGGTACTACAAACTAAGGAGTTCAGGATGCAGGCTAAAAAAGAAAGGAAAGATAGACAAGGGGTTTCTATCATATTTGCTATAAGAAGGGGAATGAACTTGAATTCAATTTTCTTCTTGCGTCACAACTAGGATCATTCAGCCAATCATCTCTTCTTGAGATGTCCTATTATTCAACACTTGTGGTAGCAGTCTGGTCTGCATCAACAATTTAATGATCATCACTTCAAAGACATCATCCTCTATTTTATCAAGAACTTGAATAGGAATAATAGAGACAACAATATCAGGATGGCTTACTTTTGCAACATCATTTGGCACATATGGATTGGATACTGGGACTTTATTTTTAGCAAAAAATCCGTCAAGCATGATATAATTATTAGGATAGCCATTAATGGAGCCAACGACCACATTCCTCTCCTTCATATCCGGGAACAACGTGCTCATAGACTTATCAAGTGGACACCCCTTCCATCCTTCTATGTCAAGTTCAATGTAGAAGGCACCAGTAAGGGTAACCCAGGTAGGGCCGGTATCGGTGGAGTTTGCCAAAGCTTTGAAGCCTCCTTCATTTACTGTTTCGCGATTGGTATTGGCTGTAATTATGCTCTCGCTGCTGAAGCTCTAGCTATATGCAATGCCTTTACAATGCCTCTCTCACTGAACATCCAGAAAGTGATTATTGAGAGCGATAATCTACTAGTGATCAACATTCTGAACAAAGTCTCTCATGCAATGCCTTGGAAGATTGCACCGATCCTAGCCAATTGCTCATGCCTCGCTCTTGTGTTTGAAGACATTCAATTCAGTCATACTCTAAGAGAAAACAAATCTGTGGTAGACTGCTTAGCTTCATTGGGTGCCTTGGTTCAAGACCATTTTGTTTGGCTACAATTCCCTCCCCCCTTTTTAAATCTTCTTTTGTATTCTGACTCTTCTGTGACCTTGTTCCAGCGTTAATAAAATTTGTTTACAAAAAAAAACAAAAGGGAGAGAGGAGCAGGCGAGAAATAGAGAGGGTGAGTGAGAACATGGGGCAAGATCACAAGCTTATCGCTAGGTGATGCAGCAAGTCAACCCAAATTCAAAACTTTAAATCCACTAACTTGATCGTTGATATACAACCACCCATTTACTCCCATTTATTATTTCAATCCACTCCCTACCGTTGCCACTACCTCTAGTAATTGAAAATCCTTGCAAACTCAAACCCCATTTGACCATTACCCCTTAATACTTTTAAAATCCATTTTGTCTGTTCCCTTCTTCTCCATCTCCTCTCTCGTATTTCCATATAAATATGAGGTATATTTTGATAAAAATCAGTTTTGTAATTACATACACCTTTGGTTGTGCTTAAAGCCCCATTGAGAGAGAGTTAGAGGTCCCGTAGTGGTGATAGCACCCCACACTTGGGTTGAGAGAGTCCGCAAGAGACCCAAAGTTAAGCGGTCCTCTTTGACCCTTGTTTCCTTGTAATTGTTTCTTCTTCTTGGCAATGAAAGTCTCTTAATTACCCATCTTTGTACGATTTTATTTTGAACTACATCAACTTGGTATCAAAGAACGTTTCGAGTCTTGAGCACCATGCCACGGGGAAGAGCAAGGCAACCCTGTAAAGCACCCGTTGAGGAAATTTCTCTCCGTGATGAGGTAATCGAGCTACAACAAACAATGGTAGAAATCTTGAAGATGCTGCCTTCATCAAGTAATCCACCACCTCCACCATCTCATGCCCTGTTTGAAATCCCCAATTTTGATGAAGAACGAGACGACACGTCAAGCTTCATGTCAACCCAGTCACAGCCATTGTTGTGGTCATGATATGCCATCCATCGCCACCCCATGAACAATCTGCTTGGGCAATGGAGCATCTTGCACGTGCACTTAAAAATGCCGATAAGAGCATTCGTATTGATGTTTTCGACTTTGACGGTAAACTTGATCCCGATCCTTATATTAGTTGAATTGTTTCACTTGAAACATTTTTTAAATGGAAAGAAATGACCGATGGGAGAAAAGTTGATTTTGTTGCTACCAAAGTTAAAGGACATGCACTACTTTGGTGGACAATATCAATTGTCGAGTGAACGGTGAGGAAACCGTCCCATTAGAACATGGGCAGAAATGAAATTAAAATTAGATGATAAATTCCTCCAGGATGACTATTCCCAAACCTTATACTATAGGTTTCACCACCTCCCTCAACGAAATGATCAAAATGTGAGAGACTATACGGAGGAATTTTATAAATATTTGAGTAGGCTATCTTTGGAAGAAACCGATGACCAATTACTGGCTAGGTACATTGGTGATTTGAAACAAACCATCCAAGATTAAATTTCCTTGCACTATGTACCTAATCTTGAAAAGGCTCACAGGTTAGCTTTCAAGGCCGAGGAGAAATTGAAACGAACTTCATTTAGACAGTTTGATAAGCCCTCTCAAAGTGAGACCTCTAGGGAAAAGAGGGGTATCCAACCCGCCGAACCTAAACTCTAAACCACCCAAACACCTACATCACATGAAAAACTTACAAATAGTGGGTCCTCTTCTGGATATTTTCGTTGTGGAGAAAAGGGTCACCGGTTGCGTGAATGTCCTAAGCGAAATAATGATCAACGTTTAAATTTGATTGAGGACATCGAAGATGATTGTGATTATGAAACCAATGATGAGGATGTTGAACCTCAAGAGGTATGTGATCCCAATAATGGAACAGAAAGTCTTGTCATACGATGAGTTTTGTCTGCACCAAAAAGTTTAGAAGATGACCAATGGTTATGAACTAATATTTTTCATACCTATTGCACTGTCTACGGTCGAAAGTGTTTGCTTTAATCGATTTCAATAGTTGTGAAAATATGATTGCTAAGTGAAAAATTGAATTTGAAATGTGAACCCCACCCCAATCCCTATGAAAGTGCTTGGTTTAAAAAAGGAGGTGAGGTTCCCATTCATCAAAGATGTTTGATAAAATTTTCAATTGGGAAATATTGTGATGAACTTTGGTTTGAAGTTTGACCAATGGATGCTTGCCACCTCTTACTTGGGAGGCCTTGACAATTTGACTGAAAAACACAACCTGATGGAGAAAAAAAATTCATATGCATTATCTCTTAGTGGGGTAAGATATATTTTGACTTCATTAAAGAAGTAACACTCCCAAGATCATAAGAGTGAGAAGTCCAATTTTTTATTGGTAAAAACATTTGATAGGATTTATAAAGAGACTTCTCAAGCTTATGTTCTAATCGATAGAAAAGTTAACCAAGAAGAAAAAGAAGAAATACCTAATGACATTAGAGAGCTTTTCAATGAATTCTCCAATGTTGTTTCGAAAGAACTACCAAATGGTTTGTCACCAATACGTGACATTCAACATAGGATTGACTTAGTTCCGGGAGCTACCTTACCAAATTTTGTTGGTTGATGTGGCCCAATATGCCACATCATCAAGGGTTTGCTTTCATGGTGGTTAGTGTTGGTGGTTATCCAACTTTAGGATAAACCCTCTTGATGGTAGGGGAGGTAAGGTATAATACCAACAAAGGGGGTTCTAGTCTTATTAAGTATAAACACACAAACACCATCCTTTGTGTGAACTTGAGAGACTGATAGAGACTAGAAAACAATCTCCTTGTGTAGCCATCAACGGATTAACAAGAACTTCACCAAAGTGAAGATGTTATTAGAGTTGGACAGCAGCATCAGGAGACAACGACTTTGGGAAAATAGGTAGGTGTTCTACCTTGTGTAGTTTCCGCTGCCATAGATTGATCTATGCCTTCATATGGTATCAACTCCGATGGAAGTTTCTGGCCTCTAGTTTTACTAGAAAATTGGGTTTCATGGTTTTTGTCAATGGTTATTTTTAATGATTTTCTGGTTTTTGGATCTTGAGAACTATGAACCAGAGAATGATGTTCAAGAATATTTTCCCTGTTTTGGATTACACTGTTTGGCCGTGAGTTTTCGGTGATTGTAGTGGCTTTTTGAACCCATTGGAGGATTGTTGGAATAATCCAGAGACTTGTTTCCATCTTTGTGTCCTGCGGCAACCCTTGAGGGCAACATTTTTGGTGGATTTAAATCTGTTTTTGGGCTTTTCAGCCTATTGAGCTTTCGTTGGAAAGTCACCGGAAAAATCTGAGGACTTGCTGGTCTTTAAAGTCGTCGGCAACACCTTCTTTGAACACAATTTGTGGTGTTTTATGGACTGAAATTCGGTTAAAGGGATGTGTGTTTCGGCACATTTTTTCGGCTATTCTCATCGGCATTTGCATCACCGATGTGGCAGATGGCTATTGGCTGCTATTTCGGTAGCCGGTGGCGGCTGATACAAGTTGCGTTAAACCCGTAAGGGTTACTGCTTGTGCATACTAAGGTTGAAGAAAGGGGCCTAGATGTCATTTCCTTTTTGCTTGAGGGCCATTTAGTCCTTAAATGGACATAAGTTATTATCTAATAAAAAAAAATTTTCAAAATGACATGACGTGTTGGGAATCTTGTGAGAGCATTATAGCATTAATGGTTGGGCTCTTTCGGTTACATATAGGGGTGTCAATACCCAGCCCGACCCGCTGAAACTGGCCCAAACCGACCCGAACGAGCCCGGACCACATCGGACCGATCCCTTAGTGGTTTGGGTTCGGTTTGTGGATCCAGAGATCAACCGGGTTCGGTTCGGTTCGGGCTAGACCGATGGTGCACCGCAAACCCAAACTGTTAGGCCCGAACCCAACCCGAACCGTTAGACCCGAAAATCACTTACTCCCCCCTAAATGCCCTAATGGCCTAATCTCTTTCACTCTCTCAGTCTCTCCTCTCTCGTCCCGAGTTCTCTATTCTCGACTCTCAGCGGCAGCGGCAGCGGCAGCGGCACTCCTCACTTCCTCAGTCCTCATTCCTCACTCCTCAGTCCCTCAACGACACTCAAGCTTCAAGAGTTAAACTGTTCAAGCAATCAAGCCTCAAGGCTCAAGGGCTCAAGGTCACTCAGCAGCACCGGAGTTAGGTTCTGATTATCCCTTCTTCTTTTTTCCAATCTCAACTCTTGATTCTTCATTTCTAATTTCTGTGTCACTGCTTTGTTTCGTTTTTGGAATTAGTTTTTTCCGAACTTCTTTTTTTTTTAATTTTTTTGGATCTTCAGATTCAAACTGACTGTTGAGGTTCTGAAATTTTGTGATACTTATACAGTTATACTTAAGATTGTTCTTTAATTCTCAGTGATCTTTGTTTTACGAGAAATTGGATTTATTGGTACTGTTGAGTAGTTATGTTGCTTTTTCATGAGATTTGAATGATGTTTGATGGATAGCATTTGGCAGGTCTACGGAAATAAATATTTTGGATTCCTTTTGTTTATCTGGATTCTATCCTCTGTCCCTTTTCATCCAACCCCCCCCCCAACCTTGCCAGTCTTTCTAGGTTTTTGAGTGTGAGTTTCGCACTACTCTTGTTCTAGAAATATATACTCACCTCTTTGAAGGTTCAACTTGGGACTGGTTTGCTAGGAACCAATTTGTGAGTTAAAATGGAAATTAGGTAATTGATCTAAACACTCCCAGCCTCGTAAAATCCATTGACTGTATTGCATACGTGTCTTAGTCCACATATTAATTAGTTGGTGTTATAAATAGCCACATGCTTATTTCCTCAACTGTTGATTACTGATATCATGTAATTGAAGAAAAGAGATGTTTTAATTTAATTTTAAAATGATGGTTAAAGTTGTTCTGTTAAATACTCTACACCTCCACATTTCATGAAGTGTCTTCTAGTCTTGTGGGTTATATACTCTCTTACTCTCCCATAACTGGAATGATTGTATCACTAAGCATTTGTTGATCAAAGGGAGTGCATCATTGGATAATAAACTCAAAGTGGTAAAGTTTTGAATTCCCTTGCATAGCCTGGCTTTTTAAAGTCCTATGACCTATGGGTAATCAACTAATCATAGCTCAAGTTCATCCCATCTCATACCCTTCCAAGTGACTTGAGTCAGATTGGAGGACATTGCAGTTTTATTGGTATTTCACACTTTTATTTGTTGAATTGGGGAGCAATAGGAACTTTCTTGAACTTCTGATTTTGATACTTCAACACTTTCTTTTCCTACTTAAAATCTTAGATTTTTATTTGCTAAGCCTTAATTTCAAGTTCTGAGTCATTATATGACAGCACTTGTCACAAATTCACAAATATTGTTGTTAAAATCTTTCTTTTTGTTATATGTTTTTCTATTAATTATAGTCATTAATATGTTATATGTTTTTCTATTAATTATAGTTATAGAAATGTCCAACACACAAGTCAACATGGAAGATGAGCCCGATTGTGGCTCAGATGCTGATGTGATGTCCGATGATGGACTTTACATTCCTGAAATTTCAGCAACAGAACCTGTTGGCACAACAACTGTTGAAATAGATGTTACCAAGAGGAAAAGAAGGAGTATTATTTGGGAGGAGTTTGAAATTCTTGAGGGGAACGGTTTTAGTGATGGGAAGGAACGAGCGAAATGCAATAGGTGTAGGCAAATCTATAAGGCTGATAGTACTACTAATGGAACTGAAACCCTTAGGAGACATATTTTACATTGCCCAAAACGGGAAAACAAAGGACCAACCCAAATGACTCTGGGTGTTAATGATGGGAAATTAATGTTAAGAGATAAAAAGGTTGACCAAGTCTGGGTGCGTGATAAGGTCACGAGGCTTATTGTGAGACATGAGTTACCTTTAATCTTTGTTGAGTATGAGGAGTTTAGGGAATTAATCACATACATTTTTCCTGACTACACCCATATTACCCGCAACACACAAATGGCGGAGATTTTGAAGTTTTACAATTTGGAGTCCAGTAGAATCCATAATCTACTCAAGTCATTTAATGGGAAGATTTCTTTGACAAGTGATCTATGGACATCCATCACCAATGATGGATACTTATCTTTGACTGGCCATTATATTGATAAGGATTGGGTGTTGCATAAGAAATTATTGAAGTTTTGCATCATGCCACCTCCACATACTGGCATCAATATTTGTGAAATGGTTTCAAAGATCTTGTGTGAGTGGGGTATTGATCGGAAATTGTTTTCAATTACTTTGGATAATGCTACTTCTAATTTCAGCTTTGGTGAGTTGTTGAAGAGAAATCTGAACTTGAAGAATGCTCTTTTATGTAAAGGAGAATTCTTTCATAATAGGTGTTGTGCTCATATTCTCAATCTCATTGTACAAGATGGACTAAAGCACATAGACGAGTCTGTGGCATTGATTCGATCTAGTATAGCCTATGTGAAAGGATCACAAGCAAGGAAAATGAAATTCTTGGATATTTGTAAGCAATTGTCATTACCAAGTAGTAAGGGGTTGCATGGAGATGTCACCACAAGGTGGAACTCAACTTATATCATGCTTAATTCTGCTTTATTTTATCGGAAAGCATTTGAGAACCTTGGACTAGTGGAGGACAATTATAAAACTTGTCCAGATTCTGATCAATGGTTAAAGATTGAAAAATTGATGGGTTTTTTGCATCCCTTCAATGAAATCATTGTTTTGCTTTCAGGTTCTAAGTATCCTACATCAAATTTGTATTTTGAAAATGTTTGGGAGATTCACAAAAGTTTGTTAGAAGAGGTATCACATGGGCTTAGTTTTATGAGGCCAATGGCAATTGAAATGAAAAAGAAATTTGACAAATATTGGAGGAACTATAGTCCAATTTTGGCCATTGCCTTGGTGTTCGATCCTCGTTACAAACTTAGTTTTGTGACTTGGGCATTTGCTAAGCTTGCTCCTTTGGACCCAACTGGAATTGATATGGGAAACAATGTGAAATCTGCTTTGTATCAGCTTTTTAATGAATACAAGAGTATGAATGCAAGTGATTATGAGATTCCAGTACTGTTCACTCGTCCTGGGAAATCTAGAACCAGAACTGTAAGTAAATTTTACATTTCTTGTAATTTTGATTTATTTTTTAAGTTGCAAGTTTCCATATTCATTGCTAATCTTATTAATGACTCATATTTTTCAATTTCTATAGGAATTTATGCAATCTGTGATTGCTGAGGCAGATAATGGAACTAAATCTCAGCTAGATGTGTATCTAGATGAACCCAAGATTCCATTCAGTGATCATGATGATGAGTATGATGTGTTGGCTTTTTGGAAGGCGAATGGGTCAAGGTATCCAGATGTGGCTCGGATGGCTCGTGATGTCTTAGCTATACCAGTTTCAACGATTGCATCTGAGTCAGCTTTTAGCGCTGGGGGTCGTGTTATTGACAAATATCGGAGCAAACTACTACCTACCAACGCTGAAGCACTGATATGTCTTCGAAACTGGATGTTTGATATAGATTTCAGATGTAATTTTTCAATTTCCATTAAGTTATTTTTCATTTTTGCTTACTTTAGTTGCTAAATTACTGTCTTATATTCTTATGTATGTAGCTGAACATGTTGATGATCCTGTTGATGTGGACAACGCGCTTGGAAATGTGCTTGGACGATTGCAGATTGAAAGGGAGACCGGAGACTGGTGAGCCTTCAGGTTATAATAGATAGAGAAGGATTTGCTCGAGCCTGTTGAAAAGGTAGTTTGCACTTGCACACATTTCACTATTTATTATTTGATTCTTAAGAAAATATAACAATTGTTGATCTTTGGAGTTAAATATATATTTTTTTTTTATTCTTGTGTGTGCAGGACATGTTATTTCATTTTTGGTCTCAACTCTCAAGTCTTATGTTGAGTTATCGTTCTTGAGGAATGAAGAACATAATTATTTTAAGGGAACATTAATTCTTAATGTTGAACTTTTAAGACTTTTAAGTGGATGTTCAATGTTGTATGGACTTTTAAATAAATGTTGCATGAATTTTTAAATGTTGAACTTTTAAAACTTTTAAGTGGATGTTCGATGTTGTATGGACTTTTAAGTAAATGTTGCATGAATTTTTAAGTAGATGTTGTATGGACTTTTAAGTGGGTCACATCTTGTAATTGCATCTGAAAATCTTCTTGGGTTCTACTTCCATATGATATGAACTTTTATCTAATGTTCAAATGTTGTTCTTATAAGAGAAAGAAAAAAAAATAAGCACTTATCGGATCTTAGTAGTCATATAAAACCGGTACCAAATCGAATCCAAACCGTTGTCATAAATCGAAACCGGCCCGAAACCAAATCGCACCGAAATCGAAACCGCACCGAAACCGAATATTTCTTAATGGTTTGATTTCGATTTGTATAAAAGTCACACCGAAACCGAAAAGCCCGAACCGAAACCGGCCCGAACCGGCCAGTTGACACCCCTAGTTACATATATAACCGAGTCCAAGTGGTTACAACGACATGGCACGCGGCAATTTTGAATATTTTTTCTTTTTAAATTCAAAATATAAATGTACCACTAACGTGCACCGCCAACCAGGATCTGCTATCATGTCTCGCAGGGTTGAATTGTCCCATCAACCTAACTTGTTAATCCGGTTTTTGACCCATTGGAAACAACCCGTTGACCTGACCTAACTTGGTCGACTTTTTACCACTGGCTTTGACCGATTATGCTTGGTTTGGTTCGTTTTGAACCCTTTTGGATTGGACTGGTTCTAATTGAACAATTTTGTTTTGGTTCTCTATTTCATTGAAAGTAATTGTGAATTAAGGTTTTGGAAATTGTGTTTTAAACCCATGTGTTGCACGGTTAATTTTAACTGTATTGTACGGTATCTTTAGGATAAGTTGATGAATGTGCTTCGTGATGGATTTGAAATTTTGAATGATTATCTAACTGTGTCTTGTACGGTTACTTTTAATTATTAAAATAAGTTGTAACCCATTTATATATTATTTGTTGACCCATCTAATGTAACATGGTTTTGGGCTTTGATTTTAGACCCATTTTGGATATGGATTTTTAATTAGACATGGGTATGGATTCTTTTAATTGGGTTTAGTTCAAGCCCACTTTTGTTAAGAAAGCCAATAAAAGATTAGAATCCATTAGACAAATTGGGTAACCCAAATACACAATACATCAAATCGTAAGTGTACACTTGTTTTGTTCCCACTATATTGTTTTGGTGGCAGGATAGTTTTCTATTATGCTGGAGAATACATTCTTATTAGCTTGGTAGGACAGAATTCTGTTTTACTGTGCGTAACATATTTAATATATGATTGTTTTCTTCATATCTTTTGATATATATATATATATATATATATATATATATATATATATATATATATATGCGAATTACGTGATTCTTGAGGCCAACCTGGGGTGTTTTGGTATGCTCTTCAGCATTGCACTGTCCGTGACCTCTAGTTTTGTCACGGGGCAATTCTTGTAGCACAATTTTGGTCATTTTTGGTATCCCGTGATGGCACAAATTGTCACAATTATTTACTTTATACTTATATATGATATTCTTGCATATATTGTGATTGAACTGTTGAACCCAAGTGTCACAAAAGCTTTTGGTGACACCGAATTTATAACTCAGGGTTTATGATGTGATTTATTTACCAAATGACACTGAAGGGCTTAGTGTTTGCCACACTTGAGGATAAGTCCATAAATTTTTAATTTAGGAGTAATTTTGTAAATGAATCCTAAGGTATCATACACTTTGCAACAAATGCATGAGACTTGACTCCGAGCCCCAAAGGGAAGTTGTTAACTTTTGTGCATATGTTGGGATAAGATAGAATGATAAGTATTCATATGAGGGGGATCCTTAAGGCCCAAAGCTATGGGTTTTCCTCTTGTTTAGGATATGATGCATTTTAGTCTTATTGTTTAAGGTGCAAACCTTACAAGTTGCAGTCTTTGTCCAAAGGTAGACTGTGATGAGTTTGGTTTGTTATTGATTTATCAATATCGATTGTTATCAGCACTAAGGCAACAGACTATAGTAAGTTACAACTTTAGCCCAAAGGCAGGTTGTAATGTGCTATGTTTTGTTATTGAAATTAGCTTGAGTTGATTTCAGTATAATTGTTGTAAGCATGTCATTGTTTTTGGTTCTTCTAGTAAAGCTATTTTATTATCTTCAATTTTCACTTCCCCATTTGACTTGGATTACTATGCTGTTTGGAAGCAAAAATCTTCTCTAACCTTAAGGTGCTTGGATATAGACATGACGGTCCATGAGGATAAGCCGGCTATACTCACAGTTTTCAGTACGTCAGCTGTAAGAGCTTACTTGAATCAGTGGGAGTGGACTAACCGCCTTAATTTGATGCTCCTCCAAATTAATATTTTGAAGAGCATCAATAGGTCAATATCTCAATGTACTTAAGTCAAAATTAAATGGAGGTAATTGAACGACCATTTTTTAAGTTCTTACAAATCTTTTGTTAGCACTCTAATAGAGAAGTTAGTTCCCTTAAGTATAATGGTAAAAATGGTGTGTAAACACATCATAAGGATGAGGGATAAAGCGGCTTGGATTAAATCCTTGATTTTAGGATTATTAAGTCATTTCTAGTGTATTGTACCCTCAACTCTCTCCCTAAGGAACTTGAATCATTCAAAGTCTCCTACAACACATTACAACAAAAATGGTCAATAAATGATATGATGACCATGTATATCTAGGAAGAGGAGAGACTAAGGTTGAGGTTAGAGAAGAATACTCATCATAGTAATTGGTGATTGATTTTGGTTCTACAATCCACATTACCAATTTTATTAGCTATTGACAAAGAACACCGAAAGATAAGTGAGAGATGCATCTATTTCGGTAACTGGATGCAATCTCAAATTAAGGTGATTAGGATCCACAGTCTAATACTGTAGTCTAGTTATGTACAGGACATAGTGAGATGCCTTTATATTCCATCTTTTCTAAGAACCTTGTATTTGTTTCAAATTTGACACCTGAGGTTTTCTGCATTCAACTTTAGTAGTACAATTTAATTTGTACAGAAACAGTACTATAATTGGTTCTTATTCTTTAGTTGATGGATTGTATCTCATACTTATGGATCCAATATCATGAAAGTAATTTCTTTACTTTATTAAGATGTATTGGTACCAAGAAGACTACTATGGATGAGAAATCTTCACAAAAAAAAAAAAAAAAAAAAACTAAGACACTAGAAATTGACTCAAATGTTGCTGAATCATAGAATCCTTATGATTCAATACTTTACTGATTCTAGTCTTAGTTTGGACTGCATTAACGGCAGGCTGACCAATAAGACCAAAAAGGTTGCCAAAAGGAGCACTGAGACGCTTATGATTATACATACTGATTTTGTTGGCCATTTACCACATTCTGTCTGACTGGTCAGAGATATTTTATTTCATTCATTAATGACCATACTAGATCTCTACTTTATAGTTCATTGGGATGAGGCACTTGATGTCGTCAAGAACTATAAAATAGAAGTAGAGAATTAAACTGGTAAGATTGTTAAAATATTTGGATCAGATTGAAGTGGAGGTCATGTCCATTTGTTCATTGCCTTATAAAGCAAGGTATCATATTTCTATATATCATGCTTGAGTCTTCAGACCAACATGGCATTGTTAAGAAAAGGAATCAGACACTTTAGGGGATGGTCAGGAGTATGATCAGTAATCCAGCCTTTCACGGATCTTGTGGAATGAAACCCTAAAGTTTGCTGTGTATACATTGTATAAGGTACCATCAAAAGTAGTTCCAAAGTTTCTTTTGAATTTTGGAAAGAATGGATGCTCATATTGAGACATACACTGGTTTTGGTTATTTATCCATAATTAGGGTTTTCAATCCATAAGAGAAGTAGACTTCAAAGCAGTCAATGGATTTTTCATTGACCATACAGAGAGGTCTAGTAGTGATAGGTTTCTCTATCCCTTACACTCTTCTACCATTGTAGAATCTTAGAATGCCGAATTTCTGGAGGATGACAATAACAGTGGGAGTCTACAATTATAGAACATTTAGTTTAATGAACTATAGGTTCATGCTCTGTCTCTCACATATGGAAGTAAAGGGATTATTCCTACGTCTATTTTTTATGAGGGGCCATCATGGAGGAACTGGTATCTCAAAATAATGAAGTTGTTGTTAAACTTGTTGTTCAACCTAAAGTTATTGAGAATGAACAAACGAGATTAAGAAAATCCTCAAGAGCTACTGATTATCGTGTTTATCTCCAATTTTTGTGAGTTTTGATGATGAAATTAAGACATATCCAACATCATCACAAATTATGAGTTGCAAGGATTCCATTTCGTGGCTTAATACCATGTAGAAAGAAATGGATTTCATGACAATGAACCTAGTTTGGATCTTGTTGAGTTGTCAAAAGGCATCTCCTTAGTGGGGTGCAATTGTTCATAAAACCAAAAGGAATAGCAACATGAAGAGATACAAGGTCTAATTGAAAGAACATTTATATTAGGATTGTCATGGCTATTGTAGCTCATTCTGATCTCGAGCTATATCTAATAAAAGCCAAGATGACATTCCTAAATAATGCACTTTTGTAGGAGGTATTTATGGAAAAAACATAAGGTTTCTCATCACAAGGCCTCGAGCATGAGAGATCCACCTCTAGATTGAAACTAGTTTTGGAGCAGTAATACCTTAAGTTGAACACCACGATTACTTCCTCTAGTTTTATGGAGAATCGTGATGATCAGTGTATTTACAGTAAGACCAAGTGAAGCTGTTTCATTAGTTTGATATGTGGATAACACACTCTTGGCTTCTAATGATCTAGGGTTATTGCACAAGATGAAACAGTCCTGATGTGTAATTTCGATATCTAAGATGTGGGTGAAGCCTATTAAGTTTTAGGAATAAAATTCACCGGGATAAGTTTGACGAGACCTTAGGATTGTCCCAAAGGATTATATCGAAAGTCACCTATAACGTTATAGGATATGGTTTCATCAAAACTAGCACCTATTGTAGTGTGTGATAGACTTAGTCTAAGATAGTATCTGGTTACAGTCTTAGAAAAGTAAGCAATGCATAGTATCCCAAACGCGTCTTCAGCAGGCAGTCTGTTGTACACATAAAATTAGACATCGCCTTCGCAGTGGGAGTTTCAGAGAGATTCTCTATGAGTCTCAGTATGCTACATTAAAAGATAGCGGAGACAATACTGAAATTCCTTCAGGGCATCAAACATCATATTGGGACACGACAACCTGTTGATGTTTTGGAGCTAACTGACTAAATGGATTCAGACTACACTGAATGTGGACATATGTGAAGATCCACTTTTGGATACGTTTGTATGCTCATTGGAGGAGCAGTATCCAGTAAAAAGTATGATGTGACCAATATTGAATCCTCTAGTATGGAAGCAGAGACAATGACATACTATGAAGTCTCTCTCATGCATCGTGGGTACAGTGTCATAGACCTCCAAGGTATTCTGTCTATAGAAAATACGGATATTCTGTGATAGCATCACGACAATAGGATCTTTAACAACACGTGTGTTAGAAAAGGAAAGATGTTGGGTCAATATTGGATTCCTCTAGCAATAAGGATCTTTCCTTGTTGGGAAAGATTGGATGGGTTGGTAATTGAGTCCCAATAGGAAACTCAATATTTCTTGCCCATATGTGCTACCAATTTGGGAGTGAGAGAGGGGCAAATCATACATATACATGAGATTGCCAAAAACGCACACACATACAAGCTACCCAAAAATCGTGGAGCACTCTCTCCCTCCTAGAACCGTTCTCTCTTCCTCTCCCTCTCTTGGTGTTTGATCTTGGAGAAAGTCTAAAGCTTTGTGATCCTCGGAAGTGTGGAGGAGTTGGCTTGATTGTGTGGGAAACACAAAGCTTTGCAGGGTGCGTGGAACGATTGTGAAAGGACTATCATCAAGTGGAGGTCTTGCATCTGCGAGCCTCTAGGTAATGATCGATCCCTCTAATGTTCTATTTTGAATGACATCTCCCATCGATATCTTTGATCTTGTTATTGCTTCCGCTGGATCGCACTTTGATTGCTTACAGTGGCATCAGAACCTCATTATCAAAAAAATGATGGGAATGTTTTCAATTTTTCCCATTACAATATGTGATGCTCTTAGATTTCTATTCTAGTCTATTAAAAAAATATATATATTTTTAGGGTAAGGATGCATGCAGGGAAGGCCACGAGCTTGCTGCCCTGTCGCACGCCCTGCCTGCCAAGCGCCCTGCCCACCTGCTGCACGCCCCGCCTGCCTGGCGCGTACGATGGCCCCTGCATCGCTTGGCGCGCGGTGCTGCTGGTGCCTTTGTGCTCCCTGTAGCTTGTGGTCTCCCCCTCTTTTGTTTTTCCTATGGCTACCTTGTGTAGCAGATAAAAAAAAAAAAAATTTTTGGTTAGACCTTTTGAGGGGAGATTACTTGGAGAAGATGGGTGGAGAGATTCTTTCCTTCACCCACCTTCCCCAATAGGCATAATGGCTTATTTTAATTTTACTTTAAGCATGTATGTGTTCATGTGATGGGGGCATGTGACATGAACATTGTGGCATAGGTTGTCATAGTAATGGTTATGTGATGCACATGATCATTGTGACATTGGTTGTCATGGTAAAGGTCATGTGATGCACATGATCATTGTGACATAGGTTGTCATGGTAATGGTTATGTGATGGGTGCATTGGATGCACATGATCATTGTGACATTGGTTGTCATGGTAATGATGGCTTTATGTGTTTTGATAATTTTCACATAAAAAATTTTGGAATATTTATTTTTGAGCATCATGTATGTAATGAGGACCATGGTTATGGGATTTAAAATTTACATGCATTAGATGGATGTGTGTGCTAGGCATGGCGTGGATGTGGTTTGAGATGTAATTCCTTTTTTTTCCTCTAGGCAGTCCAAATTTGGTGGACTAATTTTCTGATTTGTAATTTTTATTTGGGAAAGGTTGTAATAATTTTGAATTAGCCTAAATTATTTGTTATAACCGTTTGGAGATCGTATTGAGATTGGGATCGTGGATCAAGGATCTTGATGGTTCGTTGGTGAGAAGATTGGAGGAGGGACTTGCTCACTTAAAGTGTGCAAGTTGATTGCAATTTTGGATTCATTTTCCTTTAATAGTTAGTTGCATATGCATTATCACATAATTATTGCCATGTGTGGGAGTGACATATGAGGCTATGGTTGCTCCCATCCATCTTATAATCAAAGTGAGTTTATAATGAATATGAACTCATGTTGATTAAAGATGCTATGCCATAACCATTGGTATTTACTTTTTTTCCTTGGATGGATGTGATTTTGTGCTTGTACATTGGATGTATGGTTGTGATTTTATGTGTTCCCGCCATTCCTCAATTTTAATATAAGTGTGATGTGGGAAACCCTGGTTGGTAGGATTTCCATGGCCTCCCTTAGTTGGTAAGTGTAGAAATTTCATCAATCTACCCTTGTAGATGCTGATAGGATAATACTTGGATATGTTGATGAAATTGTCTACACTTATCTCACATGTGATAGATAGAGAATGTGGTCAATGGTACATGTATTATGATAGTAGGCACTAAACCACAAACACCATAATTCTCTCCAAAAGGGTAAGCACTTGACTTGAGTGTATGTCAGTCGATAGGAATGGGCATAACACTCAGGTGGCCAAATCACATTGGAAGTATAGGTGACGGATAGAATAGTCCACTCAACCAACATGCGAATGACAAACTCCGATAGGCTAAGTCAGGAGCATAAGGGTTGATCGTTTTCCAATTCATACCCTATAAGCTAGATGGAAGCTTAGGGTGTTATTGACCATTGATTGTTCTTACCCCAATTTTTAATGGTTGTTGATCATGCTAATTGTTAATTTTGTACATCGTGTAGATTTAATAATGTCAATCCAAATCAACTATGCTTCCCTCATTAAAGATCATATTTTAACCAGCCCAAACTATGTTGACTGGAGGAGGAACATCAGATTACTCCTGTCTGTAAAAGGCTTGATGTCTGTCTTGGTGAAGAAGAATCTGAATTCCCCAATGAGGAAAACTCTGAATCTAAAGTGGTCTATGAGTTATTTCGTCAGAAAAACTCTAAGGCCAAACTCCTCGTGTTATGTTCTCTGAAATAGACCATCGCTGATTATGTCAAGGATTTGTACTTGACAAAGGATATGATGGAGAAATTGAAGGAGATGTATGGGAGAGAAGAAAGACATGTCCATCATCAACTGTGACACTCCTCCATGGCATGAAGATGGCCCAAGGAACTCCAGTTATAGATCATGTGATGAAAATGCAGAACTTGTTCCAAGATCTAGAGAACCTTGGGACGTCCTTCAAGCTGAATTATAAGACGGATGTCATCTTCTACTCTTTGCCTCAGGAGATCTACGGATCATTTATTATCAGTTATAATATGAATAAACTCTCCGTCGAACTTCCTGAGCTGGGCAACATGTTGCAAGAAGTAGAAGCTGCATCCAAGAACCAGAAAGTGGAGGTCTTGACTACAAAGGACAAGTCTTCTTCCTCTAAGCCCAAGGGCAAGAAGAAGAAGAAGGAGGCCGACAAGGGCAAAAACCCTAAGGTTGGGTCCAAGGGAATTCAGAAGAACAAGAGCCAGGGAACTTGTTTCTATTACAAAAAAGGGCAGACATTGGAGGAAGGAATGTCGAGCTTTCTTAGCTGCTCAGAAAAAGAAGAAGAAAGAAGGTATTTCTGAAACCTTAGTCCTTTATGAGTCTAATTTGTCAGAGGAACCTACTAACACATGGTTGGTGGACGCGAGTCTACCTCCCATATTTGCAACTTGTTGTAGGGGTTCAAACTGACAAGAAGGCTGAATAAGGATGAAGTTCGTTTGAAAATGGGTACGGGAGCTGAGGCCGTTGAAGATTTTACTTTGTTTTTTAATAATACCACTTTAGTTTTTAGAGATTGTTTTTATGTCCCCCTGTTTAGGAGGAACATTGTTTTTTTAGTAGGCTGGTGAAGGATGATTATACTTTTCTTTTTGGTGATAAGTTAACTATTTGGTTTAATAACTCTTTTGTTACTACTAGATAACAGATTATATCTCTTAAAATCGATACTAGAGATAATAAGATCTCCAATACTTTTATAAAAAGAAAATCAGCCAAAGATAATTCAACGTATCTTTGGCACTTAAGGTTAGGTCATATTGGAGTAGAAAGGATAAACAGTTTGGTAAAGGATGGACCTTTAGATTCACTGAAGGTAGAACCTTATCCAACCTGTGAGTCATCTCTATAAGGAAAGATGACCAAGAAACCCTTCTCAAATAAGGGAAGAAGAGCTGAAGCTGTGTCAGAATTGATACACTCTAATGTGTGTGGACCCATTAACGATCAAGCGAGGTTTGATTATGAATACTTCGTAACCTTCACTGATGATTACTTTCATTATGGTTACATATACTTGATGCACCGCAAATCGAAAACTTTTGACAAATTCAAGGAATTTCGAGTGGAGGTTGAAAAATAGTTGGGTTATTGCATCAAGTGCCTCCAATCTGATCGAGGAAGAGAGTATTTATCAGATGAGTTCAGGGACTATCTGAAAGAAGCTGGGATTATATCTCAGTTGACTGCCCCAGGGACACCTCAACAGAACGAAGTTTCAGAAAGGCGGAACCGAACCTTGTTGGACATGGTTCAGTCCATGTTGAGTTATTCATAACTACCATTGAGTTTTTGGGATTTGCACTGGAAACTGCCATCTATATACTAAACAAGGTACCGACAAAGTCTATGCCCAAAGCACCTTTTGAATTATGGTATCGGCGCAAGCCTAGTCTCCAACATGTTAAGGTGTGGGGTTGCATAGCACATGTGCGAAAACAACAAACAGATAAGTTGGAATCCCATACAGATAGATGTTATTTCTTAGGATACCCTAAGACTACAATAGGCTACTATTTCTATGACCCGGCTAATCAGAAAGTCATAGTTAGTAAGCATGCGACATTTCTAGAGGATGACATGATCTCACCAAGATCGAATCCAATGGTCGTTAAAGAAGTATCTAATGACCAAGTGCCCTCTGCACCGACAGAAATTTCAGTCGACGTGCCCACTGAAGAGCAACAGCCTCAAGAGCCTAGACGGGGTGAGAGGTCTATCCGACCACCAACTCATTTGAATCTTCTCATAGAGAAAGGTCAAAAAATGGAAGAATTCTACATGGTGTCTGATTGTTCAGACACAGATCCTTATACTTACGCTAAGGCTCTTAAGGATGTTGACTCTGTGAAATGGTAGGAAGCTAGGCGTAGTGAAATAGATTCCATGGATTCTAACCATGTCTGGACTCTTGAAGATCTGTCACAAGGAGTAAAACCCATTGGCTGTAAATAGATCTACAAGAGGAAGAGAGGTGTAGATGGAAAGGTGGAACGTTTCAAAGCAAGGTTGGTGGCAAAGGGATACACTCAGAAAGAGGGTATTGACTACGATGAAACCTTCTCACCGGTAGCGATGATTAGATCCATTCGGATTCTATTATCCGTCGCTACATATCATGATTATGAGATCTGGCAGATGGATGTACAGACCGCTTTCCTTAACGGTTATCTTGATGAGGTCATACACATGAGTCAACCAGAGGGTTTTACTTCCCTAGGGGAAGAAAACAAGGTATGCAGGTTGTTGAGGTCTATTTATGGGCTAAAATAAGCTTCCAAAAGCTGGAACATCCGTTTTGATCAAGCTATCAAGGAATTTGAGTTTGAGTAAAACATTGATGAACCATGCGTGTATAAGAAAATCTCTGGGGATGCCGTCTGTTTTCTTATCCTGTATGTGGATGATATACTACTCATTGAGAATGATGTGGAGTTGCTTTCATCTGTAAAGATGTGGTTATCCAAAACATTCTCGATGAAAGATCTGGGTGAAGCCAGCTACATCCTAGGAATTAAGCTTGTGAGAGATTGCAAGAAAAGGGTGTTGGGATTGTCACAATCCGCCTACATTGACAAAGTGCTTGACAGGTTCAACATTCAGGATTCAAATAGAGGAAATGTGCCTCTCAGACATGGAATCGATCTGTCCAAGTTACAATGTCCTCAAACTCCTAAGGAAATTGAAACTATGAAGAGAGTTCCTTATGATTCTACAGTAGGAAGTCTGATGTATAACATGTTGTGTACCAAGCCAGATATTTGTCATGCTGTAGGGATTGTGAGTCGATATCAATCCAATTCAGGACAAGAACATTGGACAGCTGTCAAGGGGATCCTCAAGTACCTAAGGAGGACCAAGGATTACTTCCTTGTATATGGTTGTGATAAGTTGTCAGTAGTTGGATATATAGATTCAGATTTCCAAACTAACAAGGATGACAGAAAGTCTACCTCTAGGATGGTCTTTATGATTGGTGGGGGTGTAGTGATTTGGAAGAATGCCAAACAGAAGTTAACAGCCGATTCCACGACAGAAGCTGAGTACTTGGCAGCTAGTGAAGCAGCCAAGGAAGGAGTCTGACTTAAGAAATTCTTGACAGACTTAGGGGTGGTGCCTGAGCTATTAGAGCAACCCATACAATTGTTATGTGACAACAGGGGAGCTATAGCACAAGCGAAGGAACCAAGGGCTCATAAGAGGAATAAGTATGTGGAGCAAAAATATCACTTGATTCGTGAGATTATTCAGCGTGGTGACATAGCATAGCTAAGGTTGACACTACAGATAATTTATCTGACCCCATGACTAAAGCATTATCTCCTAGTGTTTTTGAAAAACATGTTGGGAATATGGGCGTAAGGTTCATGGGTAACTAGAACTGATGTACAAAACTCCTTTTTGAATGAATGAATTTTAATTTTTGATTAGCATGATCAGTTGTTGAGCTCAGTTATTGTCCATAGGTATTCATACCTAAAACTGTTCACCACTAGTGATGGGACTGGACATCCCGTCTAGTATAGTGGTCGCATTGTGTGTGCTTAGGAAGGTTAATTTTTCAAGACATAAATGTGAGTGTACATTCGATGTGTACATTGGACTGGATCACTTAAGAATTTCACATGTGGTTTACTATCAGTTGATAAAGAAAATGAGATTCTCTTAAGTAGACCACGATTGGTTCCTTAACCTGAGGGGTCCATATCGTTGCATTCATATGTTGAGAGTTTTGGTGTACCATCGGTTGATGTCTCTCTCTGACTATATATCGATGCACTGGACTCACAGTGTCTGACTGTATTCGAAAGAGATGTCCAACATGGAACCCACAGCCCATACATTGGGAGTATGTTGAGGAGAATATTATATACAAGATTGGACACAAATCCGGTTCCGGTAGCATTTTCAAAATATTGTTGAAATGTTTGTAGATATATATATATATATATATATATATATATATATATATATACTTACAAAACATTATCTATTTGCTTGAACATTTTGTTTGAAATATTTTTCCTCGGTCCGATCAAGGTAATTGAATCTCTCGATCGGCGTATCGGTTCATTGAGGTTTGACAGTCTCGTACACAAATCTTATATTGAACCATGCAAACATTGTTTTGTGGGGGACTAATGCGTGTTTTAACTACTTACATTGGGTGTTGATTGTTACATCTGCTTGGCATCTTCGGTGTTGGACACTTTAGAAGCTGAGTAGAATCCCATTGTGATCCTACCCCTTTCCTTTCGGTTCCATTCATTTACATTGTACGGTTGATCATGATTTTCTTTTCGTGATCCTCTTATAAGATTGGATCTTACAGTAGGATGGAGGAAATTGTTAGAAAATGAAAGATATTGGATGAATATTGGATATTAGACACAATATTGGATTCCTCTAGCAATAAGGATCTTTCCTTGTTGGGAAAGATTGGATGGGTTGGTAATTGAGTCCCAATAGGAAACTCAATATCTCTTGCCCATATGTGCTACCAATTTGGGAGTGAGAAAGGGGCAAATCATACATAGTCATGAGATTGCCAAAAACTCACACACACAAGCAACCCAAAAATCGTGGAGTACTCTCCCCCTCCTAGAACCAGTCTCTCTTACTCTCCCTCTCTTTGTATTTGATCTTGGAGAAAGTCCAAGGTTTTGTGATCTTGGAAGTGTGGAGGAGTTGGCTTGATTGTGTGGGGAACGCAAAGCTTTGCGTGGTGCGTGGAACGATTGTGAAAGGGCTATCATCGAGTAGAGGTCTTACATCTGTGAGGCTCTAGGTAATGATCGATCCCTCTAATGTTCTATTTTGAATGACATCTCCCATCGATATCTTTGATCTTGTTATTGCTTCCGTTGGATCACACTTTGATTGCTTATAACGTGTTCTGTGATTTAATATAGGCACAGAGATTAAGTAATCTGTTGTAAAAAAGGATGTTCAGAATCATTATGTAGCGATAAAACGCATTGGTACTGTGAAAATGATAACCGACCCTAAAATGTCTGGACTCCCACCTATTGTATTTGTGGGACATGTGGGTTATATAGGCTTAAATAAATCATTTTGTACATGATGTTTTATCAAGAATGTCAACATTAAGTTGATGGTTTTTGAACCTTTAGTTTTCTATCATTTATTGTGGATGTGCACATTAAGTTTTCAAATGACAGATGTCCATTAAATTTCAGGCCAATAAAGTTTTTACCCTTGAATTGACCATGGGGTTAATTCTGAATTGATCATTAGGATTGATTCTCTAAAGTCTTGAAGCTAACCACATTAGGGTTCATTATGAGAATGATAGCTCATTGTAATACATGGAAGAGAGTGGCCTCATATTGGACATGAACCGCCATGATTCATGGGTTGGATTTTTCATTTTGAATGTTAAGGGAAACTTAAAAGTTTCATGTATGGCCGTACAATAAAAGCAACACCAACAATTACTTGACATGTGGCAATTTGGGCCAAGTGGGAGAATGTTGGCTGATGTGGCCCAATATGCCACATCATCAAGGGTTTGCTTTCATGGTGGTTAGTGTTGGTGGTTATCCAACTTTAGGATAACTCCCCTTGATGGTAGGGGAGGTAATGTATAATACCAACAAAGGGAGTTTTAGTCTTATTAGGTGTAAACACACAAACACCATCCTTTGTGTGAACTTGAGAGACTGATAGAGACTTGAAAACAATCTCCTTGTGTAGCCATCAACGGATCAACAAGAACTTCACCAAAGTGAAGATGTTATTAGAGTTGGACAACGGCATTAGGAGACAGCGACTTTGGGACAACAGGAAGGTGTTCTACCTTGTGTATTTTTCGCTGCTATAAATTGATCTATGCCTTCAAATTTGCCACATTATCAAATGAGCCCAAAAGAACATGCTGAGCTCCAAAGGCAAGTGGAAGACTTGCTAAAAAAAGGGCTTATTCAAGAAAGCCTAAGTCCATGTGCGGTTTCGGCTCTTCTGATGAGGCATAGAACACCCCACCTATCAGAGGCTAGCACGTGGCCGACCCGACCTCAGTCCGAGAATCGAGTTGGGCCGAGCACTGAAGCAGAGGCCGAGCACTGAAGCCGAGGCCGAGGCCGAGCTCGCACAAGTCAGCTGGGGGCTAAGGCTGAGCTCACACAAGTCAGTCATAAACTCCTGACCGAGCATACACAGGACATCCTAAGCTGAGCTGACTGCCGAGACCGACCTAACAGGCCGACCTCTCAAACCGACCTCCCAGGCCGAGGTGACTGCCAAGACCGACCTACCAGGCCGACCTCCTAGGCCGAGCCCTCCTCCACGAGGCTACCATAGCGCCCCACCGGGATCGCGGGCCACGTCCAGACATCCCGAGAATCACGGGATAAGGATCGAGCCACGATCCCAGCGCAATACGAAATCACAGTTTACATGGATTCTTACCTTAATGAGGGTCCGACCCTGAAAATAGCTCTCCACTCCGCTCTACGCGAGAGAGCCTTCCAAAAGAAGGACTCCTACCATACTAGGACTCTCCCAACCGCCTCATCTCATCCTCACTCTATAAATACCCAGGTATGGAGCACCATTCATCATCTTGCTTTCTACTACACAGTTACGCTGTCGCGTTGGAGACCTGACTTGAGCATCGGAGAGTCCTAGGCCGGAGCCACACCGGCCCTCTTGCGCTCATTGCTTGGTTTTTGCAGGTTCATCCACGGGCGAACCAAGCACCGGAGGTTTTCACACGCAACAGATTTGGCGCCGTCTGTGGGAACGACATCAGCAAGCATCGTCGTTTCTGCCAATTCCCAGAGCAATAATAATGGTGCACATGAGGTCAGGACAGCATGGCTCTACTTCCCGTATGGAGGAGCCGCAACCCGTTGTGCAGACGAGGCGATCACCGCCCCCCGAAGCCTCTCGGCAGGGGATAAACAGAAGACCCCCTAGGGCAGGTGGTGCGCAGCCCATCACGGGCACCATTCCCCCTCCAGAGAGCGGGGTTGGGGGAGGTGCGCTAACCACGGCCGCGGCTAGCCGGGTACAGGCCGAGCCAAGTTTGGACGGGAATGGCCTACCAGCACCGCCACCCTTGCCAGAGAGTTTGGACCCAGAAGCCCCAGAAAATAATCGACAGGTTATGGATTTGCAGCTGCAGATGCTCCACACCAACGAGATGCTGCGCGCCTTCATGAACCAGATGGCCCGAGGCGGGCTGATGGGCCAGCCGCCGGCCGCGCTCCCTCCAGCTCCGGTCCGCGCTGAAAGAAACTTGCAGCAAAATGGTGGCCGGTGAGGGCCGAGCTGAGTCGGGCTGCGTCCTCGCACCCGTCTCTTCAGAAGACTCCACCTCCGCGCCCCAGTAGAGGCGCTCGGCGGGGTGAATAAGAACATCGCCAAAGCCCGTGAACAGGGCAGGAAATTGAACCGGCCGGCTCTGTAGCAAGGAGGTCGGTATTTTCTGGACGGATCGGAGAGGACGAACCGCCGAGGAGATCCCGAGAACAAAGGAAAGACCCGATTGAAAGGCGCGCGCCGAGACACGGAGAAGGATCGCGTCATACTCCCCGGCGTCAGAGCTCACCTCCCCGAGAAGAACAACAGGGGAGCCCCCAAGGGTCCAACTTCCAAGAAGAAAAAAGAACAAGGAAGGATGGTGAGGACTGAGCCGACCAGAATGGTCGACTACAGCGGGACGACCGACCCCATCTACCCCGGGCCGAGGAGCCGGTTGGCCGAGCACCTGAAATCGAGCTGGAGAAGCGGCTACGAGATTTGGCCGAGCAAGTGGAGGGGTTGAAGAAACAAGCGACCCCGGATGCCTACTCTTTGGTCGGGCGTCACCCGTATCCTCCCGAGATCATGACCGCGCCGCTACCCAACGGTTTCAAACCTCCCCCGTTCGACCGATACGATGGGACGACCGACCTGACAGATCACATCAACTACTTTAATGCGATGATGACCATGTACGGGGGAACCGATATCGTCTCTTGCCGAGCCTTCCCTGCATCCCTCAAGGGCGCGGCGACCTCATGGTTCTCCTGGTTGCCGTCGAATTCCATAAAAAGCTTCGTTCAACTCTGCCGAGCCTTTGTCACGCGCTTCCAGAGTAGTATGAAACATAAGAAGACCACGGTCAACCTCCTCAGCGTGAAGCAAAGGCCCGATGAGTCGATCCGAGCATTCGTCTCCCGCTTCAACAAGGAATCCTTGGACATCAAGGATTTGGATGAGGCCACGACCCATACGGCTATGAGCAACGGATTGGCCGACATGGACCTTATCAAGGACTTGGCCCGGAAGCCGACAAAAAACCTGGCCGAGCTCTTGGAGAGGTGCAACGAGTTCGCAAATATGGCCGAGGTCCTCCAAGCCCGGAAGGGCAACGAAGGTCGACCGACAAGAAAAAGGCCGACAAATGACGATAGAAGGGAAGACAAAAGGCCAAGGACGGATCGCCGAGCCGACAAGTCGGATCGAGCACGAGCCCCGACTACACGCCACTGAATGCGTCTCGCAAGGAGATCCTGATGCAAATACAAGATGGGGGGTACATCCGCCGACCCCGACCGATGCAAGCGGGGTCATCTCGAAATCC
The DNA here is from genome assembly GCF_018873765.1 of Telopea speciosissima. Taxonomy (NCBI): domain Eukaryota; kingdom Viridiplantae; phylum Streptophyta; class Magnoliopsida; order Proteales; family Proteaceae; genus Telopea; species Telopea speciosissima. Next base: position 28,268,175 of record NC_057920.1, read on the forward strand.
TAACAAATATTGCCAATTCCACAAGGACACCGGTCACGACATCAAGATTGTTATCGCTGAAAAGAGAAATCGAAGAGCTGATAAAAGCGGGCCACTTGAAGTGATATGTCAAAGGAGGCCGAGAAGATCGTGGAGGTCGGCGGCCTGATGACCGAGATCAAAGAAGAGCCGAGCCTAAGGCCGAAAACAAGCGAGTTGAAAGAGACGATGACAAGGTCCGAGCCGAGAAGAAGGAGGACGGATCCGGGCCGAGCAATGACAAGGGAGCCCCCATATATACTATCCTCGAAGGGCCCGGGCAAGAGAGTACTCGAAAGGCTAAGGCAAACGCTCGCTTCATCGGAGTAGCCGAGATGCCCGCCAAGAAACTCAAGCCGGCGGTGACGATCTCCTTCACCGAAGCCGACCTCGAAGGTATAAGTTTACCTCATGACGATGCTTTAGTGGTGCAGGTAGAAATTACGAACAGGCCCGTCCACCGTGTATTGGTCGATACCGGCGCATCCGTGGACCATATGTCACTAGAAGCGTACCGGCAATTTGGCTTCGGCGACGATGCACTCAAGCCCGAAGGCACCTCGCTTCACGGGTTCTCGGGAGCGGCCGCGACCATCAAGGGCTCGATCGATCTACTAGTCACAATTGGGCAAGCTCCATGCCAGGCGACGATCCAAGTCAAATTCATGGTGGTACGGTCGGTAGTGGCTTTCAATGCCACACTCGGCCGTCCTTCATTGACCGCCCTCCAAGCCATCATCTCCCCGACTCACTTGAAAATGAAGTTCCCCACCGAGAACGGTGTCGACGAGGTCCGAGGCGATCAGAAGAAGGCACGAGAGTGCTACGCTACTTTCGTCAAGCAAAATAAGGGTAATGTTCGAGGAATGGCCATGTGCGTCGAGCATCTCCCAGAAGATCAGCGGGATGAGCTTATCGAGAGAAGAGGACGACCCGTGGAAGACCTGACCCCACTTCATCTCAGCGAAGATGACCCAGCAAAGGTGGTTCAGCTCGGATCACTACTAAATGAAGATCAAAGGAGGCGGCTTGGAGTTTTCTTAAAAGCGAACGCCGATGTCTTCGCCTGGTCAGCCGCTGACATGTCAGGCATACCCAGACATATAGCCGAGCACCGACTCCATGTGGATCCGGGTCGAAAACCAATCCGGCAGAAGAGAAGGAACTACGCGCTTGATCGACAAACTGCAATCAAAGAAGAGGTGGAGAAGCTTCGCCGATCAGGATTCATCCGAGAGGAGAAATTCCCGACCTGGTTGGCTAACGTCGTCATGGTCCCTAAACCAAACGGGAAGTGGAGAATGTGTGTTGACTACACCGACCTCAACAAGGCTTGCCTAAAAGATGAATACCCATTACCTCGGATCGACCTCTTGATCGACGCCACGGCAGGTCACGAGATGCTGAGCTTCATGGACGCGTACTCCGGCTACAATCAAATCATGATACATGAGGAAGATGAGTCGTACACGGCCTTCCGAACTGACCAAGAGAATTACTGCTATAAGGTCATGCCGTTCAGACTGAAGAATGTTGGAGCGACATACCAGCGCCTCGTGAACTATATATTCCGCGGGCAGATCGGAAAGAACATGGAAGTCTACGTGGACGACATGTTGGTGAAAAGTTTGAAGGCCGAGCACCACTTGGCCGACCTGGAAAAGCCTTTGGCGTATTGAGGAAGAACCAGATGAAGCTGAATCCCGCCAAGTGTGCATTCGGCGTAACCTCGGGAAAATTCCTCGGCTTCATGGTCTCTATCAGAGGCATCGAAGCCAATCCGGCAAAAATCAAAGCCATCCAAGAGATGAGTCCTCCAAGGATGATCCGAGAAGTACAGAGCCTAAACGGATGGGTGGCGGCATTGGCGCGATTCATGTCGAGATCGGACGACAAGTGCTTACCGTTCTTTAAGGCCCTAAAGAATATCCGGAACCCAAAAGACTTTATCTGGTCGTCCGAATGCCAGGAAGCTTTTGAAGAGCTGAAGAAATATTTGGAGAACCCGCCTCTTCTCAGCCGACCTGAACCAAAAGAGGAGCTTCAAATCTACTTAGCCGCCACTCCCGTAGCGGTCAGTGCGGTGTTGATCAGAGAAGAGAGTCGAACTCAAAGGCTGATATACTACATCAGCCACGTTCTTGTTGATGCCGAGACAAGGTATTCCGGGTTCGAGAAGGTAGCATTCGCTCTAGTCATGGCTGCAAGGAAACTAAGGCCGTACTTCCAAGCTCATCCGATCGCGGTACTAACCGACCAGCCACTCAAGAAGATATTGCAAAAACCTGACGTTTCGGGACGGCTGATTTCCTGGGCGGTTGAGCTAAGTGAATACGATATAAGCTATCGACCGAGGACGGCGATAAAAGGACAAGCCCTTGCCGACTTCATTGCCGAATGCACGGGTTCCGAACATGAGGCCGGAGAAGAAAAGACAGACGAGGAGGTTGGGGCTACGGCCGACCCGATTTGGACCATGAATGTCGACGGCTCAAGCAACTCCGGAGGAAGCGGGGCCGGCCTAATACTTGTAAGCCCCGAAGGCTTTCTGGTCCAATATGCCCTAAGGTTCAAGTTTCCCGCCTCGAACAACGAGGCCGAGTATGAAGCCCTTCTAGCTGGACTTCGAGTCAGCAAAGCTATGGGCATAAAGCGGTTGAAGGTGCGAGGAGACTCCCAACTTGTGGTCAACCAGGTCAACGGAGACTACGAGGCGAAAGACGAAAGGATGATAGCATACCTGGGCCGAGCCTAAGATCTGATCTCCGAGTTCGAGCACTTTGAGATGACTCGAATACCGAGAAAAGAGAATGCCGCGGCGGACTCCTTATCCAAGTTGGCCGAGGCCGACCTCCAATACCTGAGCCGGTCAGTATACATAGAAATATTGGAGAAGCCATCCTTACAAGAAGAAAGCGTAAAGCACATTGAAGAGGACGGGCCGACCTGGTTGGACCCCATTGTCAACTACTTGGAGAATGACCTGCTCCCGGGGAACCGAGACGAAGCAAGGAAGGTCAAGATCCGAGCTTCCAAGTACTCGATGATCGACGGAGTACTCTACAAAAGGGCAATCTCGGCCCCTCTTCTACGATGTCTGGGACCGAAGGGGGCCGAGTATGCACTAGCCGAGGTGCATGAGGGAATATGCGGGAGTCACATGGGCGGCCGAGCTCTTGCATACAAGATACTTCGGCAAGGATTCTATTGGCCAAGAATGCAAGAAGAGGCCATGAGATACGTGAAGACATGTGAGAAGTGCCAACTGTTCGCGTCAACCCCAAGCCGACCAGCAACAAAGTTAAGCTCAATGCTGAGCCCAATCCCATTCGCTATGTGGGGAATGGACATTCTCGGAGATTTCACCCCGGCATCGGGAAACAGAAAATACGTAGTAGTAGCGATCGATTACTTCACCAAGTGGGTCGAGGCCGAGCCCCTTGCCACCATCACCGAGAAGAACATGGAGAAATTTTTCCTAGATAAGGTCATCTACCGGTTCGGACTACCGAAAGTTCTCATCACTGATAATGGCGCGTAATTCAACAACCCGGCCTTCCGAGAGTTCTGCGAGCACTTCCACATTGACTTCCGACCCATCTCGGTAGCTCATCCACAAGCAAATGGACAAGTAGAAGTGTCCAACCGAACATTACTCGCCGGCATTAAGAGAAGGTTGGATGAGGCCAAGGGGAGATGGGTGGAAGAACTCCCAAGCGTCCTATGGGCATATCGGACGACTGTAAGAACTCCAACCGGGGAGAGTCCATTTCGCCTCGCTTAGGGGACCGAAGTCCTCGCACCGGTTGAAGTTATGGCCTCATCATACCGAGTGCTCAACTTCGATGAAAAGACCTATGAAGATGGGCTGAGAGCAAATCTTGACTTCCTCGATGAAGTCCGAGAAAATGCCCTACTCCGGAACGCGGCGTATAAACAGAAGACGGCAAGCTACTATGATTCAAGAGTCAAAGAGCGGCATTTCCGTCAAGGGGACCTTGTTCTCAGAAAACTCAGCGCATCCCAGTCGAAGCAACAAGGAAAATTAGCACCAAATTGGGAAGGCCCGTACATAGTCTCCAAGCAAATTCGCCCTAGCACATATCGGTTGCAGACTCCGGGGGGCAAGAAGGTACCGAGACCTTGGAACTCGGAAAATTTGAAGAAGTTTTTTCAATAATTGAGCATGCTTGTATTCGGCTTCAGTTCCGAAATTTGATTCAATAAAGTCTTTTTCTCCAACACTTAACGTATTGGCAAGCTCCCAAGTTGAAGTCATAAGACCGGTCCTCATAGACCTGGCCGACCTCAAAGACCGACCCTCATAGGTCGGCAGCCAAGTCGTAAGATCGGTCCTCATAGACCTGGCCGACCTCAAAGACCGACCCTCATAGGTCGGCAGCCAAGTCGTAAGACCGGTCCTCATAGACCTGGCCAACCTCAAAGACCGACCCTCATAGGTCGGCAGCCAAGTCATAAGACCGGTCCTCATAGAGCAGGCCGACATCAATGATCGACCATCATAGGTCAACAGCCAAGTCGTAAGACCGGTCCTCATAGGCCAGGCCGACCTCAAAGACTGACCCTCGTAGGTCGGTAGCCGAGTCGTAAGACCGGTCCTCATTGACCTGGCCGACCTCTCAAGGGCCGACATCCCTGTTTGGCCGAACCTAACAAAGTACAAAATTAAGCTAAGGCATTAGGCTCGGCCAGGAAGGATACTCGGCCACGAGTCCGCTTATATGATAGCCTCTCCAATCGGACCGAAGGGAAAGGCGAGTTAACCAGCCAAAGCGAGGATCACATTGACCTCGGGCGTTGTATGACCGAAACCGCCGACCACATGAGGCATGGATAAAAAAGAGACGAGTTCCTAAGCACGGCTAGGGAAACAACTCGGCAGCTTGGCCACAAACAAAACAGAATACGCAAGGAAAAGAATATTGAGGGCGCCGAGTTCAAATACTTAGACAAATTCTGGCAAAAATAAGTTGTTTTATTCATTGTGAGCCGACTGATCGGCACGGTTACAAAATTGGGCAGTTCGGCCCCACAAAAAAAAAATATATTTTTACATCTCCGTCTCCTCGGCGGGGGACTTGGAGGCGACCTCGGAAGCGTCCACGGTACTGGGCTCGGCGGCAGGGTCTTGGGGTCCAGCTCCCCGAGGGAGGATGTCGGTCGGAGTAGGTGCCTCAAGGGGCAGAGCTTGGGTGACCTCGGCTCCCTCCTCATCTCCCATCTCCCCTGCGAAGGTAGTCGCATCATCATCAAAACGGGAGAGATTGAGATCTGGGTACGCCGCCTTGATCTCGGCCAAAAGTTCAGGTCGGCCTGCCTCAAAACCCTCGGTGAAGGGAGGCTTCCTGATCTCATGGCAGATATCGGCGTACTCCTCCGAGCCGTGGCCAGATCTTCCTTGGCCTTCTCCTTCACCTCGGCGAGCCGAGCCTGTAGAGCCCGGACCTTCTCTCTCTGCCTAGCCACCTCGGCCTGAGAGCTCTCCGCTTCAGCCTCAGCAGCGGTGAGCTTCTCTTGGGTCTCCCGACGCCTCTGAACGGCATCCTGGGCGTCCTGATAAGCCTTCTTGCACTGGACGTCCAAAGAATAGTTCTCGGTCAGGAGCCGGTCGAAGCGGAGCATGGTCTCCACTGCTTTGGCGAACCCCTGCAAAAAAGCATGAGAACCAAATTCAAGACAAATTACCCAGATCATATCTAATTACAAAAGCCGACAAGAGAACTTACCATGTTAAAATCTTGGAATAGGGTGGAGAGGAGCTCAGGGTCGGACAGCGCCTCGAGCTTCTCCTTGTCGGCTGGAAGCCGACCGGCATCAAGCCATTCCTTGGCGTGAGCGGCCGACGTCAGGGCCGAGTCCCCCGGAAAGAGGCGCCAGGTCGGCATCACAGGGACATTATTGGCCGAAGCCCTCCCCAGGATGTATCGGGAGATGTTGGTGGGAGAGGCCACGGGCGGAAGGCCGCCACTCGTCAGGTTTACCGAGAGCTTTTGACGTTTGATATCTCTCGGCGGGCTCCTCTCGCCTTTTCGACCTTTCCCTTTCCTCGGAGACCCGGCTGGACCCGTGTTCTTCTCGGCCTCCAGACCGATCACCGCGTCCGACGATCCCGGCATCACGGCCTTGCCCTTGGAGGCCTTGGAGGACTCTCCCCGGGGTTTCTTCTCGGCATTTTTCTTTTTCCTATCTGCGATGGTCTCGGCCCTTAGCCGAGCTGTGTCCATTGGAGGAATGTGACCGACCACTGCAAGAAAAACCGAAAACATAAAAAATGAGTCAGAAAAAGAAAAGAAAACTAAGTAAAGGGGTCGGCTCGGACAACAGAGACAAGCTCGGCAAGGGTTCCTACCGGGGTCATATGCCAACTCTGAAGAAACCCCTCGTCCAGGTGGAGGACATCGAAGGGGCGGACGGCTGGGGATCAGGTCGAGCGAGGTCATCTCGTTCTCGGTCGGGAGTACCCTATTTACATAGTTCAGGTTCATCTCCTTCCACTCGGTTCGGAGAGGGCTGTTGGGAATAGAAGCAAAGAAAAAACGGGGCTTCCAATACTTGTTGAAGGTCGGCGTGCCGACCAGAAATTTGTGTGGCCGCCTAGAGCCGCACTCTTCCCGATCGGGCGAGAGTAATACCACCCCTTCTCGGGAGACTTCTTCGGGAAGAAGAGCCGAGAGAAAAGCGCCACGCTCGCACCTCGGCCCATCTCGCAGAACAAAGCGTAGAAGCCGTACACGGCCAGCCAAGAGTTCGGCACCAGCTGACCAGGAGACAAATGGAAGTGGTCCAAGATCTGGTCCACCAGGCTGAGAACGGGGAGCCTGAACGCATATTTGAAGGGTGTCTCGTACAGAGCCACCTCGCCGGGCCTAATGAAGCAGGCCATCTCCCCGGGGTTAGGAACTCGGAGCTGGATGTCCTCGGGGATGGCGTAGGTCGTCCTCAGATAGTCGAGGTCGGCCTCCGTGATTGTGCTCGGAACGGTGCCGACACTGCCTTCCTCGGGCTCAGGGGCGTCGGTAGACGAGCTTACCGAGCCAACCCCCATCTCGGACGAATCTCCCTCGCTTGATTCCTCCTCGGATGAGGACGACCTGGAGTTCTCGGCCCGGCCTGCGGCTGTGGATTGGGCCGCGTGGTCAAACTCCACGGGTAACGGGGGCTCGGCCACCTCGGCCTGACGAAGCTCCACTACATCGGGCTCGTCTGAGGTCGAGTCCAACAGGTCTATGGTTGGAGAGCGGACGGGGAGTTCTCGGCTCGGACTCGCGCCCTCTGCCGCCCAGCGAGCGTTCGCCCATAGGACTACTACCAAGCGACATCGGGCGGAGAAGACTTCTTGGTTGAAGAAGAGCGAGCGGGAGCAAACGGCGGCCGAGTCGATCACGAACGAAGCTTCGGCCGAGTAGATCACGAGCAAGCCAACGACGAGATCTACCGAGTTGACGGTTCCAAACTTGCTGAGAAGTCAATAACTTAGAGCAGTGAAGAATGAATAGTTGGGAGTCGCCTATTTATAATCCTTGGGGTTTACTGATCCAACGGCCGACCAGAGATCAACATGATCCAACGGCCCAAATCAAAGGACGTTTTGAATTCCCGAGCCCGCCATAATGACTCTGCTGATGTGGCACAGACACCCAACCGTCGGATCGTGCAACATCAAATCCGCAGCAATAAATAACCTCGGCCCAACCGCAAGAATCTTCCAGAAAAGCGCCCAGGAAACTTCACTCATCAGCGCCGAGCCGACACCTGATGAGTGGGGGGGCCTGTGATGAGGCATAGAACACCCCACCTATCAGAGGCTACCACGTGGCCGACCCGACCTCAGTCCGAGAATCGAGTTGGGCCGAGCACTAAAGCAGAGGCCGAGCACTGAAGCCGAGGCCGAGGCCGAGCTCGCACAAGTCAGCTGGGGGCTAAGGCCGAGCTCACACAAGTCAGTCATAAACTCCTGACCGAGCATACACAGGACATCCTAGGCTGAGCTGACTGCCGAGACCGACCTAACAGGCCGACCTCTCAAACCGACCTCCCAGGCCGAGGTGACTGCCAAGACCGACCTACCAGGCCGACCTCCTAGGCCGAGCCCTCCTCCACAGAGGCTACCATAGCGCCCCACCGGGGATCGCGGGGCCACGTCAGCACATCCCGAGAATCACGGGATAAGGATCGAGCCACGATCCCAGCGCAATACGAAATCACAGTTTACATGGACTCTTACCTTAATGAGGGTCCGACCCCGAAAATAGCTCTCCACTCCGCTCTACGCGAGAGAGCCTTCCAAAAGAAGGACTCCTACCATACTAGGACTCTCCCAACCGCCTCATCTCATCCTCACTCTATAAATACCCAGGTATGGAGCACCATTCATCATCTTGCTTTCTACTACACAGTTACGCTGTCGCGTTGGAGACCTGACTTTAGCATCGGAGAGTCCTAGGCCGGAGCCACACCGGCCCTCTTGCGCTCATTGCTTGGTTTTTGCAGGTTCATCCACGGGCGAACCAAGCACCGGAGGTTTTCACACGCAATACTTCTTACATTAAAGAAAGATGGGTCTTGGAGGATGTGTGTTGATAGTCGAACCATGAATAAAATAATGGTAAAGTATAGATTTCCAATACCCCGACTTGATGATATGCTTGATATGCTACATGGTGGTGGGTTAGGAGGACATTTTGGAACGGACAAAACCATAGCATATGTAAAAGATCGATATTTTTTGCCCAAATTAAATCATGATGTGGAAAGATTTGTTAAACAATACATGGTTTGCCAAAAGGCTGAAGGAAAAGTTCAAAATCATGAGCTTTACCAACCTTTACCTATACCGGATTACCGTTGGGAGGATATAAGCATGGATTTTGTTATTAGACTCCCAAGAGCACAAAGAGGGTATGATTCTAATTTAGGGTAAACCAATTTTAAAAAATGGCACATTTTATTCCTTGCAAACATACTACTGATGCCTCAAATGTTGCTCGCTTATTTTTCAAAGAAATTGTTAGACTACATGGGGTTCCAAGAACAATTACTTCGGATCGTGACACTCGGTTTGTGAGTCATTTTTGGTTTACTTTGTGGAAGCTTATGGGTATCAAACTCCAATTCTCAAGTTCCCACCATCCACAAACCGATGGTCAAACCGAGGTTGTGAATAGATCACTTGGTGATTTGCTTCGTTGTCTTACAGGTGATCATGCTCGTCAATGGGATCTTATTTTGCCGCAAGTAGAGTATGCCTACAATAGCTCTAAATGCTGGTCCACTCAAAAGTGCCCATTTGAGATTATGTATGGACGAAGTCCAAACCACATCTTGGATTGTGTTCCAATTCCAAAACCAAGCAAGAGTAGCATTAAAGCGGAAGAGCTTGCGAGTCACATTCAGGAAATCCAAAAAGAAGTTCGAGTCCAACTCCAAAGAGCCAATGAACGTTATAAAGAAGCCGTCGATGCCCACCGACGACATGTAAAAGTTGAAGAGGGTGACCTTGTCATGGTATATTCGCGAAAGGAAAAATTTCTAAGCGGCACCTACAACAAACTCAAATACAAGAAGATTGGATCAAATGCTTACCGTATTGAATTGCCCGAAAACATGAATATTAGCCCCGTCTTCAATATTTCCAACATCTACCCCTACTACAGCGATCCAAATATTCCAATTACCAACTCGAGGACGAGTTCTCTTAAAGAATGAGGGAATGATGCAGCAAGTCAAACCAAATTCAAAACTTCAAACCACTAACTTGACCGTTGGTATGAACCTCCCATTTACTCCCATTTATTATTCAAACCCACTCCCTATTGTTGCCACTACCTCTAGTAATTGAAAATCCTTGCAAACTTAAACCCCATTTGACCGTTACCCCTTAATACTTTTAAAATTCATTTTTTCCGTTCCCTTCTTCTCCGTCTCCATCCTATTCCCATATAAATATGAGATGTGTTTTTATAAAAATCAGTTTTGGAATTATACACCTTTGGTTGTGCTTAAAGCCCCATTGAGAGAGAGGTGGTGGTGGCGTGGTGGTGGAGGTGGTGGTGGCGTGGTGGAGGCAGCATCGTGGCAGTGGTGGTGGTGATGGTGGCAGTGTGGTGGTGGTGGTGGTGACGGTGGCATGGTGGTGGTGAGACCATAAGGAGAAGGGTGGTGTTTTATTTTTAAAGTGAAATTATTACTTTGCCCATCTAATTAAGCATGTGCTTGTTAAAGAGCAAGAATGAAATCAATTTCAATTTCAAAATTGAAACATCTCATCACCTATTTCAGAATTTCTATTTCATTTGATTTCTATTTCAAATCAACCAAGTTATCTTTTTCCTCGCATGTGATGATAAATACCTTACATCATATTATAAGCATCATGATCTTTTCTTATATTTTTTTGAGATTTGCAATGAGTCGCTACCTACTTCTTTTTATGGTTGATGATCTGAAATGTCTTTGGCTTCAGTAAATGTGATTTTCAATTACTTGATAAGGACTGGCCATTAATGTGCATCACATGCTTTCTTTTAATGAAAGAACATCATAAGGTTTGGGAGAAAATTCCAAACCTTAGATGATTAATTCTTTTGTTAGATCCATTTCCTTAGGCAATGAAAGAAAAGGCGAATCATTCTATATTCTACTATACAGTTAGGTGCATCAGTCATTGTCTGCCAATTATAAGATTTTTTTGCTACATGACTACTATATCTATTTAAAATTTATTTATATTTCTTAAAACAATAAATTGTTCCTTTTTGTGATTCAATAGGTGCAACTAATGTGGCTCAACAAGGAGAAGGAAATTCAGTTCAACCAGCAGGGGTTGATGAAAATGGTAAATAGGCGCACCACTCATTGTCTACAAATTAGATATATTTTTTTTGTCTATTTGACTACTATATCTCATAGTTGGAAAACTGGGTTTTGACTGGGGCAAATCACTTGAGTTGAGTTAAAAATTTGGAAAACCTGGTCAAAAGTCATGTAGACTAGTTCAGGATAAAAAATGACGAGACTGGGTCGTAAACCGTCTGAGTCAAATAAAACTCAGTATTTTTACCTGAGTCATGACAAACTTGACGAGTTTAGTCGTTTTTTTAAAAAACCATAAAGTCGGTTTACTTAGAAACTGAGTTGAGTAAAATAGATATTATGTATTTTAAAACAGTAAGAAACCCTCAACTCCTGGACTCCCTTCTCTTGTTCAATGGTATAAACTAAAAAATGCATTAATATGTGAGTCCTTGATTTTTTTTTCTAATTTTCACATATTTTTCTGTATTTTTCTATTTTTACTAATTTATACATATTTATTGTATTAAAAAATGAAAAAAACAAAAAAAACTTGACTAGCCTCGACCGGGTTTGGCAAGACTAAGTCACCAGGTTTTTCTGAAAGACGAATCGAATTAAAAAACCTGGTTTCCCAACCATGCTATATCTATTTAAAGTTTATTTATATATTTTAGAATAAAAACTTGTGCCCTTTCTCTTCAACTGTTATTATAATTTTAATCAAACACACTCATTCTATAAAGGATGTGTTTGAGCATGGTCGTGGTTTACTTGTTCTTTGATATTTTCTTCTCATTATATTGCTCTCATGTCTCAAGTTACCAATGTGTTGTTAGAAAAATTGTCTTATAACTGGGCACTAGTTAAAAGTAATGCATATTATGCTGAGGAGGCAACATGATTAACATGACTGAAGGAATTAAAAGAATACTAATAACAACGATAAACTATAGATATGTACATAACCTGCTTGAGGGCTAGGCTAAGTTCCTTATCTATTGTATTACAACATCCATCTCTCTCTCTCTCTCTAGTAATTCACATAAATATTTCTAGTTTATAGAGAAGATTGAATCTGAAGTGTTAAAAGTTAATATTATGTGATTGAATGAGACTACATCTGCATATACCAAAGAATAAACAGGATTCCCAAAAGTGGAGTCATTTCACTGCAAAATTTGCATTGTTATTGCTTTAGCATTGGGACATATTGTTGAATATCCATTTAGAATCCAAGAGGGGTTTTAATGTTATTGTCTGGGAAAAAAAGTTAATTTGAGATGTAAATATAAATGATTAAATAAAAATATTTAAATATTATATTTACGTACTTCATCATCAATAATTAAAGTGATCTTTTGGAACTTTCCAATCTCTTTTGATCATTATAATCTTTGATAATACCTTTTTGCAATACTGCGACCTTTGTTTTCTATTCTCTTGGGTAGGTTTTTAATTGATTTATGTTTACAATATTTGTCATTTTTATTGTTGATACACCACTTTTTATCTATCCAATCCCTGTGTGACACATGGATCGACTTGGGTTACAAGTAACAGGTCCTTGGCCAGAAAAGCGGGGACTATGGACAAAACAGTTATGCAGGCCTAGACATATCAGCAAAGTCAGTTGGGAACCCCCCAAGTGGGTATAAGCTTATAACCGTAATTCACGTGCTAGAATATGGAAGATCCTGAGATCTGAAGGGAGTTTCTCCCTTCTTGTAAGGGTTTCCTAATCCGAGCATGTGGGGACCACCTTACTCGAAAGGAAAGCCCTCTGGCAGATCAAAGAGATACAATAGGAAAAGGATTGGATATGAACCTGTATAAATAGGGTTCCTTGCACCCATGTAAGGCATTCTTCAATCAATAGAGCGATCAATAAACACCAGAGAGTAGTCTTCGTTTTTCCATAATCTTTTCTAGCCCAGGCTAGCTTGAAAGTTACAGTGCTTGAGGATCTCCCTCAAGCAACATTCTTTGTACAATATTCTTTGGCACCATCTGTGGGAATCGAAGAACAGAAACCTACGAAGATTCCACCATGACTAATACCAAAAATCAATCAAGGATCTCTAAGGCCACCACCACCGCTGCGGTAGCTATCGCTTCAGCCGTCGCTCCTGCCATCGCTCAGGGAGGAGCTTTGGGCGGACCTACAGTCTCTTGCCAGGAGGTAGAGGATCCGATCCTTGAAGTGAATGAATCGCAGCAGGAGGAGTCTCATCCGAGATTCCCCAGAGATTTGCCACGTTATGTGACGGTGGAGCAGTTCGACGCGCTGCAGGCCCAATGGCAGGACAAGATGGAGAAGATGGTGGAGCTGCAGTGCAATTTCTTGCAAGGGATCCAGGTAACCCCACATCCACCGCAGGACAGGGAAAGAACTCCTTCCCTTGAGCACAGCGAGAACCACAGCAACGCAAATAACGCCCGACGGAAGGATAAAGAAATCCAGGGGAATGGCAAGCGCCAAGGTTCCTAGATGACCAAAGTCGAACATGCTTTGAACGACAAAGTATTAGAGCTACAAGATCAAATTCAGGAAGTCATGAGAGGAAAGAACCTAGCCCCAAATCATAACTTCCACTTCACTACCAATCTGGCATTTAAAAATGAGATCCGGGCGGAACCTCTGTCGAAGGGATTCAAGATGTCGGCCATTGAGCAGTACGCTGGCACGGCGGATCCAGAAGATCACCTGGAAACTTTTAAGTCATTGATGTTCTTTAAAGGCGCCTCAGACGCGATAATGTGCAGAGTGTTCCCCTCTACCTTGAAGGGGGCGGCAAGACAATGGTTCTTGCGCCTCCAGCCACGCTCCCTGACCAACTTTGTGGAGCTTGGGCGGGCCTTTTTGGCCCACTTTGTAAGCAGTAGGATCCATAAAAAGACAGCCGCCAACCTCTTGGCCATAAAGCAATGCCCCGATGAGTCAATTAGGAACTTCCTCACAAGATTCAACAAGGAGGCACTGGAGGTGTGAAACTTGGATCAGATCTTGAAATTTCAGGCTTTACGCAGTGGCATCAGGGATATCAAGTTGAAGAAGTCCCTAATCATGGACGAACAAGGGGACATGTATGAACTCTTCTCACGCTGCGAGAATCACATCAATCTAGCCGAAGTTTTGGCTGTCGAGCAAGAACAAGAAGGCAAACCCGAGAAGAAGGGTCAAGAAAAGAAAGACGTCCAAGTCGGAGAGAGCGGTCTAAAGCACGACAAAGAACAAAAAGAGGGGAAGAGGAAGAGAGATGACAAAGCCTAGGTTGCCAAGAGCGACGCAGGCCCAAAACCAGTTTACACGGCTCTCACACACAATTGGGCATATATCTTGAATGAGATAAAAGACCAAGTGACCTTGCGTTGGCCTGCTAAGATGGTCAAACCCGCACACGAACACAATAAGAGCAAATACTACCGATTTCATCTGGACCATGGTCACGATACCGAGGACTGTAGGAATTGAAGGATGAGATCGAAGCCCTCCTCTAGAGGGGCCGTCTAAGCGGATTTATAAAGAAAGATGGTAACGAGAGGAGGCATGATTATCGTCCTCGAGACCCCGAGGTGAAGGCCAAATCACCTGCTCGATTGGACAAGGAAGACCGAGCAAGGGGGAAACAGCATACCGAGAATGCCACCCTGAGAGAAATTGCAACAATATATAGGGGCCCAGGGCTAGGAGGCGAATCCTCCAACTCTAGGAAGAAAAATGCACGGAGAGTGTTCCAAACAGAAGTGCTAGATAAGAAGAGGAGGACCGAGCATCAGATCACGTTCTCGGACGAAGATTTATTTGACATACAGTCTCCCCACGACGATGCCTTGGTAATCAAAATGGCTATTGCCAATTGCACTATGGGCAGGATCCTTGTGGACAATGGGAGCTCGGTGGACATCCCATATTACGATGCATTTGAGAAAATGCATCTTAAACCCGAGATGCTGAGAAGGGTTGAATTTCCTTTATACGGATTCAATGGGTCCCGGTGTATATGGAAGGATCAATAGAATTATTGGTGACGGTGGGGACAAAACCCAAGCTCACTACGGTGAGGATGAATTTTTTGGTGGTGAAGGTAAACTCTACTCACAACGGGATATTGGGATGACCAAGACTCAACACTCTATAAGCCGTGGTCTCCACCCCCCACCTGGTAATGAAGTTTCCTACTGACCAAGGAATCAGAGAGTGCAAGGGAAGCCAAATAATCTCTAAAAAATGCTATGAAGGATACTTAAGGGGAAAGGGTAAGGAACCTCAGACGCTCCTAATAAACTTGGAAGACGATCGAGATGACTCCGAGCATAAGAGAACAGAACTCGCAGAGGATTTAGTCCCCATAGAAATTATTGAAGGAGATGAGAATCGTACCGTGCAGATTGGAGCAGGCCTGAGGGGAAAGCAGAAGAATAGCCTTGTGGATTTCTTGGGGGCTAACGCTGATATATTCGCATGGTCGGCATCAGACATGCCAGGAGTAGATCAGGAGTTGACCGAGCACCGGCTCAGTGTGTATCCTACCTCCAAGCTAGTTAGAAGAAGAGGACCTTCATCCCAAAGCGATAAGGGAAGGTGTTTGAAGAAGTGATCAAGCTACTAGAAGCAGGATTCATAGAAGAGACCATCTACCCTGAATAGCTTTCCAATGTTGTAATGATGCCCAAGCCTAACGGCAAATGGTGTATGTGTATTGATTTCACTGATTTGAATAAAGCATGCCCCAAAGACTACTATCCTTTGCCTCATATGAATTTACTAATAGATGCAACGGCCGGCCATGAAATGTTGAGTTTCATGGATGCCTATTATGGATATAATCAGATTAGAATGTACGAGCCTGATATCTTGAAGACTTCCTTCATTGCCGATCGGAATACTTACTGTTAAAAAATGCAGGAGCCACCTATCAAAGATTGGTGAACCACATCTTCAAAGGTCAAATAGGGCGCAATATGGAAGTCTACATAGATGATATGCTGGTAAAAATTTTGAAGGCAGAGCACCATGTCACCGACCTAGAAGAGGCATTCCAGGTCTTGAGGGAAAGCAAAATGAAATTGAATCCAGAAAAATGCGCCTTTGGGGTTACATCGGGAAAGTTCCTCGGTTTTATGGTCTCAAGAAGGGGGATAGAGGCTAATCCGGCCAAAATCAAGACTATACTAGAAATGCGCCCACCTGGCAGGGTTAAGGACTTACAAGAACTTATAAGAAGGGTGGCGACACTAGGAAGGTTTGTCTCAGCTTCTGGCGACCGTTGCCTACCTTTCTTTAAGGCGTTAAAAAACAGAGCTCGAGAGAGACAAACCAAAGGAACAAGACTCACTTACGAATGGATGGAAGATTGTCAGACAACGTTCATGGATTTGAAAAGATATTTGGCCCAACCACTGCTCTTGACCAAGCCAGAGCCAGGGGACACTCTTCAACTCTATTTAGCCACTACAGCCGTAGCAGTGAGCGCGGTGTTAATTAGAGGAGATGGTCGGGTGCAAAGACCCATCTACTATGTCAGCAAGGTGCTCTTAGATACAGAAACCAGAAATAGCAATGTCGAGAAGTATGCTTACGCCCTGGTAATGGCCGCATGGAAGTTAAGACCCTACTTTCAAGCCTATACCATAGAGATAATAACAAACCAACCTTTGAAGAAAATCCTGGCCAAACACGACCATTCTGGGCGGCTGATGGCATGGGCAATAGAACTTGGAGAATTTGGCATCCAATATAAGCCCCGCACCGCCATCAAGGCTCAGGCCCTTGCTGACTTCGTCGTCAAATGCACTTTGTCGAACAATGAGTTAACACCAAAGGACGGTGCTAGGGAGTTGGCAGAAACCTGGACTCTGTATGTGGATGGTTCGTCCAGCGGCAACGAATGTGGCGCAGGTCTAATGCTGAAAAGTCCAGGGGGATTCTTGGTGCAGTATGCGCTAAGATGCAAATTTTAGACCACGAATAACGGAGTAGAGTATAAGGCCCTAACCATAGGTTTGAATCTGGGAAAAAGTTTGATGATAAAGGACATCACCGTGCACAATAATTCTCAGTTAGTGGTTAATCAAGTAAAGGGAGAATATGAAGAAAAGGAACCGCGCATGGCATAATATCTGGGAAAGGTGTGCAACCTAATTACTGAGTTTACTAGCTTTCAAATATTACAGGTACCCCGAGCACAGAACGCCTCGGCAGATGCACTTTCTAGACTTGCCACCTCGAAATTTCAAGATCTAGGCAGAACAGTGTACATAGACGTGCTTGACACGCCAAGTATAGAAGAAACCGAGGACATACTACCCATTGAGGTTGAACCTTGTTGGATGGACCCCCTAATAACATATCTCCAAGGGGGCATACTCCCAACAAATAAGGAAGAAGCCAAAAAGATAAGAATGAGAGCAGCACGATACACAATGATTGGGTGAATGCTATACAAGAAAGCTTATGCCATGCCCTACTTGAAATTCCTCAAGCCATCCGAAGCAGAATACGTTCTAAGAGAAATCCACACGGGCATTTACGGATAACACTTGGGGGTATAGCATTGGCTCACAAGGTCATCAGGCAAGGATACTTCAGTTTGGTAAGCTTTAACCTTCACCCTTCTGATCTTGCTTTTTTTGGTTTTTCAAATTCCAGTTTAGTAGTTGAAGATATAATTAGCATATGTTGGGAGTGCAAATGTTATTTTATTCTTCGATCTTTACTATGGCTAGCTCCACCTTTCTTTGATCGATTATAGTTGAAAAGAGTTGTACCAAAAGTTTCACATTTTGGGAGCAAATCATTCACTTTTAGCATCATGAATTAGAAAATAAAACCATGAAATAAGTTTGGTTGTAGAGTACCCCACTTTTCACTTTTCTTCTTGGAATCCAAAAAATTAAAAAAAAAAAATTGCTAGGTCCACTGACTCTTTTTATTATTTTTTTTTCATATTAACTGCCGTATATTTTTTTCTCCCTTTTTTGGAGAAGTACCAACCATGGAAGAAAAATTCAACCGAAACTTGTCGAAACCACTGAGTTAACTCGGTTTCGCAAGTTTCCGAGACGAGTTGAAGGGGGATTTTATAAAATTCCTGGTCGGGTTTCGATGGTTTCAACCATATTTCAGTGGTTTCGACACATATGCCCATCGAAACTAAGGAAAATTTGACTCGAAACTAGGACAGACAAGTATGTATGCTAGTAAAGGCCAGAAACCAGGACAAACACTTAGTTATGTCTAATATCATTTAAATGCTTTTGTAAATGTTTTTGTATTTGTATTTCATTTACTGAAGATATTATTCATAAATAAGCAAATACCCCCTATTTGAATCCAATAAAAATAGTTAAAAAATCAAATTTCAAAGGAAAAAAAGTCAACTCTCCAGTTCAAGAACAGAAATTGGATTTTCGATGGCAGATGCAATTTTCAACTTTCGAATGCTAGGGTTTTTCTCAAACCTAAAAATTTCATAAATCTTAATATGGTAAAACATTACTAAAAATCAAAAGTACGGTAAAATATTCATTTGTTTTGATGTCCAAAAAAATATTTGCATTCAGAGCAATTTTGATAGCATTCGCGCACACCAAATTAAGTTTGACCAGTACATAACTCATTCAATATAAATCAGATTTAAACAATTTTGGACTTGTTGGAAAGCTATCAAAACAAAGCTTTCTAACAAATCCAAAATTGCTAAAATCTCATTTATATTGAAGGAGTTATGTTCCGGTCAAACCTTATTCGATACCATATCCTAGAACAATATACAATATCAAACTTGGATCAAAACTACAAATAATATTTTTAGTGTTCTCTATGCGAAACTAATGCATGGATTGGGTTTAAAATGTAAAAAATAGGCAGCGCTACAAGAATCAAGGAAAAAAAACAACTTCTGGGCCTCGAAACCAAGGTTCGAGTTAGCCTGAAGAAAGTCCCAGGTTTTGACCGAGATATGATCGAAACTGAGACAAACTCGATTTCTAGCTGATCAAAACCCAATTTTTAGAACCTTGGTAGCAACAATCTTTTTCCATTTTCTTAATTCTTGAAAGGAAAAAGTTTTAAATGTACTGTGTTAACTCTTGTTAAGGAAAAGTTTAAAGTACAATCACCACCTGACTAATGCAGGGTAAGGGGATTTTAATTGTTATAGCCTCCACACAATTAAGCTTGTCTAAAAATATTATCATTTTATTTATGATTATATTTTCTTAATTAATTACTCCAGCCTCTACAAGAATTAAGCTTGTCAGCACCATAACCATCAGCTCCACCACAGTAATCATTATAATTTTTTGAATCCCATTATTTGATAGATCATCTATTATTTTTTAATTTTTTTGGAGGGCAAAGTTTTCCTAAACAACCCATTCAGATTAGTTTATTCGAATAGTCTATATTTCTGTCATCTAGTAGATCGGATGGGGCCCAATTTTGTGAACAGGTATACCCTTTGGTCCCTTGCCTACATGGCAAAAGTTTCAGCCCAAATAGAATTCTTCAGGTTGAAAAATAATTCTTTTGGAACATCTAAGATTGGATGAAGATGATCCATATGAACGACTACAAAATACAATGATGTATGAACATACATGGGAGGGTATTCAATTATATTTGAATGTAAAATTTGAAATGTGGATCTATTGCTCAAAATAGTGAGACCATTGCAATATGCTTATCCGAATGGGCCCTATAGATGAACTTTCTAATTAATATCATATTTTTGAGTGACTACTTAGTAAAATTTTCCTATAAACCCTGTTTTAGGGCATGCCCTTAAAAATCATGTTCTATTTTGATATTCCTTTCATTTTATTACCAATTTTCAGGGCATGCCCTTAAATTTCAAGGTACCTGAGTCACTTCCCTATTACTACCTTAGTCATTTATCTTGCATTGTTATAGATGATTCAAAGAGTGTAGGCTCCATTTGCCTACTTTAGAATATTGAAAATATTATTTTTTGTACAGGGATTACAATTAGGTAAGATATAATTCTGATAGACCTTGTCATTTGGACAAATCAGGTAATGAAGCAAAAAGTTTTTATCTAAATAAATACATAGTTTTTTATTAGTTCACCATTTTGGTTGCAACAAGATGGACCCTTAATTTAATTGTTAGATACATATTAATTTAATTGTTAGATACATATCTTTTGTTTCTCGAATTAAATTCTTGGGAAATTATCAATGTCACCCCTGAGCTATCCCATTATTTTAATGCAACCCCATTAAATATCAAAATTTCAATTTTGGCCCAAAAACTAACACGGTTAAGTCAGCAGGTTAGATTTTTTTAAAACACAAAGTTGCCATTGTTATTTGTTATGATATGAATTATGGATATTTTTGTAATTTCACCTCCTTCCCACTCTCTCTCACTCGCCCTTTCTACTCTCCCTCTCCCTTTCTTCTCCGTCTCCGACTACCATGGCATCCCTCTCCCCTCCCTCGCCGGCTCCGGTTCTCCCTCTCCCAGCCCATGGCATCTCCCTCCTCCCTCAATCGAATCTACTGCTCCAGCATTCGTGAAAGACAACTTGGATTTGGGGTGAGCATCAGTTTTAAAAAGCTCGATAATTGATGCTTCATCGAACATAATCAGTTACAAAGTAATCTCTTTCATCACCTGCTCAGCAAAAACCAAATTGGGGAAAAAATTGAGTGAAAAGCATGTTAGTTAAATGAGTTAGACAGACAAAAGCAAAATTGGAGAGAGAATCGATCTTCAGAAATCTCATTCTTTCTCCCTAAACTGTAAGTAACCTACAGACCGGAGAATCTGAAATGGGCTCTCGACCCAGCCCAGAACTGCTTTTGTTTGCTTTGTTTACCTGAATCGATGTTCAGAAATCTCATTCTTTCTCCCTAAACTGTAAGTTACCTACAGAGATCACATTCGGATCATGAAAGTAGAAAAACCCAGAGATTCAAAAAGCCATTGAAAACCTAAAAAAAAAAAAAAACTTGGAGGGTATCGGAGGGGATGGATAGGGGATTGTGACCACTGTTGGGATTCATGAGTTAACATCACAAATATTCAGTGGATTGACGGACATGAATTTCATCTTCACCTTTGCTTTCGCCCCCCTCTCCAGTCTCCTCCACCCAAACCCATTACTTCGAAATCCAAGAGACAAACAAACCGTAAATAGCCAAAAAGGTAATAGGAAGAACAAAATTTTCTCAACAGAATAAGACCCTAAAAAAATGGAAACAGAAGAGATGAGACAAACGCTCAAAACTTCTTAGATGGTTTTGGTCTTTAGACGATCCATTTGCTGCTGCAATGGACGACGCCATGGCCGCAGTGGTGAGTTTCAATGGAAGAGGAGGGAGATGACGGTGGTGCTCAAGGACTGAGCTGCTCTCCAGGGAGCCCAGCACGCCCAAGGAGCGTCTAGCCATTGGGTTATGCCGCACACATCCCTAGGCATGCGCTGGGATGTGTGCAACATAGCCCAACCCTTGGATGCCCCCTGGGCACTCCCTGGGTGAGCTCCTTGGAGAGGAGCCGGATCCTGGTGGCCAATCGATTTTGGATCTATCTCATGCACATTGCAAAATTATCTTATTAGCCTTTCACAGATTTGAAGTTCAAGAGCAAGGCTACGTTTGGTAACGGTCTCAAGAACCTTTTTTTTGGCATTTTTTCGTTCTTTGATAACAAAAAATGCAAAATCTTGTTTGGGTAAACGGTTTATTCTTTTGGTCATTAAGAACGAACCGGAGGGGATCTTGATGAAAAGAACGTTCTTTACAGACAGACACGGTCTGTAAAGGATGAGAACAAATAATTGAAGCTATCATCAAGGGTAAAACCCATGATTTCTTTGTTAGGTTTGAAGTTGAGAGGGCTTCTCTCTTGAAATCAAGTGGGGAAGAGGAGACATCCAACGGCACAGGAGATTCAAGGTGAGTTCTTTCTCTCATCTCTCTCTCTCTCTCTCTCTCTCTCTCTCTCTCTCTCTCTCTCTCTCTCTTGCTACCTCTTTCTCTCTGTCTCGCTCTCTCCCTCTCTCTCTTGCAGTCTCTGCAATTTTCTCTCGCTCTCTTGCTCTCTCAATAAATGGTGCAATGAAGGTACAGGTTTGGGTAAAATTAATTGATTTTCTTTAATTTTCCTACTGTTAGCTTATAAGCATTCCATTAATACTAAACACATGAGTTTAGATCTTACCTGAATGGAATGGAAATGCAGCGGAAGGGATGATCGAACACGGCTTGCAGTTACAAGCAGTACACGATCTCTACTGGCTTCTCTATCACTAGAGAACTCCACACCCCAAAACCCTAGGCAAGGATGGAATCCCAAGGAGAACACAGAACCTGAAGACGATGAGATATATCAGAATACGTTATTTCTCATGCCCTAGGGTTTGAGCTATAGAGGTCTATTTATAGCCAAACCCCTAGGGCGACCCACCTCAGTAGACTCCCACTAGGAGTCTCCCAAATAGACAGGGAAGGAGTCGGTCACTTAAATGATCGCCCCCCTCCACAGGGCGCACAAGTCTAATCGTGCATTCAAGTTTCTCTCATTCCGCGTTAACCTCCATACAGGTAATGGGGCGTGCGACCTGACAAGATGATACAAGGTAGGAGTACTATATCAAACTTCCATCTAGCCAACATAGTACATCACTCTCAAAAGTCTCGAAATACCCCAAACAACCCACTTACACCTGACCTAACACTCTCAATCCCTCATGATGAGGAGTGTTAATCCTTGGTATGTAATGTACTCATGACTGTGTTGATCACAAATACGACACGTCGCCCGGGCAATGAGTCACATAACAAAAGTGTAACGTCCGATGGTTTTCCCTGACCCCCTCATGTCAATCCAAATATCCCCAACAGCTTTCCCAATCGCTTCCCGCTGGACCGCATCATCCATGATCCTAAGGAGAACGTCAAAGTAGTGTCATTGGGTGTCTTTTTTATGACATTATCTCAGGTAATAAGGGTACTGTGGGATTAATATAATCCACGTGGCTCACACAGTGACGAAGTAGGGATCCATTCGGTCACTCTCACAATCGGTCGATATGAGTACATGCAGTATGATATGCATGCTATGGCGCAACTCCCACTAGGGTGGGCATGTCACTCGCAGTAAATAAGCGCCATAAAAATCTTGGTCTAGTCGTTACTTCAGGTGCCAAACCTGAGTTTCTAGCACAGTTACCCTCATGGTTTCTGCCTAGAACCTCACATCCGGCTACTAACAGGCTACTTAGAAGTGTGGTATCTTCCAAATTGAACCAAGAAGGTCTCATCTTAGCTCTAACTAAGGCGCCGTTAAGCACACATGCTCATGGGTTCATCTCGCTCATTATGCTCAAGCGTCGAGGCGAATCACCCGTGTAAGTGGGTCAATTCAATGCCTGGTGACATCTTTACAAATAATGAATGTATACACACAAGATTACTAAAACAATAATATGCTTATTAATAAATGTAAGAGAAATACAGATAAATGTCCATCATAAACGAAGTGTTCCCAAAGAAAATACATATCAAATCCGCCTGAGTCCCAAGTTCTTAACATGAACTAAGAAAACATCTCTGGCAATGGGCTTAGTCAACGGATCAGCCAACATATTATCAGTGGAGATATGTTGCAGAACAACTTCACCGTGCGCGACCATATCTTGAATGTAGTGATATCGTATATCAATGTGCTTGGCTCTACCATGAAACTTGGGGTCCTTCGCAAATGCAAGCGTTGTCGTGTTGTCACAATGTATAAGCACTACGTCATCTGAGTGAGCAGAAACACTAAGTCTCTGCAAGAACCTTCTGAGCCAAACGGCCTCTTGAACTGCTGCTGAACATGCGACATACTCCAACTCCATCGTGGATAGGGCGATGCAGGTCTGTTTCTTGCTACTCTAAGTAACAGCTCCGCCTCCTAGGACAAATGCATACCCCGAAGTGGACTTGCGTTCGTCTTTATCACGAGCCCAATCAACATCACTATAGCCTCTCAGTCTCAAGTCTGAACCACTAAAGGTGAGCGAGAGGTCTGTAATTCCACGTAGGTATCGAAGGATTCTCTTCACTGCCTACCAATGAACTGGCCCTGGGTTACTCTGGTAACGGCTCACCATGCCAACATCAAAGCAAATATCTGGGCGCGTGCACATCATCGCATACATCAAGCTGCCTATTGCTGCTATATATGATATTTTGGACATTTGGTTTTTCTCTTCATCAGTCTTAAGGCACTGGTCTAGGCTCTCAAAGTGCATGCCTTATCCATTGGAGTATCAATGGGTTTCGAGTTGTTCATATGAAATCGTTTAAGGACTTTCTTTATGTAAGTCTCTTGAGACAAACTAAGAAGTCTCCTAGCGCGATCCCTCACAATCTTTAAGCCCAACACAAAGTTGGCCTCACCCATGTCCTTCATCTCAAAAGTAGAGGACAACCACTCTTTAGTGGTGACAATCATTTCAATGTCATTTTCAACCAACAAGATGTCATCAACATATAAGGATAAGATAAGAAACCCTGCCTTGAACCGTTTAACATACACATAGTGGTCCTCTTCAATCATGTCAAAACCCGCGGTGGTAATGGCATGGTGAAATCTAATGTACCACTGCGTGGACGACTACTTAAGGCCATAGATGGAACGTTGGAGACTGCATACTTTGCGCTCATGTCCCTTTTTCTCAAAACCCATAGGCTGAGCCATAAAGATCTCCTCGTCCAGTTCTTCATTGAGAAAAGCTATTTTAACGTCCATTTGGTAGAGTTCCAAATCCAACTTTGCGATAATGACTAGAATGAGGCGTATGGAGGCCATTCTCACCACAGGGGAGAAAGTCTCATCATAGTCTATGTCCTCTTTTTGGGTATATCCCTTCGCCACAAGACGTGCCTTATACTTGTCAATTGATCCATCTGCTTTTCGCTTGACCTTCAGAACCCACTAGTTCCCAATGACCTTGCACCCAGGAGGAAGATCAATTAACTCCCAGACTTGGTTCTTACACATAGAACTCAACTTGTTTTCTATAGCAGCTTGTCACATATCCTTAGCTGGAGAAGAGAGCGCCTCACTTATTGAAGCTGGCTCATCTTCATCCCTTGGAACACAAATGAGGGCAGCGACCCCTTCAATCTCAAAATAACATCGGGGAACGTGTCCACGTGTGCTCCTACGCGCAGAGGGTTCTTGACCTTCTGGTTGTGCGCTGTCACTAAGTGGTGCACTCCCACTAGGCTGGTGATCAATCTCACCCTCTCTAGCGACCTCTTGATGAGTTATTAATTCCTCACCCTCGCAAAGAGTAGGTGAAACATTTTCATCAGTCTCTATCTCAAAGAGATCAAGATCTCTACTAGCATCACAAATGCTGGGGAAATTGGTCTCAATAAAATCCACATCACAGGACTCACTCTCTGTTATCCCTCCATCTTGATGTTCACCGTACACTACATAGCCTTTTGAGGTATCAGAATACCTCATAAAGATACTCTTTTTAGCTCTAGGACCAAGTCTCCCAAACTTATGGGAGGTACTATGAACATATCCTACACAACCCCATGGTCGCATATGCCCCAAAGTAGACTTTACGCCTTTCCATAATTCATAGGGAGTAGAAGGAACTGACTATGATGGCACGTGATTAAGGATGTAGGCAGCGGTCAACATTGTATCCCCCCAGAAAGATATTGGGAGGTTGGCCTATGCCATCATCGATCTAACCATATCTAAAAGTGTCTTATTCCTCCGCTCCGCTACACCATTTTGTTGCGGGGTGTGAGGAATAGTGAGCTGTCTAGCAATTCCTTTTTCCTCACACATTTCTTTAAATTGATCTGACAAATATTCGCGTCCTCGGTCAGTGCACAGAGTTTTTAAACTCTTACTCTGTTGATTCTCAACCACTGCTACAAAGCGTTTGAAGCAATCTAGCAATTCGTAGCGGTGAGCGATCAGATAGACATAACCAAATTGTGAGTAATCATCGATAAAGGTGAGAGAATAGAAAGCACCATGACGTGCCTTCATGTTCATTGATCCGCAGATGTCTGAATGGATAAGCTCTAGGGTCTGGGTTGACCGTTTAGCCTTTTCAAAAGGCTTCCGATGGGCCTTACCTGCTAAACATTCCTCACATGTTGGTAGGTTGACTTTAACGAGTGAGCCAAGAAGGCCTTCTCTAGCTAGCCATCCCATCCTATCTCGACCTATGTGTCCCAGTCTAGCATGCCATGCAATTGAATCCGAACTAATATCAGAATTAACCACAAAAGATGAAAAGAAAATAGTAGGAATTATCAAATCTAATTTAACAAAACCATTCTCAAGTTTGCAATATCCAAAAATACTACCATCCAAACGTATCTCAAAAGAGTTGCTATAAAAAACAAAGGAATAACCTAAAGTCAAAAGTACAACAATAAAAAGTAGATTCTGCTGGATTTTCGGTGCGTATAGCGCATCATGAAGTAGCAAGATGCGCTCAGTGCCAAGGTGAGCTGATAGGCACCAACTCCTCGAACTGCTTCACTCGTGCCATTCCCCATGTAGATGTTCTAGGCACCATCCAAAATCTTTCTATAATCTACGAACCCCCCTCGATCACGCACTATCTGTCTTGTAGCTCCTGTATCCATAATCCAGTCAGATTGGGCTTGGGTAACCAAAACATGTGTACACACAAAAGTACAAGGAGAGAGGGAGAGATGGTACCTTCTTCGCTTCAGTGCAATCACGAGCGAAGTGCCCCATCTTCTGGCAGTTATAGCACTTGACCTTGGTGATGTCTCTCTTTCCACCTCACTTGCCACGTTTGCACTTGGCGGATTTGCCTCCACTTGATGAGCGTTCTGAGCCTATCCCTGATTCCCTCTGTTCCTTTGTCTCTTGCGTTTAGACCTAGAAGTTTTACACTGCCCCACTTGGAAGATAAGGGCATGTGATTGGGTCACCTCTAGGCGCTCTGCCTCTAGTTCCATGTGAGCGGCAATGTCATTAAAAATCTTGGCAATGTCGTTATGTATTAGAACTATCTTCCTTTGCCCCCAGGAATCAGGTAACGTCCTGATGACGGCTTGTACTTACTGCTCATCCGTAAGGTGTATCCCAGCATCATCTAATTTTTGGATCATGTCTTTCACGACCCTGAGATGTTCAACCATAGTGTGCATGGGGTCCTTACGATACATAACAAACTTCAAGTTCATGGACCTAAGTCTGGTAGTGGATGTACCACCATAGTCAAGCTTAACCTGGTCCCACATGGACTTGGTTGTCTTGCATTTCTCATACTGGCCGATGAGATCATCATGCATCGAGCTTAACATAATAAAGCGAGCACTCCGATCTTTCTTAAATCAATTGTCGTAGGCCTCTTTGTCTTGATAGTGACGGGCGGTAGTACCCATTTCGGGTGGGGCCATCTCAGTGGTCAGGTAATCTAGGTAATCATTTTCATTAAGGAAGAACTTAAAATCTTATGGTGCCACATGTCATAGTTGGTGCCATCCAACTTATTGCCTTGGTTAAGATCAGCAACAACTGTATTGGTGGCCATCACTACAATGTGCAAGAGAGGACATTTAGCATACATTCATAAACAAATGTTTAAGAAACCCTAATTAAAATTAATGGTTCCCCTTCCCACACGGTGAGACCAAAAACTTCGCTAAGCTAGTAATCAAATCTCACATTGTGTAGGTCTAGGGACGTATAACTTTAATTGATTTTGAACAAATATAGGAGGAAAGGGCATCTCCTAACCACAATTTAATGCGCCATACAACCGAGTGCGCAAGGGACTCATTAAAGAGACCCGATTTGGTACTTGAAGTGACATACCGAGTCGATACAGGGTTGTGATACGCAGTGCAGTAGCTCCCATTACATGGCTTCTCAAAATAAAATATTAAAATTACAACCGACTCTTTACATTCAAGAATCCTTATACACACTATCGGCGAGCACTGCACTTTGTATCTCCAGACATCAACTCTAACGCACAACCATCCAAATAAAATATATCACTTTACAAGTACAAAATCCCATGAAAAATAAAAATAATAAAACACATGGTGTGCATGGGATAGGGTGTTTGACAGCATTACCTTAATGGTAGCGTCAAACAGGTCTATATCGCATTGGGGGGAATCATATGTTTTTTTATTAACAAAGTGGCCCTTGGGCGATCTCCAATGCACATGGGAAAAATATGGAACAATTTGGGGTAAACCCTATCTCCCATTTTTCTCCCATGGGTCTTTCACTAATTGTTCTCTGTCAATGAGGAGACACTTTATTCATCCAAAAAAAAAAAAAATGAGGAGACACTTTATAACACAAATAGTCAAACAAATAGTAGGGAGATCACCCCTAATCATTAGGGAGCCACAAGAACAAATCATACAAACAAACTATCAACAAATATAGCAAATATGATTTATTCCAGCAATAAAGAAACCACATAACTAACTAATTCAATCACAATCCCCAATGTAGAACAAACTAACTAACCTATGCATATATGTTCATTTAATAAACCAAAGCATTTGCATATAGTTATATTCAAATAACCGTATTATACGATCTATAACTAATCAATCAAAAACACATGATTCAGTTATATAAAAATATAACATGGTAATATTATTATTATTTTTTTATCTTTTTTTTTCTTTCTTCTTTCTCCTTCTTCTTCCCCCTTTCCCTTTTTTTTAAAAAAAAAAACTGTTGCAACCGTGCCTTGGCTGCTGCCGAGCATGGTTGCTGCCCCAGATGCGCGCGGCTACGGCAGCCGCAACCAAGGCCTTTTTTTGTTTTTTTTTCTCTTCTGTCTGCGCGCCTTGTACGCAGCTGCGGTAGCTGCCGTGTGCTGCTGCCGCTTTGTGCACCAAGGCCGTAGCTACAAAGTGATATGGGGCAGTGTTTGGGAAGAAAAGAAAGGAAAGGAGAAAAAGAAAAAATAGGGAAGATGAGAGAGATCGGCTGTGCAGTCTTCCAAAGAGAATGATCTCCAAATAAGAAATCTCATCCACAATTTGCGAACCGCAAACCCTAACGGCTTTGATGCCATTGTTAGCTTATAAGCATTCCATTAATACTAAACACATAACTTTAGATCTTACCTAAACGGAAGGAAACACAGTGGAAGGGATGATCGAACACGACTTGCAGTTACGAGCAGTACACGATCTCTACAGGCTTCTCTTTCACTAGAGAACTCCACACCACAAAACCCTAGGCGAGGATGAAATCCCAAGGAGAACACAAAACTTGAAGAGGAGGAGATAAATCAGAATACGTTATTTCTCATGCCCTAAGGTTTAAGCTATAGAGGTCTATTTATAGCCAAACCCCTAGGGGCGACCCACCTTAGCCGACTCCCACTGGGAGTCTCCCAAATAGACAGGGAAGGGGTTAGTCACTTAAGTGACTGCCCCCTCCTTCATGCGGGTCGCAACCTGCCCCACCTTGTGTGGGCGGTCCTTATTAGGCCTAAGCCCATTACGATTTACACCTACTAATTTCCATCAATGAAAACAAAGCTCTTCCTCACTTAGATAGTAGCAATGATCTATCGCAATATTATTTGCCCTCGAAATCTCAGCTGAGCAACCAATGGATTGAACAATCTCCACTTGCTTAGGCAAAACCCTAACCAGGATTTCCTTTTCTCTCCTTTAATTTAGTAGAATCTATCGAGGACCCCAATTCCCGTCGAACAATCCATACTTATTGTTGCAGAAAATTCAAACTTTCATCATCTATGGAGGATCTCAATTCAATTACCTCCAAAATTTATATTCAAAACTATAATTTCTATAGAAATTTTGGTTCGAGAAAGAGCAGTGAGGATTCTAGTGAGTGGATGGAAGATATAGTTTATTTGGAAGAATCGCGTGAGGTGATTTTCTCTTAGTAATTTTTGTCAATTTTCCTGTGATCGACTTTGTTTGCTTCTTCAGCGCAGATAATTAAAACTTGGAATCTGATGCCTGGACTCATCAGACAATGTTACGATTGTTTTTTTTTTTTTGGTTTTCTAGCAGGTGCAAATATTTGTATCCGTCTACTTCCCTTTGTAAAATGAGTTTTTCTACATTTGTGATGTGCATGATTGTGAGGGATAAAAAAGGAAATTTGGAAGAACATGTTTTACCAAATGCCATTTTCGTTCTGAACACGTTCTTGAGACCGTTACCAAATGGCCATTTTTATACACAGAACGTCGTTCTAGACTAGAAACACCAAAGAACTTTTCTGGTCAAGAACGGGTGTTCTTTACTCAGGCCGTTACCAAACTTAGCCTAAGAAAGTGATTAAGGGCTGGGTTTTCTTTAATGTTTTAGAGTAGAGGGTAATTTAGTAAATTGCATTTCATAGAGTTAACCCTGTTAGTTTTTGGGCCAAAATTGATATTTTGGTAATTAATGGGTTTGTATTAGAATAACGGGATAACTCAGTGGGCGGGGCTGATAATTTCCATAAATTTTTTAAAGTTCTGTAAAATCTGATGAGATTGATTGAACTCTAACCTCAAGCTTAAATAGTAGATGTCAACCTACCATACTAGCTACACACCTTATTAATGTTTAAAGTGTGCATAGTCCTAATAGGACCTGTTTATTAATAATGTTACATTTTTGCAAATTTTCCTCAATCTGAAACATGTAACTTCATTTCATATTTGTTAGGTGTTGACCTGACAGTCATCTCTCTTGCAGGACATTTTAAAAGAAAGAAAGAAGCATGATGTGGCTAATTGGTCTGAACTTTTTGTGGAACTCCGTGAGATTATTGCGGGGAGGCTTACTTGTTTTCTTAATTATGTCCGATTTGGTAGTGTATGCCGGTCATGGCAATCTATTATTGTGGGCATGCCGGATGCACCACCATATAACTTCCTGTGATCCATGGTTGATGCTTCCTGAGAGGGAAGACAATAGTATGGTCCGTGGCTTCTACATTTTATCTTGGAGAAAGGCTTTTGAGTTAAAGGTTCCTAAAGCTCATGCAAAGCGTTGCATCGGATCTACTAAAGGCTGGTTAGTACTAGTGGATAAAAGCTTATTGATCCACTTGTTCAATCCATGTACCAGAGTCCAATTTAAGCTTCCACATCAAACTACATTTCAGGATCAAGAAAATTATTTGGCACAGGGTGTCACTTCAGAAGAAATGTGTGATGTCTTCATTCTAAAAGTTGTGTTATCATCCAACCCTTCAAATCTTGACTAAATAGCTATGGCCATCTATTCTGATTTTTGGAAATTGGCAATTGCTAGACATGGAGATGAAACATGGACTACCATTCCATGTGAATTGTCATCGTTTACTGATGTCATATACCACAAAGAACAATTTTATGCCATAAATTGGGAAGGGTTTGTTGTGTCTTGTGATGTTGGTGCTCATCCAAAGACCACACTAATCACAGCTCTTGTGAAACGAAGTTATGGACAGAAGTACTTGGTTGAATGTTCAGGTGAGCTATTATAGGTTATAAGAGACATAGAATTTAGAGATGATTCTCCTGCTTATAAAACAATTGGAGAAGCTTTTCCTTCTTATAAAACAATTGGGTTCAGTGTTTTCAAGCTGGACTTTTGTAGCAGGTTGTGGCTTGAGATGAAAAGTTTGGGTGACCATTCATTGTTTTTAGGTTACAGTACTTCTTTCTCATTTTTTTTTAACAACTCTCCAGCAATAGTGATAAAGAAGGATTGTAATTATTTCACAAATGACTATCTTGAAGCACATCATGCACTTTCTAGAACTTCGGGTGGTACTGACAAGTCAGGTGGTAGTGACAAGGGGTCTTTCACTTGGAAGATGGACACATTGAGCCTCATTATTCTGGCTATGGTTGGCATCCTTTCTCGTTACCGATTTGGTTTACTCCAAACAATGATAGATAACCTAGCATAAAAGAAACTCAAGTTATATGGTTGTTTGAGGGGATTCGGTTACCTTCTTGGTGAACTTTAGTGTATTTATTTATTAAATTGTAGTTAATCTTCTACTTTTGTGTTCTTTATATCATCAATTGTGTGTGTTTTCTAAGTTTACTTTTGAAGGATATCAATTTCGTTATATGAAATTTGTGTTCATCTGTGAGGTTTATAATTCTTTCAATTCTTACTAGTGAATTATGGATTGGGCTAACTTTTGTTATTTCATTCTCAATTCATCAAGGCTAAAGATTTGGGTGGTAGATTGTGATTTGTGAGCTCTGTTACAACTGATCGTAGCTAGGAACCAACTTTTACTTCAGGCATATGATTCTCGTATAAAGTTGTCAGTAGAAAGTTTGGCATGATTTTATCTCTTACAAAACCTACTTATATTAGATGCTACAATTAAAATATGTGTAACGACCCCAGATTCTACTAATTGGACCAGGGCCCACTATGGTCAGACCGATTGCAATCATACTAGAAAATTGTGCATATAATAGAAGAATCTTTAACATAATAGCGGAAACTTAGATGAATGAGGTAAATTTTTTCCCATTTCCATAACACTTAACCTTTCATACATAAGAATGTTAAAGGATGATCCAGTGACCTAGTTAGTCGTATCCGGACATAGATACACTAGAGTGTCTCAGTTCATCTTGCACATGTTGCACATACTGATTTATCTTCCATATTTGTTATAATATTTGGTTATAAATAAAGAAGTGGCCTCTATCTTCTTGATAAGCCAAATATTCTACTTCCACTATATTCAACATGGTATCAGAGCGCAAAGCCCTACATTTTTTTTTTTTTTTGTTTTCTTTCCGCTGTTGTTGCCAATAGAGTTCCACCACTGGTCTTAAGGTTTCGGGCTCTCTACATCAAACATGGTTGACTGAACATACGTCACTGCATATTGCACCACGTCTGATAGCCACTGACGGATGCTCCCGTACCACCCTTACCACTGCCTACCACCACCGCCTACTGCCGATGGCCCATGCCCACTGCCGCTGGTGTATCGGGCTCCTGCCTCAGCTCTCTATTCTTCATAGGCCCAGGGACTTCTACCTCCTGTACTTCACTGACAAAGGCCTTCCACCCTTCTGCTTCAGCGACAAGGCCTCCCACCTCTCTGTCACACCACAAAGGGCCTCTCGTCCCCTTTTTTGCTTCACCAACAAGGGCTCTTGCCCCCCCTCTACTTCAACAACAGGGCCTCCCCCTGCCACACCGCCAGGGGTCTCCCGCCCCTCTACACACCACTAGGGGCCTTTCACCTCCTTTTGCTAAACCACCAGGGGCATCTGCCCTCTTCTGCTGCACCGCTAAGGACCTCCGCTCCCTGTTACTGCTGTTCCAAGGACTACGGCCTATTTGCCGCAACCTCCTAGGACTTGTTGCCTTCTGCTTGGTATTTCTTGACATTGCCTTGGTCTTATAGTGTTGTGACTTTGCTCGTTTGTTTGCCACTCATCATGTGAATGCTATGATAGCCTCCATACTGCTACTTTTCTTTTTCTCTAATTGTTAAAATTCCATATTAGCATCTTTGTTGTGATTCCATCTCATGGAGGACGAAAGTGATGTTAATGACTCCGCCGGGGAAATTTGAGGTAGTGAGGTGAGTCATATTGGGACTCATGGCCATAACCTTTCTCTAAAACCGGGTCCAACCAAGTTGAATGGGACTAACTATCTCGAATGGCCACCTGTATGCCTTTTAACTATCCGTGGAAATCACCTTTCAGGGTATTTGACAAGAGACACCCCTATGCCCTTTTTGGTTATGCTAAAACCACTTGGCTTGCTAATGATGCCTTGGTGATGTCCTTTCTCCTAAACTCCATGGAGCCCCAATTGAGTACTAGCTTTGTTCTACTCAACACTGCACAGGATTATGAGAAGTTGTACAACAAACTTATGCTCAGACCAGTAACTACGCTCAAATTTATAAGCTTCGCCATCAGGTTTGGGAAACCACTCAGAAGGATATGTCCCTAACCTCCTATTATGCTGCCCTAACTACACTTTGGCAATAGTTGAATTTTTATCATCCTATTCCCATGTTATGTGCTGTCAACATTGCTACCTTTCAGAAGGAACATGAGATGGAGATAGTTTATGATTTTCTCATAGGCTTAAACACGGAATATGATCATATTTGAGTGCAAATTCTAGGATGGGACAAGTTTCCCACTCTTCTACAAGCATATAATATTTTGCTACATGAGGACCATTATCGCTCTGTAATGTTGCCGCCTATTATGCCTCCTCGCTCTACCCTAGTATCTACACCTGCCTCTGGTGAATCTACTGCTCTTAAGGCCTCCATTGGTACTTGAGAACCAGTTAAATGTGATTATTGTGGCAAGCCTCGGCATACTCGAGAAACATGTTGGAAGCTCCACGGTCACCCCAAAGGAGGGGGGCGTGGTGGGAAACAGGGTTCTACTCGACCTCAGGCAAAACTGGCTGAATCCTCTGAAGCTCCTTCCACTGGACTGCCTATACCTGCATTTGTCTCTACAACTCCCTTCTCTGTGGATCAGCTATTGGCAATTCAGCGCATGATGTCCCACCTGGGGACCCCGCCTGACCCTTCCCTTGCCCCAACTTCCAATCTAGTCCAGTCAGGTATTGTCCATGTTTCCTCTGGTTCTAGTTCCTCTTGGGTTCTTAACTCTAGAGCCTCAGACCACATGACTGGTTCTTCTGACCAATTTTCCTCTTGTCATCCCACATTGGGAAAGGACAAGGTTCGTGTGGCTGAGGGATCTCTATCCTCCATATCTAGTAAAGGTTCCATTTAGTGTTCCCCCAACATTCCCTTAAAATCTGTTTTGCACGTTCCTAATTTATGTGCAAATTTACTGTCCATTTACCACCTTACTACAGACTTGAATTGCTTTGTCTCATTTATTCCTCCCATTGCATTTTTCAGGATCTGGTGACGGGAGAAATAATTAGATACAGTAGGGTGAGTGATGGGCTATACTACCTAGACATAGGTCTTCCTTAGTCGACACTTCCTCTCTCTGTTCATACCCTTCATACTAAAAGTTCTCTCCAACAGGTTCATCATTGGCACCAGTGTCTTGGTCATCCCTCCTTTTGCACTTTATGGTTAATGTTTCCTTATTTAATAAAGGATTGTAATTCTGATACTTTTCATTGTGATGTTTGTGAGCTGGCTAAACATACTAGAATTCCTTATT
The DNA here is from genome assembly GCF_018873765.1 of Telopea speciosissima. NCBI lineage: Eukaryota > Viridiplantae > Streptophyta > Magnoliopsida > Proteales > Proteaceae > Telopea > Telopea speciosissima. The sequence goes on from NC_057920.1 coordinate 28,303,196, forward strand.
CCCCAAGTTTTAATAAAAGTGATGTTCCTTTTTCTATCATTCACTCTGATGTTTGGGGTCCCTCTCATATTGTTTCTAGGGATGGTTATCACTGGTTTATTTCATTTATTGATAATTGTACCCGGCTTACTTGGGTTTTTCTCCTTCGTAGTAAGTCGGAAGCCTTTGGCTATTTTAAAGCCTTTCACACTATGATTCAGACCCAGTTTAATGCCTAGGTCTGAATCCTTCGCAGTGATAATGGCACCGAGTATCTATTTATTTTGCCACTATCTCGATGAACTTGGCATTCTTTTTCAAATATCATGTTTTCGTACTTTGGAACAAATTGGTATTCCTAAACAAAAGAACCGACATCTTCTTGAGGTTACTCGTTCTCTCCTTTTTACCATGAATGTTCCCAAATATTATTGGTTTGATGTTGTTCTCACAGCAACTTTTCTCATCAATTGGGTTCCCTCCAGTGTCCTGGACTTCAAAACTCCTGTTAGACTTCTACTTGATCATTCCATAGCCTCTTCTGTTCCTCCTCGGGTCTTTGGGTGTGTTTGACTCCTCCCATACTCACTTCAAGCTTGATCCCAGGGCTTTCAAATGTATTTTTCTTGGGTACTCGGGCTCTCAGAAAGGCTATAAATGTTATCACCCTCCCTCTCATCATCTCTTTGTCACCTTCCATGAAAACTGAGCCTTACTATCAGTCACCTCTTGAGGGGGAGCGTCCTGCATAATGCATAATGTTCCTTCAAGACCCATTATTAACACAATACGCATTGAGGGGGAGAGATCTCTTGAACCTTCAAGTTTACTAATGCTACTGGTGTTACTGGTGTTACTCAGTCACAAGATCCTATCACATATTCTAGGCAAAAAAAGCGGCAAGGGAAAGAGCCCGTAACCAAAGATCCTGATCCACCTCAAACACCTCCTGATCCTGATCCTGATCCGCCTCAGACACCTCCCTCGCCTCAACTAAGTAACTCCTCTACACCCTCTAATCTTAATGTTCCTATTGCCTTTAAGATACGTGTAAGACCATGTACCCAACACCCCATTTTTAACTTTGTTTCCTATAAGTCCTTGTCTCCTTTATATCGGGCCTTTGTTTCCTCTATATCCTCTGTTTCTACCTCGTAGGGATGGAAAAATGCTATGGCAAATCCCACATGGAAAGTTGCTATGTTAGAAGAGATGCAGGCACTTAAGAAAAATGGTACATGGGAACTTTTTCTGCGTCTTCATGGAAAGAAGCTGGTAGGGTGCAAGTGGGTATATACAGTAAAGCATGAAGTTGATGAAACTTGTTATCGTGAAGTGTGTATAGCTCGGTATTAGTGCCTTCACTAATACCGATATATGTGGGGGTATTTTTGTCTAGGTCTTTTATTATTTTTATGTCTTATTTTTATTGTTTTACCCTTCACTAAATGTATAATGAAGTATTGAGGGAGATTACACATATCGTGCAACTCTGAAGTTGCACATCTCCACTTCTCTTCTTCCTCTCGATTTCTCTTCTTCTTCTTCTTTTTCTTGCATTATTGACATGATATTAGACCATTAGGTACTACTACAGCTTTTGTGAGTTCTTCCTTCTCCTCTCTACAGCCTACAATTGAAGATTGAATAGTATTTGAGGACTTGAAGGGCTTGCGGTTTTTCCTATTCTTTGTTTGAAGGGGTATAGCACCCTATGCTATATTTTGGGACTGTTTAGAGACTAGTTCATGACATAAATTAAGAACTAGGTCTCTTTTTTCTGTTTGTGAATGTGTTTGAAGGTGTTGGATGAAGTGAAGATTTCTTTGGAGACTCAAATATCAAATCAGCAACACTTACAGGGTTTTTAAATCGATTTTTCTATGGGGAGAAAAATCGATGTGTTAGCAGGGTTTTGCTATCATGTGGATGAGTGTGTTGCCTTCTCTTTGGGGCAAAATTTTTAGGGAAACATATTCCTATTGTTCTCTGTGGAATCAACTTTTGTCAGGGTTTTTGGAGAATAATCAACTTTTGCTATTTTCTCTATACTTTTTGGGTTTCTCTCTTCACTTCATCAATCCAATAGTGCATAATGGGTGATGTATCCAAATTTGGTGATGGTTTGAAGTCTATAATGACTACAAAAAAATTTTCTTCCTCCTCCAATCGTATCACTGAGAAGAAGTTTGAGGGGATCACCAACTTTCTACAATGGAAGAAAATTGTTAAGTTGGTGTTGACGGGACGTGATCAGCACCATCACCTATTCAAATCTAAGCCTGAAGATGATCCCTCATGGGAAACAGTTGATGCTCTTGGGACAGATGCTAAAATCTATGGAGCACCAAATCGTGGATTTGGTAACACACATTGATACAATAAAGGAGTTGTGGGAGCATCTCAATGTTTTGTATTTTTGTACAAAACAACCTTACCCGTATTTATGACTTGTCCTAAGAGTTTTACAAGGTTGATAGAAAGGGTCGTACTTTGACCCAATACTTTGTTGATTTTAAGAGGATGTATGAGAAGCTTAATTCCTTACTTCCTATCACTTCTAATGTGGAACAAATGCAAAGTCAGCGAGAGCAACTTGCTGTTATGGGGTTTTTAGGAGTACTTGGGAAGGAGTTTGACTCGGCTCATTTCCCAAATTCTTGGTGGTGACAAGATAGCCACTTTATCTGAAACCTTTTCCAGAGTTCTTCGTGTTTCTCGTGAGTGCACTACTGATGTTGACACTTTGGCTTAGCTTCTTTTCCATCAAACCGTGGGCCCAACAGTGGGGCTGGTAGTGGTGGTAATAATAATACTGGTGGTAGCCATGGTCGTGGTGGTGGGGCTGGTTCTAGTAAAGCATCTACTTTAAGTACTCAAAGTAATTCTGATGGTTCTGGTGGTTTGGTGCAGACTTATCATCATTGTGGTCATCCAAGATATATCCAACATTTTTGTTGGAAACTTCATGGCAAACCAATTCAGCAACAGTTTGCCAACTTTGCTACTATTACTAAATCTCTTGTTTCTACATCTACACAGCCTAAGGGTAAGACTGTGAAGATGTCTGATGATGAATATGCTCATTTTACACAATTCCAGATTTCTCAGTCAGCCTAGCCTCCAACTACCACCTTTGTTCAAACGGGTAATGCCACTACATGCCTTTCGACTACCACTTCTCGTCCCTGGATCATTGATTCAGGGGCCTCCAAACATATGACTGGTGTTTCAGGCATACTTTCTTCTTTCCAGAAATCTTCCTCTAGTGTCACCTTAGCTAATAGTTCCTTAACTAAAGTGACTGGTACCGGTACTGGTCATGTTACACGTTCTCTATCTTTGTCTTCTGTTCTTTATGCATCTGATTTTCCTTTTAATCTTTTATCTGTTAGTCGATTTATCAAAACCCATAATTATTCTGTAACATTTTCTTTGAATTCTTGTGTATTTCAGGATATTTCGTCGAAGAGGATGATTGGTAAAGGTCATGAGTCAAGGGGACTTTATATACTTGAGGACACTTCATCTATGGCATGTACCAGTATGGCGTTACCCCACTAGATTCATTGTCATTTGGGTCATCCTTCGTTGGAGAGTTTGAAGCTTCTCGATAGTCATTTTCGGTCCCTATCATGTTTAAATTGTGAGTCTTGTCGGTTTGGGAAGCACCACCGTGTGAGTTATCCTCCTAGAGTCAATAAATGATCTAACCAACCTTTTGTATTAGTTCATTCAGATGTTTGGGGTTTGTGTCTTATCATTTCTACTTTGGGTTTTTGTTACTTTATAACTTTTGTTGATGATTATTCTAGGGTTACCTGGATTTACTTAATGAAAAATCGTTCTGAGTTATTTTCTCTCTTTTGTGCTTTTGTGAATGAGATAACTAATCAATTTTTGAATCCTTTACATGTTCTTCATAGTGATAACGCTAAGGAATATTTTTCTGCCCCTTTTGCTGAATTTATGGCTCAATGTGGTATTATTCATCAGTCCTCTTGTCCTTACACCCCACAACAAAATGGTGTAACTGAGAGGAAGCGTAGACATTTAATGGAGGTTACTCGTTCTCTCTTATTTGAAATGAAAGTACCTAAATCCTTTTGGGCAGATGCTATTTTGACTTCCTGTTACCTCATTAATCGCATGCCTTCCTCTATTTTATGTGGTAGTATTCCCTTTTCTTTATTATTTCCTTCTGTGCCATTGTTTGTTTTGCCACCACACGTGTTTGGTAGTGTTTGCTTTATCCGTGATCATCATCCTAGCGTTTTCAAGTTGGATCCCAAAGCTCTCAAGTGCATGTTTGTTGATTATTCTCATACTCAAAACGGTTATCTTTGTTATTCTTTTGAGTTTCACAAATACTTTGTTACAGTTGATGTCTCTTTCTTTAAGTCTACGCCGTATGATAGTTCGTCTTTTACTGTGGATGACTTGGATGATGATCTTCCTATTTCTATTGTTCAGTCCATTGTTCACCATATCCCGCAAGCTGCCTCATCACCGGCACCTCAACCCAATGTGTTTAAATGTCACCAATGGAAAGTATGTACTTGGACCCCCGCGACTGCTACTTCAGCCCCATCTCCTTCTTTGCCGGCAGATTCTGCAGCAGGTAATGATCCTCCTCCTTTGGAACCTCCTTTTGATCTTGATGTTCCTATTGCTCATCGTAAGGGGGTTTGGGCTTGTACCCAACACCCCATTTCTATCTTTGTTTCCTATACTAGACTGTCTTCAACCTTTCATTCTTGTTTACACACTGTTGAAAATCATCCTGTTCCTAAGTCTTGTTGCAGAGGCATTGTCTAGTCCTGGTTGGAAGGCTGTTATGAATGAGGAATTGTTCGCATTGGAAAAAAATCAGACTTGGGAACTTGTTCCCTTACCTTCAGGTAAATAGACTATTAGTTGTTGGTGGGTGTATGTGGTGAAAGTGAACCCTGATGGACCCTTGGCTCGCTTGAAGGCCCGCCTTGTGGCAAAGGGCTATGCCCAAGTATATGGTGTTGATTACTTGGATACATTTTATCCTGTGGTGAAACTTAGTTCTATTCGGATTTTGGTATCTCTTGCTGCTACTTACCATTGGCTTTTATATCAATAGATGTCGAGAATGCATTTTTGCATGGCGATTTGGATGAAGAGGTTTATATGGAGTAACCTCTTGGATTTGTTGCTCAGGGGGAGTCTGGTTTGGTGTGTAAGTTGAAGAAGTCTTTATATGGGCTGAAACAGTCCCCTTGAGCTTGGTTCGGCAGATTCACTGAGGTTGTGTTAGAATTTGGACTGACACGGTGTGATAGTGATCATTCTATATTTTTCTGCCGTTCTAATTCGGGAAAATTATTTCTTGTGGTTTATGTTGATGATATAGTCATCACAGGAGATGATGTTTCTGGTATTGAAGGTTTGAAGACACATTTGAGGCAGAAATTTCAGACCAAGGACCTGGGAAGGTTGAAATATTTTTTGGGTGTGGAAGTTGCACAGTCAAAGAAAGGAATTTCACTCTCCCAGTGGAAATATGTTCTTGATCTTCTGTCAAAGACAGGAATGTTGGGTTCTAAACCTCTAGATACTCCTATGGATCCCAATTTGAAGCTCATTGCAGATGCTGGAGATGTCTTGCCTAATCCAGATAAGTATCAGAGGCTTGTTGGAAAGTTGAATTACCTAACAGTGACTAGGCTTGATATAGCCTTTCTTGTTAGTGTGGTGAGTCAGTTCTTGTCTGCTCCTCGGACGTCTCATTGGGAAGCTATTATGCATATTTTACGCTATCTTAAAAAGGCTCCTGGACATGGTCTTCTCTACAATGATCATGGCCATGGGCGGATAGAGGTTTTTCAGATGCTGATTGGCCAGGGTCTCTAATTGATAGGAGATCTACTACAGGATATTGTGTGTTTGTTGGTGGAAATTTGGTGTCCTGGAAGAGCAAGAAACAGACAATAGTTGCTCGTTCCAGTGCAGAGTCAGAGTATAGGGCTATGGCACATGTTACTGTGAGCTAATGTGGGTGAAACAATTAATGGCTGAACTTGGCTTTGTTGATGGTTCTCTAATTAAACTGTGGTCTAACAATCAAGTTGTTGTCCATATTGCTTCAAATCCGGTGTTTCATGAAAGGACGAAACACATTGAAGTTGAGTGTCATTTTATTCGAGAGAAGCTACAACAAGGACTGATTTCTCCTAGTCATGTTTGTATAGGAGAACAACTTACAAATGCGTTCACAAAATCTTTGGGGAGTGCAAGATTGGATTATATTTATAACAAGCTGGGAATGATTAACATCTATGCTCCAGCTTGAGGGGGAGTGTTATCGTAAAGTGTGTATGGCTCGGTATTAGTGCCTTCACTAAGACTGAGATGTGTGAGGGGTATTTTTGTCTAGATCTTTTATTAATTTTATGTCTTATTTTTCTTGCTTTACCCTTCACTAAATATATAATGAAGTATTGAGGGAGATTACACATATTGTGTAACTCCCAAGTTGCACATCTCCTCTTCTCTTCTTCTTCTTCTTCTTTTTCTTGCATTATTGATAGAACTGTTAAATGATATAAAGCAAGGTTGGTTGCTAAAGGGTTCACATAGACATACGATATTGACTACCAAAGGCACGTTTGCCCCTATAGTAAAAGTGAATTTTGTTCGAGCTTTATTATCTTGTGCTATAAATTTGGGATGGAATCCGCAGCAGCTAGATGTCAAGAATGCGTTCTTGAATGGGGATTTGGAAGAAGAAGTCTACATGGATACACCTCTGGGGTTTGAATCTACCTCTACAACAGGAAAGGTGTGTAGACTAAAAAAGGCTCTCTATGGCCTAAAATAATTCCCCCAAGCCTATTTTGGGTGATTCTTAAAAGCTATGTTAAAATTTGGGTACAAGCAAAGTCAAGCAGATCATACTTTGTTCGTCACGCATGAAAATGGCAACGTTACAACCCTCATTGTATATGTTGATGATATTTTTGTGACTGGTAATGATGAGGATGAGATCACCAACATTAATACCCAACTAGCACAGGAATTTGAGATTAAAGATTTAAGACCACTTCGATACTTCCTGAAAATTGAGGTTGCCCATTCCAACAAAAGCATCTTTTTCTCTCAAAAAAAAATACGTTCCAGATCTTTTTAATGAAAATGGGATGTTGGGATGCAAACTAGCAGAATCTCCCATTGAAATCAACTACCATCTAAGCAGCAGCGGAGGTGATTCAGTTGATAAAGAGAGTTATCAGAGGCTGGTGGGAAAATTGATCTACCTCTCGCATACTCGGCCAAACATAGCCTATACAATTGGAATTGTTAGTCGGTTCTGAAATGATCCTCGTACCATGCATCTCGAGGTTGCATACCGGATATTGAGATACTTGAAATCAAAACCTGGTAAAGGCATCTTATTCTCCAACAACAACAACAATATTCAGGTGGATGCTTTTGCAGATACTGATTGGGCGTGCTCTATTGATGATCAACACTCTACTTCTGGGTATTGCACCTTTCTTGGAAGTAACTTGGTTAAATGGAGAAGCAAGAAGCAGTCAATTGTATCCAGATCCACTGCAGAAGCTGAATATCGAGCCATGGCATAAGGAATTTGTGAACTACTTTAGTTAAAGATCCTCCTTGAAGATCTGGGTGTTACTTCTCAAGAGCCTATGTGGCTGTATTGTGACAACAAGGCTGTAGTGAGTATCGCCTACAATCCAGTCCAACATGATCACACTGAACATATTGAGCTGGATTGCCATTTCATTAAGGAGAAGCTTGAAGAAGGCCTGATATGCATACCTTTTGTCACTATTGAAAATCAATTGGCTGATATTTCCACCAAGGGTTTGGCGTCTAAGTCATTCCATCGTGTTGTATTCAAGTTGGGCAAGTTAGACATCTATGCACCAACTTGAGGGGGAGTGTTAAAGGATGATCCGGCCTGTGACCCAGTTAAATGTATCTAGACCCAGATACACTAGAATGTCTAGGTTCATTTTGCACATGTTGCTATGAGGACAGTGACATGGCAGGGTATCGCAATGTGTCCTCCACCTCATCCCCTCTTTAGGTAGGAGAGAGAGAGAAGTGAATTGAATGTTGGAGTCACCACCTAGAAGTCTAGGACCCCAAAATTGTACTGTAATGACTCTTATGCAATGCCCTTTTGGGGACAAATGGTCTGTTGGTATAGATACGGGTCAAGTTACGCTCCGGGGAAGGTATTAGGCAGTCCAGTCCACCCAGACTTGCCGGTCTTTCTATTACTAGGTAAAATTGGATAAGGTCATAACATGCTTTGGGAGAATGTAAAATGCAAGAAAGTAAAATGCGAGGAAGTAAAATACAAAGGAGATGGAGAAGCACATACCCGGAGGTTCGGTTGCAAAATGAGGGTTAGTATACAGGAATGTAAAATAAAAGACTCAAAGCTTAAATAATCTATGCATGCATGACCCTAAGCTAGGTGGGATAAGACGAATGAATGAGAACAAGAATGATAACTTGATGCATATACATGGAGATGTTTGAAAATTGAAAGTAAAGCAAGGAAGCACGTGCGTATGGCGTGTATGCAATGAGGGAGTCTTAGACTACAGGGGATGGGCATCATGGGTAGATGCATGTATGGAAGTGAGTAAGACATAAGAGGAATAAGAAAACAAGGAATGCAAGTGATCACCATCTATAGAGATGGGATAACTATCTCTCCAAAGATGCAAAATGAAATAAAAGCGAGAACAATGTAAATTAAGGAAAACTAAAAGGTGAGATAAAACCTACCTAGTTTGAAGATGACTGTTGGAGATTATGGGCCAGAATACTGTGGGGGTATTCTGGACTTTCTATCTTTGTTTAGTTATTACTTTCATTATGTAAAGTCTGCTCTCTATGAGAGTCGGCTATTTTAGGGGCAGTTTTGTCCTCTTTGTAATTTTTCGTCTATTATAAATAGAGGGCTTACCTATCAGTGAAAGATGCCAAGCTATTCTCTAATTATCTCATTCTTGGTTATGCTAACATGGTATTAGAGCCAATTCTCTGATCTAGGTTAGAAACAAAAAAAAACCTTTTTCTCTTCAATCACCTTCTCCCTCCTTTCTCTCTCTATAGACTTCTACTTCTTCTGGTTTTTTTCTCTCATCCTTCCTTGTAAGAGGGCAACACTAATGAGGTAAACTTAAACCAATGGTTTAGTTGCTGCCCTCCTCCATCCTACCTACCTCTTTTTCATTACTTTTTCTTATCGATAGTTGCTGGCACAACACTGCGATATTGGAGTTTTCCAAAATTCTTTGAAGATCTGATCCCTATCACTATTGAAGGCTGATCTTCCATTGTTAGAGCTTCCTCTACAATAATTCCTAGCATCTATCTACCTTTTTTCCATCTTCTCTTTCCCCTTTTTCTTCTCCAGCCTTGATTTACCCCAATCGATCTTCAAAACCCTAGCTCCAATCGATTTTTAGGGTTCCTCCTTTCAATTGCTGTTGATTTTTGAGGGGTGGTTCTCTATTACTATAAGGACCACTCGACTTCAATATTAGCATCTTTCCAAGTGTTTGAAGACCCCTACCCTAATCGATCCTTTTTTTTAGGGTTTTACAAAACCCTGACACAAATCGATTTTTGGGTTAGGGTTACTTGCTACTGCTGGATTTTTTTAGAGGTGTTTCTACCATCAAGAGGACAATTTACTTCATCAATACATGGCTTGAAGAAGTTCTATTTCATGTGATAGCTGCTGCCCTATTTTTTTCTACACTTTTTTAGTGTTTTCCCCTCTTGAAGATCAAGTCTCAATCACAAAAAAAGATTGGTTATTCGTATTGGATATCCATTCAAGAAGCTGAGGACAGCATCTATTCCAAGACTTCATCAATTTTTTGAAGCCCCCTTCCCTACAATCGATCTCACCTTTCAGGGTTTTGTAAAAACCCTGACTATAATTGATCTTAAGGTTAGGGATGTCCTCTCTTGCTCATTTTTTTAGGGGAGTTTTCTCAACATCAGAGGAGTACTCAACCCTAGTTTTAGCATCATTCATGGAGTTTTTTTTTTAAGAAAAAAAATTCAGGTTTCTGTTAGGAAAATGCAAACGGTCTTATACACTTCAAGTCATCTTCATGATGACATAGATGTTTTGATGATAACAAATAAGACCATCCTTGGACTAATGCTTATGTTTAAGTTATATTTGAAGCGTAGCACCAAGTGAGGGGGAGCGTATACAAATGCATATACATAAGAGCATACACAAGATTATATACATTACAAGAACATTGCTCAAAGATGATCTCAAAGACATAGAAGTCAAACCTTGAAGACTAAAGGCTATAAGCATTTTGATGATTGAAGATTTGAAGACTTTGTAATTAAACATGTGTAATATTTAAGTCACAATTGATGTAATACATACACGCACGCATACATTCATTTAGAATGTCCTTAGGTGGTAAATTGACCCCTTAGACATGTGACTTTTTGGGTTTGAAAACCCCAAACCAAACCCTTATTGGAACTGGACTTATTTCCACTGAAAATGCCCAATCTGGCATACCGGATTAATAGGAATCTCAGGAAAATGGTCACAATGGCTCTTCGGTGTACGATGGTTAAGGATCCAGCATACCGGATCCTGTTTGCCTGCATTTTACCCTGATCCAGCATACCGGATGGCTATCCAGCATACCAGATCAATGTATTACTGAATATAATTTGATCGTTATTCCTCTGTTTAAAAAGGAAATTAGGTGATCCAGCATACTGGATTGACATCCAGCATACCGGATTATATATGGCTTGTGGAATCTGATCCTTACTTGGATTCCTAATTAATTCAAGTCATCTAGCCTATAAATACCCACTTGTTTAAGGCTCTAAACACCACTGCTAATCATAGTTAAGAACCTCCAAAGACAAATCAATCTCAAGTGAGAATTCAAGCACTCATTCAAGGCACTCATTCTCACTTAGCTTCCTTCACTCATTTTGCATAAAGCTTCATAGTTTGAAAGGTAGTAAAGCTTCACTAAGGTTGAGGTAACTTTAATCTTAGTAATTATTTACATTTTATATGTTATTTTGAGTCCTCTTGCTCGGAATCAAGAGTAGGTTGAGTCCTCTTGCTCAATAATCAAGATTAGTTGTTGTTGAGTCCTCTTGCTCATTTCTCAACAATTGTACGAGTCCTCTTACTCTTACAATGAAATTCTCTCTACGGTGAGAAGTGTGGACGTAGGTAAAGATTTGACATAGTGAAATTCTCTCTACGGTGAGAGGAGTGGACGTAGGCAAGCTTGGCCGAACCACTATAAATCTTGGGTGTTATCTTTGTTGCTTGTTTACTTTACTTACCTTACTTAGATAATGTTTTTTTATTCCAAATTATTTTAGCATATTCCGCTATCTTCACCTATTCACCCCCCCCTCTAGGTGAATTCATAGCTTCTTCCTTATGGTCAATTTCTTCAACTATCAACCTATATTTTTCTGGTTTCTATGTGGATGGTTGCATCAATTCCTATTGGATCTGCTGAGTTATTGTCTTTTACTTGTTGGTTCTGTTGATTGGCTTCTATAAGCATGACTGGTTAACATGTTAATTCTACCTTCATAAGGACTACTGTTGTCCTGTTCTTGAGATTATGTCTGCCTAATATTGGAGATCAAAGTTCTTTCACCTTATTAAAGAATCGAATCTACTACCTTAGAGATCAGTTTCTATTTGGAATTACAACAGTTGGTCCATGGTTATTGGTTGCGACTACGAATCTATTCAGTTGTGTGAAGTTTTTCTATAGGTTTATATTCAGCTTACTCTGGGAGATTGCTCCAAGCATTATCGTTCTCTACTTCAGATTTGATCCAAGTTTTCTAGAAGCTTATTACATCAATTCCACCCAGATATCTTCATCAATTCTATTCAGCATACGGGAATTTATAGATTGGAGTTTTGCACACTGGTTCTTCCTTGTTTGAAGATTGATCAAGCCTTGAAGATTAGAGCCTTTCCTTGCTTCAAATCAGATCTGTTTTCCTATTTAGATCAGATCTACAAATTGGAATTTGGTGTTTCTCCCCTATAGGAGTTTCCATCTAAGAAGTTTGTTTGATCGATTGAAGAAGGTTGAAAATTGATATGGTGCATTGTATTTTTTTATCCATGACTCTTTATCCCACTGCTTCTTCAATTACCCATATCCCATACCATACCTTTGGCATTTACCCATAACCACTTTGGAAGTTTATGGTATACTATAATTTGTCGTTCCTTCCTTTTCTATTCCCATAGCACCTTTGGAAAATTTTGGAACATTATAATTCTGCCATTATCTCTTACATCATCTTTGTTAAGTCCACTTGTACTACTACAGGTGAGGGGGAGATTATGTACAGTATACTTGCAGATATTACAGAAGCAAAACTTACAGGAACATTTGTGGCAAAAGACATAGAAGATCAGTTTTTCCACCATGGCCATTGGGTATCTTTTGTTATTGGGTTAAACTGGCCATAAGGGGGAGATTGAAGTATTGAAGCATAGTGAAGATATTTTGTTGTTGCCTGCCTATTTGAGGATTTACAGTTGGGTTGATTATTTTCGCTGCCTGATTCAGTTGTTTCCGCTGCTTGCTTGCCCTAGTTGTTTATCTTCAAGATTACCAGTCTAAGATTCATCACTGGACAGCTATTGAAGATTGTTGAGAGCTTTGCTGATCAAGTCTGCCCAGGTTTTGAAGATCGATTACTTCAAGTTCTTGAAGATTTATCATGATTATTTGGGAGCTTCATTCATCCGTCAGTGTGTCAACCTGGAATTTGTTGTAACTCTGTTTCTTCCTATTTTGTTCAAGTTGGGCATTAGTGCCTTATATGTGCCAACTTGAGGGGGAGTGTTAGAATGGAGTGTTAGCATTTATTTTTGGGTAATTTACACATACCACCCCTGAGGTTTGACGAAAGGATAATTTTACCCCCCAGGTTTAAAAAATTTTGCGTACCCCCCTGAGGTTTGCAAACAGTAACAAATAAGCCCATTGCGTCAGTTCATGACTAACAGTGTTAAAAATAAGAGGTGAACTGACAAAATTACCCTTGCAAGAAAAGAAAAAAAATCTGTAACTCCTCTTCCCCAAATCGATTGGGGAAGATGAGCCGCAGTCTAAAACTCTTGTAATTTACTCACTGACTCAGAGCAAAGGAATGATGGTGATGTCGCCGGTGGACATTGGAAGACTTACCTTCGCTCAACATCATTCTTGCATAAACATCACCAGTGTAGAACCTATAAACTCCATAGCCATGCCTAAGACCCTGCCTGTAGCACTGAGCTGTATCATCATCATTCATCCAAGTAAACCATAGATTATCATCTATTAGAGCAACAAGAACTAACCCATAAATTTAAGAACTCATCCATCAATTAAGACTCACCTTGACGGAAAAACACACTTCCCGTTACCTGAAATATGAAAAAAAGACAAATAGGTGAGAAAGAATTTCAGAATTTACTGCTTAAAACCCTGTTTTCATTTTCAAAGAAACCCTAATGGGCTAATTTCAGTTGAGGAGAAAGTGAAATTGCGAGAAGCTTACTTGGCTTTAGAACCAGTGCTCAAGAACCCTAGGGTTTTGGGCTTTGTCAGATTGGTGGAAACCAAGATTGCTCACAGAACCCTAGGGTTTTGGGCGTTTATGGTGGTTTTAGCTTTGAAGGTTGCGATGGAGATGCTGGATCTGGTGGACGACTTGACAGTGGATGTGGATTAGTGAGCAGAGATGTGCAGGCGATGGTGGTTCAGGATGAGTTGCAGGTGACAGTGGTTCAGGGGAGTTCAAGAGCACCGTAAGGGCAGGGGTTGATTGTTGAACGAACAGATCTAAGGTTTAATCTATTGGATATGCAAACACGAAATTTTTGGTTTCTGTTCTTTTTGGTTTGGTATTTCTCTTAGTGAAATATCAGCCTCTGATGAATGAGGCAGTAAAAGCAATCTTCAGGTAGATTCTAAAGCTCGATGCTTCTCCCAGGCTAGAATCTTCCAATAGCAATGTTGATAGCTTCCTGATTGATGATGTATACTCACCATTCAATGCATTCCTCAACTTTCCTTCTGCTCTCCTGTATTACCATACCCTTCACAACAACTTGCAGTCCAGAAGGCTCTTGGTTTCTCAGAGGCAAATCTGACTAACTCTAGATCTTCAGCAAATCTGAGGCTTTGGTGGTGGATTTTGTGCCTAGCTCCAGGTGGGATTGATCTTCCTGAACTTCTTTATTAAGAATTTGAGGCATCTGTGAAACCCATGGTATATCCAGTCAAAAAAACAAAAACAAAAAAACATACTCTTTTCCTTATTTTGGGTTTTGAGATATTGTTCTTGATTTGAATTATTACTAGGTAAAAAGATCCGTCCAGACACTTGGTTTTTCTTCTCTTGAAGCCATAAATGATTTTGGAGGTTCTAAATCACTGTCTTCTCTTTCCTTTAATCTATTCTTAAGTGGCTTTGGGACTTTTTCTTGAGGTCCTTTTACTTCAAAGCCGTGAAAGGCGTTATGGATTTCAGGGCTTTTGGCATCTGGGTTATCTGGGATACCTGCAACTCATCTTCGGGGAAGATGAGTTGCAGGTTTTTTTTTTTCTTTTTTTGCAAGGGTAATTTTGTCAGTGCACCTCTTATTTTTAACACTGTTCGTCATGAACTGAAGGAAGGGGCTTATTTGTTACTGTTTGCAAACCTCAGGGGGGTACGCAGAATTTTTTGAAACTGGGGGGTAAAATTATCCTTTCATCAAACCTCAGGGGTGGTATGTGTAAATTACCCTTTATTTTTTCTTAATTAGTTCAAGTTGGAGCTTCTTTTAGTATATGTATACTCCAGCTTGAGGGGGAGTGTTGAAGAGTATGGGCCAGAATACTGTAGGGGTATTCTAGACTTTCTACCTTTATTTAGTTATTACTTTCATTATGTAAAGTCTGCTCTTCTATGAGAGTCGGCTACTTTAGGGGCAGTTCTATCCTCTTTGTAATAATTTTTCCTCTATTATAAATAGAGGGTTTACCTATCAATGAAAGATGCCAAGCTATTCTCTAATTCTCTCATTTTCGGTTCTGCTAACAATAACCTAATTGGAGGTATGGAGGTTTCCCTTTTGTAAACAGGAGATTCGTACATTGAGCAAGTATCGTCGCTTGTGGGGGCTTCTCTTGTCTCTTTGTGTGTGAACACTTTGTTGTCAAGCCGAGATCACCGGTTGGATGTCTTGGGACTTTGATCTTGAAGTTTCGAATTGGATTATGACCCTCAAGATGTGGGAGAGGCAATAGACTAAGGCCAAATGAAGGGTCAAAGGGTAGAGACTCAAGGCTCTTGAATGGGGAGTTAAGTTTGGGGTAAGAGAGCTCCCAATAGTGGGCAATTGGACTAGGGACCCTCCTCAATGTGAGAGAGGGTGTATTTATAGATGTAGAGGGGGGTGTGCACTCCAAAATTTGTGTAGGAATAGTAGGTTTGATCCGGAACGTCCAAAGTTGGTGTCTTTGCATCAACGATAGGTGTAAAGTCAAGGTGAGAGCCAATGGGGTGTGGACAAGTGTTTAGTTACCTTAGGAAGTGTTTCTTGGGGCCTAAGGGAGCCAAGATTGAGATCCAAATTGCTAAATTCAAGCTTGGTCGCAAAAGGAATCAAAATTGGAGCTAAAAATGGCAAGTTTTGGCTTCTAGGATTTGCAGAGATTCGACATTGAAATTGCTCGCGTCGACATCAAAGTGGGATTAGGTCAACATCGAGTAGCTGTCGATGAACAGTACTCGACATCGAGGGTGGGTATTTGAGGGTCAAAAGTTGAATTCTGAGTGTCGAAGCAAGTTAGACAGTAGGGATGTTATGCCCGGCAGTGAGGGGGCATGGCTTGATGTCGATGGTAGGTGGGCTTGATGTCGACTCGAAGCCATTGAGTGTCCATCTGGGTTCCAGTGTCAACAGGAATGATTTGGTCTATTTGGGCCAGGTTTTGGGCTGGGTCAAGCTGGTTCCAAGGGGTCTGGGTTAGGGCTAGCCTTTTCAGGGGTTCTTGGAGGGCTTGGAGGCTTTGGTTTGGGATCTGGCAAGGGGAATTGATGATTGGTAGACGGCTGCGGGCAGTACACACTGACACTACATCCATAGATACACTAGCTCTAGGCCTTGGAGGGTGCTCATCATCATTACGGGATACCTCCGAGGAAGGACAAAATGAGGTATCTACAGTTGCACATGTTGATCTATCTTCCATATTTGTAATCATATTTGATTATAAATAAAGAGTTGGCCTCTGTCTTTGTCCACTATTGCTTGGCATGTTGTGTGTAGACTAAACTGTTGGGTGGTCTTGGCTTTAGGGATTATATAACTCAGAATAAAGCTCATATGTTACACCCGTGCCCACAATCCCAGGCTAATTCAAAATTTTGTTGTAAGTCCTAAACCAGAGGTCACGGTTGCCAGTGCTTTGTGGTGTGTTGACCAAGCGCGTGTTAGAGAAGAAGGCACTAGGTGAATGAGGGCGTACACACCCGTAAGGAGATGGGTACCTTCCCCATAAAGCTGCTTCGTACACTCCCAGGTGTACGAACACTAGTAGGTATATTTCCTTAAACCTGTCCAATGCAACCTGATCTAGTAAGATTGCAAGACTGTCGTTATTATTTTACTAACATTTTATTCTATGGGACCCGTACACCCCCGCTGTAATTTGGTTATCAGTATAACATTTTGAATATATCATCCGAGCCATACCTGTGGGCCCTACATGGGCCTATCGGCCATTTAACCCATTTTAATTCCTATATGGCCAACCATCAAACCATAGAGTTAATTCTCATATGGCCATCCAAACAAGCCTTAGGAGGACTAAAACTATAAATAAGACCCTCTTAGCTAAAAACTCATTTCTCTCATTTCACCTTAACAACCAAATTTTACTCTAGAGAAAGAGAAGAAAAGGAGGATTGAGAGGAGCACCTTGCACCTAAGCTGCTACCTAATTAACCTACTCAAATCCAACTAAGGTAAGAACTCTAAATCCTAGTTTCCTCTATTTCTTTATTTAATTCCTTGATTCATAGTATAATTGAACCCCTTAGTACTTTATCATGAACCCCTTAGCATTTGATCATGCATGCATGACCATAGCAACCACACCTGAGTTGAATCTAACCTGTTTAGGTAAATTCAAACTCATGAATCAGCTTGAATCCACTTAGATTATCCCCAACCTTAGGTTTAAACCCCATTTTCTATTTTATTTTCCTTATAGTTTGTAAACCTTGTTGAATCCATGCAATTAGGTTAATTTAGGGCCTTATTATCATACTTTAGACCTTCCCCCATACTAGCCTAAGATTCTAGAACATAGAGACTAGTTTTTATGAAGGAAGGACTCAAACCCGAGCTCAATAGCACAACCGGATGGTCTGGGCTGACCAAGACAGGTCGATCGGTCCTTGTGAGCTAAACCATTTGATTGGCCCAGTGAAGCCCTGTTTCTGCCTTACATGCTGGGTCTTGACTCCAAATCCCCTATTAGGCCTATATAACCCCTGTACCACTGATATAAGTAGAAACCTTATAGGGACTAACCTAATAGCTCTATGTAAAACCTAATAACTACATGAGTAACCAAATTAACCTAATTAAATCAACACTATATGCTGTATTAGATTCCAAACCCCAAGCAAGACCTATCAATCCCTATGCAACTGGACTAGGGAAGGAACCCTATGGGAATTTAACCTAAAAACTACATGCATGACTTAATAATTACATGCATAACCTAATTAGTCTTTATGCAACCAACTTAGGAAAATAACTTTTGCTCGGTGAGGCTTGACGAAGAATTCAGAACCTAACCTAGACTTGGATAATTCTCACAGCAACGTGACTGGATTTAAACACCGATTTGTTTTATGGAGTGTTTTTGTTTGAAATTCTTGCTTGTCATTTATGCTTGAAGACTATACAAGTAATCTTACAATTAAAATTCTGTTATGTATAGATGTACATATCTTAGTGTAACTACTTGTTAAATTGGATGTCCTAAATGAGTATATGTTGTACTCAAGCTTGCTGCTACCTTAACTCATTTATAGTATATGGGAATGAATGTTTCAAATTCTTTTCTCTTACTTGTTTATGAATTATTGGAGATGTACTGCTGAAGTTATGCTTATGCGTTGAGTTTTCATGAATGGTACTAGAATAGAGTAGGCGTTGTAGTCGGCTTGAAAATGAAGGGCATGGTGCCATAGTATGGGGATGCGGGAGCACCGTGCACTTCATACTATGCCATGTAGAATACATTTGGCTAGGTATGATCACATCCTTATGCTACGACTCTTACCAACAGGGGTTTATGTGTTGGTAGCCATAGCTCTCTACTGTCTAAGGAGTGTGAAGGGTTGCTGAGTTGCAAGAGCACCAGGCTAGGGTTGACTATGGTTATCGGGGTTTGCCAAATGGATGGTTTACAGTCCATTACCTAAGCGGGCTCCATGCGACAATTGAGGATGCTACACGGTGATGAAGAGAAGAAGTCGTGGGTATTTTCCCGAGTTGTTGCAGTAGCATCAACTTAGAGACTTAGACATTGATGTTAGGTAGATAAAAGATAGAACTGAACCTCATGCATTTAGGTTTCATTTGTGTTGCGTGTGCTTATATGTCACACCCCAAACCACCCCCAGGGAGGATTAGGTAGGTGACCCGAATTGCACTGCAGCAATCCACCAAATCCCACGGATCTAGAAGCAGTTACTCCATTCACAGACACACACATCCACCATAGTACATAATGTAAAACTCAGAGTGCTGCGAAAAACTATATTTACATTGAAACATTTAGAAAGAGTAGTCGTACAGGAAAGAAAATATATACAGTACTATGTTTGTTCTTTTCCTCTCTCACTCCCAAAGATACAGCAGTACCTACCTCTACCATATATAGCTCTTAAACAAAGGAATATATACAGGGCAGGGTAACCCAAGCCCCAAAAAGAAAAGCTGTAAAATAAAATGGGGAAAACTCCGACAAAAACAAAAGGAGTCCCCAAAGATAAAAAGAGTCAGCAGCAACACCCTTCACGGGTCATCCTCAGGTGTCACAGAAAACACTCGCACCAACGCTATGACCTCCATCTGGGTCCTTACCAATACAATCATAACCACCATAGCCCGCCACCGGGTGATAAATCTCCCCGCCACAGTAACATCCACCTGTAGGATCATCTAACAGAAAAACATATATAACAGAGTGTGAGCTCCACCGAGCCCATGAATGAAATACATCACCATGCATGCACATGCAATCACAACCATATGAATCCTACATGAGGTACAGTTAATTTTATTTATTAGCCACCTAACATCAAAACTAGGGTTGGTTAGTGCTACTACAATCCCCAATACATGTATCCCTGGTGTGGGCTTTTAACCCCTTCCCGCGATACACCCATTAAGTTGTCAGAGAGGACCAGTCAGCTCCCGCATCAGTCACCAAGGTCAGCCCGACCTGCCCTCTGTGATTAACCTGTGAGGCATCCATCCTTTTTATCACTTTTCTTGTCTCTGGCTTATAGCCCATAATCACCTTTTCAGTGCAATAACATTTCTTTCTTTTCTTTTCTTTTCTTTTTCTCTTTCATATGGTCACTCTCACAGGCATCCAACACCTTGACCCCTGTTGGCAAGGGTGCATAGCACGGGTGATGAAACTCTAGCCCAATGCATTTCTATGGCATTGTATGAGTCGAGTGGTGCCAACCGTATCCCATACTATGGGCTACCACAGGCCTCATTTTCAAACCGACTATAGCATCTAGTCTAGCAATTCACATACAGCATTCAAGTCCAATCACAGCATTCACAAGTATTCTTTATTCAATAGAATTCACAGTAATTGTATTTAAGTGAACAGTGTAATTATGTTGATATAAATTGTGTTGATATATTAGCCGTGTCGCATTTACATACACGGTGTAATTTCACTCACCTTGATCTGGTCCTACTGCTTCAGTTGTTGGTTCAGTTTCGGCCGGTGTCTGGCTGTGCACCTCGAGCACGGGGTCAAATCCTTATTAGATAAAAAATGTGTTAATTAATATTCAAAGTTGTTTTGATATCCAAGTGTTGGTTTAGGGTTACTGATCTGACTCTGTGTTTATTCCGGTGTTACTTGGAATTCTCTGGGTCTTGCACTGGGCTTTCGGGTCCATGTCCCGATGCATCATCCAGAGATGTGGAATAGGATCTAATTTGGAACGTAGCAGTATGGTCAGGTGTACATGGTCTAGATAGTCTTATAAAATAGTACCTAGGCTAGTAGTTCAGCTGGACCATCCCTGGCATGGTTACCTGGCCCTGTGGGGCCCACTTGGGTACCCAAGGTATGAATATCAGCAAGCATATGTGGTGAGGGGTATTTTGGTCATTTATCACCCCAATATACTATTCATATCCCATTGGTGAAGGCCCACAGAGACTGGACAACAATTCAGCCTAAAATGCATCTCTGGGCGTTTCACTGGGTAATTGGGCCAATCGCCCAGTACATTGCCCAGAGCCTGTTTGAGACGAGTTCTAGGCTGATTTCTTGGATTTTGTTGCATGGACAGCCATGGCATCGATCATGGATGCATGTATGATGGTCATGGACCATATTTAGTGTATGATCCAATGGTTCCAAGGGTTTTGGGCCCAGTTCACCCATTTGGAAACCAGGAGCTGTTCTGTCAGCTCAGAGAATAGCAGCTCAGGTTGTGCTCCAGCTCAAAGCCTTGGTTTAGGCTGCATGCAAGGGCAGTTTTACGTCTACTTTCATGGTAGGATGTTGTTCCTACACAAATCTAAGCAAGGGCTAGCTTGCATGAACAGATCCATGCCCAGACTGCCTGTTCTGGGTACAACTGGGCAGTGTAGTCTGGCACAGAGACTGGTTTCAGTCTCAGCTGTATATCAGCAATAAAATCATATATAAAATGCTCAGATCTTACATGCAACAGCTTTGCATGTCAAATCTGATGCGTCCCAAGGCAAGTCCAAGGTGTCTTGGGCTTTACTAGCCAGGAACACCAGCAACAAAGCAGAGATCAATAGAGAGGTACTGAGGACAGTAGCATATGGAGATGAAGATGGTTACCTGAGGATTGAAGTGCTGCAGAGACAGGGTGCCGATAGGCAGCTCAGGTCTCCTCCTCCTCTTTCCTCTTCTTCTCCTTCTCTTCTTCTTCTCCTTCTCTTCTTCTTCTCTTTCTTCTCTTTCTCTCCTTCTCTCTTCTTTTTTTGTTTCAGCTGGGGTAGTAAACGAAATGAGTACTGCCCCCTCCTCTATTTATAATGTTGGCCCCACTGGGGTCTGTTTGGCTTTGGGCCCCCTTCCTCCAAAATGCAGTTTTAATTGAATTCTGAGCCATTCTGGCTGCTCAGGTGGGGTCCATATGGTTTCAGCGGTGGATTATGGTTTATAAAATCCCCATCTACCCCTAGGGGGTGTTCATGGTCTATATGGGTGGTCCCCACATGTCTGGAGTCCAAAATACACAATTCAGCCACTCTGGGCGATTCTATGGGCCTTTAGGCTAATCGCCAAGTGCATC
Organism: Telopea speciosissima; assembly: GCF_018873765.1. NCBI lineage: Eukaryota > Viridiplantae > Streptophyta > Magnoliopsida > Proteales > Proteaceae > Telopea > Telopea speciosissima. The sequence continues at coordinate 28,324,829 of NC_057920.1, forward strand.
GCCCAGAGAATACAGCAATGTTGTATAGGCCGTGTGCTAGCACAAGTGCTTGGCCCAGGGCTTGGGCTTTGCACCAACACCTCACCCAGAGTCTGGTACACATCTATACAGGTGTGGGCCCCACATTTATGGATAGGAGAGAGAATACCTGGGGTTTATGTATTACATCATGCTGTGGACAATGCAGCTGCATGGGTCTGCAATCCATCTCCTGACAGGTATATAAGAGGACATCCTCGGGGGTTCACCATTAAATTCAACCACTGGAGTGATGCTCCACAGTGTGTTTGGGTGACTGGTCAGAGGTCCGTGTCCTTCATCCAAAATTCCAGTCATTCAGGGGTAGGCTTGACATTTCTCCCCACCTTACAAAAATTTCATCCTCGAAATTGGTTTACCTTGTAGTTCAAATAGTTGGGGATATTTCTCTCTCATTTCCTCTTCGTGTTCCCACGATGCTTCCTCTATGGGACAATTTCCCCAACGAACCTTGACGAATGCGACCATGCAGTTATGGAGGTTATGCTCCTTTCTATCCAATATCTCCATTGGCCATTCTTCATAGGTCATATCCGTATCCAGTTGTTCAGGTTCAGCTGAGAGTACATGTGCCAGGTTGTTGATGTACTTCCTTAACATTGACACATGGAAAACATCGTGGACGCCTTGCAAGGATGGTAGTAGTGCCAGTCGATACACTATGGGTCTCACTCGGTTGAGGACTTCGTAAGGACCAATAAATCTTGGGCTTAGTTTGCTCTTCTTGTTGAAATGTAGCAATCCCTTCGTTGGAGATACTCGGAGGAATACTTTCTCTCCGACTTTAAATTCAATATTCTTCCTCCGATTGTCGGCATAACTTTTCAGTCTGGATTGGGTCGCTTTTATCTTTTCTTTGATTATATCCACCTTATCACAGGTTGCCTATATCATTTCGGGCTCAAGATATTTTCGTTCTCCGACTTCATCCTAATACAACAGGGTCTGGCACTTTCGACCATATAGGGCTTCATACAGTGCCATGCCAATGGTGGAGTGGTAGCTATTGTTATATGCAAATTCCACCAAGGGTATGTGGGCATCCCAACTATCGTTCATTTCCAAAATGCAGGCTCTGAGCATATCCTCCAGAGTCTGGATTGTTCTTTTGGACTATCCATCTGTCTGAGGATGGAAAGTCGTACTGAGATTTAGTTGAGATCCTAGTGCCTTCTGCAGATTTTTCTAAAATCTTGGGGTGAACCGGGGGTCCCTATCGAATTCAATGCTAACAGGCATGCCAAGTAAGCGGACTACATTCTCAATGTATAGTTGGGTGAGCTTTTCCATCGAATAGTTTATTCTGATGGGAATAAAGTGAGCCGCTTTCGTCAGTCCATCCACAATCACCTAGATTGCATTCATCCATCCATTTCTTGGTGTTGGGTAGGTTGGTTACGAAATCCATGGTAATTCTTTCCCATTTCCATTCGGGAATAGGAAGTGGTTGTAATAACCCATTCGGTCGGTGTCTCTTTGCTTTTATTTGCTGGCAAGTGAGGCATTCGGACACGTATATAGCTATGGTTTGCTTCATTCCAATCTACCAATAGTATTTGTTCAGATCCTTGTACATCTTTGTGCTTCCAGGGTGGACTGAATAGGGTGAATTATGGGCCTCCTTAAGAATTCGGTCCTACAAATCATAGTCATCAGGCATGTACAATCTGTCTCTAAATTTTAATGCCCCGTCGTGGGCCAATGAGAAGTCTGGGTCCCTGTGGACTCCATGTTGCACTTCCCAGATTATCTTTGCTAGATCGGGGTCTTTAGGCTGCTTTTCAATTATCTCCTCCCGGATCGATGGTCGTATATCCATGGCTACTAGTTGCATAGTCGTCCCCTTAATCATAAGTTCTAGATTAAATTTCCGAGCTTCTTCTATCAGTTGCTCACTTACAACCAAGGAAGCGAGGGATGCGGTTTGGGATTTCTGGCTTAACGCATCCGCTACTACGTTGGCCTTGCCAGGGTGGTACTGGATCTCACAGTCATAGTCCTTCACCAATTCTAACCACCATCTCTGTCTCATATTCAGCTCCTTCTAGGTGAAGAAATACTTCAGACTCTTATGATACCATAGAGATAATGTTGCCATATCTTTAATGTGAAGACTATCGTAGCCAGCTCTAGGTCATGGGTGGGGTAGTTCTTTTCGTGTTCCTTCAACTGCCTTGAGGCATAGGCAACCACTTTACCTCCCTGAATTAACATGCCGCCCAATCCTGTTCAGGATGCATCGGTGTAGACCACCATTCCTCCGGTGCCATCTGGAATAGTCAAAACAGGCGCCGGCACCAATCGATTCCTTAACCCTTGGAAGCTTTTCTCGCAAGCATCATTCCACTCAAATTTTATGGCTTTCTTTGTCAGCTTTATTATGGGCGCCGTGATGCATGAGAAATTTTCAATAAACCAGCGGTAGTACCCGGCTAAACCTAAGAAGCTTCGGATCTCAGTGGCATTCTTCGGAGTCTCCCACTCGAGAACCGCCTTCACCTTGTCTGGGTCTACCTTGATGTCATCTTTGGTGATGATGTGCCCCAAGAATCCAATCTAGTGGAGCTAAAATTGGCACTTGCTAAACTTGGCGAACTGCTGGTGCTCCCGCAGTCACTGCAACATGGAAGTAAGGTGTCGAGTATGCTCCTCTTCACTCTTTGAATACACCAAGATGTCGTCGATGAATACAATGACGAACTTGTCCAACACATTATGGAACACTCTATTCATCATGTCCATGAATGCTATCGGGGCATTGGTTAACCCAAATGATAGTACCAGAAATTCATAATGTCCGTACCGAGTTCTAAACGTCATCTTATGGATATCACCACTCTTAATCTTCAATTGGTGGTATCCGAACCTAAGATCAATCTTGGAGAAGACTCTTTCTCCCTGTAATTGATCAAATAGGTCATCGATGCATGGCAACAGGTATCGATTCTTGATTGTTAGTTTATTTAGTTCACGATAATCGATGCACAGTTGCATACTATCATCCTTCTTCTTCACGAATAGCACGGGTGCTCCCCTGGGAGACACGCTAGGTCGTATGAAATCCTTCTTCAACAGATCTTATAACTGGACCTATAACTCTTTTAATTTAATAGGTGTCATCCGGTATGGTGCCTTGGATACCAATGTTGCACTAGGAATCAGATCGATTGCGAACTCTATCTCACAATCAGGCGATAGCTGGGTCAGATCTTCTGAGAAAATGTTCAAGAAATTCTCTAACGATGTCAAGCTCTCCCAATGGCTTTATCTTTGCCTCAGTATCCATTACCATGGCCAAATAACCCAGACATCCATCATTTAGCAACTTCTGCGCCTGGAGGGCGGATATTGTTATTCTTTTAGGCTTTCTCATCGGTTCACTTTGGTAGGTGAAAACTGAGCCATCACCCAGCTTGAATATAATCTTCTTCTCCACACATATGACGTTCGCTCTATAGGCGGATAGTCAATCCATGCCTAGTATCACGTCAAAGTCCTTCATATCGAACTTAATCAGACGTGCGGCTAAGTTCTTCCCATAGATTTCTACCGGATAAGAGTCATAGACTTCCTTCAGGTTTACGACGCTACCAATCGGTGTACTGACTACTAAATCATGCCCGATGTCCCTTGGTTGAATAGTCATCCTACTCGCAAAAGTGTTGGAAACAAAAGAGTGGGACGTGCCCGAGTCGAATAGCACTCTCGCGGGGACGGATGAGACAATCAGGGTACCTAAGGTTTGTAATAAGATTAAGGATGCAATTAAGTTTCTTGCATCCACAGGTTATTCCCTACAATTTAGTAGTGTTCAGTGGACTTACCTGTCATTACTTTGGGATTCACCTATGCTTCCTCTTTAGTCAGCGCGAACACTTTTCCTCGAGTCCGATTGTCCCGTGGCTGGAAGGGTCGAGCGTGGGACTAGCTTGGCGAGTAAGTGTTGTATCCGCGGTGTATGCATTCCCTGGCCATATGTCCTACCTTGTGGCACATGTAACATCTATTGGACAGCACGGCCGGTGATGAGACCTAGCTCACTTGGCTCGGTGAAGGTCTGGCAGACGAAGCAGCAATTGTCGCTTGACTTATAGTTGGTTGGGCAGGCCGATTGTAAGTGGGGCGGAAAGGATTCTGACCCACATCTGGCTGATAATACTGAGTCGGGCTGGGGTTCAAACTAGCTCCTCATAAAACCTTGTTCGGCCAACCAAAATTCTGATAGTTACTCGGCCTCTTGCCCAAGCCCGACGATGTTGTAGCTTTCTCTTTCTCTTTCTCTTTCAATCTGTCTTCCATTATCTTTGCCTTGTCGACCATTTGTGCGTAGTCCTGAATATCTAGAATTGACAAGATAGACCCGATCTCTAGTTTGAGTCCTTTTTCAAATTTCTTCATCTTACTAGCTTCCCCTTTCAGGTGTTCCAGAGCAAAGTTGAACAAATCTTCGAACTGCTGCTGGTAGTCCAGCACGGATTTAGTTCCTTACACGAGTGCAGAAAACTCAGCTTTCTTCTTGTCCCTAAAGCTCTCGGGGAAGTAGTTCTTAAAGAAAACTTCTTTGAATTGCTCCCAAGTGGGATTTGGATGAGCTGCATCAAGATTGGGTTTGGTTGCTTTCCACCATGCTTCTGCCTCGTTTTGTAGCTGATATCCAGCACGTATCAATTTTTGCGCATCCGTACATTCAAGTACGTCAATTGCCTTTTCCAAGGCATTAATCCACCATTCCAGCTACATTGCCTCAGAATTTATCTTGGAAAATGTAGGTAGCTGGAGTTTCTTGAATCTCTCCATCACCTTAGCTGTAGAGTTTTTCGCTGTGTTGAGGCACAGGTGGTGGGAATTGTATTGGCCAGTTGGGTGGTGGTGGTGGCACTACTCACTCCTGCATCATGGCCTCAAATTGTGTAGACATTTGGCTTAGCAGCTCCTGTTGTTGCTGTATGGTCCGCATCATGGTGGTCATGAAGGTGTTCACCTCTTCAGCTGCCATACCTGGCTGAGGTGCAGGGGCAGTAGCTTGGGCAGCCATTGGTACCCTCGACAAAGTAACCGACACTTCAAAATTCTGAGCTTCGGCTCCGTCCAGTAGCTCAACTTCTGGGATAAATCGAGGGCATTTTCCACAATGTCCACCTCAGTTGGATCTAGTGTTGACCATGATTGATTTTTTTGGAGGAAGCTATATGTTCAATATTTCACACACCCTTCACGGGAACAATTAATAATCCCTAACTATCACATGTACATTACCAATTCCACAGTTCTAATGTAATAATGTTATCATCCCAGTAAGGTGTGTTATTCATTAAATGTCATTGTTAAGTGTTTTATGTCTGTGGGGTGTGTTATGCCATAATATGTTATGCATGATGTCATATAAAGACTTATATTAAGCAGTGATTTTTTTTTTTTTTTATACCTATACCTAGCATGCAAGTCTTTCCAACTTCGTCCTGGTGATAAGAGCCTGTACGTATAGGTATCCTATATCGCTCCTAACCTCGTCTGCTAAGAAAAGGTAGATGACACGACCCTCTGGTCCACTAGTATCTGTGAGTGCCAAGAACACAATCAATCGCTTCTCGGCCCAGGACTGTATCTCTCGTATCCAAGCTAGTCTCTTCCTCAGTCGTCTAATGCAGAGCATGTTAACTTAAAATCATGTGCAGCACTATAAGTAAATAAAGTAGCATAGACAGAAAATGAAATGGGTCAGCTCGAGGTTGCACACAGTGCTACAGTGATCTACTGGGTTCACACACCTCTCAGGTAAGAATAGGTGCCATGCTTGGGGTTCTTGTTTTGCTCTATGGCCTATTAGGTCTAATCCTGGTTGGGCTAGGCTATGGGTAAAGTATGGTCTACTTGCAAGCACAATGTTCGATGTAAGGCCCAAATTTCCAAGACTTTGCAACCACACATCGCCTACATATCTATGTTGGAGTTTTGCACAACATCGCCCACATAGAAGTTCCTACATACAAATGTATATAAATATATAGTATTTAAATATAATAATTATTCTCAAATTAGGCCATATAAAGAAAGAAATTTTATTCCCTCGAATTTCTTACCTCCACACCTTATATTGTTTACCCCTATGTAATTGCCTTATTATTGATGTATTTATTTTTTTTTTTGTTTATTATTATTTTTTATTTTTTATTTTTTTTTATCCACAAAATCATACAATTGCCTTAGTAGGGTTATTCATGTCATTTTAGTGTAGAAATTATAAGCCCATAAGCAAACAGTTCAAATTCTGCTGAAAATGCATTCTCTAGGCGTTTCACTAAGCGTTTGGCTCCATCGCCCAGTGCATTGCCTAGAGAATCGGGGCTCAGGTTATATCAATCCGAGAGCTCATTTCTTTCTCCCATTTTCCATTTTAAGAGGTCCAAACCCCTAGGGCAGTGCTCAAAAGGCCTATTTGACTAATTCCACACCAAATCCAAGTGTCTCCTCAAGTTTTCCGCGCATCCACGCAAGCCTACGGTAAGTTTTCTTCACGTTTTCTTCGTTATTGGACTGCTGGCCACATCTTCCTTTTCTTTTGGTTGGATTTTTTTGATTTCATGCCCTAATTCCTTCTTGCTTGTAGCAACCATGTCTACAAATGGTAGACACAGCACAGCACGGAATGCAGTGACCCACAAGCACCTACAGTCTGATCCTGTGCCTTCTTCACCTTCAGCAATACCCCCTCCATCGCCCGAAGATAACTCCTCGTCCGAGGAACCAGAGTTTGACCACTATTGGTTCTCCAGGTACGAGCATTCACAAGATTGGGCGAAGTTCAAAGCTAAGAATATTGTGAATGGTAGGGTGGTGTAAGTTGGTGACTTCCACCAGCATGGGCTCTATACCAAGTTTAATGCCCTAGGCTGGGCATTGATGTTATCTCCTACGCTACCATACTACCCGAACATGGTTTGGTATTTCTATTGCAACATTGTACCGGCCTTTGGGATGCAAGGTTTTGGTCTGGAGAGCAGGGTGAAGGGGGTAGATATGAAGTTTACCACTGCCATTCTAGCAGAGATTTTGGAACTGCCTGACACAGGCGACAGGTGTTACTACAAGCCTCAGGTAGATATTTTTGACATATTTTCTCCAGAGACCAAGAGGACGGTCTTTAGAGCTTTGACTGGGACAGACGGGGTTCCAAAGTCTGAGGCGGATTATAAACCTAAAGCCAGGATCATCAGTAGGTGTATTTCCTATAACATCTATCCCAAGGGTGGGAACCGAGGTAGTATTTCTATGCTCTGGGCATATATCACATACTGCTTACTGGGGGCCGGCAAGGGGGGTCCAGTGATCAACCTCCCTTACTTACTGATGCAGGTGATGCTCTACCACGCACAGAACCTGTCAGATGGGAACCTACCCTATGGGAAGTTCCTAACTCTTATGTTCCAGTATTTTGGGGTTACACTAGCTGGCGAGTATAAGGATGGTGACAGGTCAAAGCCCATCAACAAGACCTTCATTCAGAAGATGAAGATGCAGGGGGAACCAGAGAGCGATCCTGAGTTTGAGGAGGAGATGGAGATGGAGTAGGAGGCAGCAGAGGGGGCAGGGTTGGGTGAGCAGGAGGGTGATCCTGTGGATACTAGTGCACAGTTTGTAGATCTACCTTCCTATGGGCCGACTGGTGCTTCTAGTTCTCAGGTGCCTGAGTCCTATGGGTGCTCTGATATGATGGCACAGTTTCGAGGTCTCCATACTCAGCTGGCTCAGATGTCGACGCGGATGGATTAGAGCTTCACTTCCCTGGAAGGAAGAGTAGGTTCTGTTGAGCAGCGCTTAGACTTCTGGGACTCCTACTACCGTGTTGACTCCTGACAGACTCAGCCTCCATCGAGCGATATTCCTCCCCAGGAGTAGCCTTCCAGCATCAGTTCCTTACCTAGGATCTAGTCCTCTTACTTTAGCCTGACTTGATGTAGTTTTTTTTTTATCATGGAATATGTAGTCTTTTTTTTTTGTTTATCTCTCTACAGATGTAATTGGAAGTAGTACTTCCATTTGAACTTTATGTAGTGGCTTCTGCCACATCTTAGTCTTTAGTAAAGCTTAATGTTTATGTTCTGTCTTTTAATTACATTGTCCCCCTGTGAGTTTTAACTATTACATGTTTTACTTTTTTGCAAATTTATTATTCCTATTTCGCTGTCTGTGAATGTAGAAAGAGCTTCTCGCTCTGATACTAAGCTCTGTCACACCCCAACCACCCCCTGGGAGGTTTAGGTAGGTGACCCGAATTGCACTGCAACAATCCGCCACATCCCACGGATCTAGAAGCAGTTACTCCATTCACAGACACACACATCCACCATAGTACATAATGTAAAACTCAGAGTGTTGATGAAAACTATATTCACATTGAAACATTTAGAAAGAGTAGTCGTACAGGAAAGAAAATATAGACAGTACTATGTTTGTTCTTTCCCTCTCTCACTCCCAAAGATAAAGCAGTACCTACCTCTACCATATACAACTCTTAAACAAAGGAATATATACAGGGCAGGGTAACCCGAGCCCCAAAAAGAAAAGCTATAAAATAAAATGGGGAAAAACTCCAACAAAAACAAAAGGAATCCCCAAAGACAAAAAGAGTCAACAGCAACACCCTTCACGGGTCATCCTCAGCTGTCACAAAAAACACTCGCACCAACGGTATGACCTCCGTTTGGGTCCATACCAATACAATCATAACCACCATAGCTCGCCTCCTGGTGATAAGTCTCCCCTCCACAATAATATCCACCTGTAAGATCATCTAACAGAAAAACATATATAACAGAGTGTGAACTCCACTTAGCCCGTGAATGAAATACACCACCATACATGCACATGCAATCACAACCATATAAATCCTACATGAGGTGTAGTTCATTTTATTTATTAGCCACCTAACATCACAACTAGGGTGGGTTAGTGCTACTACAATCCCTGATACATGTATCCCTGGTGCGGGCTTTTAACCCCATCCCGCGATACACCCATTGAGTTGTCAGAGAGGACTAGTCAGCTCTCGCATCAGTCACCAAGGTCAGCCTGACCAACCCTCTGTGATTAACCTGTGAGGCATCCATCCTTTTTATCACTTTTCTTTTTTGGCTTATAGCCCATAATCACCTTTTCGGTGCAATAACATTTCTTTCTTTTCTTTTCTTTTCTTTTCTTTTTCTCTTTCATATGGTCACTCTCACAGGCATCCAACACCTTAACCCCTGTTGCCAAGGGTGCGTAGCACGGGTGATGAAACTATAGCCCAATGCATTTTTATGGCATCATATAAGCCGAGCGGTGTCAACCGTATCCCATACTATGGGCTACCACAGGCCTCATTTCCAAGCCGACTACGGCATCTAGTCTAGCAATTTACATACAGCATTCAAGTCCAATCACAGCATTCACAAGTATTCGTTATTCAATAGAATTCACAGTAATTGTATTTAAGTGAACAATGTAATTATGTTGATAAAGATTGTCTTGATATATTAGCCATGTTGCATTTACATATACGGTGCAATTTCACTCACCTTGATCTGGTTCTACTGCATCAGTTGTCGGTTCAGTTTCAGCCGGTGTCTAGCTGTGCACCTCGAGCACGGGGTTAAATCCTAATTTATTAGATCAAAAATGTGTTAATTAATATTCAAAGCTGTTTTGATATCCTAGTGTTGGTCTAGGCTTACTGGTTTGACTCTGTGTTTATTCCGGTGTTACTTGGAATTCTCTGGGTCTTGTACTGGGCTTTTGGGTCCATGTCCCCGTGCATCATCCAGAGATGTGGAATAGGATCTGATTTGGTACATAGCAGTATGGTTAGTTGTACATGGTCTAGATAGTCTTATAAAATAGTACCCAGGCCAGCAATTCAGTTGGACCATCCTTGTCATGGTTACCTAGCCCTGTGGGGCCCACTTGGGTACCCAAGGTATGAATATCAGCAAACATATGTTGTGAGGGGTATTTTGGTCATTTACCACCCCAACATACTGTTCATAGCCCACTGGTGAAGGCCCACTGAGATTGGACAGCAATTCAGCCCAAAATACATCTCGGGGTGTTTCACTAGGTGATTGGGCCAATTGCCCAGAGCCTGTTTGAGACGAGTTCTGGGCTGATTTCTTGGATTTTGCTGCATGGGAAGCCATGGCATTGATCATGGATTCATGTATGATGGTCATGGACCATATTTAGTGTATGATCCAATGGTTCCAAGGGTTTTGGGCCCAGTTCACCCATTTGGAAACCAAGAGCTGTTCTGTCAGCTCAGAGAATAGCAGCTCAGGCTGTAATCCAGCTCAAGGCCTTGGTTTGGGCTGCATGAAAGGGCAGTTTTACGTCTACTTTCATGGGAGGATGCTGTTCCTACAAAAATCTAAGCAAGGGCTAGCTTGCATGTATAGATCCATGCCCAGACTGCCTGTTTTTGGGTGCAACTGGGCAGTGCAGTCTGGCACAGAGACTGGTTTCAGTCTCAGCTGTATATCAGCAATAAAATCATATATAAAATGCTCAGATCTTACATGCAACAGCTTTGCATGTCAGATCTGATGCATCCCAAGGCAAGTCCAAGGTGTCCTGGGCTTTACTAGCCAGGAACACCAACAACAAAGCAGAGATCAATAGAGAGGTACTGAGGACAGCAGCATATGGAGATGAAGATGGTTACCTGAGGATTGAAGTGCTGCAGAGGCAGGGTGCAGGTAGGCAGCTCTGGTCTCCTCCTCTTTCCTCTTCTCCTCCTTCTCTTCTTCTTCTCTTTCTTCTCTTTCTTCTCTTTCTCTCCTTCTTTCTTCTTTTTCTGTTTCAACTGGGGCAGTAAATAAAATGAGTACTGCCCCCTCCTCTATTTATAATGTTGGCTCCAATGGGGTTTGTTTGGCTTTAGGCCCCCTTCCTCCAAAATGCATTTTTAACTAAATTCTGAGCCATTCTGGCTGCTAAGGTGGGGTCCACATGGTTCCAGGAGTGAGTTATGGTTCCTAAAATCCCCATCTACCCCTAGGGGGTGTTCATGGTCTACATGGGTGGTCCCCACATGTCTGGAGTCCAAAATACATAATTCAGCCACTCTGGGCGATTCTCTGGGCCTTTGGGCCAATCGCCCAGTGCATCGCCCAGAGAATACAGCAATGCTATATAGGCCCTGTGCTCGCACAGGTGCTTGCTTGGCCCAGGGCTTGGGCTTTGCACCAACACCTCACCTAGGGTCTGATACACATCTGTACAGGTGTGGGCTCCACATTTATGAATAGGAGAGAGAGTACCTGGGGTTTATGCAGTACATCATGCTGTGGGCAATGCAGCTGCATGGGTCTGCAATCCATCTCCTGACAGGTATATAGGAGGACATCCTCAGGGGTTCTCCATTAAATTCAACCACTGGACTAATGCTCCACAGTGTGTTTGGGTGACTGGTCAGAGGTCCCTGTCCTTCATCCAAAATTCCCGTCAGTTAGGGGCAAGCTTGACATTGTATGGTTTACTTTACTCAGTGGAGCTCACCCCCCATGGAATTCCCTCTTTTCTAGATGATCTTGCAGGTGGACATAACTCTGTGTGAGAGGATTCTATAGACCCAGGAGTTGTTTGTGATTACGACTGTGGGTTTGGGCCACTGAGGGCATGATCCATCTTGTGTTTGTGACTACTGTACTAATTCGTGACGTGACCCGATGGATTAGGTGTCTTACACTTTTGATGTTTTCTTTTTTTTTTGGGGGGGGGTGTATAACCTTGTAAAGCATACATAATTAATTTTGTATGTATAATTTTGTAAAGCCTACATAATTAATTTTGTCTGTATAACCTTGTAAAGCCTACATAATTAATTTTGTGTAGTTAACTTCTACTGTAATTATTGTAAAGCTTGAACACTGTACTTTGTATATAACAACTGGGCCATCCACGTAGAAACTCTGATGCATATTGTATATTTGTATCTAAGATCTTCTTTTTTGCTACATTTGATTTTGTATTGTGGTGGTTGTTTGAGTTGGAGTACTACGTATGAGATCCTGTGGTTGTCGGGGTGTCAATCGACATCCAGTCACATTAGCCCTCCTAGAGGGGATGTGACATCTTATAACTAAATTAAGATGATGCTTGTCAACTAAAACTAATTCTTTATGGATTCAAGTTTTGAAAGTCAGATATTCTCGAAATAAGAGCTTTTGAGTCCAACCATTTGGAATAAAAAAGGGTCTTTATTAGGGAATAGTATTTTCAAAATTTTACCTTTGCTTAACAGTATGGTGTGTTGGCATATGGGTGATGATTATCATATACCCATCTACTCTGATCCTTGGTTTCCTTATATATATATATATTATCAAAAAACTGTGAATTATATTTTGCCATGTAATTTAGTTCCTCACCCTTCTTACTCTAGGGTCAATGAATTAATGTGTAATGGCACATGGAATGTTAAGTCTTTCTCAATTTTCCCTTTTCCTTTATCCATTTCCAAACAGATTTTAAGGATACCTATTTTTCAATAATCACTTCCTGACAGGATTTGTACTTTAACTCAGTCTGGTATTTTTACTACCCAAGGGATTAGAAAGCATCTTGTGAAATCTTTATGTAATTTGGGTAGTGCTTATACTTTTACAAAACTAGATAAATATGTGTGGTCCTTAGCCATTCATTAGAAATTTAAACTTTTCGTTTGGAAAGCTTAGAATAAAGGTTTGGATAATAAAGTTCGTCTTTCAAAATTCATCGATGTTAATAGTGTTAGCATCCAAAGTGCGATTCATGCGGAAGCGAATACAAGATCAAGATATCGATGGGAGAAGTCATTCAATAACAGAACAATGCAGGGATCGATTATTACCTAAGACTCACAGATGCAAGACCTCCAATCGATGATAGTGATTGTTTAAAAAGGAAACTTATTAGGTGAATATTGGATATTCAACCCAATATTTGATTCCCTTAGCAATGCATATCTTTCCTTGTGGGAAAAGATTAGATGGGCTAGCAATAGTCCCAATAGGAAACTCAATATGCCTTGCCTATGTGAGCTACCAAATTGGGATTGTGTGAGGTGCAATTCATATTTAATTATGGGATTGCAAAATCACACATAAGAAATGCACAAGGCACCCAAATCGTGGAGCTCTCCCTCTCCCTCCTAAACCGTTTTCTCCTTCCCCTCTCTTAGTGTTTGATCTTAGAGATAGTCCAAGCTTTTGTGCTCTTGGAAGTGTGGAGGAGATAGCTTGACCGTGAGGGGAACGCAAAGTTTACGTGGTGTGTGGAACGATCGTGAAAGGACTATCATCGATTGGAGGTCTTGCATCTGTGAGGCTTAGGTAATAATCGATCCCTGCATTGTTCTATTATTGAATGACTTCTTCCATCGATATCTTGATCTTGTATTCGTTTCCGCATGGATCACACTTTGGATGCTAACAGTAGTATCAGAGCCTCATTATCGATGGGAATGACTTCTTTTTCCATTATATATATGATGCTCTAAATTCTTATTTAGCTTTTTATATAAAAAAAAAAAAACAAATTTCGGATTAAGATGCATGCGAGGAAGGGGCTGCTGGCTTGCTACCCTGCGCGCGCCCCACCTGCCGCACACACCCCAACCCTCCTTGCCGCTAGCCTGTCCCCCATATCGTGCGCCATGGCAGCCTGCCGCGTGCGATGGTGCCTATGTGCCTTTGTGCACCTGCGTTTGTGGTCTTTCCTTCTTTATGCTTTTCCTTTGGCTATCTTGTGTAGCAGTTTCAAAAAAAATTAAAATTCTGGTTTGCTTATTGAAGGGAGATTCATTGGAGAAGATGGATGGAGAGATTCTTTCCTTCACCCACCTTCCCCAATAGGCATAATGGCTTATCTTAATTTTATGGTTTATTTTATTTTATTTTAAGCATGTATATGATTATATTGTGGGGGTATGTGACATAACCATTATGGCATAAGTTGTCATGGTAATGGCTATGTGATGTACATGATCATTGTGACATTGGTTGTCATGGTAATGGTCATGTAATGCACATAGTCATTATGACATAAGTTGTCATGGTAATGGTTATATGATGGGTGCATTGGATGCACATGATCATTATGACTTGGATTGTCATGGTAATGATGATTTTATGTGTTTTTGGCATTTTTCACAGAAAATATTGGAATATTAATTTTTGAGCATCATGTATGTAATGAGGACTATGGTTATGTGATTTAAAATTTACATGCATTAGATGGATGTGTGTGCTAGGCATGGCATGGATGTGGTTTAATATGTAATTTTCTTTTTATCCTCCAGGCAGTCCAATTTTGGTGGACTGGTTTCCTGTTTTGTAATTTTATTTGTAAAAGGTTATAATAATTTTTGAATTAGCTTAAATTATTTATTATAACCGCTTGGAGATCATGTTGAGATCGGGATCGTGTTTTTGGATCATAGATCAAGGATCTTGCCGGTTCGTTGGAGAGAAGATTGAAGGAAAGACTTACTCACTTGAAATGTCCAAGTTTATTGCAGTTTTGGAATAATTTTCCTATAATAGTTAGTTGCATATGCATTATCACATAATTATTATCGTGTGTGGGAGTAACATATGAGGCTATGATTGCTCCCATCCATCTTTTAATTAAAGTGAGTTTATCAAGAATATGAACTCATGTTGATTAAAAATGTTATCCCATAACCATTGGTGTTTATATTTTTCCTTGGATGGATGTGCTATTATGCTTATAAATTGGATGTATGATTGTGGTTTTTATGCATTCCTGCTATCCCTTAATTTTAATACAAGTATGATATGAGAAGCCCTGATTGGTGGGATTCTCATGGCCTTCCTTAGTTAGTAGAAATTTTATCGATCTACCCTTATAGATGCCGATAAGATAATATTTGGATAGGTTGGTGAAATTGTCTATACTCATCTCACATATGATAGGTAGAGAATGTGGTCAGTGGTACATGTACTATGATAGTAGGCATTAACCCACAAACACCATAATTCCCTCCAAAATTAAGGGTAAACACTTGACTTGAGTGTGTGTTAGCCGATAGGAATGGGCATGACACTCAGGTGGCCAAATCACATTGGAAGTCTAAGTGACGGACAGAATAGTCTACCCAACCAACTTGCGAATGATGAACTCCGATAGGCTAAGCCAGGAGCATATGGGTTAATGGTTTTCTAATTCATACCCTATAAGCTAGAGGGAAGCTTAGGGTATGATTAATCATTGATTGTTCTTACCCTAGTTATTTCAATGGTTGTAGATCATGCTAATTGTTACTTTTTGTACATCACATTTAATAATGCCAATGCAAATCAACTATGCCGCCCTTATTAAAGACCATATTTTGACCGGCCCAAACTATGTTGACTGGAGGAGGAACATCAAGTTACTCCTGTCTACAGAAGGTCTAATGTCTATCCTAGATGAAGAAGAGCCTGAATTCCCCAATGAGGAAAACCCTGAATTTAAGCTGGCCTATGAGTTATTTCAACAGAAAAACTCTAAGGCCAAACTCCTCGTGTTAAGTTCTTTGGAAAATACCATCTTTGATTCTGTTAAGGATCTGTTCTTGACCAAGGATATGATGGCGGAGTTGAGGGAGATGTATGGGAGAGAAGAAAGACATGTCCATCATCAACTGGTGACACTCCTCCATAGCACGAAGATGGCTCAAGGAACTCCAGTTATAGATCATGTGATGAAAATGCGAAACTTGTTCCAAGAACTGGAGAACCTTGGGACATACTTCAAGCTGAATTATAAGACGGATGTCATCTTCTACTCTTTGCCTCATGAGATCTACGAATCGGTTATTGTTAATTATAACATGAATAAACTCTCCGTCGAACTCCCTGAGCTGGGCAACATGTTGCAAGAGGTGGAAGCTGCATCCAAGAAGCAGAAAGTGGAAGTCTTGACTATAGAGGACAAGTCTTCTTCCTCCAAGCCTAATGGCAAGAAGAAGAAGAAGAAGGCTGACAAGGGCAAAAACCCCAAGGTCGGTGCTAAGGGAATTCAGAAGAATAAGGGCAAGGAGACTTGTTTCTATTGCAAGAAGGATGGACATTGGAAGAAGGAATGTCGTGCTTTCCTGGCTGCTCAGAAAAAAAAAGCAAGAGAAATAGGAAGAAGGTATTTCTGAAACCTTAGTCCTTTATGAGTCTAATTTGTCAGAGGAACCTACTAACACATGGTTAGTGGACTTAGGGTCTACTGCCCATATTTGCAACTTGTTGCAGGGGTTCAAGCTGACAAGAAGGCTGAGTAAGGATGAAGTTTGTTTAATAACGGGTATGGGTGCTGAGGCCATTGGAGATTTCACTTTAGTTTTTAGTAGTAGTACTTTAATTTTGAGATATTATTTTTATGTTTTCCTATTTAGGAGGAACATTGTTTCTGTTAGTAGGCTTGTCAAGGATGGTTACACTTTCCTTTTTGGTAATAAGTTAACTATTCGATTTAATAATTCTTTTATTGCTTCTGACCTACTAGATAACGGATTATATCTCTTAAAATCGGTACTAGAGGTAAATGAGATCTCCAATAATTCTATAAAAATAAAATCAGCCCAAGATAATTCAACATATCGTTGGCACTTGAGGTTAGGTCATATTGGAGTAGAAAGGATAAACAGGTTGGTGAAGGATGGACCTTTGGATTCATTGAAGGTAGAACCTTATCCAACCTATGAGTCATATCTACAAGGAAAGATGACCAAGAAACCCTTCTCTAACAAGGGAAGAAGAGCTGAAGCTGTGTTAGAATTGATACACTCTGATGTGTGTGGACCCATTAACGTTCAGGCGAGGTATGTTACGAATACTTCGTAACCTTCACTGATGACTACTCTCGCTATGGTTATATATACTGAATGCACCGCAAGTCGAAAACCTTTAACAAATTCAAGGAATTTCGAGCGAAAGTTGAAAAACAGTTGGGTAATAGCATCAAGTGCCTCCGATCTGATCGAGAAGGAGAATACTTATCAAATGAGTTCAGGGACTATCTGAAAGAAGCTGGGATTATAACTCCGTTGACTGCCCCAGGAACACCTAAATAGAACGGAGTTTCAGAAAGGAGGAATCGAACCTTGTTGGACATGGTTTGGTCCATGTTAAGTTATTCAGAACTGCCATTGAGTTTTTGGGGTTTCGCACTGGAAACTGCCATCTATATACTGAACAGGGTACCAACAAAGTCTGTGACCAAAACACCTTTTGAGTTGTGGTATCGGCGTAAGCCTAGTCTTCAACATCTTAAGGTGTGGGGTTACAAAGCACATGTAAGGAAACAACAGACAGATAGATGCTATTTCTTGGGATACCCTAAGACTACAATAGGCTACTTCTTCTATGATCCTGTTAATCAGAAAGTCATAGTTAATAAGTATGCGACATTTCTTAAGGATGACATGATCTCACCAAGATCCGATCCAGTGGTCATTAAAGAAATAACTAATGACCAAGTGCCCTCTGCGCTGACAGAAATTTCAGTTGACGTACCCACAGTTGAGCAACAACCTCAAGAGCCTAGAAGGAGTGGGAGGTCTATCAGACCACCAACTCGTTTGAACCTTCTCATTGAGGAG
Organism: Telopea speciosissima; assembly: GCF_018873765.1. Taxonomy (NCBI): domain Eukaryota; kingdom Viridiplantae; phylum Streptophyta; class Magnoliopsida; order Proteales; family Proteaceae; genus Telopea; species Telopea speciosissima. The sequence continues at coordinate 28,342,479 of NC_057920.1, forward strand.
GATCAAAAGGTGGAAGAATTCCACATGGTGTCTGATTGTTCAGGCACAGATCCTTATACTTACGCTGAGGCTCTTAAGGATGTTGACTCAGTGAAATGGCAGGAAGCTATGCGTAGTGAAATAGATTCCATGGATTCTAACCATGTCTGGACTCTTAAAGATCTGCCGCAAGGGGTAAAACCCGTTGATTATAAATGGATCTATAAGAGGAAGAGAGGTGTGGATGGAAAGGTGGAACGTTTCAAGGCAAGATTGGTGGCAAAGGGATACACTCAGAAAGAGGGTATTGACTACGATGAAACCTTCTCACCGATAGCAATGATTAAATCCATTCGGATTCCATTGTCAATTGCTGCATACCATGATTATGAGATCTGGCAGATGGATGTACAAACCGCTTTTCTTAACGGTTATCTTGATGAGGTCATATACATGAATCAGTCAGAGGGTTTTGTCTCTCCAGGGGAGGAAAACAAAGTATGTAGGTTGTTGAGGTCCATTTATGGACTAAAACAAGCTTCCAGATCATGGAACATCCGTTTTGATTAAACTATCAAGGAATTTGAGTTTGAACAAAACATTGATGAACCATGTGTGTGTAAGAAAATCTGTGGGGGTGCTGTCTGTTTCCTTATCCTATATAAGGATGATATACTACTCATTGGGAATGATGAGGAGTTACTTTCATCTGTAAAGATGTGGTTATCCAAAACATTCTCAATGAAAGATCTGGGTGAAGCCAGCTACATCCTAGGAATTAAACTTGTGAGAGATCACAAGAAGAGGATGTTGGAATTGTCACAATCCACCTACATTGACAAAGTGCTTGAAAGGTTCAACATGCAGGATTCGAAGAGAGGTAATGTGCCTCTCAGACATGGAATCGATCTATCCAAGTCACAAAGTCCTCAAACTCCTGAGGAAATTGAGACTATGAAGAGAGTTCCTTATGCTTCTGCAGTAGGAAGTCTGATGTATGCCATGTTGTGTACCAGGCCAAATATTTGTCATGCTGTAGGGATTGTGAGTCGATATCAATCCAATCCAGGACAAGAACATTGGACAGCTATCAAGGGGATCCTCAAGTACCTGAGGGGGACCAAAGATTACTACCTTGTATATGGTTGTGATCAGTTGTCAGTAGTTGGATATACAGATTCGAATTTCCAAACTGACAAGGATGACAGAAAGTCTACCTCTAGGATGGTTTTTATGATTGGTGGGGGTGCAGTGATTTGGAGGAGTGCCAAATAGAAGTCAACAGCTAATTCCACAATAGAAGGTGAGTACTTGGCAGCTAGTTAAGCAGCCAAGGAAGGTGTCTGGCTCAAGAAATTCTTGACAGACCTAGGGGTGGTGTCTGAGCTAGTGGAGCGACCCATATAATGGTTATGTGACAATAAGGGAGCTATAGCACAAGCGAAGGAACCAAGAGCTCATCAGAGGAACAAGCATGTGGAGCAAAAATATCACTTGATTCGTGAAATTATTCAGCGTGGTGACATAGCCATAGTTAAGGTTGACACTGCAGATAACTTATCTGACTCCATGACTAAGGCATTGCCTCCTGGTGTTTTTGAGAAACATGTTGGGAATATGGGGGTGAAGTTCATGGGTGACTGGCACTGATGTACAAACTCCTTCTATTTGAATTAATAAATTTTGATTAGCATGTTCATTTGTTGAGCTCAGTTATTGTCCATAGGTATTCATACCTAAAATTGTTCACCACTGGGGATGGGACTGGACATCTCGTCCGGCATGGTGGTCACATTGTGTGTGCTTAGGAAGGTTATGTTTTCCAAGACACAAATGTGAGTGTACATTTGGTGTGTACATTGGACTGGATCACTAGAGAATTTCACATGTGGTGTACTGTCAGTTTATAAAGAAAATGAGATTCTCTTAAGTAGTTCATGATTGGTCCCTTGACCTGAGGGGTCCTTATCGTTGCATTCATATGTTGAGAGTTTTGGTGTACCAACGGTTGATGTCTCTCTCTGACTATATATCGGTGCACTGGATTCTCAATGTCTGACTGTATTCGAAAGAGATGCCCAACATGGAACCCACAGCCCATACATTGGGAGTATGTTGCGAAGAGTATTCTATACAGGATTGGACACAAATCTGGTTCCGGTAGCATTTTCAAAGTGTTTTGAAATGCTTTTAGATATATATATATATACAAAACATTATCTATTTTCTTGAACATTTTGTTTGAAATGTTTTTCCTCAGTCCAATCAAGATAATTGAATCTCTCGATCGGAGTATCAGTTCATTGAGGTTTGACAGTCTCATGCACATGCCTTATATTGAACCATGCAACATTGTTTTGTGGGGGACTGATGCGTGTTTTAACTACTTACCTTGGACATTGGTTATTACATCTGCTTGGCATCTTCGGTGTTAAACATCTTAGAAGCTGAGTGGAATCCCATTGTGATCCTACCCCTTTCCTTCCGGTTCCATTCATTTACGCAGTAACGGTTGATCATGGCTTCTTTTTCATGATCTTTTTGTAAGATTGGATCTTACAGTAGGATGGAGGAGATTGTTAGAAAAGGAAACTTATTAGGTGAATATTGGATATTCAACCCAATATTTGATTCCCCTAGCAATGCATATCTTTCCTTGTGGAAAAAGATTAGATGGGCCTGCAATTGTGTCCCAATAGGAAACTCAATATGCCTTGCCTATGTGAGCTACCAAATTGGGATTGTGTGAGGTGCAATTCATATTTAATTATGGGATTGCAAAGTCACACACAAGGAATGCACAAGGCACCCAAATCGTGGAGCTCCCCCTCTCCCTCCTAAACCGTTTTCTCCTTCCCCTCTCTTAGTGTTTGATCTTAGAGATAGTCTAAGCTTTTGTGCTCTTGGAAGTGTGGAGGAGATAGCTTGACCGTGTGGGGAACTCAAAGCTTGCGTGGTGTGTGGAACGATCATGAAAGGGCTATCATCTATTGGAGGTCTTGCATTTGTGAGGCTTAGGTAATAATCGATCCCTGCATTGTTCTGTTATTGAATGACTTTTCCCATCGATATCTTGATCTTGTATTCGCTTCCGCATGGATCGCACTTTGGATGCTAACAAATAGTTTTTGCAACTTGTGTAAAAAGGATATGGAATCTAATTGGCATATGCTTTTATCTAGTGAATTTAGTTAACACATTTGGGCAGTAGGACCATTAGGGCTGAGAACTAAGTTCCTTAGTAATTTTTTGTTAATCCACTTGTTTAATGATTTGATTGCTTTTCTCTTTGTAATAAAATATGGGCTTTGGGCCCAACTTGATCGCCCACATGGGGGGCAGATCGCAGGCCCAAGACGAGAGAGGGAGGAACGACCGATTCCTTCCCCCCCCCTCCTTATCCCTTGTTTAGATTCCCAGAGGGAATCAGATTAGTGGGGGGTGCCAAAGGGGTTTAGCCTATAAATATGTTATTTGGCTCAAACTCTAAAATGGGAACACAATTAGATTTCTCTCCTCCCTCTTCGAGTTCTGCGGTTTCCTAGGGTTTCCATCTTGGCCTAGGGTTTTGTGTTGTGGATTTCTCAAGGTGAGAAACCTATCGAGATCGTGGTGCTTTGTTTGTGTGCTCGTAACTGCAAGCCGCATTCGATCGTCCCTTCCGCTGCGTTTCCACTCCATTCAGGTAAGGTCTAAACCTCTGTGTTTAATGGAATGGAATATTTATATGCTAACACTCTTTAAAACTCTAATTAAAGATGTCTTCTCAATTTCGGCTATTACTTTCTATATTCTTAGGTACACTAAGAATCAGGTGGTATTTCGAAAGTTGAATCCTAATCCTTTGAAAACCCTTCAATTGATGGTTTTCTTGAGGAGTCGGATCTTTGTTTACATATTCTATGGTCAATTGGTTCCAAGGATTATTATGTGTGGATCATTTGATTATTATAGCTTATAGAAACAATGATTGCAAAACTGGGATTCACAAACCAAAAGCATCTTTCAACAGCAGAAAAAGCAAAGATAAAAAGAGGTAGACGTGTGGACGGAATCGAAAGAAATAATAGACTGGTTGCATCAAGGAAACTTGCAGAATTGGTCATGGGATATTTATGTATTGTTACTGGATAAAGTTAGTACTATGAATTCTTTTAAATCTATAAATTATGTAAGATAGGTAGATCTATGGGTATGCTTTGCTCGGTTTCTGGCTATAAGGACCTGAATAGGTAAGTTAAACTATATGATGTCAGAGGTTCTTCTTACCCTTCATATAATTAAGGGTGGTATATGATTCTCATAACAAAAACAAAAACAAAAAAGTAAGTTCCCCCAAACATGTATCTCATACATACAAAAGTAAGTTAAAGCTAAGATAGTGTTTGGTATTTATTATTGGAATGCATTCTAGGACGATTTTGCATTTTCGAGCAATAAATACAACTATTTTTATCATCCGAGAATGCAAAATCGACTTGGAATGCATTAATTCTAATAATGCATACCAAACACTGTCTAAGTGTTATTCATTATGTTACGTGTAGGATGGTTACATAATTTTCATTCTCTCTCTCTCTCTCTCTCTCTCTCTCTCTCTCTCTCTCTCTCTTTTGGAGGTAAAGGTGTATAAAATAAATCTAAATGGGGGTAACCAAACAACGGCTTTAGCCCTATAACAAAAAAGAAAAAGAAATTAAGCGAACTATTCATTTTTCTTCCTTGCCCCCTCTTTAGTTCTGAAAATATGATCAAATACAACATAAATAAATTTGTGGGAAGAATATATATATGTTTTAAAATTTGCAAAGAGTGAAGATAAAAGTATCTACACGTTTCCAGTTTTGGTAATTGAGTGACAATAAGAGAGAATTTAAGAATCCAAAGTGCAAAATGAAATAAGAGAAAAAGATTGATACACTGCCCTTGTACAGATTCCTTTAAACCTTCCTCAAACAATAAACAGTGGGACCCATACTTAAATTTTTTCTCTCATATTCTCACCATGTCGGCCCCATATGGATGATGCCCATTTCCAACCCCTTGTTGGTTGTGGTGTGTAGATTCCTTCTTACTCTACTCTCATAGCAAATCAGTTGACCAAAACCACATTAGATCATAGTAGGACCTACTATATGATCAAGTCTTTCTGGTTAGAACAACCCCTTTCCACTCTATGACCTTGTGAAAGTTAAAAATTTATAAAAGTTGTTCTACTATGATCTTAAGTCTTTGTAGTTAGACCAACCCCTATTCCACTCTACGACCTTAGAAAATTAGAATTAGGGGCAGTTTTCATACATAGTCATGTATCATGAATGGTCTACATTTCAACCATTCGATAAGAATATCTGATCCATATGATAATCAGAAATTCATATAGTGTGGATTAGGTAACGACCATTATTCATACAAACAAAACTTTTACCAAAAAGTTAAAGCAACCTCCAACTCTTTTTGGGAAGCAGTTTTCTGTACAGGAGTGTGGCCTACGCCAGCACTCCCATTTGTCTATCTCTCTTCTTCTTAAAACAAGGGGGCAGAGGTATCTTTTCACATGAGGAATATAAAGATAGACTCATGGGAATGCTGGCGTAGGCCACACTCCCGGACAGAGATCTTTTTCCCATTCTTTTTTTAGTGGAAAGAGATAACCTTCAAGTTCAGCTCGTGTAAGGTTGGACATAGGTGTGCAAGTTTGGCCCTGACACCCCGTACCCGCCCTGAGCCCGAATAGGGCTTGGGTTGAGATACCCTAGCCTTGAGGGCGGGTCAGGGTTGGAAATTTATGGCCTTGAGTCAAGGCTAGGCCGGGCCAAGCCAGGGTTGAGACCTCGGACTGAGCTCAACCCGGCCCAACCCGACCCCACCCCCCATTGTCAAGGACAATCAGGGTCAACCCATCCCAATCCTGAGGGTAAGGTCAGCCCGGCCCGACCCTGAGGGCAGGTCAGGGTATGATTTTTCTGGCCTTGAGTTAGGGTCGGGCTGAGCCTGGGCCTATCTAAGGCCACTCATGGTTGAGTTGGGGTTTTGAAAACCCCGGCCCAACCAGACCCTATTGTAGCCCTAGCTAGACACATCGGTGGTGTATCGTAAGCTAACACCCATGTCTCTATCTCTTTTTTCCTTTTTTGAAACAACCTCCCTGCCCCTCTAGGATGATATCCCATCCTGCGCATCCAATGGTACCACCCCACATAGTCAGGATGAGAGAGAAATCAACTTTAAAAAAACTCATGTAAGAAGGAAATTACACTAGGGATCCGAAAATTTATTATGGAAAAGAAGGTTGCCAAGTTGTGTGACCCTTCCCCTAGCGTGGGGCCAATGGGAATGCATGCACATGCATCCTGTAGGGGGTTGGGGTGGTCATTTCACCCTCCCTAGCTATGTCTAGGTGCAGGGGTAAAGGTGTCAATTGGTTCAGTTCCAGTTATTCGGTGCTGTTTACATTTTGACAAGGTGAAATCAAAATTGAACTACATAGGAATGAATCAAGATCAGAATCGTTTTGCATTCAGTCTAGTTTTACAGGTTTCTATTCGGTTTTCATTATCTAATTTACATGCAGTTTGTAGTGCTAGTTTAGGGAAACGATAACAAAGACAACCTCAACTTTTCAAACCTTATATATTCTCGTGTTTCTCCATTCTCTCCCGCTCTTCCCCACTCATCATGTTTCCCATACTTATGTGATTTAAAAAAATATTTCCCATCTTCATCCGTCATTTTCTGTCATTTTCCTTTTCATGTTCTTTGTCTTCCCTTTTTTTCCTTCTCCACTCTCACATGACAAATAAACTATTTCTTCAATTAGTAGATAATGTTTTGTTAAATATGATCCATCATTTTCAATCCGTACTTGAACAAATTTACAAAACACCCCCTGAAAATGGGTCGAAACTCGGATCACCCCTTGAAATTTGAAAATACTCAGATCACCCCCTCTACACTAACGGTGTTAGTTTGCTGTTAGTTATTGATGTAAAAGGACTATTTTACCCTTGTACTAAATCATTAGAATAAATTTACAATACTACCCTTCCTTCATCTTCAACCTAAAATACCCCACCCCTTTCCTTGCAACTCCGCCACCACCGCCTCTACTTTGCCCTAGCTCCGCCAGCCCATGCTCGATCTCTTCGTCATCTTCTTCCTCTCTGCCTGAACCTTTATTTCCTTGGCTGCATGGATTTCCCAATTTCCTCTCGTCTTCTCCGTGGGATGAGCAGGCCTGAAGCTGAAAACCAAGGTTCTGAGATCGAACAATTTTCGGCCAAAAATCTCATTAACAACAACAACAACTGCATAACGGTGGTAATCCCTTCTCGATAGAGAGGGAAAGACTGGCAGATTTGATTCCCAGCATTCTCATGACTTCTTCAGCGGCAAAACTAATTTCAGGATAATCTCTTTGGACCAATACGAACGGAAACATAATCGCCGATGCTGCCATCGATGGCCCAATTGATCTGATTCTAATTAGAGCCCGGGCACATGTTTGCTATTGTCGCTGTTGCAAAGGATTTAACATTGGAGAATATTGGTTCCGACTCAAATTTGAAGGCTGTCAATGGCCGATCATAATAAGAATTGCGTCTGAATATCGATAGCAGAGAAGAGTAATTACATCTGAAACTAATAAGGGTAGGAGTAATTTTGGGTGGATAGTAGTGATGAGCTTTTGTTGTTAGAGAAGGGATAGAAATGATGATGGACTTCAAACTGATGAGCGCCATTAATTCCCCCCGGACCTTCTTCAAATTCAAGAACCTTCATGTTGCAGAGTCGTTGGACAGGAAAGGGAGGGCTAGGGCAAAGCAGAGGTGGGCAGCACCGGTGCTGCCAGGGCGAAGCAGAGGCGGTGGATGATTTCAGGGATGATTTCAGCTCTTCTTTTTTTTTTTTTTTTTTCCCTCCGGTGAACTCCTTGAGATTGAGTTGCAGGTGTTTGACCAAAAAAAAAAATTTTGCAGGTGTTCTTCTTGCTGAAAGATGAGTTCAATAAACTAGACAATCTTGAATCTTCCTTCAAGCCCAGCTAGGGGTGCAAGTTTGGCCCTACCGGCCCGAACCCGCCCTGGCCCGCCTTGAGCCCGAACAGGGTCTGGGCTGAGATATTTGGCCCTGAGGGCGGGTCAGGGCTAGAAACTTCTGGCCCTGAGTTAGGGTCGGGTAGGGTTAGGGTTGAGGCCTCGAGCTAAGCTTGGCCTGGCCCGGCCTGACCCTGATTTAAGTTATACTATAAAATATATATTGATATAATTTATACATTATGAACTTTAAATTTCACCCACATTTTTTTATATAATATACTATATATGAAGACAATAAGTGTTATAATATAATTTATTATATTGTTATTTTATGTAAAATTAATAAGTTTTTCCCAGCCCATTCCAACCCATGCATTTCTTTTCCCCTCCCCATGATAAGGGCCAATTAGGGTCGGGCCTGAGGGCGGGTCAGGGTTGGATTTTTCTGGCCCTGAGTCAGGGTCGGGTCGGGCTTGGGCCCAACTAAGGGGACTTAGGGTTGGGTTAGGGTTCTATAAAGCTCGGCCCAACCCGACCCTGTTGCAGCCCTAAGCCCAGCCATGGTTTCGATCTTGGCTATGGCGGTGGCAACAGGAAGGAGGAGAAGAAGAGCAGCAGAACAGAGAGGAAAGGGTGGAGAAAGAGAGGGGGAGGGGGTAGTGATGATTGCACGGGAAGAGGATGATGTGGGATGGGGCTGCACAGCGGTAATGGTGGCGGAGATGGTGGTGATGGTGGTGGTGGTGGTGGTGGTGGCGGCGGCAGCTGCTGGGGCAATGGTGGTTGTAGAGGAGAGGGAATATTCCCATTCTTTATTTTAATTAAAGAAAAAAAATACATGTTGGGTTTTTAGATCTAAGGGTAAAATAGTAATTTACTTTTCTCAAGGGTAGTTTAGGGTTTTTAAAAAATTTAACTAGCTGACTTCATCAGTTAACTAACGGTAGGGTCTAATTTGAGTATAGGGCTCTAATTCAGGGGGTGATCTGAGTATTTTAAATTTCAGGGGGTGATCTGAGTTTCGACCCATTTTCAAGGGTTGTTTCGTAAATTTCCCTATATATTATATAGTTAGTCCCAAGACATATTTATTTTATGTTTCTATTTGGTTTTTTTGGTTCCTTTTTGATTTAGAAGCGTCAATTTTGCGGTACAAATCAAAATAGAACCAGAAAGAGAATCTATGAAATCAAAATCAGGTCATTTTTCTACAAACGATTTGTTCCGGTTTCATTTTGACGCCCCTAGGTAATGGCCACACCACCTGGCAGCAATCTCCAGCCCGAAAATATATATGGAGTTTTATTCCTACATCGCAGTGATTGAAGCCTTGCCCACATGCCTAGGTCCATTGATGATGGATCATGGACCCATCTATAATATCGGTCCTTGAAATGAACGGCCTAGATCTGCTTTCCAAGCACTCACCCTTGTTGGGAGTACCATCATCAGTAGAATGCATTTGTAGCTTCCAACCTCTCTGGCGGAGCATTCGATCTGTAGGCGGCGCTCTCCTCGAATACATCGACTGGATCTCTTCAAATTTTTCGGGTTGGCTCTGCTCAAAATCATGTTCTTTCTCTTTGCTTCACCACCAATCTCTGTTTCTCCCCATAGTTTCGGAACAAACCCACATTTTTAATTTACAGTGCAAGGTAGTTCTATTTCCACTCTCAGCGAAAGAAAAGCAAGGTAGTTCTGTTCTGCAGTCGATACGAGATCTTTGATTGCCTTTTTGTTTCCTTTAGTTTTTTCTTCTTTCTGGTCGATTGGGTTTGTCTTTTTCTTCTGTAACTGAAATGGGTATCTTTCGTGATCTTTGATTCAGGCTTTTTTTAGTTCAATTATGGATGCTATGATTGTTTGCAAATCCGTCTACTCGCCACCTGTAAGTGAACATTTTTTTATTGTCTATTTTTATGATTGGGAATAGTTTGGATTATGATTGAAGTCGTCAGGAAATGGTCGTATATTACTTTTAATTTGGTTTTCTAGTGAAAAGATTCATATTTGGATTGGATCTTAGTGTGATTGAAGTCGGGAAATGGTTGTCTATTACTTTTAATTTGGTTTTCTAGTGAAAAGATTCCTGTTTGAGATATGAGTGTGAATTCTAAGGAAAATTTATCAAAGCAACGCAATGAGCTGGTCTGAGCTGATACAGATTATGAAAGAAGCTTAAGAATTGGATCTTTGTGAGAAGTTGGACAAGACGTGCTTTTGGTTATTTGCTTGAAAGTATTCTGCTTCTGTTTTCATATTTTTATTGTAAGACATGTTAGCTGGTTCAGATGTGTGCTAGAAGATCAAATGTTTGATTCTCAGGAGGATCTTGATAGTGGAATTCTGCCCGTTCGATTATTTAAAAATTGGTTGCCTTTTTTAACTTTGGATCATAATCTTCATTATTTGAAGTTGACCTGATTAAGAGGTTAACAAGAAGGTCGATACTGTTAGATTTGGTGAGGATTTTGACATTCTGCTGTTTCCTTTGAAAACTTACATCTAGGTGCTTTTCTTTTTCCCCTTCGATTATTTGCAGCTTCGTTTTTTTTTTCCCTTGTGGTTTTTTAAATCCTAATTTGAAATGATTTTTCAGCTTTTCTCCCATCCCCTTTTTCTTGCTTCCTATGCAAATTTATGTATAACTTGTCATCTTTACAAATGAAACTCTTTTCCGTAATTTTTCTCTCTTTTTTCCTAAGTTCTTTTCAGCAAATAAATGAAAGGAACTATATAGTATCTACCAAGAATGGGTTTGAATATTTTGAGGATTTCTATCTTTCTTCTTTCATCTATTTTGGTGCTGGATACTAGCTGTGGTTTTGGGAACGCTGATGCTATGATGAAATTTATAATGTTTTTCTTCTTAAAGGAAGTTATGTTAAACGAAACAATTTTTAATTAAAATCGTGTTCTTTTGTTGGTCCTCTAATATTACTTGTGATCAGTCAAACCAATGGGAAAAAAGAAAAAAAAAAAAAAACAAAAAGATCAGCAGCCTCATGGTGACAGGTCTGGATCTTGACTGGCGGCTAGAGGCTTGATCCTAACTGAATTTCAAGTAATCTCATATGGCTTGTATATGCTAAAGCATCCACCTTGACTTAAGAAACCTGTTTAAATGCCGTGGAATATGCGTTTTTACAATGAGTTAAAAGGTTTTTGTGACAGTTTCAGATCTAAAACAAACAAAAATAGTGTCGCATAAACAAAGAGAGAAGAAGAGAACCAAGAGAGATAAAGAAGAAAGAATAGAAGGGTGAAAAGAAAAAGTGCTAAGGATTGGAGAGAATGGTATTAACCTCCAATCGGTAGTATTATTTGTTTATTTATAATAAAGATATGCAGTAATTACAATACTGCCCTTACTACCGAATCAGTTTGTTGATGCATTGGCCACACTAGCTTCCATGATCAGTATCCCAGAAGGTATTGATATCTGGCCAATAGAGGATCCTGCATATTGTTTGAAGAAGGAGAAGTGGAAAGGTAAGCCGTGGTTTCATGACATCAAGATGTTGGTCAAACAACGGCCTAGGGATAAAACCATGGTTCCCTAGGGAAACCAATTATAAACCAATTAGGGTATTGCACACCCTGGGTTAGCCCATGGTGTCCCATGGGCGCCCCATTTTAATTTTTAGGGTTTCCCATGGTTGCCCATGGGAACCCTGGTGCAACCCTGTTAGGGTTTCTCCTTCCCTCATGTGTCCCACGCAATTATAGAGAACATTAGGGACAGAGAAACAACATCTCTAATCCATCACATGGCAAGAGGGATCCATCCCATACTCGAATGCGCAGTGGAAATAAATCGATTCGAGTTTCTTTCGCATCCCATGAATATAAAAAATTAATAACAATAAACTGAAGGAATTAATAAAGAACTGCTAACCTGGTGAGCCTCAAGTGTTGCTCCTCCAATAGACAGTGGTTCTTCCTCCAGTAAGCGCTCCAAGCAAACAGATCTGAACCTCCAATGGTGCTACCAAGGTTCTTCAAGCCAATCCCAGATGCTCTCAAATTCTTCAGCACAGATCTAGGGTTTCACAAACCCTAACTCTCAAACACAGATGAGAGAAACTAGAAGAAGAAGAAGAGCTCTCAAAGAGGGAGAGAGACCAAAACGCAGAAGAGGGGGCCAGGCAAAAACGTGGAGCACTGCCCCCTCCTACGTTTCTTGATCCTTTTATAGATCTAGGGTTTTAATTAAACCCTGGATGGATTACTTTAATCCCAGTGAGAGTCTCTCTCTCTCTCTTTCTCAGTTTGGCAGTTCTGTTTAAATTCAAAGTGCTTCTAAAAGGGGAAGAAGCAGAATCTAATAGGGAAAGTATTAATTAGCTATTTTATTTAATTATTAATGGATAATTACAATTAGTACCAATTCCATTAATTAAATAAAGAGCCAATTAAATTAGCAAATTCCAAATAACTCCCTATATGATAACTATTATCATATACAACCCCCCCACTAATCAGCACCATCATTATGGAATCTAGGGCACGTACACATGTACTGCCAAACCCCAATCCATAGTACAAGTCTATATACGAGCGTCTGTGCATCTAATCGGGTCCCGCAAAACTCGATAAAATACTTTGTTCAAATAATTATAAATAATGTATCATTTTATGTAAAATAGATTTTTGCAAAACCATTTCCAAAACGGCACTGGATCCAGATTCTGATCCGACTATGCACAGACAGTCTCTATCTTGGTGTTCCCCAATCGGGCAGTGGTGACCGTGTTGGATAACTCCTTCACTCACAAAGTGTTCACGTATTCCCAGAACACCGGCTTTGACTCAGTCATTGATGAACCAAAGAATGCGATCACACTTTGAAGTGACAGGGTTCCCTCAGATACAGGGTGTCGGTGACACATGTCTATCCCTTCCTACATCTGGCAGTAATACATGAGGGAATCGACAAAGTAGATTCTTCGCCAATGCACACATCAAACATGTGAGCACTCGCATTCGTACCCTGACATCACATGTCTAGGCATACCCAATGCGACGACCATATGATAAGGGTGCCCAGCCCAAATCCTAGTCGCGACTACCATTTTAAGTATAACTTACGGACATATAATGCTCAAAAAGTTTATATCGCATGTGATAATATTAAACTAAAATGTATAAAGTTCAATACAAAGGTAAACCGGGTTGAACCGGACCGAACCGGATTTGATGGACACACATATCCAACACAAGACATACCTAGAAGACAAAACCTTTCCTCTTGATGCCACAGCCACAAACTGAAGAATATGTAACCACTCATATGACCTAATAAGCAAGGTTATGATAAGTATACACATGTGGTACAACACCTTAACTCTTAACACACTCTCTCAAGCCGGAGCACAAATATCACCTATGCCCAGCTTAGAGTACCCTTGAAGAACCACATTTTTAAACAAGGCCTTAGTAAACAGGTCACCAAGCTATTAAGCAGAGCTAATAAATGAAGTGGAGATCAACTTTCTCATCACAACATCATAAACAAAATAGCAATCAACTTCAATATGCTTATTTCTTTCATGAAAAATTGGATTAATGGCAATAGAGATGGCAGCTTGGTTATTACAATACACGTGAATATACTTATTAGTTGAAATACCAGGCCCTTGAAGGAAAGACATCAACCACATCAATTCAGCTGCAATATGAGTCATGACTATATACTTAGCTTCAACACTGGACCTAGCTAATGTAGTTTGTTTTTTACTCCTTCAAGCGGCGAAGTTACCACCAACAAACGTACAGTAATCAGTGGTAGACCTCCTATCATCTTTAGCACCAGTCAATCAGCATCGGAGCACCCTTAAGATATTTGAGAATGCGACCATGCAGCCTCCCAGTGAACCTACATACGCAAGTCCATGAAGTATCTTATAATACCTACTGCAAAAGATATGTCTGGCCTAGCCACAGTGAGATAGATAAGGTTACCAACCAGTCATCAATACTGATGCTTTTCTGAAAATTCTTTTCCACCATAGGTCGCAAGCTTCTGATGAGGATCCATGGGAGTATCAATGAACTTAGAGGCTAACATACTAGTCTCAGACCGGAAATCAAGACATACTTCCTCTGAGAATAATAGCCTTTTTGCTTTGAACAAACTCATTACCTAGAAAATATCTGAGGGCACCTGATCATTCATCTGAAAATTTTGCTGCATATAAGCTTTGATATCTTCAATTCCTGACAAATCATTACCAGAAAGAATAATATCGTCAACATAAACCACCAAAATAGATCAATTAGACTTATAAAAACTCATCTAATCAGTGTTTATAGTACAATAAAATTCTTGTGTCTTTTATGATGAACCCATGTGTTTTGCACTTTTGTTTATTTCAAAATATGCTACATGGTTGCATAAAAAAATGCTAGATGGTCTATGGTTTGCTTATGTCTTGTCTTCTTAATTTCTATATGCAAGGGCTTATTTGTGGGGCGAGCTGTAGGAATACGGAGCTCACAATGTAGCTTTATGGTGGGTAGCCCGGTTAGTTTTCCTAGGCAGAGAGCTCAAGCTGTTCATGTGAGCCGGAAGTCAAAGAAACGTGGGGGAGCACTAAGTGCTACATGTCGAGATGATAAGATTCTTGTAGCCAATAGAGGAGAAATTGCAGTCCGTGTGATTCGAACCGCTCATGAAATGGGGATACCTTGTGTTGCAGTCTACTCAACCATAGATAGGGATGCACTTCATGTGAAACTTGCAGATGAAGCAGTTTGCATTGGTGAAGCACCAAGTAATCAATCGTAAGTTGCCCATTTTTCCTTGTTACTTTTTTTTTTACCCTATTTTTCAAGTTGTCAACATAATCATCTTAACAGCATTGCCATCACCACTATCATCTTTCTTGTTTCCTGTAACATACGATTGAATAATTGCTGCCTCAAATATCAGTGGAGATTTCTTATGATCTTGGATTTTCATCAACGTAGGTAGCGATGGTTTTGGTACTAATATCTTATTGATGAATCATATTTATTCATTGTTGCACTAAATGCTGTACAAAACTGTTCAATTTTAAAAATTTCTTAACTTGCATATTGATGTTTTCTTTCCATAAACGTCTTCTTCCTCCCTCAGGGGCCCCAATAAAAAAATTGACTTACATGTTTTCTTGAATCCTGATATAAATGATTATATTTCTTTTTGTTCTTATAGATATTTGGTGATCCCAAATGTTCTTGCTGCTGCAATTAGCCGTGGATGTACAATGTTGCATCCTGGATATGGCTTCCTATCTGAGAATGCAGTTTTTGTTGAAATGTGCCGAGAGCATGGAATTAACTTTATCGGGCCTAATGTGAGTATTCTAACTGAAGGCATATAAAAATTATAATATAATTTTGTTTTATTGAAGATTGGGTTGTTTGCAGAAAGTAAGCAATTCCTTCATTTATGCACTTGACACTGCCCCATTTACAGTGAAGTTTTCATTAATTGTGGGTGTCTCCCCCAGAAAGGAGGAAAATGGAAAGAAAAGTGTTAAAGTATTGAAGTTTAATGTAATGTGAAGGAGCAACTTAAGCTATCTGATGTTGTTTGAATTGATGGTCTACCAGCAACATGGCCTTCTACATAGTTGCATGTAGAGCTCAATTGATGGGTCTCACTTAGTCACTTGGATCGTAACTTTTGTATTTGATGAAAATAAATTTAAAGAACTGAATTTTAGAATTTATGTGCTTGTGCCATAATCAATTCCTAAATATTCAATGTGCTTCTGTATATGAAAAAGATAAACCAAATTTGATTGCATGAAAGTGTTTATAGTTTGTCAAGGAGACGAAGCGACCCAAAGCGCTGGCCAAGCGCCTAGCCAACACCTAGGCAACCTAGGCGTGCATGCTTTGTATTATTGATGCCATAATGAGATCTATTATGCTTTTATGTAATATAATCAATTTAATATATATGTATCAATGCAATATGATATAATTATGTTAGTAATGGCCTAATATGAGAAATCCAACATATAATAAACGAAATATAGAATAAGCATATTCATCAAAAAACAAAGCAATAAAGAAACAGAAAAAGAATCACTTTAGTATTACACATGCCCATAAAATAGTCAAAAAAAGTATCACTTAAATATAACACAAAAAATAATAAAAATATCAACCCAACAAATAAGGTGTCCGCCTAGGTCACAAGGCAGCCCAAGGCGACGCCCAGGCAACCAAGCTTTCCAAAAAATCCAAGATTGCTTAAATCTGATTTATATTGAAGGAGTTATGTTCCGGTCAAAGTTAATTTGGTGTGCGTGAATGCTGTCAAAATGGCTTTGAATGAAAATAATTTTTTAGACATCAAAACAAATGAATACTTTACCGCATTTTTGGTTTTTAGTAATGTTTTATCATATTAAGATTTATGGAATTTATAGATTGGAGAAAAACCCCAGCATTAGAAAGTTGAAAATTTCACCTACCGCCGAAAATCCTGTTTTTGTTTTTGAACTGGGGGGTTGACTTTTTATCCTTTTGGAATTTAATTTTTTTAAATATTTATTGGATTCAAATAGAGGGTATTTGCTTATTTATGAATAATATCTTAAGTAAATGAAATATAAAAACATTTACTTAAATGATATTAGGCATAACTAAGTGTTTGTCCTGGTTTTTTGCCATAGTTGTCAGGCGGCAAGGCGACCTAAGGCGGTGGAGGGGCGTCTAAGCAGTTAGGCGCCTAAGTGTTATTTTTTATTTCCCCTCTTTTCTAATATTATTAGTATGCTACAATATGTACCTTATATCATAAAAAATCAACATTAAGCCACATCAAGTCATAAAAAATCAATATTAAGCAACATCAAGTAATCAAAAATCAATATTAAGCCACATAAAGTCATCAAAAATCAGCATAGAACTAGAAGACAGCAGAACTGAAGAAGCAAGCTATTGGAAGTTTTAAACAATCAAAACAATTTGGTTTATGCTGTTCTTTAAAAATATGATCTTATCAATAAGTAATTAAACTACTCTCGATTTAGAGAAATGTTCTTGTTCTCTAAGAAGTTTGTCTGATCAAATGATTTTATTTTTACATGAGACTTTTTGTATTGGGTAGAACACAAAACCAACTTTCCAACAAATCCAAACTTGCTTAAATCTGATTTATATTGAAGGAGTTATGTTTCGGTCAAACCTTATTTGGTGTGCGCGAATGATGTCAAAATCGCTTTGAACGAAAATATTTTTTTAAATATCAAAACAAATGAATATTTTTACGCACTTAGGTTTTTAGCAATGCTTTACCAAATTAAGATTTATGGAATTTTTAGATTTGAGAAAAAACCCAACATTAGAAAGTTGAAAAATTCAACTATCGTAAAAAAATCCAGTTTTTGTTCTTGAACTGGGGGGATTGACTTTTAATTCTTTTGGAATTTTATTTTTTAACTATTTTTATTGGATTCAAATAAAGAGTATTTGCTTATTTATGAATAATATCTTAAGTCAATGAATTTTCATTTACTTAAATGATATTTGGCATAAATAAGTGCCAGAACCTGGTCCGATATCAATTAAACCAGTGCGAGGCGCCCTGCAATAAAGCGGTAGTCGCCTAGGCCCCCTATAGATCCGCCTGGACGCCTAGGCGACACCTTGACAACTATGTTTCTGGCATAAATAATATTTTGTCCTAGTTTCAAGCTAGGTTTCCTCAAGTTTCGATGGGCATGAGTGTCGAAACTTATGAAATATGGGTTGTTTCGGTCAAAACAAGTCGAAACCAGTGACTTTTTAAAATCCATCCACATCTCATCTCGGTTTCTTGCGAAACTGAAATATCTCGGTGGTTTTGACAGGTTCGGACCGAGTTCTCTTTCCATGGGTTCAACTGAACTTATGGTTCAAGATTAGTTCAAATCAGACTTAATTTCAAGTCCCCTATGGGCTATATGGGTCATGAGCTTAGTATTTTTGGTGTTTTTTTTTAATTGTAATGGGTCAAATCTACAAGCCCAAGTATAAGGGATTTGAGTTCTATATAGGATTAAGTTTTAATTTCTATTTTGTCGTAGTTCTAGTCTTCTAGAGACTTTCTAAATTCTGGTTGTAAAGGATTCCTCCTTCCACACATGGGGGGTTTCCTATTTTTCTTATTACATTGAGGTTACAAATAAAGATTAGGGGACCACACTACCCCACAACTTGAACAACTTGTTAGCTCTATGCTCGCTGATGTTCTGTGAGATTCAGAGTGCTATTGTGAGAAGCGACAGCAACAGCAACCTTGATGAGATGCTGGTCGAGTTCTAGGTGGGAGGCCTAGACCGTATCTCTTTTTTTCTCTATCTTCTAGTTTTCTTCTTCTTCTTCTTCATTCAATCAAGGCTCGCCCTTTTGTTTTTTCTCCATTCCCACGCAGGTTAGTTCTCTGTTTCTGTTTTGTTTGCTGTTAACTAACTTTTGTTAGTCTTCTTCTCAGTATTCCAGTTCAGAAACTACTGTTGATACTGCCATGTTTCTCTCCCATCGATCCTACAACCTGTTGGCAGCCTACAGCCAACTCTAAAGTCTTGTGGCAGCAACATACTTGCTTAGAACTCTAATTTTCTGCTAGTTTCTATTTCCTGTCTCAGTTACTAAAGTGTTTCCTTGGTTGCTAAATTACTCCGTGCTTCTGTTCTGGTGTTTCACTTACTATTCCTTGATTTAGTTATTAAATTTTTGTAGTTACTAGATCTCAGTTTCTAATTTCATCAACTTATTATTTTGGTAACCTTTTGATTTCTCCAAATTTAACCATTGGATTAACTCCAAACTTTGGAATGTCTATCGTTGTACCTCTAGGCCATACGGTTCTGGGTTTCTTTTGGAATCCTAACCTAAACCTTTAGAAGGTCTAGAATCCCATTACAATAAAGTACACATTATCTGTTTTTGTCTTACTTGTCTTGAAACGTTTTGATTGGCAAACACACCTCTGTAGTTCTCACTTGTCGCTCACCCGCTCTCTTATTTTGTCAATCAAAACTATGCAATTGGCAATAAGATATATGATGGAAAATCCTTCTGTATATTCGTAGGCAACTCATCAATACTAATACAGAAAGATATGCCCCTTACGTTGACTCTTTGTGTACGCCTATTAAATGAAATTTGACTAGTTACCTTAGCTATCTCTCTCCTGCATGTGGTTGTGTTATATCATTGGAAATACATCTGTTACTTCACACAAGGGGAAAGTTTTGGATCCCATCACCTCTAACTATTCACCAGCTTTTTTGTCCAAAAATACAATAGAATAGAGGAAGTAATATAGCTTCAGTTATTGATATCCCCAATCAGATCTAAATTGATTTCTTGAGACTTTACGTTGGTGGTATAGTATATATTTTTATAATCACTCCTGCATGATTATTAGGTTTTAGAGGCTTCCTGTATTTGTTAAATTTTCCTATTAGTAGGAACTTGCTATCCTTCTTTTCTTCACTCCCTCCAATTATTTTGCAAAGTCTAAGAACTTGCACGTCACATCTTGCAGCCTGAGAGCATTCGGGTTATGGGGGACAAATCTACTGCCAGAGAGACAATGAAGAAAGCTGGTGTTCCAACTGTACCAGGAAGTGATGGATTGTTACAGGTATCATATTAGATAAATCTCCAGAGATATTTGACCTCTTTTTATACTTCATCTCATTGTCAATCAATATTTCTTTTTCTTAGTTCTAAAGAGAAAATTAGGAGAGAGTTCTTGGACAATATTTTACTGTACAGGTGATACTAAAGGAGATCTACATAGACATCTTGATTCTACAATAAATATTTATTTTGAGTTCAGTTCTTTTATATGTAATATCTTTTGCAATTACAGAGTACAGATGAAGGTATCAAGCTCGCCAATGAGATTGGTTTTCCTGTGATGATCAAGGTATACAATCCGTTTCCTTTAATTCTTTTCTCTATTCTGTGTTACATATAACGGATGAGGAGCTAAATTAAGGTAGTTTGCTAAATAATGTTGCCAATATTTTAAACACAATTTTTCATTACAGAGCTTTGAGTATAATATTGTTTCCCTTTATAGAGTTCATATTGCCTAAACCTTTTGGGTGAACAATTCAACCAGTTATGTAAGCCCAAGGCTTTTT
This sequence comes from Telopea speciosissima, assembly GCF_018873765.1. Taxonomy (NCBI): domain Eukaryota; kingdom Viridiplantae; phylum Streptophyta; class Magnoliopsida; order Proteales; family Proteaceae; genus Telopea; species Telopea speciosissima. The sequence goes on from NC_057920.1 coordinate 28,362,637, forward strand.
GTTTCTCTGTAGATGAGTTAGAGGATATTAATTACGAGAAATCTCTTATATTTTCATCGTTCTCTAATTTTCTAACATTGTTACAATTCTTTGAACATCAAATGATCAGTATTTTTTTTTTCCATGTGTAAGTCACACGATGCAAACACCCTCATGGAGTAATTTTTTGTGTTCTACTCATTTGAGTGACCATTGTATCTAAGAAAAATTCCTGGCTACTGCTATCTAGTCAGTATTTTGCTATAACATGTGGATAATGACTCTGTATATTATTGTGTTAATTTCAGATTTATTTATTTAATTTCTTTTTAACAAATGCGGACTAAAATCCTCACCCATATATTTGCCTCAAACCCTATTTTTTTTTTCTTTCTTTTCCACATAGTCTGCCCATCACTTTTCCTTTATATTTCAGCCTTAAGAGTGTTGAATTTCCTAGGATGTCCTGCATTACCTTCCCTTCCACGTGTGTGTGTTTTCTTATGGGGTTGGTGAGTGATACAAGGTAGCCATATCAAAGTGCAACTTTATATTATATTCATTAACATGTGCATATATAATTGTTAGGAGGTATATTGCCACATTATAAATATTTTGACATAACAGGGTGCTTTCTTGAATTGCATCGTGATGTTACAATGGAGTTTACCTGAACTTATTCTGATTCCTTATTTTTTTTCTGAAGGCAACTGCTGGTGGTGGAGGACGTGGAATGCGTCTTGCTAAAGAACCTGATGAGTTTGTAAAGTTGTTGCAGGTATGCTTTCTGCGAAAGTTTACTACTTCTCAGAAATTTCATCGGTTTCTGGACATCAGTCTGTATGCTTTAAAGGTCTTGCTGTTATGATTTTCATAAGTTGCTTTTCCCAAAGATAAAATAATTTGCATTTTCCTGTTCCTGTAATGACCATTTGCTTGTTCATTTTATATTATGCTTGATGTTGCAGGTTTACAATCTTATTTACTGATGTACTCCACGAGGCTCCTGTATCTTGAATTGCATATTTTAGAGCTATTTATATATTTTGGGAGTAATTTCTAATTGCAATCTGCTCCTGCGTTAATTTTTCATTTTTTTTTGTCATGATGATTTTTGAGATCTTTGTTTTTGATAATTTAGAAATTAATTCAGTTAAAGGTCCACTGTTCTTTCCAATGCCAAAAAAACAGAGGATACATCCCACACCCCCCCCCCCCCCAAAAGAAAAAAGACTTGAAACCATAGGCGACGCCATGGCGTCCAGGCTCCTTGGTCGCCTTGGAAGCCTTGGGCTCCTAGGTGGGGGCGCCTTCCCGCCTAGGCGGTTTCGTCTTCATTTTAGACCCTCTCCAACCATGGTCGCCTTCCCACCTTGATAACTATGCTTGAAACCACATGAAAAAGGATCTCCAGTCTCTTCTATCGTCAGATATGGACATGTCAGAAAATTCGCTAAAAATAGGAGCCCATACAGCAATGCTCTCTTTAGCTTTGGCAGCAAATCTGTATGCAGATTCAGTGCATTTTTTGTTTTTTGGTTTCGGAATGATGTTTTGGTGGGCAAATGGCCATATTTGTCTTCGAAACTTTAAGGGAAGCTTGTTTTAGGCTTAATAAACATATTTAAATCTTCAAATTGAAAAGGAAAAAAAAAACACTCAATTTGGTGTTTTGGATATGCACCCTTGGTTGACAGAAAAAGGCCGAACCCTTAATGTAATATTGCCTATTCTACACACTGTTTGAATGATACGAGACATAATTGGCAACTAAGTAAATTATGCAATAATGGATGAAGACACATAATATTGAATAATTATTTAAGAAATAGTTAAAAAAAATGACAGTTTCTACTACAAACTCCTCCACGTGAAGTGTTCACTATGCATATTACATAGACACCCGACAGTGAACAATACATTAGTCATAGACACCCTACTTCACTAGTTTTCCATGTCCCAACTCCCAACAATACAATCTATCTCTTCGTAGTGATGTGGCAACCCCCAATAGTGTATTCCAGTTGTATTGAGTGATGATGTGGCCAAAAAGTCAAGAAACGAGGTTTTCCCCCTTCTCTGTCGAGTTACTTCGAAATTTCGAAGTGTGCTCTCGAGTTGGTGCTTTTTTATAATATGGAATGTAGTAGTTTTCCGAAATTTTGGCGAGACGGTACAAGTACCGTAATCTCACCGAAATTTCGGTCGAGATATTCTAGTTAGTGCATATTCTGTGTCTCGTACGTAAACTTGTCTCAAGTAGCTCGAGATTCTCGAGTTTTCTAAGATCTAAGCGGTGAGTTTTGGAACTATGTTTTGGACTACCCTCTCATTCCTCTCAAGCTATACAGGCTCCAAATCACAGAAGCAGGAACAAGAAACCAGAGTTTGTTTTCCCTACTGGACATTGTTTGGCTCCTCCAGCTTCAAAGTAACCCATAGAAGGAAGAGGGCATATCATAAAGCAGCCCAAACTTCAAAAAGAGAAGGGATAATGGATTAAAGCATGCGGAACTGACTCAACTGCACCCAAGCAACAAATGCACAATTTGGAAAGTAAAATCCTCTGGGAACCAGATGGTCAATAGTGAGGATTCTGTCCTCCACAACAGTTCGTAAAAGAACTTTATTTTAATGGGTACTCCTCCCAAATCAGTTTAGGGGGGAAAATCTGGCCTACCTGTGTCCACCAAGGCATCAAATACGAATTAATAGAAAAGGGTACCCGAACTCCCCAAGTTCGAAGCCCTCTTATCCTGCAGGTCCTACTGAATTATTTTATTCTATAAGGACCTGCAGAAGCGTCGTCATCTGAGGCAGTTCCCAATAATTCAAGTTCCAACAGAGAGGGGTCCATCAGCGGATTGGTCCATAAGCGGATAGGTCCATTTGTTTGAGCTTAATCAGCAACAAGAGCCTGTTTATCTTGCATAATCACAAAAGTTTTGGGGAAATTTTTTCCCAAGGAGAGCATTAACATACCATATCATTCCAAAAAGAAGTGGACCTGCTATTCCCAACTGGTGCGTAATATTTTACTTGAGGTAGTCATTGACAATTCAACACATACTACTATTTTAAAGGTTGCGACCATTAGTACCCTTTACATTCAAGGCCTCCCCATTTGTATTATCCCTTCCATATTTAGCACTAATAACTCCTTTATGGACACCATTGGTTCTCTCCACAGCCGCTTAGAGAGGAGAGCTTCGTTAAGGATCTAAGGAGAGCTTCATTAAGGATCTAATTCTTCTGAACCTAATCTACCTTTTTCTTTGGCTATGCAAAGTGCTATCGTGCTGACCTCTTTCCAATCAATCAAGGGGAGCTTGTGATTCCCTTTCCAATCATTCCATACATTGCGTCTGTTCCATTCTCTTGGCCACCAGAGCTGTTACCTTGAGAAGTGAAAGGAAAAGAGTAGGGATACTTGCAAGAGTTGGTTTATCAAAGTAGTTTTACCCCCTTTGGATAAATATGCACCTTTCTATATTGTCAACAACTTCTCAATTCTCTTAATAATTGGTTCCCGCACAGGCAATCCAAAATCCTAGGTATAGGAAGGGAACTGAATGATGTTGCAAATTGACTATTAAACCCTCTGGATTGCCACCTCACCCAATGGAATCGACTGGTTTTATTTTAGTAAGTTTTCAGACATGAGCCAGCCTCAAAGCATCTCAATACACACACCAAAAGTCTCAGTTGAGTGTGAGATGCACCAGAAAAACTAGTGTGTCATTTGCAATCTGAAATATGGGAGTAGCTGCAAGTGGGAACCAAAATTCCTTCAAACAAACTCGAGTTAACTGCTTTGTGGCCATCATCCAACTGAGAGACTTACTAAGAGAAATAGAAATCAAATATGAATCTCCTTGGTGCAAACCTCTAGTGTGATTTTTGGAAAGTAACAGTCTAATTTAAGATATACTTTTGTAACAGGGGAAAAGTTCAAGACCAAGATGGAAAGAGAATAGCAAATTCTTTCTCCCTTTATGCAGTTTCATTACATCTAACATCAAATTCATTTCTTAGACATATCTGATACCTCTCCCAGTGTTAAGTACACTCCCGTTCCAAGCCTGGATAAGAATGGACATTTTGAGTTGGCAGCCAGGTAAAACTGTAGCCCAACATGTATCCCGAAATTTTTTTTCTTTCTTTCTTTCAAGCTATCAAGGTTATATAGTGGAATAGGATTCCTGTAGCTGATCCCCAAGTAGTTCATGCAAAGCTCTGTTGTGACGAGTTTGATGTCATCCTCAGCAAAATGGACAACTAGTCAATGATGATTCAACTACCCTGCATATTTTTTGTATTATATGGCTAGAGATAAAAAAAAAAAAATTTAAATGTATTTCTGTTTTCCTTCCATGTACTCCAGTAAATGATCAATGGTTTCTTGCACTTACACATGTAACACCTTCCTTATTTGTATACTTGATTTTTCATATGTTCCTAATTGAAAGTAAGTTGCCTTCCTTGAAAGTACATCTGCAACCTGGAATATTTGTACTGAGGTATAACATTTCTGTTGGGAACTGCTGGAATTTGTGTTCATCAATTAATCTTAATTTGTATTCTTTGGCTTGATAGCAAGCAAAGACCGAGGCTGGTGCTGCGTTTGGAAATGATGGAGTTTATTTGGAAAAATATGTTCAAAATCCTAGGCACATCGAGTTCCAGGTAAATTCATAGCAACCTATTCAGAAAAATTTGTTGAACTGTAGTTGTAATACACCTCTTCTTGTATGATAAAAACATAGCAACCTCTTCTCCTGTTTTCATTGATTTAATCATCACAATGAAAGTATGATAAAAGAATGCTATTTTCTATACCATCTTCTTGTCATTTACAGGTTCTTGCCGATATGTTCGGTAATGTTGTTCACTTTGGAGAGCGTGATTGCAGCATCCAGGTACTGTGCTACCATCCCTTCTCTTTTTTCTTATTTTGGTCTTTTGGCTTGTTAGCTGCAGTATCGAATGACATGCCAATTGCCTCCAACTTAGTTGAGCGAATAATGGCATGGAAAAGGATTATGAATGCCAAAAGATTTGATTCCAGAATTCAAATTAGATATAAAATAAAATGGAGATTGAAGTTTAGATTTAAATATTATGTCCAGGAACTAGACCTAAATTACATGGAAGAGCTAATTATAGAGAGACTCCTTAGAGAGTTTCAGCCTCCTTAAAGAACATAAACTTACATAAAAGAAACCCCTAGTGGGGGTGAGAGAAGTTTTTTCTGGAAAGGACTTCTTTACTGCTCTCTCTTCCTTTTTACATATTCAACTTAAACTCTTTAAATAGTCAATTAAATAGTAAAGAAATGACTATTCTCTCTAAAGTAAATATATATATATATATACCATTGTAAGAGTGTAAGACCATGCCCCCACACCTTAGATGTTGATCCAGCGGCCCTTATTGAATAATCAAACTGTGGAATTCCCCTACTTAGATGCTCCCACATCAAGGGCACAATTTTAATCCCTGTGTCTCTATTTTCCTGATATCTTAAGTGACTCTGCCCCAATGCCTATACTGATGCTCCACTTTAACCAATTCCTGAGCTAGGCTGCTGGCCATCCTTAAAGAATTATTCTTGTCCCTGTCCTTCCTATCTTGTAAATTCTTCTCAGATATGAAACTGTTGTTGTTAAATGACGATAACCAGATATGCTTTTAAAACAGAACAATTTCCAAAACTAGGAAGTATTAAATAAAAATCCATATTGTTGAAGTAACAAAATGCGCTATGACATTCAACAGCGAAGGAACCAAAAGTTGCTTGAAGAAGCTCCTTCCCCTGCATTGACACCAGAATTACGGAAAGCCATGGGTGATGCAGCAGTTGCAGCAGCAGCATCCATAGGTTACATTGGTGTGGGAACCATAGAATTCCTTCTGGACGAGAGGGGTTCCTTCTACTTCATGGAAATGAACACTCGGATTCAGGTAAATGACTGAAGCTCAAATGTTGCTTTTTGTTCTATTACTTTTGCTTTCAAATACCTAATTTATGTTTTGTAAAAATCCAGGTGGAACATCCCATCACTGAGATGATTTCTTCTACTGATTTGATTGAAGAACAAATCCGTGTGGCTAGAGGAGAGAAACTCCGGTACAAACAGGTAATGCGAAAGAGTTGATTGGTTATATTGCTTCACTGACATACTTTCTGCTCTCATTTTGATTGGCCAACAAATGATTTCTTTAGCTCTTAGTTTTGAAGCATGATTCCCTAAACTATCAGCGTGTTTTATTTATTCAATATTTTATCAGAAACTGAATTTCATCGAGGAGTAAAAGGAGACTTATTTCTTATTGATTCTCATGTTTCCAATCAACAGGAAGATATTGTTCTGAGAGGACATTCAATTGAATGCCGTATTAATGCTGAAGATGCTTTCAAAGGATTCCGACCAGGACCTGGTATGGATTTGTGTTATCTCTCTTTCTCTCTCTCTCTCTCTCTCTCTCTCTCTCTCTCTCTCTCTGAAGTATAAATAAGAGGTGGCGAGTTATATGCATTTTCCAATTCTGCGCGTGATAAGTGGAAGCTTTATTTTTATAACTTACTCCGTCTTAGTATAGAGAGTTTGGCCTTCGTTTTATGCCAAATCTGTTTCTGTAACTTTGTGCCAGAAAAAGTGGTTCATATATTCAAATGTATAACATAGGCTCTGATGATGCTTAAATTACTAGTGGCTACTTAGGAACATATCAATTACTTGTTTAAGCAAAAGTACATTACTGCAAGCAAGAGAAAACAGGGACAAAAAAGAACACTAAAATTGGTCTAGAAGAGTCTCAAGTAAATAAGAGCTACTTGCGTAGTGAGTTGCAGTTTACTTGGGTTAAATCGGTGTAAGAAGGAAATGGAAGGAGGAAGGAGAGAACGGGGAAAGAGAAGGGTTTGAGTGAAGGAATTCTCGGGTGAGAATCAATCTCTCTCCAGTCTATATTTCTAGTTTAAAATAAATTGCATGAATACCCTTACATAGTGATTGAAATTACATAAATACCCTTGCATAGTGATTTATATCCCCATAAGATCCTAATACATGTTATTCCCATCATACCCTCACTAAAACATATTCTTACACTTCATTCATGCCTAGCTTGTGTAAGAGGATATGAAACTGCAGAGAATTGATTCCTTTGGTTAACACATCAGCAAACTGATCCCCTGTCTTCACAAGAGGTGTGCAAATACAACCAGAGTCAATTTTTTCCCTTATGAAATGACGATCAACCTCAATGTGTTTTGAACGATCATGCTGCACAAGATTATGTGCCATGCTAATAGTAGCCTTCTTGTCACATTATAGTCTCGTGGAACAATCAGTTTCAAATCCCAATTATTGAACTAATTTCTTCAACCATAGGACTTTTGCAAACTCCATATGCAATAGTTCTAAACTTTGCCTCTGCACTTGATATAGCAAATTGTTTCTTGTTTCTCTAAATGACTAAGTTCTCACCTACAAAGGTGCAGTATCCTGATGTAGGTCATATATTAGTCACAAAGCCAACCCAATCAACATCATTGTAGGCCTCAATTCTCAAGTGGTTATGTTTAGTGTAAAACAGTCCCTTTCCTAATTGGATTTCAAGTACCTGAGAATGCGATACACAGCTTCCAAATGACCAATCCTAGGAGCATGCATAAATTGGCTCACTATCCCAACAACATAAGCAATGTCTGGACGATTGAGAAAAAGGTAGATCAACTTCCCCGCCAGTCTTTGTTATATTTCTGCATCAGCTAAAGAGTGTCCATAATCTTTGCCTATTTTATGATTTTGTTCAATGGGTGGTTCAACAAGTTTGCAGCCCAACATCCCTATCTCCTTCAAAAGATCCAACATAAACTTTCTCTGTTAGATTTTTATTCCCTTCTTTGATCTTGACACTTCAATTCCCAAGAAATAGTTCAAAGCACCAAGGTCTTTAATCTTAAACTATTGAACTAAGTAAGTTTTGAGCCTTTTTGCTTCTTTTTGATCATTTTCGGTTACTACGATGTCATTACTTAGACAATTAGAGCTGTGATGTTACCATTGCGTTGTCGGTGAATAATGTGTGATCAGCCTGATTTTGAGTGTGTCAATACTTCAATATGCCTTGTCTAAACCTTTCAAACCATGCCTTTGGACACTCTTTGAGACCATAGAGGTCGGCACACTTTATCTCTGGCTGTGGGAAATTTGAAGCCACGGGAACTTGCATATGCACTTCCTCTTCCAAGTCACCATGGAGAAAGGCATTTTTCACATCAAACTGATGCAAGGTTCAGTCCTGATTGGTTTCCAATGATAAGAGAACTCTTTTCAAATTTAGTTTAGCCACTAGAACGAATGTTTCCTAATAGTCAACTCCATACACTTGTTTATATCCTTTTGCCACTACCCTAGCTTTTTATTCTTTCAGTAGTACCATCTGAAAGGTCTTTAACCAAGAAGACCCATCTACGTCCTACAAGGACTCGTCTTTTTAGAAGATCAACTAACTCCCAGGTGCTTAACTCTCAGGTGCAATTCTTTTGAAGTGCCTTCATCTCCTCACCCATAGCTTCCTTCTACTTTGATCTTTGATGGCCTCGATGACATTCTTGGGAATAAGGATTAATGAACGAGAAACTAAATAAGAAACACTTGTAGGAGATTTTGAATCATAGGAAACAAACTTGTTATAGGATAAGTGCAAGATATTTTTCCTTTCCTAATAGTATTAGGAAGTTCTAAGAAGGATAGAATGGAATGTTAACTAGATTAAAAGGATGAGGCTCAGGACAAGGTTCAAGCTTTCGGGTTTCAATCGAAATTCGACCGAAACTCTGTATGTTTCAGCGGACCATTTTGTTTGGCCATTTCGGTGGTCAAGTGGCCATATTTTGGCCCGAAACTTCAGGGAAACCTAGTTAAGCATTTCTAAATATATTGGAACCTTCAGATTGTAAAGGAAATACACACCCAAAATGATAGTTTGGTTTCATGCCCCAGGTTGGTAGTGTACGCCGTACCTGCTGTATACTTCATAGTTGTCAAGGCGACTAGGCGACCCAAGGTGTTGGAGGGGTGCTTAGGCGATAAGGCGCCCTAGGCATGCATTAATGAGTTTTTGTAATATAGCAATTGATAATTTTATATAATTATGTTTATATGCAATAGAAGCCATATCAGTGTAATATGATATTAGTATGCTAGTAATGACCTAATACGAGAAAACAAACGTATAATAAACAAAGCATAGGATTTAATATAAGCATATTCATTAAAAAATATAAAAAACAAAGCAATAAACATAAATCAATGTAAGCTCATGAAGTGTCAACAAGGCGTTTTGTTGCCTTGCACCCAAGAAAGAGCTTGGATGCCTAGGCACCAGCGATGCCTTGACAACTATGGTATACTTGCTCAGATATAGCCTATTCTGCACATAATTTTGTTTTAGAGCACACAAAATTCAATGAAAACAACTAGAATATGCATTAGGAATGAGGAAAGGCCATTTAATATAACACAATATTAAAGTGTTACAAACAAGGTTCAAAAACTCATCTCAAAGAAGTGTCTCGACCAGGTCGAGATTCTCGAGATCTTGATATATATATATATATATTGTTTCAGTTTGATGTTTCGGTGGGGAAATGACCATAGTTGGCTCCGAAACTTTAAGAGAAGCTTGTTTTAGGCTTAATTAACATATTTAAATCTTCAAATTATAAAAAAAAAAGAACCCAATTTTTTGCTTTGGATATGCACCCCTGGTTGGCAGTAAATGTCGAATCCTTATGTAATATTTTCCTATACACATTGTTTGAGTGCTACGAGACATAGTGGGCAAATAAAATAAGTAAATTATGCAATAATGGATGAAGACATGTAATATTGAATAATTATTTAAGATATAGTTAAGGACTTAAAAGTAAAAACTACAAAGTACAATGAACAATGCATATCAAATAGACACCCAAGTACAGTGAACAATATTGTGAGTTTGTGACTGTCTATTGATATGAACTATGACATGCTGGATCTAGTCCACTCATGGTCCGATAGAACCGACGTGCATTGTCTTTCGTCTGCACATATGAATGCCACATCATAGTGTTCGGGAATAAAAAAGAATAGTTTCTTCTCAAGCAGGTTGAGATATCTGAGAATTTTTAGATTTCTCCAAGATTTTCGAGATTTTGCAGGAATTTCGGTCGAATTTACCGAAACCATGCAGATTTGGGTCTCGTAAGAAAACTCTTCTCAACCAGGTCGAGATTCTTGAGTTTTCCTAGATCTCGCCGAGATCTCGGCGAGTTGTAGAACTATGGTTACAAGTACAAGTGTACAATCAAGGTTAAAACACCCGTACATTCCTTCAACTTATGCCAGTGTCACAGAGGTTCGGGGACTCAGTGCTCTATGATCAGCTTTACTCTGCCCAAGTGCTTGCTCCTTACTAATAAAGGGCACACGGAGGGTGGTCGTAGATCACAAAGAAAAGGCCTTACTATTACTTATAGGAGGGGGAGCACGCGTTAGCCCTTATTTGGTTTAGAGTTGGGGCTTTCTTTGCATGCTTGAGCGCTGATGCAGTCTTATGGATGTCAATAAATCATTCAAAATGTGAATGTGTTGGACCGTGATAAAGGGGGTGGTGGGCCAACTTCATCAGATGTAAATACTTGCCTGCTTGCCTGATGTCCATGAGTGGATGGCATATGCTCGAACCTTTGGGGAAAAAGGGTATATCTCTAAGTTTGAATCTCACACAAATCTTGCTAAAAGAATGCGGCAAAGCATCGCTGATGATGCGTTGTATTAGTCCACAATACTTCTTGAAGGAAGAAGGGAAAGGCGAAGTAGAAGAAAGAGGAAAGAGAAGGCTTCGAGAGAAGGGATTCTGTGGAGAGAATCGGTCCCTCTCTAGTCTCTAGTCCATAGTACCAGTTTAAAATGAAATTACATGAACTTTACATGTTATTCCCATCATACCCTCACTATTGGTATTCTAACACAGTCCACATGTAAGTCAAAGGGGAAAAGTGAAGCAAAACTAGGAGCACTAACTTGCAACATGGTTTTAGCACCGCTACTGCAGCCATTAATATTGTCATCGTAGTGACTAAAATATACCGAATTACAGCTCGGAAAATAATTGTTTTTCATGCCATTGGCCCTCACTATGACAGAATCATTCCATCCTTTTGTGAAATCAATGCGTCATATAATTCCAAAAAATAACAGATGTGGGATTAGGTTTATCAAGCAGTCAAACGTTAACTCTGGGTAATTGGTCCAATATAGTGAGCACTTTTCTCTCTCTCTCTCTCCCTCTTGGATAAATTATATAGCAAGCAGAATCGTTAACCTGCTAATAACAACTTCTGAACTCTGCAACCAGAAACTTCGGACCTGAGTAGGCTTCTGCAACCAGAAAATTCGGACCCCTTCAAACCTTTGAAGTCATTTGGGCTTATCAGAATTTCGTTGCAGTGTTGTTTAGTAAAGATTAGCTGAGTAAAATTTGGTTCGAACAAAGTACATTTGGGCTCAGATTTGGGAGATGAGAGTACAATAATTTAAGGTAGCTCAATGATTTGTTCGTAAACCAGTCACCTCTAGAATTATACTGAAAATAATGAAACTTTAGGTTTTCATAGTAAATTTTCAGGGAGTCTAATACCCAAAGTTTCATCCCAACAACAAAACCAAGGTATGTTTGCTAGGGCTCATTGACAGACAAGAGATTAAAACTATGTCCTACCATCTCTAATGAATGTGTCATAAAAATAGATCAATTTCTGAACTGGAAAACCCTAGATTTCTGGGCAATGAAATTGAGTTCTCAACCTACCTATGGATGCTGTGAAGAAAATCGACCTGGAAATTTTAAACAACAGCGATGGATCATATGAGATTATAAAAAAGGGCGTACCCAGTGCATGAGGCTCCCGCCATTGCGGGTTCTGGGGAGGGTCATAACTCATAATGTATGCAGCCTTACCCCAACTTCCCAGAGAGGCTGTTTCCTGACTCAACCAAAGCATTAGAGAGATACTTAACAATTCTCACTGAAATAATACTTCCGTGTTCAAATTTCAACTCTTCAATTTTTTACTATAATCCATGAGGATGTTTATATACTTTTAACTCTTAAACAGTTGATATATACTAAGAACGATAGCAACTTTTAAAAAAACAGTCGTACCTTCTCAATTTTTGCTCTATTTGACAAAATACCTGACATTATTAAAACCTGACTCCTGCTTGAAATTCACGATGTACCCCCCCCCCCCCTCTCATAAAAAGTATAGAAAAATAAATAAAACTCATCCTTCGTGGCTGTCTGCATTTTTCAATACCTTCCCCAATCTGTACCTTTGAAAGAAGCCTGACTGCTACCCAAAAACCCGACTGCATTGTTGAGATATTCAATCTGAAATTTATTGGCTCCGTCACCTAACGAGCAGCATTAAAAGTATAGAACAATAAATAAAATAAAGGGGTTTAAAAAAAAAGGAGTAAAGGACCAATTGTGAACTAGATTTACCCCTTTGATTCATTACTTAAACCCTGAATTAGATCCATATGGCATAAAATAAAATAAAATAAAAAACAGAAAAGCTCAAAGCTGAAAAGATGGAAAAAACAATTGGAACATAGAAGAGCATGAACACATTCTCTGAAAGAGGAAAATAGAGGAAATAAAATATGCACATATAAGAGAAATGACAAAGAGTTGCATAGTTTGAAGACCAAAAAAGAACTGGATTAGAGACTGACCAAAGATTTGGGTTCTAATGTAGTCTCCTTGTGCATGATTTCTCTTGCTGCCCACTACTATTTTGAATGAATTCTTGAACTACGTTTCAATATGAAATATCATGACATGCTACTGTTATAGTTTTCATTAACTTCTCTAGAAACTTACCTACATAATCATTCTGAATTACAGGGAGAGTAACAGCTTACTTGCCATCTGGAGGCCCATTTGTGAGAATGGATAGCCATCTTTATCCTGATTATGTGGTTCCCCCAAGCTATGATTCCCTACTTGGAAAGGTTTGCCAGTTCTCTATGAGTTTATGTAATGATGTACATTTTATTGCTTTAAGGAGCTGTGCCTCCAACACTTTTTGATGAGTATGAACTCCATTATGTTTTTCTAGGACTTTTTCCCCAAAAATTTTCAAGGTTGACACTTTGAGTTATTGTGCACTTTCAGCTTATTGTTTGGGCGCCAACACGAGAAAGAGCAATTGAGCGCATGAAAAGGGCTCTTGATGACACTGTAATTACAGGTTTGTAAGAAATTCCTTGCTTGCCAGCATACCCCAAGAAGAGCTTGTTTCCTTTTAAGTTTTTTTGACTCATGGACTGCTCTTGTATATGTTCTTTTCTTCATCAATCTCTTTACTCCACCATCTTCTCTACACTCAAAATCTTGAATGCTCTAGGTTTGTCCATGTCCATGGGTTCTCCATCTTTAACATCTGTTTGTTAACCTGATTGTCACTTACTTTGGCCAGGGGTTCCTACAACAATTGATTACCACAAACTCATCCTTGATGTTGAGGTGGGAAAATGCTTTTAGCTGTTAATGTAGTCATGCACTCTATACTTGAGAAACCCCAAAATGATGGGTCCCCAAGATTCTGATTTGTCTGACCCAGTCTGATCTGTATTGCCTTGATGTTACAGGACTTCAGAAATGGCAAGGTTGATACTGCATTCATTCCAAAGCATGAAAAAGAGTTAGCTGCGGTAAGTTTCTTTTCCCCTGGATAACCAAGAATCTTCCTCAGCTGTCTGAGTGCGTTCCTTCTGTATTTCTTATGTGTTTTTTTTAACATTATCACCATATCTATTTGTTTACAGCCCCAGAAGATGGTGCTATCGACTCCTACCAAAGAACTGGCTAACACAACTGCTTAGGTGGATCTCGTGCTATAATCCGAACCTATCAAAATATCAGAATGATTTTTTGATCCAGACATAGTTTCCAATATGAGATGTGTCAATTTATTGAGTTAATTTATCTTAACATATTTTTTTTGCTTTGAATGTATGAAAATTTTTAGGAACACAGACATATATCCTTTCTTTCTGTAGGAAATGGATGGAGAATCTTTTAGGATTGAGAAGCATTTTTTGAAGAGGATTCTTGAATTAATGGAACTTGAAACCTAATTTACTGCCACTGACAAAATCCTTCTCATAGAACTGGAGATAAATTATTGTTGGTTTGTTGGACAAACATAGGAGGGTGGAGAAAAAGCAATGAATTATATTACAAGATTCTAATATTGCAGAAAGTTTCAATTCTAGACATGAGATCCAACAAAAGAGGGAAATCTTCCATGGTCAGGGAGGGGAGGGGAGGGGAGGGGAGGTGAGGTGTTGCTATCCAGCTAGCCTACCAGATCTTGGCAATCAGTTTAAAATTTCTTTAAGATTGTGGCTCCCAATGATTTTGCGTTTTGCAGCCCTTGGAACATCTCCTTTGCTTCTACAATATGATTACCATATTGGGAAAAAAGCTCAAGGTAGAACTCCAAATGGGACAAGGTTGAAACCGGTAGTGGAGGGGTTAAAGGGGGTAGGGGTGAGATTATAAAGATGAAGATCAGAAATCCATTAATTAATTAATACTTCTTAAAATAATAAAGGGGTTGGGGCGGCATTGATGAGCAGTACAATGATTTCTTGCCAAAGCAAATAGCAAGTTATCGAGAAAACTGAGCAAAAATGTCTTATCTGGGTGTGAAGATATATTATGGAGATTCTACCACGGATCCGGATCCTCTACTTCCGCCTGTCCGGTACTGCCGTGTGCCTTACACACAGCAAGATGCGTAAAGACTGTCTTACCCCTGCTCGGGCAAAGCAATTGTGCAGGGGTAAGGTGGTCTTTGCACACCTTGCTGTGTGTGGGGCACACACGGCAGTAGGGGCAGGCGGGAGTAGAGGATCCTGATTGCTCTATACCACCTATTACTTTTTGACATAGTTTCTCTTTTCTCTTTTCTGGATACTATTGTAATTCATAAAGTAAACAGGGATTTAGTCAGGCCAGCTCGTACTTCAGCAAATAAAGCTCATCTTATATGGATTGTAAATAGGTATTGTGGTTCCTATTGTGACTCTTGTACTCTCCTTTCTTCTTAATGCATTTTTCTTTCATTAAAAAGAAAAAAAAAACATTTAAATTATTAATATCCATAAATCAGCTCAACTTGTCTCTAGTATGGAAAACCACAACATAATAGCTTCCAAAATAATATATGGAATTTTGGATGAACGTTTTACTTCTAAAGAAGCACCCCACACAAAAGTTAATATTTAATGTTAGACAAAGGGGGGAAATGAAATTAGGCTGAGCGAGACAAAAAGTCAAAAGGTTTGCAATTACCTTAGTAGATAGTTTACTCGTTTTAGTATAAGGGCAGAATAAGTCATGATCAGCAGTGCTGGCCGGCGGAATTTTGCTAATTGAGGAAGCCACATGATGAGGGAGAATAGAATACAAAAGAGAAGAGTTCCAAGATCTTCCATGAATAAAATCTAAGACTTGCACAAAAGATGGGATATAATTAAGGTTTAAAGTATCAATTTCGGGTATCGTATCGGTTAGTGATTTTAAGAGATGTATTATATCAGAGATACGTATCAAACACTACAAATACGTATAGTAATGGTCAAGATACACATGAAAATATATTTTTTGAATAAAAACCAATATAAATAAGCAATATATAACAAGTATCATGCATAAACACTAAAATGGAGAATAATGTATAATCAAACAAATACATTAAAATAAAATTGTCATAAAAGATGAGATTTCTTACATGTTGTTATCATCTATAGCCATGAAAAGAATTGGATGACGTTGTAGCACTCCTTGATTCATTTTTTTAATCCAAAAGTATAAAAATTAAAAATTAAAAATTCAAGATTTTAAACTCTTGGTTGAGAGTTTTCCTTCATTTTTTTGTTAGAATAGGAGCTTTATCGAGTTTGTGAGTGAAAGGGATTTTTTTATGGAATGTATCGATGGTATCAGTATGTTTCAAGATATATCGATACATATTAAACCACCCATGAAATATTTTATCGCACGTATTGATGGTATCGATATGTATCGGTCGTATCGTATCCTATTGTATCGTATCGGCTCGTATCGATTGATAGATTCCGATACAATCTGAGATAAACCATTTAAAAAAAAAAAAAAGAGACGTATCGGTATGTATCGTATCATTATAGACCGATACTGATACGTATCGGCTAATATGATACGGACCGATACTTTAAACCATGGACTTAATACATAGGAGTTGCAAAAATTTGTTGAGGCCAACTGGGAATCCAAAATTCATTCCAAACATCAATAGAAATCTCATCACTAATTGTTACATGTTGTAATCGTTATGTGAAGTTTTATAGAAACATATGTTGTGAAGTAATGAGTTATTGTAACGGATTAAAAGTGGTTGTTGTAAGTGGGTTACATGTAAGTAGTTATGATTACATGGTTAGTTGTTGATAGAAGTTGAGGAGTTAGAAATGGGTAGTTTTCATAACTAAGAAGTAGTTGTATTTGTAATACTTAGTTATAGTTAGTTTTATCTAATGAAAAATAGTCTTTTGAATGATAAACAAATGCTCTAACGAGTAGGAGGTTGGGTTCCTCAATAAAACCAAAGATGCCAAGCTTCATCCGTAAAACTATTTATCTCTTTTCTCCCCTACTTTATTTTCTCTCTTTCTTATCTTATCTTCTCTCGGTACCGTGCATATATCAATTGGTATCAAAGCTACGTCAGAAGACTTCCGCATCTATCCTATTTTTCATGTATCATTCTAATGTAAAATGAATGATGCATAGGTTGTTCAAGGAGAAGACAAAACATTACGTCATTCTTATTTATGGGCAGAGATTATCTTTTATGAAAGCTACTTGGAAAGACCGCATGGTAATGACAAACCAATTTTTAGACTTTGGCCTTGAGGAAAAGGTCATTCCTAAGATAGGATGAATTGTTACGTGTTGTAGCCATTACGTGTAGTTCTATGGGAACAACATACTTTATGATGTATAGAATATAGGACCAGGTACGTTGTGAAGTAATGAGTCATTATAATAGATTATGAGTGACTATGGTAAGTAGATTACATGTAAGCAGCTATGATGAGTATGTTGCTAGTAGTGGATAGAAGTTGGGGGAGTTAGAGAGAGAAGTTAGGAGATGGATAGTTCCATAACTAAGAAGTAGTTGTATTTGTAATACTTTATGAAAAAAAGATCACTGCTTGGTGGTGCCCCCTACGCCCTCTCATAGGGCACTGTGAAATGATACCCCTACCCCAAGGTGGATACCCAGGCACCATCCCCCATTGGTCCAGATGCTGGTATAGAGACCATGTGACCAAACACCGATTTTATGTCCTACTTATACATAGCTAGCCTTATCTAATGGAAAGTAGTTTTTTGAATGATAAACAAAAATGCTCTAACGAGTAAGAGGTGGACTTCCTCAATAAATCCAAAGACGCCAATCTTCGTCCGTAAAGCTATTTTATCCATTTCCCTTATTTTATCTTCTTTCTCCTTTACCCTATGTTCTCTTTTTCATATATTATCATCTCTCTGTAACAACCACAATTTCAACAGACCTAATCAGACCCATGTAGCCAGACCTAACTGGGATTACACGGGAAAGCATCTTCTATCTTTATCATATCAGCAATGAAGGTCGGGTCATAACATCACACAATCGATAAAATATATGCAAAAGTCTTAAAGAAATAATTATTATTCACGTTCCGACATTCGTATAATCAGAGTTCACTAACCTATCAATTAGATGGATCAAATGACACTAATAACATAACAAGTTATGAGGAAACATACATATAAACAAAGTCTAATGGGTACGGCTACTCCAAAAAATATAAAATACAGAACATGACTACCAACTCTGTTTGATCATATAATACCATTCCACATCCATATATACACCAACAATTCTGAAAATACATTTGAAAATATATACATGGTGTAGACGTTGAATTTTGTTACCCCTTGATGATGACAACAGGACATGGACAGACATTGATATCTCTCTCTCGCAAAGACTCTTACCCCTGCACCCAAGCTATATTATCCCCACATCCCTAAAAATAATTTAAAAGACCCTTTTATCAAATGCTGAAGGAGGTACTGCACACTTTCCCTGACCACGACAGTCTCGCTAGCCAATTAGTGGGCTGTGGGGGTTGTAGGGGGTAGACAACCCCCTGCCAAAGGTGTACGGGAACGGAGCCCCCCAACATAAATTTTTATGAAGAGTCAGAAGGGATAAAAACCTCCCCATAATTTTAAAAATACCCCAGTCAGAGAAATTCAACTGTGAAGCCTAGGCCAAGCATCAGCTACTAAGTGTGGTCACAAATGACATGGTGGGGATCGCCACATGTCCTCCACCTCATCCCTCTTTGGGGAGAAAGGAGAGAGGTGAAAAGAAGTATGCAAGGAGTTGCCACCTAGAGGAGGGTCTAGGACCCAAGATTATAATGTATAAAAACTCTCATACATATGCCCTTCTGGGGATAAATGGTCCATTGGTCTGGGTACGAGTCAAGTTATGGTCTGAGAAAGATATTAGGCACCCCCAGTCCGCCTGGACTTACCGGTCTTTCTATTGCTTGGCAGGGTAGGGTTACAACATATTTTTGGAAAAAGAAATAAAGTACTAAAACAATAAAAATGAAGAGTAATATCCAAGCGAAGTTGAGAGGACATACCTGGAGGTTTGAATGCAAAACAAAGGTTAGTATGCACGAAAGTAAAGGACAGACTTTACATAACCTACGTTGATCAATACTAAATTAAGCATGGGGGAACGATGGGTGTATAAAAAATCAAAGGAACGATAGGAGCACAATGAAGAACTAAGGCTTAACTTACATGCAGGGTATGAAGGAAGTATTAAACATAGGAACATGGAGACTAAACATATGTGGCATGACAATTAGAATAAAAAACTATAATTAAGGATGTATGAGCGAAGTTTGCAAAGTACATGGAAACATGTAATCTCATGATATGGATTAAAGTAAGGAGAGTCTTAAACTATGGGGGATTGGGATCATAAGTTAATGCATGCATGCAAAAAAAAAATATAACATGAAAAGGGGGGGTGTGATCTCCATCTGGAAAGATTGGATCACAATCCTCCGAAAATGCAAAATAGGAAAAGGAGATAAGAAATGATAAAAAATTCAATTAAAGCACAAAGAGAGAGTTACCTACCTAATTAGAATAAGATCGAAGATCGGGGAAGCGGAGGTTCCCCTTTTGTGACTCAGGAGATTTGTATGGGAGCAAGTATCGCAGCATGTGATGGCTTCTCTTGTTTCCTTGTAAGCGACACTTCATTGTCAAGCACCAAAATCAGTGGGTAGATGACTCTAAGCTATGATCTTGAAGTCTCAAGTGTGAAAACTCAATAGATTGTAGAGGCAAAAGACTAAGGACCAAGTAGAGGACCAAAGGCCCAGGACTCAAGGCAATTGAGTAGAGAACTGAATTAAAGCAAGCAAGGGAAAGCAAGGACCCTCCTTAACAAGACAGAAATTGTATTTATAAATGTCAATGGGTGTATGTACTCCCAAATTCGTGTAAAGATGCTAGGTTTGATCCGGATCGTCGAAAAGAGCTGTCTTCAAATTAATGGTAGGTATTTGGTCAAGGTTATGGCCAATGGGGTGTGGGCATGTGAATTCTTGCCAAAATATGAGTTTATTGGGGCCTAAGGGAGCCAATATACGCATACAAGTTGCCAAAATTGGGCTTTTTTATGAAAGGAAGTGAAATCAGAGCTAAACACAATAAGTTTAGGCTTCTTGGATATACATTGAGTCGACATTGAATTGGGGTCGAGTCGACATTAATGAGGGGTTAGGTCGACATCAAGAGGCTATCGATGAACATCTCTCGACATCGAGGGGGATGTCTCGGGTATCGGTGCAAAATTTATGAATATCAAGGTAAGTTAGATAGTAGGAATGCTCTGCTCGATAGTGAGTGGAGATGGCTCGATGTCGATGGAATGTTGGTTGATGTCGACTCAGGGTCTCTGAGTGTCAACTGGTGCTTCGGTGTCGACAGGAAGGTTTTAGGCTATTTGGGCCAAGTTCTGTGTTGGGCCAGGTTGGTTCTATGGGGCCTGGGTCAGGGCTAACCTTTCCAAGGGATCTTGGAAGGCTTGGAGGCTCTAATTTTGAGCTCCGACAAAGGGGCTGACGATTGGTAAACGGATCCGAGCAGTGAACACTAACGCTACATCCACAGAAACATCGACTCTATGCCTTAGAGGGTACTCATCATCGTCACGAGTAACCTCCAGAGGAAAAACAAAATGAGGTGTCTACAGAATGCCCCTCTTTAACTGAGACTGTGAAATAGTTGTAAGTCAAAGAAGTAATTTTGGTGAACACTTCGATTCATCGGATTGAGAGAAAACTCGCCAGGGCCTTGCTTAGGGACACTAGAGTGCGGGGGATATAAGCGTACCTACGCAGGCGGCCCCATTGGTTGAACAGTTAATAATGGTGCCAGGGCGGCCAATCGTACGGGCTCTTCCGTCAAAGTTGTAAATAGTATCTGCCATGGTACGGGCATGCCGGGAAATATTGTGGTTCATAGGGCATGGTGCAATTGAGGGTCGTCAATAGTATGAGCGCTTCTAGATAATTCATCGTTGATAGGGCATGGTGCAGGGATAATTCGTAGTTACCGCAAGTGGCCATACAGCTCTTGTCATAGTTCGGGCAGACTGGGAATTTTTCCATTGAAAGGGCATGCGTACTATGCTGAATGAGATCCTAAGTTGAAAATCACCAATTGTGCGAGCGTGATTGGTGATGGGAAATCATGCTTGTGGGCAACCAGGGGCCACATGGGAGGTGCATATTGGTGGGCCAAGCGTGCCAAGTCACATAGGGGTGGACCCACTGATTCAAATTTTGAATCCAAAGGTAAAACATTGAATTTGACATTGAAAAATGTCTTCTTCGACATTGAAAACCAGGGTCGACATCAAGGCGCTCAACTCGACAGTGCGTCAATGTTGAGGGAGGCCCTGCTCAATGTCGAGTTTAGGCGATTTTTACTGTTATGAATATGAAAGGTCACCTTCCTTTTTCATTTCCATCTCTTTCCATTTTTGTGCTTTGAGGGTTTCAAAGGAGGTTTTTGTCCATTTGAGGTCGTGTGTGATCATTTGTTTGTCAAATCCTTCGATTTTTTGCTCAAATTGATCTCTTCTTTCTCTTCTTCATTTCCATCCATGTGAATTTTTGGGAGAGGCCATTTGTAACTTCTTCCATTTCTTCTTGTTTTTCTCTATCATGTCTGAGCAAGATAGGGGTAAGAGGCCTATGGTTTCAGGAGATATGCCTACTTCCAAACGACAAAGGAGTCAGGGGATTGTGATCCGACAGGGGGATAACACCGCTCACCGCTCGGAGATCGATCCCTATAAGGATGTGTTGAGCGATTGTGAAGAGACCTCAAGAGCTCCATGGTTTGAGGGCCATCTCCTTTGTGAAACCCCCCATGCATATTTGCAACAATGTGTGGAAGCCACCCAAGGTAACACTCTAATTCCATTTTCCTGCATTCTGATCTTCTTGATGCTATGCGTGTATGTTTGGCCTTTGTTTGATGTTATTTTTACTCTTGTATGAACCATGAATGGATGAAATTATTGTGTCCATTGTATTTATCTTCTACTGGGGATGAAATTTATAAACATTTGTGTGACATGTCTGCTCTTTGTCTTTAATTTGCTTTATCGATGGCATTGTATGGAATTGACTACCTATTGGATCTTTGGGATCCATTGGGGAATAGCCAACTCTAGCTTAGGTTCATTTTTGGGTTTCGTATGATAATCCTTGTTGAAACCTGTGCTTATGCCAAGCCAGTGTGGTTCTTGGCTTGTATAACTCTTGCCATGCCTATGTTCGTGTTTTCTTTGGATGTTTACACTGTCATGGGACCTTGTGTTGATTTGTAGTGTTATAGATTCTAAAATCCGTGGGGAATTTCCATGTTCTTATCCTTGATGGTATTTATCCTAGGCCCTTGGCCGGGTTTCAGATTGGATTCCACTGGGGATTAATTGTTATTTGTTCTTTGTCTTATTTTTCTCTTCGTTTTTAGATTCCATGTGTGCATGAATGGCCTATGTTAGAGCTGATGTTTGATGCTAGTGCCTTGAGATTCATGTTTGACTCCCTGGGGAATTCTAATCTAATTTTGAGATTTTCTTTGTCTTCATGTTGTAGGACCCTATGACTTACCATAAGTACGGATCACAAAAGACCATGCTTAGCTGGTATGGCAAGCTGTGTAGTGTTGTCTACTGGCGGGTGGCGATAGCAGGCTTTGAGGACTTGGCTCTCCTTCAGACTAGGTCCTTCGACACGTAGTTGGCCCAGGCCTTAGTAGAGAGGTGGTGGCCTACCACCCATACATTTTATCTACCCGTGGATGAGATGGCTATCACCCCTCAGTGCTATTACTTGTATACCGGCCTGTCTTTTGGTGGTAATGCTGTGACTGGGTGCCCTGGTGAGTGGACGTTCGTGGAGGATGATCTGAAGAAGCAACTCGACACTTGTCCTCCTGAGTCGATAGTGGTGGTGCAATGGTTCCGTCGCCAGTGGAATGGGAAGACAGTGACAGACTCCTCTAGTCGCGAGGAGAATGACCAGCAAATGAGGTGTTTCCTCTTGTATCTGTTGGGGACCACCCTGTTTAGTAGTAGTGGTATAAAGATCCATATCTCCCTGGTATGGACCGTGTGGTATCTTCGAGATCTATCGAAGGTGAAGTCCTTCGAATGGGCTAGGGCAGGTTATGCCAATATGCTGAGGACTCTTGATTCCTTGGTGATGTGGCGCACCCAGTGCGCCAGCGACACCTGGTTCATGCTAGAGGTAACTTCTCCTACCTTGCATTTCTTGTATTTTGTTGCTTTGGTGTGTATCTATCATATGTACTGACATTTTCTTCCCTTGATTGCAGTGTTGGTGTTTTGATCACCTAGGCGTGCATGCTCCTAGGCTGAGGACACGGGATGAGACTTACTTCTCGAGGGCTGGGATGTAGCTATTCAATAACATCCGCCCTAAGGAGAGGACTGTTCTGGTGTCGGTGGTGAGGGAGATGCTGAACTGGCTCTCCCTTTATGAAGTAATATTTTTTCTGTCTTTTTATTTCTTTTTCTTCTCTTGCCTTGTGTCTTGGCACTAACATTGATTGTGTTTGCCCTTGGCAGGTGGTGTGGCAACCCTTGCCACGCTTGAGTTGGGAGTGCAGACCCGGCTAGAGGCTACCAGGAGGCTTGTGCCTCGGCGCATGGTCTTTACTGGCCCGTTTGGGTATGCTTGGTACCTGGGTGATAGGGCCTATAGGAAGTGGCCCGGTGTTGAGAGGCCTTGCATTCCTAAATGGCCTCCTCACTTTATGTTCGATTCGGAGAGTCTCTCCAAGATGGAGATGAACCATCATATGAAGGGAGTCGATGCATAGCCCTTCGTCGAGACAAACTCGTGGGGCCGCTACCGCGAGTATAAGACGAAAGAGCTAGCATGCCTTCGCTTGACTCCCTCCAGTCCTCGGGTAGGCCTTTTCTTCCCTTCTAATTTTGCATTTTGACTTGGTTGATAATGTAATGGCTGACTAATTTGTATGTGTAGGCTCCTACTGGTGTGGAGCCATACAAGTTAGGAGATGCTACTGCTACTGCCTCAACTCGGGAGACTTCGTTCGGATCTCTTCCTATGGCGACACCTCTTTAGAGCGACAATGTTGCCCTGGGTAGGGCATCTGCCACACCTTTGTGTTCGCATAGGATGCCGGATGCATTTTTCCCAGCGCCAGGGTGGTCGTTTGTCTGTTCAGGCAAGGAGGTGCCCATTCCTCGACCTACCTCGATCATGGCCGGCTACCCATGTGCCTACGAATTCATAAGTGCCTTGACTTAGTCCATTCATTTTCCTTGTTTTTGCTTCTATGGTAGCTAACCATCAATTTTTGTTGTAGGTCCCCGACTATAGATACGAAGACCTACTAGGGAGGGTTGTTGGCTTGAAGGAGCTCGCCGCTTCATCTGAGTGAGCGGGTGAGCGGGTATTCCAACTGGTAAGTTGCCTTATGTCATCGTATTGCTTCCTTCTCTGCAATGTAGAAGCATGAAAAAAAAAATTGTATTCTTGTCACCTTCCATAAGCCAAGTAATCCTTGATTTTCACTTCCAGATTTCTTCTTCATTTCCAACTCCAAATCAAGGGATCTACGAAGGCTGTCAATTTATGACCTGATAATCTCAGTTAATGACAATTGTTGTAGAGCATGAATATCCTTCATTAAACCTTTGATTTTTCCTTGGACATTACCAAACACCTCCTGATTCCACCTTATATAATCATCTTTTCAAATATCAAGTTTAGAATGTATAATGGAAGATGGGCTACCCGAACAAATAGAAGACCAAGCATTACTAGTAACCTACTTATAGTTTGAGTGTTTAAACCACATAGACTCAAATCTAAAGGGTCTTCTACCCTGAAACTACCACCATCAGTATCAACAAGCAAAGGGCAGTGATCAAAGCCAATAGCAGGCTTTGCAAAAACAGCAACATTGTTAAAATTTACCCTCCAAGACTGATTAAATAGAGCCCTATCCAATCTAATTTTAACATTTGCACTCCCTAACCTACAATTTGTCCAAGTGTAGGTTGCACCATGACATCCTATGTCCAACAAATGACATCTATCCATCATTGACCGAAATTGCCCCATATCACGAGTGGTGTTACAATTTCCGCTTTGCTTTTCTTGCCAAATAAAATAGGAATTAAACTCACCAAAGAGCAACCAGTCTTGATACCTGCTAGCACTAAGTGAGAGGAGTTTGTCCCAAATAAGAGACCTCAAGGCCCTATTCAGATCACCATAGACACAAGTAAGATAAAAACTTACTGTGTCATTGTAAGTCATAAAGTGTCCAAAATTCTATCTGAAGTGGAGAGGAACTCCATGCTCACACCCGACCTCCATAAAACAACCAAGCCACCTGAACAACCCACTGGTTCAATGGTAAAAAATCCATCCCTATGCAAAAGAGCACCACAATCTCTCCAACCTCATCTTCTTGCATTTGATCTCCATAAAAAAATTAATATTTGTCCTATCCAAGTGGGAGATATGAGTAATGATTCGAACTATCAAAGGTCTCCCCAGCCCTTGACAATTCCAGGTCAATAATTTCATTGCTTCCCATGAAGCCGATCCAAATCAGCCTCCACGGGGGTAGAAACAGAATCATCTAAAGTAGAAGTACCAATCGGCCTAGGGTCCCATGAATGGGAAGAAATGCATAGATATTTGTTTGTGTCCAAATGAGCCCAATCCATCATTGCAGGATCACTAGTAAAATCAGTGTTCTCAGAAGTATCTATAGGAATACGGCAGTGTTCAGGATTTCCAATCAAGGTTGGGGAGTTCGGCTGAGGTAGTGAAGGTTGTGGAGGGTAAAAAGGAGGAATGGCATTTGGTGAGGTAATGGTGGGCTGATGGGCCTATGTTAAGATAGGTAATGGTAAAGGGTTTGTAATAAAATGATGCTCATGGGATGGGGGTGGTACACGGCTGAGAAGGGTTATTTAGGGAAACATTTGAAAGCTTATGGAGGAGAGATAAAATAAGTGTTGATAGGTCATGAGGAAGAGTTTCAGATGGAACGGTTTCTGGTGGTTGGGAGGGAATAGAAAGGATTGTTGTTGTGGCATTAGATATCAATGGTGGAAGGTAAGTAGTTTCAAATTTTGAAATATTAATTAACACCAGTGACACGTGCTTCACCACAAAATTCATTTGAGCGGTTATTGTAACGTCTTCTTCCCAAGCGGCAGCCACACTACCAATTATCTGTTCTGTCGAAAATTGTCTCGCCGACCACACCATTTTAGAGGAAATAACACACATACAAGTGGACATAGAACACACACACAAGCGGACATAGAACATGCACACAAGTGGACAACAAACATCAGAAAACTATCTTCACTTTGTCTTTCAATTCTTGAATCGATGAGTTAAAAATCAAATACCTCTGAAACAAGATGAGCGACTCACTTTATGAATGTTATTACTTGGTGGATCAAAATCACTTCGCCGGAACAGATTTCATAAGAAAGAAAGAAAGAGAAACGTTAGCAACAAAGCAATAGAGAGAGGCTGACACATAGAGATCTCGCGAAGCATCCCTCCATTCATATCAAGCTATTTCTCACAACAATATGATCATTCATCTTCGAGAAGCGAGCCTAACTATTCTCACAAATGCGTTCAATTCACTTCACCGGCATCAACTACTAAACACTGAACTCTGATCGTCTTGAGACAAAACTTGTATGTGGCTTTTTTATTTGAATAAGAAAATAGTAGAACCTATTCATAAATACTAATCCAATGCATAGTTGGTAAACCATGTTTATCTACTTGAGTCATCTTCCTCAAAATTTGGTGACTTAGAGGAGATAAATTTGGTAGAGATAAATTAGATTTTTATTTCTTTAAAAAAACATTAATATGTAAAAATTATTTTAAATTAGAAAAAGAGGAGAGACTTTAATATGCACGACCCCATGAGGAGAAAGGGTTATGTATCCGTCTAATAGGGGGCTTTCAGTCATTTCGACCACAGCTTATGATAAGGGGGGACTGGAAGCCTAGAAAAATCAAAGGAGAAAAGAGAGATGTATGACGTTTCTAATAACAGAGCAAAGAGAGGAGAGAGACATGTAAGTCATTTCTAGTAACAGAGAATGAGACTCATTCCAGTAATTTCTAAATGCAAAGGAAAACTAAAGAGTGAGATATAGAGAATAGAAAGAGAATAGAGAGAGAGGGAGAGACGTTGTTAGTAATAGAAGAAGAGAGCCATTCCATTAATTTCTAAATCTAAAGGAAAACTAGAGAGAGATATCAGTCCTCAAAATGGAATGATAGAAAAAATATTCGAAACAACAAGGAAAATATATATATGAACATGCTAATCAATATAAGCGAAGAGTGTTTTAAGACATACCAAGATCTAGAGTGTAACACCCTGCATGCATAGTATAATTATTTTATTATTATTTTAGATGTCTTAGAATATTTTATTATCTTTATGAATATTTTAATAATATTTACAATAAGACGGTGAGTGTTATTATTATTTAATATTATTTTAATATTGTTGTATTATTCTACTTATAAAATCGAGAAGTAGTAAAGTTATAATTTCCTATCATGTTCAATGGCATGAGAATGAGAAGCGTTTTAATGTAATAAATTATGTTTTTATTATTTATATAATATTTTATTGAATAATATGATATTTTATATTATAAGAATGCAGGGCATATTATTTTATAATTTTTTGTATGAGTCATTTATATTATAAGATTATGTTGCATTATAATACACTAAGGTACATTTATATGTACTATGATATGTAATATATATATATACATGGCACTATTTTTTTTTTTGTAGAAATAATTTATTAACGTCAGAATAAAGTTTCTAAAGAGTCAACAAACAAAGGAACGAGGATACAATTAGGGGGAGAGGAATGCCATAAATTAAACTCTTGTGAACTAGCGTCAAGAGAAGCAAGACAGTCAGGCAACCACCGCATTAATCTCCCTGAGAGTGTGAGAGAAAGTGATATCCTTGAATCTAAGAGAGTAAAGCCAGCAATCTTAAATGATCAATGATATTCTCCATTGAATAGATTGAGAAGATCTTTTGAGGATGCTAACCATAGTAAGATTATCACTCTCCATGATCAACTTCTTGTTGGCCTTCGCCAGCATTTTTTAATATCCTTCCTTTCCTTTCTCTTATGGAAAAAACTTAGCTAGAGCATACATAATTTGTATTTCATATAGTATTTTCAACCTAAGGTTTTGAATGGCTATCACGTCTTCGCCAACTAATAGGTCTTAAAGATTTGTTTTCTTACAATTTGTCTTCTGCTACTGATAGATTTCCTCTATCGTTCCAGGAGACATTAGTAGAAAGACTCTTAAATAAGATTATGAGTTTTTCTTGGGGTGTTTCGAGGTTAGGTTGCAATGTATTTCTTGCTCCAACCTCCCAAAAGGGTTCCCTGTCTCAGCTAGCTAGCACGCTACGACTTTTTTTAAGCCAGCTGAAAAAAAAATGCTCGCGTCACTTGCGGCTCACTTCGCTTTTGTTGCTCCGCCATTACTAGTAAAGAGCTTTTCGCCGTAGCTTGCAGAAGAGGGCATTTCCATCGCGAAGGATTCAATCCAACCACAGCTTCCCTTACCGCTACTTTGTTACGACTTCACCCCAGTCGAAAACCCCACCGTGGTTTGCGCCAATAAGATAATCCGATGAATCAGCAGACGCATCTGAACCATGGCAGTGAGAGGGGAAGGTTAGAGCAAGAAAGAGCTCCTTTTTTGATTTCTTTCTAGCCAATGAGTCCAATTTATCCCAAAACAAGAGATCATCATGTTTATCTCAAAACAACATATCCTGTTGTTTCTCACCAGCCTAGGGCATTTCGGGTGGAAGGTCAGTGTGCAACTTTTTTAGCTTTTTACGAAAAGCAATGTTGTTTTCTATCCTATTTGCCGAAAGGAATTGATTGAAAATCTATCTTTTTGAAAAAAGTAGATGAAAAATGTAAGCCACAAAAAAGCTTGAACAACGGCCTATGAAGTAAGCCTTAAAGAGCGAGTGAACTTAGAACAACGCAACAAAGCACTTTTCACTTTCATCTGAAGCCATAATGGGAGCAAATCGAATAGCAAGGGATTCAGCTACACCACGTGGTTCTCTCTGATTCCCATTGAGAAACCGTAAATAAAAGACGCATCAGACACTTTATAAACACCTCCAATATCTGTTTTACCTGGATTGCCAAGACTAGCACCATCCACGTTGAATTTGAAAAAAGGGTAGCTAGGGGGGATCCATTTCATGTATCGACAATGCCGGTGAGGGGACTGAAGAGAGATCAATGAAAGATCTTGAGCATTGTTGATAGCTCTAAGGATAATACTCCTAGGAACTGTTCCTGAAAATAAGGTCCCAGTAGCTATTCCATATATACCACAGGATGTTGCAAAATAGAGAGAGAGTTTCAAATGATTATCCCTGTTATGAGTAGTGTGGATGTTGATGAAATTTATGATTCCTGAGGTGATATCTTGAACAGAGAGATAATTAAGAAGACCCACTTATAGCCAAATACTTTGAACAACTGAGCATTCAAAGAACAGATGATTGGTCGATTGAGTATTTCGATTGCACAAGAAGTAGGTAGGATTCAAATTGAATCCTCTAGAGTTTAAAAGATCTGGCAGTGGGAGTTTTTAGAGAAGAATTTTCCAGATGAGGTGTTGAATTTTAGGAGTAGTTGGAAGATGCTAAACCTTTAACTAGATCGGGTTGTAAGTGAAGGAGAAACCATTGATGGTCGTATGTTATACGTTGAAGCTACTATGAAAACCCCTGATGACATAGCGGTCCACACAATCTTATCAGTTATTGGAAAGATGGGAAGGGGATTTGAGAAGATGGATAGGCTATCTCTGGGGGCCACCAAAGAAAGATCCGATCTCTATGCCAAGATGTTGAATGAGAATCAATGACGTAATCAACCGTGGCTGGGGTATTTAATGGAAGAGGGAAAGGAGCTGCAGGGGGTGGAAATTGGGGATCCATAAATCTTGACAGGGATTAATGGAACAACCATTACCCACTTGAAAAAATAAACCCTTTCGGAGAAGATCCTTGGAGGAGCAAATAGATTTCTAGGCCCACAAAGAAGAGTTGGGAAATTTGGCCTGGAGGAAAGAAGAGGAAGGAAAGTATTTGGCCTTCATGAGTCTAGACCAAAGAGAGGATGTAGGTTGAAGAAGTTCCTAGCCTTTTTTAGCAAGGAGGGCTTGGTTCATGGGAGCAAAGAGTTTGATGTTCAAACCCCCGCATCTTTTGGGACGACAAATGGAGGACCAAGAAATGGTGGGAACTAAGGAGTTTGAACCATTATACCAAAAGAAATTTCTGCTGACCGAATCTAAAGATTTTTTAGTTTAAATAGAGATTTTGAAACAAGACATGAAGTACAATGGCATGGCTGAGAGGGTGGATTGGATCAGGACTGTTTTACCCACTGGACTGAGATATTGAGATTTCCAATGCTGAAGCTTTGCATTGACTCTACCGATAAGAGCATTGCAATGAGACTTTGAAAGCTTTCCACTAGTGTAAGGGATCCCCAAGTACGAATCTAAAGATGAGGTAGGGGTGATTTGAAAGAATTCTCTTAACTGTCTTTTGCATGAAGATTCCACATTTAGACTGAACTAAGCCCTATTTTGCTAAGATTGTTGGCTAAACCAGAAAAGCTGCAATAGACCTCCAGAATCTCATTGAGAACCCTGGCTTCATTCATGGTGGCTTCTCCAAAGAAAATTAGATCATCCACGAAGGCCATATACGAAATCCTTTCGCCTCCTCTATTGATTTGGAGACCATAAGTCTTTTTTTCTTCTAGTGTAATAGCAAGCTTAGTGGAGCGAATTTCGGCACAAGGCATAAAAAGATATGAAGAAAGTGGGTTTCCTTGTCTGAGGCCTCTAGAAGGCCTGAACCTGTGGCACTTTCGGATTTGATAAAAGAAGTTGTTGCCGCAATTGAATCAGAAGGAACTGCAATAACAAAGGAAGGGGAGCTCCATTAAGAAGGATATTCAACTAGGTGTTCTTGACATAAAACATCACTCTCTGGATCTAAATAGGATCAAAGCCCATGTTAGAAAGAGTGCACCTGAGGAAGCTCCATTTCAGCTTATCATATGCTTTTTGCATATCCACCTTGATTGAGAAAAAAACCCTATTACCATTCATGGTTTTCTTTATTTTGTGAAGAAACTCATGGCAGATGAGAACCTTATATTGAATTTGCCTCCCTTTGATAAAGCCATTTTGATTGAAGGATATGATGCAATTCAAGATGGGGCGAAGCCGGTTGACAATGATGCGGGATATGATCTTGTAAATGAAGTTGCAGAGGGTTATCGGTCTGAATTCAGTAATTGAAGAGAGGTGGTCGACTTTAGGAATGAGAGCAATAAATGTTTGGTTCAGAGAGAGAATAAAGACACTTGTGAAAAAAAATAATTTTGATGCAGTTAGAAACTTCTTCTCCAATAATAAACCATGACTTATGGAAGGACATTCCTAAAAACCATCTGGGCCAGGGGCTTTATCTCCAAGAATTTTTTGGATTTGGGTTGTGTATTGATGCAGCATGGGAAGGTAGTTACATATGCATCTAGGCAACTAAAGGAATACGAAAAGAACTATCCTACCTATGACTTAGAGTTGGCAGCCGTAGTTTTCGTACTGAAAATTTGGAGGCATTATTTATATGGAGAAAAATGTGAGATTTACACAAATCACAAGAGCTTGAAATATATATTTACTTAGGAGAAGTTGAATATGAGGCAGTGCATGGTTGAAACTTTTGAAGGACTACGATTGCACCATCCACCACCATCTAGGGAAGGCCAATGTTGTGGTAGATGCACTGAGTAGAAAGACTTGGAGATATTTAACAATGCTGCTAACCACACAACATCATATTCTTGAGGATTTGAGGAAAATGGACGTAGTAGAAGTTGTGAGCAGTACCACAACTATCTTAGCAAACTTTACAGTGTAGCCTTCTCTATTTGATAAGATCAATTCCAAGCAAGGAAATGATCAGTCCCTGGAGAAAATCAGAAAAAAGCACTGAAAGGCAAGAAAGCAGATTTTACTATCTTTGATGATGGTGTACTGAGGTTCAGAACAAAACTGTGTATACCAAATGATGAAGAGTTGAATCAAAAAAATTTGAGGGAAGCACACCAGTCAGCACCAAGATGTACCATGTCCTAAAAGGAATGTTTTGATGGAATAATATGAAGAGAAAAATAGCTCAATTTATGGAGCGATGTATGATTTTCTAGCAAGTCAAAATAGAACGGTAAAAACCCTTTGGGTTATTCCAGCCTTTGACGATCTTAGAGTGGAAATAGGAGCATGTGACCATGGACTTTATGACATCTCTACCTAAGACATCCAATGGTTATGATGTCATGTGGGTTATAGTGGACCGATTGACTAAATTAACACATTTACTAACAATCTACATGACTTGTACATTAGAGAAATTGGCTCAATTGTACATTGATGAGATTGTTAGACTTTATGGAGTACCAATATCCATTGTATTTGATCGAGACCCGAGGTTTATATCTCGATTTTGATAGAAATTACAACAAGCTTTGGGTACTCAGTTGCATTTTAGTACAACTTTTCATCCCCAAACTAATGGACAGTCAGAGAGGACCATCCAAACCCTAGAGGATATGTTGAGGACTTGTGTGATGGATTTTAATGGTTGTTGGGATACACATCACTTGTGGAGTTCGCTTATAACAATAGCTTCCAGCTACCATTGGTCTAGCACTTTACGAGGTGTTATATGGCAAGAAGTATAGATCTCTGTTGTATTGGGATGAAGTTGGAGAAAGAGAGATTTTTGGCCCTAAGATAATCCAGAAAATCTATGACATTCGACAAAGGATATCTTCTGCCCAGAGCCAACAAAAGAGCTATGTAGATTTCATGCGGAGGGATTTTGTAACACCCCGCAAACAGGTCATGAATATATTATTATTTAATATACTAAGTTATATTTATATGTACTATGTTAGATATTATATGATTGTAAGATGTATTGACATGATAATGGCTTTATATTATATGATGTATAATATTGTACATCAACATGATTTGGATTATTGAATGTTTGATTTGTATACATGATTAATGAATGTGAGAGAATTATAAATGTGTTGCTAGATGAGGTATATTGAAATATTTGATATGACACATTTAAAATGATATAATTATGAGGTGAATAATATGATGTTAAGTATATGTTAATGTGCTATATGACAAGTTTTATGGGTATATGTTTGTGTATAAGAAATGTGAGCATGTGAATGAAAAATGTATATATGTGTACGAGATCTGTGAACAATAGTACAAGTTATGTGATTACTTGTCACATTTTCAGTCTGCTTTTCAATCAGAGGGTGTTGATGCAAATGTTTTATCTTCTATTTTGGATGCTATAAATCCAGTCATTTCAGATTCCACTAGTGTTATGCTTTGCAATATTCCTTCTATGGAGGATATGAAATTTATCCTATTTGCAATGAGTCCTCTTAAGTCACCTGGAGTAGATGGATTTCCACCGGCATTTTTTCAGAGATATTGAGACATAATCAAGGTAGACCTCTACAATTTTGTTGTGGATTTTTTTACTACTGACATCATGTCTTCTGATTTAAATGAGACTTTGATTTGTCTAATCCTAAAAGTAAAAAATTTGGAGATAACTGAGCAGTTTCGGTCTATTGCTCTATGCCCTGTGGTGTATAAGATTATCACTAAAATCATGGCTTCAAGGTTGAAAGTGAATTTGGAAGATGTCATTTCCTTTTATCAATCGACTTTTATTCCAAATAGATCTATTTCTAATAATGTTTTTATAGCTCCTGAATTATTTCATTATATTAAAAAGAAGAAAAAAAAGGGAGAAAGAGATTTGAGGCTATGAAGCTTGACATGAAAAAAAGCCTATGATAGGCTTGAGTGGGGTTTCATTCATTTTGTACTTTTGAAGCTTGAATTTTTTACTCATTGGATGAAAGTGGTAATGACATGCCTTTCTTTGGTCTCATATGATATTCTCATCAATGGCGCTTCAATGGGTGTTATTACTCCTACAAAGGGTGTGAGACAAGGCTGCTCATTATCTCGTACATTGTTTATTCTCGGTTCTTATGCATTGAGTTGTTTACTCATGTAATATGAAGCTACTGGCCTTATTCATGGTGTTAGTGTTCGCAATCGGGCCTTAGCAATCTAATATTTATTATTTGCAGATGACAGTCTTATTTTCTTTGGATGAGATTATCACTATCAGGGACTGTTTATCAACTTATTGTCATGTTTCTAGACATGCTATAAATTTTCGAAAGTCATGTTTGACATTTTCTCCTAATACACATGATAAATGGAAGAGATGGTTCTCTAGAATTCTACATATTTCTTATGGTTCTGGTCCCAAAAAGTATCTTGGTCTGCCTATTGACTTTGGCATTTCAAAGGCTATTATCTTCCAAGATATTGCAACAAAGGTGGAGAATAAATTGCAGGTTGGAAATCTAAACTACTCTCTCATGCTGGTAAGGAAGTTTTATTAAAATCGGTTGTTTTTCCTATGTCTAATTATGCTTGTATGCATTTCAAATTACTGGCTTCTTACCAAGAGCATTTGAGGTAAATTGCATCTAATATCTTTTGGGGGGAAAAGAATGGCAAGCCAAAGATGCACTGTATTTCTTGGGAGCGATTATGTCAGTCCAAGGAGAAAGGTGGCTTTGGCTTTCATGATCTTTCATGCTATAATAGAGCCGTATTGTCCAAGGTTGCTTGGCGACTATGGAAAGATGGTGATAGTTTATTTGCTCACTTCTTGAAGTCTATTTATTACCCAATGTTGTGTAAAGATTTCTGCAGGAGAGGAATCTACCGATCGACACAACTGATAT
The DNA here is from genome assembly GCF_018873765.1 of Telopea speciosissima. Lineage (NCBI taxonomy): Eukaryota > Viridiplantae > Streptophyta > Magnoliopsida > Proteales > Proteaceae > Telopea > Telopea speciosissima. The sequence goes on from NC_057920.1 coordinate 28,397,410, forward strand.
GCTAATAACTCAATGGAATTGGGACTAACGGAGACGAAACTGCCAAATTACTCTCTCTTTATTGAACATTGAATATTGCCCATTGAATTCATCTTACATGAGGGTTTAGCCCTTAATTTATAGTAATGGAGGGGATCTCGGGCGATCCTTGCTATTTCCATAGTTGCCTTTACTGGATGTACGGTTTTAGGAAACTCTCATTCTGGTTGGGATTCTTCCGTGAATCTCGGGATCTCCCTGATTCTTGTCGCAAGTGGGACCTTCTCTTGGTGGTTACGTAACTGCCATAGTGGGGCCTAACTTCATAACCGCCAGGCATGTGGGAATCTTCAAGCATGCTTTTAACTTGCCTTTCTTTGTGAATCGTGGGGAGTCCACGTGTACGGTCAAGACTTGAAGTATAAATTATGGCGTATCACCCAACATCCCCTATTTTACATGCAAGGGATGGTAATCAATCAAGTTGGGGTTGGAGAAGCATTATGGAAGGCATTAGTGTCTTAAAAGAAGGGTCTATGTTGGCGTATTGGTGATGGTGAATTTGTTGATGTTTGGAATGATGCCTAGGTTCCTTGCATTAAGGGCTACAAAGTCATCACAACCGAATGATGCTTCTATTCGTTTTGCGACTGATCTGATTGACAAGGATAACAGATCTTGGGATAATGATTTGCTAATCTCCTAACTTTTGTTTACCCGATGTGGAGTGTATTAACAAAATACAACCTCCCCTATTTTCTAATTCGGATAAGCTTGAGTGGATGGCCTCTAAAAATTGTGTCTTTTCTGTGAGGAGTGCTTATCATCTTATTGCTAATGATTTATCGGTGGAGAGAAGTTTGGAGGCATCAACCTCAAGGAACTACTCTTGGTCGGATGTGCCGAGGGGTGTATAGAAGATCATCTGGAATTCTAGAAGCCTTCCCAAAATTCAAAGCTTTGTGGAGAGCATGTGTTGCTGGGGTAGCAACGGGAGATGCTCTCTGTAATCGCAATATTAGTGTGGATCGGTGTTGTGCTAGGTGTGGATCAGTTGAAACAATCTCACACATTCTATTGGGTTGTTCTTTCGCCGGTGCAGCCTAGTTTGGTTGTTCTTGGGACTCTTCATTCCTTCAGGAGATGATCATTCCCTAAGTGACTGGATCATGAGTTGGAGTAATTTCTCACGGGATAAGGCCACTCACCGAATGGGAATGTCTTTGTGCACTTTTATATGTTGGATTCTCTGGAAAGCACGGAATGTCAATGTTTTTGGCCGACGGGTTTGGTCTCCATTAGCAGTAATTCAAACCTCTTGTCATGCTTTCCAAGAGTTTAATGATTCTCAGAGTCCTATTGCTTTGCAACCTTCTTCGGTGGTCCTTTCTTCATCAATGGTTTCTAGTGGATTCTCACTCCAGCCAGAGACGACTCAGATCTGTGATGCTAGTTGCTTCCAAACTCTTCTACTGGTGGTGTTGGAATTATTTGCATGGATTATTGTGGTCGACCCATTCATGCTGTTTTGGTTCCTATGATTTTTGAGGGTATTGCTACTGGGGAGGCTATGGCTATCTGCTTTGTCTCCTCTTTGCATTTGTGGCATCCTGGAGGATATTGTTCGTCTTTATATTTATTTTGATACATCTAATTTCACTCATGTTCCAAGGTAGAATAACAATTGTGCTGACTCCCTGGCAAGGAGGTCGCTATCAATGATGTGTACGATGGTGAGACCCATTTTCGATCCATGGCTTGTTGATCTATGTAACTAGGGATGTAAATGGATAACCGAAATCCGAATCCGAATCTGCATCCGTGTCTGTTTAGGGGCATCCGTATTCGTTTAGAGATATCCGGGAAATAATCCGAATACTCCGATTAAAATCCGCCGAAAAAAAATCCGAATACTTAATAATAAAAAATTAAGTAAATAATGATTTTGAGGGTTTTTGAAGATTCAATAGGTTCTAGAATATGATGAAAAGAGAGTCATGATCTAAGAGATATGGATTGAGAGTGAATTGTATCCACTAGGGGGAGGACGGTCGGGTTACACAAGGCAGAGATATAAACGGATGGTCGAAAATCCGAATCTGATCCGCATTCGAATCCGTTTAAAGGTATCCGAATTCGGCCAGGGAATATCCGGCTCCGATCACATCCGATCCGAATTCGATCCGTTTACATCCCTATATGTAACCCTCGCCCATGATCTTTTACGTTTTCATAGTAAAGCCCTTTTCACCAAAAAAAAAGAAAAAAAGAAGCCACGTCATCCAAAAGTCCCACCTTGAAACAATATCTTATATTTTTTTTAAACAAATACTGAAAAACCCTAATATGGGGTGGGGCCTTTGACGCTCAAAAGTGACACTATACCTTAAGAATGCCACGTTGGCACGTTACGGTAACTCCAACTTTTTTTATTTACTTTCCAAAAAGGCTTTTTTAGCTGTCACTCTGGAAATTGCAGTCTCAAGTCTCAACGAGAGAGAGAGAAGAGTAAATGCATTAGAGCGAGCCCTGATTTCTAGGGCTTATTTTTTTTTCCTCTCCAAAGTTTTGATTTTGAAACCCCTCTTTTGCTATTACAGCGATTCATAGAGAGATCTCTTCCATTATCATAAGTGGAGGATTTGGGAAAATCTTTGCTTCTCGTATCTTCCTCCCTCCTGCCCTCTCTCTTCCTCTTTCCTTTCATCTTTTTTAAGGGGTTTGGTAGAAACTGTTTGATTCTTCGTTGGATCCAATTGAATTAGGAAATAGATTTGGATTAGGTTACAGTTTCTGGGTCTTGGCTTTTAGATTTCCCGTTCCTCTCCTCTTTTGACATTTTAAAGCTGTTTGGTATCATTAGGAGAGGGGATTTGGAAAATGCAGCAGAGATTGAAGCAGCAGCAGCAACAAGCCTTGATGCAGCAAGCGTTGCTTCAGCAGCAGCAGCTATACCACCCAGGCGTACTTGCCGCTGCTATGACGCAGGTTTGGTCTTTTAGTTCTCTTTTATTTTCTTAATACGAGGCTTTTCCCTTTTTTAATGTGTCTGTTTCTGGGTTGTTATGGAAAACAGAAAAACTGTTTGATGGAAATAGCTTCTTTTTCAGTACCTCTGCAGTTTTAATGGTTTGTTTTTGAGAAAGATTTGATTTATTTAATTTCTTTTTTCCCTAGCCTTTTTTATTTCTTATGAGGGGAGGGGGGTATCTGCTTTCTTTCCTTCTCAATGGTGATTATCTTGGTTGTTTGATTCTGAGCAAAACTCTTACTTTCTTAACGCATTTTTTTGGGCAAGGTTGTATCTGGAAACTGATAATTTTTCCGGCTTTGCACAATGTCAGTTTATTAGAGTTGCGTTTTTACTAAGATGAATTGCTATATTGTTCACACATTGCGCTTGTCTGGCTCTGTTTTACATGTCTGTTTTAACCTTTATGCCTTTTTAGAGTTCTTATTGCTTCAGGTTTTTAGCTCTTTGTTGATTATTCAGTTTACTTTGCCCGAAATGTTGTTTCACTTTCTGTAATATTTAATGTTTATCGTAATAGGGAAAGGAGTGACACACCTTGGCTACCCCACACATGGAGCTGCAATGGCATGATATATTTGTCAATGTTCTGTGTATTTTGCATGTTTGTTGGAACCTACACATCTGATGAATCCAAACTCATATGACAATAATCTGCATTTGGGCTGTATGAGACCTAATACCAAATGACATTTTGTGTTTCTCATGTAAGATCTGTTCTAGGTTTCTTTATGATAATATATGGCTAAATGACAAGGGTGTTCAGTGTTACACAACTGCATGATAGCAAATGCTAGTCCGTTAAATGTTTGGTTTGGTGGATTAATTATTAATGGATCCAGCAGTGAAGGTCTTTGATTTATTCCCTTTTGGTTTTTAGGTTGTTTCTCTTGAGTAGGATTTGTATTGTCTTATTTATCTTGTCATAGCATTTTGAATTGGTCTAGTATTTTCTGCTTGGTATTGCATTAGAATTCATTTAACTTTGCTTTGAGCTACTGCAGCTCCTTATTTTCTTCTCTTTGTTAGCTTTAGGGCATGGGATCTTGGCCAGAATCTTTTATTATTTATAGGACCTACTTTTTGTTTTTGGAAATTTGTTTGGACTTTCTAGGACATCCTCTTTCGGTTTGTTAGGAATTTTTTCTTTTGGTTTCTTCTTTTTTACTTTTATATTTTGCAGATGGATCCGGTTCCAAGTGGAAATCTGCCTCCTGGGTTTGATTCATCTACATGCCGCAGTGTGTGAGTGCTATGTAACATTTTCTTCTTTTAGGGAGAGGCTCTTCTTGGGTTTTTCTTTTCCCTTCTTTTCCTCTTTATGCTTTTGGGGCATGGGTTGTGAACACATTATTCTAAGAGATTGCTTGAGAGAAATTTTACTGTCATTTGTTTCTAAGACTTCTTGTCCAAGAATGGGCTATTCTACTTTCTAAGAATTCTGTTTCCTTCCCATTTATTTTGTGGCTTCATAAGCCATTGATTAATTAACATGGAGTTTGGAAGTGCTAAATAATATGGCATACCTTTAATTTTCTCAGCTATGTGGTTGACATCCTAGGTGTTTTTTTTTCGTGCTGATTAGTTCTGATTGTATTTGCTTTTCAGGTATGTAGGAAATATCCATGTCAATGTCACTGAAACCCTTCTTGCTGAGGTTTTCAGTAGTACCGGCCCACTTGAAGGATGCAAGCTCATTAGAAAAGAGAAGGTTTGATTAGTAATTACTGAAGCCCATTTAGTTGATGTTTTATTTTGCATATAATTTACTTCTATTTAATCTAATGAAATATTGAAGCCAGTCACTCCATTGCTTAAATATTTGGACTAGTATTGGTATTTTTTTAAAAACCATTAATTTAATTGGTGTTGCTGAACTGGCTGTACCATTATTCTAGCTCAAGCTTCTTAGGTGGTCTGGTATTCTTAGACCCTACTTTAAGGCTTATTTAACTTCCTTCCATCAAGTAAACTTAGTATTTTCTGAGCTTTGAAGGGATAGATTGCATACCATTTGACATTATCCCAAATTAGTGGTCAGATTGAATTTTGTATGTATTTTGCTTTCAATCTTTATGTCATAGAGGGCTCCAATTGTGGGGTTCTTCACCACAGCCCAAGTTGTTCAAATGTATCAAAAAAACTATATAGATCTGATTCAGAATATGATAATATATCAGTGAGATGTGGATCATCCTGGTTTCTTTTTAAACCTCAGGTTTATGAAGTGATCAATTGAAAATTTAATGTTTAAAGAACTAGGCATTGAGGAAGGGATGTGATTGGGCTGGGCTAGGTCAATCATCAGTTGTCATGTTCGGTTTAAAGCTTGGGTGGTTGGTTAGCACATATGGGACTGAATTATGAGCTGCCCTAATGTTTCATAGCAGCAATTAAGATGCACATTGAAACTGAAAACATTAGGGGAGGAAGTGGATTCTCGGGCGTAGTGGCAAAACTGAAAAGAGGGGGAGCCCATAGCATTTTCCTGCTAAAAGAAAAGGGTTTAAGGTCTGTTGGTCCTTCTCCCCATTTCTCTTCAGTGTTGGAGATGTTTCCTCTATGACAGAGCCAGCTTGCTGGAGTTTGGAAGAAGATTAAGGTTGGACTGGTACTGCAGGTGTCACACCTCTAATGAACTGATGATACAACTTGTTCAGTGAGGGTAGAGAGACCAAGTTACAAATCTTAGGGACACCCTACGATGTTTTCAAGGAATCATTTGGTTGAAGATAAACTTAGATTAGTCAAAGGTAGCTGAAACAAACATTGGGGGTTGGGAATTGACCCCTTATGCTTCTATTTTAGGTTGACCTGTGGAAGTGTGGCTTATCAGGCATTGGGGTTTTTCCTGTGGACCTTTTTAAGAAGTAAGATCTGTGTCCTGGGATCCAATTATTGAGAAACATTCCAAAATTTCTTGCCTTTCGGAAGTGGAAGTACATCTGCCTTCTTGGGGGAATCACTTAAATTAAATCCACCTTGATCTCACCTTGTATCTCTCCATAATTTTTTTAGGTTTGCAAATAAAGTGGCTGCTGACAATGAAAAGATCATGCTAAACTTCCTAACTGAACTTGGTGACAGGAAAATTTCATCAGCTGGGAAATGGTTTGTTAAATGTACAGAGCTGGGGTGCTAGTAGTAGGCAACATTTTTCTAATGAACACTTGTACCATTGAAATGGTTGTGCAGATTTCTGAGTGACTGATCTTTTTGGTACTCTGCTTTGAACAAAATGTGGGTTGCAGTTTGATGAATGGGATACAATGCTGAGAGAATTAGAAATTTGGAAGAACATTTGATGCAGGTGCACATCCATGGTTGGACCATCTTCGCTTGATCTGGAAAGCCAGTGCAAGGCGACTAGGTCCAAACCTGGTTTTATGGTTCAATTGGGCTGTCTAGGATACTTTCTATTTAATGAGATATTATTTCATATGAAGTTTATTTAATTCTTTTTTTATTGGTGCCAGCTACATAGGATTGAGAGTCCAAGTTAGCTTGGAACTCTATTTCTAGTCTTAGAGTTTGATTTATATTGTATTTTTCTTTTTGTTCCTGTTGATGAGTCAGATAAGACTTAAAATTAACTTTTGTTTTCAGTTATAGGATAGGTTTAGGATTTCTTTTGCTTAATTCTATATAACAACATGTACCAACGATTCTCTGGAGATATGGAATATTAAATGAAATTTTGGTTTGGTGCTGCTGCTAAGAGTTGTGAGTTTGTGCTCTCTTCCTTCCCTCTCTCCTCTGAATTTCTCTCCCTTGTCTCAGTTACAGTTCTTCTTCCTTTATTTTACTTTCTTTATTTCTAATATTATCTTCCCATCGAAACGAATCTGGTCTTCCGCGACCTGTTCTTGTCGTAAAGTTAAAGACAACCCAAAACGTGATTGTTTTCTTTAATGTTGAGAACCGTGGGATTGGAATATTTTCTTTGTCTTTACGGTTTTATATTTTTCCATTTTACTATTTTCCCCTTGGGCTATAATTATCAGTATAAATAAAGACCTCTGTCATTAATGACAAGTTACATCATTCCTAAAATCTCTAATTCTGAACTTGGTAACAGAGCCCGAAACCCCAGAAAGTTTTTTTGTCCTTCGCGTTGCTCTTCTCCACCACCACCACCACCCATTGGGGGCCACCGCCTCCTCGTCTAGCATGGTACACGAAACCTGAACCATTCTCTACTAGCCTTTCTCTTCCTGCGCCTTCTTCCATTTTTTCCGGTGTACCGGATTCACTGCCATGACCCTGCCTCTGATCGGCTCACCTTCGTCGTCTGCCACGACCCACCTTTATTGGTTGCGCTCCTCGCTTGCACGGCCGAGCCTTGCCTGCTCCGCCGCGACCCTCCTCTGTTGCTGCGCCTGCTCTGCTGCGACCCACCTCCTGGTTGCCACGCTTCCTTCGCTGCAAGCTGTGACCCCCTTGGTTTCCCTCACTGCTGCCGCCACGACCCCTTGGTCGTCGTGCCTTCTTCTGCCGTGACCCTCCCTTGGTTGTTGTGCTTCTCCGCTGTGACCCTCCATCTTTGGTAAAGGTTTAGTTAATTGTTCGTCCCATCTCTCTCTTTCTTCTGTGTTAAATGTTCCCAATCTATGTGCAAATTTATTGTCTATTTATCGCCTGACTACTGAGTTGAATTGTTATGCATTTCTTTTCTACTCATTGTTTGTTTCAAGATCTGGTGATGGATGCAACGATTGGGTATGGTCGAGTCCATGATGGTCTCTACTGCTTGGAATCTCCATCATAGTTGTCAAGGCGTTGACTAGGTGACGTCTTGGTAGACTTGGGCGCCTTGGTCGGTTGCCTATGCGGTCGCCTTGGCCGCCTATTTGGTGTCACTTGGAATTTGGACCCTCTCCACCGCCTTGGGTCATCGAGACACCGTGACAACTATGATCTCCACCAACCACACCTCTCCCGTCTTCTGCTCACACTCTTTATTCTGATAGTGTATTGACCAAACTTCACCATTGGCATCGCTGCTTGGGACACACCCTAGTTTTCACATTTTACGTTCTTAATTTCTGGATTTGGTTAAAATTTGTGGTTTAGAACAACTTCATGTGGAGATGTTTTCCTTATTGCTGCCAGTCTTCTAGGACTGGATGGTACCTTTCAACAGTATCTTCTCTCCCATGGAATTCTTTCCCAGACTTGCTGTGTTTGGACTCCAGAACAAAATGGCATCACTGAACGGAAAAACCGTCTTCTCCTGGATGTGACCCGTGCCTTGATGTTCACTATTGGTGTCCTTAAAACCTATTGTGGAGATGTTATCCTTACTGCTGCCTGCCTCATTAATAGGGTTCCCTCTAGTGTTCTTAATTTTAAAACACCTAGTTCTTTCCTACTGAATCCCACAATTGCTTCTTCTCTGCCTCCCAAAATATTTGAGTGCATTTGCTTCGCCCACAATTCTTCTCCCTCGTTCCAAACTGGATCCTCGTGCTATTCAGTGCATTTTTTTGGGATACTTGACCTCTCAGAAGGGTTACAAATGTTATCATCCTCCTCATAGCCTCTATATCACCATGGATGTAACCTTTCATGAGTTCGAACCGTATTTCATGACACCTCTTTAGGGGGAGAGTCTTGAGGAAGAAGAGTTGTCTTTACCCACTCTAGTAGTTGATAGTCTACCTGTTCCACTACCTGTTTCTGTTCAGGGGAGATTGGGGAGACCTCGGTCCGAACCCCTCCTATTGTTCTAGATTTGATAACTTACACTCGTACCAAGTCCTGGCGGAAGGAAATCATGGACGGTTCTCAACCATTACCCATTGTGGCACCTTCACCAGATATGCCCTCACCATCAGGTAACATCTCTCCTATTATTAATTCTGTACCTGTTATTGCAATGCTCCTGATGACCGCCCCATTGCTCTGAGAAAAGGGGTTCGTGCATGTACCCAACATCCCATTAACCATTTTATTTCTTCTGAGTCTTTATCACCCATTTATCGGGCCTTTGTTTCCTCTTTGTGCTCTGTGTCAATTCCACAGGATTGGAAGGAAGCCATCAACAATCCAAAGTGGAAGGCTGCCATGATAGAAGAAATGCAAACCTTAGATAAAAATAGTATCTAGGAACTTACTCCTCGCCCTGTGGGGAAGAAATTAGTGGGCTGTAAATGCGTAGTCACAATCAAGCAGAGAGCTGATGGCACTGTTGAGAGATACAAGGCACGCTTGGTCGCAAAAGTTTTCGCCCAAACTTATGGGATTGATTACTAAGAAACCTTCACCCCTATAGCAAAGATGAACACAGTATGAGCAAGGTACTAAAACTCGGAACTCGACCCCATCTCGACCTTGGGAAAAGAGTTGGTGCATTTTGTTTTTTTTGAACTCGAAACCTCAACTCGGTGGGTTTTAGACCTAGTTTGGGTCTGAAACTTGGTATTCAGTCTATTTTAGGCCATTTAAACACAATGGCATTATCATATTCTGCAAAAACAAAGTCCAACTAGGACTTCTATATTAGACCTTAAGTTGGTAGGCGACGATGTACTAAAATACCCTACTCTACACATAAATGACATAATTTAGTAATAGAAATCAAGCAAAACATTCAAGTAATAGTAAAACAACTTTAAGCATTATAAATATCGTTGCATTGGGCTCCAACTTCTCAATAACATTTTGAACTGCCACTAACAAATCTGTGTCTAGCCTAAGATTATGCGAGTACTGATACTTTGGACTCAGATAGTATGCTGGTAAAGTGGAAACCACAAATATAACTTGTTAGTGATTTAATGTTTTTGAGTTTTTGAATATGTAAATGTAAGTATGTTGAAGTGTTGAACTCACCAGCTTTATGCAATGGATGGCTCAAGTGATTCTCCCACCGCTCATCAATGATGTTAACGTATGACCTTGCACTTCGGGGTATGGTAGCTCTGATCATTTCCTTCATCTTTTGAAGGGCAACATAAATGTGGGGTTAGGTAAGGTTCTTCTCTGTATCAACCATCCTTAGTATTGCCACCACTGGCTCTAATATGGTAACAACTTATGCAAGTCCTGCTAGAATTAGTCACTTGCAATGGTCTCTTGTGCTGCCCTTCGTCTGAAAGCTTTTTAATGCAATGTAATTGGTGGCAATCGAGTGACACCAGGTCTCACTAAATCGCCGTTGCATTTTTCCCTCAACATGGCTAAAGCACAACCATGGTTATATGCAAATGTGGTCACTTGTTTTGCCCTCTTGATCATACTTGCCACCAAAGTTTTCTTCCCCATGTCCTTGAGCATTAGATTAATGGAATGTGCTGCACACGGAGACTAAAAGAAGTGGTCTTCTTACTCTTCTTGTTCATCAACTTCTCTCTAGCCTTTTTAAAATTAGAACTGTTATCCGTCACAATTTGGATAACGTTCTTTGCTCCTATATCATCATCCACCACTTGCTTTAGTTCCTTATATAAGTATGATGCATCTTTTATATGCTTCGATGCATCGACAGACTTTAAGAATACTGTCTTCCCATTGCAACTCACCATGAGATTGATAATGGACTGTCTAGTAGGTCCAGTCCAACTATCAACCATAAGGGTAACCTTATACATCTCCCACCTTGGTTTCAGACCTTCAATGTACGATTTCAGTTCATCTACCTCCTTAGGCAAATATACATTATATAATTCGTGTGGTGTGAGCCCCTTCCATCCTAGGCTAGCCTTCCCTGCAGCGTCAAGGAATGAATGAATGATAGTATGTTCCCTGTGCTTCATTTGCGGGGATGCCATTGTAGAACATGAACTTGCTAAAGGCTTCCGTGCTTCCTCTTGTTTACCATCAAACACTTGCGGGATGGTTGGCTGGTGGGCATCTTGTTGCCTAAAAATAGTTGGATCCTACTAAAAATGGGATCTGGGGAATGTACTCGTAGCGGGTTGGGGATGGTGGGATATAAGGATTCTTTCTTGTGCCAGTGCTTATCCTCTCATCTTGTTGCTCTGGTGCAGCTGAGCCAGATCCACCAGCTCCTCTTCCTTGCTCATATGCTCTCATATTCTCAAAATGAAAACTGTCTACTCTTTGCTAAAGTCTGCTGGTACATTCTCCACTCAGCCTCTGATTCGAACTCACCATGTGAAGCTCTATATTTAGTATCATCTCCCCCATGTATCTCTACACCAGGCCTCTCTAGCATTGCCTCATCAAATTCTCTTTGTTGCCTTTCCCTCTCAGCTTTCTTTGCTCGTCCTCCTCTCAAGTGTTGTGCCATGGCCTGCTGTACTCGGTAAGGAACATTTCTGTATGTGGTAACATCCGTACTTGTACCAGCCAAATGTTGCTTTCATCTAGTGGCTCTTCTAAATAGCAACTTTCCACAATAGTTACACTTAGACTTCTTTTTATCCTCAAACATCGGGACTCCATGTTGCCATGTTATATCAACATAGTCCCCCATTGTGTATCAAGTGTCTTACTTTTTACACTGTTACATAAAAAGCATATATTAGTAACTATTAGAGACTTAAAGTAATGTATTAAAGATTTAAAGTATTGTATTTGTAACTATTAAACATAATGTCAAGCTACTAGAACAATCAAATAGCTTTCTCTTATGTATCCCCTAACCCTAATATTTATTTCTTAATTAAAAATAAAATTTAGAATTTTTATTAAAAATATTTATACCTTAAAGTATAAAACATTATATTGTAATGATGTATTTGACACTATTTGAAGTTGGACATTATGTATATATGTTATACATAATTTTCCAACAAAAACGGGTATTTTTCCTTAATATTATATATTTTTTTAAATTTTAATAATATAGTTATTAATTCTGAAAAAATGAAATAATTTTTTTAATGGATGAAAAAACAAAATGACTCCATGAGGTGGTAGAGCATCCCAAGTTGTCTAACATATATGAAAATCACTTTCAAACAATCACTATTCATCCTATTTTCTCATTTTAAAAAAAAAAAATTATTTTATTTTGCAGAAAATATAATAAAAAAAATAATAACAGGAAAAAATTTGGACTCCATAAAGTGATAGATCGTCCAAAGTTATTTAATATATCTTAAAATGACATGAATTTACAAAGGTTTGAACAATTTTTTTTGAAAAAAATAGATTTGGAGAAAAATAGTTTACCTTTCAAAAATCCTTCAAATGTGAGATGAATCTTGAAGATGTGTAGTTGAATCCTTCAAATGTGCAGCTGAATCAACTCTCCGGCAAGTTATAACTTCCAATCCAGAGCCAAAATGACTCACAACCAAGTCTTGAAGTTCAAAAGGAGAAGAAAACAGGTTCTGCGCAAAACTCGATCGAGTTCTGTTGAGTTTTATCGAGTTTTGTATACTTTAAAGAGTTAGATGGGTCGAGATCTGGGTCGACCCGAGATCTCGACCCGAGATATCAATCGAGATTATGTACTTTTAAATATCGTATCCTATCTCGTCTCGCCTTCTTAAATAACCGAGAGCTTGACCGAGATCTCGCTAGTTCTCGATCTATGTAAGAGCACTATTAACTTGTGCTACCTATTTGGGTTGGAATCTCCGACAATTAGATGTTAAGAATGCCTTCTTGAATGGAGATCTTGAAGAAGTTTACATGGATCTCCCTCTTGTTTTCTCTTGTCCTTCAGCTACTGTCCATGTCTGCAAGTTGAAGAAATCCTTATACGGTCTCAAGCAATCTCCCAGGGCCTAGTTTGGTCGATTTCTAAAAGCCATGCAAAAATTTGGATATTGTCAAAGTTAGGCCGATCACAATCACCGCTCTCATTGTGTATGTTGATGATATATTGATGATATAGTGAATACTGGGAACAGTGATGATGAAATATCTCATTTAAAGTCACTACTTGCAGGGTAATTTGAAAACAAGGATTTGGGTCCTCTTCGGTATTTTCTTGGGATTGCAGTGGCAAGGTTAGTTAAGGGCATTTTCATCTCCCAACGGAAATACGTCTTAGACCTTCCTCAAGACGTCGACATGTTAGGGTGTAAGCCTGCTGATTCTCCCATTGAAGTTAATCACCAATTGTGCAGTAGTATGGGGGGACCCTGTTGATAGAGAACAGTACCCAAGATTGGTTGGGCGGTTGATCTACCTGTCTCATACTCGACCTAATATTGCTTATGTTGTGGGCATTGTCAGTCGGTTTCTTCATGATCCCATGACATCTTGAAGCAGTCAGTTGTGTACTACGATATTTGAAGTCTGCTCTTGGAAAAGGTATTCTCTTCTCCAATAATGGGACCCTTCGACTGGAAATATTCACTGATTTTGATTGGGCAGGGTCCATTGATGATAGGAGATCTACCTCTGGTTATTGCTCCTTCCTTGGTGGAAATCTAGTTACATGGCGTAGTAGTAAGAAACGATCAGTTGTCTCTCGCTCTAATGTAGAAGCTGAATTCCGTGCAATGGCATAAGGAATTTGTGAACTTATGTGGCTTAAGGGATTTTTGAGTGATTTGGGAATCTGTTTTGAAGATCTTATGCACCTTTACTGTGACAACAAGGCTGCCATCAATATTGTTTATAATCCTGTTCAGCACGACCGCACCAAACATGTGGTGATCGATAGACACTTCATCAAAGAAAAGCTTGAGGGAGGAGTGATCTGCATTCCTTGTTGGTTCTGAGAAGCAGTTAGCCACATAAGTTCACAAGGAATTTGTGAACTTATGTGGCTTAAGGGATTTTTGAGTGATTTGGGAATCAATTCTGAAGATCCTATGTGCCTTTATGCGCCTTTATTGTGACAACAAGGCTGCCAACAATATTGCTTATAATCCTGTTCATTGTTAGCAAAAACGCGTTTAAAATGGAGGTTCCTATTTTTTACTGTTTTAAACACGTTTTTCTGTATGTTTCTCAAACATACGGTAAAAAACAGCAAACGACATGCATTCCCAGTTTAAACGCGTTTGAAACACGTTTAAAACACGTTCCCATTTTTTTGGCTTTTATAAGACCTTGGACTTAACTAAACATATCTCTCTCCCGAACTCTGATCGGCCTGATTCTGTTACCAATGTAAAGATGACTCGAGGGCTACATTTTTCATGATATCACCTTCAACTCAAGGTCAATGCATGGATACCGAAAATAGAAACATGTATTTCAAACAAAATCCTCAATTTATATGAGAATAGTTTTGTTTTTTTGGTTCCCTTTTTTTGAGATATAAACGTTTAAAACCCGTACCGTCCGTTTTCCGTTTATTACCGTTCTCTGTTTTTTTGTCCGTTTTATTTGATTCTTCGTTTGCAATTTTTTACCGTTTAAAACTCGTACTTTAAGACTCCGTTTTTTTGTCGTTCCCCTTTTTGCTAACTATTCCTATTTAGCACGAACGCACCAAACATGTGGAGATCGATAGACACTTCATCAAAGAAAAGCTTGAGGGAGGAGTGATTTGCATTCCTTTTGTTAGTTATGAGAATCAGTTAGCTAATGTCTTCACCAAGGGTCTAATTGTAAGATGTTCCATCCACTAATCTCCAAGTTGGGCATGTTTGATATATTTGTATCAACTTGAGGGAGAGAGTTGAGAACCTTGGGATTGGAATATTTTCTCTTTGTCTTCAAGGTTTTATTTTTTTCCTGTTTTACCATGTTGCCCTTGGGCTGTAATTCTCATTATAAACAAAGAGGACCTCTATCATTAATGACAAGTCACATCATTCCTAAAATCTCTTATTCTGAACTTTTAACCCTTTCTGATTTTCAGTAGGGTTCTTCTAGGCATCACTATGCCTAGTGAAGTATAACGCTTCACTATTTGCCCCTTGGCAGTGCATGGGTTAGATAGAGGACCCCACATACATCTCAATGGTCAAGTTTTAGTCCAACGCAAGGAAAGTTGCTCAAACTCTGATTTTAGTAAAATGATCAAAATGCCATCAAATGGAGATTTATATAAAATACAAAATGGCATCTTTTGTAATTTTAGCTACTCATTTTAAGCTGAAATTGTACCAATGAAATGCTTGCCTTGTCCTCTATTGCATGGACTAACCCATGTACTGCCATGTGGCAAATAGTGAAGCGTTATGATTCACTAGGCATAGTGAAGGGGAGGAAACCCCCTTTCCAATAATACCCCTCCTCTCCCCTTTTATCCCTTTAGTCTTTAATTTAGTTTTTGTTGAAGTATATCGGCCATGTAGGGCTGAAGGGAATCTCGATTAGAATATTCCTATAGTCTAATAGAGATTCCTCCTATATGGTCTCTTATTGTGGTTTGTAACTAGAATTAGTCTAGTTTCTATTTTCCTAATGTGTCTATGTTTATGGATCCTAACATGATTATGAGTCCTTCCTTGTACTCTAAAGATGTAAATAAAGGCAGTGAGGGGGGACTGTTAAGTTCGACCATTAGTCTCTAAACAGTCCCCGTTTCCTCTTCTTCATGTCTTCTCTTCATCTTCTCGGTTCTGGTAGTCTAGGGTTCTGTTCTGTTACAGTTTTAATTCCCAGATTGCCCTCATAACTTATAACACTCCTTTCACCTGCTACAATGCCTATTTTGTTCCTTCCCTTGTTAGTTTGAATTTCATTAAATATGGAATTTCCATCCACTCACTGTCTGAGTTTATTATTCGAATGGGTCCATGGCGAATAATACAGAATTTCGAACCCTGGGTTCCGCATCAACACTAAAATAATTTTTCCAGTCATTAAGGGACACTCTAGGGTCAGTGTTGGTAATGGGTTGCAATTAGGATTTTGGTAACCTTTGGTGAGGTAGGTTCATTTGGTTAGAGGTTTCCTTGGTTTTTTGACCTTTCTGATTGTGTATGGTCAATTGCTTCGTTTATTGAGGTAACTCCATTTCATGTGACTCTTGGAACCTACAGTTTAAAGAATAGTTTTAGAGGGCTTTGTTATAGAACATTAAGGTTATTGTAAATCTTGGTGTATTGTCTTCATTTCTAGTGAGCATATGGATATGAGAGCATGCACCAAACATTGTGTGTGCTCTCAAAAATTTGGGGCTCAAAATTTGTGAATGATATGGAGAATAGGGAAAAATAATGTAAACTCAATCTTCTTAACTGCTGCATCTATAGTTTTGTCGTGTACATTAATAAAATTTGTGAGGCATATCTGAAGAGTGCCATCTCCTTCTCAAGTGGGCCCTTACATGTGTTCTATCATCAGAGTGCTCCTTCCGTACAATTCTCCATTTAAAATTAGAGGTTCTCTGCTGGCCAGTGCATGCTATCTGTATTTTAAAACTAGGAAGACAGCCATCATATGTTTCTAGAATGTGAGGTGGCTGTGGTTTCATGGTGCCATTATTTGGGCCTGTTTGGTTATGGTTGATGTTCACACCATCAGCAGTTAATTTTATAGTTAGATATTCTGTCCTCTCGTAGAGATGGTATTGTATGACATTAGACTATATATGCTTTATCTTGGGTGGTGTGGAATGAAAGATGGAGGGTTTTTGAAGACAAGAACGGGGAATCGGGATTGATGTCATCTGTTGGTAGATTGGGCTTGTGAAGCAAAGTAATTTAAACTTTGAAATCTTTGATGTAAACAATGGAGAAATTTAAATTCCAGCGAGTAAGGAATGTGCAAAACAGAACAGAAACCAGAAAATACTGACCTGATCTGATGATGAATAAGATGAAGCAAGAAAGAGAAGTAGAATGATATGGACCAAGTAATGCAAAAGTCGACCTCGAATCAGGGAAGTGCCAGTGAGAGATCGATTGCAGCCAGGATCAACACAATAAGGAAGAACTAATTGAATATAACTGAAATTTTATTGCTTTATTTTTTTTTACATATGAAAGAAGAAGAAGAAGAAGATAGGATCAGCTCTCTCAGTCCATCATCCTCTCACCCAGGGTCTCTCACCCACTCTCTCACCATTGCCAGTTGCCACATCTCACAGCTTCAACCATAACTCTTTTCTCTTCAATCTCTGTCCTCAGCCTCATACTCTTTTATATAATAACCCAATTACAAAGCAACTCAGTCCCAATCTAATGAAGAAAATAAATATATCTAGAAAAGGAAACTACTAATTCGTAAAACCTATAATCCTATAAAATCTAGTTGCCATATTTCTATTTTGGAGAACAAACTAAAAATAGTAACAAACTGAAATTAGAAATTTAAGCCCCACTTTCTAAATATGAATTTCTAAACTTTGGCAGCATTAAGATAGAAGCTTTCTCCACTTGATAGGCCTACAAGATCTTCTAAAAAGCATCCCCACACAAGGCAAATATGGGCTGTGACACTGTTCACATGAACAATATTGTGAATAGTGTTTGGTCTTTTTTTCCGAATATTTCGATTTACATCAACTCTCCTCATCTTGGAAAAAAAAATTCTTCCTCGAGTTTGGTAGAGATGCCGACTCTACATTATTTGGTATCAGAGCTTATCACCTCTAGGATTGATGTTAATACAAGGAAGATGAAGTCGGAAGTTCCTTCTTTTTCTGGACAGAGGGATCTATTCTTCTTCCTTGATTGGTTGGATTCTGTAGAGGAATATTTTGACTGGTACAACCCGACTGAGGACCAGAAGCTTAGGTTTGTTTACTCCCAATATACTAGTTATGCTAAACAATGGCGGAACTTCCATTAGGAGAGACTCAAAGCTAGAAGATGTTAACCTAGGACCATAGTGTCAAGGCGTCACCAAGGCGTCGCCTAGGTCTCCAGACAGATTTCTAGGTGCCTAGGCGGCTGCTGCCTTTTTTTAGGGTGCCTTGCATTGGTTTAATTGGTATCGAATTAGGATAAAAAGTCAACCCCCCGTTCAAGAACAAGAACTCGATTTTTGGCGGTATGTGAAAATTTTCAACTACAGAGGTTTTTCTCAAATCTAAAAATTCCATAAATCTTAATATGGTAAAACATTGCTAAAAACCAAAAGTACGGTAAAATTTTCATTTGTTTTGATATTTAAAAAAATATTTTCATTCAGAGCGATTTTGACAACATTCGCTCACACCAAATAAGTTCTTACCATATTATAACTCCTTCAATATAAATCAGATTTAATCATTTGTTGGAAAGCTGGTTTTGTGCTCTACCTAATACAAATAATCTCATGTAAAAATAAAATCATTTGATGAATCAAATTTCTTAGAGAACAAAAACATTTCTCTAAATCGAGAGCAGGTTAATTACTTATTGATAAGATCATATTTTCTAAGAACAGTATAAACCAATGTGAGGCTAGGTATGCCTGAAAATGATCAATTCCAAGAACATATAAACCAAATGTCTGTTTTGATTGTTTCAAACTTCCAATAGCTTGCTTCTTCAGTTCTGTTGTCTTCTATTTCTATGTTGATTTTTGATCACTTGATGTGGCTTAATATTGATTTTTGATGACTTGATGTGATTTAATGTTGATTTTTGATGACTTGATGTTGATTTTTGATGACTTGATGTGGGTTAATGTTGATTTTTGATGATATAAGGTACATATTATACCATACTAAATAATTCTAGAAAAGAGGGGAACCTTGGTCGCCTAGGCAACGCCTAGACGGGTGGCTTATCGCTTAAGCGCTTAGACACCCCTCCACCGTCTTGGGTTGCCTTGCCGCCTTGACAACTATGCCTAGGACTTGGGAAGAGATGAAGTACGAGTTGAAGAACAAGTACCTATCGGAACATATGCACAGAAAGCTCTCCCTTTGACAAGATTACCCCCAAGAGCTATTTACACTTGAAGAGAGCATGAAGCAACTAAAAGATCAAATGGCTTCTATTGAGCAAATGATTAAAGTCACATTTGGTCCCTCACCGCTCTCCACATCTAACGGATGCTACTGTGGCAGTCGTTGAAGTTTTGAATAAGGAAGAGCAACAAGAGAAGAAACCTCCAATCAATGAACCAGAACATGAAGTTGAGGTTAATGTTGAAGATGCTCTAGAAATTTTAGTCGTCAAGGAAGAGTCAACCCTTGATGTTTTGAATGTCGAGGCTTACATTGAAGAATTTGAAGCAAGCAAAGTTGAGGCAGTAGACGATGTGGAACTTGACACTACAGTTGACGAGGTGGTTGAAGAAACCACTGAGGAGACTGTGAATGACAAGGACGGACTTAAAGAGCTCGAGTTTGAATAGAGAAGGATGAAACATCAACTGAACAGATTGAGAACCACCAGGAAGACGAACCAAAAGATCTCCATGTTGCATCGAAGTTTGAAGAGGTCGAAGACACAATTGTAGAAGACCACATGGATACGACGGAAGATATTGAAGTTGATCACCTAAGTTCATGATCCCACTTGAATTTGTTGAAGAGAAAGCTCCCCGTCTCGAAGATATGTGGGATTCGCCCCCCTCTCCAGTCTCAGTTCTGGTTCAAACAGATCCCTTTCAGCCTTTGAATTAGCTACTACTATCCATTGCAAGACATGAAAATATGCTTGGGAATGGAGGCGAAAATCATTATGATTTGCTTTTTCCTGAAAATATTTCATCGTCTAGATGTCGTAGAGAATTGAGAATTCTAATTTGTTTCCATTTTTGGAATGGGAATGTTTATGAGCTGCTGGAGTATTGTTTTGGGTTGAAACTGGATGTGTACCACACCAAACTTGTCCCTAAATTCTATAAAACTCGAGGACGAGTTTCTTTTTAGTGGGGGAGAGTTGATGTAGATCAAAACATGGAGAAGAAAAGACCAAACTACTGTTCACGTTAGTGTACATGTGAACAGTGTCACAACCCCATCAAACCAAGTTTATTGGGCCAGCATTGGACCAGGTCAAGCCAGCCATTGAGCCAGCTCGGCTGTGCTTCTAGAATTCCCAAAAAGGGCTGCTCGAAATTCCCAGCAAGGAGTCTTTGACCAGGCAACTTCAACTGCTGCCTATCAGTTTGTTGCCGAGTAGTTTCTAATTTTATTAGTTGCTATTGTTGGTTGTCCAAGGCTGAAGCCTCTAGGTAGTTTCTATTTCCATTCAGTTTTTAATTTCAGTTAGTTGCTAAGTTTTATTAGTTGTTTTTTTTTTAGTTTCTAATTTTGTAAGATGGTCTGAGTCAATAAATAAGCAGCTATTGTAATAGATTGAGAATGAATTAATGAATGAGATTTTGAGGCAATTGCTTGCACTCGGTTATGGGAGAGAATCCCCTGTTCAACAGCTGAGATAGCTGTGGGTGAAAGACCTAGGACTGAGGAAGTCCAACCCTATCTTTCTATCCATCTTCTTCTACCCTTTTCTCCTTTTATTCTCCAATCAATTAAGTGTTTGATGTTCCGCTGCAACCTAACATCGATCCTACAGTAGAGTGGTTCTTACTTGAACCTCTTCTACATTACCAAGCTTATCACTTGGAACCAGATTGGAATCCCTCCAACCTTACCTTAGCATCTTCCCAAGTGTTGTTGCATCTCACAAAACATTGGAGCAAAAGCCAAGCTTTATTCAACATAAAAATTGTGAGATGCTCTTTGGCCTTTACACTATTATATAGACTTGCTGGAAATTGAAACATGATTGATTCAAACCAATCAGAATCAATCCTTATCTAAGTCTTGACATGATAGACCAGGAAATCCAACTGTGATTGGATTCCTGTTACAAATAGGAAACTGACATAAGCAAGTAAACTGGAACTCAGTTGAAAACCAAAACCACGGTGAAGTGAAAAGACCAGATTTAGGAAAATTCAGTAAGTAACAATCAGATTGATGGAATCCTAATCACCTATTGCTCGTGATGAGGACAACCAAGAATAGCCAGGATCACAGGGCTGTAACTAAACCAGAAATAAGAGAATTTCTGCAACTCACAGCAGGCTTCTCAGATTAAGTCAGAATTCTGGTCGAGTGTACCTAATTGGGTGGAGAACAACACATCCGTGATGAGGTCCCGGTTCGGTCCTGTCAACAGAATCAGAACCCTTACGAGATAGGATCGTAGGGAAGTGAGAACAGTAAATAAAACAGGGGTATTGATTGGGAGAATAGGGGAAGAAGATGGGATAGATGGTAGAGTCTCTCACTCATACCTAGGCCTCTCACCTAATATAGGATTCTCTCCTATACTGTTTCTCACAGCCAGTGTCAATAACCAGAACCAAGATTTCATTCAAATTCTGTTGTTCCATTAGCTTACAGGCAGATCCTAAGAAAAAGAGAGGATTGGAGTGTTCTAGACCTTCATTGGTACTTCCTCCTAGACTTAGTGACCCTTGCAATTCCAAGGACTTACATTTGTCCACTTTTCAAAATATTATATGAGCCTTACATTTTCAAGGTCTCTCACAACTAACAATGAGACTAACTTATTGACATTCCCAAAAACCTATTGACATCCCCAAGACTTCACAACTTTAGAGGACTAGATACAAGTAACTAGTTAATTCGTATGGGCCACTTGTCCCTCATACATGGGTTTTGAAAAAAGGCCAAGTACAATAGAAAACATAAAAATACTAAGCCCATGGTAACCACTGGTGATGTGGGAACTTTAGGAATGAAGTCTTCAACCTTGAGAGCTTTCTCTTCAAAGTATTCGGGTGGAATCACCAACTCGATGTGTGCAACGTTGCAACCATCATCAAGAGTAACAGATGTACCCAAGTTGTGTCATGTAACTTAATCGTCGACTTCTTCACCCTCCACTTCAGCTTCCATTGTAGTAGCATACGCCTTAGATTCCTCACCACTGTCGTCCTCAGTAATCTCTATTGATGGAACCAAACATAAGACATGAGTGTCATGGGTTATTATACTGTCATCATCATCAATAGGTTGTTCCTCAACCTCCTCCGTAAGAGGAAGTCCATCATAGAACTCCATTTCTGGATTGGCATCAATGGCTGCCATGATAGCATTCTTTGGGTGTTGGGGGCAGAACTTCGTCAAGTGCCCATAATTGGCTTGAAACTTGTACTCGATAGCAGTCATGTGATCACACAGTTCAATGAGCTGTGTTGTCATCACCTCATGAGATCAGCAAGTTGAAGATTTCTGGGTGCTTGTCTGGGGTTATTTGGACTTCCCTACATGCTCTGATTCCAAAATAGTGAGATCCTTGTTCGGTCCTGGCAAAAGAATCAGAATCTTTACTAGATAGGATTGTAGGGAAGTGAGAGCAATAAATAAAACAGGGGTATCTATTGGGAGAATAGGGGAAGAAGATGGGATAGATGGTAGAGTCTCTCACCTCAGGGTTTCTCACCTCATATAGGACTCTCTCCTAAACTGTTTCTCAGACATTGTCAAAAACCACAACCAAGATTTCATTAAAATTCTGTTGTCCTCCTTTTATAGAGTGGATTGGAGTGTTCTAGACCTTTATTGGTACTTCCTCTTAGACTTAGTGACCCTTACAATTCCAAGGGCTTACATTGGACTCTTTTCAAAGTATTAAATGACCCTTTCATTTTCAAGGTCTTTCACAACTAACAACGAAACTAACCTATTGACATCCCCAAAAACCTATTGATGTCCTCAAGACTTCACAACTTTAGAGAACTAGATACACTGGTTAAATTCGTATGGGTCACTTATCCCTCATATATGGGCTTTCAAATTAGAGCTATTACAATAGAAAACATAAAAATACTAAGCCCATGGCCCATATAACCCATTAGGCTACTTGATTAGCCAATTACACTAGAATTTAGGGTTATTCCAGCATGAATACTTGTGTTGGAAACTCTCCTTGGCTAATGGAGGGAATTACAAAATAGCAACTAAATAAAAATTACAAGGAAATAGAAACCCCAAAATATAGAAATCTATATTCTTAATGACTAAGAAATGAAAATAACTACTTAATCCCGTATAGGACTTAAATCCCTAATATTTGGGCTTATAGAGTTGACCCATTACAAAAGTAAACCAAAAAAAATTACACATATTAGTCCATTTTTGGTTGGTCTAGTTTGTTACTGGCTTTCTTGTTCTTCTGAACTACATCACAGATTCTCAGAGATGTGAGGTTCCATGTTTGCTTCTCGTCTCACTTGTAAGGTGGACAGGCAATCACTCAAAATCATCTGTTTCTCAACTGTTCTTTTGCCTAAATATTTGTTTCCACTCTCTATATTTAAGAAAGGCCATTACCCAGTGTTGTTCCTTCCTATGTGCGTGGGGTCCTGGGAGGGGTGAGTTTGGAGTCAGTTCTAACCTTTGACATTTTTGCGTGAAGTGGCCTCCCTCAGGACTTGAACCCTGGAATTTTCCCTGGCAGCTTGAATCTTTTACCATTGCTCTAAGCAATGGCCCCTTTTCCTACTCTGTTTATTTGATGCATATAAATTGGATAATCCCAATGGATGTGGTTAAGCCGACGAAATTCCTCTGTAGTGCTTCTCTATGAGTCTGTGAGAGAGATTAGTTTCATTGGCGATATATATTTATAGGTTGTGGTGCACATGGGTAAAGCAGAACTTGAGACCTTTTCAGCTTAAATGAATTTTAGTTGAGCCTGTGATCAGCAAAACTTTTAACAAGGATGGTATATTTTGCATAGTGGCATCTGAAATGCTTTAGGGGCATCTGCAGTGTAAGGTGTGTGCCACCCCTTGGGGGGAGGTGCACTCCATGTGACTCTTCACTAAGGCACGTGTCTTGTACACTTCAGTTCGCCTTTATTTGTTTATTATTTATTTTGTGTGTTCAGTACATTTTTGTGAGTTTTTGTGGCTTTTATGGTTGGACTGTTTTACTTGAGCAAACAATCTTAAGTTTGACCACTGCAACCATAAGGGTTTCCTGATCTTGTGCTTGTTGTCTATGAATTGTAAACTTCACATTGTATTTTATCTACTTGTGACTCTTGGATTGTTCCATCTTTTTTCTTTTGCAGTCATCTTTTGGCTTTGTGGACTACCATGATCGTAGGGCTGCAGCTTATGCGATAATGACGTTGCACGGACGCCAACTGTAAGATTCTCTATTGTATTAGCTTCAATCGCTAGGACCCTGTTTGGGCTTTCTAAAAATTTATACTGCTTATTGCGGGGGACTTGGTGCTATTACTGATCTAAATGGCTAGGGGCCCTATTTGAATGTTCTAGAATTTGTGTAGCTTCATTTGAAGGAGCTGGTGGCAAATTCTATTGTGAAAAGAGAGTTCAGTGAGAATTACCTTTTGCATTCTGTGCTCTTTCCTAGTGAGCATTACTTTGTGCCATAATTTGCGTCTTAGTGCTACAGTTATGAGACAGTAGAGTTGTTTCAATTTGTTGTCCAAAAGAAAGTACCAATTGCTGGTGGTACAACCAGGGTTTTTTATATTTTCAATTTGTTGTCCAAAAGAAAGTACCAATTGCTTGTGGTACAACCAGGGTTTTTTATATTACATTTTCATGTGGTGGTTTAGTTATGGCTTAATATGACTTTTGATTATTTCATTTGCAGTTATGGTCAGGCAATTAAGGTAAACTGGGCATACGCCAGTGGGCAGAGAGAGGATACTTCAGGTTTTTGTTTGCTCTTTTACTGCTTTTACCTATTGTTTCATTGCTTATACACTGCCCATTTCACCCCTTCTGCCTTATTGAACTGGCCTTTAATTGTTCTACATGATCATCATCATCAGGGCACTTCAATATTTTCGTTGGTGATCTGAGTCCAGAGGTTACTGATGCAACTCTATTTGCGTGCTTCTCCGTGTATCCCAGTTGTTCGTAAGTTCCTTTTATTTTTGTGTGTGAACACACTTCTTAAGCATTATTATTCATTAGGCATTTTTATTCATTGCCAAATGTGGGGTGGTAGAGGTCGGGCCTGGGTGCAACGGTAAGGTTGCTCCATTGTGACCAAGTTGTCATGGGTTTGGGTCTAGAAACTGGCGGGAGCCTCGTGCACTGGGTACACCCTTTTGCCTAATGTGGGGTGGTGTTACTTCATAAGTTTGTCTTTATTGGAGCAAGGTACTTTTAGATCTACCATTGCTAGGGGAACACGTAATGTGAATGGTCACTAATCAATTTACTGTGCAGAGATGCAAGGGTTATGTGGGATCATAAGACTGTCCGGTCAAGAGGATTTGGCTTTGTTTCCTTCCGTAATCAGCAGGTGATATTCGTATCTTTATCAATTTTGCATATGCCAAGCCTCAGGTTCCAATTTCACGACGAGGGGTGATTTCACCCATTTGGCAAAGTGAAAAATATTTTTTGCCATAATCTACAAAATCTAGTCAAAATTTGGGTAGGTCTACATATTTTGCTGTGGAACATTAGGGGATGGTTATATAAGCATTAATAAACATATAGGAGTGAGTAGATACAAGAAACAATCCAAAGTGGTTTTATGGTTTCAAAACCTAAGTACATGATTTGTCGTGCCAGTTTTGACTAATAGAGAAGGATAGAGAATTGCAACACATTAAGTTCTAAAAACACATCAGAACCTTTGATACATGATTACATTGTTTATTCTTATCATCTATTTTTGATTCGATCCCTTCAATTTTTTCTGTTGGTCCAAAGAAATAAGTTCTAATTATTTAATCATAAATAAAAACTGTTAGTTAATGTCAATAAACATATAAATGGATCATTATATGATGAAACAACATAATATTTAATTATTAATAATATAATGTATTGCGCTGTTTAATTATCCCCATAAAAGTACTGTTTGGTTATCTATTTTTTTGATAATTATATGTGAAAAATACATTCATGCTAAATTTTTTTTGCATAACTCTAATTTCATGTATTCATAGAATATCTTGTTTATTTGTGAAAAATAGACATTGTCTTCAAATTTTCTTTATTCTTTGCACTTTAATTAGTTTTTTAAAAGAAAAGAATAAAAAGGGTAAAAAATAGGATACCTAAATCAGGTTGTATGGCACCCTATTATAACTAATAATTATGTGAGTATTGAAAGAGTTTAAGAGGGTGGACTTTGGTGCAACGTTAAAGTTGCTCCATTGCGACCTAGTGGTCACAGGTTTGAGTTGGGAACAATCTCTCTGTGAAGCGGGGGTAAGGCTTGTGTACAATATGACCCTCCCCAGAGCCCACAGTGGTGGGAGCCTCATGCACTGTGTACATCCTTTTTTTTATTGAAAGAGTTTTTAAACCTTAATTTTAGGAAAAATGGGTCTTCACCAAATCTTCTTTTGATCAACTCATCCATTTTTCTGTAGTTATTCATGCATTTTTGTTGAAATTATAGAGAAAATCTGAAAGAAAATGGATCTTTCAGGAGTTACCTTTTGTGGTGAACAGAACTCTCAAAATCCCTTCCTATCTCATTGAAATCTTGTTGGTAATGATGTCAAAGAATGAAATGAGGTGGAGAAATTAGATTTGCACCCCTATTTTTTTTTGAAAAAAATTGTGGCGACAAATAGTTGGCCCATCCTACCATTTGTTAGTTCAGATTTGGAAGAAAGAAAAGTGTTAGTCTAATCAAACTGAATTCCTTGACATATGAGCATTTATAGCATTTATATCATTCTCTCAGACGCTGGAAAATAGTAAAAGTTCTGCTGAACAACATGAAATATTAATGCCTTTCTCTTGGGGCTGTTTTGCAGGATGCACAAAGGGCTATAAATGAAATGACTGGTGAGCAATGCATCCAAACACAAATTTATTTTATGCAATTTTTCTTTGTGCTTTAAGGGTGCATAGAAATATGCTACATGATGTGTTGCTCAGGTTTGAACCTCTTCCTCCTTCGCCACAGGTAAATGGCTAGGGAATAGGCAAATAAGATGCAACTGGGCAACTAAAGGAGCTGGCCTCCCTGAAGAGCAGCAGAATAATGATAACCAAAATGCAGTTGTACTTACAAATGGATCTTCAGGTGTGCATCTAGTCACTTCTATTATGCTAAGAATAGCACCTTAAATGCTGCATAGACATTGTTGCGGTATTGAGTGCTTGGTCTTGAAATATTATGAGTTTTTGTAAGGTGATGCTTCATTCTAAATGCAGCTGTGTAAAACACTTTAAAACAGTAATTGCAACTTGGAACACTAATATATTTGTAAATAATATTTATTTCGAAGGAAATAAATCTTGTGAGATAATTTGAAGAAAAAAAGAGTAAGTGGGACTGTGCTTAATCACAAAGATTTTGTGCAGAGGTATTATTTTGTCGGGGAGGCCTAATAAGTGATATTTTGGTTGTCATAAATGCTTTGTCAGATGTAGTTCTACAGTTCCTTTAAACATTGCATTTGCCTTAACTTGGGTTAAGAGGAAACCCATGCTATATATAGGTGAGGTTAGGAGTTAAGCTTGAGGAGAATGATAACAACCATTGAATGCCTTAAAGAGGATTTTGTATCTAATCTGTCAGGTTAATGTGTTTGATTTTGCAAGTCACGAGGTTCATTCCCAATACCTTCTGTGCATCTCAACCCCTTGTTCCTGCAGAAAATTATTTTCAACATTCAGGCTCCTCAAAATATGGAACTGTTTTTGTAGGCAAGGTTTGAAAACTCATTTGATTTCGCTGTTTCGGTTGGACCGAGACAAACGAAAGACCGAACTTTTAGCAAAATTTTGCTGAACAATGTATTTTTTTCCCCATGAGTTGCACTTGGCCATTTCGGGGGCAAACGGCCGAAATATGCAAAATATCGAAACAAATTGAACGAAATTTCGACGAAATGAGCAAAATTTCAGTGAAATAGTGCTTATCACGTTTTGCTTCCTGTTTAGACTTGGACGTGTCGAAACTACCAAAATATTTTAAATTTCACCAAAATTTTGCCGAGTTTTCGAACTATGGTTGTAGGAGATTTTCCGCAAGACCTTCTGTCATGATTCAAAAAGAAAGCTATTTTTTTCTCGTCTCATATTTGTTATTTAGATGGAGACTCAGTCAACACCTCCAGGTTGTTAACAGTTTACAATTTTTAAATGAGAAGTAGAAAAAGCATGGTAGATTCAGATTGAAGAAATTCTTCGTTACTAGATTGTGGCAATATAGCCATGAAGTGAGACAAGCCTGCAAGTGACGAGGACTGACTAATTATTTTGTCTATTAATTGTAGATGGAGGTATGGAGAACACCAATGAGGAGGCGCCAGAAAACAATCCAGCATACACTACTGTCTATGTCGGCAACCTTGCTCATGAGGTATTTAAAGTAAAAAGAAAGCAGAGTAAAACATGTCTATGTTTTTATGTGGTACTTGTATCTGTAGCATAATGTTTCTATTTTCACAACTGATTCGCTCTCTTCTTCCTCTTTTTTTTCTATTCTTTTGTACCCCATCCACTCCCAGGTGACTCAAACTGAACTTCATCGTCAGTTTCATGCTCTTGGAGCTGGGGTTATTGAGGAAGTGCGAGTCCAAAGGGATAAAGGGTTTGGGTTTGTAAGGTACCATACACATGAGGAAGCAGCTTTGGCCATTCAAATGGCCAATGGGAAGATAGTCTGTGGAAAGTCCATGAAGGTACAAAAGCCACTATTTAAGGATGTTTTCCATTATTGATTAGTTTTTTTTGGGTACAGGAAAGATGTATTATATTTAACCACTACCAATTAACCTCAACTAGTGAAGCAGGAAATCAATCCCATGATTTCCTGAGATCCCTGCTTCCTATTGGCAGGGGTACCACCAACTTCAGTAGCTTGTATTCATTATTCTTTTATTGTTGTTATCAGGATAAGTTTAGTTCATGATAGGGAAATGTTTTTATTGTTGCTTTCTAGAAGATCCTCATTTTAAACCAATGACCCCATCCATCCAACCTAACTGCATTCATTTGTACAGATGGAAACACATGGGTTAATTGCAATTATCATCTGATACCTTCACCTTTATTTGTTATCTTAGTTATCAGTCATGTAGCATCCTGGATAGGCCATGAAAGAGGTTGATTCTGGATTGGATACAAATCTTACACAAAGTCAGGCTTGGAGATCCATATTTGTCCTGTGTTCCTAAATGGAATAGAGAGGGTTGGAGTTTGGTGGGACTGTGTTCTTTATGGTACACTCTGAACCTTTACTGTTGGATCAACCATCTCATGGTTCATGCTCCACTAGTTTCAAATGAAGACCAGAGATTCACGTGATGCTGGACCTCTTTTTTTCCTCTCTATTAGATATTACTGGACAAAATTTCCTGACAAACCTTTCTTTGATATTAAAGGCTGAAACCTGTTGAAATAAATGTGGATTGTCAGGTCTGGGCTTGGGTCAGATGCATACCATTGCATGTATTCCCAGATGCATCTTTACTTAATTTTTTTTTTAAATTTTGTTTGTGAATGCAGTGCTCATGGGGTAGCAAGCCGACTCCTCCAGGGACTGCATCAAACCCACTGCCACCTCCAGTACCTCCCTTCCAGATCCTCACGACTCCTGGAATGAACCAGGGTTACTCACCAGCAGAGTTATTGGCTTATCAGCGTCAGCTTGCCTTGAGCCAGGTTGCTGCAGGCTCTGGCATGTCAGGCCAGGCTCTTGTGCAATTGGCTGGGCAGCACAGTCTTGCTGCAACCCAGGCTTCCATGGGTCTGAACTCTGGTGGATCACAAGCCATGTATGATGGTTATCCAAACAACTCGTCAGGCCAGCAGCTCATGTATTACCACTGACATCACGAGGAGGCAGGTGCGAGTGAGAGTGTTCACGTCTTCTAGGTGCTTTTCAATTTGCTGAATTTGTCAGAATTTTCATCTTTTTTGTTTTCAACTTTTATGTATGTTTTAAAAATATCTCCTTTCGGATGTCCCTGGACTTGGAGTTAACCATGTAAAGGTTGGGTGCTGTAATATCTATTCTCAGGTCTGACAACCGTTGTTTCATGGTTGTTTTTCTGCTTTTTTGTAGGTGTTAACCATGTAAAGGGTGGGTGCTTTTTATTATTTGCTTCTATGATAATTTTCTTTCCATTTTTTTTTTGGGATTGGAGAGCTTTAATGGGGGGTGGGGTGTTCGGGGATGGGGATAGGCCCCAAGGTGGTTTGAACTCATGACCTTTTATTTGAGGAGTTGGTCTTTTGCCAACTGAGCTGACCCCTTGGGGTAATTTTCTTTCCATTTTGTTTACTGCAATTAATTCCAGGAGTCTAGACATGTCCAAGAGATGGATCTGCCCTCGTGGAGGGGTGGAAGATCTCAACGCCACAACCACTACAGCTAGTTCTGCCACATGCATAATTGCATTTGGTATCGGAAACAGGATGATGGCATATCTCGACAGATGAAGTAAGGTCGCACCCTACCATCACTTGGATTTGATCACAATCCAATCTTACTATACTCCAACCCCTTCTGACCCTCTTTTGGAAAAAATCACTTCCAAGGTGCTTGGACTAAATACCCGAGTTCGATTCCTTTTTAAACTTTAAATGGGATTCCTTGGAAGGGGAAAATCTCTTTATCAAACTAAATTAGTTAAGGGTTTTTCTTAAACAATCTCAATCTCAAACAACTTCTGGAAGAATTTCACTATTGGAATCTCAGGATTCCACGGAGGAGATTTTGAAACTCCTTTCTTCCCTTGAGTCTCACCTTAGTCTGCTCTTGGAAGCTGAAGAGCTCTTTTGGCTGTAGAAATCTCGACACTAGTATATTCAAGACACTAGTATATTTAGGATGGGGATCGAAATACAAAATTTTATCACTTGGTAGCTAAATGCAGTATGAGGCCTTCTCGTATATCCTTGATTGATGATTCTGATTCTGGTAGTGGTATCTATCATCTAAAAATTTGCTTTCTGCTTCATTGATTATTTAAAAAAAAATTACACATCTAACCCCCCTTGACCCTCATTTTGTGGAAAGTTTATTTTCACCCATTATATCTTTAGCCGAAAATCTTCTCTTTTCTCATTACCCTTTAAGGAGGAAGTCGAAAAATGTCGTCTTCTCCCTCGGCGCCTTTAAAGCCCCTTGCTTTGATGGCCTACCTTCTTTCTCCTACCAACATTTTTGGAAGACTATTAAGAAAGACATCCTTAGATTTGTCCGTGACTTCGTCTCCTCCCTCTTTATCCATTTTGGGGTTAAACCACATGCTTCTTAACCTAATCCCCAAAAATGACAATGCCCGCCAAAAAATTTGTAAAGATCACTTCAATTTACCTTCACTTTTGGAACAATGACCAGTCTTCTAAGCAGAAATGTCACTTGATTAGTTGGGACATTGTTTGCACTCATGTGAAGGATGGTGGTCTAGGGATCAGAAAATCCTCTGTCCAGAATCGGGCTTTAATTTTGAAACTTGGCTAGAGACTCCTCTCGGAACCCTCTAGTATCTTGGCTAAGGTACTCAAAGAAAAATATTTCCCCAGATCTTCTATTTTTTGTCCAAAAGATGCTCTTGGACCTGGAATAGCATTGTGAAGACCCTTCCAACCCTTAAAGGTATGGTACAACGTATTATTAGAAATGGTACTTCAACTTCATGTTTACATGACCCTTGGGTTCCATCGTCTACAGGTACTTACTCATCTCCTGATTGCTCTACCAATTTTACTCATATTGTTGTTTCTGATTTTATAACGAATATGCACTGGGGCAATATTAGATTACAATCTTGTTTCCTTCCCACCACTGTGCATAACATTCTTAGAATTAATATTTCTTCTTTTGAAGATACCTGGAGATGTTCCCTTTTGAAGAATGGTCAATTCTCTACCAAGATGGTAGCTACTTACCTCACCAATTCGACCTCTTGCAGCCATCTATTCCCCAATTGGTGGAAGTTTTTTTGGTGCCTTAATATCCATCATCGTTTTAAAATTTTCTTTTGGCGTGCCTTATATGCAGGATTATTTGTCAGAGCCTCTATTTCAAAATGACTGCTAGTCGACCCTACATGTGTTTTCTGTGACACTAATGATGAATCCATCTGGCATCTTTTCCTATCATGTGATTGGATTAAGCATATTTGGGCTTGTGGTCCTCTTGGATTGAGAACTGAGTATCTTACAGTCCCATCTCTCATGCATCTGTGTGCTTCTTCCTTTAACTACTTACTCTGCTCTTGATAAACAATCTTCTATTTGGGTTTTGGAGAGAAGAGAAAGAGCGAGAGAGGGGTACCGGCAACTTCTTCACTCGATGCCCTTGCAGTCTCTTCTGTAAGCAGTATGGTGCTTGGTCAAAGGGTGTCAATTTAACTGAAACCAAGTACAAAAACCAAAACCAAAACCATGTTTAAGGTATCGGATTGAATTGCGCGATATGTCGATACTACACAATTTTGAAGGTGACTTGATACGATGCATTCGACTAATTTCGTATCGATGAAACAATAACATCACAAAAGGTAAAATAGTAAAAAAACATTTTAAGAAAAGCGAGGGTAAATTTGTCCGTCGAGGCGATCCATGTCGATACCATATCTTTTTATATAGAAGATGTATGTGATCGATGGATCAATGTGAATTACATATGGATAGAAGACAACACATCTCCTAATCTATGGATCGAGTTGGGCCAAAGCAGTCGTTGCCGCATCGAAAGTTTTCCCTGGTGGGAGTTGTTAAGTCGTTGATCTCCCTTGGAATAAAAGTGAAATTGCAAGCAACAAAGTAGGAAGATAAAGAAATGGATATCCTCCCGAGATAGACCTAATATTCAAAGGTGAAGAGTGAATTCCCACCTGTAAATAGAGATTATGCTTTGATTATCCCATTCAATCGAACTCTTTCGCAACCTTAAGAGATCATTTTGAATAAAGCCAACCGAATGACCAAAACTTCACCTTCATAGGTTGAGTAAATGTGACCGAACTTGATATAGCAACTAGCGGTTCACCATATGTATCTCGACATATAAAACTCAGTCCACTAGTGTTTGTATTTGGTTGCAAACTTGCAGATTCACAAAACCAAAAGAAGGAAGCAAATGCAAGATCAAGAAGGTGCAGGTTCTTGTGTTGGTGGAGTATTTCCTCCACATAGATTCAAACTCCACCAAGCACTATTAGACATGTGAATAACTCAGTCAAGCTTCCAAGCATGTCTTCTAAAGATGTAATCGTCTCATGCTAACCAAAGAAACCAATGATAAAAGCACATTGTGGCATCAAAGATCTACTAACGATCTTACTATGCCCCGAGAAATAACTCCAACCCCCGAATCCATGTAGAGAGGGGGATCCACTTCTAAAGGAACCACATAGCCTAAAGCACATCCAAAACCAAACTATTCTCCGGCAAAGGAACATCCTAAGAGAATATGGAAAATCGATTCTCTAACACCACAATCACTACAAAGAGACTCAACATTTATATGACGATGTTTAAGTAAATTCTGCAAAAGCAAGCTCCGGCTACACACGCACGCTCATAAAAACTTTGCATCTTTGGTAATGTTTGACAAGACCAATTTGCTTCCAAACATATTCAGCACAAAGGCTCCACAATTGTACCCAGAGCAAGAGGTCACTACGATTCCTTATATACTAATTGATTAGTTAGGAGATGATAAGCACTTTTGACCAAATAGAAGCCATTTTTACTAGTGTTCACTCAGTCGACCTTCTTGGGGGAAAAAAGAGATAAGCTTTATCTTCATAATTTCTCCTACATCATAGGTGTTGAAAAGTTCACCAATATATCACCACCTGGGTTCACTATCATGGTTTGTGGGTTGGCGAAATTGTTGTACTATGACAATTTTAGGCATGAGTTGTCACCATAAACCCTTTAGGCTAGGAACCCATTGATCACGCCAAATATCCGTCCTCACCACCACCATAGTCCAACATAGACCGGATTGAATAACATCTTTGCTCCTCAAGAATATTTCTCGCCGGGCCCCAACTTGCTGGTATCCGCTTTGCCAACAGAAAAGAAGTATCTGGGCTGTAGAAATTACCTCTCGAACCGAGCAAAGACATTATGAATCGGCTTAGAGATGCGCAAGCCACCTTAGATAGCAGGGCATTATGTGATAGGGGTCACGAAAACCCAACTCCTTTTCCTCTTGGGCATGCATAGTGACGCCCAATATATCCAATGCATTTAGGGACACCCATTTTTGTCTCCAAAAGAAATTAGCTGCCACTTTCTTCACATGGTTGTAACTCAAGCATGTAACTTAAATCGAAATATGCACAATTAAACATCGATAAAACAACATAATTCAAAAGTACCCTTCAAAGATGTGTAAGTAATTCTAATCACTAACCTGCACTTCTATTATCTAACTTAGTGGATAACCTTAACAAAGAGGCCTTTAAACACCAAATCTATAGGCAATCCTCTAGATATTTTTAGGCCCAACCATATGACACTTTCATTTTTTTTGAAAACTAATTTTAATTTTGTAGTGTGTTTAGAGAATATCAGTACAAGATTTTTTCAAATTGACTTTGGCCGGTTATAATAAAGTGATAGACAAACAAGTGTATCTCAGCAAAAGAAAATTGTTTTATTAGGAATAAGTTCAGGTTGGGTTCTATTTATGTTGGGCCTTGATCCCAATGGTTTTCTATATAATAGATCACTGCTTTAGGGGCTCAAAATATGGATAATTAGGTTGTATACAGGATTACTGTTTCATCTTAGTTTTTATTTCTTGTGTAATTAGTGGTCATATGATCGCTTATGACTGCGTGACTTGGTTAAGTGTTCATGTGGACAACTTACTGGTCATGTGGATGTAAGTTTAGCTACTAGGATTCATAAGTCCACTTATGTTTGTGTCTATTTTTATATTTTAGCCTTCTAGTTAGCTTTGGTTACCTAATATGTTAAGGATTGATATAATTTTCCTTTTAGTGTAGGAGATTTCATTTATGAGTCTTTTTATATAAGGTTGTAAGGGGAGCAAACATTGAACACGAATTTGATTAATGAAAAACTTTTGCCGCTTTCTCTTTCTTTCTCCATTAGCATTTGACTTGTGTTTGACCTGGCTTGTGGTGTGTTTGATCCAATCGACACTTTATGGCGCAGTGGAAGCCCAGTGCATCAGCGAAGGAATCGTTTGATTCAGAATTGATACCTTATATGGGGAAGCCCTGTGGTCTAATTTATTTGTTTTTCCATATCAATCACGTTCGTTTTACATTCAAGTTCTGATTTCTGTGAGTGATTCTACATCATCAAGTTAACTGGGTCAAGCTCATAACATCACCCTGTTTGATCCAATCTGGCTTTTCATCACCAAGTAAGTGCTCCAGAACTGAAAACTCCTAATATACTTCTTCCTTCTAGAAGGTCACACAAGGTGATTTTCACGGGAATTTTGCCTAGCTTAAATCTAATCGTTAGAATCATCTCTAAGTTTTGACTTAATGTTCTTAAACCTAATCTATGAACTCAACATTTTAGTTTGGTACCAGGGGAGAAGTAGAGCCTATTCTTTTGTGAATTTTCAATTTTTGGGTTCTTTATTGTTATATTGTTTTCCGAGGTCATGTTACAATTAATATACCTAGTTTTTGCTGATCTCATAATGTTGGATTCTTATAGACTAATTTATATTCGAGTCATCGAACATAACTTTTACTTTTCTCCATCTTTGAAGTCTTAGCTAAATTACTATTTTGCCCTTTTCCTAGTTGTAGTAGGATTCTCCCACATTATGATCTAACCATTGGATCAATTTCGCCTTTCAAATAATTGTTCCAGCATCTATTTGGTAAACTCATGGAATTTGGGATCATTCTAACCATCTAATTTTCGTATCAAGATTTTCCCTAATCAACTATCTTTTGATGAAAAGATCCTCGGTTGGTTCCTAGTTTGTTTATTTGAATCTAAGACTACATTACTTGCAAGTACAAATTACATCCAACTTCACTTTTGAGAATAGTAAACTATCATTTGCAAATAAAAGATGCGAATTTGTGAAATGCAACTACACACCTAATATCATTTAGTCTACCCTCCACCTTAATATCATTTAGTCTACCCTCCGCTTCAACCTTAAGAAGAAGACAACTCAAAGCATGAGAACATAGGATGAATAATATAGATGATAAAGGGTCACCTTGATGAATACCACGTGATGGAGTAACTGCACTAACGGGGTCCGTCAAGACTATGGAAATGCAATCCGTAACCATCTTCAGCCAATGTGTATTGAATCCCAACCTTAAGAGCATTTGTTCAATGAAATTGCCTTCAAGCTTATCATAGGCTTTCTTTACGTCAAGCTTCGTGAGAGCAACATACTATTTCTTTCTTTACTTCTACTTATTGATGTAATAAAAGTTCATGTGAAGGTAACCTATCGTAATCAAGATATGATATTTATTTTGAAGGTGATTAATTCCGACCTAATATCGTACACCAAAAACCATAACTAAAACTGATCATTTAAAATCGTATCAAACCATACCAAAGAAGATTTGATACGCTTTTAAAAATTGGAATCTTCTCGCTTTGGTATAAGATCGGTTTCTATGACAAAACTGCATCCAATTATGTGTTTTGTATTGAATCAGTGCCATATGTGTTACATAAATATATATATGGGAAAATTTTTTATGGACACTTTCTTATAAGTTTATCGTATATCACAGACATTCCAAAACTATTAAAATATCACAGACACCTCTATAGTATGACTTTATTAGACTTAGTCCACTCCTTTAGGTCTCCGCAGTTAAGTTGCTATTAAATCTTTTATAATGGCGAAATTACTCTTTACCACCGGTGAACTTCCTATACTACTCTTAACACTAAAACCTCAAATACAAACCATTCTCTTCATCGTCCCTTCGTGCTGGTCAGAAGGCGGAAGAAGAATGAACAAGGAAGGGACTGGTTCTGCAAGTTAGGCGCTATTTTTGCTTCGATTTCAATTGCCTGAAGGCGGAAGAAAAGAGCTTCCAGATCTCAATCCACCCCACGAACTCGATGAATCAAAGAAAAGAGCTTCCAGTCGCCGTCAGAAAGTTCTGATGAATCGAAGAAAAGTGGACGATTCTGCTTTGGGGTGAAACAGGGTGCTTCGATTCTGCTTTCTGAAACAGGTTGGTCGGTTGATTCATCTCCGATACAATTTTTTGAAACCATGCAATTGACCCTTTCTACCTCTTATGCTGGGGAACTCAAGATACAATCACAACCCACAGGAGCTTTGAGCTCTAGATTTTCTTGTTGTCACAACATGCAAATTGAATCCTAAATAAAAACACACAATCTTAAAAGTAATATTAATATGATTTAACAAGCATTCTAAAAGCCCAATTTCCATGAAATATTTATTCTGCTTTCTGAAGAAAGTTTTAAGTAGTTCTTAATGAAACACCCTGTTGGAGATCTTACAGATGAAGAAATAACCTCACCATTTGAGCTTCCAGATCTCGATCCGCCCTGATAAACTCGACAACTGAAGAAAAGTGCAGTTAATCGAAGCATCCACTTGGAGAGCCGAAACAAAATAGGGAATAATAGCTGAAGCTTTCCGGGGAAGGCACGGATTGGAGAGTGTGATTGGCGACGGCAAATCATTGTCAGAGAAAAGACCCAGTGGTGGGGACTCGCCCTGCAGTTTCAAGGAAGAAACCCCAGACAAGCGATTGGAAGTTGTGGAATGAAGATTTTGCATTGGGGTCTTGACGACTAGTGTAGATTAAGAAAGAAACAATGAGGTAAGAGTTGGATCGTGAGTTTAATCGTTCTACGGCATCAATGAAAAGGGTTTTCTGTAGCTCAAAAAGCTATTGCACACTCATATTTTTTTATGGGTAACGGTTGCAGACCAAAATTGGGAAGTTTGCCCAAAAACCGCGGAAGTGAATCGTTCTACGGCATCAATTTTTTTTTTTTTTTTTTTTTAAGAAAATTGGAAATTCACCCATATTTTTCAAGACTCAAAGAGTTGGATCATATCATCAAAAATGTTACTAAGTAATTTTGTCAGAAATTATACTTTTATTTTATTTATTTAAATAACTGTGGGGTTGAAAAGGACATTTCAATTTTAGGGCTACTAACTGTGCTTTAACGTCAAGGGGAAGGTTGATATTTTGATAGTTTTTGGGATATTTGTGATATACAATAAACTTGGGGTATTCGTGAGATTTTCCATATATATATAAAAATATTTTCTAGTCCTATTTTTCTACAGTTTGGTATTGTGCAGGGTTGTGCTTCTATTTCATTGATTCTTCAATCTCCTCCTTCATGGCTCAATACCATAAGAAGCCTTGAACCTCCTGCTTCAGTGCTTCTTCTCAATCAAACCTTGAGATCTCCTGCTTGCTACTTCACTGCCTCAATACCAATAAGAAACTTCAAATAATACCGTATAAAGAAACTGATTTTGATACCAAATAAAACCAAAACCAAATTGTACTCTAGTTGTATGGTATTGAAAAAGTTAGTTTGTATTCGGTATGGTATGGTAAGTGTTTGATATACTTTCTGGCTTTTGTACTGAATCAAAACCGTACTAAATTGACATCGCACTAACCAACACCCTTAATAGTCGGGAATAGTGTGAATGAACAAAAGCCCCATCGTGCCTCACTAAACACCGATTGTGATCGACTAGTCGACACCCCCTAACACAATATTGAGAAAACACGCTAAAAATTATTGTTCCCAATAATCCAAGACAAGCTAAGGTCCAAATAAGGGTGTTAGTTGGTACGATACAATTCCGCTTAGATGGGCCTTCCTAATCCAAACATGGACACTATGAATATCTGATTGGTTGGCAACTGTCCATAAAAAGGCTTGTCTCCATCGGACTAACACGGGCTTGGCAATCTTTTGTGCATGCTCACATTTTCGTCATCACATGTTGTCTAAGGGATTGTCCTACCTGCATTGAGGGACCTTCACCTAACAATTAATGGAGGGAGAAGGAGGCTACATGTAACTTCGCCATCATAAAGCCTCCATGCGTACTTAGCCCTTCGTATGAGCAGTTTCTCTTTTCTCGGGAATGTTAGTTAATTTTTCATTCATTCCTCGCAGCTGACGGGAATTGTCTTCCCTTCATCAAGTTCTTATGGTGGCATGAAGGGGAACTTAACCTTGTCCTTTGTAGAGTATGAGAGAGAGAGAGATAACTTCTCTTGTCTAATGAGAGAGTATCTTGATTAAGGTCAGGCTGGGGGGCAATTTAATCCTAACTATTTGGGGTAGGGGCAATAACTCAAATGTTGGCGGTAGGCGAAGAGTATGCTTCGGATACATAATAAAAATTATAAGACAAGAGGATCTCAATGAACACATGTGATAACGAATCAATCACCTAGATGCGAAAGTTACCTAGAACGTATCATGGTACGTTTCAAAACTAAAGGAATGCAGTACAAGAATATAATCACCAAAGCTTTCATCCAACTCCACTATGTAATTCCTAGCTTGGGAAGAAAAAGACTTCTTTCTTTTCTCTCTTAAGAAGTCTCTCCTCAACTCCAGAGAGGGCCAATTATGTTACCACACTAGAGTTTGAACCAAAACTCTCTTTAAATAGAAAAGCCTTAACTAGGAGAATATGTAACTTAATGGTCAAGATCATATCAAGTGAGGTGATCCTAAAAGGGTAGCCCTTTAAGTTATCCATAATTACACAAAGAAAATCTCACACTTAAAGTTTTTCTTAATTGCGAAATGATATTCCTACAAAAGGCGTAACTCAAAACCTCTTTATGGTAGAAAATTTTATTACACATTTTCCACACTACCAACATCTCAGTAATGCACCTCATAAGTATGGAAACAAAACATCCGGCCAAATTAAAAATGCACCGCATAATCAATCGTGAGTATTAGGACCAATGATCAACTAAATTATTTGAAACTTCTTCCTGGTCAATAATATTTAATATTACCAAGTGCCCCGATTCTAATCGATCAATATCCAATAACTCACATATTTGGATGTTCACCCCTATTGGGGTGTGGAACCTTATTGAAGGAACATCACCTTCATTCATGCATATAAATCATCCAACGAGCATCCAAAGGTTTATCAGCTTTGTCGAGACATCAAATCATTGATCACCACAATTGCATGAAATATAAACGTATTAGTGACAGCTGGAAGCGAATCGATTCAAAAATCAAGTTCAAGAATTTTAAGCACAAGGATCTCATTGAATACATGAACATCATACTAACTGTTTGGGTTAAAATAAACCGCAAGCCGTACGGGTCGTAATCGTAGCTACTGGTCGAACACGAGGAGATATAGCCACTTCATTTAACTAACTTAAAAGTAACGTATGCGAACCAAATTAAAGTGTTAAATTAAACTAATTAAATTAATACAAATTAATGCATCCTAACTCATAAGTATCTAAATAAAATTAAGGGATTAAATTGATCTAACACACGAGCATCTAACCTATCGGCACTAACGCAAATTGAAAGGGAATAAAAATGTAGTCACACATAATAACCTCATAAAAAGAAATGTTTAATAAAAGCGCATCCACAAAACCACAACCATATAAAAAAAAAAAAAAAATAAAAGAAATAGAGGAAAGAAGAAGAAGAGAGAGAGAGATAAGAAAGTGGAGAATGAGATCAAGTGGTTTTGAGAATGAGATACCCGAATACTTGAATAACCACCATGGCTTCCTCTTCAAATCTCCATGTCTTGTCATCAACATGTGAACTTGTATCAGGAAGCTTTTAAACCAAAACTATTACAACCATTAAACTAGACTTATGAAATCAAAACTAAGAACTTGGAAACTAAAAACCAAGAACTTAAGCCAACATAGGAAAAGTTAAGAGAAAATTTCACTAAGCCAACGAAATAAAAAATTACACTAAAACCCAACACCAAAATTGAACCAGAAACCAACCAAAAAACCGAACCAAAACTATTAACCTCCTGCCAAACCAGGCAAGGCATTTATGTTATAAAATATATATGTGCCATATATTATAAGCTGTTGCAAAAGTTATAATTTTCGATGCCCCAAGAAAACATAACATTCTCTTCCTCCTTCCTTATAATACATCTGAGAAAGAGAAAAATAAAAAGAAAGGCAGAAATTTGAAAGCTTATCGACTTGATTTAAGAATCTTCACTGACAGCCATTTGTAGATATTTCTTAATAAATTGTTCACGATTTAATCTTTCTATAAAGGAGTAGAATATTTTTAAATAATTGTGTCTAACAATTTCTGGAGTGCCTTTGATAAGGGCGATATAGAGAGGCAGGAGGACTAGGATTCTTCAAGAATAAATAAATATCGATTTTATTCTTAAAAAACGGGCATAAAAAAATGGTATAGGTTCTACGCATTGTGTTTTGCGGGTAATCACACAAAATATGTTTCATTTCTTTATTCCACCTGGGAGTTGGGGAGCTCAAGATATTCTGTTAGCTGGACTGTCTCAGAGCCTAAATGCACCTTTCGTGCACAAAGAATTTTGATACCAGCATTTCACAATTCCCAAAATCCGAACTTCCGCCCACCCTTTTGTCCCTATCCGACTGCCACCAATTATAAATAAAACCCTCGCACTACTTCAATGCGCCAGCCGTTACGAAAACGGCCATAACTTCTTCGCTTCAACCTGAATTATACTGCTTTTGAACTATTGCTTGGTTGACTCGATGGGCTATGCATCCATTTACACTTCTAAAAGCTAAAAACATTCCCTAAAGATCATCTCCTTCATTTTCACAAGACCACTCTGGCAAACTCCCGAAAGCACAAGAAAACACCGAGCAATCATTCCAATGCGATAAAATGTATAATTTACTTCCTAAAATTTCACACATAAATGTGCTTATCACTAACCTTGTTGGGGATGGAATGGTCACCTAGAACACACAAGTGGCGTGTTCCTCAAAGGAATGCGACACAAGGTCACGAACAGAAGCTTGCTTTGCTCTCCAATGGCCAAAGCTTGAGGTTGAAGAAGGAGACTCTCCTTCTCTTTTCAACTCTCAACTCTCTAAAATTATTAGCAATTGAGAACTAACAATTAGCTCTTAAATTGACTAGTTCTCTTTTAAAGAATGCTTATTTTAAGATTACAATCTAATGGTTCATATCGTCCCAAGTGGTGTGATCCTAAGGGTAGCCCTTTAAGTTATCCAGATTACACATAAAAAATCTCTACAATAAAGTTTTTTTTACATAAAGGATATCTCTACAAAAGGCAGGGGGTGAAAGCCCCCAATCGATAGATGTTTTATTACACTTGCTCCCCACACTAACATCCATAATAGACCCCCATTGTCCCGAACCACATACGTTGGTAAATTTGATTGAAGGGCGAGACACGATCGAGCAACCAGGATCATTGTGGAGCATCACCCCGTGACTTGGATTGATGAAGAAACCCTGTGTGGGTTATCCTACATGCCTATGGAGGTAGGTGGATAAACGGAGACCCACAGCAAATGTAGAGTCATTGCACGATATATGATTTGGATCCTCCGTAGGGTCTCTCCTCCTTATAATGGGTAGGACCCACCTCCCCACCTTTATAAAAGTGTGTAAAAATCTCCTATGGGGCATGTGGGGACAATACGAAGCCTAAAATTGAGCCACTGTGTAAGCCGGTGAACTTGACTGAGAATTCTGAGCCCGATAACCCTTAGAGCGTGCGATAGGCCAGTGACATCGCCCAGTGGGTGTTTCTAAATATTTTAGTGGATTTTAATTGTAGAGGACCACCCAATATGAACATAGGCACCCTCCATGGATAGAGGGAAGTACGGGGACCACCTCATACCACTTGGTTGCTTGTGGACCCCACCGGTGTGCCCGAGAATCGGTTAAAGCCCGATTTTCAAAAGAGAGCCTTCCCGCAGCCAAGCAGCCTGATGAAGAGGTAGGGCTATAAATAGGTAGCCTTGGGCTCATTTTAGAGCCCTTGGCGATTCGAAAATCCATGGGAAAGAAGAGAGGGAAGAAGGAAAAAGGAGAAGGAGACGGAAGAAGGAAGGGGAGGCTGCTGCAGCCACGCACTAGGCCTGAAATCGATTTTCTCAGGACCTCTCAGCCCCCGCTCGGTATACATCTACATACCTACACCCTCACGCCCCCTTCTCCTCTTGTGTTTTGCTTGTATAACTATTCTCACTTGACTTTGAGAATAGTTAGGGAAAGCTAGGTATAGCTCAGAGATCTGCCATGCAAGCCTTAAGCATGGAAGATACGTGTTTTTGAGCAAAAATATAATTCTGATTTCTTATTCTTGTGAGCTTGGAATTAAGGCGCGCAGGGGTACTTGCTTGAAAATCCCTACGATTGGGGGGATTGAAGCCCTGGATGCAAGCCCTGTTGCAGAGACCAAACCCTAAGTGGTTGCGACCTTGAACCACTATTTTTGCATCCATTACCAGCCCTGCATATGGCTGAGATTGTGATCAAGCTTAAAGAAAACCCTATGACACTATTCTTGGGTTATGAAGGCATGCCATTAACGGCTGATGGTGAGCCCAGTTGGGGATCCGTGGGATCAAGTTGGGAAGGTCATCCAGAGGCTACCTAACCCTAACATGCAGAGGATGAAGTCGACCTCGGCCTTGTGGGCCCCTGGCCTTGG
This sequence comes from Telopea speciosissima, assembly GCF_018873765.1. Classification (NCBI taxonomy): domain Eukaryota; kingdom Viridiplantae; phylum Streptophyta; class Magnoliopsida; order Proteales; family Proteaceae; genus Telopea; species Telopea speciosissima. Next base: position 28,440,813 of record NC_057920.1, read on the forward strand.
GAACTCAACCCAATGTTGATTTGAGGAGCGCGGGCGTGCACCCACGCCCTTAGCCATCACCCGGTGAATGGAAAGTTCTTTGGAATGATGATCCGAGCTGGGGGATCTCCCCCAGTAGCCCTATGACACTTTGGGAGGTTGGGAAATGACCAAGAGTCCTTCCCCCCACATTTGTTTATGATCAAGGAATACTTTGGACCCCTAGTGGGTCCCCGCAGTGAAGAAACCTCGTGCTTGGTCCTACAACAGACTGAACTATAGACGGCTTACTTTAAGCCTGATCGGTCTAGGGCTAGGTACAATCATTGATAATGACCATTTTACTCCTATGCCATGGGCTCTAGCCCTTAGCACGGGACATGACCTAAGGCCCGGTGCTGACCCGATGATCCCGAATGAGTACCAATCAAGCATCGGGTCCTTGGTAGCTTAGGTTAACCCTAGGACTACCGGAGTAGACTAAAAACTTAATAAAACATTTTTCGATGTGTAGTTAGGACTTGATCCGTGCTCAAGGTCAACAACCAGGCTAGCATTTGGGCCCGGGAGTTTGCAATTGAGGACTTAGAACCCAACTCAGTGAGTGAATAATACTATAAATGCGTGCATGTGTAATTATGATGTGGCTAATAAGAATTGAATTATATATCTTTATTGTTATTTATACATTTTAAATTATCAAATCTTTTATAATGACGTGATTGATCCCAACAGCATGAATTCTTATATGATGATTGTGATTGTTAGACTAGATGCAGTAGTTGGCTTGAAATAGGAGCTGTGTTAGCCCATAGAATGGGATGTGGTTGACACTACACGACTACGCATCGATGCCATATAAACATGGGGCTAGAGTTTCTTACTCCGTGCTTACGCACTTTGCCAACAAAGGGGTTTAGGTGTCGATGCCTCGTGAGGGTGACCATATGTGAATGAGAAAAAGAAATGAAAAGAAATGAAAGAACACCGGAATGGTGAATGAAAAGAAAAGAAAGAACAATTTTAATGGTGAATATGGGCCGTAAGCTAAAGAAAAGAAAAAAGAGATAAGAAATGGATTGCCCTACAAAAAGTTAATCACGATAGGGCTGGTCGGGCTGACCTCCGTGATTGATGCGGGAGCTAATCGGTCCTCCGCCCGCGACAACCCACGGGGTGTATCGCGGGAAGGGGTTAGAAGCCCGCACTGTGTGATACATGTATTGGGATGTGTAGTAGCACTCTAATTCGACTTAGTTGTATTGTTAGGTGGCTAATAATAAACCGACTTGCATATCATGTAGGATCATATGAATCGTGAATTGTGATTGCATGTGCATGCATGATGATGTTATTTGCTCAATAACTCAGGCGCTCACACTGGGCTATACAATGTTTTTCTTAGATGATTTGGCAAATCGATGCCAAAGTGTGGCATGGAGGCTTATCTCGAGGAGGAGAGTCTTGGTTGTTACGATGATGCTGGTGTGGACCCGTGAGGGATCATACCGATTCAGCGTACTTTCTGGTGGTCATTGATGAAGACCATTGAGGAAGTGCTTCCATGCTTTTTGTTTTGGGAATCCTCTCTTTTTGTTCTTGCTAGAGCTCATCCCGCTCGGGATCGTGGCCCTTCGTTGTAATTTACTTTCTTTTCTTTGGGGCTGAGTATGCTCACCCTCGTATATATATTTATGTATGTAGTTATGTTCTTAATGAAGCTTTGTACTCATGCCAGGGGTTGGTGGGAAATGTACAAACTTTCTTATGTATATAATATCATCGCTTCCCATATCGCTATGCTTCCTTTATTTATTGAAATTGTAGTTTATCTCCAAAGACTTTTGATCTTGCCTTTGTAATGATGAATGTGATTCGTGGAATGTAAGCACCGCCGTATCCGTGGGATTTGGCGGATTGCCATTATGCATTTTTTATCACCTACCCAAATCCTCCTAAGGGGTGGTTTGGTGTGACACCAGAAACCATGGAATAAAATTCATCGCCGCTTTAGGCCAACTATAATTAATCACGCGAGTGTCTAAGACTTTAATGGCCAAAAACATTTAGAAAACTTTTTTTTTAAAATAATTTAATTTAATAATAATAAAATAAAATTCTCTTTTGCAAACACTTAGCAAAATACTAAGGCCTTGGATTTGGCATAATCAATCAGACAACTCTCTTTTGGATGTTTTCCTATCTTGGAAGTGGAAACCCTATTGAGCATCGCTACATCTATTACTATCCTGATTGCATACACCAAGTGGCCGATATATAGTCAATCCTTTCTAGACATCAACCCATTGACTCACCATAAATGCACACAACACGAATAAAATAGCAAGTATCTCTCTCGTATGGTGTAACCACTAAAAAATTCTGGCCTTGAATCGTAACGACGATGAATAATCCAGGTGAATCTCTGCGGACCAATGTTCAACACTAGATATTGTGCTCGATTACATTTTTGTCCAATCCATATTGAACGCAATGTACAATGACAATCATAAAACATTGCTCCAACCGCCCAAAGTTGCGTGTGAACAACAAACGGCAAAGTGGGCAGCTTGCACTAAAGAACAAATTACACAAGCATATAGTGGGCTAGTAAATCAATTAATTAATTTAATCCAATTAAACGGGCTTGATGGACACATCGGCTATGTAACATATTCAACAATTTCCCATTTGTACAACAAAATCCAACATCTAACTACACTTATACCCATGTTTTCAACATGTCCATTGAATACTACGGTCTCGTCCCTTAGTCAAGGGCGGGCAAGTTATACTAAGGCCCGACACTAATAATGGATACGTTGCCTGGTTGTATGATCTCCAATGAGATGATATTTTTGCGCTCCGCATGCTTGTTCTTCTAATGTGCTCTTGGTTCCTTAGCTTTGGCAATGGCTCCTTTGTTATCACATATAGACATATAGGGTTCTTCACAAGGTCAAGTACAACTCCCGCATAAATGAGGAAATTTCTCAATCACACCCTCCTTGTTGCTTCACATACACTGCAAGTATTCAGTCTCGATTTAATCTACCATGACTTCTATTTTGTACTCTTCCATGTGTCACCCCTTCCTCGAACATGAAGATCATTCCAAAAATTGATTCCTATCATCCTTATCTGACTAAAAAATCTGAATTTGTGTATCCAACCGATAAGTTATCCGCACCATAAATAAGGAAATGATCCTTTTTTCTTCTCAAGTACTTCATGATGCACTTAACTATAACATTCCTATGATCTTATCCAAGATTTGATTGATAACAAATCTAATCGTATGGCCCCCCCCATGACATATATGCGGCCTGGTACATAGTGTTACATACATAAGTCTTTGTTGCCAGAAGCATATGAAATCCCTTTCATAGTCTCTATATATCCTCGGGAGTGCAGTGGACATTGCGATTTAGAAAGTGTAATGCCATGTTTGAAAGGAATGTTTCCTCTAGTAGAATATTGCATTCTAAATTTATCGAGAATTTGTCTATGTAGTGGCCCAGGACAATCCTAAAAATGCAGGTTTTCTTCTTGTCTTTGACTACTTTACAGTCTGCCTAGCCATATGCATTTGGCATCACGTAAAATCTTTCATTGAAGATATTTTTAGATAGCCATATCTTTATAGAGATGGCATTCCTACATCATTCCAGGAAGTGATAAGTATGTCATCTATATACGGAGGACAAGGAACAAACAAAGCTCCCCAGCGAACTATACTTGTAAACACATGGTTCATCAAGTTTGATCAAATCCAAACTCTTTGATTGTTTGATCGAACCTGATGTTACAACTTCTAGATGCTTGTTTAAGTCTATAGATTGACTACAACAACTTGTACACTTTATTTTCCTCTCCATGAATGGTGAACCCCTGCGGTGGGACATATAAATGTCCCATCAAGATGTCAAGTCAAGAAAGTTGTTTGGACATCCATTTGCGGGGATCTCATAATCTAAGTGTGCCTTCGGGTAGCAAATAAAATCCGTATGGACTTTAGTATTGCAAACCGGTGGGAAGGTTTCCTCATAGTCTATGCCTTCTCATTAGGTATAATATACATAAGCTGGGACCTTGCCTTAAATCTCTCATATTTTTCCGTAGGCACCTTTACTTTCTTGTAGATCCCATTTACACTTGATAGGTCTAATACCTTGAGGTGGATCACTAGAATCCAACGCCATTCAGTATCACATAGATTCTATCTCATTTTTTTCATAACATACATCCATCTAGCTATATCTACATCTCCTATAGCTTCCTAGTAAAATTCTTTAGGATCGAATCAGAAGAGTGGTGACTATATAGAAGTCTTCCAATTCATTTTGATTCCTCGCTAAATAAAATCCTAAGCGATCAGGAGCTCTAATTGTCCTTCCACCTGCGCCTTGGTTCTACGGGGAGTTACCAGGGAATGGTGGTGGTTGATAATTTGGGTGTATTTGGGGTATCCAGGCATTAGGGTTTTCCAACTCTTGGATGACTACTTGCTGGAATCTTGAGATGATCTGATCATCTTCAAGGAACGTTGCGTGTTTACTAATAAACACTTTTTGCTCCAGCAGGTTATAGAAATAATACTGCTTGATTGCCTTTGGGATAGCCTAGAAAATGGCATGCATGGGTCTAGATTTCTGGTTGCCTACATCTTGTGCGTTTCACATGTGTGGGCCCCACATACCCTAAGAATGTTGTAGAGTAGGTTTTAGCCCCTGTCCACAACTCATATGGCGTCTTAGTGCAGTTTGCACAAGACCCTATTCGAGAATATATATCACCATTTTTCAAAATATAACCCCAAAATGACAAGTGCAAGGCGAGAGTATGTGAGCATTGATTGAACCATGTCTCACGAGTTCGATTCCTTCTCTACGACACACCATTTTGTTATGGTGTGCACACGATGCTGATTAGGCTGCGATGAATACCCCTATCCCGTAAGTGATCCAAAATTCATCGGATAAATACTCACCACCTCGATCAGATTGAAGGCGTTTTGATAGTTTGCCATCAATGGGTTTTCCCCTTGACACTAAAGCGTTTTAAACTTTTCAAAGGTTTCCAATTTTGGTCCATTAGATAAATGCTGTGTGTCCATATTATCGACTAATCATCGGTGAAATCTGCCTGAAGTATTGATATCCCTGCTAAGCGGTGATATTTAATGGAGCACAAATGTGAAATTGGATTAAATCTAACCATCGGTGGCTCTCCTCCTTTTTGGGAAAAAGTTGTAGCCATCTTTCCTTATGAAAGCATGATTCCCTGAGATAGGGTATGGTTGCACCTCAAGACTTTGAGAGGTCCATCCTTAACCAACTTGTTTATCCTATCTACTCCTATGTGACCTAGCCTGAGGTGCCATAGGTATGTTTGATTATCTGGAGAATATTTTTGTTCGTTACACTAATAGTCATCTCGGAACTATCAGTTGATTCAAGACAAAATTAAGAAAGTAAAGGCCATACATTCTAAATCTAGAAGCAACATTTTTGCCTCTATAACTAATGATCATATCATTATCAAAAGAAATTTTATAGCCATTATCTATGAGTCTTGAAATAGAAATCAAATTCCTACTAAATCCTCGACACATAATAACAATTATTTAATCTTTCCAAGACTACTAAAATGAATAAAATATGTTCCCACACCTACTACGTCAATTTCATCTCTAGTTCCTCCTTCCGAGGGTGATCTCATTCTTTCTTGTTCTTACATTCTCTTGAAACCCCGCAACATATTGCAAATGTGTGAGGTGGATCCAGAGTCCACACACCACATGTCAGTTAGTTCTACCAACAAAAGTGATTCAAGAACAAAAGTATCAAAAATGTCTGTCTCTTGTCTTATCCTTCTTCAAGGAAGCAAGGTACTCTTGGCAGTTCCTCTTCCAATGTCCTAGCTTACTACAAAAGTAGAAATACTTTCCCTTTTTAGCCTTCGCCTTCTTCTTTCTGTACCCTCCCTCTTTTCACTTTGGGTTAACTTGCCTTTCTTCCCTTTCTCGTTCTCTTTTTCTTTTGTTTTTGAAGACTGAGAACTTTTCTTAATGACAAGAGCTACAATTTTACTCTTCTTGAGCGTGCTTTCAGCTTCAACAAGCATGTTAGTAAGCTCGAGAGACATTCTTAACCACCACTTTATTCATATAGTAATTCATAATGAATGACCCATATGCATGAGAGTGAAGCAAAAATGATCTCAATTTTAAAATCGAGATCGAACAAAGTGCCAAAACCTCAAGGTCCTAGAAGTGCTTATTAAGCTTCATCATATGATCTAGGATGGTGGTGCCATCAGTCATCTTTGATGCAAAAAAGCTGAGGATATCCTTTGGCGCGCAAGACATCTTGCTTGCCAAAGGTAGTCTCTAGATGTTTCATCACTTCTTTGGCGGTCTCCATGTCATCACATGAACTTTGCATGCCCTTATCAATAGAACTAAGTATGTAGTTGGTGGCTAAAGTATCCTTCTATCTAAAGGACTCCCCGGCAATATAGTCATCCCGTTAGTGGTTTTGGGTAAAGCGGTTGGGGTCGAAGTAAGCACATTGTGAATTTGCCGCTTTAACAAGTATAAGCTTTCAAGCTTCCCGAGTCTAGGTAATTAGACCCTGAGTGGGTCTATTGTCATTCAAGGGAGATAAAGGCATTGTTGTTCATCATATTGAGAAAGTAAGTCTACAAACGATGTACAAACAATTAATTAATAAAGCTACCATTGAAAAAATAAGGAAAACGTGCAAACCTATTTCAATAGTAATTCACAGAATCAACATCCCTCGTAGTCGATAATGTGCATTGAGTCTACTAAGCACTTGGAATGTACACGCTTAGCCTTTTGAAGTTCTGATGCACTCCCTTTCTTGTAAAAAACTATGTATAGTATTGACCTCCAATAAATTGGCCACACAGTGCCGAACAGCCTTCTGGGGTTCACTCACACTCCAAGTCAAGTATGTGCGTTTCACTCCAAAATAAATCACGGTTTTGAGATAATACTCACATTCAGGACATACCTTACCCATCATGATTCATTCTTTATCACACTAGAGATGGGAGTAAGCGACTCATTCATCACTCACTAAGGTTAGCCTTTGGAGTTCCCAAAGTACTTTCAAAACAGTCCCTACACCCTAAAGTGATAGGAGGCCACAAAATTCTTACCGTTTAAAGATTCTCCCTTAATACTTTCTCTAATAGTCGAGGGTAATAAAGTAAATTATTATGGATACATATCACATATGTTACATCTACCATCCATACATCATATGCATCTAGAAACACGTAAAATAAAATAAGTTACCTTATAGACTAGCTGTCAAACCCCGCCCTGAATGGTTGGAATCGACCGAAGTGCACGGAACCCACGACTGTGCCACGAGGATCACATGGAGCATCACTCCACTCAATGAGATCAACGAAAATGCTTTGAACAGTTTCCCTATATTCCTGTTAGAAGATGGATAGCAGACCCCTGCACTTGCATAGTTCACAGACTGATGTATGACTTGGATCCCGGTAATCTCTCTCCTCCTAAAAAATCATAGGACCCACCTCTAAAAAATCATGTAAAACTCACGGTGGGCATATGGGGACGAACAAAACCCAGGTCAAACCCCTGTGCAATCCCCCTTTGAATTCATCCACTGAATTCAACTGGACCATGCCTTTGCGTCTGTGCAAGGCCAAGTGACATCGCCCGATGGCTGTTTTTGCATATATTTAACTATTATAATTGTGGGGACCACCCAACTTGACCATGGGTACCCTCCACTGATAGAGGACTGCGAGGGATCACCTCATATCCCTGGTTCCAGTGGACCCCACCGAGAGCCCTGAACTAAACAGAATCGGTTCAAAAATCAGTTTTTTTAAATGAAGGGACTGTTGCAAATAGGCCTTAGTTGGCTTTTGGTTATAAATAGGAGGCCTTTGGGTTCATTTAGAACCCTTAGCGGAATCGAATCCGAAAGAGAGAAGAGAGAGGAAGAGAGAGAAAGAAGAAGAAGAGGAGGAAGGAAGAAGGAAAGAAGAGGGGAGAATCTATGACCTCTCTGGCTGATCCGAGCCCTCCAAAGATTTTTCGGGTATAAAAAAAATCCATGTATACCGCTTGTTCAATATCTCTTTCCCTTGCATGTTTGTGTTTTGCAACCCGGGCAGCCCGAAAAAAGCTAAGGTTTGCCAGTCTTGGTCCAGTCAGCCATGCACCTTGTGCATGGTAGATCTGGATTTTTCTATGAAAATCAACATTGTGTTATCTTCTCTTTGCCTTGGCGAATCTGGTGTGCATGGTTGCACCGCCGGATCCCCTTCCTCGCTGGTTGAAGCCCCCAGGCTGCAAGCCAGGTCTCAGAGACCAAACCCTAGGTGGTTACAGCCCGAAACCTTCTTTGGACATGCATATCCAGCCTTGCATGTGGCTGAATCTCAAGTTCTCAGTTTGCAAAACCTAAACACTATTCATCGTGTTATTTGGGCGGCGGATCCGGCTGATAGTGGATTTACGGGCTATCGGCCTATGGCAAATGGTAGACCACCACTAGGGCTACCCAACCACCCCAACATGCGAGGAGGATCCATTAGACCCTTGGCCCCGCAAAGCCCAACCTAGGGAACTCAGCCCTTTCTTTATCGATTGCGGGCATTGGGCGATCAAAGAAGCCCGAGCCATCGCCCAGTGAAGGAATCTTTGGAATAATGGGGTAGAACTGTAATTTCTTTGGCTTTGATCCTGGACCTTTTTGTGGGATGTGGGAAATGGCAAAAATGACCTTCCCCACATCTGTCCATAGGTGAAAATTAGTTTGGAACCCTAAGTGGGCCCCGTAGGTGACCGTGCACTGCCGTGATTGGTTTTTCTTTCACTATCCAGGTTGGACAAGAGTGTATTATGACATAAACTATATTGGGACCAAATCTGGCCTGGAGGTAGGTGCGGGCACTATAAATGACCAAATTGCCCCTTTGCCCTAGGCACCGCCCATGACGGGACATGACCTAAGACCCCGTGCAAAGCCCGATGTTTCCAAATGAGACCAACTAAACCGGGTCAACCCAAGAAGATAGGGTAACCCTAGGACACCGATGTAGGGCCAATAAGCTGAATAAAACACTATTTGATTTTGATGTTTAGGACTTGATCCTTTTAACGAGGGACAACAATCGGACAATAGCTGGAATTGAACTCGTGTCCGAGTACATAGAGCCAAGTTACGATGAGTGAATAATACTATCGTATGTGTAAATGTAATTATGATCCGATGCGATGCTATTAATAATTGAATCATGAATCTTTGTGTTATTCACTTACAATTCAAGTTACTCAAATCATCGTGATAATGTCTTTGTTGATCAACACCAATTCTATATGATGATTGTGATTGTGATTGCTAGATTAGATGCCGTGCTCGGCTTGGAAATGGGGCTGTGGTAGCCCATATTATGGGGTGCAGTTGACACCGCTAGACTCATACGATGCCATATAGACATGGGGCTAGAGTTTCATCACCAGTACCACGAACCCTTGCCAACAAGGGTTAAGGTGTTGGATGCCTGTGGGGATAATTATCGGGGAGTGAAAAAAAAAAAAAAAGAATAAAAGAACACTGGAATGGTGCATGAGGGAAGAAATGGTTGTCCCCTTGGATTATCATAGAGGGCTGGTCGGGCTGACCAAGGACTAGTGTCTTTGGGGCTGATTGGTCCTCTCTCGACAACTCAATGGGTGTATCGCGGGAAGGGGTAACCAAGCCCGCACTAAGGATACATGTATTGGGGATTGTAGTGGCAATGCGGACCAGACTTAGTGGTATTGTTAGATGGCTAATAATAAAATCTGGACTTGCATATCATGTAGATCATGTGAATCAGGTTGTGATTGCATATGCATGCATGATGAATGTTATTTGCTCACGAGCTCGGTGGGGCTCACACTTTGTTATATGTTGCTTTCTTCTTAGATGATCCTGCAGTTGGATGCCGCTGTGGTATGGCAGGCTATCTCGAGGAGGAGAGTCCCGGTGTGTATGATGATGTTGGTATGGACCTCGGCGGAGGTCATACCGATTCTGCGTCTTTCTCGGTGGTCCTGGATGAAGACCGTTGAGGAGTGCTTGATGTTTTGTGCTGAAACTCCTTTTTATTTTGTTAGGAGGTTTCTGTTTTGACCGTGGACCGGTTTTAGTTGTATTCTTTTCTTTTCTTCCTTTTGGGGTTGGGTGCCCCTAACCCCGTATATAATCATGTATGTAGTACTGTACTTATCAGCTTATGTTTTCTTCTATTGTGGGTTGTGAGTCTGGGAAATGTAACAAGCAAGTTTCTATATGTATATATTAACACCATTTCT